>NC_037088.1:44570910-45933603 GCF_002994745.2 Rosa chinensis | reverse complement strand
GAATCTGAAAACTTAGATACACGTCCAATCAATAACTAACTTGAAACACTTAATTACTATATTGAAATTTTTTTTTTTTACTAAATGTTCAAATATTTTACAACAACATTTCAAATTATAACTTCTATAAATAGTTTAAAATAATCTTCATACCTTGTACCTCATAGGTCTTCTACGTGGTTCTAAGTTACTCATGTAATTCAAAGTGTAATGTATGATATGTACAAAAAATGTATATAAGGCGTGATGGCTTAGCCTCCCATTGGGTTTCCAGCCATAAAAAAAAAAAAAAATTTAGATGTTGTTCAAGGAAAACCTAATTTGTGTTTAGCCCAAACTCTAGGTTACTTGACCTAGTGGTAATAGGATTTAATTAGAAGGATCTAGAATCCTAATCAATGTAGAATTACTTTCCTTGTATGATTGAGATTCTATGCATTGTAATCCTCTATATAAAGAGGCCCCTATTATCAATGAGAATACACAGAAAATTCCTCCCAAATTCAGTTTCTCTAAAACACGTTATCAGCACGAGCCCTAACCCTGAAACAAATAGCCAAACCCTGATTCAAGAAGCTAAAAACCTTGAATCCGAATACAAAACCTTGAAGTCTTTCTTTCCTCCACCTCACACCTTGAAGAACTCTATCCCAGGAGTCCAGAACCGGCAGCCCCACCTCAAGAACCGGCAGGAAAACCACCGAACCGGCCAACGGAAGCTCTATACACCTAGCAGAAAATATTCCACCGGTTCACCATCTTCCGGACCTCCTATTTCCACCAAATTTTGGTCGCAGAAGCCTCTCAAGTCAAAGATACTGGAACCGGAAGAAAAAGTGAGAAAACCAGCCTAAAAGTGCGTGAACCGGCCGACTAAATATCCTGCAGAAAACCGGCAGAAAAGAAAAGAAAAGAAAAGAAAAAAAAGGAAAGGAAGCCCAGAAGCCCAAGAAGCAGAAGCCCAAGCCCATGGTAGAGGCCCACTTCCGCTACCACATCAGCACTGCCACGTCAGCACACTGACCCACTGCCACATCAGCAAACAGGGACCCACTGCCACGTCATCTGGTCAACGGTCAACGGTCAACAGTCAACGGTCAACATCCGGTCACCACTTTTCCGGCCAACTTCCGGCGACTTTTCCGGTCAACTTCCGGCGACTTTTCCGGCTAACTCCCGGGCACTTTTCCGGCGACTTTCCTGCAGCTACAGTAACTCACTGCTACAGTACTCCGTCGGCTACAGTGGCTCGCTGCTACAGTACTTCCGACGCTACAGTACTTCCGGCGACGACTTTTTCCGACCATCTTTTTAAGGTAAACTTTTCTAAAAGTTCCCGTTTTTGTGAAGTTTTTCAATTTCTTCATCTTTTCTTGGGGACTTCCAAAATCCCTTCTCCTACCCCCCTTTCTTCTTCATAGGGGAGACCAATAGCCGAACTGTGGGGGTTCGTGCTCACTGCAAGCTTGGAGCTTGTAGAGTCCTCCAAACTCAGAGTTTGTTGAGAAGAAAAAGATCGACCACATATATCGTTGTTTCGATCTAATCCAAAATCCCTCTTGGAATCGGATTTTCTTAGAAGCGACTACGCTCAGAAAATTCCTAATTTCTTGGAAGCGACTACGCTCAGAGATTTAATAGTTTTTCGTGGTAGCATTTTCGCTCCGAAACTAACCCTAATCTTGTGTTGTTTTTCAGGATGAGTAACCTGAACAAGTTGAACTTCGTTCCACTAGAAACAACTGGCGCAGGATACCATAGGTGGGTCCGAGATGTGCGCCAACATCTTAAGGCTGATGGACTTCTGGGAGCCATCCAAGAGCCTGGTCAGAACGTGCTCTCCATTGAGCAAGCTACTGCTTTCGAAGCAAAACAAGCTAAAGCCATAATTCTCATGACAAGGCACATGAATGACGCGCTCCAAAATGAATACCTCAATGAGGAAGACCCAAGAAAGCTATGGGTAGAACTTGAGCAGCGATTTGGCAACGTTCGTGACTCCCTGCTTCCTGATTTAGAAGTGCGATGGCATAGCCTCCGCTTTTGTGATTTCAAGTCTGTGCTTGATTATAACTCGGAAGCTCTTCGTATCAAGTCTCTGATGGAGTTTTGTGGCCAAGCCATAACTGATACGATGTTGATCGAGAAGACTCTCTCTACCTTCCCCGTCTCTGCACTGATGATTTCAAAGAATTATCGGATTGATGTAAATGCAGGACGTATCACAAGGTTTCATGAGCTCATTGGCGCCATGAACGTAGCTGAAAAGCACGACAATATCCTTGTGAAGAACTATAATGCTAGACCCGTGGGAACTAAGCCTATTCCGGAGTCTAACTATAGTCGCGCCCCTAATGGAGGACGTAAGGAGCGAAACCCTAAGGATAGGGACAATTCTGGACATTCTGGTCCATATGTTCGCCCTAAAGAGGAAGGAAATCGCCAAGAGAGGCGTGCACGGAACCGTGGAGGTCAACGTGTGAAGAGAGAGAGAGGTGGAGCCTCCGACCATGGTGGTAAAGCCACCAAGAGGATAGGTCATCCAAATCGCGCCCCAATGGCGCCTCGATCAAGGGAGCCTGACCATAATGATGTTTGTTTTCGATGTGGATCAACTGAACATTGGGCCAAATCATGTACCGCACCCCAGAATGTTGCAAACGCATACAAGACGTATCGTGAAGCAAGGGAAGCGAATTACATGGCACAAGAAGATCAAGATGGCGATCTAGATCTAAGGGTGGAAGACTACAAGGATCAAGACCCAGAAACTGGCGATTTTGATTAAGTCTTTTTATTTTCCAAGAGTTGTAGGCGATTGCCATATTACTTTTTATTGGATTAGATTTTCTTTGATCATAGAAACAATGATGTATTCCGTTGGCTTATGAATAAAATTTCGAGTTCTTTTCATTATGACTCAATTTTGATTCTGAGCATATGACTTTGTGACTACGATGGCTGGGCCATCAATATTAATTCAAGGACATGGAATAGCCCAAGTTCCACTTGCCAAATGGCACCTTGATTACAGTTGTCACAGAAACTCTCTACGCTCTTGGGGCAAATAGTACCCTATGAATAGCCAACGAATTCCATGCGAAAATGCATGTAGAGAACGGAAATGAGTTCCTTTGCATTACCTCTAATGATTGCGAACAAAGATGCATCTTAGAGAAGTTTATGTGTCGCTCTAGTGGACTTTATGTCACTATTCGAGCTATTAAATCCAATAAAGTTATGAGAGAAGATCTCTTGGACTTAGACACATATTGGCTTTGTCACGACAGGATAGGTCATCCTGGTCATGATATGATGATCCGTTTACAAAAAGACTTCACACGGACATCTTTTACTAAGCCTGTTCCTTAGGGAAATTAGGACTGAGACCGTCCTATGCAAAGGATATGACATTACTCATTCTGTTCTTACAAAGAATCCGTAGGGATTTTGTGGATTGATTCAACCAACTTGCGGACGTTTAAATATCTCATGATGTTGGTAGACACGCAAACACACTGGTCACGTGTTGTGCCATTGTCCACTTGTAATGCTGCTTATGCTACACTCCTAGCACATATCATACAACAACGGGCTCACTCCCCGAATCATCCTATTTAGTCAATTGGATTTGACTATGCTAGAGAGTTTACATCGAAGACTTTTGATGGTTATTGCATTGGGACTAATGTTGGACATTATATTCCCCTGAACACACCCAAATGGTCTCACGGAAACGACTACGATGGTAGTCTGAACATTGGTAATGCGCACCAATCTTCTTACATCCGCTTGGGGTGATGCAATATCGCATGCAGCTATGCTAATTCGTCTACGACCTAATGCCACTCAATGTACCTCTGCGTTACAGCTAGTGACTGGGTACACGTCTTTTGTACTTACGCACATTTGAGTGAGCCATTTTTGTGCCAATTGCGCCGCCACAGCGCTCTATGATGGGTCTTTACAGACGAATGGGCAACTACGTTGGATTTGAGACTTCCAACAATCGTCCGCCACTTAAATGCCCTTGCTAGGCGATCTCCTTACCGCTAGATTTGCGGATGTCACTTTGATGAGACAGTCTTCCCGTCGTTAGGGGGAGATAAGAACACGAATGTTCAACAGGAATGACAGGAATTGTCGTAGTCTGCCCCTACTATGTCTCATCTTGATCCCTATTAAAGTGACAAGATCACACAAATATGCTGCAAACATGCCTGCAAGGAAGGACGTCCCTACGAGAGGACGTAGCGCCACCCTACACGGAGGTAGGCATGGCGCCAACGCCAAAGAGAGTGGCACTCTGGCGTTACAGGCCATGGCCCCAGCTAGGATGCGTGGGAGGCCCGTGGGTTCGAAGGATACTTTGGCACATTCCAATCCTTTGATCATCAAGACTCAAAATCCGTCTCATGAGTATCTTCCGGGTTATAGTTATCGTTGGGGGACGCCTCAACGTTAGAACCTATTCCTGAGAATATAGAGCTCTATGAAACTTACACTAGTGTACATGAGACGTGGGATAGAACTCCATCAGAATTGATGATGTAGTTGCGTATTTTGTTGCGCATGAGTTTGTTGAGTCAGATGATATCGAACCACGCTCCGTTGATGAATGAATGCCAACGTAGAGAGTTTTTGGCCTAAATGGAAAGATGCGATCCAGGTTAAGATAGATTCTCTAACGAAGAGGAAGGTTTTCGAGCTAGAGATGCTAACACCTCCTAATATAAAACCTGTTAACTAATGGGTCTTCGTTAGAAAGCGTAGTGAGAAAAAGAGATGGTAATCTCGCTTTATGGCGCAAGGCTTCTCACAAAACGCCCTGGAATCGACTACGATGAGACATATTCTCTCGTAATGGATGTCATTGCACTCCACTACCCTGTCAGTTTGGTAGTTTCCGAATAACTGAACATGCAGCTTACAAATGTGGTCACTACGTATCTCTATAGGGATCTAGATACGGAATATACATGAAGGTTCATGGCGAACTTCATTTACCCAAGTCAAGTGGCTCTAGACCATGGAGCGCATTTACAAAGAGGTTGAAACACTCACTAAAGTGACTACTTGATTGGGAAGGGATATGCCCACGCGTTTCTATGACAAGTTTTAGATTCTATCGCGGTTCATGTTGGACATGATCTTCATTAGAAGCCCTTAAAGAGTTAAGGGAAACCGCTGAACACTTGAAATCTGAGTTTGAGATGAAGGATTTTGGGAGAACACGATTATGGCTCGGTTTGGAACTTGAGCATCGTGTCGATAGATGCTTAGGCATTTTGACAAGGTCAAGCCTTCGAGCACCCCCATGATCGTCCGTAGTCTTGATCCTGAAAAGGATCATCTTCGTCGAAAGGATGATGACGAAGATGTGCTAGAGGCAAAAGTGTCTTACTTAGTACAATAGGCGCATTATTGTACTTATCTCAATGCACAAGACCGGACATCTCATATGTTGTAAACTTGTTAGCTAGATATAGCTCTGCGCCAACGCGACGCCATTGGATTGGTGTAAAAGATATCTTTCGATACTTGAGATGTATGAATGATATGGGCTTGTTCTATCCCTACAAAGAGATGATGGATTCGGACCCATCACACACCAGAAACGCCGCCAAGGCTGGCCTGCGTTCTCTATCCCCATCCCAAAACGACATGTGTTTTGGAAGGTTTTGCTGATGTTGGGTATCTCTCTGACCCACACAATGGTTATTCCCAAACTGGTTAAGTGTTCACCATGGGAAAAGACCGTGATATCTTGGAGGTCTACAGAACAGACCGTAGTCGCTATATCTTCGAACAATGCAGAGATCATTGCCCTTCACGAAGTGGTTCGTGAATGCATATGGATTGGATCCATAATTACGCATGTTCGAACAATTGTGGTTTGAAGTCTACCACAGATGAGCCTACGAGCATTTAGGATAATGCTACTTGTTTTGAACAAATGAGGCAAGGCTACATCAATAGCGATGACACCAAGCATAATCAGCAACAACAGACACTCCTCGAGATCAAAGTGAACTAGGTTCGATCTGAGGACAGTGAGGCAGACTTGTTTACTAAGTCATTGCCCAATACCACGTTCGAGAAACATGTGGCAAGAATTGGCTTGCGGAAATTATCTGAACTCCCATGATCGTAGTCATCAGGGGGAGGTGCAGACATCAGGGGGAGATGTCTACATGTTCGTCTCGAATCGTGAAGGGTGTGTTGTGCTCTTTTTCCCCTTCGACCGAGGTTATTTTTGTCCCACTGGGTTTTTGTTACTCGGCAAGGTTTTTAACTAGGCAACGAGAGAAGCACCGTGTTTGGGCAACACAAGGGGGAGTGTTCAAGGAAAACCTAATTTGTGTTTAGCCCAAACTCTAGGTTACTTGACCTAGTGGTAATAGGATTTAATTAGAAGGATCTAGAATCCTAATCAATGTAGAATTACTTTCCTTGTATGATTGAGATTCTATGCATTGTAATCCTCTATATAAAGAGGCCCCTATTATCAATGAGAATACACAGAAAATTCCTCCCAAATTCAGTTTCTCTAAAACAGATGTTTATTTCAAAAAATTTCAGAGTTATCGGCGATTCAGCATTTACCGTTTCATCTTAAATTATTACAAATTACTATATAACAAGGTTTATTCAAGGTTTTCTTTCTATATATAGTAGTCAATTGATAAAATAAACATATCTAAAAGTTTCACTTAAAATTTCCATCATTTTTCTTGATTATTTACAGAAATCGATATATCCTCGATATTTCCGTCAAAATTTCCGTTTTTGGGACCATCGATTTTACCATATTGTTTTCAGAATAATAATCTATATACAATTGATTTTGAATTCACATTACTGAAATTTGGTTATTTGCTTAAGTTCCTTTTTTACATTTTGGTAGATAAGAAGGCCAAAATCTTAAATATTGCGAGGATACAGGGAAACAATTGCATTTTTTATTCTGTTCTTTGTCCTTGATGTCCTTACGTGGCTCAGAAAGCTTTTAAATGTAATTCTAATATTCTGTACAAGTGAGAATAATTTGTCTTATAAAACATATGTAATTATACGGATTCATGTTTATCCATTGGGCAATTATAAATGTGGGTTTTGAGCGCAGCACCTTCTAGGCTACTTCTAATGGAGATTCTTGCATGGAATTGTTGTGGCATCAACAATGACGCTACCGTCCAAGCGTTGAAGAGGCTAATTCAACAAAAGCAGCCTTGGATCATCTTTCTATCTGAAACTAAAGTCCACGACTGGGACTACATGAATGGCTTACGCCTGCAATTAGGGTATCTAAATTGTGAAGCAGTTTGGAGTGTTGGGCAATCCGGGGGGCTTGCCATGTTTTGGGCAGATGGAGTCGACATTCGTTTCTCTCCAAATCTGCACACCACATTGACGTGGAAATTAGGGCTTCTGATATGGGTGGGGCTCTGTGGCGCTTAACAAGTTTCTATGGGCATCCGGCCACAGCGGAGCGTCATTTGTCCTGGTCTTTGCTGTGGCAACTCAGGGATGAGTCTGATTTGCCATGGATTGTCCTAGGTGATTTCAACGAACTACTCCATGCTTATGAAAAGGAGGGTGGTGTAGTTAGGCGAGAGGGGCAGATGCAAGGCTTCAGAGACGCACTGTCGTACGGCGAATTGATCGACTTGGGTTATCGGGGTTCGCCGTTTACTTGGCGAAGTGCTAGCGTTTGTAGTAGGCTGGATAGGGTCGCTGCAATGACGTCATGGTCTGATATGTTTCCTGCAGCCATTGTTAACCATCTCCCTCCGGTTCACGGTGATCATGTGCCTGTGCTTTTGGGGGCTTTCATTGTTCCTCCATTAGAGGTGGTGCGGGGACAGCGGCGCATTCGTTTTGAAGGGTTTTGGACGCGACATGAAGGTTGTAGAGATGCGGTTTGTGCAGGTTGGATCCCAATGGTGGAGGGTAGGCCGATGGTCCAAGTGTCGAGGAAAATAATGCAGACACGTTTCTCTTTGAACAATTGGCAACATTCTGCTTTTGGTAATCGAGGCCGGGAGATTGAATTGTTGAGGACTAGATTACAGGCTCTGTTGGACCAGCCTTTCACTAAGGCTAATCAAGCGGAGAGTTCTATTTTGCAACAGAAACTTGATGGTCTGTTGCATGATGAGTATGTGTACTGGAAGCAATGTGCAAAGGTATCATGGCTAGCTGATGGTGACAGGAATACTAAGTACTTTCATAGGAAAGCTTCTAACCGGCGTGCTAAGAACCGGCTAGTGTGTCTCTTTGACAATCAAGGGGTCTGGCTATCCTCTCTGGAGGGCATCGAGGGAGTTGTATTGGACTATTTTACACGAATGTTCAGAGGCTCTTCTCCAGATTACAACAGTTTGCATGATGTTGTTAATCTTATACCACCTAGGGTGACTCAGGATATGAATGAGTCTTTGTGTGCACCATGTTCTGCATATGAAATAAGGGTTGCCTTGTTCCAGATGTTTCCCACTAAAGCACCGGGTCCAGATGGAATGCCTCAACTTTTGTTTCAACAGTATTGGGATGTGGTGGGAGGTGAGGTCATGGTGGTAGTACAAATTTTTTTCCACACAGGTTAGATGCTTAAAGAGATTAATTTCACACACATTTGTTTGATTCCTAAAGTTTCCAACCCGGAGAGTGTTAGTGATTTGAGGCTCATTGCTCTTTGTAATGTTATTTACAAGATCTGTTCAAAAGTTATCACAAACAGGCTGAAGGTTTTCCTCTCTAAGTTGATTTCTCCTTTTCAAAGTGCCTTTATTCCTGGGCGATTGATAACAGATAACACTCTGGTAGCTAATGAGCTCTCTCATTACATTCATAATTGTCAATCTAGCTCTGAGGGTGTTTTTTCTCTTAAGCTGGATATGAGTAAGGCTTATGATCATATGGATTGGAAGTTTCTGGAAGCAGTTCTTTTGAGAATGAGATTTGCTGAGACTTGGGTTCATATTATCATGCACTACGTCAATAATGGCATCAGACGACAGTTTTGGACTGTCGTCTGATGAGGTTGGGTGCTATTGTTAAAGCCTGTGCCGTTTGATGGGGGTGGTTAGACAACAGCACAGAACTGTCGTATGAAGAAAGATAGTACAAGAGCAGATGTCTAAATACTTGCTGTCTGAATACCAGAAAAGACAATAGTAGAAAACCATTGTTGTTGTGTGTTAGCCAAATAGCCACCCTCAAGTATAAGTGATAGGAGCATTTTAATGTGGTATTTTAATAGTTAATTCCTCACATTTTGCTTAGTTAATTCCTTAACGAATCGATTTTTAACTCAATTTCTATTTTTTTAGGTACATTGGAGTAGATGATGATGAAATGAGCTATTTGGCCCCAAAATAAGCATTTTGGCCTGACAAAGCGTGTCTTGGAGAAATTGAGCCAATGAGAAAGCGAGCTAGACAAGAAATGAGGAGTGGCAGACTAACCATCCGAACTCCAAATGAGTTGAAACTTTCCAGATTCATTATAGAAATCCCAAGGATCATTTCTTATGAAGAGTGCCAGAGCTTGTTTTGAGTGGAAGGCCTTCAAACAATCAGTCCAATTTTCTACAGAAGCAAAACTGGAAAACTGGACCTGTAAGAGGTCCAGCAGCATTTTCGGCCCAACCGCATGGAATAAAGCTCTGAAAATTTGTCAGAATGATCTACACTCATAGTGGAACATTTTTTATGAAGAAGTTGAAGCCTCATTCTGAAGTCTTGTTGGAGAAATAATTGAAGGAATAAAGGGGCAGAAACTGACCTAAAACCAGCTCAATATTCACATGTTCATGTTTCCTACCCACATGAAGAAAGCTAATGCTTTTCTTTTTTTTTCCTTGGATATATTTTTCTACTACAATCTCTTTAATAGATCATCATCACTTCCATGTTTCTGCACCTTCATGCTTTGCTTTCATTTCATCATTTCTCTATCTTTTCCATATTTTACAAATCACTTTCATACTCCACTTTCATTATTTTTCTTCCACTCATCATTTCACTCTTCTTTTTCTTCCCTATATAAACACCTTCTCCTCTCATTCTAAGACACACATTCCTTGATCCATTTCATCTCCTTGTCTCACCATTTCCTCTCTATTTTCCTTAGTTATCACTTCCTCTCTTCTCATTCTCTCACACATCTCTTCCATCACATATACACACCATCCACTGCCCTAAATCAGAAACCACACCTCCATACTCTTCCCTCATCATAGCTCATGAGATCCCTACTCCAAGGAGAAGCCGTAGCCTCCATCTTCCATCAAATCATCTTCCATCATCTTGTCGTACTCCTGCTTTGAAGACGCCTCAAGCTTTCTTGAAGAATAATCAAAGTGAGATCGTGATATCTACTACCCTCTACGGTTTATTCCTTTTGTACTTTCCGAATTCAATATGTATATGTTTTTGGATTTCCAAACTATGAGTGAGTAATTTTCTTGTTGAGAACTAGTATGAAATCCTAGTTATGTGATGGATTTTTAGCTTTTGAATCTCTTTTTCGATCACAAGGTTTTGTGAATGCTTTGTTTGATTTTGTTTTATAAAATCTTTTATATGTTTATGTCTTAGATTGATCACCTAAAATATGAGCATGTAATTTGGAGCTAGTTTTAAGGTGCAGTGCATTCACGGTCTTAAAACACTAAAGTAGTAATGCCTACATGTTAGGTGAAATTAAACAAATAGAATACATGCTAGGATGGCGTTCCTCACTAGTTTTGTACTCTAAAATCAATCTTTCCAAAGAGCTTAATGTGTTTATGTGTGCTTAATGATTTAATTTGATAGGGTAGCGTTCTACACCTTGATTGCATATAAGCAAGCTTAGGATGTAGTGCGTTCACGGTTCTAAGTAATTTTGGGAAAAATAGGGCTTTAGCGGCGATCCTAAAGTTCTTGATTGGTTTCATTCACATGCTTTTGTAATTGAAGATTAGGTTAAATTGTCTTTCTCTGATCATAACTAGTGGTGGATTACGAAGTTCTCAACTTCCATACATCTGATTTAGAATCCCTAAAAATTGCAACATTTTCTTTCCTTTATTGTTTGCATTTTCAAAACCTAAACCCCCCTTTCATTTAGTTTTTGTGTCAACTTTATTTCCCTTTTCTTTCTTTAGTTTTTGATAGTTTTGTTCAATTAGTGCAATTTGTGAAAGTACCCTCAATCCCCGGACTGAACGATCCCTGCTTATCCTATACTAACAATTGTCTTTTGCAGGGTAATTTTGTGCGCTTAATTCAGGCGTACCAATAAGGGGTACAAGTAATAGTATAGGGATTTAAGAAAGGTTGTCGAACCCACGAGGATTGGATTCCTTTCACTAGCTAGGATGTTAACCTAAGGAGAGCTAGAATATGCAAATGTACAATCATAAACCTAAATTCACAAGGAAATCTAGGCTCATGGTGAGTATGTGCATTATGGTGATAGTGAAATTGTTTGTTGGATAGAGTAGTGAACCAAATTAAATTAATTGCTCAAATGTAAACTAAATTACTCTAAACTAAACTAGTAATATAATGGATGAAGTTAGGGGTTGGTTGTCTACCACTAACCTCCCTTGCAAGTATTGAAGTTCAAATATAAGTGATGCTATTCTAATTTCCCAATTACCCTCTTTGCATCCGGATAAGACTACAAAGGCTTAAACTCCTTTTATTTTATCAATTTCCACCGGATAAGTGCGAAACTAACTACCCAAAAACAAGTTATATTACCAGATAAGTATCGATTCCTTGCTCCTAGATGCATAAAGATTTGAGTTTAGATAATCAAGCAAGCAAACCAATCCTAGATCTAGGTGATTTTAACTCACTACCCTCACATGCACATAGAGGATGCTATCATACTATTAATGTTCAAGGTTAACTACTCCCTAAACATTTTTTCATGAGATGACAAACACAACACATTCAAAATAGTTAAGTTTGAATGAATGCATTCACTTCTTGAATTAGCATATGAAGATGAAAATCACAAATAACAACAAATGTCAATTAAAACATCAATTCATACAAGTTTGGCTACGGCTTTCAATCCTAGCCCCAACAAAGTAACTACTCACTCATAATCATACAAATTGGCATCAAATCTATAAAGTAAATCAAGGTAAATTAAAGAGTTAAGGGAAGAAAGAACTAGTTGAAGCTTGACAAATTAATGGGTAGCTTCTCCTTCATTTTTCTCCTTCAATGCTCCTTGAATCCTCCTTGATTGTGGAATGGATGGATATGAACTTCTTGATGGTGATGATGAATGAAATGGTGATGAAGACATGATGCTCCTTTGGCTAACTTTGAGTGGTGGTGATGAAGTTTATGGTGGTGGAAGATGGTAGTTGTGGTGGTGATGATGGAGTAGATTAGGTATTGTGGGTTTGGATTTTGGGAGGTGGAGATGGAGGTTTTGTGAAGGAGATGAAGAGAGAAATCAGATGTAATGGGATGAAGGAATTGGTGATTGAGAGTGAGAGGAGAATGTGTTTAAATAGGGAAGAAAAAGAAGAGTGAAATGATGAGAGAAAGAAAAATAATGAAAGTGGAGTATGGGAGTGGTTTGTAAAATAAGTAAAAGATGGGGTAATGATGAAATGAAAGCAAACCATGAAGGTGCAGAAACATGGAAGTGATGATGATCTATTAAAGAGAATGGAGTAGAAAAATATATCTAAGAAAAAAGAGAAAAGCATCTAGCTTTCTTCATGTGGGTAGGAAACATGAACATGTGAATATTGAGCTGGTTTTAGGTCAGTTTCTGCCCCTTTATTCCGTCAATTATTTCTCCACCAAAAGTTCAGATTTTGCTCGTGACTTCTTTATAACAAATGTTCCTTTATGAGTGTAGAGCATCCTGCTAGAATTGTAGAGATTTTAGAATAGTGGTTGGGCCGGAAATGCTACTGGACTCCTTACAGGTCCAGTTTTTCAGTTTTGCTTCTGCAGAAAATTGGACTGATTGTTTGAAGGCTTTCCACTTCTATCTAGCTCTTGCACTCTTCATAAGAAATGTTTCTTAGGATTTCTAGAATTGATCTGCAGAGTTTCAGCTTATTTGGAGTTCATTTGTTCAGGCGGCCACTCCTTCTTCCTTGTCTAGCTCACTTTCTCCTAGCCGGAGTAAGAAAATGTTCTAACGTTGACTTTTTAGTGCATTTTCATTCTTCTCCATCATTTCATAGCATGATAAGGAAAACATAATAAATATATATAAATAAATACAAAGGTTAAGCAAAAGTATAAGATTAGGGAAATAATGAAATTGGATTAGTCAACATTAAATTTGGACTTTAGAACAAGTAATTTCCATGTTTTAGGGGACAAATATGTATATGAATTATGATCCAACATTGTGCCAAGCAAATTAAGTCAACAAAAGATGAAGACTGGAGACTTGTGAGAACAAGTCAGAGGACATTTCTTTTAGAAAAAGTGTTGTCTCTATGAATCTTCAACATCAAAAAATAGTTGTTAACTATTGAGTGTATTTACACAAGACAATAGAAAAATGAAGAAAGCATTGTCAGTTTATATTTAATACTACAGGTTTCTCTAAATAACTGATGTTTTTAATTATGGTGGAACAATGGTTCTCTTGTTGTGTTTTCTCTAGTTGGGCAATTGAAATCATTTGAAAAGTATTGTACTTAGATTGTTCATACAACAGTTTTTGAATTCTATTTTATGATATTCCATTGTTAGACAGTTGTTAGACAACAGTTTGTATTTGGAATGAAATGTATGAACTATGAAGAGAGTCACAATACTTGCATTCTGCATATGGCATCTAACCAAAACCAATAGATCAACACAGCCAAAAACACATCCATTAATTAAACATCCAAAACCAATTCATTCTATAGATCATCATCCCAACGTCAACATACAAACCCTGCCTAAACATAAAGGCCTAGAACATCAAGGCCAAAAACATATTGTACTTGTCCACTTCCTTCTCTTGATAAACATCCTCTTCCTTCTTAGCAACAAGATATGTAAGAGTCGAACCCAACACCAAACTGACCATCAACCTAACATCAACTCCGGCAGCCAAGGCTTTCATGAAGTCCTTGATGCCAGACCTTGCAATGGTACCAAGGTTGTTGACCAAATCTGAAAACAGTTAAAACACAAATAGAGCAAACTCATTATGTACCTCATCAAAAATATATCTAGTATCTTTGTTTCACCTTGTTTTATCTTGCACTATATAACTCAAATGCGATAGAACACTAGTCTGTTTTGCCAGTTAAGTTTAAAACAAAAAGGAGGGTAGAAAGGAAAGAAGAACCTTAATAAGCAACTTCAATTAGTTCAGATTGCTTCTTCTAATATACACAGCTTGCTGGTCGCTATATTTTTTGGGCCTCATACTTATGAAATGAAATCATGGGATGAATACATAATGCAAATAAATGGGGCAGAAGAATGAATGAGATTACTTTGAATGAAAAGTAAGGCAACAAACAAACCTTTTAGCACTTAAAGTTGCTCCACCTCTAGAATCTCCATCCAGATTTGTAAAAATAGCTATAGTAATCCCAATCTCTATATTAAATATATAGTATATACAATGTATACTTCTAAGAATATATACGATTGTAGCATATATGGTATAATCCGAAACATAATTGGAATTAGTTGTCTTTGAAACATTGTTATATGACCCAGTAAACTAAATAAGAATCAGCTCTCTAATTTTTACCTCAATTATGGCAACAAAAGCAGCAGCCATAATTGCAAAAGTATCTCTAGCATTAAAATCTGGCCGCCCTCATTGGAATGGATATGGAACCCTTACCGTGCATATGGTGGAACAAAAATAAAATTAATGGATTAGAGTGTGGGGCGAATGTTTATAGAGTCTATAATATTCAAGATAATTCCAGCTAATAACACTAGTTTTGATAAAGCAGAAACTCTCTCAGGCATTAAATCAAACAGGTTGCGGGCAAAAATGCAGAAGGACCCAACGACATAAAAAAAAAACCCCAAACAACAACAAAGATACCAAAATCAAAGCTATTTCCATGGAAGAAATAGAGGTTTACCTTGATTTCCAACAAAAACTTCTTGTGAGGATTAGGGAAGCTGATGTTGTCCATGATTTGCTTGTTGAAGACTTGCGGAAGAAGAACCCTTCGGCTTTTCTATATTCTCGACGGCGGAGCACTCGGAATCCTGGAGCTAAATCGAGAGGCACCTTCAGCCAAACCTCTCTGCCTCATCGACTTCGGCGTTAGTTGATTGCTCTGCTTCAAATTCCACGACTTCTGAACCTCAGCTTCCTCAGCAGCAGTGGCGGCCTTACCGTCGTCGTCGCTCCCCTCCACTCTCTTTCTTGTAATTCTGCAGTGGCGGCCTAAATCCTTTAGGCATGCCTGTTCATCCTAGATCTGAAAGAAACCACAGAGGGAGAGAGTTCTAAGCCGCTAAGGAGAGAGAGAGAGAGAGAGAGAGAGAGAGAGAGAGAGAGAGAGAGAGAGAGAGAGAGAGAGAGAGAGAGAGAGAGAGAGAGAGATAAATAGAGATTAAAATTAAACCAATTGGTGGGAAATTTAAATTTTGGGCAAAATTTTGAGCGGGCTGAGAGAGTGTGTTGGTCAATGAAAGGGAGTTTGAAAAATTGAGTTTTCACCAAGTGAGGAAAGTACAACCTGCAGGGGAACATGCAAATACATTTTATTCATAAAACTTAGACAACATAAAATTATAGGTAATAGTCTGCAACAAAGTCATACAACAGACACAGAACAACAGTTGTCTAAGCTTAAATTAATCAGACAACATAAAATTAAAGGTAAATGTATGAAACAAAATCATACAACGTACAGACACGCAGCAACAGTTATCTGAACTAAAATTAATCAGACAACATCAAATTAACAAAACTGTGTGAATATAATCACACAATATCAATGTATTAACTGTTGTCTGAGTAGTTTTAATCAGACAACATCAATCTTCATCCATTGTCCGAACGAAAGTGGCATAACATCAGAGTAATAACTGTTGTCTGAAACTAGTTAGTTGGACAACAACAATGTGTAATTCTGTCGTGCCTTTACGAAATTGGGACAACAGCACACTTGCCCTACAAGAAGTATTGTCTGATTCTATCATACATAATAGAATTACTCTTGCTGTCGTCCCAAAGAATCAGATGACAGTTAAAAATTTCGCAGTTGTCTAAGGCATGTTGTCTGATGCCATTATTGGCGTAGTGATGCAGTGTGTGACTACATTCCGCTATGCTTTTTTGATTAATGGCAAACCTAGTGGCGTACTGACTCCAACTAGGGGGTTACGACAGGGGGACCCACTTTTCCCATACTTATTCCTTCTATGTGCAGAGGCTTTTTCAGTGTTATTGGATAGGAAAGTAATGCAAGGTACTATTCAAGGCTTTAGAATTTGTCCGGAGGCTCCGGTAATTCATCACCTTTTATTTGTCCATATTAAATATGTTTTGCAAGATTATGAAGCAGCTTCTGGGCAACATGTCAATTTTACTAAGAGTAGTATTGCTTTTAGCAAAAAGGTTGATGTCGAGTTACAGCAGCAATTAGCTTGCTTCTTAGGTGTGAAAATTGTTGCCAAGCATGATAAATATCTTGGTTTACCTATGTACTTGGGTAGGAACCGGTCTGAGCCCTTCGCTCATATTAAAGAGCGGTTGGCTAAGAAATTGGATGGTTGGCAGGGTAAACTGTTAAGTAGTGCAGGGAAGGATTTGCTCATTAGAGTGGTAGCTCAAGCATTGCCCTCTTATACAATGAGTTGTTTTCTGCTGCCTAGACATTTTTGTGATTCTTTGCAACAGATGGGTGCCAGGTTCTGGTGGGGAAGTTGGGGTGATAATAAGAAGATTCACTAATTGGCTTGGGAGAAATTGTGCCAACCAAAGCATTTGGGAGGGATGGGTTTTCGTGACTTGTTTGCTCACAATTCGGGTCTCTTAGCTAAGCAGGGTTGGAGGCTTCTGCATTTTCCTCAATCTCTAGTTAGCATCTTATTTAAAGCTCGCTATTATCCTGGTGGAGACTTTCATTCTGCTCCAGTGGCCCGTTCACCTTCGGCTTGCTGGAGGGGTATCTTTGAAGCTAGGGAAGTCCTTGTCAAAGGCCTAAGATGGAGGATTGGGAATGCAGAACGGGTGAGGATTTGGGAGGATCCTTGGTTGCCCAGGCTTTATCTCTTTCGGCCTATCATGAGAAGTAGAGATGATATACATTTGGTTTCGGAGTTGTTGACTGAAACTGGAGCTTGGAATACAGGGTTGGTACAAGATTGTTTTGATGTTGAGGATGCTGCACTTGTTCTTTCTATACCTCTCAGTAGGATGCATGTTGATGATAAGATGATTTGGCACTTCGACTCAAAGATGTTTTCACTACTAAGAGTGCCTACAAGTTAGCTTTTGAGCTTTTACATGCTACTTCTGCGTCTAGTTCATCAGACTCTTCTCTTTTATGGAAAGCAGAGGTCCCTAGTAAGGTTAAGGTGCATATTTGGCAGGTATGTTCTTCTATTCTCCTAAGTATTGACACTCTTCATTCCAAAAGAGTCTTTGTTGGGGAGGGAATTGTTGTTTTTGTGATAATGGAGATGAGTCTATTGCTCACATCTCTAGAGATTGCAATTTTATTTGTAATCTAATTGGTAGTTGTCCGGAGTTGGAATGGGTGATTTCAAGGTCTAACAGAGCGGGCTCTTTGGTGGATTGGTTTACCTTGTGCCAACGCATATTATCTAAAAAAATTTTGCGTTGCTATTGATAATTGTTTAGAGTGCTTGGAAAGAAAGGAATAGTCAGGTTTGGTCGGATAAACTCCTCTCCATGAATCAGATTCTTTTCCAACTGAATTCTTTCTTTACGGCTTTCAAGGCATCTAGACCTGTGCATATGAAGGCTACTAGGAGTGTTAGCGTGTGGCAGCCTCCACAAGTTGGTTGGCTAAAGGCCAATATAGATGCCGCTTTTTCAGGTGGTGCTGGGAGTTTGGCAGTAGTGGTGCATGATAGCACTAGTTTGGTTGTTGGAGGAGCATGTGGTCGATATGCTTTTGAGCAATCTGCAGTGGTGATGGAGGCATTGGCAGTGAGGCCAGCCTACAGTTTGGTGGAGGAGTTTCACTTCACCCCTATTACTATTGAGTCTGACTGCTTGACTGTTGTGCTTGGGGTCCAGGCAAATAAAAATGAGGACATCTCGGAATTGGGAAGACTGGTGGAGGATATTAGGGTTTTATTGTCTTCTTTCCCTTCTTCTACTTTGTCTTATGTTGGCAGAGATGCTAATGTAGCAGCTCATAACTTAGCACAAGCTGCTCTAGTTTCAGATTTCCACTATATTTGGGAAGGTTCCATTCCCCCAGCTTTGAGTAACGTTATTACTCAAGTGTGTACTCACTAGTTTGCATGATTAATAAAGATATATTGTCGTCTTCCTCTCAAAAAAAAAAAAACCAAAATATAAAAATGAATTTTAATGCTATTAATTAACCTCCATATAGTTTAGCACTGATGGTGGAATTCTTGATGTCAGTGGAGATTTTGGATAAGTCAAATGTGTGTGAAAGATCCGAGGCCATTTGGACTTAAGTTTAGTTTACCACACTGTCTACGACAACTTAGTTAAAATGTTGTCTGCTTCTGCAGATGCGAAGCTGTAACTCGACTGCTTAATATGATCTCTTGAATGCTGGTATTACTTCGGTCAACCAGCAATATGTGAAGTTATATCGGATGTTTGGTTATTAATTTGTAGTTTTCCTGCATCACATAGTTAAGATATGATTTCTAGATTGTAGGTAATAGTTAAATATTGCATGTGGCATTATGATGGAGTGATTTACCATTTTAGTTTTCAATTGCTAGATGTTTTATTTCTTTTGTCTATGATCTATTGTCTCACGTTAGATAAGATAACAGTAATTTGAGAGAATGCTGTGACTCTTCTTGTTTGGATACCAAATGGCAGCCACCTCAGCTGTTGCTTTCGCAAATCTGATAAGCTTTAGGTATGACGTTAAAATTGTTTAGACGAAAATTCTGCTATCCACCTAGGTGAGGGTCACCTGGTGACATGGCAGAAGGGCGGGGTGACGTGGCAGAATGACATAGGACGAATGAAAAGTTGTAGGGTCCGCTCTGACCCAATCTGACTCTCTCCCGCCATTATCGTCTAGTGTGGGAGTTGAGGGAGGAGGAGATTGGAGAATTGGCTGGGTGTGGAATGAACAGAGAAGATGGGATCTCTTTGGAATCCCACTTCCATCACTCAAACTCAGCTTCCCGAGCTCACTGTTGAAACTGGAATGGTGATGAACTGACGCTTCTCGAGCTACAGTCCAGAAAGCTTCTCAATTCCTCGTCTACAGGTGTAATAGAAGTGGAAGCCAAGGCTAGGATAGCCTGAAAAGCACAAGAAGCTCAGACGGTGGCCGGAAATGGATCTACCACCAGGATAGAGGCAAGCACAGGAGGTAGATTTGTGTGTAAGTTAAATAAGTCCTTGTATGGACTCAAACAATCACCACGAGCTTGGTTTGGAAGATTCTCTCAAGCTATGCATCGTTTTGGGTACAAGCAGAGCAACTCTGACCATACATTGTTTCTGAAACGCTGTGAAAGTAAATTAACTGCCTTGATTATTTATGTTGATGATATGATAATTACTGGTGAAAGATTAAAAGATCTGCTTGCATCAGAGTTTGAGATGAAAGATCTTGGTTCTCTTAAATATTTTTTGGGGATTGAGGTCGCCAGGGGGAGTTCAGGAATTTTCTTGTGCCAGAGAAAATATGTGCTTGATTTGTTGACAGAGACAGGAATGCTAGGGTGTAGACTTGCTGATACTCCTATTGAGCAGACTCATAAACTGGCTGAGTACCCTAATCAAGCTCTTACAGAGAAGGCTCGCTATTAGAGGTTAGTTGGCAGATTAATCTATCTCTCACATACTCGGCCAAACATTGCATATGTAGTTAGTGTTGTGAGTCAATTCATGCATAATCCAAGTGAAACTCATATGGAAGCTGTGATCTGTATTTTGAGGTATTTAAAGTCTGCACCTGGAAAAGGCTTGATGTTTTCAAAGCATAATCATCTGGATATTAGTGGTTATACAGATGCAGACTGGGCAGGTTGTGTTATGAATAGAAAATCCACTTCTGGTTACTTTACTTTTGTAGGTGGTAATCTTGTTACTTGGAGAAGTAAGAAACAAAAGGTTGTGGCCAGGTCAAGCGCTGAAGCAGAGTATAGAGGTATGGCTCATGGAGTTTGTGAATTACTTTGGTTGAGAAATTTACTTCGGGATTTGGGATTTAAACCCAAACGAGCCATGGATTTGTATTGTGATAATAAAGCAGCGGTGGATATTGCTCACAACCCAGTTCAACATGACAGAACTAAGCATGACAGACATTTCATTAAAGAGAAGCTCGATGCTAAGCTTATCTCTTTTCCTTTTGTCCACTGAGAAGAACAGTTAGCTGATGTTCTCACAAAGGCAATATCGAGTAAGGCATTTCATGACTCACTTGACAAGTTGGCCATTCGTGATCTGTATGCGCCAACTTGAGGGGGAGTGTTGGCGTGAGTCATACTTACCTTATTTATGTAGATATTCTGTAATATTCCGTGATCTATAATATTATGTAATATATGTAGTATTATTAGATTTACTACTTACCTTAGGAGTAGTGCTTGTCTTATTAGGCGCAATTGTAATTTGTATATAATTCCTTCTTGTAAGGTGAATGTGACATCTGAGTTATTCAGTCAAAATTATCTCTTATTTTTTGTTATATTTGACTAATAAATGTGCCTTTTATGTGCATTGTTTGCTCATCAACTACAATTAAATCCGGTTGCAGTGACAAAGAATCACGATTTGGTTTCAGATTCTACTATGAACATTGTGAAGACTCATTTACACATTCGAACGGGTGACGAGTTTATGAATAATTGCTTGATTTCATATATTGGGAAATATATTTTTACTTGTACAGATGATGAGACTATCATGAAATGATTTCAAAATATGAAATTTCGTTGAGAATAATTACCATTATAATAGATAGAACTTACACTTAATGATTTTGTATGTTTTGATATTTGTTTTTTCTGTGCCCCACTAAACTTAAATTTCTGGCTCCGCCACTGAAGATGCGCAACGGCTTATGTTTGCATATCACTTATGTACGACACATGCCTTGTGAAGGAAACAAAGTCGTGCATGTCATTACGAGTCTTGTAGCCTGAGAGAATGGGCGAGGGTTATGGTTGGAGGATGGACCTTCTTGGCTTATGTTTATTATTGCTAGCGACATGCCTTTGACTGATTGCCATGTTTAGTGCATGAGTATCTCACACCCCCCTGTGTCTAGAGAGGGTGCTGGGAGTACACAAAATCAGTCCCATGCTTGAATTGATTTCATCTAAGGAATAAAACTTTATTGACTACAGTTGCTAATTAATTGACTAAGACGAGCTTAAAACTGAGGATAAGCTTATTAGTCAGCAAACTTGCAACAGACCCTTTATTCTTTTTATAGAAAATAGCAGGATTTCAAATTCACCATTCGGTAATCCCTTATTGAAATCCAGCAGCAAAGAAAGCCCAGATAAGAAAAAATCAGCAAAATCGATCAAGGATGACTCAAAGACAGAAAACCCAGAAAGTCATTGAGCATCCACAAGTTCTTGAATCATTCAAGTAAAGTAAAACACCCCGGTCCTGAAATTAGACCAAAGCATTATTACTGGCTGAATTAGATTTGAAACCAAATAATACAAGTACTCAATCTACTAAAAAAAAAAAAACAAGATCACCAACTAATTCAAGAGAAATATTCCAAATAGTGCTTACAACCGTTTCTAAAACAAAACGACAAAGAAAAATTCTACTCTCCACTATTCGCTCCAAACTCCTTTGATCAGAAATCTAAAGTGACCTGCAAACACAATTAAATGAGGAATGAGCAAAAAGCACTCTTAGTGAATAACTCAAATATATAAGTCAGTCACATAATACCATTATCGGATATCACAGACATTACGATATTCAATAAATCAAAGCTACTAATTAGACACTTTCTAGGTGTATTGTTACCAAAAGTTATCTCACAACAAGTCACTGAGATATCAATCACTATGTCACCAAAGCCATCAGACGACAGATATTACCCGTGGTCTATAGTTCACTCAAACAACATAGGCCGACCCATGAGATATGTCGAATTATAACTCTCTGTGGTTGAAAATGTAACAAAACGACAATTATATGTTGTTATAAAAGATTGGGTTCTTGACCAAAAGCACCAAAATGAACAAAAATGATCCCACTTACCCCAGCAACAGATTTTTATTCCCACATACACAATTTAACAGCAAATGACCATTGGACCCTCAACTCAATTAATGAATTACAAGAACTGCCACTCTCTCTCTCTCTCTCTCTCTCTCTCTCTCTCTCTCTCTCTCTCTCTCTCTCTCTCTACTTCCGGCACCGACTGACCGGGGCGACGTCGCCGACTTCCTCCATCGATCTTCTCCGATTCAACTCCCAATCTCCAAGCAGATCCAGCAGATGTTGATCGAGGTTCATTTACCGACGAGCTCACCGACTTCCTCCATCAATCTTCTCCGATTCAACTTCCTATCTCAACCACCATGAACAAATTCCGGCAACCTCACCAGCTCCAAGTCGGCTTTTTCGTTGCAACCATAAGCTCGAATTGAATCTAATTCAGGCTGCTTCATTCTTCCAGACCATTCCAATGTCACCACTCACCAGCTCCACGCCGGCGTGTTCCCCAGATCCAGCGCCGCTCGCCTGCTCCCTTGCTTCACTTGCAGCGCGGCTCTTCGCAACTCCGACAAAGACTAGAGGTTCGGAGAGGTGAGAGAAGTCGGCGGCGAGCTCCAGAGGTGCTTCGATCCGGTGGTCTTGACTTGGGTGCCCAAATCTTTTTTTTTTTTTTAAGTAATAGGGCAGAAGGAAAGGAAAAAAAAATTTGAATGTCTATTGGGAAGCAATAGGCGTCTATTGGAGGGCAATAAACGTTTTGAATTGATACAATCTCTTCGTTTTTTTCTTTAGTCGAAGTTTTATTTGTCTAATTTTATGAAGATTAGTTCCCATTTCGGCGACCGAAAATTCTATTGGGGGGCAATATACGTCTATTGAGGGGCAATACATGGCTGATAAACGTCTATTGGAGGGCAATAAACGTCTATTGGAGGGCAATAGACGTCTATTAGGGGACAATAGACTATTAGGGCAATAGACGTCTATTGGGGGGCAATACACGGCTGATAATCATCTATTGAGGGGCAATAGACTATTCGGGCAATAGACGTCTATTGGGGGCAATAGACGTCTATTGGGGGGCAATAGACTATTAGGGCAATAGACATCTATTGGGGGGTAATACACGGCTGATAGTCATCTATTGGGGGGCAATAGACTATTTGGGCAATAGACGTCTATTGGGGGGCAATAGACCTCTATTGCCTCTCTATTAGGGGGCAATAGATGTCTATTGGGCTCAAAAAGACCTTTTCGGTGATATTTCCAGCAAATTCTGGTAGGCGGCAGCCGGTGACCGGATTCCCGCTTCCGGTGACCAGAATCCTGCGGCCGGTGATCGACTCCGGCGAAGTCTCCTATGGTTTCTCTCTCTTCCATTCTCTCTCTCTCTCTCTCTCTCTCTCTCTCTCTCAGTAATAAAGGGGTGAGGGTAAAATGGTATTAAAAAACAAAACAAAAAAACTTAATGGGGTACTAGGGAAGACCTCCTTAGAGTGTTTTGGGTAAGAGGGAATTAAAAAAACTTAATGGGATAAGTGGAAAAAAAATCCTTAAAAATGGGGTAAATGGACAAAACCCCTAAAAGATTCTGCACAACATCTTTTTATAAAACTCTATTGTATGTATTAAATTAAGATGACAGAAATCTGTGGTATGAATGTATGGAGATTTGAACTATCTTGACTATTTTCTATTGTGTGAATATATTGTGGACGACATATGTTTATTATGTTCTATTGTTTCTTTTTAATTAAAACGACATAAATAAGTCGTTTGAATATACAGAGCTTGAACTTTCTCGGGTCTTTCTGTTGTGTTATTCAATTAGAAACCACAATTATATGTCGATGTATATGACTGTTAACAACAGATTTTTGCCTAAATTCTGTTGTTTGATGTTGGTTTAGATGTCAGCTTATATGATTCAGTCTTAGCAAGAGCAGTTGCACAACACCATATTAAGAAATCTGGTCTGAAATTTTAATTCTAATGTAAGAGAAACATTTCAATCAAATTATCATTATAATTAATTTCATTTGAAAATGTTCAAGTATCCAGATCTCATTACATCGATCAATCAAACCATTAACTCTACAGGTTAAATCCACATAATCTGAAAATACCAGATAATCTAGTGCTCTAAAGTGCTCTCCCGACCAGCCACACTTCAACATCTTTCTAAAGCTCTCGAGCTTCTACCCCTGCTCCCCTTTTCTCTTCTACCAACAATACCATAAGAAAGTACCACACCTATAGTTTCAAACAACCCAGAAAACATACAATTAGGGAAACCAAAAGATACATGTTTGGTCTGGGAAAGAAATTTTATCAGAGAATTACTGAATCATCATACTGCACATTTACCTTGTCAATCTTCTAATGGTTCCATTAAGAGGTCAATGCCTCTGACCCCAAATGCAATATTTTCATGTGTTATCACAACACCTTTAGGAGCTCCACAGGTACCACTTGTGTACATAATTGTGCTGATATTTTCAGGCAGAGGAGGAGAGATCTTTGATGGGTTTTGTTCCCTGAAAACAAAAGCTTTACTCACAGCAGGAACAAAAACAAAAACTGAACAAAGAAAAACAAAATTTGGGATTCCAAGTATATGTTCAAGTACAAAAGATCTTAAGCAAAGCCATCTGCTGTCAATCTTCCTTAGCAAGAGGCCGAGTCAGCCTCTGCATCACCCATGTAATCATGGTTGCCTAAAACTTTATAGAAATTGAAAACTAGTTAAGTAAACAAAGCTACCTTTACTAATGTCAAATGATGGAGTTTAAAACAAAGCTACAAACGAAGCCTTTTAGTTTTATTGGGAACTTACTGCTTTAGCAGACTCTATTGCATATAGATTTCGGTAAATGACTCAAATGCCGAATCGTGTTCGCTGCTCAATCCATTGTCATAAAAGTTGTCTCCAGTGGAAACCACAAAATATATGTCAAGTTTCTCTCCAACCCTTTCCATCTACAAAATTAAGAAACAGTTATAAATTTGTTTAGCATACATAACTATATATATATATATATATATAGGGCTTCCACTAAGGGATCCCTTTTTTTGGTCTTTTATAGGGATAGGCATTAGACTAACTTTTAGATCATGTTTTCACATCTTAACCGTTCAGTTTTTAGGTCCTAATGTATAGATCACTTCTGCAAATTTTCAGCCAAATTGGTGATCGTTAAGGCATCCAAAACTGCAATTTACACGAACGGACCGAATCTGTCGAACCGGAACCGTTTGTGTTTGTAATGATAAATTGCAGTTTTGGATGCCTTAACGATCACCAATTTGGCTGAAAATTTGCAAAAGTGATCTATACATTAGGACCTAAAACTGAACGGTTAAGATGTGAAAATATGATCGAAAAGTTGGTATAATGCCTATCCCTATAAAAGACCAAAAAAAGGGATCCCTCACTAGAAGGGCCCTGTATATATATAGGGCTTCCACTAAGGGATCCCTTTTTTTGGTATATATATATATATATATATATATATATATATATATATATATATATATATAACCAATGCAATATAAAGTTTATCAGTACTATATAATTGACAATATATGAATTAGAACAAGTGTGGGAGTTAAGTCGTGGAACCTGAAAGGCAACTTCCAAACTGATCAGACACAATACACGGATAACTCTTTGTTATATTATGTTTTGCTCAGGATGCCAATCTTTAGCACACAATCCAATTCATGCTTATATAGTTCTATTTCTACATTCAGAGCTAGTACATCTACATTCTCATCATCGCAAATATTCCTTTGTAAATTCTATAGTATCACTATTGTTATCAGAAATGTAATAACATAATCCAATAAAAATAGAAAAGACTACAAGGATATCACTAAGTCTCCAAAAAACATATCTACAACTATAGTGAAGTAACCAATAAACAACCTGAAACAACATGGGAATGTACCTCCACTAGTCCACTCTATTCTGTAACCTTTCAGACATTATTTCTGTTTGCGTCAATTACTTGAAAAGATATAGAATGAAAAAACAAGAAGATACAGATAAATTGAAGTCAGAACGCTACATGAAAGTAAATTAACCACTAGCAGTTTATGCTATCCATCTTCCTCAAGAAACTATCTGTGCACATGCATGCAAGTTGTGCTAGTGTATTTGTATAGTCATACTTATGAAAAAGAACTTTACCGGCTAGAGACACATTACAACAAGAGCAGTTAATTTCATCAGCTTCCCCAGTTTTGGGTTGTCGAGTGGTGCCATTGCCTTGAGCACTAAGGGCTGCAGCTGCAGCCATTCTCCACTCGGCTGCGGCTGCTAGTTTTTCCCTCTTGGCTGCCAGTGCCCTTTTCAGTTCCTCCTGATTAGAAATCAAAGAAGGGGAAACAAACTAAATTCAGTTTACGACTCATACAACAACCTATTCAAAGCAAGAAAAGGCTTGCTGAAAGAACTCATAAGAAATCTACAGTGGCCTCTTTAGAGATTTGTGATCCACGACTAGGCTGAGACGATAAAGAGGACTTTGAAATCATCGAAGTATTCTTGGAAGCAAACTTGGAGAGAAGCAAAGCTTTCAATTTTTATTAACTCAAATATGAAAATCAAAGACTACAAAGGCCTCTATATATAGAGACTAAGATAATTCATGACCAAAAGTCAATACCACCATTACTAACAATAACCAAATTCACCAACAACATATGCAGAAAAAAGGAATTCAGAAAGAAACATTGGACATTAATCTTTGTGGTTCCATAGAAAAAGCAAAATTCTCCCCTACACTTCCATCACCAAAACATGAAATCCAGATTGTAATAGTAGCCTAGTACCACCAAATAGAAGAACCACAAATTGAGTCTTCACATAATTGCTCTTAGCAAAAAAAAAACAAAGCACAGAAAGAGAGAAGAGAAGTTGATAGGAATTGAAATTTAGGGTTTATGCTGACCTTGAAATCTCCAATTTTGTTCGTGTCTTGACTTCTGGCAGATCTCCGTTGCTGATTGAATTCACAAAAAGACAGCTAACCTTTAATAGTTTAATTCAAGCTAAATTCACAAGAAAAATTGAAAAATTGTGATACGACACCTCCAATGGAAGACTTTAACTTTGAAACCATACGGTTACCCGAAATCAAAGAATACCAATCTGGCAAGAAGAAAAAGCTATAGACAGATCGAGAAGGAGAGAGAATTACACATATGCATCCCCAATTCAAACAAAGCCCAGATTCGGAATTATTTGTTAAATTGTGAAATCGTTTTCGGAAATAAATATTTGTTTTAAATTATATAAACTTGATCGTATGCGATTCATAGGTAAGTTAAAAATGTAGTTTTTAATATAAAAATAATTTTTCACGGGTTTTGTATTTGTGAACTATAGTTGGTATTAGTAGCATTCATGAGCGGATGACTACGTGTGTGTGTATATATATTTATGTGGAATATTTATATTGGTGCAGTTGTGTAGTGAGATAGAATTAGTATGTTTTGTGATATCGATAATATTATTGTTGGAATCTAATGTTCTAAAGAAATAAATGAGTTTTGGATGTTAATGATTGTTTTATTGACTTGCTATATATGAGAGTTATATGTGTCAATTCGTGCTGGGTATTAAGGTGTGAAAACAATATTATTAAATTGATTTCTATATTGCTGTGAGATTGGAATTGAGCTTTGAAAACAATATTTTGGTTGCAGCCAATTATATTGTTTTGGTTTGGTTTTAGATTGTAAAAACAATTATTGTAAAGAGTACAATTTCGTTATGCGTTTATTGATGGTTTTGTGACCTAATTTTCGAGGGAAAACAATATACTTTGAGAATGTTGATTTTTATTGTTTCGAAATATACTTGGAGTTGTGGTGTAATATTTTGGGTCTAATGGGACCTCTTTAAATGTTTTGGTCTTCGTACCAAGAGAATCTTTTATAGAGATTGGTGTAATATTTTTGGGTTGAGTGAGACATTTTTAAATGTTTTGTTCTGAGGGTCGAAAGGCCTGAGGTCTGGAGGTTTCACTGATAACCTCAGTGTAGAAATATCGAGATACCAAGCCTTTGTCCGGGTGATTGGTTACGATTCAGTTAAGCTCTAGTCTGTCTGCCATGTACTGCTTGGGGAATAACTTTGTGTTATTGCATTCATGAGTACATGTTTTTAAAAGAGAGTTTCGAGTGGATTTTTTCTTTTAATAGTCGAAGGAGAGACATGGTTTCATATTTATTTTGTTGAGTGAACAAACAGCATGACTTTGTCACTATGGTGACGTGATATGTCCTTGTGAAAAAAAGGATGTTGAGTTTTGAAAAAAAAAATCAAGGTATGAGTTGTTTTCCTTGAGTGAAATGGTGATTTCCTGGCTTTAGAGTGAGTTGTTTGATTTTTTTATTGATTCTTGTTTTATTTGAATTGTCTGGTTTTAATGTAATCTCCTAAACTAAATTATATGCAGGGATTACTTTGATTTCTATTTATTGATTTTAATGTAATCTCCTGAACTAAATTTTCTATGCAGAGATTATTATGATTTCTATTTCGGATTGTGTGCTTTTTGGTGATCTCCTGAACTAATTTTCTATACATGGATTACTGGTTTTTATTTAGTTTAATTTGTGAGTGCAGTTGTGGTTGAGACTTGTAGTGAGTTGAGAAATGTTTTATCATGTCTGTCACGCCCCAATTTTTAAACACACTTAAAAATCAATATATAATCTCATAATTATACATGCGTGATGGTTCAGCCATCAATACAGAATTTCTGGAATTTTTTTTCCTTTTAAACCAAGTTTGAACCCACTATGTCAATACAGACTCTCTCCGCAGATTCAAATATTACACAAGTAACGAATTAAATTGCCACAACAAAATAATAAATAAATACTCCTAAGAGCTTACTACAAGTGGAAGTCTTAACAACGGTAAACTCACAAAATTGGCTTCTTACCGTAAAACTGCAACTATCAGAACCAGCTTCAGCCACGATTACCCTGACCTACAGGACAAACCCTTACATTATGGAATAGTGCACCGGGTTGCCACACAACAAACCTAGTAAGCTTATGAAAGCTCGTATGAATAACTCAAAGTAAAGCTCCACACAATTCACACCAAAACGAGGAAAACCTTTCAACTCCAGAAAAAGGAACACATAGCATGCTTCCCAAAACAATTTTCTTTTCCCAAAAGACCCAACACAAGTCACCCCGTGACGAAATCATATTAATTGAAACTCTGACAATTAAATACACGTTTCCCCAAAGAAAACAACAAAAGTCACCCCGTGACAAAATCCTCTTAATTGAAACTATAACAATTAAAATCTGATAAACAAGTCCACCTTGGACATTTAAAAGAAAGAATCCCCGAAACTCCCTTTTAAAACACGCACTCAAAACCATGAAAGTCACCCCGTGACAAAATCATATTAATCGAAACTTTGGCAATTAAATATGCTTTCCCCCAAAGAACACAACAAAAGTCACCCTGTGACAAAATCATATTAATTGAAACTTTGACAATTAAATATGACCACAAGTCCCACCTGGACATTTAAAAGAAAGAATCCCCGAAACTCCCTTTAAAACACGTACTCATGAGCATCAAGTAGCTCCCCATACTCCCCATGATGTACAATGGCAACAGACTATAGCTCTAACTAATCGTATCCACTCACCCGGCCAAAGGAGTGAAGTCCCAATATATATGTCTGAGGTCACTCCCAGCAACCCTGAACCCTCAGACCTCCTTGGTCGTGAGATCAAAATATTTAAAAGCAATCACTCAGGACCAAATGTTTCTCAACTCTCAAAGGGAGATGTCACCCCATCACCTCCGATCATCAGACCTCCCCAGTCGCCAGATCAAAGCATTAAACAAGTCGCTCTGGACCCAAAATATTACATCAACTCAAAAAGAGAATCACAACCTGTGACTCTCAGATCTTCAAACCCCCGGTCATCTGATCAAAACATTTCAACTCTCGTTAACGAAACTCACACCAAATCTTGATACTTTTCACAACAATAGAAATTCCCAATTCCTAACTCATTGTCTCTCGAAAAGTCAAGCCTCAAAATAATATAATAAAACCCATCATACATACTGTTTAATCACATCAACCCAAAAAGATATACATATCTCACGAATATATATATATATATATATGTGTGTGTGTGTGTGTGTGTAGTCATTCACTCAGGAATGCTACTAATACCAACTATAGTTTGCAGTTAACTAAATAACTCTTAAAACGATAAAGGTAACTCCTTTCGTAAATGAATATTGTGAGATTACTCACCTCGAAATTCCTGCTGCGTCTTGTATACAGAATAAAGCAGCACAACCACAAAATATCCATCCAAGAGTACTTCGTCAAGTACCTAATCACATACGGTCTCAACTTAGTATATGAATCACAAGCGATTAAAGTCCGAAATCCCCATTTTGAACTAAAATCCCCAAAAGTAAAACCAATCGAGGCGAAACCTCATTCGAGACCACCCCAAAGTCTCCGGAACAATTCTATAGTTTCTATAACAAAACCACAAGTCGATCGAACAGTCGAATCTACACGGATAGAAAACCAAACGGTTTGAAATCACCAAAAATCCTAACATGTTTATACGATCTCCAAAAATTACGTATTATATATCGAAATGCTCGTATCGACGAGTAGATGATAAATAACACAAGAAACTGCTCCTTACGTGGCCAAAACACCGCCAAAGTGCCACCACAGAAGGTGGCACAACCACCACCGTCACCGTCGACCAACACTTAAAACCATCTTAATCCAACCGTCCAAAATGTCAAGAACACCAAGTGGAGCAACTTTAATTAATACCTGAGTTTCAAGCCAACTCAGCCTAGAACCGCTAAGATCAAGTCCAAAATTTGAGCTTACACGGTTCACTCCAAGTTGAACCAATTCCAACGTGAATCGATCAAAACTACCACAGTGGGTCGAAGGATGAGGCTGCTGTGAGCTCAACAAGCTTGGTTTGAAGCCCAGCCACTGTCGGAGATCAGAGAATCGATCGGATCTGACTGCACTTGATTACGTAGCCTTGCAGCACTGCCGTGGGTGAGAATCGACGCTAGAGGATGCCACAGGGAGGATCGCACGATGGAGGCGAAGAGGTCTGAGCTTGTCCGGTGGTCCATCGTCATCGGAGCTTGGAGATAAAGTCGGGTCGGAAAAGCAGGTTTGGGTCGGGTCAGTCGAAAAGTAGAGAGAACAGAGCGTTTCAAATTTCTAGAATTGGCAACTTTCCAAAAATATCAGATTTATGAAAATTCCAAAATAGAAACCTCTATTTATAGTAATTTCCAAAAATGGCAGAAAATTCTGTTGACCGTAACTTTCTCATACGAACTCCGATTTTCGCATGCCATATGTCCACGAATTTGTATTGACGCGCTCTACGACTTTTGTGAAGAATGTTTTCAGAGAAACTCAACATATAAAAAGTCAAACTTCGCGCCCCCCTAAATGACGCTTCCTGAATGATTATTCGTCCGAAAATAATTCCACTCCATTCCCGAACCATGTACTTGTACTAACAACCACTAAATTAATTTTAAAAAAAAACTCAAAAAATTATAACTAATTTCTAGGGTATTACAATGTCATTATGGTGATAAATGTTTCCTATCGAGTGGAAAGAAAAGTGATTTCTTGGTTTGTTGTTGAGAGTACAAATGATTTATTTTGTTACGGAGATGACATGTGTTTTCTTAAAAAGAAAAGGATTTTGATGTTAGAATTAATCATTGTGTTGATTTGTTGTCCTTGAGTCGGAAATCTGTTTTGGGGTTATTTAGGTTTACTCACACGAGCTTGCAAAAGCTTACATGGTTTGTTGTTTCAACCCGGTGCACTATTCCATGGTGTAGGGGCTATTGTGCAGGTTAGAGTAACGAGTAAACGTAGTCGAAATTGAGGCTTTGTTGCTGTCGTGGCTTGGACGTAGAAGAGTACTTTGGTTTTAGTCTTCTGCTGTGTAGTGAGTGTGGTGGGTGTGTTTACTTATTGAACTGTTATCCAGTTTAATTTGTAAACTCTCTGTAATATAATATTTGACTCTAAAGAACGAGTCGGTATTAACATTGTGAGCTCGGTTTGTTTTGTTGCTTAATTTAAATGAAAAATTTTCTAAGTGTTTTCTTGTACTTGTTAAGTTATCACGTTTCGAATTCAAATTTCAAATATTTGAAATTTGGGGCGTGACAATTGTATTCTCACAACACAAAATCCAGTTTGTAAATAACACAAAATTAATACCATAATTTGGTACACATCGTACAAACATCAAGTTTCTTTTGAAACATAAGCAATAGACTAAATCACAATTGAAGCTCAAGTAATTGTCCTCGACACCTAATATAAAACGAAGTATCTAAATAACAAAGTACTTGCAAGTGCTGCCAAATTAAATTAAACATACAGATGTGATAATCGAGCGACTTTTGTCTGAGCACGAAACTCACCTGCCTTAGGCTAAGCATGAAGCCCATAATGAATTAGATTTGGTTCGAGCTTACAACTTATTGTGGGCCACTTTGTTACAAAGTTTTTAAAAATATAGAAAAAATTATAATGATGAGGGTTATTCAAATCTCATCACAATATCATATGTACCATCCCATAAATGAAATAAAAGATTTGGGCTAAATACAAATTACTACCATGTGGTTTAGGTCCAAAATCAATTCAGTCCCTGAACTTCTAATTTCATCAAAAACACCCCTGCACTTTCAATTTTGATCTAATATGTCCAATTTGTTAGTTTTCCGACAATTGAGTTATTTAACTTGTTAATGTGGCTCATATATGGCCTATGTTTTATGATGTGGTGTCGAGGTGGTCTACATAGTCAATTTAGGAGTGAGTCATACTATTAAAAATAAGAGAAAATCGTTCGTACAGTACCTGACCTTTTCCCCATTCTAAACTTCAGTACCTCGCATTCAGAAAATATCAAAACAGTACCTGAGGTTTTGATCCCGACCGAAGATTGGTACCTGGTGCCGTTAGCTCCGTTACAAAAACTGACCGCTGGCATATTTTGATCATTAAATGACCAATTTACCCTTTAGTTTTTGTTTTCTTTATTTTTTTCATATAACAAAAAAAATTCCATTATTTTTGAAAAATTATTTAAATTTTTGGTTTGTCAAATTTTATCTCTCGAGCCCATAGGATTAAACTAGATGTCGTTTCGAGATTGTAGAACTTTCGGAGGATTTTTTCGTACACCCGAGCTATTTTTAATAATTTTTGGAAGTTGGTAATATCCAAAAATATAATTAAAAATAGAAATTAGAGGCAGTTTAATCTGGAGCGTCCATTTTAAACACCGTTTGATCTCAGCCGCTGGATTTGAGTATATATAAGTTGAACTAGCTTGAGGAGCACCAGATTACAGCCCAGACCGACCTCGGTCTCGACCGTTTTGTAACAACGGGCTCAGACCGATGGTATCTCCACTTTCCGGCCAGCACCTGACGTCAGACAGGCGTCGTTCGACTCCTCTCGGCATCGCCAACTGGAGCTCGGTCGTCCCTGCTCGGAATGACCGGCGACGGAGGCAGGAAGAAGCCCGAAAACTTCTCAGGTTCGCCGGCGGGTTTTCCGATTCCTGCTTGGTCATAGCGTCTCACTGGCGTCAGAAGCTTCCTTTCGACCTCGCCGACTTATCCATAGTGTTGGTTTGTCCAGATGATAAGACATGAGAGAGAATCGAAGGGGAGAATAATTTTGGGATTTCCGGCAAGTTTCCAAGCTTCTCGCTGACCAATCTGTTTTAGTTTGCTTGCAATTATTGTCTTTTGAAGATTATGTTTTCTGGGTTTTGATTGTTTCAGTGAATAATGGCTAGATTTGGGTACTGTGATTTGTTGGGTCACTGTGTTCTTGAATCAGAATATGCTTTGGATTTTGATTTTTGTGTGAAATAAACAGATAGGAGAGATAGTTGATACATATTCATTGATTGAGGGAAGAGAAATAGAGGAAACTGATAGCGGACTGATTAGTCCAAGGACTCCAAACTTGAATAGACCAGAGGGGACGAGAGAGAAAGAGAGAGAGAGAGAGAGAGTTCTGGGTTTGAATGGGGACGAGAGAGAGGAACAGTCGGGAGAGAGAGAAAAATACAAAAAAAAAATGTTTAGTTAAAAAATAATGGATTAAGACATGAAAAGACGAAAATATCCTTCAGCTGTCAAGTTTTGTAACGGAACTAACGGCACCAGGTACCAATTTTCGGTCGGGGTCAAAACCTCAGGTACCGTTTTGATATTTTCTGAATGTGAGGTACTAAAGTTTAGAATGGGGAAAAGGTCAAGTACTGTACGGACGATTTTCCCTAAAAATAAATAGTTTTTCAACAAATAATTCAACTATAACTTGAACCCATAACAGAAAATTAACGAATTGGACCTATTAGATCAAAATTGAAAGTGCAGGGGTGTTTTTGATGAAATTAGAAGTCCAGGGACTGAATTGATTTTGGAACTAAACCACAGGGTACTAACTAGTATTTAGCCCAAAAGATTTCTATATCTTGACTTGATATAAGTTTTTTTTTTTTTTTAATTAGTTGATATATTCATTAAACAAGAATTATATGTAATTGTACTATTAGTGACAAATAAAATGAAAAAAATATATAGGTCCTTATGATACTAAAATTCTAATAATTGACAAGGTTTTTAACAATGACCCCTAATTAATGCTGCTGATTTGATTTCCAAAGTTATTTGGAAATTCCTTTTTCAATAAAGAAAATTGCTTCTTTAATTTTAAGAGAATAACTCATCTATTAGTGAATTCTAGGAAAGTTAGGAAAAATAGGAAAAAATCCTAGCGCTGCGCTGCCGCTCCCAAAGCACGATCCAAAACCCTAACGCCTTCTTTGGCAATTTGTACTGCTACATGGCTTCCATTGATGAGGTTAAGGCAAACTTCACTGCGTCTCTCGCCATGGCGGGATCTGACGTGGTAGACATCTCTCAGCTGGAGGGAGGAAAAATTCAATGTGGAACACAAGCTTTCTTGCTCGCCCGTCCCCTGACAATGAAAAAAGTTAGCTCCCCAGACCTGCAATGCCATTTCCGGCGTGTTTGGGTCCTTGATGGTGGTTTCAAGGTGCAAGATCGAAAATCAGAAAGATTTGTCTTCACTTTTGACCTGCGCAAAGACCGGAATAAGGTCCTGAAAGGAGGACCGTGATACTTTAATAGATCGTCGGTGGTGATGCAAGCCTATGATGGTCTTGCCCCGCTGCTTTTTATTCAGATGAAATCAATTTTCTTCTGGGTTCGCATCAGTAACATTCCACCGGCCTTGGAGAATAAAAGGACGATCAAGAATGTGGCTTCCATTGCAGGTACATACCAAGAGATCAATCAGAAGCTGCTGGACTCCACCGGTAAGGTTCGCGTCCATGTAAGTCATGAAATCTCCAAACCCTTCTTTCCTAAGAAAACCCTAAAACTTGCTGAGGGGGTTGTGGAAGAAATCTCATTCTATTATGAGAATCTGATTGGTAAGTGTCGCAAATGCAATCTTATATATCATGTTCAAGGGTTTTGCCACGCGATGTCACCCGACAAGAAGGATAATGGGGAAACACAGAGGCTGCAATTCCAAACTCATTCATGGGATTTGCTGACAATAGGTTTGTTAATGGAACTTTCATGTTCACAGGCATTCAAACTCTGATCTTGCCTTCCATAGCGCGTAACCTCTTTGGGTCGACTGAAGGTACCAAACCACGCAAGCCGGTGGTTATCAGAAATCATGGGACTGAAGGCACCTCTTCTAGCAGTGAGGCTTCTCTTGCTCTGATCCCCTTTGATGAGAATACAAAGGATCTTAAGCGAAGCAGACCGACGTCCCCTTTCTCCTCTCCAAAGAAACCAAAATTCTTTGTTAACATGAATATGGATGGGTTGGCAAAGGACATTGTGAGAAAGAAGGTTAGAGTTCCTGAGTTTCCTACCAAATTTACAGCTAAATCCCTTGGGTTAGTTGAAACTCTGAGAGGCATGCTTGTTCCCATGGAGGTGATGATGCCCAAAGAGCCCAAGGTGGTGGAGGAACGGGTACCGGTGGCTGCAAAAAAGAAGAGGGGTGATAGGAGCATTTTAATGTGGTATTTTAATAGTTAATTCCTCACATTTTGCTTAGTTAATTCCTTAACGAATCGATTTTTAACTCAATTTCTATTTTTTTAGGTACAGTGGAGTAGATGATGATGAAATGAGCTGTTTGGACCCAAAATGAGCATTTTGGCCTGACAAAGCGTGTCTTGGAGAAATTGAGCCAATGAGAAAGCGAGCTAGACAAGAAATGAGGGGTGGCAGACTAACCATCCGAACTTCAAATGAGTTGAAACTTTCCAGATTTATTCTAGAAAGCCCAAGGATCATTTCTTATGAAGAGTGCCAGAGCAAACTATGAGTGGAAGGCCTTCAAACAATCAGTCCAATTTTCTACAGAACCAAAACTGAAAAACTGGACCTGTAAGAGGTCCAGCAGCATTTTCGGCCCAACCGCATGGAATAAAACTCTGAAAATTTGTCAGGATGATCTACACTCATAGTGGAACATTTCATATGAAGAAGTCGAAGGCATATAATGAAGTCTTGTTAGAGAAATAATTGAAGGAATAAAGGGGCAGAAACTGACCTAAAACCAGCTCAATATTCACATGTTCATGTTTCCTACCCACATGAAGAAAGCTAGATGCTTTTCTCTTTTTCCTTGGATATATTTTTCTTCTACAATCTCTTTAATAGATCATCATCACTTCCATGTTGCTGCACCTTCATGCTTTGCTTTCATTTCATCATTTCTCTATCTTTTCCATATTTTACAAATCACTTTCATTATTTTTCTTCCACTCATCATTTCACTCTTCTTTTTCTTCCCTATATAAACACCTTCTCCTCTCATTCTAAGACACATTCCTTCATCCATTCCATCTTCTTTCCATTTTCCTATACACATTCCTTCATCCATTCCATCTTCTTTGTCTCTCCACTTCCTTTCCATTTTCCTTTCCATCCTCTAGTTTCAAGTTTATGCATTTCCAAGCAAAGAGAAGAAGAGAAGAACAAGCCATGAAGCCTCCTAGCCGTCATCATCCACCTTGTGCCGTGATAGTGAAGTCTTGCTTTCAAGATTCAAGATCAACGTCTCAAGCTTTTCATCATCCACTCCCTTCATGGTGTAATTCTATCTTTTTCCTTGTAATTTCTTTTGGTTTTATTTTTTTTGGATTTCCAAACTATGAGTGAGTAATTTTCTTGTTGAGAACTAGTATGAAATCCTAGTTATGTGATGGATATTTAGCTTTTGAATCTCTTTTTCGATTACAAAGTTTTGTGAATGCTTTGTTTGGTTTTGTTTTATAAAATCTTTTATATGTTTATGTCTTAGATTGATCACCTAAAATATGAGCATGTAATTGGAGCTAGTTTTCAGGTGCAGTGCGTTCACGGTCTTAAAACACTCAAGTAGTAAAGCCTACATGTTAGGTGAAATCAAACAAATAGAATGCATGCTAGGATGGCGTTCCTCACTAGTTTTGTACTCTAAAATCAATCTTTCCAAAGAGCTTAATGTGTTTATGTGTGCTTAATGAGTTAATTTGATAGGGTAGCGTTCTACACCTTGATTGCATATAAGCAAGCTTAGGATGCAGTGCGTTCACGGTTCTAAGTAATTTTGGGAAAAATAAGGCTTTAGCGGCGATCCTAAAGTTCTTGATTGGTTTCATTCACATGCCTTAGTAATTGAAGATTAGGTTAAATTGTCTTTCTCTTATCTTAGCTAGTGGTGGATTACGAAGTTCTCAACGTCCATACATCTAATTTGGAATCCCTAAAAATTGAAACATTTTCTTTCTTTTATTATTGTTTGCGTTTTGAAAACTCCAATCCCCCCTTTTTACATTAACTTGTATATATTTCTATTCTTTGTTTTATTTTTGTACATAATACTTTTTACTTTATTATTTTAATTCTTTATTTGTTATTTTTGTACATAAAACTTTTTACTTTTATTAATTTATTTTTGCAATTACAGGTGTACCCTCAATCCCCGGACTAAACGATCCCTGCTTATCCTATACTAACAATTGTCTTTTGCAGGGTAATTTTGTGCGCTTAATTCAGGCGTACCAAGGGGACGTCCCTTGGGCTCAAAGAATAAGAATTCATCCAAATCCAAGACAATACCTGCTGAGGAAGTAATGAGTATGCTCTACTCTGAAAAGCCTTCTAGCCCTAATGCTACGGGCAAGGCAAAGATTTAGTTTTTTCTGTTTTGACGTTGCCTATTTTACTATGTTTTGTTTCATAGTTTGAATAGGCATACTTTTAATAAGTGAGCATGAGTTTGCTTAATGAATGATCCTAGCCTATGTATCAATGTGGTGTTTGTTTGCATCACAACTTCTTACCTATCTGTAGATGGTAGCGGAAGGATATGTAATGATCATTCTGGCCTTACCCTTTTTTGTTAATGATATGTCCATGAGACACCTTGGTTCAAAAAAAAAAAAAAAAGGAAAGTTAGGAAAAGTTCTTTAGAATTCTTTTTGTTAATATAATTATATAAAACTTTCAACTATAAAAAATAGTCTAACTAATATTTTAATATTTAATTTAATTTCGACTTGTCACGAACTCACGATTCGAGGTCGAAATGTGGGTCAGGCCTAACATTTGAGGTAATAGAGCTCAATAATAATTGAGTTGGCCCAAATTTCGAATAGACCAACTTAAAATAGCCTGACCTATTTGCCACCTTTACCCCTAATGCGAGAAACATGTCAATAGAAACAGAATGTAATGCTTTATTAAAATTCTAATAATTTGTTGTTTAATAAGTTTGTTGTCTAATTATTATTATCGTTGTTGGATATGAATCATATGATCATTGATACTATATATGTCATGTTTACTTATTCAGTTAATCATTTACTCAATTGTGGATAGATTTAAATTGAGGAAAAAAATAATGTAAAATGTTAAACCACATGGCGCACGATACTGTTATATGAAACTTTTATGATTTTTATCAAAAGAGGATAAATCAAGAAGACTACTATTGACCATAAAAATTGGAAAAAAAAAATGTAAAAGTAAATGACGATTGGAATGGTCTACTCATTTCATTTCATAACCCCTTTATATAGGGAGAGAATTACAATGGAAAGAACAATTACAATGATGACATTAACTACTGATTGGTTCGTAATCCATGCTGATTGATGTTAATCGGTAATTGCTTGATTCCCTCTCCGTCAATCACTTTGACGAAGGCACACAATATGTTTTTCCTTTAACACTCCCCCTTGTGCCAAGTCAAAGACGAAATGGTGCATGAGTTGTTGCCTCACTAAAAACCTTGCCAAGTAACAATAAAAACCCTGTGGGACAAAAATACACCTTGGTCGAAGGAAAAGAGCACAACGTACCTTTTACATTTGAGTATGACATGTGTGTGTTAGACTCCCCCTGACGTCTACACCTCCCCCTGATACTTACATTAATCTAGGGGGCTTGGAAAGTCTTCGCATTCCTATGCTTTTCACATGTTTCTCAAATGTGTCCTTAGGCAATGATTTGGTGAACAAATCTGCCATATTCTCCTCAGACCTTACTTGATTCATTTGAATCTTGAGGAGACTCTGTTGTTGCTGATTGTAGGACAACTTTGGCGATATGTGTTTTGTGTTATCACCCTTAATATAACCTAGCTTCATCTGTTCGATGCAAGCTGCATTGTGTTCGTAAATGCAAGTAGGCTCTTCAGTGGTAGAACTCAAACCATTAATCCCTCGAATATGTGCAATGATAGTTCTTAACCACACACACTCACGAACCGCCTCATGTACAACAATGATCTCTGAGTGGTTTGAGGAGGTAGCCACAAGGGTTTGCTTGGTTGATCTCCAAGATATCGCCGTGTTCCCATTGGTAAATACATAACCATTTTGGGAACGATCTTTATGTGGATCAGAGACGTACCCAGTATCAGCAAAACTGACCAAAACGTCATTTGGCGTTTTAGTGTAGGGAGTGGCGCTTTCGCCATCAACATTTCCTTTAGGGATTGCAGTTCCATCTGCGGTCCCTCTTGTCTCTCTGTAGGGAAAGAACGGTCTCAAGTCAATGGTTCCTTTTAGGTATCGAAGATGTTCTTGATACAATTCCAATGATGCTGCGTTGGCGCTGAGCTAAATCTAGCTAACAAGTTCACTGAGAATGCAATGTCTGGTCGAGTAAATTGGGCTAAGTACAATAATGCGCCTATTGCACTTAGATAGGGAATTTCAGCTCCCAACACTTGTTCGTCATCTTTCTTTGGACGAAATGGATCTTTCCTTGCATCCAAACTTCAACCGATCATGGGAGTGCTAGCAGGATGTGCTTTGTCCATGTTATATCGCCTGACTTTTGGACATATGCAGACTGGTGGATTAATATTCAACAAACTCGGTGTTCTAGTTCAAGACCTAGATAGAATCAAGTTTTCCCAAGATCCTTCATCTCAAATTCGGATTTCAAGTAGCTCGCGGTTTCTCTTATTTCATCAAGAGTACCAGTTATGACATATACTACTACAATTTGCAAATCCGGAACTTGTTTTCTTTATGAATACGCAGGGGAATAATTCATCGTTCTTATATCCCTTCCCAATCAAGTAGTCACTTAGACGGGTATACCACATCCGTCTGGATTGTTTCAATCCGTAAAGTGAGCGTTTCAACTTAATTGCAAACGCACTCTGTGGTTTAGAGTCACTTGGCTTGGGTAATGTAACCCCATTAGGCACTTTTCATATATATCTCTGAATCTAGATCCCCATAGAGATATGTAGTAACCACATCCATGAGCTGCATTTCTAGTCCTTCGAAAATCACTAAGCTAACTAAGTAGCGGAACGTTATAACGTCCATTACGGGAGAGTATGTCTCCTCGTAGTCAATTGCAGGGCGTTGTGAGAAACCTTGCACCACAAGGCGAGCCTTGTACCTCAGGACTTCATTCTTCTCATTACGCTTTCTGACAAAGACTCATTTATGTCCTACAGGCTTTACACTTGGTGGGGTTAGCACTACCTGACCAAATACCTTCCTCTTTGTCAGAGAATCTAATTCTACCTGGATTGATTCTTTCCATTTAGGCCAATCTGCTCTTTGTTGAGATTTTTCAACAGAGAGTGGTTCGATATCATTGTGCTCTATGATTCCTTGAGCAACAGTATATATCATCAATGTGTATGGAAGATCTTTCTATCAACTCATACGTACTCTCGTAATCCTTTGAGATTTCTTTGTTCTCTGGAATCATTTCAAACATCGGAGCGTCCTCCAGTATTGATTCATGGAAATAACTATAATCAGAGATAATCTCATGAGAGGGATTCTATACGTTGATGATTGGTTTGTGCCTTACTCACCCTCTTCTTCCTTAGGTGAGTGTCAATCGAACCAAGTGACCTCCCCCTCTTCCTTGGGGAGCCACGGCCTCAACCACACCTCCACTAAGTGCGGTTGCAGTGCCTCTATCTGCGGCACCGTGCCCCTTGTTGGGGACTTCTAACCTTGCAGGTACATTTGCAGCTGGTATATGTGATCTCGTCACTTTACGATATCAGTAAACGCATCAGGCATCGAATCTGCTACGTTCTGAAGATCGATTATTCTTTTCACTTCACTTTCACTTTATGAAGTGCGGGGATCAAGATGAGACAGAGTGGGGACAAACCACGACAATTCCTGTCGTTCCCTTGGAAAATCCTTTTTCCTATCTCCCCCTAACGACGGGAAGACTGTCTCATCAAAGTGACAATCCGCAAATCTAGCGGTAGAGAGATTGCCTGTCAAGGGTTCCAAATAGCGGATAATTGTTGGGGATTCGTATCCAACATAAATACTTAATCGTCTCTGAGGACCCATTTTGGTGCGCTGTGGGGGCGCAATAGGCACATATACTGCTCAACCAAATATGCGTAAGTGTGAATTGTCAGGCTCATATCCAGTGACCAACTGGTACGCAGAAAATGGTTGGCTAGCTGTGGGTCTTAAACGAATAAGTAAAGCTGCGTGCAATATTGCATAACCCCATGCAGATATAGGCAGGTTGGTGCGCATAACCAATGCCCTAGTCACCATCTGTAGCCTTTTGATGGTGGCTTCTGCGAGACCATTTTGTGTATGCACATGGGGTACATGATGCTCTACATCGATCCAAATAGATATGCAATAATCATCAAATGCTTCTGATGTAAACTCTCCAGCATTATCAAGCCTTATAGACTTGATAGGGTGATCAGGGTGGTGAGCCCTTAAACGTATAATCTGTGCTAGGAGTATTGCAGCATTTCTTGTGGACAATAAAACGACATGTGACCAGATTGTCGAAGTATCCACCAGAACCATAAAGTACTTGAATGGTCTGCATTCTGGTTAGATATGTCCACAGACATTTCTTTGTATCCTTTGTAAGAATGGAATGTTTTGTTTTGTATCTTTAGCATAGGAAGGTCTCGATCCTGTTTTTGCTAAAGAGCAGGCTTTGCAAAACGAGTTATGTGCCTTTGAAATAGTCAATGAGGCATAATAGGAGGGAGGTAGTGCTTCTGGTACTTCAGAAGGCAATGACTGCATTTGAGCAATACTAGAACCGACACCTTACAGTGTGGCGGATTTTTCTCCATTTTTTTTTTCACTCGAAAGAAGGGATGTCCGTGTGAGTTCTTGAAAAATATGGATCATCATGTCACAACCTCGGTGTCATAGGCGGTCATGCAAAAGCCTGTTTGAGTCAGTGTCCCACATTTCATTGTTGGTGACAGTATAGGATTCAATGATCCGAATCGTAGTGAGGTACAGTCCACTAAATTGACTCATAAGTTTCTCTAAGATGCGTTTCCTTCCACAGTCATGAGATGTAATATCAAAGTATTCAGTTCCATTCTCACAGTGTGTTTTTACTGGATAATCGTTGGCACAAATAGCTTTGAAACATTAACAAGGTTCGATTAGCTCTTGGTGCATATAGAGCGTCTGTGACTTGAAATGTTGTGCCATTAGGCAGCAAAAATTTGGCAGTTCCTCGCCATTTTATTAGTTGTGATAATCCAATCATCATAGTCACAGAGGAATTATAGGCTATTAGTTCAATGAATAATTGCCTATTTCTTAATATTGTGTGGGTAGTCCCACTATCATCTAAGCACTCAAGTTCTCCTCCATTCATTCCTACAAATAAATGGGAGGTTTTTAGAAAATATAGCTCATATTCTTTAGAGTATTTCTATTTGCTTAGAATGATATTCTTTTCATTCTAATAATTTTTCTCTAGATGTATTGCTTTACATCTTTATAGTGCTTTGTAGAACCATGTAAATATGTGTATAGTAAATAAATTTGAATAAATTCAGTGCTTCAGAATAAAATTCAAAATTTATTAATAAGCCAATGATAATCAAATCAAGGTCTTGTTCAGAAATCTTATTCATCAATCCATGATTGAAAATAAACTTTAAGACCAAACAATAGTCTAATTAAAAATGAGGCATTATGCCTTCACAACTGTCTTTGGAAAATAAAATGAATAAAGCAGATCAGTCAAGATTGAGAGCATCCATTGACTTAGCAAGTTCCTCTTTGCCATTGGAGTCTGCAACTGTAAGGTTGACGTCTAGGTCATGACCTCCTTCTTCCATATAGTGAGCCACTTGTTCTTTAGACTCTCTATACCTCTTGTAATTGGCTGCTACTCTGTTGTTTGCTTGGCAGTTCTTGTACCAATGCCCAATGAATCCACACCTATAGCATGGTTCATTGTCAACTCTTTCCTTTGGCATCTTGTTTCCATGATCCCCATGTCCCTTTCCACGTGGTGCATTGTTGCCACGTGGGTAGGGATCAGCACGTCTAAACCCCCTTGCATTGGAGTTATTTTCACCTTTCATTTTTCCATAATTAGCCTCGAGAATTTTCTTTGTCCCAGTGGGCCTGGCATTGTTATTCAAGAGAATCTTATTTTGTCTCTCAGCCACTTGCAGTAGGCTTATCAACTTATTGAAGGTTGTGATTCTTTTGTTGTCATAATCCAACTGATACTGGTTCGCTAGTATAAAAGCTGAATTAGGAAAGGTGGTAAGAGTCTTGTAGATCATATCATCTTCTGTGATTTCCCTTCCATAGAAATTGAGACGTGCTTTTAAGCGCAACATGTCCTTGTTGAAGTCATTGACCTTTTTATAGTCAAGCAAGCGGATTCCATTCCACTGAATAGCTAGTTCTGGGAGCAAAGTATCGTGAATGTTCCCAAAACGTCCTTTAAGGGCATCCCACAGTGCTTTGGGTGTCTTCAACTGAAGGTACTCCCAGCGTAGGCTAGGATCAATATGTCGCCTCAGAAAAATTAAGGCATCTGCTTTTAGCTTATTAGATGGTTCATCATCTTTGGGATCAGTAATGGTGGCAGTGTAGTCTTTTGCCACAAAGGCAGTTTCCATATCGGAAACCCAACGATGGTACTCAAGTCCTTCTGAGTCCAAGATGTCAAACTCAGGTCGAGTTGGGTCAGTCATCTACAGAAAACAAGAGAGAGGGTATAAATTACGCAGTCATAAAGACATCCACATAAATTGTTTTCCAAACATATGAATTAGATTTCAAGACCAAGATTCGTAATGGTCACATTTTTTTTTTTTTTGATGCTATGTGAAAATACTTTATCACAGTAAGTGTGTGTATAATGCGCATGAATTTTCATTATCATGGAAAAATGGAATTTTATATGTTGTATTACAAAAATAACTATAACACATTTAATAATAAATAAAACATAGCATATATAAAAATAAACTACATGACATGCTCAAATATACAACAAAATATATGCTACATATAATAATAGCAATAATATATCATGCGTAAAATAAAATATAAATAATAGCATAATATAAAGACATGCTTAGGAATAATTATATAAGAGTAAATAAGATTCACAAAACATGCTCACAATTGCATAATAAAAACATAAGCAATAAAATATAAAGCATGCTTAAACATAATTATAACATGCTTAAATATAATGATATAAAACATAAATAATAAGGCATGCTTAAAACAATCAAAATTATCTAATTAAACATGCTTAATAACAAAATATAATAAAGGTATAAACAATAAGGTATAAAGCATGCTAAAAAATAGAAAACATAAATAAAATTCACATGCTTTAGATTCCACGATTATATATCACATATATAACAAGCAATAAAATAGCATGCTCAAAAATAAAAAAATCTAATTATAAATAATTAAATATACCATAGTATGAAAATAAAAGAGAACATACTTGGTTTTTCAGAAAAACAATCCTAGCGCACGCGCGTGTTGATGCAGGCGTGCGTAGCGATGTTTTTGGGCTTGAGAAAACTGGGCCGCTTCCTCTTCTTTTCAGCAGTAGGCCACGGGCCTTGTTCTTATTTTAATTTTTTTTTTTTTTTTTTTTGTGTCTGGGCTGCAGGGCCTCTATTTTTTTCTTTGGACCGGCTATTACTTTGGGCCGGATCAGCTCTTTTTGTTTTTTTTTTCTCTTTTATTCTTCTTTTCTCTCTTCTTTTATTTCTGTTTTTTTTTCTTTTCTGGGCCGGGGGGGGGGGGGGGGGCCTCCTCTTTTTTTCTCTGGGTCGAAAGGCCTGTTTCTTTTTCTATTTTTTTTTCTCTGGGCCGGACCTTTTCTTTGGGCCGGCTCACTTTTTTCTCTTGTTTTTTCTTTTCTCGCATCTTCTTCCTTCTGGGTTTGCCGGAGCCGGACGCCGCAAGTGGTATGCCGCGCACAAGACTGAGGCTGCGAGGATGCGGGGCTGATGCTGCGAGGATGCTGGACTGGGCTGGGCTATTGCAGGACGCACGGAGACGTGCGGGGCTGGGGCTGTGATCTGCGCAGCAAGTGGGCTGGAAAAGGAAGAGGCCGGAAGAAGGATATGGAGGTCTGGCTTATGCGCGCAGGCGGGGCTACAAGGTAGATGAGCGCAGACTGGGCTGCGAGGCCAGACGAAGACGCGCGCTTAGGGAGGAGGCTTGGTGAGGTGGGCTGTGCGCGCGGAGGGAGAGCTGAGGGTGGAGGCTGCTGGCAGGGAATTTTTTTTTGTTCCTGTTTTTTTTTTTTGGAATCGGTGGTGGCGGCAGAAAAGAAGAATTTTTTTTTTCTTCTAGGGTTTTGTTTTGTTTTTCGACGGAAAGAAACTAGAAAACTAGGTTTTTTTTTCTTTGGCTATTTTCTCTGAGCGTGCTGATAACGTGTAAAAGTAAATGACGATTGGAATGGTCTACTCATTTCATTTCATAACCCCTTTATATAGGGAGAGAATTACAATGGAAAGAACAATTACAATGATGACATTAACTACTGATTGGTTCGTAATCCATGCTGATTGATGTTAATCGGTAATTGCTTGATTCCCTCTCCGTCAATCACTTTGACGAAGGCACACAATATGTTTTTCCTTTAACAAAAAACTACTTATTCTTATTAGAAAATCTTTTTTTTTGTTGTTATAATTTATTGTTTATTTACTATTTCACATTCTCATAAGAAAAAACGAAAAGGCGAAAAAGCCAAATGACACGCATGACTAGTGTATATATATATATATTAATGTTCACACGATCATCGGTGACCAAAGATTTTGTGGTCACCCAGGCATTTGTGTGTGAACAGAGATGCACACGGATGGCCGTGTGTGAACAATACATGATGAGATAGGGTCTTGACGAGATTATTAACATTACACAAATATCTGTGTGTAGTTAAAATCACACTGAGTTATGTATCTGTTAGGATAATTAAATGTCTAATCAATTATTTCACCCACATGTATTTGTGTGCAATAGCATTCCAATTTTACTTCATTCCTATATTACCCTTTGATTCCACATGGTGTCCGTGTGTATTACTAGTTCACACAGATTTCTGTATCATACGGTACTATAAGCCACAAATACTCATCCGTGTGAAAATCTGTGATAAATGTATTTGTGTGCAGTAGCTACCTTTTCTAGTAGTGAACATAGCTAATTTTTATTTTATTTGATAAAAGAAACTTATTGAAATATTAGCTGTAAATATCACTTAAAAAGACATTCAGAATAAATGCAAGCATAAAAAAGTACCAAACTCGACGTCGAGTGTATTACAAGATCTTTGAAACTTATTTATGAATTAATCATCACCAAACTAAAGAGCAGTGCCTGAAAATTAGGGATTTGGAGATGCAAACGCTAGAAATTGAGAATCTTTTTCTAGCATAGCCATTTGTTTTTCCTCCAAAGTCACCCATGCTTCAATTTCTTGATCGCATTGTACAAATATCGTTAGATTTCTAAATACAGGTCCAACTTTTCCGATGACTCCAATCTGAAATGGCTTTCCCCATCCAAAATCTAGTTTGTTAAGAATTCTAGTCCAGCTCGTGAATGCGTAAATCTCGGGCGGTGGTTTTATAGAAGTCCCTTCCTCCATCAAATCTAGTAAGTCACATATGGCTCCAAATCCTTCTTTACCCTTCAGAGTCTCCAAGTACTCATTGTTAAATTCGTTGAGGGATTCATGAAGCATGTTCACCAAGTCACATAATTCATGATCACCACTCTGTGGTGCTGTCTCTTCCAAGATATCTAATAACACCGGAGCCCACAAAATGATATTCCCAATGGTATTATCCAACAACATTTGCGGGTTCATTCGTGGCCTCAAATTTACTGCATGCGCTACTATGGAGAGTTTTGGAGAAGTACCTGCAAGTGCCGCCAAATTAAATTTAGCATACAGAGGTGACAATCGAGCAACTGAGCACGAAACTCATTGGACTTCGGCTAAGCATGAAGCCCATCAAAAAAGAGGTCTTGTTCGAGCTCACAACTTATTGTGGGCCACTTTGCTTTGAAGTTTTTAAAAATATAGAAAAAATTATAATGATGAGGTTTAAACATAAGGCATCTTTGTTCAAATCTCCTCACAATTTCATCTGTATCATCCCATAAATGGAATAAAAGATTTCTATCCTTGTCTTGATATAAGTTTCTTTTTAAGTATTAAAAGATATATTCATTAAAGAAGAATTATGTGTAATTGTATTATATGTGTCAAACAAAATGGCAAAAATATATGGGATTTTATGGCAAAAGAGGATAAATCAAGAAAACTGCTTGACCATAAAAATTGGTAAAAAAAAAAAAATTTATTTTTTTAATTACAAAATCCTTTTTTTTGTTATAATTTATTGTTTATTTACTATCTCACGTTCTCATAAGAAAAAACAAAAAGGCGAAAAAGCCAAATGACACGCACAGCTAGTATATATATAGTAATGTTCACACGATCATCCGTTACCAAAGATTTTGTGGTCACCCACCATTTCACCCTTAAATTTAATATCAAGGGTCCGAGATTAAAAGAATTTATTTGAAGTATTTTAATCTTAATGATCATCTATGTGTGTGTGCGCGCACTCATATGTAGACATATATATATATATATATATATATCCTTATTTTAAGAGTTTAAGGATTTTTATTATTTTACACTGGTATATGACCTAATTCAATGATTTCAACCATTGATCCTTTAGATTCATATGCAAAAATTGTGTTTATAAAAAATGGTATTTCTAAATGTACCCAGCAAATTTTTATGTACACCCAGCTATTTATTTATATTTAAAATATTTATTAAACCCAGCAAATATTTCCAAAATACCCGCGCAAGTAAACTGATGCTTATGCGATTTGTTACGAAAATCAAGAAAACAAATCCCGACCTCTCTAATCAACGTCAGATTCCACGAATTAGATGATCTTCTCCAAGCCATACCTAAGATTTGATCCACCAATTCTTCCTCAAATCGCTATGAGAGGAAAGATGCGATTACGCTGAATGTATATGAACAAATCGTAATGAGAGTACATTTAGAAAACTGAATATCCCCTATTGTCTGAAAAATCATCTTCATTTCAAGAGATTAGAATTCGAGGTCTCTATCCTTGTTGAACAAGATCATACACTTTTAAAACAATACTAGTATCACCAATTGACTAGAGGGAATAGGTAACCCTAAACATTTTTTTTTTCCTGTCCCGAAGAGTACCATTAATGAAGGATGCTGGAAATCATGAGATTGTTTGCTGGGTGCATGGTTTTGTTAAAGATGGAGGGTATTTTGGAAAACTTGTTGGATTTAAGTAGATTTCTAAAAAATAATATTTAAATATAAATAATTTGCTGGGTTCACTAAGTAATTTGCTGGGTACATTTAGAAACATCCATAAAAAATCAATCAAATTCATAATCATTTAGTCACTCAAAATTGTGTAAACAAGTGTAGTCCGTTAGATAAAATTAAAACGAATATTGTGCTAATCAAATGGTTAAATATTTTTCGATTTGACTAATTTTTTGTATGATTAATGAGAGAATGAATGGATTAGATTATTAAACTACATGCTAAAAATAAAAACATTCTCACTTTTCAAGTTTAAGGAGGTAATCTCTAGATCATCCTTCCACACACACACATGCATACACACACATGCATGCATGTATGTATTATAAAGCGAAGCGCTCAGATTTCACCAAAATTTAGATAATTCAAAATACCATTTAGTCTAGAAAATATTTCGTATAATGAAACCATATAGATAGTTATTTTCATAATAGATGAAAAATATAAATTAAAAAAAAAATGGTGACAATTAAAGGGCCTTCACCATCACCAATCACCAATCACATGTGCATCGCATGAGTATAAGGCTAGTGTATATAATCAAATCGTTCAAACTTCACCAAAATATGGATTGCTCAAATTACCTTTTAGTCTAAGAAATAAAAACTCACAATAAAATCATCTAATGGTCATCTGATAAAATAAAATAAAAAAACATATATACAAAAAAAATAAAAAAATAAATAAAGAAGCGTATAGCAATTGAAAGACACATGCATTGCGAGTATGAGGTTCCTATATATGAAATTAGGCTTACTGTGATGACAATGGCTGATGTTCGAGATTAATTAATTACCTGATGACGATGCCCGAGAGGCAGCCATTTGATGTTTCCAGAGAAAACATGTAAGTGCCTCAATACGTGATGGTTTTGGCACGGGCTCGCTCTTTGCTTTGGCTTGAAGTGCGGATATGGCTTTAGCATCAAACAGAAATCTCCTTGTAACGTAATCCTTTTTCTGCTCGAACCACAACCTCTCCATGAGAGCTACATACCTTTTAGGCAAGTTATCTCGTGGTGGAAAAACCAATGAGGCTTGGAAGAGATTAGGGTATATGATTTCTTGGCGACAACCACGAAAAATAGCAGCCCAAGTCTTGAGAAAAGCATTGGCTGTTACCCCATCAGCGAGCTTGTGAGAAAGGGAAATGCCCATTGCTATTCCACCATCGAAGATGTTGGCTTGACATGCGATGAGGGGCAGTAGCTCAGAATCCATTTCCTTGAGAAATGGATGGACTGGTACGAAGTGGTTTAGCCATTCGGTTTCTCGAAGCTTAAGAAACTCGAGCATGGGACAATTGACTTGAGCTTCAAGGTAGGGAACACCCGCATCAAAGTCATGTACGTAGAGGTTGTTTTTGATCCTTCCGGACAATGGGTAGTACAGAGTGAGGGTCTCAGAGAGGGAGTTTCTTAATTGGATTAGGGTTTGAGGGAGATTGAAGCTGGGGACAGTAATGCGGTAGAAGAAAATCGTTGGGACATAAGTGTTGGGAGTGAGCTGATCGAAGATGGAAAGCTTGTAAGGTTGTAGAAGGTGAGGCGAAGAGGAAGCAGTTGATGGTTTAATGGTGTATCTGGAAATAACAGTGACCTCAATGTTGACCATCTTGCAAAGTAACTAAAGAAAGAAGTGGCTAGCTGTAGCTATCCTATTAGCCACATCTACTATATATATAAGTTTTTTTTTTGTATTTATTGAATTTTGTGGACCTGAATTGCGCCGTCCATAGCGACGGCCATGGCCGCTAAATTAACCATCCATTGGCAGGCATACGTACTCTGTTTAGCTTTACCTAGCTAGGCTGCTCATGAACGCTCGGTTATGTTCGGAAAGTCGACGATAGGCGGCAATTAGTGATCAGACACCATGAAAAGAGTCGGCACAAGAGTCGGGACAGTAATGCGGTAGAAGAAAATCGTTGGGACATAAGTGTTGGGAGTGAGCTGATCGAAGATGGAAAGCTTGTAAGGTTGTAGAAGGTGAGGCGAAGAGGAAGCAGTTGATGGTTTAATGGTGTATCTGGAAATAACAGTGACCTCAATGTTGACCATCTTGCAAAGTAACTAAAGAAAGAAGTGGCTAGCTGTAGCTATCCTATTAGCCACATCTACTATATATATAAGTTTTTTTTGTATTTATTGAATTTTGTGGACCTGAATTGCGCCGTCCATAGCGACGGCCATGGCCGCTAAATTAACCATCCATTGGCAGGCATACGTACTCTGTTTAGCTTTACCTAGCTAGGCTGCTCATGAACGCTCGGTTATGTTCGGAAAGTCGACGATAGGCGGCAATTAGTGATCAGACACCATGAAAAGAGTCGGCACAAGCGCCAACCGCCTCCCCCCCCCCCCCTCCCCCCGCCCCCCCAACCCCAATGTCATGGAAGAGTTTTTTGACAGATAATTAACCATCCTTTCTACCCTATAATCGAGAGTAACAAGTAAGAGTATTTGCATTAAAATAATTTGTGGGGGGTCTAGGGCTCCATCAAAGTTTTTCTTTGAGTAAATGGGTGTATGAATTTTCTAGAATTCATTACACAAATATTTAAACTGACATACAGGGAGAACTAATAACAAACAGAAGGATAACTAACAAAGTCACCTATATAGGTAACCAGCTAGGTAAGGCAGGAAATGATGAATATGTCACATACACAACGGAGGTGAACAAGCAAGTCCGGTGAAATTTGGACTTGATGTGATACAATTTATTTAAGATGTTTTTAAGCTAGAGTTAAAAGATATAATACCAAATCCACCAAAAAAAAAAAAAAGGTATAATACCAAAGATCTTCCGTAACTCGATTGAACTTATTAAATCTAGAAACTTATATATTACGGCATGGACACGTTAGAGATCAAGGAACGATTTGGAGAAAAAGATAGCAGTGAAGGGAGCATGCCACAGAAACTGATCGATTAAATGAATGTCCGCTCACAGTAGTTCTTCTACCTATAGAAAAGATCATGAAAGAGGCGATCAGAAAAGGAGAATCCTCACTAGAAGGGCCCTGTATAAATATATACATACATACGTACATACATACATACATATACAGGGCCCTTCTAGTGAGGATTCTCCTTTTCTGGTCTTTTCTAGGGATAGGGCATTAAACCAACTTTTCGATCATAATTTGACATCTCAACTTTTTAGTTTTTAGGTTTTAATGTGTAGATCACTTCTGCAAATTTTCAGCTAAATTGATTATCGTTCAGCAAAGGAAGTGACCTTTATAGAAGTGAACTGTTAGGTCTCATTAGAACAAATCCAAAAGGTGTCGTTGTTCAGTCCCTACCTTAATCTATATATCTTAGACAGTAGACCAAAACATTGCTCCACCTTTTTTCACCACATCAGAGCTAACTGTGAGATCTACATGTATATAAATTTTTGAGTGTAAGAAATGTAAAACTTTATTGGAATATTATGTTAGATATGATTGGTTCAAGTTCATTAAAAAATAAAATAAAATAACTTGTGTGATCTCCAAACTAGTTTAACATGAACAAAAAATTTCATTTTGTTTAGCATTTAAAAATTACATAGGTTTAATGTGAAAACAAACAATTAATAACCTCATAAGAGGGAAGAAAATTTTATAATTAATTTGGAAGCATTAAAGTATGAGAGAATCTTAGGCAGGGCAGACGTGTCACTTGAGTGGTACGCCGAATCAATTATGGCTCATGCAGGGGGTAGTGGAGAATGTTTTGGGCATTTCTTTTTAATAAAAAATGGTAGTTTCGAAATACAACTAGGAGATAGAGTGTAATACTCCGAAAATTCGTTATTAATTTCTTGAAATTTCTGAAAATTAATAAAGTGTTCGTTAGTACTATTTTGTGGTTCGAGACCGGAGTGGAATTATTTTCGGATGAATAATTATTCGAAATGCACATTTTTAGGGGGGTCACGAAGTTTGACTTTTATACGTTGGGTTTCTCCAAAAACTTCCTTCACGAAAGTCGTAGGTCGTATTGATACGAGTTCGTGAATATGTGGAAGACAAAAATTGAATTCGTATGAACAGATTTGCTCACCTAAGGGACAGTTTAAGGGACTGTGAGAGACAAATGCATCTCAACCACATGTATTAAATATAAAAGACTCGCCTGGACGTCCTCTTTCTCCCCATGGCGGCGGCTCTATTCGACATGCACCGTGGATGGAGATCAAACGATGCAAAGTGTGGCAGTGGTCCAACCCGACCAGAAATCTCAATGCCGGTGACAGCAAAGCATGAAACTGAGCTTATTCTTCTCGTGGGAGCTTCCTATTTCGATCCATAGTGGTGGTTGTGGACTATTTTCACCGGAAAATAGTCAACTCAATGTGAACAGTAAATCCACTGCTTGTGAGCTTGATCTGCGCCGATCTAGGCCAATCCGGCTAAAACTCCAGGTATTAAAGTTGCTCCTCTCTTCATTATGCATATTTTGGACGGTTGGACTAACGTGGTTTTGAGTTTGAACGGCGGTGGTGAAAGTGCCGCCAAATATGGCAATGCCTGGCGGCATTCCGATCATGTGAGCTTATATAGCTGTAAATACACTATCTCAGCTTCAGCCACGATATCCTGACTTGCAGCATTAACCTCTACACCATTAAATAGTGCACCAGGTTGCCACACAACAAACCCGGTAAGCTTTTGAAAGTTTGTATGAGTAAACACAAATACCACAACCAAACAACTCACACTGAAAATAAGGAAAACAACTCACATTTTGATTCCTGTCAACACGTAATAAAGGAAAGCATGTCATGCCCCGAATTTTGAATAACAAAAATTCAAATCCGAAACATGAATAATAACCAATACAAATGACGTCTTAAATTTTTTTTCTTTCTTAACCAACGTCTTACAAAATATAAAACAAACCTCGTAGCAAACTATCTCTCGAGTCAAATATTACAATACCACCATAAATAAAAGTTACGCTCAAAGAGTCTACAACACACCAAAATAGGTTAAGTGCTGACGTCAACCCCGCTGCTCTACTCAGCTCGCTCTCCACCCTGATTATCATGACCTGCAGGATTATCCGCTACACCGTTTGAATAGTGTATCAGGATTGCAACAACACAAAACCCGGTAAGCTTTTTGCAAAGCTCGTGAGTAAATAAGAAATGAACGGTTGATTTATTAAATCACATTCTTTTAATTCAAGTATCAATCCAACAATCCGAACACACACAACAACCCCAACAATTTAATCACCAATCCAACTCACGTGGCACAAAGTACTCACAATGCAATAACCTAGTTACCACCATGACCGTACTCCCACAACAGACTAGAGCTCTATCTGAATCGTTACATGTCACCTTGGCCCAGGTGCAAGCATCCGATATACTTCGGTTACTACTATAACAGTCGAACTTTGGGCATTTCTACCCGCAGAACAAAAATACTTCGTTTATCACAATGATAACTGTCGAACTTTGGATATTTCAGTCTACAGAACAAAATATAAACAAAATCCCACCCGATTCACAATATCACGTCTCCACCCAAATCATACTCACAACAATACCAATTATCATAATAATCATGGCAAATAAATCCTTCATTCAAGTATAAAAACGAAATCATCAAAAAAACCACATATTTCAATGTTACACCATTCCATATAAAATCATGTAAATATGTGTATATATATATATACACACACACACACACACACACGTAATCATCCACTCAGGAATGACCACTAATACCAACTATAGTTCACACGTAGTAAAACCAAGAAATTCATTTTCTTATATACTTTAAATTTCATTTTCTTAAAGCCATTTTCTCACACATAACAATTAATTGTGCAATAAGGAAATTTGGTTCGTAAATGAACCATGTGAGATTTACTCACCTCCAATCCTGCTGCGTCTTCTCAACAGCTTAAAATACGTTCCCAATCGTCCACCAACTCAAACCTTCAATCACCTAACCAAATACGATAATTAACTTAGCGTTCAATTCAAGAACGTACTTATATGAAGATCCAATGGTCGGATCTTCACCAGTGACCACACAAAGTCTTCGGGACAGTCCTACGATCATTATCAAGTCTAACGGATGGTCCGATCTTCACAGATCACAAAACGAACGATCGAAATTGTAAAATTCATAACTTAATCATACCATCTCCAGAATTCACATGCTACATATCGAAATGATTTTATCAACATGTAGAACGTAAAAATGAGCAGAAACTGCCCTTGGGACCCCCGGAGGTGGCCGGAAAAGGCCGCCGGAGTTAGGGACAGATCCGCCGCCGACCACCGCCTATGGTGTCGGGGCCGAGCTTTTCCTCTTCGTTTAATCATTTTGAGCAACTTTCATAACTAGCTCGAAGTCAGAAAATGAATGCAAGTGATCGAAAATACCTCAGACAGTCCGATTTGGCCGGAAAATTTGCAGAAAACGGCGAAGCCTCCGACGAGCGTGAAATCGATCTCCCCAGGTCTGGGCCTTCTTGGTGCTTGTTCAGAAAGTTTAGGCGAGTCTAGTGAGCCAAGAATATCGAGTTTTGGTGGCCGGTAGCTCGAGATATTCACTTTGCACTCAAAATGGCAGGAAATGAAAACAAGCTTCATGCTGCCCTACAAGCCGTGCCACGACGCAAGGCTTCCACTGGCAACTGCGCAAGGTCAAGATGAAGCCGTGGGAGGTGGTTTGGTGTGGTTTGGTGGCCGGAGGAGGGAGAATGAAGCCGGAGACTCCTTGCTCTGTTTTCGGCTCGGGCTCGGGAGGGAGAGAGAGAGAGAGAAAAAAAAAACTGTGCGGCTGCCAAAAATGGAAAATCTATCTATTTTTGGAAATTTCCAAAAATAGCTAGGTATATATACCCAAAATGGAAACTTTTCCAAACGTGATAACTTCTTCGTACAAACTCCGATTCTTGCGTTCCGCATATGCACGTACTCGTATTGACGAGCTCTATAACTTTCGTGAAGGAAGTTTTCCCAAATTCCATATGTACAAAAAGTCGATTTTAGTGACCCCCCCTAAATAACGTTTGTTTCGAAAATAAACTCATTTGAAACCAAATTTCTCGTACAATGACATATGAATCATGCCCACAATTCATATATCATATAATTGAACAAATATCAAATTACGAAATATTTAACTGAGAATTTCCGGTCTTCACAAAGCAACTCACACTTTGATTCCTTTTCAAAACGAAATAAAGGAAAGCAACTCACACTTTGATTCCTTTCACAAATGAAATAAAGGGAAACAACTAACACTTTGGTTCCTTTAAAACACATACTTATGAGTTGAATATAACCTTGCTTTGTTACTCCATGAGATATCTTAGTAGACAGACTAGAGCTCTAACTGAATCATAACCATAACCCAGCCAAAGGCATGGCTACTCGATTTACTGCCTAAAGTCACCTTGTGACCTTACATCCTCGGGCCTCTTTGTCCCTCGGAATAAAACATTTAAAGAAATCGCACAAGACTCAAAATGTTACACAAATCCCAATTCTTTTCAAAACAATAGAAATCATCATTTTCACAATATTTTGTTTCCTGAAAAGCCACAACTCAAAACAATAAATGAGCGTAATCATGCATATTTTTTTCATCAATAAACAAATCCACTAATACGTATATATTTCACACACATACACACACACACACGTAGTCATTCACTCAGGAATGCCTACTAATACCAAATATAATTTGTAGTTGAATAAATAACTCCCAAAACGATAAGGTAACTTTGTTCTTAAATGAACATTGTGAGATTACTCATCTCGAAATTCCTTCTGTGTCTTCACACAATTAGATAACTTACAGAACACACTCTGTCAAGTACCTAAGGAAAGTACGGGGTCTCAATTCAGTACACAAATCACAAAACGATTAAAGTTTGAATCCCTCATTTGAACTAAAACCCCTAAGTAACGCCAATTGAGGTGAAACTTCATCCGAGAGCACCCAAAAGTTTTCAGAACACTTCTACTATCAAAATGTTCAAAAACTATAAGTTGATCGGACAATAGGAAACTCACGGATCAAAAATCGAGATTATAGAAATCAGTAAAAACCCTAACATTATCAAACAATCTCCAAAAGTTACGTATCATATATCAAAATGCTCGTATCAACGAGTAGATAATAAATGAAGTAAGAAACTACCCCATACATGGTCGGACACGCCACCATAGCTGGCTACTTGTGCACTGCACATGCTGCCATGCCAAACTCAAAACCATCTTGATCCAACCGTCCAAAATGAAGATAATACCAAGTGGAGCAACTTTAATACCTGGGGTTCAAGCCAACTAGGCCTAGATCACCACCGCAAGCCAAAAATTATTGTTCACCTTGAGTTGCAACTCTATACATGAGAATCGATCAAAACCACCACCAAAGATCGAAAGAGGAGGGATGTCTAAGCAAAACAAGATCGGTTTGAAGCATAGCCATTGCCAGAGATCGAAAAACCGATTGGGTTGGCCGCCATGGGTGAGAATCACCTCTAGAGAGCACCGTGGGGAGGAGCGGAAAAAGGAGAGGAAGAAATTTGGGTTGGTTTTGTGGCCTAGGTCACCTGAGCTCGCCAGAATCGTCGAGTCTTCAATTCGGGTCCGGGTCGGGTCAACTGGAAAGTAGAGAGAGTTTAGGTTTTCTGAAACTTTCTGGAACAGTACCGAAAAGAAAAGTTTCGTATTTTGTGAAGATATTTCTGAAAACTTGCTATTTATACAAAAATTTCTGAAAATGAAAATAATTTCCGTTGACCATAACTTTCTCGTACGAACTCCGATTTGCACATGCCGCATGTCCACGAACTTTCATGAAGGAAGTTTTCGGAGAATCCAATGCATAAAAAGTCAAACTTCATAGCCCCCCTGAAACTATGAGTTTTGAATATATAATTGTCCAAAAACGATTCCACTTCACCGACAACATACGATTAAGACATAACACCCATAATTCGTACAACTGGTCCATTATTAATTGCAATAATTAAATAACGAAAATTCAGGTCATCACACTAGGCCTAGGTATAATTGCTTAAAGACAACTTGACGGGGTCATAGTTGTAAACTTGTAATTACATTGGATTTGCTTATTGTCAACTGCTATTCTCATTGCACAATTTATGAATTTTCATTCGAGTAAAAAGTCTAACATAAGTGACTATTATTAAGCTTTCAACCTCTCAATGTAAAGGGTGATGATTAGGGCAGGATGTTTGTAATTTGCCGTTTTTTGATATATAACCGAATATGTTACATTCACAGTCTTTTCTCATGCTAAACAGCTGACAAACAGCTGACCACTTTGATAAATGAAAAATAAAATAAATAAATACACTGCTAAATCTTTTCTTTCAATAAAAGAAAATTAATTGAATATTAACGATGAAAATTACTTAAGAGGGCATCCGGTTAAAAGTGAGAGCATAAATGAGCCAAATTGGCTTGACCCTGGGGCTAAGCTAGAATAAAATAGAAGTGTACTACACTGACAATTTTATCCAAATGACTTTATACAATAGAATGTAGCTCTAAAATAATTGAACCATAAACCATAGAGAAATCTTCATCATCCCAAAAATAACTACCACCACCAGATTGAGAACTGTTGGAATGATCTTGAGACCTAAAGATCAAAACTATATGGACATGCAAATAGTTTTGCTTGAATTTAAAAATTACAACACACATAACTCTAACAACTATTGGAGCATGTGAGAGTCTCTCCCACATCTAAGAAATGATTCTAGCAAAGTATCCTTATAAGGGAACACTTGTTAAATGGACAGAGAGAGAGGGGCAAGGCTCTATCTTCTTGGAGATTGCTACAAGCAAGCCTCTATCCTCAATCAATCTTACTACTTCTTTCTCTAATTTTTGAGTAAATTTCAATTCATTCGTATAATAGGATTAAAATACGTTTGCAATCTTATTTTGTAATTTTATTTATATATGTTTACAATTAATTTTGAAAATTGATCCATTGATTATTATCCTCTGTATTAAAACAACAACTACAACAAAAGCCACTGATTCTCTAAAAGTATAAAAGATTACAACACACATTACACAAACAATTACAAACAAAAGCGATGGAATAGCAATAGCAGAGCTGAAACACAATAGCAGCAGTTAGGGACAAGGAGTTATGTCAATTACTTGGGACTTTAGGCTTTGCATTACGGAGGCGCCATTCTCCCAGAGCTGCAGCTGTGAAAAATCTACCTTCTTCCTAAAATGGCACCTAAACTTACAGACAACACTCTTCAAGTCACCGGCTCTGATAGCAAAGGCTTCGATTTTTTCTTGAGACATAACCGTTCTAGTTGAGATGGGTAAACCAGAAAAGGAGGGAGGTTGGAATGCCCAAGTTAAAACTTCTTCTCCGTAATAATCACCTCTCTTTAACGTTCCTACATCAATGATGTTACTGGTAGTGTAAGTCCATGCAAGGCCTTCCACGATGAAGAGCATCTTCCCAAGTGGTCTCCCCTCTTGCACAATATAGCTGTCTTCAGTGTATGTCACTGGCTTAAGATGGTCACAGATTGCTATCAAAATATTTTGATCAATATTTTCAAACACAGGCACCTACAGTGTCAGTGGTATTGGTTAGCTAGGCACACTAATTAGTAAGATGAGATAAAACCAAAGAGAGATTTATTTCAATATGGCCGGAGCTGTTAAACCATGCATGATCAATAATCCGCCACTAAAGAGTGATTATCAATTAGGGAGGCCAATAAGTATCAAACTAACACTTACATCTTTGTTTATACTAGAATATGTGGATGAGAACTTAGGTATACATGATGATCGAAGATAAGGACTACTTACATCTTCATGATAAAGAGAAGGATCTACTTACTTTTTTTAGTGAAGCCAAGCAGAGCAACTGGATGATGCTTTTTTTGTCATCTACAGGAAGAATAGAGAGCATGTTTTGCACATCGATATCTTTGTTTTCTTCAAGTTTGTGTATGTTGTTCATGATGGTCTCCATCTGATCCGTATTGGGTCGGATTTCATTTTTATCTAACCACAGTTTCAGCGACTGCTTCTTTTTTGATTCAGACTGATCTAATAATTCTTGCGACTGCTTCTTTTTTGATTTAGACTGATCTAATAATTCTTGAGACTCCTGCATCTAAGTTGATTCAATCAATAAGAAATAAGTTTTTTTTTTAAGGGTAATATGACAATCACTTTATTTATATGAAACTAGTAAGTACAATTTTGAGCATAGGTGCTCAAGATAGGTGGTACAGAAATAAGTTGCATATCATCACATCCCGGAACATAATGCCACATACAGTATAGTTAAAATTTTTGATTAGAAGCTGATGAGTACTGACCTGCACCCTTGCATTACAATTTTGAGCATAGGTGCTCAAGATAGGTGGTACAGAAATAAGTTGCATACAGTAATAAGTTTATAACAACATCATCACATCCCGGAACATAATGCCACATACAGTATAGTTAAATTTTTTGATTAGAGGCTGATGAGTACTGACCTGCACCCTTGCATTTAGATATACTAAAAATAACACCATGCCGCTTATAGATATCATCACAGACAAGAAGATTTCCACTGTATACAGACTAGTCTGGAGGTTCGAACCAAAAGAACTGTAAAATAAAATCAGTGTAAACATTGCAGTATTTATAGAAAGGGAAAATTTCACAAATGGTCACTCAACTATGACTCATTCGACACTTTGGTCACTGAAGTTTCAAATATATCACTTTGGTCACTCAACTATTACACTGTCAATCACTTAAGTCACTCTGTTAATTTTTTTCATTAAAAAAATTGTAAAAAATACTATTTGAAAATTAAAAATTAACAGAGTGACTTAAGTGATTGACAGTGTAATAGTTGAGTGACCAAAGTGATATATTTGAAACTTCAGTGACCAAAGTGTCGAATGAGTCATAGTTGAGTGATCATTTGTGAAATTCTCTTTTTATAGAAAAAAAAAAAAAAAAACATTTTCGTAGACTTAAAATGAAAAACACAATCTATTGTATTTGTTAGATCAAAGACAATCATTTAGTTTCAGTTTTCCCGTCTATCATAATGATGACCACTAAATGGTGACTCAATAGCACAGACCACGAATTAATTAAAGCACAATGCACAAATGAAATTCTTTATAGATAATGGCCGGTCGAAAACTTGTATTTTGAAGTATTGTTTGTATTTTCTTTTTTCGCTTTAATGAACTCAATTGATGGTGTATGCTAACCTCAGATTCCGTAAGGCCCACCAAAAAGATTGTGACATTCTTTGCACGACATGTGTTGAACTTGTCGCATTAGATTGAAGAGCGGGGATATATATACCGAAATCAAAGACATCTGGTTTTGCTTCTTTTACCGGACATAATTCATCCCATTTAGAGAGATTGTTGCTGTTGTGTATGGTAATATTTCCACAGAAAAAATGTCGACTTCTTTTAGATTGAGGATCTCCTAGGAGAATGTGACAATTTGACTTCCAACAATCTACCAGTCGTTGAACAGGAAGACGGTACCACAAAGTTCCGAATAGCTGAATGATATAATTAAGTTAATGTAAGTATGCATGAATACCTTAATGTCTAAGTCTAACTAATGTTATTCTATTCAGAGAAATTTATGCATGTATTGCAGTAGTGGCCCCATATAATTCACTTAGCTAAATTTTAATAAAAAAGATAGGGGAGTGAAATTCACACTCTATATTTCTTTTTTTAAGTAACTTATTTTTTTTTTAAGTAATTTAAAATTTATCTTTACTAACTTAATTTTTGTTTTTTTTAGTAAGAATTTCAACAACAACAAAAAGTGTGAGTTGAATTCTCCAAAAGATAATAAAACAAGTTATCAACTTACAACAATAATTATATATATGAAAGTTGTCAAGAAGCAGTAGGAGAGTAATTCTTGTTGGGAGTTTTCCCAGATTAATGTTCATTGAGTTTAATAAAGTTGAGTTTTTAATTAGAGGATGTTAGTAACCTTCTCCATTTACCTTGTCTTTCAACCTTCCTCACTTGTTATTTACCAAGTGTCTTCTAACTTCACTCAATCCTATAAATTAAATGCTGTGAAAATCAATTTTTGTTTCTTCCAAATTTTTCCATAATTAATGCAATAACTTACTTTTCCTTATTTCGCTTTTTTCTCTCTATCTCGGTTCCACCCCTCCACTTCTTCGTCTCTCTCTATTATTTTTTTCATTTTATTTTTTTTTCCCATTCCTTTTTGTTCAATACAAACCCAGAAATACTAAATCAAACTACAACTAAATGAATAATATTTCAAAACTTGATTACTATCTACGTTGATAGAAACCCAAAATCTAACTCTCTCTCTCTCTCTCTCTCTCTCTCTCTCTCTCTCTCTCTCTCTCTCTCTCTCTCTATATATATATATATATATATATATATATATATATATATATATACACAGATCCTATCCAGAGCGGAGTTCCGCTTTGAAATTAAAGTGTGAACTCCGAGTTTTCGGTCGCATATCCACCTCTCGACCGTTCAGTTTTAGGTACTAGTGTATAGATCATCTCTGCAAATTTTTAGCCAAATTGATGATCGTTAAGGTATCTAACTCGCTTAAACCAATCGACGGACTGAATCTGTCAATCTGAACCATACTAGCTTTAAGGCAGTAATCAATGCATTAACGATCATCAATTTGGCTGAAAATTTGCAGAGATGATCTATACACTAGTACCTAAAAACTAAATGGTTGAGATGTGGATGTGCGACCGAAAAACTACCCAAAACTCGAAGTTCACACTTTAATTTCAAAGCGGACCTCCACGCTGGATAAAATCTGTATATATATATATATATATATATATATATATATATATATATATTCAATTTTGGTTCCTAGGTTTTGGAATCTATAAAAGGCAAACTAGCAATCACTTCGATTGAGATGCATAGGAGGACAAGAATTGGGTTTGGCTAATAATTTTGATTTATATATAGCAATGATTTGATCCATAAGATTTCTGAAAATTTGGGTTTCAACAAATAAAGAGTAATATTAGAAGAGTAACCTAGAGGCCTTTTTTCATTCCACAAAAACAATTTGAAGAATTTATCTCAAATTTTGGGAGAGATTATACCTATGCTTCGTTGTTTAAAGGTTTGAGGCAGAAAAAAATGACAAGAGGGAGAGAACGAGCATAAGCATTCAGAGTGGTATAAAAAAAATAAAATAAAAAACCGTTCAGAGGGAGGGAGAGAAGAAGAGAAATGAATGGAAAAGAATAATTTAAAGTTTAAGATATTTTCATTAATTATAAAATCATTAATAACGGGCAAATTTGGAAGAAACAAAAATTGATTTTCACAACATTTAATTTATAGGATTGAGTGAAGTTAGAAGACATTTGACAGATAATAAGTGGGGAATGTTGAAAAGGAAGGTAGATGAGGGAATGTTGCTAGCATTCCTCTTCTAATAATAAAAAAAATGTCATATGAAAGTCTAATACAAATGGACTGGGCTACGCTAATTATCCAAAAAGGTTAAGAACCTGAGTTTTATGTTCTTAAAAATGAAAATAAGACTAGGCAGAGAAAAAGTAGTAGGAGAGTAATTCTTGTTGGGAGTTTTCCCAGATTGTCGTACTTCATTGAAATAAAAGTTGAATTCATTAGATCAACAGTCAAAATGCTAGAGTCTACCATAACTTACATAAGTAAAACTCGGCAAGAAAATCTGAACTAAACTATCTAAGCTAGAGTAGATCATTGAAAACTCTGGGACGCTCACATTTAAGCTAGCCTATACAAGAATGAAAAAACCTCGTATCCTATGGAAAATAAATCATTCAACTAGCCCTTAATTACTTGCCAATCACGTAATTGTGGTACAAGCAAGACACTAGAAACATCGTAGAAAACTCCTAGAAGTTAATCCAACCTCACACAGGCTTAGTACCCTAATACATTAGAGCCAAGATTGCCTTAACATGAGCCCGAGCCAGTAGGCCCAAGCCCAAATCAAGTTTTGCCTAGCAGGAAGACTCCTTTGCCCCATCAGCCCAAATTTGAGCCCAGGCCTATACCCAAGCCAACAGAGGAGGAGATTCACGCTGCTTTGCCTCCACTGTCGTCATGTCCTCAGACAGCATACCATTCGACCACAGCTTCGGCGGTCGATTTTTTACCCGTACATGAACATCGCCGACCGGTTACACGCGGTCAACAGTCCTCAATCTCACAGAGGACCGACAGGAAAAGAGAATCCCTGCCGCCATGATCTCAATGACTCCTCCTGCGTCCCCCCTGAACGGAATCTGTGCAGCATTGATACCCAGACACATGTACTTGTTCCATTTCCAGATTTGGCAATCCCACCAACCCGAGATCTGATCAAACACAACGATCATTGTACAAACCCAGCCACGAAAGCCAACTCCTTTTCCTTTTCCCTCTGCAACCATGATCTAACAAAGGTCAGAGGCCTACTCGACTCAACGTGGAGAGAGACTGCTGGTCCCAGTTCTGCGACGTCGCTATTCTCGAACCTATAGGGTTCGCTATAGAGAAGTAAAGACTTTTGTTCATGCTAATGATCCTATTTGATTTACATGAACTCATGGCCTTTACTACATGCTCTGTTTTTCAATATTTGCGCATCAACAATAACGTTTGATGTACTTCATTAAGTTTAATAAAAGTTGAGTTTAAAAAAAAAAAATTGTCGTATGAAAGTCTAATACAAATGGACTGGGCTACGCTAATTATCCAAAAAGGTTCAGAACTTGAGTTTTATGTTTTTAAATCAGTGGTGTTCACCTAGTCAGTTGCTGACCAAAGAATTTTTGCTCAATAACCATTAGATTTACATCCAAGGGTGGAAAACAAAACACCTCAACTTAATAATAATTCTTTCTGCCATTGAATTTACATCCAAGAGTGGTTGAACATTATTTTCTTGGTCAATAACTGACCAGGTGAACATTTTCGGTTCTCAAATATGAAAATAAGACTGGGCAGTGGAAAAAAAAAAAAAAATTCTCAACTGGGAACGTTGGTTTGCTCTCTCAGCAGATCAATTTGAAAAATATTAACCGATGTCCATTACTCATTAGGAAGATGGGGAAATTATTACATGGTCCCGGACTATAGTACACGTGGTGGTCCGGAGTGATGTTATTGGGTCATGTGACTCGTAGTGATTTCTGATTGGTCTCTTATATTATTTTTATTTTTATTTTTATTTTTTTTCACCCCTACATGGTCCCCACCACATTCGAGTGATATTATTGGCTTGGATCACCACATGGCAGTGCCACGTGATACTCCAGGACCACCTAATAATTCCTCAGGAAGATGTAATACCCCGAAAATTCAAATTAATTTTCGACGAGTTTTTGGAAATGATTCCGGGGGTTGAGCACAAGTACGAAGCGTAGAGATATTGTGGAATTAGTTCGAACAATTTTTATTCGGAAACTGAAACGTTGTAGGGGAGGTCAAAGAAGTTGACTTTTTATACGTACCGAATTTGGGAAAATTTCTTTGATGAAAGTTGTAGAGCTCGTCGATACGATCTCGTGCATATGTGGAACGCAAAAATCGGAGTTCGTATGAATTAGTTATGATTTTTTGAAAAAGTTTCCAGTTTATTATAAAAGCTTCCATTTTTGGCAATTTTCCAAAAATACATTCAGTTTCCAACTTCTCTCTCTCTCACGCGTCCGAAGCCGACCGGAAATCGCACCTTTCGTTCTCCAAGCCATATCTTCCTCCTCCGGCCACCAATCTTCACCAAACTTCTTCCATTGGCTTCGTATGGTCCTTGTGCACCCGTCTGTGGTGACCTTGAACGGCGGCGCGACCTATAGCGGCGGCGGCAAGCTCGTTCCGATTTGAGTTCGATTTTAGTCAACGCCGGTTTTCTCCTAGCTCCAGCCACCAAAACTTCCTATCCTTAGCTCTATGAACTCGCCTCAACCTGCTGATCATCATACCAGAAGGATCGCACCTTGAGTGACCGGATTCACGTTCGTCGGAGCTCGACCGGTTTTCGATCGAAAACCAAAAGCTTTCGATCGTGATATCTCGAGTTGTAGTGCATCGTTTTGATTTATTTTTGAACCAGTGAGTTCGTCTTGATGTTATTAACAACTCTCCAGAAGGAATAAAGGCCTGAAATTGAAGTTTTTACGTCGAAATCTTGGCTCGCCGGTTTTTGCATTTCTTCGCCGGTTTCTGGAAGATTTCCGGCCACCTTCAACTGTTCTAGGTAATTTTCGACCACTTCCGTTCATTTTCAGACTTCATGCTAGTTAGGAAAATGGTTGGGATTGATGAGATGAAGAGAAGCAGCCTGGCCCCGACACCATTGGCGGTGGTCGGCGGCGGCTCTGTCCAAACTCCGGCGGCCCTTTTCCTGCCACCTCCGGGGGTCAAAAATGTTATTTCTTTACATTTTTAGATACTACATTTCAATACGATCATTTCGATATATTATACGCAATTTTTGGATATCGTATGATTTAGTTTTGAATTTTACGGTTTCGATTAATTTCGATTGTTCGATTAATGATCTGTGAAGATCGGACCGTCCGATGGACTTGTAGTTTTGATATGTTGATCGTATGACTGTCCCAGTGACCATGTGTGGTCATGGGCGAAGATCCGACCGTTTGATCTTCGTATAATTGCTAAATAGTGATTCGGAGTGCGATTCGCGAGAATCCGACCGTCGGATTTTCATGAAACTTTGTGGAGATGTTTATAAGGAAGATTCAGGAAGATCCGACCGTTGGATCTTCGTGATAATTTTGGAGGATGATCCTATGGGCGATCCGTGAGGATCCGACCGTTAGATCATCATATAATTTCGATCTGACCGTTGGATCGTCGTTTAATTTTGTTTATGAGTTGTGGGCTAAGTTATGATCATGTTTGATTATGTAATTGACGGTCTTCCTTGGTGAGCGGTTTTGGTGTGTATTGTGAAATTGAAGATGCAGCGGGATTAGAGGTGAGTAAACCTCACGTGGTTCATATTACGAACCGAGTACATTTAAATTACTTTATTTTGTCGTAATTGTGTGAAAATATTTATGGAATGAATATTTGTTTTTTTTATTACATGGACTTGATCAGCTACGGTCCATAGGTAAGTAAAATGATTTTAATTTTACAAAATGAATTTCACGATTTCTATGCTTGAATTATAGTTGGTATTAGTGATTATCCCTGAGTGGATGATTACGTATATATATATTTACGTGGATATATATGGAATGGTGTGACATTGAGGTGTGTGTGAAATTACGATAATTTGGTTATGATATGATATTGTCTTTGAAATTGCCATGATTATTTATGATAATGTTAACCGATAAATGTGTGTGATAATCATGTTGACCTTTTGAGTTGATTTGAGAGTCCGAAGAACGCCGGTTAAATAATAACCGAGATGTAGTGCTCTGAGGACAGGGAGAGTCCGAAGAATGCCGGTTAAATAATAACCGAGATGTAGTGCTCTGAGGACAGGGAGAGTCCGAAGACCGCCGGTTAAATAATAACCGAGATGTAGTGCTCTGAGGACAGGGAGAGTCCGAAGACCGCCGGTTAAATAATAACCGAGGTGACAGACAACGATGTAGTTAGAACTCTAACGTGTTGTTGGTGTTGGGTCCAAACAGTTAGGATGGACCAAAGTGGTGATGTTGTGGATTTTCCATGTTTTGTTTGATGTTTCCTTGCAGATGTTGAGATTGTTGGTTGTTTACTTGAGTTAAAAGAAATATGATTTAAAATCAACAGTTCTTTCTTGTTTACTCATACGGGCTGTCATGGCTTACCGGGTTTGGTGTTGTTGCAATCCCGGTACACTATTCAAATTGTGTAGCGGGTAGTCATGCAGGTCAGGAGGATCATGGCAGAGATCGTGCGGATTGGAGTATTTGTTTTAGTTTTACAGCCTTGTAAATTGTGAGGTGAGTGATGCTCAATTTGAGCTTTACAAATTTACTTTGTACAAGTGAGTTGTATTAATTAAACTGAGGTTTTCGAGATTTGAAATTTGAGTGGCGTGTGTTGTAGTTGTTTATTCATGTTTCGGATTTGAATTTATTATTCAAAATTCGGGGCGTGACAGAAGAACACATGGATTGACTCATTATTGTCCTTCTTTTCAGCCCTAGGAATACAAGCCTTGTTCAGCTTGCGCCCGATCTTCTTTTGTCTCTCTCGCGCTCCTCTCTCTCTCTCTCTCTCTCTCTCTCTCTCTCTCTCTCTCTCTCTCTCTCTCTCTCTCTCTCTCTCTCTCTCTCTCTCTCTCTCTCTCTCTCTCTCAAATATCGATCAAATCTCTTGATCGAGATTGAGCCAGACGCACCGCTTTCATCATTCAGTTGCGATTGAGCTGGCAACTTTTTTTTATCAAATCAGAGGATCCGATTGAGCAATCAGATATCTTTGACACTTTGACCTTCAGGTAAGTTTTTTATTTGGTTGATTTGTTTTGAATTTCGGTGCATGCAATTTTGGGTGGTGCGCATAGGTTTATCTAGCTGTGTTTGGTTTGGCATTTGAATTTGGTTTTGTGGGTGATTTAGCCTCTCTTTTTTTTCATCTGGGTTTTGTGTGGGTTTGCATTTGAGCTGTGTTTTGTGGAATTAGATATGGGAACTAGTTAGATTCAGCAAATCGTTTCATGCATGTGTTAGTATGTATCATTTTTTGCTTTGTTGTTATTTCTGTGAGCAATTCTTGATTTGGTGTCTTCATGAACACTTCTTTTTTCTTCCTTTTTTCGTTCCAGGTGTTCTCGGCTGTGCTCTGCGCATCCGGAGGTCACTTGCTCTGTTCTTAGTCATTCAACAGAGTCTTCAGATCGCAGCCAGGTAAACAAGTACTCCCTGTTCTTTTTATTTTGAAAGCAAAAGCGTATTCATTGAACAAATTAAGTATTCACTTACTGTATAATTGTCTCACTCTCCAGCCTCACTGTCTTGGGCTGACCACAGAGTGGAGCTACTTGATGTTCAAGGGGATTTATTTTATCACATTGTGACGTTCATATAACATACTTGGCTTGACGTAAGCTACTATTGTTCTGTTTGTTAATGTGTTTATTCATTTATATTGTTCTATTTAGGTGGCAATAGTTCTTTAGCTTTGATGACAAAGTTGATCTCTTTTTCCTCTGTGTACAAGATTGCTGTCATATTGTACTTAATTTGACTGTGCTTTCTGTTAGCCACTTTTGTTATTGTTTTCATTTCTTGGTTTGTGATTCTGCAGCTCTGATCTTGAATTCATTTGGAACTTCAATTCATAGTTATTTAGATTATAGAGAATCAGATTTTCAAGCCAATTACATAGATACAGAATGCTAAAAACAACAGCTGAAAGTTGATGGCTCTACTGTTGGACTGTCTCCTTGGAAAGGGCATTTTGCTCTCCTTAGACAAGCAGAGTTAAATACATTGGTGGATCTGCATGTGAATGAGGTTTGCTTCTTACCAAATGTGATTACTTTGCATATCTTCTGTGGCAGTTGAAAGTGATCAATTATTAGTTTTTATATAACATTCTGTTGTACATCCTCAATTTTACCTAAGGATTTTCTCAACAGATACATGCAATTGAGATTGTAGGGTATTTGAAAGTAGAGAACTTTGTTTCTGGGGAATACTCTGTGTCCTTTGGTGAATTAAGTTAGAAGAATTGGATCCTTGGTTTAGGATTATTGAGTTATCAAGAAGTAGGAAATTGGTTTTAATTTTGATATTGATTGAGATTTTATTGATTTGTATAGGTCATTAAAAGGCTTTTCTTGATTTTGTTTTTCCAGGCAATGACAACCGAATTTGAGGCAGAATCTCAGCCAAAAGAGGCTGAGGAAAGTGTGGTAAGTGATTCTCAACTTCTGCATTACGAATTGTGTGGCTCAATTGGTTTACGAGTTTGAGTTGTGAATGGAATGTGAGGTCTTTGCAGCTGATTTATCAATGTGGTGAATTGCGATTAATAATTTTTATGCCGAATTATCTTCAGGTGATTGAGCAGTCGGGAGTAGTTGAGGTTCCTGGACTATGTTACAGAAACATACCTGCTGTTGTTACAACTGCAATTGGCGAAATGGTATGCAAATTATATTGCGTTTGATTGCCTGTGTCTATTAAATTTGCTTTGTGTGGTTTATATATTGCAAATTACTCTTTTCAATGCTATTGGTGATAAATAATTGTTACTTCTGATAATTGAATGTGACTTCGTTACTATATGACTCATTGCCATGGCATTTTACTTCCATCAGGCCACAGATTGCTGTTATGGTTTCCGAATGGATTTTAAAAAGATCGCTTGCTTATCGGAATCAACCATCTAAGTTGGTTTCAACTTTAAAGAATAGTAAAACAAAAAATGAGAAACAAGACATTCACTCTCTCTATCTAATGTTGAATTGAATTTTGAATATGCATATACCTAATTAACTTTGATTTCCTTACTTTACCTTTGTATTAACTCTCTGTTAGTGTTTCTATTTTAAGGGTTTTTTTTTTTTTTTTTACACCTTAAAATAAGTATGCAATAATTTGAGTATGCATAAATTGTATAGGTTTTTCACACCTGTTTTCAGCTTTTCAGTATGCAATAAATTGAGCATTTGTCTGTTGTTTTTGGATATTGCGCAGGAAATTTTTGCAAATTTCAATAAGATGTTCTCACTTTTTGTGTTATTAATTTTAAGGTTTCATTGACTTTTCTGCATTTTCTTTGTGTTCAAGTGCAGTTTGCGATGGGCGAGGTTTTTGGTGCTGGGTTTGTTTTGGATTACTTGCTTTTGGTCCATAAAGCTTGGTGATTAGTTTTCTGTAACTTTATGTCAGAAATTGAAATTTAATGACCTGTTTGTGCAATATCATTGTTTAAATTCTGCATGTGTGTATTCTTCTCTGGAAAGAAGAATCCAGATTGGTGAATTAGTAGTTTATATCAAACCCAGATCAGTATCAATGGGAAGATTACTGTTTAGCTTCAAAGTTTGTATGGATTACAAAAAATTACTACAATTAGGCATTATGAACTGGTTTGAAGCACTCCATCAATATTTAATGTTGCCTTTGTATTAATTAGTGCAAACTTCCGCTAAAGTTACAAGCCGCAGCAACGCGTGGGCACATCCAACTAGTAGATGACTATATTGCAGTTTTTGGTTTCTTATTACTTTATTTATTTATTTATTAATTTTTTTTTATCATGAATTTTATACTCGACCCCTCACTATAATATCCAGGCTCCGTTCCTGATTCCATTGAAATATCAGAGTTTAAAACAACTTGCAAATGAAGTTGCAATGAATTGAAAGCCACAAAATTCTTGAGTGATTGAGCACTAGCTAAGGAGGTCGCGCGCGCACACAGTCTCTCTCCTAAAGAGGTCTTTAGATATTAATATCTAAGGATTTTCTTGATAAACTCACTTTTCGATCGCATATCTACATCACATGTCGACTGTTCAGTTTTTAGGTCTTAATGTATAGATCACTTCTGCAAATTTTCTGCCAAATTGATTATCGTTAAGGCATTCAAAACTGTGATTTATAATTATGAACACGAACGGTTCATGTTGGACAGATTCAGTTCGTTCATTGATTTAATACAATTCGATACCTTAACGATTATCAATTTGACTGAAAATTTGGAGAAGTGATCTATATATTAGGACCTAAAAATTTAACGGTTGAGATGTGGATATGTGATCGAAAAGTGGGTCTATCAAGGAAATCTTTAGATATTAATATTTAAGGACTTCCTTAGCAGAGAAGGACTATATATATATAGGGCCCTTCTAGTGAGGGATCCCTTTTTTTAGTCTTTTATAGGGATAGGGCATTAGACCAAATTTTCGATTATATTTTAGCATATTAACCGTTCAGATTTTAGGTGTGTAGATTACTTCTGCAAATTTTCAGCCAAATTAATTATTGTTAAGGCATTCAAAACAGCAACTTAAGATTATAAATATGAACGGTTCAAGTTTGATAGATTTGGATTGCGCATTGATTTATTCTAGTTTGATACTTTAACGATCACCGATTTGGCTGAAAATTTGCAGAAGTGATCTACACATTAGGACCTAAAAACTGAACGGTTGAGATGCCGAAATGTAATCGAAAAGTTAATATAATGCCCTATCCCTATAAAAGACTAAAAAGGGGATCCCTTAGTGAAAGGGCCCTATAAATATATATATATATATATATATATATATATATATATATATATATTTGTTTTTGAAGTATGACGAGACTGGGCCCGGTTTAGTAGAAAAACCATAAAAGTAAAGAAGCGGCCTAAAATCAAGAAAAGTGATTGAAAAATAGGTAACTCACGCGTAATGAGATTATTAGTTCAAAAAAACCGAATTTTTCAAGTTTCTCGTGTGAAAAGTCAGGTTTTGATTGTAAATCAGATTGGATTAACTTTTTGTTAGAATGTCCGTTTGAGACACATGATACCTTTCCGGAATAAGAACAACGAGATCTTTAAGACTCACTTTAGTGAGCCCTAACAGATTTAGGCCAAAACATATCGTTTTAATTTTCCGATATTTTAGCTAGTTTTGCATTCTTTTTAGATTCTTTTTTTATTTTAGGTTTTTTTAGTTTGATTTGGATTTGTTTTGTTTTAATCCGTGGGCTTTAGAGTTTCATGTTAGTTGCCATATAAGCAACTTTAAACGGCTGCAGAACTTATCTTTTATCATATTATCAATCAAATTGAAAGTTTTTCTCATCTATCTCTTGTGGACTCCAGAATTCTTGTTTTAGGTTTATTACTTGTAAACTAGGGTTCCTTCCGATTGCGTTATTTTTTTTTTTTTTGAAAGGATATAAATTTGTTTTTAAGAGCTAGTTAATTTGTTAGTTATGTGGTCGAAATGTATTTTACAACCTAAACTTTTACTAATACTCCAATTAAGCATTAATCTAAAGTCAAAACTTTCTTATGCTGTAAAAAATAAATGAAGAAATAACTGATGAAATTTGATTTTAATGGAAGTATATGTATAAGATCAAAACTTACATGAGAAGCAAGCAAGGACGAACGGAAGGTAATCCAAGCTTTTAGCCATTTTCCCACTTTAGTCTGGTTAGAACGTCGCCGCTTCAACGTTACGTAGATGTGATAAATTCGTAAGGAATATTGGACTGGAGTGGAATTTATCAGAGCATAAGTAGGATCCCAATATGAGCATCTTGAGGATAGTATCAGTCCCTACACACATTAAGTATATGTACAATTAATGGGATGATACAGCAAACATTAGGTAATTACAATCTGATTATATAGAATGAAGACGCGTGCCTTTATTCCGGCCTGTAAGCTAATGATAAGAATTCAATCGTGTATATTTTTCGTAAAGATGACATGTACACCTCTAAGCTCTAAAGCTTCTTACACCTTAAGTGTACGAGTGAAAGCGCATATTTGTATTTCAACCGTTAAAACAGTAATTACTTTAAAAGGGGCGTCTTTTACCTCTGGAAGGGGTAAAGAAACTAAAATGAGATATGGAACCCTTGTCTTTGGATTCTCTATCTTTTGGTTACTTGGGTCCTCGTTACTTGGTTCCTCTGTCTTTTGGTTACTTCTAGTGCAGAATTTCTTACACTCGCTAACGAAGTCGATTGCATAAAAGACATCGACGGCTGATCGTAAACCAATATACGTCCTGAACAAAGTTTGGTCCAGTTTCAAGCACATGAATGTTTTGTCGACGTGGATCATAAAAGCATAACAGTACAAAGGATCAATGAAGATCGCAATTGCACATGATATTGTAAAGAATGTACTCCATGCTGTAAGAATTTCCTTTAATGTATTCCATGCTGTAAGAATTTCCTTCAGCGCTTTTCTACTTGGTACTTTTATGTCCTTCGCTTCCCTTTCCGGATTCGGACCTATTCCAAGAAGATAAACAAGAAAGAAAAAAAGTTTAGACATAAAAAATAAAAAAATAAAAAAATAAAAAAATAAAAAAATAAAAAGTAGCTGACAAAATATAAGAAAAATTTAAAATACATACATCTAACTTAATTTTTTTTTTTTTGAAAAGAAAAAAGTTCATTAAACTAGCGATAGAAATTGCTTAAGAGGACATCCCAAATGGGAGCATACAAGGTCATAAATGACTTGACCCTAGAATTAAGAAAGAACAAACTAGAAGGTGTACTACACCAACAAGTTGTCCTTACAATAAAACACTGCCCTGAAGCACTTATAGCAAAACTAGCAAAAACTGAAGATAAATCCTCAGTTGCCAACAATAGAATTGTCATGACCTTAAGATTTGTAGACTAAAACATCAGCTGCTGCAATCCGGGGTATGCAAGAAATCGGCAAACCAATCAAAGCTAGATATGTCCTAGCCTAAAATACACTGCTCGCTACAGTCGCAATTGTGGTACTCACAACGTGATTGTACTGAGACTCTTTGTCTAATGTAAAAATGAACAATCTACCTAAACATAAAAGCAGCACACTTGAACAAGAGATAATAGTAAAATTGTGCAAAATTTCAATAAGAGAATCTCCCAAGTCCCAGATCCAACTCCCTAGAGAAGCCAAACCAAATCGAAATCCATCGATCCTCACATTAGGGATGAAGGTGTTCAGCAGCAAAGCACATTCTCCAAGGCGAGAGGAGGTGAAGGGGGCGACGGGGACCCCCATAGAAGCGGGTCACTGATGGCAGCACTAGGGTTTGAGAGGACAGGCTCTCGACTCCCATTCTCCTTTGGTCTCCCTCCACTTGATGACTTTTTTCTATTTTATCATAGTTGTTTTTACACCCCTAACTAGTTGATACACATCTCTGTTATTTTATATTTCAAATCAAATTTTATAGATATGTTAAATGACCAAAACAGACATCTATGTATTAGAAGAAGAAGAAAAATTGAATCGATTCTCCAAACCGAGTTTTCAATTTAACCTAAAAACTCTCTAAACTCTCCAATTTCACCCAATTGGTCATTGCCATCAATTCTCCATCAAAATCTCCGTTAAATTGCTGATGTGGCGTTTCTTACATGCTGAAATGTCTATTATACCCTCACTTAATTTTTTCTTTTATATTTATTTCTCTCTCTCTCTCTCTCTCTCTCTCTCTCTCTCTCTCTCTCTCTCTCTCTCTCTCTCTTACCTATTCTTCTTCTAGCTTTCTCTCCTCCTTTGTTTATCTCCATCTTCTTCTTCCAAAAAAAAACCCAGCTTTCTCTTATCCATCCGCTAAAAATCATTTGAAAGCTTCTTCAACTTTTCTACTTCTGTTGCAAACTCATATGCATTGCAATTTCTCCCCAAACACTCACTGACCACATCTCTCAAATCAAACCCAACTCCACCCTTGGAATCCTTCTTCCCTCTAGGCTCCGACACAAACTTCTTCTCTATATACTAAATCACAGTCGGCATATGCCTGAGAACATTCTTAACCAAAACATCCTTCCCTCAAGGCAACACTTGTCCAACCTTCACAAGCGCCTCAAAATTTTTCAAATTCTCTACTCATTATAAGCCAGAACGTATAATCCACAACCCAGAAAATCATGAGAATCAAAACCAAATTCAATTTCTACACTCGAATTCAAAGTTGAAAACATATTGTGTGGACACAAAACTCGAAATGGGTATTCACTCAACTGAGAAATAGCATCAAATTTGCAAATGGGTCGAGATTAAATTTGAAAGGGATGATACCTTTCTTCTTAGATGATCGCGACCCGATCTTCGGAGCCCCGAAAGCCCAAGACATTGAGAACATCTTCGGCGGCTCGACCATGTTTTCCAGCAATTCGGCCGCCTCTGAAGCTTTCAACTTAGATTCCATGTACGGTGGGCCCACTGATTCCCCCTCCAAGGTCGCCTATTCCGGCTCGGTTTTGGACAAGCCGGTTTACAACGACGACATTGCGGGGCTGAAAAGCTCCGCTGCAAACGACATTTTCTCCTCAACGGTCATGTCGCCGTCGCCGAGGGCCAGTAATAGTGGGTTTGGAAAAGCTGAGCCGACATCGTCGAAAAGCTCTAGCTCACAAATTGCTGACAAGGGTGTGCTGGCAGCTTTCGATGACTTGTTACCTGAGTTTGGATTACTTTTCGTGTTGTTGGATTATATCGAAACAGGAGTTGGGTTTGATTTTGGAGAGAAAGAGCTGAGTTTGTTTTTGGAATGAGAAGACGGAGATAAACAGAGGAGGGGAGAGAGCTGGAAGAAGAATAGGTAAAAAGAAAAAAAGAAAAAAAGAGAGAGAGAAAAATAAATAAATATAAAAGAAAAAAATAAAGTGAGGGTATAATAGACATTTCAGTGTGTAAGGAATGCCATTTCAGCAATTTAACGGAGATTTTGACAGCAAGGACCAACTGGGTGAAATTGGAGAGTTTAGGGAGTTTTTAGGTGAAATTGAAAGGTGAGGGACTGAAATATCGACTCCCTATAAGTATAGGGAATAAACAATATTTTGTCCAAAATAAATCTTTATGAATTTGCCAATAACCAATATAAATGGGAGGGGATCAACTATCCCCAAATTTCCTGTGCCAATTATGTCACTCTCTTAATTTATTGCCACATGTCCTTGCATCTGACGGAGCCTGCCACATGTCCTTGCATCTAACGGAGCCTAACAACTGTACGTAACTCTCCTGAAAAATAAAAGTTAAACTAGAATTTCTATTTTGTTAAATGACTCTCTTAATTTATTGCCTCATGTCCTTGCATCTAATGGAGCCTAACAACTGTTAACTCTCATGAAAAATAAAAGTAAAACTATAATTTCTCTTTTATTAGATCAGGTCCATTTATCTCCCCGCCTGTCTGTCAGTTCTCCTTGGTAACTCGAGGAAATCAAGCTTTTATGGAATTATCTACCAAATGTATTATCAGAGCATCTCCAACAGTAGAAATTGTTTTTTAGTTAAATTTAGCTAAAGTTATGAAATTTAGCTATTGATTTAGCAATGTTGCTCTAGCAATAGTAGCTATTTGTAAATAATAACTATATTTTACCAAATCGTAAACTGACATGTGGACAAAAGAAGAGAGAGAAATATAACTTTTGCTTTAGCTATGTAGGATACTCTAGCTAAATATAGCTAACCATTTTAGCTATAGTTAAATTTAACTTACCTATAGCTAGTCTGTTGGAGCTTACTTTTATATTAAAAATAGTTATATATAGCTAAAAATTAAATTTAGCTACTCTGTTGGAGATGCCCTCATATATTCAAAACATTCACAAACTTAACTTTATATTCACTAAAAAGTAGATATTTGAATATTCATCTTTCTTATCTTTTCAGATATATGTGCAGTAGAATTGAAGAGTTTCAGAGAACTTGCTACAAAGCCTAGGTTGCCATCTTCTAGAAAATATTTATGTTTTGCTATTTCTCCTTTTGGTCTAATAGTCATCTGTAAATTTATTAATGTTTACGAATAAACAAGCAATATCGATTGCATCTTGTGTGTCATATATAGTCAAATAATAGGATATGTAATGGTTATTGAGATTAAGGGTATTTTAGGTACTTTGGGTTGCGTATTTAGCAAAATATTACAATGAGAAATTAAATTGGTGGTGTATTGAGTAGAGAGTGTGTATTAAGTAGTTAAGGGTGTGTATTTAAAACTTCTCAAAATATCAAGGGTCTAAAAAATAAAAATTTGGTTGAAAATCATTGCTGAAGAAATAGATATCATATATTAAATTAATATTTTAGAAAAAATTATAGAATCAATTAAAATTGTACTAAAGTCCAAAACATAATATAAACAATTAAGCTGTTGCATCTAATATCAATGGGTACTTGTGAAAAATGGAAATATCAAGAGATATATATGGAAAAAATTATAGAATCAACTAAAATTATACTAAAGTCTAAAATATAATTTAAACAATTAAGCTGTTGCATCTAATATCAATGGGTTCTTATGAAAAATGGAAATTTCAAGAGATATACATGGATGAAATTTAGCTATATATAGAACAAACTTAAACAAAAGAAGTGTTAGGAATTCAAGCAAAGCCTTAGGGTTTTGAGTGAAAAGCGGCGACAGAAAATCTTTCGTTTTGCCGTCTGTTGTCTGGCACTGACGAGGCTTCGTCGGGGGTCGTGCAATGTTGGGAGCCAAGGCTCAGCACGGCGTAGAGGAGAAGAAGATCGGACAAGAAGTCTTGGTCTGGTTTTTTTTTTAATTTTTTTTAATTTTTTTTTTCGGTGCACGGGTTGAGGTCGAAGCAAGTGGTCGACGTTGATTGCAGATCAAGCGGTGGGCTTCAATTAGATTTCTTTTCTTTGCTGGTAAGGTGTGAGAAGTCAAGGGCAGATAGTGTAGCTCGAGGAATTGTCAGTTTTCTGTCAGATTCGACTTGGATCATTTATTGACTCCTGATGGAGGGGTGGAATGGCCAGCCACAGGACCTGGCAAAGGTAGAGGCGGCCTGGAATCAGAGGGTTAGACCTTCTCCTTTTGATCAAGTTTGGGCCTGGGTCATTGGGCCTAAGCTCAAACTTGGACTGAGGAGTGCTTGGGCTGTGGGAGTCTGCTGGAGTGGAAAAGAAGAGCAAGACCAACCTGATGCCCAGGTTGTTGGCTCCTGAGGAGGTTAAGGACGGCACTGGCTCCAACCCTAAGGGGATGGAGCTAGCATTTTCTTAGTCTCTCTACTATTAGACATGTGGTTACGCCTCCTTCATGGGATGAACATGCCAAGACTCTTAGGCATAAACAAGGAGAGTTTACCCTTCGTCAAGCCATGAATAACCTTAGAGTTGAAGAAAAACAAAGGGTAGACCAAAAGGAAAAACCTGAGAAAACATCCATTGTGAACTTAGTTGTGGGAAACAAAAACCATAATCATAACAAGACTAAATTCCACAACAGAAATCGAAGAAGCAACTTTCAGCCTAGGGGAATAAACTTTAAGAACAATAGAGCCAACCATAACAAATAGTTCCAGAAATTTAAGGATCAAGGGAGAGAAAAGATATCTTGCTTTGTTTGTGGGAGGACCAACCATGTAGCAAGGAATTGCTTCTACAAAAGGACTGAGGAGAACAAGTCTCAAGCAAATCGGAATGGTCCAAAAGCTCAAGTGAATATGCTAATGGAGCAAGAGTCCTCTCAACCATTATTCAAGTATGATCCTTCTGTCAATTTTACTTATGAAAGTAAAACTTAATGGTTTGATTCTGGAACTAACTTACATGTTTGTCTTGACCGTGATTCTTTTAAAACTTACCAGAAATCAAGTGGAGGACGTGTAACTGGTTTCAACATTAACTCGGTCGCACAAGTTTATGGAATTGGAGATGTAGACTTGAAGATGACATCTGGAAAAGTCTTAAGCTTAAAGAATGTGCGACATATACCTACAGCTTATAAAAATTTAGTTAGTGGTTCTGCCTTAGTGGAACAAGGTTATAGAGTTGTATTAGAATCGAATAAGGTTGTAATAACCAAAAGTAATGTGTTTATTGGTAAAGGTTTTATTTGTGAAGGATTATTTAAGTTAAATTTATCTCAAGATATTGTTACTTCTCAAGTGTTGAATGTTGAAACTAAAAATGTTTGGCATGGAAGATTGGGACACGTAAACTTAATTAAAATTAAGAAGATGATGGATCTGAACCTAGTTCCCAAATCAACCTTAAATCTGGAACACAAATGTGAAATTTGTGTGCAAGCTAAGCAACCCAAGAAACCTTTTAAGTCTGTTGTAAGAACAACACAAGTCCTAGAGCTTATACATAGTGACGTTTGCGATTCAAATAGGCCACCTACTAGAGCTGGATATAAATATTTTGTGATCTTTATTGATGATTGCTCTAAGTATTGTTATGTCTATTTGATTAAAACAAAGGATGAAGTATTTAGTAAATTCAAAATTTATAAGACTGAAGTAGAGAATCAATTAGAAAAGAAGATTAAACGTTTAAGGGCTGATAGAGGTGGTGAATATACTTCGAATGATCTAAGTGACTTTTGTGAAGAGCACGGAATAATACATGAGGTAACACCACCCTATTCTCCACAATCTAACAGAGTTTCCGAAAGGAAAAACCGAACATTATTAGATATGGTGAATGCACAATGCTTTTGAGTTCTGGTCTACCTAAAAACTTGTGGGGGGAAGCATTACAAACAGCTTGTTTTATATTAAATAGAGTCATTGTTAAAAACAACAATGAAACCCCTTATGAAGTTTGGAAGAAGAGAACTCCAAATCTTCAAATCTTGAAAGTGTGGGGGTGTTTAGCGAAGGTTACAATTCTTGATCCTAAAAGAAAGAAAATTGGACCCAAAACTGTAGATACCGTATTCTTAGGCTATGCTCACCATAGTAGTGCTAACAGATTTTTAGTGATAAATTCTGAGGTTAGTGAAATTTCCAATAACACTATAATTGAATGTAGGGATGCAACTTACTTTGAAGATATTTTCCCTTTCAAGTCTAGAATCCCAAATAAAATAGTAGATAGAGTCATTACTAATATTGATAAAACTTCTGCTAGTACAAGTAATCCCATGAGTGAAGTATCAGAACCCTTAGAAGAACTTAGAAGAACTAAAAGAATGAGGAAAGAAACGAATTTTGGAGATGATTTTGTAGTATTTCACATTGAAGGTGATCCAACTACATACAAAGAAGCTATGGCTTCTGCAGATGCTCCATTTTGGAAAGAAGCAATACATAGTGAGATTGAGTCTATTTTACAAAATCACACTTGGGAATTAACCAACTTACCTCCTGGAACTAGACCGATTGGTTGAAAATGGGTTTTTAGGAAAAAGCTGAAACCTGATGGTAGCATAGATAAATATAAGGCTAGACTAGTAGCCAAAGGTTTCACACAAAAGAAAGGTATAGATTATTTTGATACATACTCACCTGTGTCTAGTATCACTACCATTAGAATTCTCATAGCTTTAGCATCCATACATAATTTAGTAGTTCACCAAATGGATGTAAAAACTGCGTTCTTGAACGAAGATTTAGATGAAGAGATATATATGGAACAACTTGAGGGATTTATTGTCAAAGGTCAAGAACATAAAGTCTGCAAAGTAATTAAGTCCCTTTATGGTCTTAAACAAGCTCCAAAACAATGGCATGAAAAGTTTGACAAAGTCATTTTAGATTATGATTTTAAAATCAATGAACATGATAAATGTGTCTACTATAAAGAATGTGATGGAGAGTGTGTAATATTATGTTTATATGTTGATGACATTCTGTTGTTTGGAACAAGTCTAGAAATTGTGGAAAATGTGAAAAACTACTTATCAAAGAAATTTGATATGAAAGATTTAGGTGAAGCTAACATAATCTTAGGAATGAAATTAGAGAAAACTTCTCTGGGCTTTACTTTAAATCAGGCTAGTGCAATTGAAAAGATGCTAACGAAATTTAATTATTATAATTGCAAGTCTGTTTCACCACCTTATGATCCTAACTTAGTTTTAAAGAAAAATATGGGAGAACCTGTGTCTCAACTGAAATACTCACAAATGATTGGATCTTTGATGTACATAGCAAATAAGACTAGACCTGATATATCTTTTGCTGTTGGTAGATTAAGTAGATATACTCATAACCCAAGTAAGGATCATTGGATTGCTTTAGAAATAGTCTTTAAGTATCTGAGAGGTACTTTAAATTTTTCTATTTGCTATAAAAGATTTCCTTGTGTAGTAGAAGGGCATATTGATGCCAATTGGATTTCTGATAGCTCGGATGTAAAATCCACTTGAGGATATGTTTTTCTATTAGGAGGAGCTGCCATATCTTGGGGATCCAAGAAAAAAACTATAATTACTAGAAGTACTATGCAATCTGAACTTGTAGCTCTTGATATTGCATGTACTGAGGCTGAATGGTTAAGAAATTTCCTACTTGAGATACCCTTGATTAGAAAGCCTATTCCAGCTATTTCTATCCATTGTGACAGCAAGGCTGTGATAGAGTTAGTAAAGCAAACACATTCTAATAAAAAAAATGAATAAACATATATATATATATATATATATATATATGTTAGGTACAAATCTGTAAGAAGTCTATTAAACAAAGAAGTTGTATCTTTAGACTTTATAAAATCAGAAAAGAACATTGCTGATCAGTTGACCAAAGGTCTATCTAGGAGTGCAGTCCTAGATTTGTCGAGGGGGATGGGTTTAAGCCCATAAGGAAGTCACCTAGGGAAGCAACCCAACCTCTGTGATTGGAGATCCCATGAAGGAGGTTCAATGGGTAGAAACAATCCATATTGCGTGACTTAAAATTCCAGTACAAAAGATAAAAGGAGAGGAAAAAAAAAAAAAAAACTCCCCTGCTCATCCCTATGACATTAGTACTGTTGACATGTGAAATTAAGGAAAGGTTATACCTTGAATGAGCTTTGAGGCGGGCATACTCCCGCGGGGTACAAGTCACATGTACTCTTGGAGAATTCACCTAAATGAGAGTAGTTGTGAGGCCGCAACTATGAGAGATGGGCTGCTCTCTATTAACTCTCATGATAATCAAGATATAGCGCATGGCCATAAATAGCGCTAACCCGCGCCAAGTGTATGTATCGATCATGTGTGTGACAATGTATAGTTTGACTAAAAGGGGTCTAGTTCAAGACATATATAGTTCACTATGATTCCTTCAAATGAAAGTTGTTTACACTAAGCGTAGGTTCAAGTCCGGAAGACACCTACACCTATTACATGGTATAAAGTTGCCCAAGAAATTCCTTCTATTAATCTGCCCATATCTTTGAGTTTTTTACAGTTTGAATCTTGTGGGGCATTGTTGGTTTTATTGTATTTTCTTTTTGTATTTAAAGATTCAAAACTTTTATTATTAATATTATTTTAAATTAATTTCAGTTTAGTACCATGTGGTTTGGGAGTAACATCATGTCAGTCCCTGCTCTTTCAATTTGATCAGAAACGCCCCTGTGCTTTCAATTTCAATCAGCCGTGCCCAAATTTTAGTGTTTCGTCCAAATTTTACTTTGTCAATCCAGTCAAAGTTAACGTTCAAATTGGATGGAACAGTAAAATTTGGGCACGGCTGATTGAAATTGAAAGCACAGGGGTGTTGCTGATTAAATTGAAAGAGCAGGAACAGACATGATGTTACCCCCAAACCACAGGGTACTAAACTGAAATTTATCCATTAAATAATATCAAAAGTTGTTTGTTTTGGTTTTCCAAGAGTCATGTTCTTTTGAACAGGCATGAAGAGTTTATATAATCTTGTACTCTTCAGACAAGAAAAGAACGCACAACAACTCTCTTCTTTCCCCTATTCTTCATCTTCTTCTATTATCAAAACTTCCTTCTGTACCAATTCATATTCTCCACTCTTGGGTAATCGATATAAGCTTGGCATCCTGTCTACCGTGAACGTGAGAAGCGGATTAGACAACCTGTGAGGTATAAGGGTTGTATCTTGGAGTTTGTAGATGACCGCCAACACCTGCACGAGGGGAGGCATCTACGGCTTTAGGACAGTTACTGCCGTGCCTCATTTGTTCTCACAGGCCAGATTTCTCTAACCATTTTCCTTCCTCTTATTTATGATTGTGATTATATGATTGAGTTCTCTGTTTGATTGATTTGATTTAGTAGACTTAGTACTGCAATTTGTAACAGAGATATGGTTATCTCTAAGGAGGAGTTCTATCTTGAAGAAGAGGTGATACAACCTGTTCCACATATTGTTGAGACGGTTGATGCTACTCACCTAACTAGGCTAATTAGGGAGGTCATTAGACTGGAGGCAATGTCATTTCAGGGTGGTACATATTACTTGTTGGCCGACCAGTGGATCGAGAACATTGAGACATACTATGATATGGTCGCCTGTACCGACATGGAGAAGAAGATTACAACTACGGAGTAATTTTGGGATTAACAACTCTAAATCATTTCATCGCAACTTTGGCACTCAATTTTGTAGGATGACCTTAATACATACTAAGGAGTAATTGATGACTATATACCCTTCCATCCACGACCACTAGCTATATACTTCTGCGGTGAATTGATGATCGAGGCCAAGATTGCTGCTGAAGGCGTCACCTAAATAATAGTTTCTCAATTTTGTCATCATGATTTTCATGGCTCTGTACTTTAACAGAATTATTGGAGAATTTAACAACTTGTTGGCCGTGGATTTTGAACAGGTTTTTACCTAGTGATTTAATTAACAAAGTGATGTGCTTTCAAACTCTTTCTATCGTCGAGAAAACTCGATTTTATTCATTCATGGATTATATGGACCATTTTCTTATTTTACTTTTGTCCTTAATAGCTAGTGTTATAAATCAACTTAACATAACTCGAGTATATATTAGCGTGCCCCATTTTTAGCTCGTTTCAGCTTAGCTCGTATATAAAAGAAGTTTAATTTGAACTTTCAATGTGAGACCCACGAGTGATCCTTTAAAATGGTTAAAAAAAGGTATCAAATTAGTTAAAATCAATGAACGAACTGAATTTATCCAATCTGAACCGTTTATGTTTATAAACGTAAATCACGATTATGATTACCTTCATGATCATCAATGTGGCTGAAAATTTGCATAAGTGATCTACACATTCGGGCCTAAAAACAGAAAGGTGGAGATATCGAAATGTGATAAAAAAGTGAGTCTCACAAGGAATCCCATAAAATGACGCAAAAAGAGATCCCTTAGTAGAAAGAGCCTTGTATAGAATGTGCGATTTTTACTTAAATAATTGAGAAAACTCGATATTCACATTTGATGTCACCTCTAGAATGACACAAAAATGACGCAAAAAGAGATCCCTTAGTGGAAAGAGTCTTGTATAGAATGTGCGATTTTTACTTAAATAATTGAGAAAACTCGACATTCACATTTGATGTCACCTCTAGAATTGCGCTCGATTGCCTCCTGTTTCTCTCTTTAGAGTATCTCCAACAGTAGAAGTTATATTTTAGTTAAATTTAGCTAAAGTTAAGAAATATAGTTATTGATTTAATAATGTTGCTCCAGCAGTAATAGCTATTTGTAAGTGAGAGCTAGTCTGTTGGAGTTGAGTTTTCCTTAAAAACTAGTTATATATAGCCAAAAATTAAGTTTAGCAATTCTGTTGGAGATGCCCTAACTGTCGAATACTTGGATAGAGCCAACTAACAGTGGTTTATAAGGGGGTATGTTGGGGTTGACGGTGTTGCCTCTGAAAATCACCTCAGCCTAGATAGCCGAGAGATCAAGGAACAAACGTCCTTTTTGATGAATGGATTGCGGGGCATGCTAGCACACGGCCAGAAGGCCAAGTGTGCAATTGTAGATGTAGTATGCTTTTCTGACTTCGTCGAGCGATTGAAAGCCGAGCAAGGAACAATCTCGGCTAAGGGTTCGATGCCTTGGAGACAAGGACTTTCGCGTTGTTCAATGGATGAGGCAAATGATGATTGGTAACCAAATAATTACTTTAAAACTACTCCTAGCGCAAAGAACGTAGAGTACGGGAATAGAAGAGTGCAGAAGTAAACTCTAGACTAAGAACGGGTAAGTAAAGAGCAATAAATTAACTTGCAAGAATTGAAAAAAAAATGGTAACGTAAAGAGCAAAAAGATAAATGGCTTGAAGATAAAACTATCAACTATTACAAAAAAGTAGCAAAGGAAACTATTGAAATCATACTAGGTTACAAGGAAACGAAGGGAAATGACTTCAACTAGTAGAGCTAACAACTAAGAAATTGAAAAGACAATGAAACTAATCTGGAGCTAAGAAAAATGAAAGGAAACCCATGATGGAGTTTTGGCTGGAGTTGTGTGTGTGTTCTCTGTCTTCTGTCAATGCTTCTTTATATAGAGGTCATTGATAATCAAGCCGAGCTAGTCTTTCTTTTGAACTCAAATTGCTTGCTTCAATCTTGTTAGGAATCCTAATGCACGTTAAGTAATTAATACACATGATGTATATCAAGGTCTCACGTCATCAGCTAGTATGTATGACTTATCAATGTTAATCATGCAATTAGTTTTAGCATTGTACCACGGTCAAGCAACAAAATCCTACTCCAATTCAACAAGTATTATTGCATGATTACATTAATTGGTTTGGACAGTTTGACACAACAACCTAGCAGCTTGTTTAATCAAACGAAAACTCATCTTTAAGTCCCACCTCATAAGCTGCTTTCCTTACTCGTTGCAAACACTACCCATGCATTACCACTTTTAATGAACACTTATCTTTCAAATCAAGATCATTATCATCAATTAAAAATTACCCATAATTATCTCAATCTCTTCATTCATTAAACGGCCGCCACGATATGATCGATAAGCCGATATGCTAATATTGGGTATAAACATAGCCCCCCATTTTCTTGAGCACCGGCGAGTGTCGCCGAATGGTTAAGGAAATGGAAGCTCTTTAAACTTGTAATCTGTCAGAGTTAGTGAATCATGTGGAGAGAGTCAAAGAATCTCTTACTTTGTAACTCGATCTTGGTCAAGCGAATTAAAGGCTCAAATAAAAGATAATTGCATTCATCAAGCCTTAGCATGTAGTGTGTAGGGTAATGCTAGCATGAAACACCCATAGAACCACCCTCCAAATTCCTACTGCACGGGTACAATCCACTTACTCCATGCCCTTTTTGTTGACTTTAATTTGACATTGAATCCATTACGTGAAATTCTTACTTGGCCATGTTAATCAACAAATAGTCCTTGTACTACCAAAGGCCATCAACGAATATTTGATCATAGTATATTCAGGATGTGAGAACAATATGAGAAAGTTCATAACTTTTGAAGGCTAAGCTTTCAATTCTGATTGTCTACATTATCAAACTCTCAACCAGAAACCAACAGAAGCACTAGAGACAAAGTACGTTTATCCAAATAGTGAAACGAACATGACCAGTCTGAAATTTGAATAGCTTTGGTGTGCTTTTGGTGTTAGAGGCCTGTTGTGCTACAAAGACATGCATCAATAAATATTACTTCTCATGGCTGGAACAATCAATTTTTGTTGCTACCATAATCAGACTGCAAATATCTGCAAATATTCTCATGAATTGCTAGCGCACAACCAACTGGCCTGCTCATTCTTCTATCAAAGTAGATCAAGCGGCCTCCGCTTGCTACAAAATAACCAAGATTTGCACTAGCTTGCAAAAATTTTGCTTCCTTCTCGGTCTTATAGACCGTTATATACCGTGGACACCTTCTATTGTTCAACATACGGCTACCTTTCGTTCATCTTCTATTATTTTGAAATCTAAATATACCAAAGAAGAGAATTATAGAACACAACTATCATGGCCAACTAGGAGGTGGCCACCAATGTTTAATCTTAAATCGTACACTTCCTATGTTCGTGGCATGAATTTCATGGTGCTTAAAGCCGCAAAGTGTTGAACATGGGTATTTGGTATGATCATTGAACTCTTCAGCCTTTATGTAGGCGGAATTCTCAAGCCCTCCTATAGTGAAGTAGTAGTTAATTTGGACTTTCAATTCTAATTTAGCCGATATTGCTATCATCACATCAACTTTGTCTCCAATTACCATGTCAGTATACATGGTTTCTTCAAGTGTAGGAATCTCATGTTTTACCAAATGGTGGTCAGTGAGCCCTCCAAGTTCAAGATCATTATAGTCGTAATTTGGCTCATCGTCTTCATATTCATCATGGAATGGCTTTATGTTGAAGACAAGATTTGGTTCATAAAAAATTATTTTGTGATCGATTGAATTGCATGCTAGGAACAACACCTAAAAATATTTACTGTCCCACTGGGCGTGCCAAAAGATGTTGCCTCTGAAAATCACCTCAGCCTAGATAGCCGAGAGATCAAGGAACAAACGTCCTTCTTGATGAATGGATTGCGAGGCGTGCCAGCACACGGCCAGAAGGCCAAGTGTGCAATTGTAGATGTAGTACGCTTTTCTAACTTCCTCGAGCGATTGAAAGCCGAGGAAGGAACAATCTCGGCTAAGGGTTCGATGCCTTGGAGACAAGAACTTTCGGGTTGTTCAATGGATGAGGCAAATGATGATTGGTAACCAAATAATTACTTTAAAACTACTCCTAGTGCAAAGAACGTAGAGTACGGGAATAGAAGAGCGCAGAAGTAAACTCTAGACTAAGAGCGGGTAAGTAAAGAGCAATAAATTAACTTGCAAGAATTAAAAAAAAAATGGTAACGTAAAGAGCAAAAAGATAAATGGCTTGAAGATAAAACTATCAACTATTACAAATAAGTAGCAAAGGAAACTATTGAAATCATACTAGCTTACAAGGAAACGAAGGGAAATGACTTGAACTAGTAGAGCAAACAACTAAGAAATTGAAAAGACAATGAAACTAATCTGGAGCTAAGAAAAATGAAAGGAAACCCATGATGGAGTTTTGGCTGGAGTTGTGTGTGTGTTCTCTGTAATCTGTCAATGCTTCTTTATATAGAGGTCATTGATAATCAAGCCAAGTTGGTCTTTCTCTTGAACTCAAATTGCTTGCTTCAATCTTATTAGGAATCCTAATGCACGTTAAGTAATTAATACACATGATGTATATCAAGGTCTCACGTCGTCAGCTAGTATGTATGACTTATCAATGTTAATCATGCAATTAGTTTTAGCATTGTACCATGGTCATGCAACAGAATCCTACTCCAATTCAACAAGTATTATTGCATGATTACATTAATTGGTTTGGACAGTTTGACACAACAACCTAGCAGCTTGTTTAATCAAACGAAAACTCATCTTTAAGTCCCACTTCATAAGCTGCTTTCCTTACTCGTTGCAAACACTACCCGTGCATTACCACTTTTAATGAACACCAATCTTTCAAATTAAGATAATTATCATCAATTAAAAATTACCCATAATTATCTCAATCTCTTCATTCATTAAACGGCCACGATATGATCAATAAGCCGATATGCTAATATTGGGTATAAACAGAAGGTTAGTGGTTGTCAGTTGGGATTTTTCGGCTTTATTTGCGGTGAATCCTCATGGGGACTTTTGGTGTTCGCTAGTCGCAGAGCTTAAGAAAAGAATACTATGAGGTAGCTGCTTGGTAAAAACTCAATGGCCATCAATTGCCCATGTGAATGTGGGATGAAATTTTTCATCCATGTACTTGACCAAATTTCTTTTTGCTTTTCCTTTAGTAAAAGCGTGGACCTATCGTAAACTTTATGAGTCATGACTCATGAGCTGAATATTGGTTACAGTCGATTACATGAGTAGAACATATGAGGTTGTTTAGGAATATATTAGTTCTTTCTATCGTGCTCCTTCATGTGAGTCAATAGTTTTGCACATTATCTAACAAAAATCAACCAACACGGTAAGATAATCGTATGAATTAGAGTTGGGTATGGGTCGGGCCCAACATTCTTTTTCTTTGGCCCTGGACCGGACAAAAAAACAACGGGTCGGGCTCAAAACAGAGTTTGTCTCAACAAGGAGCAGAACAATTCAAGCCCAAAATTTTGAGCTTTCAGGCTCAGATACCCTGTTCTTCAATTTTCTTTTCAGATTTGGTGTTTTGGACTTGGAGAGAGTCGATGCAACCACCTACAACCCAATCAACCTCACTAGAGCTGTTCAAAGTCTCACCCAATCAACCTCACCAGAGCTGTTCAAAGTCTCACTGCCACCACCCAAAACTCGATCAATGTCACTTGGATAACAAACCAACTCACCTGCCCTACGATTCGTACCTCCAAACCCACAATTCTCCAATCCCAGGGAGAGTTCCACGGTCGCCGACTTGGTGCTCTACGTTGCAGACGACGGCTCCCTCAGGAATATATCTAATCGGCAAAATGTTGCCGATGAGAATATTGACCTTTTTACCGCAATAAATGAACTAATCCATGTAAATCCCCTCGGTAGCGACGAAGAGCTCGTTCTGCTTTTTTGTATCGGAAAGGATAACGGAAGTTGAAGTGAGAAAACGGGGCTCCACGATGCCCTTGAGTTAGCTATTGCGCTCGCCGAAGTGGAGGGAGCGAAAGCGGACTGGACCCTTATGGTGGTGGGTGTGTGACTTGAACACTGACCCAGCACCCTTACGGCGACCCATCTCTCTCTTTGTTCTCTAAGAGCATCTCCAATGAATGTTTCATTTAGCTTGTGTCAAATTCAAATTTCATTTTTTGCTAATCTTACTCCAATCCATATGTCAAAATCATTTGTTATTTTAATATATTCTATTCTATTTATTTTGTTTTGGTTTGTATAATTAACTTTTTATCAAAATAAAATAGCAGCAATCTGTCATCCTCATCTGTTTCTATCTCTGCTAGCTTCTTCTGTTTCTTTCATAATCTTCTCTCTTTTCTTTCTCTCTGTAATCAAGTGGCACCCAACTACCCATTGATCAATCTTTGTTTCTATAATCAAATGGTACCCAATTTTGATCTTCTTTCATCAAATGGTACCCAACTACGATCTAGTTTACACTTCTCTTTGTTTATGTAATCAAGTGGTACCCGACTATTCTTCCCTAATTATTGATCAATCAAAGCCCAGATTAATTAAAATCTGCTTGATTCTCAGCTTTATGTTCTATGCCTTCGCGATAAGTTCTAAGGGTTGTGAATCTAAGGTTTCTTATGTAGGAATGTAAAATTGGTGTGTATGAAGTGTTGGTGGGGAAATAGGTGACTGATGAGAGTGGTGGCGAGGGGGATTGAGAAAGATTGGAAAGGCATTAGAGGAAGGTGTCTTGGATTGAATCTGAAGCTACCGCGAAAACGTGGAGAAGAAGGAAGGAGACAATTGCGAAAGTTGCAGAAGTAGTTTGGGTTTTGCCACATTGATCATCATGTGCTTTAGCCTTTAGGACAAGCTAAGAAGCAAGTAGGAGAGACAAGAAGGATTCATGAAGGTTTTTCATGAGTTGTTTTGTTCTGGGTAAGATAAGGATGAGAGAGAGAGAGAGAGAGAGAGAGAGAGAGAGAGAGAGAGAGAGAGAGAGAGAGAGAGAGAGAGATGAGAACGCAGAAGGGAAGAGATAGAGGCGAGAAAGAAAGAGGGAGAGAGAAAGAAACAATAAACAAATAAAAGACAAAGAGAGCTGGGACTGTCAAATTTGACAGAGAAAGGCACAACGTCAAATCCACGTGTGTATGAAAGATGGGTTGGAGAAGTATTTCACCAGTCATTTATTACCGTTACCCACTCCATGTGGATTTGACTACTCCGTTGGAGATGGTCTAAGGTGACGACTCGACCGTCCGGTTAAATCCAAGATGGGTCAAGCTGGTTTTTCGCGATAAAATGATCAGCCATTATGAACGTCCCAATAATGAACTGAAAATAGGCTATATGAGAATATCTATAATTTGTTATAAGGGAAATGATGGAAAAGGTCATTTTAGAGAGTGAAATGATAATAAGGTCACATAGTTTTCCACTTGATAGAAAGGTCCACTATGAATTGTTATTAATATTAGTTTAGTCCTTATGAATAATGAGGTCATGTTACAAAATGTCAGTTTTTAATTTTTATCATTCTGATTCTGCCCCTACAGTAATAAACCTTTATAACCTTCCATTTCAAAATCTGCGAGCTCAAATTTTCTCTCTCCTTTGATCAGAAACCTTCCGATTCGATTTGTTCGGAGATCTCGTTCCGAGATTTTTTTCTTCTCCGTCCTCTCCGTCGGAAGCTTCCGATTTAGTTTTGTGCCTCTGCGACAATCTGAAATCTCAGTTTTGAGTGGTTTTGGAGCTTCCGCGGCTCTTCTCTTTTTCTGGATCTTTGGCTTCGTCGGTGTTCGTCTTGATCACGTTATTGTGTTCTTCTTCTTCGTCGACTCAGTGCTTAGTTACGGTCTTTGTATTTCTTCCTCTCTCTGGTTTTCTCTGATTTGATTTGTAAGCCTTCTCTCTGTGAATTTGTTCGTTTTGGATTTTGCAGTGTTTTTTTGTTGTCTGTGTTAAATTGTTGAATTGTTCGTTTTGGATTACTGTGTTCTTCTCCTTCGTCGACTCAATTCTATGTTGAATTGTTGATGATGTTTTGTGCTATTGCGGTACTATATTTGTTCTATATTGTGTTTTTTTTTTCAATGACATGGCCAGTTACATTTTTAATACTGCTGTTTTGTTCAGGCTTTAACAGTTACTTTGGCAATGACTTGTTTGTGTTGATTCTGTTGATTTTCTTAGTAGTGACATGGATAGTGATTTTGTTTTATTCTTATGCAGTTGTTATGGATACTAGCTATGTTGTCAAGTTTATTTATTCTGGTGAAGCAGCGACAGTTCCATTGTTGCATAATTGGTCGTTTGTTGACCTATGCAATTCAATACGCTCTCATTTTCCGGATTTGATTCAAGGAAATTTCATGTTGAGGTAAATTATTCCTCCAGATTCTAGTTCATGTTTTCTAGAGAGTGAAGTTGATATGAGAATGATTTTTAGGAATTTGGTTCGTTACAATTCTGATTTCGTTGAAGTGTTTGTGACTGATTTGCCTTCTATTAGTGAAAGCGTGGTGAGTAATACAGTGTGTGAGGATTCTAGTACTATGCTTGAGGAGAATGATTATTTGGGGTGTTATAGGGCAGAGGCACCGAACAGTTATATGACAAAAGGTTGGGAGAGTTATATTCATTCTGAAGGCCAAAAGTTTGAGGGTGGGGTTGTTGAGTTTAGAGATAAGCTGCGTAAGTATGCCATAGAAATTGGTTTTTCATATGAGTTTGTTAGAAATGACAAGGTTCGTGTTATTGCTCAGTGTTCTAAGAAACATTCTCAGGGCTGCAATTGGCTTGTGAAGGCTTATTTATGCAGGGTTAATGGTTTCTTTATGATTAAAAGGTTGGTTAATGTTCACACTTGTCATGGTGTGATTCGTTTGCAGAAGAGTAAGATGATGGGATCCAAGGTTGTCAAGTCTATTGTGCTTGATAAGATTCGTTCGAATCCAAACAAAAAGCCAATTGATATAGCTGATGAGATCAAGAGTGATTATGGTTTGGATGTTCCTTATCGTACAGTTTGGTATGGTACGGAGTTGGCAAAAACAGCCCTGCATGGTGATGAAGCTGAGTCTTATTCTCAGCTACTTTGGTTCAGTGAGTCTGTTATGAAGTCAAACCCCGACTCTAGGATAGTGGTTGAGTTTCATCGAGAAACACACAGGTTTCAGCGTATGTTTGTGACCTATGGTGCATGGATGAAGGGTTTCCAATTTTGTAGACCCATTCTTTTCATTGATGCTACATTCATTACCAACAAGTACAAGGGGCAGATTATTGCTGCATCGGCAAAGGATGCCAATCAAGGTTGAATCTCCTTCATTATTTCTAGTTTTTTATTTTTCTTGCTACTGACATTGTCAGTTACATGTTCATTGACAGTTACATGCCCAATAACTTAAATGTTATGTGATTGAATGACATGTCTCTGGCCATGTCACATTCAAGTAATATGCAGTTATGTCAGCGACATGGTCAGTGACATTAACAGTTACATGACAGTGACATCATTTTGTTTTTCTGTTCAGGCTTGTATCCAGTTGCTTATGCTATTGTCGATTCTGAAAATGAGAGTAATTGGAGATTTTTTCTAGAGGTTTTGGCTGAAGAGTTTGCAAAACACCCTATGAGGAGGGTGACGTTCATTTCTGATCGTCATGTTGGGCTTGTTAGTGCTTTCCCTAGTGTGTTTCCCAAGAATCCACATGGGTTTTGTTTTAGACATCTGATGGCTAACCTTTCTGACAAATTTCCAGCTGGTTCTTACCTTAACGATCGGATTCCTTACTTGTTTATGTGTTGTGCTTATTCTCGCATAGCGGAGATGTATGAGTTCAATATGGAAATCTTGAGGAGTGAAGGTGGCGACATAGTTGCTCAATTTCTAGAGGATCTTCTGAATGAGAACTGGTGTATGGCGTACTTTAACGGCGAAAGATTTGGTGAAATGACAAATAACTTGGCTTAGTCTTTCAATAATTGGGTGTTGCCTTTGAAGAGTCTTCCTATTCTTGATATTAATGATGGGATTAGAGTGAAGTCCATGGCTTCAATTGCTGCTCGGAAGCAGGATGCTCAAGAATGGTTCTCTGAGTTGTGCCCGGTGATTGAAAAGAAGCTGAAGGAGAATTTGGAAGTCGGAAGGCATTGGAGAGTGAGCAGGTCTGATACCTATGTGTATGAAGTTCACTGCCAGAAGTACCATAGCATGGTAAATTTGGAAACTCACTTTTGTTCGTGTGGAGAATGGCAGCTGTATGGCTTCCCATGTTCCCATGCCCTTGTAGTGATCCAACAACATGGTTCTTCCCTGTATTTGTATGTCAATGAGCTGTACAAGGTGGAGAAATATCGAGAAACTTATTCTTTCCCAATTAATCCTCTTCCCTCTATTTCGAAGCAAGTGCATGATTTTGGTAGAGATGCGGTGATATTGCAGCCTCCTTTGACTAGAAGACCACCGGGAAGGCCTAGAAAGCAGAGGTTCAGAAAAAGGAGCGAGCAAACCAGGGTGATCAAGTGTGGTAGGTGCGGAAAATGTGATGGTCACAACAGAAAGAGTTGTACAGCTCCGATATAGGTTCTATTCTGCTTACATGCCTTTAACAGTGACATGGCAAGTGACATAGCAAGTGACTCCAATACAGTTTGAAGTTTTGTTTTGATTTTTCATTTTTTTCAATAAATGATAAGAATTGCTTACTCATTGCAATTTTTTTTGACTATGAGACAGTGTATCTGCTTTCTTCTTTTATAAATTCTTCAGTATTCTGTGTCCTACAGGTTTTTAATAGTTACATGTACAGTGACATAACCATTTTCTTTAGATTTAGATTGACTTGTCCATTGACATTAGTTTTTAGTTATCTTGGCAGTTTCTTGTTCAATGACTTGTAGTTGGATCACTGCTTATAGATTTGGTTATTGGCAGCGGAACGCTGCAAAATAAAAAAATTAGCTGTAAATTTTTTTTTTTGATTTTTGCGGTGCAGCGGCACGCTGCAAATATTAATGACAATTAAAAAATGAAGTATCTACACCAACTTTGGTTTGTTAATTGGTAGCGGAACGCTGCCGTTGCGTTGCAGCGGCACACTGCAAACTGAAATAGAAATATCATTTTGGTTGTGACTTCTCTAGTGACTTAGAGTTTTAATGTTTTTTGTCCAGTTACATATTCAGCTACATTATTAGTTACATGTTCAGTTACATACATTGTCAGTGAAGTGTAAGTAACATAGTTTGTGATGTTGGTTATTTAACAATCACATTGCCAATGACTTGGCCAGTGACTTTACTTGTCCAACTCATTGGCCAGTGACTTCCTCATTTACATGGACAGTGACTTGGCCAGTTACTTTGTCAGTTACATGGACATTGACTTGGCCAGTTACTTTGTTAGTTACATGGACAGTGACTTGGCCAGTGACTTCGCCATATACATGGACAGTGACTTTGCCAGTGACTTAGCCATATACATTCCGCATTTACAGGGACAGTGACTTCACATGGCCAGTGACTTCGCCATATACATGGACAGTGACTTGGCCAGTGACTTAGCCATATACATTCTGCATTTACATGGACAGTGACTTGGCCAGTTACTTTGACACTGGCCAAGTCAGCGACTTGTCCTATGAATTCAGAAGATGCATTAATCTTGAATAAAAAGATCCATACAAGTCATAGTCTGAACTAAACAACAAATTTCTGAATTTCTGAAGTAAACAAACAAATATCTAAAATTCTTAATTTGCTGAATTCCAGCTCTGCTTATGTTCAGCAAATTTTTTGAATATTTGAGCTTTGAATTTCATCATCTGAGCTTTGGTGACTTTGTTTGGCATCTTCTCCTCTTTTGCCATTTTGTCGATGTAATACATTACAAAAGCTCCGCAATCTAATCTGTTGTCAATTAAAAAGTTTCATGTTAATGATTTTGACCAACTTAGTAACAGTAAAGTTATCATTTAAAATTTTTGAATATAGACTTACGATCCTTCGTCTTGTTGGGGGCAGATTTTGGCATGGTTCAAGGGGATCCTTCCACCGTCATAATTTTCCTTTATCCACCTTATTGTTCTTATCTCATCATCGCTCAAAATACTTTCAACCATCTTTAATTTTGTGTGAGTGCTTTACTCTTGTCAAATTTCATTCGGCAGCCTTGCTACAGCATATCGTCTGCTTGATCTTTTACTGCTCTAATCCACAGCTCGACCATTTCAACCTGTATTTTTTAACATATTAGTGAGTGATAGTTACATGGTCAGATACATGGTCAGTAAGAAGTTTCTTACCAATTTTTTTATGCTTTTAAAGCACTGCCCTGTTCCTGCTCTTCTTGGTTTCATTGAATCAAAATGCAGCCATTTCGGTATGTCCTTGTCAAAGACCAATAGCATGTGGTGAAATTCTTCATTATGTGTAATTGGGAAGAAAAGCATGCTGCATTTTCCCATGTTTTGGAACAGCGGCTCACACAAGTATTGATGGAGGTTTCTCACAGTTAAATGTATTGTCGAATACTATTTAAAAAAAGAAAGAAAGAAATACATAGAACGAGTTATAAATAAACAAAGAATGAGAGATAAAGATTCAATTTTTATAGAAATTGCTCGTCATACTTACCCAACACATGGTATGCATAAAAGCAGATCTTCCCAAATTTTGTGAACTTTCGTTTTGAATTTCATCCTTCAATATTTCCCCATAGCAATCAATCCAGTTGTTTGCTATTGATTGATTGGTTATAAACATTTTGACATCTGCCCTTGTGATTTCGCTTCCAGGCTCTTTTCCCTCCCAGAATAATACACTGCATAACATAGAACGGTGTTAGTCCAGTGACTTAGCCAGTTACTTTTCACTTGCCAATAATCTGGACAGTGACTTGGCCAGCTACATGGAAATTGAAAATGATCTGGACAGTGACTTGACCAGTGACTAGGCCAGCTACATCTCAATTGCCATGATCTGGACAGTGACTAGGCCAGCTACATGTCAATTGAAACTGATCTGGACAGTTACTTGACCAGTGACTTGGCCAGCTACATGGCAATTGAAAATGATCTGGACAGTGACTTGACCAGTTACTAGGCCAGCTACATGGCAATTGAAAATGATCTGGACAGTGACTTGGACAGTTACTATGCCAGCTACATTGCAATTGAAGTCACTAGGTGGTGGGTTGTAACATGAAATTTTACCTTTGTTCTGCCTTGTTCCAGTACTTCTCTAATTTGCTTTTATTTGGCATGTCAAGTAGGTTGTACAGTTGTAGCTTTTGCCAATCTATGACTTCAATTTTGTTTTTTTCTGTTTCTTCGTCGTCATCCACTTGAATCGTCAAATCATGTATCACTTCCTGCTCTGGCTGCTGTTCAGCTGTCTGTCCTTTTTTTTTTCAGTGCTTTGATTCTGGTCATTTTCATCCTCTGCCTTTGCTCTTTCACTTCGTCCCACCAGGAAATATGATGTTTTTTTTGTACTGTCTCGTTTCTCTTCGTTCTAACCACATAACAATAGAGGCCAATAGATTCTGAGTCCTGCCCTGATATGTCATCTAATATTGGCTTGGTGAACTCAGCTCTTGTCATCTGTTCCGTATGAGGACAGCAATTGATTGGTTCAACGTCAAAAACAGGCTGAACTTCTGGTGATACAATGATCTGATACTTGTGTGGCTCTGCTTCCATATCTTCCAAATGGACTTTTGTTGGAGGTGGAGTTTGTAACGCGCCCGGAGGTGGAAACACAAACAATGCATTAACCCAAGCAGTATTCGGTGTGCAAGCATCTTCCGTCATTCTCAATTTAACATCAGGAGAGGTTGGTGAATGAACTTGTGCAGCTACTTGGGCAAGGCATTCAAGTGGTGACTGATGTCCTCTGTCGGTAGAGTGAGTTTCCGCAGATCCGCTTGCTGTGGAGTCGGTAGGTTGTGATTGAGTTCCCTGAATTCCACTTTGAGATTTTGTGTTTTGGAGTGCTTGCTGTCAATTGGCTTGTCCTGAGGGGCCTTTGATTTTGGTGGTGGGGGAGGTGGAGTTGAGTCGTTGTCATCACCTGGACGTGCTATTGGCGACTCATACTTCTCAGTTAGTGCCATTACTATGCCCTCCAATTGCTTCACTCTTTTAATCAGTGAGGCTTTCTCAATTTGCAACACCTCATTTTCCAATAACATATCCTCCTTCTCTTCGTTTATTCTGCCAATTTCCTTTTCTTTCTCCTCAACTTCTTTTTTCAAAGCACTTAGCTCTTCTTCCTTTCCCTCGAGCTTTGTCTGTAATTCATTCTTCTCTTCATTGCTCTTTTCTATCTCTGTCTCCATCTTCTCATTGTTAATGTTGTCACCTTTCGTTTCTCTTGTTTCCAACTCTTTCTCCAATTTCCTTATTTTTTCTTCCAAGACTTTTTTCTCTATTTCCACCTCTCTTAGCTCTTCTTCCTTTTTCTAAAGATTTGTCTCTAATTCTTTCTTCTGTTTATCATTTGATGCAGTCTCCTTCACCATATTTCCACTGGTTGTAGTTTCAACATTTTCTTCTTGCCCATCATTCTTTTTTTCTTTACTTTCTGTGTCTGTATTAGACTCAGAATCTTCTTCCTCTGCATCTTCTTTAACTTTATCAAAGATTTTCTGAAACAAAATTACAAAAGTTGGCAGTGACATAAGCAGTGACAGAAATAAAACAACAACACAATCAGACATGTAAAGTTACATGCACTGTGACATGAAAATATAACAATAACATGAGCAGTGACATAGTCAATGACTTGCTCAGTGACCTGAGCAGTTGGAACCCTACAACATTAACAAGACCAGTGACCTAGTTTATCTACATCAAATTAACATACCTTCAACTTCCCCATGGTGTTGAAATCCTTTTTTTTTTCTATCAGGGTCTTTAATTGCCACTTTCTTATTCCGTATTTTTCGGTTTCTCTTCCAGAGATTGGCGGCACTACTCCCGTCTTGTGGCAAAACCAGTACTGTTTGGAAAATAAAAAATAAAAATAGAAAACTAGTTAGTTATTTTTCAAACAGCTGCTTAGCAATATGAATATCACAAACATAAGCAATGACATATGCAAATACACAAACAGTGACATTGTTAGTGACATAAACTTGACAGTAACATCAACAGTGACCTGGCAAGTTACTTGTCCAGTGACTTGACCAATGACATGACACTGATCTAGTTTTTGTACTTACAACAGCATACATAGTTAATTATGGGACAGCAAAATGATGCATAAACAAATTTTTAACAAGGTACGGGAATTTACCATCACCAATATCACGCAACCTGCCATGTTTTGGGATTCTTTTCCTTTTCGTTTAATTGATTTTTTAAGGAAGTCGCCAACTTCCTTTGCCCAGCTATATTTTCCCAAACTTTCCACCTCTTCACAGACTCTTATATAGTCCCAAGATATTGTTCCTCCAGAGTTTGGGAACAGGAGTTTGATGAAAAGGTTCAAAAGTATTAATACGGCAACATTTCTGTCCCGTTTCGTTTTTTCTTCCCCTGTTTCTGGAGTTTCTGCCAATGCCTTCTTCAAAGCTTCCTCTGCAGCCGCCTTGTTGATCCTCTTCTTTTTGTCAAAGTATTTAGTCACGAACTCAGATTTGTATGCCCCTTCTTTGGTCTTTGGTACTGATAACCTGGATCCCGGCACTCCTAAAATCATAGATATATCACTTATTGACATTCTGAATTTCCTGTTTCCAAACACAAAAAGGTCTGTGTCGCTGTCGTATGCTTGTAGCAGAAGTGTGATTAAATCATCTGATTTCTTTGCATCATTTTCTTTAATTGAACCTCCATGGAATGCATCTATCAGCGTTGCAAAGGGAGTTTTCTGCAGCAGCTCTAAAGTCCCTTCAGTCAGGTTATTTTTGTTTTCTGCAATTGTTTTCAGAAAAGCAATCATTGTGCAGCGATATTGCACATAACCCTCTTTTACATATCTTTTCCTTTTCCCTGGGACTTTTTCCTCTACATCATCCTTTGTATCTTCTTCCTCGTCAGTTTCTTCCTTCTTCTTTGTACTCTCTTTTTTTGCCATCCTTTTATCCAGATTCTTCTTCTTCTTGGCAGGAACTTCTTCTCCATCAGATTCTTCTTCTTCATCTTCAGTTTCTTCCCTATTTCTTCTTTTCTTCTTTTTATCCTTCTTCGTCTTCTTACCCCGCACTTGTTCTTCATTAGATTCTTCTTCAACTTTAGTTGTTTCTTGCTCATCTTCACTTGATTCTTCTTCATCTTCAGTTTTCTGCTTTCGCCTTTTTCTCTCATTTACTTTATTCCGTTTTATCTGTTTTAACTTTTCCGCAATTGTTTCTTCTGAACTTTGTTCTTCAGATTGTTCTTCTCTGGATTCCTCACTTTGTTTTCTTTTTAGTTGGGCCATTCCTCGAACTTTTTTAAAAAATCCTGTAAACAGTTAAGAAAATTAGAATTCAATAGTTATTTTGATAGTTACATAACCAGTGACATATTTATGCACATGTTTATGATAGTGACATAAACAATGACATGACCAGTTACATGACCAGTTACATTATCATAGCCAGTGACCAGTGCAGCGACATGGGCAGTGACAAAGACATTGAACCATGACAAAATGCTGAAATTTTATGGCATCATCCCACATGTAATTCAAACAAAACTAACATGGAAATTCATTTTCTCATCAAATCCCACATGTAATTGAAACAGAAATCATCATTTTCTCATCAGATTCCACATGTAAGTCAAACAAATCTCGCATTCAAATTCATTTTCTCATGAGACTCCACATGTAATTGAAATAACTTTTCTAATTCAAACAAAACGCATGTTATTCAAATCGAAATTATATGAAAGAAGTATGAGGAAGTTACCGGTGGCTGTCTCTGACGAGCACAGATTTTCAAATATTTTCGGTAAATTTGTAGAACCGTAGAATTTGGGGCCTAGTCAGTGAATCAATCTTGCTTACCCACGGTTGATGGTGGAGGAAATCAGACGTTGTCCGCTGTTTTAGCCGGAGAGAAAATCTTTGAGCAGTTTCTCTGAATTTTGAAATTGTGAAAAGATATTGTAAAATGAACTAAGAGATATAGTCGCCCTCGGGTTAGCAGTTTTCTGGAAGTTGAAGGGTTGGATAGATAATTTGAAACATAGACAGTGACATAAGCAGTGACTTCAATTTTTACCGTTACTTGTTCTATTTATTGGCTCATGACATTATTTTTTAAGTTACTTGGCCAGTGACTTTATAATGTATGTAAGGATATGAATTTTTTTACAGTTTGTTTTGTGCAGTGGAACGCTGCAGTCGCGGTGCAGTGGCACGCTGCAATTAAAAATAAAAGATCAGTTTGGTAATGTCTTGTCTTTTGCTAGTGAGTGACTTTGTCAGTGACTTGGCCAGTTACTTTATACGGTACATAAGGACATGAATTTTTTTACAGTTACTTGCTTTATGTATTTGCTCATGACATTACCTTTTACAATTATTTTGCCAAATCATGGCTGGTGACTTATTCAGTGTCTTGGCTAGTTACTTTAGCAGTTACGTTGTCAGTGACTTTACCAGTTACTTGAGACGGACAGTGACTTGGCCAGTGACATTCAGGTCGCCATTTCTAGTGACATTCAGTTTCTCTATAACTTAGCCATTTACTTACTTTAAAAGGTATCATATAAGACAAAATTTTATATACTGAAGCAATATCTGCAAGAAAATATTAAAAAAAGGAAATTTTTTAATATTTGGAAATGACTATATAACCTATATAGTCATTTCCTATATAACCTATATAACCTATCCTATTCCCTAAACAAATTTCTACACTTCATTATGTTGTGAGTTCCAGTTGTGCCTACTCTCTGCAAATGACTTTACCACATGAGCTCTAAATTTCAAAATATCATCCTTTGTGAGCTTCTTTGGAACTGTCCCTTTGTTCGAAATTTTCTCCATTGTGTACATTACAAAAAGTCCGCAATCCAATCTATTCATCATATAAAAATTGAAGTAAATGATTTTGAACTTTATAATGATTATATTGACATTTTTAAAGAGCTGTGTACTTACGAATCTTCTCCTTGCTGAGGGTTGTCTTTGAGTTCTGTCACTGTCATTTTTCGTTTGTAGTTATCCTTGATCCACTTTATGCTTTCTCTCTCTGTTTCAGTCAATGGAACTTCTATCATTTTCAGTTGTTCTTCTGAACTGTTCTTTTCATCAAATTTCATCCTGCAACCTTGTTCTATCATGTCATCTGCTTGTTCTTTTACTGCAGTCATCCAAAGCTCTACCATTTAAACCTGCATTTCCAACATCGCAACATAATCAATAATATGCTTTCTGCTTAAATTAAATATATGAAATTAGTATGACGAAAGTGTTTCATACCATTTTTTTAACATTTTGAAAGTATATTCCAGTTGATGATTTTTTTGGTCTTTTTGAATCAGAGTGGAACCATTTCTTTAATTCCTTGTCAAAAATGAGCAGTGTATGATGAAATCCTGATTCATGTGAGATTGGGAAGAATATATAGTTGGATCTTGCCAGATTTTCGAACAGTGGTTCGCAGAGGTACAGATGTACGTAATACACCGTCAAATTTTCTGCAGAATGCTGTTTGCAAGAAAAAAAGAAGACTAGTTATTATCAATTAAGAATTAGTTGCTTTGATTTTACATTGATAATCGTTCCACTACTTACCCAGCATAAGGGATTCATAAAAGTTGGGACATCCAATCCTTGTGATTCTTTCTCCAACAACTGATCAGTCAAGAGAATTCCATAACATTCGATGCAATTGCTTGCTATCGGTTCATTCATGATTATGTCTTTTAAATCCTGTCTTGAAACCTGTGCTCCATACCGTCTTCCATCCCAGAAGTATACTCTGCAAAGAATGAAGTGTAAGTAACATAGTTTGTGATGTTGGTTATTTAACAATCACATGGCTAATGACTTGGCCAGTGACTTCACTTGCCCAACTCATTGGCAGTGACTTCTTCATTTACATGGACAGTGACTTAGCCAGCGACTTTACTTGGCCAGTTACTTTGTCAGTTACATTGACAGTGACTTCCGGATTTACATGGACAGTGACTTCGCCATATACATGGACAGTGACTTGGCCAGCGACTTTACTTGGCCAGTTACTTTGTCAGTTACATGAACAGTGACTTGGCCAGTGTCTTCACATGGCCAGTGACTTCCGGATTTACATGGACAGTGACTTCGCCATATACATGGACAGTGACTTGGTCAGTTACTTTGTCAGTTACATGGACAGTGACTTCGCATGGCCAGTGACTTCGCCATATACATGCACAGTGACTTGGCCATGGCCAGTGACTTCGCCATATACATGGACAGTGACTGCCGCATTTACATGGACAGTGACTTGGCCAGTTACATTGACAGTGACTTGGCCAGTGACTTCATATGGTCAGTGACTTCCGGATTTAGATGGACAGTGACTTGGCCAGGGACAGTGACTTGGACAGTTACTTTGTCAGTTACATAGACAGTGACTTGGCCAGTGTCTTCACATGGACAATGACTTGGCCAGTTACTTTGTCAATTACATGGACAGTGACTTGGCAAGTGACAATAAGTTTAAAATAGAAATTTAACTTAATTAAATTATTACCCTGATGGTGCATTTTACCAGTATTTCTGGACTCTCCTCTTGGTGTCCTGGTCCATAAAATTGTATACTTTGCTCTCCTCCCAGTCTACGACCTCAGCAGGTAGCTGTTTCTCTTCTGGCTCTTTATTGATTTGTGCATTTTCTGCAGTGTCCATCTCTCTTATTGCTTCCAGAACATCCTCTGGTAAATCGTCCAATTTCTGTTGTGCTACCATCTGTTCTAGGTTTTTAAGTTCAGCATCTGGCAGTGAGGCCTTCATCTCCTTTTCTTTTTCTCTCTTTTCAGCATCTTTCAATCTCTCTTCAATCTCCTTTGCTTTCTTCTGTCTTTTTGCTTTCACATCTCCCCACCAGTAAATGTTGTCCTTTTTCTGTGTTCTTCTCCTATTCTTTAATCTCACAACGTAAGAGTAGAGACCCATTGATGATACCGTTTCACCGGAATGTTGCTCTGTAAGGTCCATTGTTAACTCTCCCTTTTGGCTCTGCTCTGGTGTCTTCTTCTCTTTCTCTATGCTCAACGTACGAAGTTGAAATGCTTCTTCAACTATAGGACTTTTCACTATCTGACACTTGTCAGCTTGTTGTTCCATTTCTGCCACTGTGAGCATGTGGACTGTGGGGCTCTGGAACTGTGACTCCTTATGTGATGGAGGTGTCGATTTAGTTTCTTCTGCCACTGTGCAGTGAGGTGGAGATGTAGATGCTGCTGCTTCTGCAGATTCTTCGACTGTGCAGATCCCATGGGACTGACCTTCCTCAATAGTCGATTGATCTTTCTCTTTTGTGTTTTCAGCAGCCTTAGATGCAGCTTCATTTAATTCATTTTTTCCTTCTGTTGAGTTAGGAGGTGGGGAGCTGTGCTGCTGAGCTGCTATTGAGGTGTGAGTCTTTGGGCTCAACATTTGCTCCAATTCCTTCAATTTTATCTCTAACTCCTTCACCGATGATGCAAGGCAGAAATTCTCGGTCACAAGTGTAGTATTTCTTTCCTCTAGATTCACCATGTCCTCTGTGATTTTCCTTAGTTTGTGTTCCTTTTCATTCAGCTTTTTCTTCAAATTATCTTTCTCTGCAGTCATATATCTTATCTACTCCTCTTTTTTCTGAAGCTCTTTCTCCCATTTGTTTTTTTCTGAAGATGTTTCCTGTTCAGCCACCTCAACTTCTAGGTTATCTTCTTCGTTTTCACAATTCTGATCATCAGCTCCTTTTTCCTCTCCTTCCGGAACTGTCTTTGATTCATCTGATCTATTCTCCTCTTCCTCTGATTCTGATTCCTCTCTATCCTCCTTCAGGTTTTCAAAGATTTTTTGAAAGAAACATATTCAATATGTCAGTGACATGCTATGTGACATGAGCTATGACATGTTTACAACAGTTATGAAGGCCAGTGACATGAAGTGTGACTTGGCCATTGACATGCAGTGTGACAGTGACTTAATCAGTGACTTTTAACCAAGATAGTTACTTGGCCAGTCACTTGTCCAGTGACAACTACTTTGACAAAGAAGAAAATACCTCTATTTTTTTCAAGCTGTTAAAACTTGGCCAATTCTTTATCAGTTTCTGGATGTCCCATTTTCTCATCCCATGATCTTCGTTCTCCCTTCCAGATATTGGCTTGATTTTTCCAGTCTTTTGGCAGAACCAATACTGCTTGCACAAAAAAAAAAAAATTAGTCATAGTGACTTGCAGTTTGACTTGATCAGTGACTTGACCAGTTACATTTCAGTCTGACAGTAACTTACCAGTATTATCAGAACACAGCCCCCTGTATTACTATATTGGCTGCTTGACTCCTTTTTCTTTTTCAAAGTCTTTATAGACTTTTTTAAGAAGCTTCCAACTTCCCTTGCCCAATCATAAGATCCAATCTTATCCAAATTTTCGCAGGCTTTTACGTAGTCCCATGAAATTGTTCCTCCTGCATTTGGGAACAGAAACTTGATGAACAAGTCTAGCAAGATTAATCTTGCCACATTTTTGTCCTTCTTCTCAATCCCTTCCTCTGCTGTTGCATTCTCTTTGAGCGCATCTTGCAGAGCTTTCTCCACGGCTCTCTTGTTAATTCTCGCTGTGTTTGAAAAAAACTGCTGGATAAAGTCGGACTGATATGCCCCCTCAGAAGTCTTTGGGACCAACTCACCTTTATCTGGCATTCCTAGGATCTTTGAAATATCTCTTGTCGAGATCCTGAATTTCTTCTTTCCAAAGAAGAAGAGGTCATTTTCATGGTCGTAGGCCTGTAGGAGGAGTGTAATGAAATCATCAGATTTCTTGGCTGACTTGTCCTCTATGTAGCCACCATGGAATGCATTGACAATGTTTCCAAATGGTGACTGCCTGAGCAAATCTAATGTTCTTGCACTGAGATTCTGCTTGTTATCTTTAATTGTGTTCAAGAAACTTATTAAAGTGCACCTGTACTGCACATGTCCTGGTTTCACATTTTTTTTCCTCTTTGGTGCTGCTTCAGGTTTTTCTTCTACTTCTTCTTGAACTTCAGAATCTTTTACCTTCCTTACTTTCTGTTTTTTGCTAATAACTTTTGAAGAACCCTTCTTTGGTGATTGTTCTACTTCTTGTTCTTCTGTTCCTTCTTGTCTTTTTTTTTTTTGATTTCAATCTCTTCGGTGATGGTTCTTCTTTTTCTTCTTCTTCTTCCTCATCTTCTGTTTCTTCCTCTCTCCTTTTCTTTGATTTCTTCAAGCTCTTCTTCGAATTCTTCTTTGTGAGTATCGTTTGATTGTCTTCTTCATCTTCTAATTCCACCTCTTGGTAGTCTTCATTATCATCACTTGGTTCCCTTTCTTTTCTTTTTGTTCTTGTCATTTCTGATGTTTAAATTCTGTTGAAAAAATAAGAAAGTTAGCATTGAGTTTGCAGTTACATAATCAGTTACTTGGCGAGATACATATATTGTAAGTTACATGATCAGTTACTTGGTTAGTTACATGGTCAGTTACAGCTCATGTCAATTTCAACGTCAGTTACATAAACAGTTACTTGGCCAGTTACTTAATCAGTTACATAATCAGTTACTTGGCCAGTTACATGTAAGTTACATGGCCAGTTACATGATCAGTTACATGCATGTAAGTTACATGGACAGTTACATGGCCAGTTACATGGGCAGTTACATGGGCAGTTTACATGATCAGTTATATACATGTAAGTTACATGGTCAGTTACTTGATCAGTTACATGGCCAGTTACATGGCCAGTTATATGATCAGTTACATGATCACTGACCAGTTTCATTATCTGAGCCTATAAAATAGGTATTTGCAGTAGCAGAATTTCCATTCAAGTAAAGCCTAAAGCCTAAACAGCATCACACACAGTCATTATCTCCACATAAATGGTAATGACTATGTATCAAATCACACCAAAATGGAAACAGAGCCACTCCAAAATGAAATGATACCCACTCAGTAGCCTATGTCACTGGCTATGTCACAGCATCAAACTAAATTTTTAAGACAGTCACTGATCATCTCCACTCAAAAAAGCTTTAAATCTTCACTCAAACCAAACCAAAACTTGGAATCGAATTGTTTTGTTTCAGAATCAAATGCAGAAATAATTATAAATCATACTCGACTTATAATTTCAAAACTAAACACTATCTCAATGACTCGAAATTGAGTAAGAGAAGTTTATGAGAATCAAGTCTGAAAGATTACCCGGTCGAGGTAGACGATTCGAGTTCTGCAATTCTTCAAATCCCTAAATTTTGGGGCTTTTTCTGTGAAGTACTTTTGCACAGTCGGCGCTTCTTCACTGTTGAGCAAAACAGTCGTCGGAGAATGTATGTGTCTCAGAATGTGGCAGCCGGAGATGGAGAATTCTCTATTTCGGAGTAGGGTTGAGTGGTTTTTTGACGTTTGAAATCCCGAAATGATATGGAGAAGATGAATAATAGTGGCGTTTTACTTTACTGGCCAGAAACTGCCAAAGAAAACTGACGGTGGTAGTTTTGTAATTAATTTGAAATGCAGTGGTAGATCGTGAACAGGTGACCTAAATTATCATCGAAACATTTGTGGTGTTTAAATTATAATATGACACTTCCAAATGACCTTTTTTATCATTATCCCTTTATTATACAAATAGTTATTAAACAAAAAGAAACAAAAATTATACAAATAGTTAAACTCAACTCGAAATAAAATATTTATTGTACTTCAACCCAAAAAGCTAATGTTTGCATTAATCTACAACAAATCTGTTCCAGTGAGTTAGGCCTATAGTCTTTGCACGACGACGGAGCCAACTGCTTGGTTTTACGTAACAAGCTGCCAAGCGGATTCTTGCTCGACGATGGCGCCAGATTGCTTGTATGGAAGAAGCTGCCAAATGCTGCTTCAATTGAGAAGCATTTACTTCTCTGCTAAAAGACCACCAGAATTTAAAGCAAATACTCTTCAAGTCTTTGGCTCTAATAGCAAATGCTTCAACTTTTTCTTGGGCAATGACATTCGTCCTCGAGATAGGTAAATCAGAGAAAGAGGGAGATTTGAATGCCCAATTTAGGAGTTCATCGCCATAAAAGTCCCCTTTTTCAAGACACTTGTTGCTTGAGGAATCACTGCTGGTTTCACCATGAGAGTAGGTGACTGCGGTGCCTTGAATGAATAGGAGCATCTTCCCAAGTGGTTTCCCCTCTTGGACAATATAGCTATCTTCAGTATAGGTCAGTGGCACAAGACGTTGACAAATTGCTTTTAGCACCTTTTCATTTACGGTTTGAAACACTGACACCTGCATATATTAATCATATATATTACCTAATAATAATACATAAGCATGTATTATAAGTACTCGTACACACTCTGAGCTGATATATACAGAAGAAGAGGAAGTTCTTGCCTTCTCTAATGAAGCTAACATGATGCTTTGTTTGTCTTTTCTGGGAAGAATACCAAGGATATTTTGCACATCAAGATCACTGTTTTCTTTGAGTTTGTGTATGTTTTCCATGATCACTATCTTTAAATTTTCTTTTTTCTTTCTGGTCACCTCTGTTTCCTTATCCTTAGAGAGGTAGTATTTAGATAACCACAGATCGACATATGGTTTCATCAATTGCTTCTTCTCTTTCAACATAAGCTTATTTGACCTGTCTTTCGACTCCTGTGTATGTATGTTTCCACGACATGAAAATAAGTTTATCATGATTATCATAATTTGATTAAATTCGATACACACACACGCTCACATATAAAGGATGTACAGCACGAACCTGCACCCTTGCATTGAGATATACTAAAAACAACGCCATGCCTGTTGTAGATATCAAAACAGAAAAAAAGATTTCCAACGTATTCATACCGCTCAATAGATTTGAACCAAAAGAACTGAAAAACAAAAAAACAAAAAACTTAATATCTTGCTCCAAAAAATAGAAGAAACATGTGTAAGGTGGTGCTAGATGCAAACCTCAGATTTCGTAGAGCCCACCAAAAAGATTGGAATACTCTTTGTAAGAGAGGATGTGATGGACTAACCACATCAGATTGCAGAGCATAAAAATATATTCCAAAGTCGAAGGCCTTTGGATCAGCTTCTTTCACAGGGCATAAGTCATCCCAAAGCGAGATATTAGTCCCGTTAGGATAGGTTTCGTTAGGATTCGATGCACAGCTACGCACATATACCATACCAGTATATTGTATACCAGTATCTGGATCGGAATAGGTGATATTATGTCTCATCAATTCCCAACAGTGAAGCTGTCTCCGAGTAGCAAGAAGGTACCAGAAGGCTCCAAATAGCTAAAAGACCCATATAAAAATTATAAATCAAATTTCTTGAAAAATAATTAAAGATGAAAATTAAAACAAAGATAATGATTTTTTATTTTATTTTATTTTTTATTAGTACATATCAAAGAGGATAAAAGGATTTCACTTTTACCCTCATCCTGACTCGAACCCATGACCTCGATCTTAGGTAGTGGGTGCTCTAACCACTAAGCTAACACTAATTCGTCAGATAATGATTTGATTTCTTTAAAAATGATTGATAGTTTCAATGAACAAATCTATACGAAAATAAAGAGAACATGTGATGCCCGCCCTAGCTATTCTTTTTATTATTTTGAACATCTCCAACAAATTTTCTAACCGTTATTTTTACCAAACATATAAGGATCTCTCTGACTCTCTCAAATATCAATTCCAATAATTCCTCTATAGCATTCTTATTTTAGGGAATCCCTAAACTCACGTTTTCATCACCTATTCCTATACCTAAAAGAGAGAATATAGGTAACTACAATAGCCAACATTACCTCAATTCTTTTCTTTTATGTTTTTATTGCATGTCCCCAAAGGGACATTGTTTTCTTTTATGTTGGAAACACAATTAATGACTAAAGATATTGCATGAAAAAATAACCTTTCAAAAAAATATATATAAATAAATAAAAATAAACCACCATCGTTATGTTCACCCAGACCTCTTTTCTTCTCAAAGTGAAAGTCTTGAGTACGGTGACCATATGTATGGTTGCCCAATCACATCTCTCTCTCTCTCTTTCTCTCTCTCTCTCTCTCTCTCAATTGTATTCCGCATACCTAAAAAACCCCCCACTATCCCCCTACATGGGCATTTATTGGCTAGCCGTGCCACACACGTGGCACTACTACTGTACAGAAGATCATCTCCTTCTCAAATCATCTTATGCTTTCCTCGATCTCTTCCTTCTTTATGATTATAAATATATACAAAAGATTATACATTACAAAATTTGCAGTCATTGTGGGGTTAGTATTGAAATATTTGGTTTATAATTTTTGTGTAGGATAAACTGAGGATTTAGTAGGGTGACTATAGCAGCACCTAAAATATTTTAGTCATGGGTAAATTAGACAAAGTTTGAAATTCAGAAAAATATCTGGAGAAAATTAGAAAATAACCAACCCTAGCAAAAAATAGGCCCATGTTGAGATTCACAAGCAGTTAGACAAAAAGAAAAAGACATAGAGTAAAATATTGAGGAACCGATAAAAAAAAAAACTTGTAAGTCATTAATTAAAAAAAACAGCGCTTAATTATTAAATTTTCAGAAATTCCTACACCCTATCAATTTAATATTTGGATATCCTGAATTTTTTTTTTTAATTTTAGTTCCAATTTTTCTCTTTTCAAGTCAAAGATATATTTATATCCTAACTGGGAGAGCCTAGAGCGGCAGCAGACAACCCTCTTTGGGTTTTCTCCAATCTCCGTCTGAACTAGCAACACCGTGGCTTCTCATTGTGGGTGTTGGGCTATCATCATCGAGCAGTGGTGGTGGGTGTCAGGATTTCTCCGATCTGGCGGTAGAGTTCTATTGGTTTTCTTCTCGCTTTGTTGGGATATTTGTAGTGCGTCAAGGCAACACAGGGTGTGGGAGAGGCTGGACTGTCATTGACAGATTACGATTCCGATTTAGACAAAGCATATCTGTCAGGGTTGGCTTTGATCTCAATGGAGTGACGACGTTGTTGGGCTGCAGTAGAGTTGAGGTCGGAATGTACCAGCCGATATTCTATCGAGTTTTGTCCCTGTAAGGCTTGTCAAAGAAAGATAATGACGATTTGCCTGGTTTTGGTAGTCACTGCTCGAGGAGAGATGGTGTGGTGGAAAGGTAAGCCGCCAGATCTGTGGCAGGCGGCGACGGTGATGGCCTTGCAGCGTGATTGGGCTTCTATTTACTTAGCTCGGGTTTGGGCTTGGGTCGTTAGGCCAGGGCTCAACTTGAGTCAGCTGATTTCAGAGAGCAACAAGATCAACCTGTCGCCGAGGTTGTTAGCTGCTGAGGGGACTGAAGATGGTACTACCTCCAATCCTAAGGGGAAGGAGATGGTGCTTTCCTAGATCTCTATGGTGCCTAGACATCTGGATGCAAGTCTTTTAAAGTAGTAATTTTCTCTATGAGCTTTTCTAAGATGTTTCTAGTCTTTAGTTTGTACCACAATTGAGTGTTGGCAGATTAGGCTAGATGATTGATTTTTCCTTAGGAAGCGAGTTATTCTTGCTTAGCTAGGCTTGCTCTCCAGCGAGCGTCCCTTTAGACTTTAATGAGTTTAGTATAGGATTAGATAGGATATTTGGTGTTTGTACCAGGTTTCTTGTGTAAGTACTTGTTAGACTCTGGCCTGTTTTCATGGCTTTGATTTCTAATAATATCAAATCCTATTCAAAATATTAAAAAAATATCCCAACTGGAATAAAACTACCCTCCACCTATTCAGATTGCATCATATATTCCTCCTTGTGTAGCCCCTCACCGTAAGAGAAAGCTAGAGTGAGTAAAGCAGCTGCCATCGTGGGAAGAATAAAGAAAGTGATAAATGTCTTGGCAATATTTAAACCCTATACTCCACAGTAATATTTCTGAAATAAAAACGTCAACAATGCATCTAAGTGATTATAATTAATACCTCTACTTTTCATAATTAGGAATTGGACAGCAACAACCTATTTGTATTATGATGAAGAGAATAGGCTTTGCTAGCCAAAACTAAATTTTTTTACTTTTATACCCACAAAATGTTATATATCTGATTTAGGCCCTGTTGGGGATTGTTTCGCTTTTTAAAAATCAGCTTTTGTTCAAAAATTTAGATTTTATTGTGTTTGGTAAATAAATAAAAAGCAACTTTAATTGGAAGTTATAGGTCACTGACAGCAGATTTTAGAAGCAGCCCAGAGGTTACTTTTAGAAGCTGTTGTAGATCAAACCACACTCTGCAGTTGTTTTACGTACTGACAGCACTTTTAAAAATATTATTTACCAAACACGAAACTGTTTTAATTCACAGCTGATTATTCTCACAACACAGTAACAACAGTTTTTTTTTAAAGTCACAGCAATCCCAAACTAGCCCTTAATTGTCAGGGATAAAAAAGTTAAAATTTATATAAGTAATTTAAAAAATATATAATATTTTTTAGAGATAAACTATCCACTTCTAAACTGATAACCACTCACTTCTCCACACCCATAGGCCAGGTGTGAGCAGTTTCTAGTATAAATATAAGGGAAAAATTCACCAACGGCGTCTGGACACTTAAGGGACTTTCATAATGATACCTGAACTTACAAAGTTATCAATGTGATACCTGGACTCATTTTTTCGTATCAATGTCGTACCTATGACCAATTTCCATAACGGCTCCGTGACGGAAATTGGCCGTAGGTATCACATTGATACGAAAAAATGAGTCCAGGTATCACATTGATAACTTTGTAAGTTCAGGTATCATTCTGAAAGTCCCTTAAGTGTCCAGACACCGTTGGTGAATTTTTCCCAATTTTGCACGTGAGTCACTTAATGAAGACAAAATGACCGATTTACCCTCAAATTCTTTCTTTCTTTTCTTTTCTTTTTTTCTTTATTCTTCTTTCTTTCTTTCTTTCTTTCTTCTTCTTCTTTTCTGGTTTCTTCTTCCCTTGATTTGAATCATCAAGATTCAAATCATCTTGCTCGTCCGATTCCCACCGCCGCTGCGTCTCAATCCACCTTCATGATCCACAGATGTTTATGGTTCCCCCAACTTCAAATCCTATAGCAAATTGAAATTGTGCATTGAGGCTTCACCGCACACTCCAAGTTCATCCCCGCCGCCGTCGCCAATGACTTGACCACAACAACCTCCACCACTGCACAACAACGTCATCCTCCGCTGCTTCTCGATTGGGTTTGGGGATAAGGACTGCTTCTTCCTCCACCGCTAGCGAAATCGTGGAGGCTCAAGGCCACATTCTAAGGGCCACCAGCCGGAAGGACAGCCACAACAAGGTTTGCACCACCAAAGGCCCCAGGGATCGCAGTATCAGGCTCGTCGCCCACACCGCCATTCAATTCTACGACATGCAGGACCGGTTTGGATACGACCAGCCTAGCAAGGTCGTCGATTGGCCGCGCAGGACACGCAGAACGTGAGCCTCAATTTCTCGATGGTGGAGGCTCCGAGTCCTTTGTTTACTAATCGGCGAGGCACAATGGTGGGTAGCAGCGGAGTGGCGAAGCTGGTGAATAAGAACAGCTCGAATTTTCTGCAGGTGAGGATGGTGTTGAGGCCGAAGTTGTTAATCTTTGTCTGCCTAAAATTGCCTCTGATCGAAGTTGGGCTAGAGGCCGAAGTTGTCGGCTAAACCGATGAAGTTGCAGGTGAGGATGGTGTGGAGGTGGTGTTGCATGTCGGGAAGAAGGAGAGGATGGAGGGGTGTGATTGGAGCTGTGATTTGAGAGTGCAGGGCTGGCGGGGTCTGAGTTTCTGATCAATGGTGTATAAAAAGGGGTCGGAGGAGAGAACGAGAGTGGTGGTGGTCAAGTCATTGGCGGCGGCGGCGGGGATGAACTCGGAGTGAACGGTGAAGCCTCAATCCACAATTTCACTTTGCTATAGGATTTGAAGTTGGGGGAACCAGAAACATCTGTGGTGCATGAAGGTGGATTGAGACACAGCGGCGGTGTTTGATCAACGATCGGTGATCGACGGTGGGAATCAGACGAGCAAGATGATTTGAATCTTGATGATTCAAATCAGGGGAAGAAGAAACCAGAAAAGAAGAAGAAGAAGAAAGAAAGAAAGAAAGAAGAATAAAGAAAAAAAGAAAAGAAAAGAAAGAAAGAATTTGAGGGTAAATCGGTCATTTTGTCTTCATTAAGTGACTCACGTGCAAAATTGGGAAAAATTCACCAACGGTGTCAGGACACTTAGGGACTTTCAGGATGATACCTGAACTTACAAAGTTATCAATGTGATACCTGGACTCATTTTTTCGTATCAATGTGATACCTACGGCCAATTTCCGTCACGGAGCCGTTACGGAAATTTGTCATAGGTACGATGTTGATACGAAAAAATGAGTCCAGGTATCACATTGATAACTTTGTAAGTTCAGGTATCATTCTGAAAGTCCCCTAAGTGTCCAGACACCGTTGGTGAATTTTTCCCTAAATATAATCGCTCACTAATCTTGATTCATGGAGAACAAACTTCATTTATCTATCTGGGAACAACATCAGAGTAACCGTTTCTAACTTTACTAGCTGTTGGTAAACAAACTAATATATTGGTTGTTTAAAAAAAAAAAGTGTGCATATATACACACACACACAAATTAAAACGGGTAGAGAGATGGATTTTTTAATTTAATCTATATATGATTCAACCATTCAAGGGCATGATTCTCCAAAAAAAAAAAATTCAATGGTTACCCCTTTTTTTTTCCAGACCAAATTTCATTGACAAAATAGAGTCTCTTAATGCATCTCTATCAAATTCCTTACAAAATCCTTATTGTAGAAATTTTAACCAACTTTATAGCTCAATTAACTTTATAGTTTTAATAGCTTATGATAGATTAAACAACCTTATTGTGAACATAAGGTTTAAAACTGATTAAGACAAAAAATATAAAGAAAATAGGAAATGTTTCCACTATACCAGGTGGTTAGATTTGTCATTCTAACTATTTTTGTTTTCAAGTGTAGTTTATTGTGTTGTCCATATTTATTAAATTTTCTTTTTTCGTTACATTATTAACCAAAAGGTTTCTGTAGTAGTTCAAAAATTTAACCAACTTTAGGAGAATTTACTTAATTAATATAGATAGATGTAAGAGAATGCATTTTCACCTATGGGACAGTTTTTAACAGATTGTAAGGGACAACTGAATCTGATTGGTGAAAACAAATGCACAGTTTTAAATTGTTATAATTTTAATTTTTAAATTTAATACATATGGTTGAGATGCATTTGTCCCTTACAGTTCCTTAAAACTGTCCCTTAGGTGAGAAAGACTGTTTATAAGAGTTAAACTTACATGAGAAGCAAGGATGAAGGGAACAAAACCCAATATAGGTCTAACCCATCTTTCAACTCGGTTTATGTCTATGATAGGACGTCGCTTCAACCAATCGTGAATGTAGTAAATGCGTAATGTATATTGAAGCGAAGTGATAAAAAGATATTTACTAGTAAAAGGATCTAGATCTGCATTCATCCCCCCTGCGGCATATATCTGGACACATGAAGCAACGCCAACATTAGAATCTATGATGTGAAATAATTGAACATACCGATATGTGATGTCAAATATGTCACTGGGACAATTTGCCTTCGTCACATTATAAAGGCTGGTCTATGTACCTGTGCAATGGGAAGAGAAACGAAGATGCGAGACAGAATGGATAAAGTATTAGTAGCGCATGACTTGCATGATCTCCTCCCTCTACAGCAACAACATCCACACTTAGAAATAAAAAAGTCCAGTAGGTAAAAAACATCTGTGGCTGTTCGAGCATAAACATAATTCATCGCCAAATTCTTGTTCAACGTGTAGCACTTATTTTCGTTGTCAATGGCCATGATATAACAGAAGATAGGATCATTGAAGACAGCAAATGCACATGATATAATAAAGATTGTGTTCCACCAATTCTTGGCCTTATGAGTTTCTGCTGTGAGCTTTTCCACGACTGTTGTCCTTTTTACTCCATCTTCTTCGATAATACTGAAAGAACACAACAAAACAGTATCATCTTACTAATTAAAAAGTGGAATCAATGGTTTCAGATTTGTCTTTTGCAGAGAAGATCCCAGCTGAGTTATATCTTGAGATCCAACTGCTACTAAGCTCGCATATATATTATTATTAATTTTTAAAATAAAATAGGATAGGAACAGTCAAATACTTTGTTAGTTTGTTTTAGATAACGCATGTTTTTTTACTAGACCTAATTCAAGACATGGAGCAATTTTGAAAATACAAATTCATCATATACATAGAACAATTCTTAGGTTTACTCCTAGGGTGAATGAGCATATTCACCCCCGTTGTCGATTAACATATTTTTACTTAATAAATTTATAATCCAACGGTCTATATCTTAAATTATCTTTTAAAGATCATCTCTGTAAAAAATCAATCGAATCAGAAATCATTTAATTATCTAATTGAATCAAACAAATGGATGGTTCTAACAACACTTACTACTACTGTGATGAACCGTCCATGTATTTCATAGAAATGAATAACTAAAAGGTCTTCAATTTGATTGATTTTTTTACAGAGCTAATCTTTATATTACGTTATACAACATGAATGGTTTGATTAGAAAATTATAAAGTTATTATGCGTTAATCGCAAGAGAGGGTGAATGGCTGATTTACCCCAAGGGTGAACCTAGGAATTGTTCATATATATATATATATATATATATATATATATATATATATATATATACAGATTTTATCCAGAGCGAGGCCTCGCTTTGAAATTTCAGAGCGATGATCCACATCTCGACCGTTCAGTTTTTAGGTACTACTGTATAGATCATCTATGCAAAATTTCAGCCAAATTGATGATCTTTAAGGTATCTAACTCACTTAAACCAGTGGACGAACTGAATCTGTCCAACCTAAACCGTACTAGCTTTAAGGCAGTTATCAATGCCTTAACGACCATCAATTTGGTTGAAATTTTACAGAGATAATCTATACATTAGTAGCTAAAAACTGAACGGTCGAGATGTGGAAATACGACCGAAAAGTAACCCTAAACCCTAACCTCGCTCTGAAATTTCAGAGTGAGGCATCGCTTTGGATAAGATCTGAATATATATATATATATATATATATATATATATATATATTTGTGAGGGATCCCTTTATCTAATCAAATTAGTGATCATTAAGGTACGTACCGAATTAGATCAAATAAAAGGAAAAATAAATTTGTCGATAAGTTCATTTATAATTATGTATGTCCTAATTTTCAATTTGGCAAAAAAGTGCAGAAATTATATGCTCATATATATAGAACCAAAAAAATTAATATTAAATTAGTTTTGGGAAAATTTTTATAGAATCAATTAAATTGGTGAAGAAATAGATCTCATATATTAAATTAATATTTTGAGAAAAGAATTGTAGAATCAATTAAAATTGTAATAAAGTCTAAAACATAATATAAGGAATTAAGTTGGTGCATCTTATATCAATGAGTACCTGTGAAAAATGAAAATTTCAAGATATATATATATATATATATATATATATATATATGTATGGAAGAAATTTAGCTATATATTATATATAGGGTATTTGTCCATTTACTCCATTTTTAGAGATTTTTTTCCCACTTACCCCATTAAGTTTTTTTAATTCCCCCTTACCTAAAATACTCTAAGGAAGTCTTCCTTAATACCCCACTAAGTTTTTTTTTTTTTTTTTTTTTAAATACCATTTTACCCTCACCCATTTATTACTTAGAGAGAGAGAGAGAGAGAGAGAGACCATAAAAGACTTCGCTGGAATCCGGTCACTGGTTGCCGCCCACAAGACTTTTCTGAAAACCTCGCCAGAGGTCGTCGGAGATCTCATAGGTCGCCGGAAATGTTTATTGCCCCCCAACAGAGGGGCAAAAGACTATCTATTGCCTCCCAATAGACGTCTATTGCTCCCCACTAGAACTTTCGGTCATCGGAATGGGAACTAATTTTCTTAAAATTAGACAAATAAAACTTTGATTAAAGAAAAAAAAACGAGATTTTCAAAACATCTATTGCCCCTCAATATACGTCCATTGCCCCCCCCAATAGACATTCAAAACCTTTTTTTCCCTTTCCTTCTGCCCTATTACTTAAAAAAAAAAAATGATTTGGGCACCCACATCTTCTTCTCCTCCCATCTTCCACTTTGACGGTTGCAGACCTTCCTTCTCCGAGTTCGATGGGTGAGGCCCGGGACCCGTAGCAGAAGCAGTGGAGGGAATTGTGAAGGAGCACCAGAAGCAGAGCAGTGGTCTACACCAACCTGTTACCAGCCTCGTCGCCGACGATCGCCTCTACGACGCTCTACATCGAGACTGAGTTAAACTCCAGTCGGAGCTACCGGAGCTTCAAGCGTGATGCTGGAGTTCGACACCACACCAGAGGTGAAGATAGAGCTTCAGGCGTGATTCAGAGTTCGATGCCGCACCGCCGCCCCAAAGAGAGAGAACTTCAGCTGTGATCCTGAGTTCGACGGCGCACCACTGCACCGGAGAGAGAGAGAGAGCTTCAGGCGTGATCCGGAGTTGGACGTCGCACCGGAGGTGGGGATAGAGAGAGAGAGCAGTAGAGATCCCGGGGGGGGAGGGGGTCAGAGTGGCATGAAATATAATTTATTAATTAGTTTCAGGCTAAAATTGTTATTTTACTTCAAATTGGGTTAATAGGAATAAAAATTTGTTGCTGGGGTAAGTGGGATAATTTTAGCTGATTTTTGTGCTTTGAGTCAAGGACCCATATATATATGAAATAGATCTTAGCCATGGCCTTCGCGGGCTTCATTGATATATGGGTTACTTGCATTTCTATCTATGTTTCAGCATTTTTTTATTTTTATTTTTTTTTTAATCAAAAGGAGGTTTCAGTCTATTAAATAAGTAGAGAGGGACATACAATACACCGTTAGAATTGAGCTACTGCCTAGAGACATACAAAGTCTTGAACCTTAAGTAAGAACACCTTGGATAGTGATGTAAACCAATTAAAATCAAGTAATCTTGACACTACATAAATAAACCGAATCAGGCCAAGTTGAAATCCCAGTTTATTCATAGAGCTTCTAAGATCTCCCTACACGGAGAGAGCTTTCTCATAAGCACCTACCATCTAAGTCGTAAGGAGACTAAGATCAGACTAAGATCCCAGAGCCCAGTACTAAGCCCGAAGCCCAATTGGAGCCACAACCCATCCAGATCCCAGAGTCGGGTCTGGACATGACTCGCACCCAAAACACGAGTCCGGCACCTTGGGGTTGCCACTCCGGCCGCACCTGCTACAATCCCAGACCCACAATCACTGCCATATGCGGAAGCAGCAAGCTTCTCTAGCAAATTTATCATGTCACGCCCGATCGAAAAAGAAGCCGCGGACTTCTTATTCTGAATTCACCGAACCTAGCAACATCTGATCTGTACCACCAATTGATGAGGAGATCGGATCCCTGTGGTTCGACCACTGCAAGACTCTGTCCTTCCACCACCACCCAATCAAAACCGCCACCACCATCAGAGAGGCCGGCAGCAGGCCAAAGCCTACCCAGAGATCCATAAGGATGGATCAGGTACATGATGAGACGGCCCTGAGAATGGAGCCGTTTCCAAAACCCTAGCAGAACTCTGCTAATTACCTCAAATATGAGAGCTCAATGAACGCGATAGCTGCCATCTCTTAGCATTTTATGGTTTGGTCAACGAATCTATCATCGTCATCATCATTAATGAAATAACTAATTAATAAACGCCTACACTTATGTTACAATACAAAATGATCTAGATAAATCTGGATAATTACATTGGACTACAATCAATTACCGTTTATATGGTGGCCTGCAGCCATGCATAAATTCATTAATCAATCACCTTACCCAAATACAAGACATCCCCTTGTTTGAAAAGATCGAAGAATAAGGGTCTTTAAGGGTTAAAAGAACTAACCGTAGCTCAATTGCCACTGCATCATTGGCTGGCCGGTCGTTCATGTTGTCCGGATTTTAATGAAAGATGTATCCTCTGGAGTGCTAACTGTCAAGAACACCCAAGGAGATTAAACTTACTACTTGATTCGCACAAAATAATATCTGACTTCATGCAAATATACGTACATAGTGATCAAACTGAAAGTCAGAGAATTATATATCAAACTCCAGTCTAGTCCAGGTGTACGTATGCATGAACTAAGCCTTACTAAACCTGCAGTCGACACTGGAGAGATCAATACTTCATTTACGAGAGATCATTAGTTCTACTACATGACATAAACTTACAGCATGGAGCAGATAGAGGACCAAATATTTTACAAAAGAACGAAGAGAAGGGAGGCAGAAACTGATTGAATCAGACTCGGTTTCTACTAGATTTCATAATAACTCAATCACTGGTACTGTGAGGGGAATTCTCATTCCACCGACAGATATATACACATATGGCCATTCTAGTGGAAGAGTCTTGTATATATATAGAGACTAGAGTGAGAGAGAGAGAGAGAGAGAGAGAGTGAGTCAAGTATAAAGGCTCCATAGCCTCCATTAATTGGCAACCACGAAATATTTATCATATATTTCAATCATTATCCTCCTTGTTCAAGATATTTTTGTCACTAACGGTACTAGTGAGATCACTATAGACTACACAGAAAGGACAATAGAAGGGTTAGTAAGCACAGAATATTAATGCTTAATAAGTGATATGTTTTGAAGGAAATGCATGTGGTAAACATCATTTTGCATATAATAAATAGCATGGTTCCCCATATGTAGAAGAAATAATTACAGTTCACTGTTATGGAACTTCTTGGACCAGCCCCCGCAATCATGCAGGTTTCTTTTGTCTTTAACGTTTGGAACGGACTACAGGTCTTATCTGGCATAGTGCCCATGTGGGCCATGTGTTTCATGCATGTCCATGTTTGTTTCCTTTTACAGATGTGCACACTCACAAAGAAACAAAGAAAGGCAATAATGAATTTTTGTAGAATGCTGCTATTCGCACACCCATTTTCTCTATTCACACACTCTCTCTATTATGTATTACTTTAATTTTATTTTATTTTTTTACAAAGTACCCTAACTACCCTCCTTTGCAATTCTGTTTCTTTTTCTTTTTTTCTTTTTTCTTTTTTCTTTTTGGCAAGTCAATCATCTCCAAATCTTAAACCCTTATTTTCCCACAGACACAAAGAACTTCAAGACTCTTTACAATTTTCTCTTTTCTTTTCCATCAAAAACTTCTCTAGTATAGTCATTCTATCTCTCTAACGTGATGATTTGAAGTTTAGTTATGGTAGAACAAGCAACTTTAGACCCATCTTTGGAGAAAATTTTATATCTGATTTGCAATAGAGACACAGAAGAAAAATATGAGTTTAGTGATCATTCAAGCCCCTATCCATCATTCCTGGTAATATTCTACTAAAATTATTTGGTGTATTTCAATCCATCACTCTTCGCTAAAAATATCAATTTCTCAGCGATTTGGTAGAGTGGGAGCTTTAAATTTGTGTGTTTTGTTCGTCTTAGTTTGATTTTGGTATGGCTTGCTTGCTAATCATGGTTTTGACTTGAATGGATTGATAATTTTGAAATTGTTGATGCTTTGATTTCATTTTGACTTTAGTCATATCATCACTCTGCATAATGTTTTGTCACTCGGAATGGTATCTTGAATCAACGTTGCTTAATCAGATGTGAGAGGTTTTGGATCTCCTTTAGTTTAGGTGATATATATGTTTATACATTTCTTCAGTTTTGTATAGCAATCATGACATATCTAAATCCTCAAAATCAGTTACGTCGTGATTTTTCATTTGAGGCCTAAACTTTGCCACACTAATTGCAGAATTTTTGATATTGCACTTTGTCCTGCCCATCATTTTTTTTTTCTAAATCAGCAATGACATTCACGAGAAAAAATTAGTTTATTGTGTAATGATGTTTAATTCATGATTGACTTGCCAAATAAAAAAAAAGAAAAAGAAACATAATTACAAGAAATGATAGTTAGGGCAATTTGTAAAAAAAAATTATATTAAACTAATGGAAAAATAAAGGGGGTGTGTGAATAGAGAAAATGGGTGTGCGAATAGCACCACTATTTTTGTAACCACCTAAAAGGTTAGGTAAGGCGAAAATTCTATTATGGACTATGGTGCAGGTGAACTATGGTTAAATTGGGAGCGTGATTCTCACATGTGGTTTCGTGAAGAGTGAATATCTGAGGTCGTGGGTCCCATTGCTTCAATTAACTCGCTGATGGAGACACAGTGGAGGAGGTGGTGCGAGGGGGTGCGGCGGAGGATATTGACCCATCGACTTGAGTAATCTCAGGAGCATCACGTTTCAATTGTGAAGCTTTCACAAGAAGACTAGGCTTCACTTCATCACGCTTCGATTTCTCTAATTCCTCTTCAAGCCCAGATGAATTTCTCTTTGGGTGAAGAATCCTCTGCGCTGCCATTGCTCTCCGGTTTGCCATAAGTATATACAAATCATCTTTTTCTTCCATGGTTCGAGTCGAGCTTTGACTCGAAGTCTTCGTCGGCGGTGCGGGTGAGCTTCTGTTGCTTCTTGGAGGTCCATGAGTCTCTACGGTCCCTTTTCCGGCTCTCGTAGCCGCTCATGGCTTAGGGTTTTCAATAGAAATTATCTCTGCGAATTTGGGTTTGCGATCTAAAATCGCCAGCACACTGCTCTCAGATTGGGGAGGGAGAGAAGGAGAATGATGACGAAAGAGATCGATCTGATCCGCTTTAGGGTTGACGAGAGATATCGATCCGTTCTGATCCATCCAAATCTCTACTTAACTAGTCGCGGTTAAGTAACCGCGCGTGTCGGCACACACCGAATTTTGGCTTGGTGTAGGTGGACCTTGGTCCACAGAAGACTCTTCGTATTGTACTGTTAGTCTTGAAAATTTGATGGCTCATGGCGATGTAAATCTACAATGTTTGAGATTTTTTAGGAGATTGAATTTTTTTTAACTACCATATACGGAAAAGAAAAATATTGAATGTGTTCAAGTAAATCTAGAATATGTGTGTGTTTGGCCCAAACTCTAGGTTACTTGACCTAATTGTAATAGAGTTTAGAATTAGAGATATTCTCGGAGATATTCATAGATATCCGATTATTTGTACAATTTTCTTTCCTTGTACAACTCTGATTCTATTTCTTGTAATCCTCTATATAAAGAGACCCCTATTATCAATGAAAGCACCACTCAATTCTCTCCCAATTTTTGTTTTCCTTAAACACGTTAGCAACACGACGTCCTAACCCTAAAACCTAAAAGCCAAAACCCTAAATCCGAATACAAAACTTTGATACCTTTTCTGCCTCCGCCACACAACTTGAAGCCCTCGACCCAAGAAATCCATAACCGGCAGCAGAACCACCAGAACCAGCTGGAAACTTATCGAACCGGCCACCGGAATCTCTAAATCACCCGCAGCAAATACTCCACCGGTTCACCACCATCCGAACCTCCAATTTCTACCAAACTTTTCCAGCAGAAGCTTCTCAGACCAAAAATTCTGAACCAGAAGAAATAGCCCAAAAACTGGTCTGAATGACACTGAACCGGCAAAGAGAACATCCGGCAGAAGAAGAAAAGAAAAAAAAAATGAGGAGGAGGCAGCCCACTAACGGCAGGCCCACTAGGGCGACACGTCAGCAGCACCAATATTCTAAAAATCGGCCTAGGCGGCGCCTAGGCGCTAGGCGGCAAGGAAACGCTCCGATTTTGGCTTAGGCGTTTCCCTTAGGCGCTGGGCTACTAGGCGGGGACTAGGCGGGCTAGGCGGTCATAAACCCTAATTTATTCTATATTTTGACTATTTTTATATTTATAATTAATTTTTAGACTTTAAATATTGTCATTTATATTATTATATGTCATTAAAATAATTTAAAAATTAAAAAAAAAAAACCGCCTAGTCCCCGCCTAGGCCCCTAGGCGCTAGTTCCTGGGTCACCGCCCGACTAGCGCCTAGCGTTTTTTAGAACCTTGAGCAGCACATAGGCAGCCACATCAGCATCAGTCAGCAGTCTGTGCCACGTCAGCAGCTGTGCCATGTTAGCAGCAGGTGCCACGTCAGCAGCTCCAGCGACAGGTCACCGCAGGCGACTTTTCCGGCCATTTTCCCGCGACTATTCCGGCCTATTTCTGGCGACTTTACCGGCCACTTTTTCTGGCGACCTATTTCGAGGTATTTTTTACTAAAAGTTCCCGTTTTTTTATTTTTTATTCAATTTCCCTTATTTTTCTCGAGGACTTGTAAACTCCCTTCTTCTACCCCCCTTTCTTCATCATAGGGGAGACCTAATTAAGCCGAACTGTGGGAGTTGGTGCTCACTCCAAGCTTGGAGCTTGTTGAGATCTCCAAACTTAGAGTTTGTAGAGAATTTATGATCGACCACTTACGTCATTGTTTCGATCTAATCCAATATCACTTGGAATTGAATTTCTTGGAAGCGATTACGCTCACAAATTCCTAATTTCTTGGAAGCAACTACGCTTAGAAATTTTAGTTGCGCCCCTAAGAGAGGGCGCCAAGAGCGAAACCCTAATTTTAGGGATACTTCTAGACGTCTTGGTCCATATAATCGCTCTACTTGGGATGCGCACCTATGAATAGCCAACGGATACCATGCGAAAACGCATGTAGAGAACGAAAATGAGTTCCTTTACAATGCCTCTAACGATTGTGAACAAAGGCGCATCTTAGAGAAGTTTATGTGTCTCTCTAGTGGACTCTATGTCACTATTCGAGCTATTAAATCCAATAAAGTTATGAGAGAAGATCTCTTGGATTTAGACACATATTGGCTTTGTCATGATAGGATAGGTCATCCTAGTCATGATATGATGATCCGTCTACTAAAGACTTCACATGGACATTTTTTCTCTCGAGCGAAACGAAGCATGAATCAAAAATTGATTCCTGGACTAAGTGTGACCGCCGCCGCTACCTCGGGCACCGCCGCCGTCCACCACCAGCCTAGGGCTGGTACAGTCCCTATCCATGACGCAATGGATGGCATCCATCATGGTGATGACGCTCTAGGTGATGCTGCAATCACCAACTTTGCTTCAAATAGCGTTTCAGACGCTTAGGCCCAACCAAAATCCTCATTGGTTGCTTCTATAGCCTCTCGCTCGTTTTACAAAGCCTATTCCTTAAGGAAGTTAGGACTAAGACCTTTCTATGCAAAGGATATAAAAATACTCATTCTGTTCTTACATAGAGTCCGTGAGGATTCTGTGGACTAGTTTAACCAACTCGCAGACGTTTAAATATCTCATGATGTTGGTTGACACACAAACACGCTGGTCACGTGTTGTGCCATTGTCCACCTGTAAATGTTGTTTATGCTACACTCCTAGCACATATCATATGACAACCGAATCACCCCCCGGATAATCCTATTCCGTCAATTGGACTTGACAATGCTAGAGAGTTTACATCAAAGACTTTCAATGGTTATTGGATTGGGACTGATATTTGACATCATATTCCCATGAACACACCCAAACGGTCTCGCGGAAACGACTACGATGGTAGTCCGGATATTGGTAATGCGCACCCATCTCCTTATATCTGCTTGGGGTGATGCAATGTCGCATGCAGCTATGCTAATTCGTCTACGACCTATCGTCACTCAATGTATCTCTGCGTTACAGCTAGTGATTGGGTACAAGTATCGTACTTACTGTGCCAATTGCGTCGCCACAGCGCACTAATATGGGTCCTTACAGACGAATGGGCAACTACGTTGGATTTGAGACTCCAACAATCATCCGCCACTTAATGCCCTTGCAAGGCGATCTCCTTACCGCTAGATTTGCGGGTTGTGACTTTGATGAGATAGTCTTCCCGTCGTTAGGGGGAGATAAGAACACGGATATTCAACAGGAGCGACAGGAATTGTCGTGGCCTGTCCCCACTATGTATCATCTCAATCCCTGTTAAAGTGACGAGATCACACATCTACTACAAATATGCCTGCAAGGAAAGACGTCCCTACGAGAGGACGTAGTGCCACCCTACACGGAGGTAGGCATGGCGCCAATGCCAAAGAGAGTGGCACTCTGGCATTACAGGCCATGACCCTAGCTAGGATGCGTGGGAGGTTTGTGGGTTCGAAGAATACTTTGGCAATCTCGCCTAATGGCGTAAGGCTTCTCACAAAACGCCCTGGAATCGACTACGATGAGACATATTCTCTCGTAATGGATGTCAGTGCACTCCGCTACCCTGTCAGTTTGGTAGTTTCCGAATAACTGAACATGCAGCTTACAAATGTGGTCACTACGTATCTATATGGGGATTTAGATACGGAATATACATGAAGGTTCATGCTGAACTTCATTTACCCAAGTCAAGTGGTTCTAGACCACGAAGTGCATTTTACAAAGAGGTTGAAACGCTCACTAAAGTGACTACTTGATTGGGAAGGGATATGCCCACGCGTTTCCATAACAAGTTTCGGATTCTATCGCGGTTCATATTGGACATGATCTTCATTGGAAGCCCTTAAAGAGTTAAGGGAAACCGCTGAACACTCGAAATCTAAGTTTGAGATGAAGGATTTTGGGAGAGCATGATTATGTCTCAGTTTGGAACTTGAACATCGTGTCGATAGATGCTTAGACATTTTGACAAGGTCAAGCCTTCAAGCACCCCCATGATCGTCCGTAGTCTTGATCTTGAAAAGGATATTCTTCGTTCAAAGGATGATGACAAAGATGTGCTAGAGGAGAAGTGCCTTATTTAAGTACAATAGGCGCATTATTGTACTTAGCTCAATGCACAAGACTAGACATCTCTTTTGCAGTGAACTTGTTAGCTAAGGTATAGCTCTGCGCCAACGTGACGTCATTAGATTGGTGTAAAAGATATCTTTCAGTACTTGAGATGTACGATTGATATGGCCTTGTTCTATCCCTACAGAAAGATTATGGATTCGGACCCATCACACACCATGAACGCCGCCAACACTGGCCTGCATCCACTATCCCTATCCCAAAACAACATGTGTTTTGGAAGGTTTTGCTGATATTGGGTATCTCTCTTACCCACACAAAGGTCATTCCAAAATTGGTTAAGTGTTCACCATGGGTAAAGACCGTGATATCTTGGAGGTCTACAGAACAGACTCTAGTCGCTATATCTTCGAACAATGCAGAGATCATTGCTCTTTATGAAGTGGTTCATGAATGTATATGGATTAGATCCATAATTACACATGTTCGAAAGATTATGGTTTGAAGTCTACCACAGATGAGCCTACGAGTATTTAGGATAATGCTGTTTGTTTTGAACAAATGAAGCAAGGCTACATCAAAATCGACAACACCAAGGATAATCAACAACAACAAACTCTCCTCAAGATCAAAGTGAACTAGGTTCAATCTGAGGACAGTGCGGTAGGCTTGCTCACTAAGTCATTTCCTAAATTCCACTTTCGGGAAACATGTTGGTAGCATCATTTGCGGAAGTTATCCGAACTCCTATGACCGTTGCTATCAAGGGGAGATGCAGACATTAGGGGGAGATGTCTACATGTATGGTCTCGAAATGTGAAGGGTGTGTTGTGCTCTTTTGCTCCTTCGACCGAAGTTATTTGTGTCCCACTGGGTTTTTGTTACTCGGCAAAGTTTTTAATGAGGCAACGAGAGGAGCACCACGTTTGGGCGACACAAGGGGGAGTGTTCAAGTAAATCCAGAATATGTGTGTGTCTGGCCCAAACTCTAGGTTACTTGACCTAGTTGTAATAGGGTTTAGAATTAGAGATATTCTCGGAGATATTCATAGATATGAAATTAATTGTACGATTATCTTTCCTTGTACAACTCTGAGACAATGTTTCAAAACAGGTAACACGACCAATGTGAACATGTCTACAATTTTGACCAAAGAGGTGTTCTTGAATATGAACATGTCTATAAACTCGATCAATGTTTTTGATAAAACGTGTTACAACTAACTAATCACTTCACATACGAATTGGAAAGGCAAGAGAATTACCAAGTTGATCACCTCTAGCTGATGGCAAAAGTTGATTCAATGGTTCAAGTATAGCTGATAATACAAACAGTAAATTTATCAGTTAGTTATGTGTAAACTAAAAAAAAAAAAAAACTGCAATGAACTCATTTGGCATATAATAGTGATAAACTGATACATAACACTTTTAGACATATAGTAAGTGTATATGCATTATAATGTAGTTTCAAAATAGGGTAACACCTTAGAAAAGTAAATGATTGTCCACATTATGGATTAAATTCATCACAGAAAAGAATTTTATCATAAACATCTGGCACGTTTATAAATATGGTCATAGTCAATAGTTTTAAATAGTCTGCATATTGCTGTTACTACATTCAGTTTTGAATTGGCAGTAATAAAAGACTAAGTTTCTCAGTTCTGAATATTAATAACTAAAAGTTATATGTACTTTCTGTTAAAGAACACATACTGTTATATTGAAAAAACAAAGAAAACAATATGCTGGAGGTTCTGTAATGATCATAAACTAACAAATATATCAAGATTTTAAATATATTTGATCCATTTAGTTGTATTTGATCAAAATTCAGAAGACTTAATTGTCTAAACTTAGTTGTATATATAGTAAATAATGCAAGAGACAAAAATAGTCAATCTAAATTTGTCATAAGGCTGGTTTCTTAATTGGCTTTCATTAAATAGCACCCCAAAAAAAACCCAAACCAATTCCTCCAATTAATGTTTACGACAATTCAAAAGTTGCAGCTCAAGGAATACCAGCTAAATGACTCACTGCATTATCTCAACCCAATTAAAAGGAAGCAGAAGTGATTCGACATGTTATCTCAAACCAATTAGAAGGAAGCAAAAGTGAATAGTCATGTTATCTCAAACCAAAATACATAGAGGGACCTGCCATTAAGAATTTCAAATCGATCAAGTCACACATATATATACACAATTTGACAAATCCATTACTGAGAAACACTCAAACTTTGCAATTTTGAGAAGCAGTATCATCTTTGGGCCACAGACAATCTCATCGGTTTTAAAATCTCTTCCGATTCAAATAAAACAAACAAAAAAGCGTATAAACATAGGTTATCAAGCAATGAAAGGAATTAGAAACTCAACAAAAAGGTGAAATTTTTAGCTCCTCTAAATACTGCAATCCAATAAAAACAACAACCCAGAAAAGCCATCCAAGTTCAACTACACTACAGAAAACAATTGAAATTTTAAGATTCAAGTCCATCTACATATATCCTTGATTGCAATCAGGTTCTCACTGGTTCTAATAACACAGGGAATCACAAATTTTTCAACCTCACACCAAATAACACTGTTTGCACTGTTGATCAACAATCGAAGCTTAGAAATAAAAAACAGTGACCCAGCAAAAAGGTTGCAATCTAGTCTAGTGTACAAACCCGTTTCTTTCTTCTTTTTCCTTCTTCTTCATCTATTTTAAATTCCTAGCATATGACAATGGTAATGTTAGCTGTATGTTATGCTTAAATTTTTCATTCCACTAAAAATGCAAATAACCAAACTCAGTCTCGAAGCACACAGACATTTACTGCAGATGTCATTTATCAAGTTCAAACTATGGAAGATGTTCTGCATAAAATCGAGAGTGTGATGTCCATTTGAATTCTCAAATTAAACAGCACATGTTCAAGTTGACTTCTGTAACTTGAAAAGAAAAGATCTGTTTCAAGCACAACATCCACAACATCTATTTCAAGGACAGAGGTAGCTACTACACTTCCAACACAAAAAAGAAGAAGAGAAGAACCTCTATGTGCAATCAATCAAATACAAACTCCTCAGAAAAACCAAATAGCGGACACCCACAACCTAATCGAACCAATCAACCCCCACTCTCTGTCAACTCAGCTCAGAAATGAATGAAACCGATCAAATTAAACATACCCAGAACAAAAGGAAAGGAAGTAAAGCAATTGACCTGAAAAACCGAAGGATAGATGATGACTTGATACATATTTACGCAAGCGTACCACAGGGATTTGTGGCTAACCCACAATCCTTGGGTGGTCGGAACTAAAGTCACTAAGAAAACAAAAGAAAAATAAAGAAAATAAAATAAAAATGCTACTCTAAGGCACCAAGGCTTAGCAATGCTTGGCTTTGATTTTCACCAAAGCCTAATCAAAACAAAGAGCCTAGTGGTGGATATGTACAAATGAGTGAGATATTGTCATTCAAAATTGTGATTGTAATTTTCTAATATCTAAATTGCAAGAATTTAAATGAAAGCTTTAGCTAACAACTAAATTAAATAAACAAAAGAAAAGCAAGAAATGGAAATTAGGTCACTAGGGTATCCTCCTAACCAAATTCAATGCACAAATATATTCCGACAATAGTCATTCAATTCATAATAGCATCAAGAACCGTACCCAAGGCTCATGGATCATTAGACACTACACCAAAAACCTCAACACACTACACTTTTTGCACAACGAAAAAAAAAAAGTGTTGTGTGATGAAGAAAAGTGAATTAGACAACATGTTTAGTAAACCTACGTTGTATAAGGTGGTTAAAATTCTGAAGTTTTTGTTTAGATCGCCATTGCACAACGGTTACAAGAATAATCTGTTGTGTGAATCATAAAAAAAATAGCGGCAGATTTCCCTCCTAGATCGACCCAAATTTGGATCCAAATTGGTACTTCATTGTACAACAGAATAGTTATATCTGTTGTATGAGTGTAGTTTGCAAATTGTCATACAACAGTTTTTGTTTTTATGTTGTATGATCAAGAAAGATATATTAGATGTTTTGATGCATCTCCATTCCCCTGCTCCCAAACTGAATTTTGCTTACACAGAGCGGGAACTTTCCCTCCTTGCTGCCGTAACTCAAATTTAATGTGTGCGGAATCAGACAACATAACTTCATTATGTGTTGTTTGATACATGAACACAAAATAAAAATAGCCCAGCAGCCGGTGCGTTTGACAACTTAATTGGCTAGGGCTAATGACTTTTGTCTCCCACTTCATTTTTTTCCAACACCCAGACGGCCAGACAGAACACCATCAAAGCACAATTTCTTTTTCATCTGTCTTCTTCTCTCCCCGAAAGACAAGTACCTTTATCTTCATCTACAACCAACCTCCGTGTCCGACTCCACTGAAACCTGCATCCCTGATCCCTAATTATCAATCCCTCAACTCCCGACCCCAAAATTTCTTCAATTGTCGAAACCCTAACTCGCTCTCTAACTTATTCGCGATCCCCTCATACTCCACTGCACTCCGACACAATTCCTGCCTCTACAAAGAACCAAAGAAGTAGTTAGTAAGGAGAGGAAGATGAATGAGAGGAAGTAGTTAGGATTCCCCACCTCTCTCTTCTATCTTCTTTCTTTCCAAGCTCCACTCCCCCAATTCATCCCCCAACTCCAAACCCTATTTCCCCCTCTGCTACCTCTATTTTCTGCCGCGTCGATCAACACTTGTCTCGGACGAGCCAATTTTCTGCCTATTTTCTCCCCCAACACTTGCCTCTATTTTCATCTCCTTTACCACTACTCGAGAATGAGATTGTGGCCCAGAATTTTTTGTTACTCCTCCCTTCACTTTTACTCCTGTGGAGAAAATCTTTCAGAAAGACCCATCTTTTCGAGTTTCTTCCAACTGAGGATGATCTTGAAGACGAAGCCGAAACCGAAGGAGTAGTCTCCAAGCTCCCAACTTCTTCCTCCTCCTCCTCCTCCTCCTCCTCCTCCTCACCATTCTCCGGCTTCTTCTTCTTCTTCCCCAAATCACCCTCCTTCAGATCTTTCGCAAAGCAATAGTCATTATTACTGATTTCATTTTCGTCGTAAATCTCGCAACCAAAGGGCATGTTTCTCATCGGAGACATGGATCTCGTTATCCGCCGCAGAGACTTGTCCCTCATCCTCAGATCTCTGCCTCTCAGTGGCCCGAACTCGAATGGATCATCTCCATCTTCCTCGTTGACAGCTTGCAACGGCGCCTGGGGCTTTTCCAGGTGGGTGGAGAGCTTCATGGGCCGGATCTTTCCATTCAAGAACAACTCATCTGCCGAGCTCATTGGCCCGGTCGCAGTAGATTCATTCAACCCGAATCGAGCTGAGAACTCAAACTCCGACGCCGCCGTATCAAACGAAGAAGAGTTGGGTGATGATCTTATACGAGACCTTATACGAGATGATGTCCTACGAGCAACAAGGGGATTCCAAGTTCGATCTCCAGTCAGAATCTCCACCAGAAAGTCCACAAGCTCCTCGAATTGGCGTCGTTTCAGCTAGTTTCTGGTGATGTGAAGTTCACGGTGGTGGCCAAGGACGGGTTTTGTTAACTGGTAGTTCTCTTGCCTCGAATTTTCATGTTTTTGAAATCGATTGTGTTTTAGGTTTGATTGATTTTCTGGTTAAAATGGATTTGTTGATTGGGGACGCTATCGCGCCATCGTGGACGCCATGAATTTATTCTTTTTGTCCGGTAAGCCTGCTTTCATCACCCCTCCCCACCCCCCCTTGTTGATTGAGGTCTCTGCTTTGATTTGGATTGGGAAAACCCTAATTACTTGCTGTTTAGTTTGGAGCAGTTGAGGCTTGAGGAATCTGGATAATAGAAGTTGGAGAACGGAAAGTTGCTGGGTTAGTTTGAAATCAGAAATTAGTAAGGACCTTGAACTCTGTTTTGATTATAAGCAGCAGGATTTGTGTAATTTTAAACTCTAAGGTCATTCTCTGTTAGTTGGTTGTAGTAGGATCTAGTTGGTTTCTTAGTGCATATGTGTGATTTCAGTTTGATGAGTCTTTAGCAATGTGAATTAAGCATGTCATGATCTTTTGATTGCTGTTAAGTGCATGTCTAAATGTGTGTTTATGGACAAGTTTATATATGAGTTAAATTGTTAAGTTGAGATTGAAGTAGTGACGAGTAAGAGGATGAATGCTTTATGAATTGGTAATGAATCAGGTTGCTGACATTAAAAGGATGAATGACTTTGCTGCAGATCTTCGAATGTTTGCTTTATGTCAAAATGACTGTTTGTAATTGAATAGAAACAGAGTTTTCAGCCAGCCAACCTAAATTAGGATCATGAAGCTTTTATCAATCAACTGCTTGTGGAACTTGATGGGTAACTTTCATCTCTTGTTTCATTCATTGGACTAACAACCTTGAATAAATCCTTTAGCAAATAATGTGAAGTGATTTTAGCCAAAAGTTACATAACATACCCAGAGGTTTAAAAGTTTATGTTTTTATTTTTGTAAGTCTTTTAAGTTTGCAGCTTCTTTATGTTCCTTCCTATGCTCTACTCTGTTTGTGTAGCTAATAATCTTTAAGTCAAACTATGTTACTCAATAGGGCATGATATGCGTGTTTCTGTTTCTCGATTAATTTTACACTTTCTACAGGTTTGAGAAACAAGATGGGGTTGTATTGATGGCTACTACTGGAAATCTCAAGCAAATTGATGCCTGGTCGCATGGATAGAGTATTTCATCTTCAAAGGCCAACTCAAGTAGAAAGGGAGAAGATACTACACATAGCTGCAAAAGAAACAATGGATAATGAGCTCATTGATTTTGTAAACTGGAGAAAGGTAAAATGCTTAATCAATTCTTAGCCTATTAGTTTTCGCACTAAAGCTGTTATTGAGATTCATAAGAATTCTGAATGGATTGGTAATTTAGTAGTGTGCACATGTGTGAGGATGATTGCTGCAGCTGTCAGTTTTCTCATTGCATTGTGGTTGTTATATATGTCCTCTGAGAGTTATGTCAATGTTCACATCATTGTCTAAATATAGTCTTAAATCATATAATCTCTTTTGGTGACTTGTGGCTTCTAGGAGTACTTGATTACTCGTACCAGTCCTTTTATCTATATTAATTTCTGATACTTCTATCTATGACCAATTTAGAACCTTTATTATATGTTATTTATTTATCCTTGATATCTTTTGTTATGAATAAGTTCGGTAAAGTCATTTAGTTCTTGCCAACTTGAATTTGTCATATAGTTCGGTAAAGTCCTTGGATTATGACTACTAACAGACATAGTCCTTGCCAACTTGAATTTGTCATATAGTTTGGTAAAGTGATATACAACATTCTGTTTAGGTTCAGATTCTGTTTTGTGGATCTTCCATTTCATTAATTGGTTACTTACAAGTGTAAATACTGTAATTTCTTCCAGCTGGTTGTGTATTATAATTGTACATACCTTCAAATTGTGTAGGCACAATGAGTTCTAGTACTAGTGGGACAACAAAGAAAGATTATGCTTGGCGATGGACAAAACCAATTCCCGGGGAGTTGAAGTACTTTTTGTGTGCATTTTGTGATCAAAGAAATACTGGTGGCATATTCAGGTTCAAGCAGCATTTAGTTGACACTCATAAAGGAATGGATGACAATTTATAAATTTTTTTTTGTTACAATACATGTTCTATATATAAGACTAGTTCTATACGTAAATACAACTAATTTATACGTAAGGCTTACGCCTTACGCCTCAAGGCGAACGCCTTGCTGAGGCTCTCCCGGCTACGCCTCAGCCTTTTAAAATATTGGTTAATATATGGGTTTCGATTTTTTGAATCTTTTCTTTGTTACGGAATATTGATAGTCATTTTGTTTTGATTCTGTAGGTTCTATGTGAAAAAGTACCTGGATTGTTTTTCTGCCACTGTGTTCCTGTTTTTGTTCTTTGATATTGGTTCGTTGTTCTGTCTTCATTCAGGTGTGGAATCTTTGTATTATTACTGATGTTTGTTATTAGCATTGGTTTAAATTAATTACAATTCTAAGGAGTGAGCATATTTAGGGGATGATTTGTTGTCAGTGTATACAGTACGTAACCAACCATGCGTCATTTGGGATGTACTGATGATAATGATTGGATGCCATGAGAAAGTCTGCACCTACATTTAGATTATGGTTTAGATGTGTTTATTATATGACATCTGGGTGGTAGGCAAGAAACAGATATATGAGGAAAAAATAGCCACTATAATTTAGAAGTTAAGGCTTAATGTAATGTGTTTTTAATAAGATGGAAATTTAACTAAAGTTTTCTTTGGCCTTTGCTTATTTTGTCATGAACTGAAAATACTAGGATGAAACAAATATGCCTAGAGGGGGGGGGGGGGGTGAATAGGCTATTCTCGGAGAAATCACACTTTCTTTCAAATCAAAACGTAACAGAAACTACAAGGACTGAAGCACAGGTATGGATCCCAAACTAGCATAAAGACAATACAAGAATTGAAGTACAGGTATGGATCCCAAAACAGCAGAAAGAGAACTAGGCAAACCAAGATAATCACAAACGCACAGCAAGCAAGAGACCAGAATTGTTTGCGCAGTAAAAACCTCAAAAATGAGGAAAACAACTGCGGGGCCTTTAAGGTTAAAGACCCTAATGAAAACAAATCACTCGATGAAGAATACAACTTCTTTACAAACAACCAAAAGCTCTGACCTCGGCTTACGTACTAGACACTCTAGTAGATTATCTGATCATGTCCTCGTAGATCTTCACCACCTTTGAATTGTCTTCACCTGTTGATAGGTGCTGACCTCGACCTTCAACCTTTTACGCACATCAACGACTCCAACTGACCTCGAGAGCACTTGATGTGAAGAGTGTAATGAATGATGAATGTGTTTGACTCAATGATCTACTTAAACATGGAACAAATAGTTCATAGACTCAAATTTGAAGCACAGGGTTTCTCACAACACTAATCGAGAGAACATGGACTTAATAGATGCACAAAACTTCTACGCTCACAAGTCCCAAATGAATGACAATACATGTTGAATATATATTTCAGTCTCCCCCTAAAACCTTGGACAATAAAGACTCCAAAACCTAATTGACTCCTAATATGGAAGGAACAAATCATAAAAAGATATTCAACAAATAAACATGATTCTATTCTTAATAGAGACGATAAGACTTAACAAATCAAATCATATAGAGAAATATCCTTTTACGACCCAACTAATGGATACGCACAAAACGTGAAAGAGAAGAAATAACATCCAACAACCTGACCTGACAGGGATTGCAGAACAAATTGCAATCCCAGTATGCATGTAGATTGACCTTAGTGAAACCTGACCTGACAGGGATTGCAGAACAGATTGCAATCCCAGTATGCATATAGATTGACCTTAATGAAATGCAAATGCATATGCCCATACCTGAAGTGCATCGAAGAGTCAGCTGGAGCATTGTATGATCATATATCACTTCCAATTTACACTTGATAACTCTAGCAGACCTATGATTCTAGCTTTTGTATTAGGAATGCCAACATACATCAAACCTATACTAACAATCTCCCCCTTTGGCATTCCTATACAAAACAACCCTATACTCATCATACCCTATGCAAATCATACTCCCCCTCAATCGTTACAGCAAAGTCCAAAGGCATGATATTCTTCCTGAAACACTTTTAACAAACAACCCAGTGAAAAGCATGTAACATATAGAATTAGCAACTGAGCAACTTCTCCCCCTTTTTGTCTAGGAATGACAAAGGGCACCAACATGATAGAAGTACCATTTGATAGATTTACAAACTACAAGAACCGTATTCAATACTATCTCATGAGAGAACGATGCCATAGGAAACCTGAACATGTTGATTAAGAGGCATGAAACTGTCCCAAACTCCCAATTCATATATAGATGCAAGCAACATTCAACCAACACTCATTTTGAATCACCCAGAAATGTGAAAATTAACAAGTAGTACTCATACTCCCCCTTAATCGATTCATCTGGACATAATGAAGAAAAATAAATAAAAATGATCATGATCATGATAACACACAATGAGGTGAGATTTAGTCGTAGAAGTGAGAGGGAAAGAAAAAGCATAGCATTTAGAGAAAGTGATTCGATGACTTCTCAAAGACAACAATGAGCCAAGCATAAGGAACACTACACAGTAATCTTGAACATCAAGCATGTAGACACAAACTGGGGCTAAAGCACTTCTTAACTTTGTGGTAAAGTGATCAGAAGTCAATATGGGGCTTCAACTTAACCTATGATAAACTAGAATTAGAGTTCACCGACAAATACTACTTTTCGTTTCTCAAGTCCTCCTTATATCACCGTGTGGGCTCATATATTTTCTTTTGAAGCCGTCCACACCTTTTCTTTGTTTTTTTTTTTTTATTGTTTTGTTTGTGCTGTGACTCATGTAGCGAGCCTTATGTCAGTGGCTCCCAAACCAGTTGGTTTTAGGGCACTAAGTGTAACAAGGACACTCCAAAGGACACATCAACTCGAGTCGTGTAAAAGCAACAAGATAAACCACCGGGAGACCAAGCCATTCCTGTTTCTGCCCAATCCTCATATCGGGTCACGACCGAGGCCTGTTTACTTTAGAAATAGCCTGGCCAAGCTCCATATTGCAAGGAATATTTTATTTATTTATTATATATATATATATATTTTTTTTTCAAAGGAGCATAGAATTACGAATACCAAAAAGAGCATAGTTTGTGAAGGACTAATCCCAGATCACGTAGAACAAGTTGTTACCCCCACAAAAGACTTAAGTGTGCAAGTGAATATAGCAAAGTTTGGGAGAATGAGCTAGCCTTAATCTTTGACTAAATACCCAAGGTAGAAAGAAGAACATATAGTGCCCTGCAACCCGGACCCACGATCGAAAAGGAGAGCAAGAGGCAACAATCTCAATCTAAGATCAATTTTCCACCAAACACTTCAGGATTGAAATCTCACATGCAATCCTAGGATAGACAAATGCATTCTACTGCAACTAAATTTTTTTTTGTTTTTTTTTGTTTTTGTCTACTCTAAATGAAAACACACAATGAACATGCAGAAGCTATAAACGCAGATGAACCAATTTAGGAAGAGTATCAGTACCGAGAACACACACCAATGGCATTCCTAAGTGACTCAAAACGAGCATTGTCTAAAGGTTTTGTGAAAATATCAGCTAATTGGTGTTCAGTGGGTAAAAAAGCAAGCTCAAGAATATTTCTTTCAACCAAATCACGAATGAAGTGGTACCTCATGTCAATGTGCTTTGTCCGTGAGTGTTGAACCGGATTCTTAGAAATATTGATTGCACTTGAGTTATCACAAAAAATGGTTAACTTACCTTGAGGAATTCCATAATCTCGAAGCATTTGCTTCATCCAAATCATCTGAGTGCAGCAGCTACCGGCAGCTACATACTCAGCCTCGGCAGTAGAAAGGGAGATGCAGTTTTGCTTCTTGCTATGCCAAGCAACCATATTGTTTCCAATGAAGAAACAGCCTCCGGATGTGCTTTTCCTATCTTTCAAGTTTCCTCCCCAATCAGAATCAGAGTACCCTGCAATTTCCACATTAGTTTCAAAAGTATAATATATACCACATGAAGTAGTACCTGACACATATCTGATGATCCTCTTGACAGCTTCTAGATGAGATTCTTTTGGATTTGCCTGAAAACGTGCACAAACTCCTGCACTGTAGGAAATGTCAGGTCTGCTTGCAGTAAGGTACAATAAACTTCCAATCATACTTCGATAAAGAGTTTGATCCACAGACTTACCAGTGAGGTCTTCACTAAGCTTAGCACTAGTGCTCATGGGATTAGACACAACACTTGCAGATTGCAAACCAAATTTTTTTATCAAATTTTCAGCATATTTAGTTTGAGATAGAAACATACCATCTTTCAATTGCCGAACTTGAAGTCCAAGAAAGAAATTTAGTTCACCACACATGCTCATTTCAAACTCACTTTCCAACACACTAGTGAATTCCTTCACAAATGTTTCAGACGTGGATCCAAAAACAATATCATCAACATACACTTGAGCAATCATCACATGGTCTTTATCTCTTTTTACAAACAAGGTTCTGTCTACAGCTCCCCTATTGTACCCTTTACCCAACAAGTAAGTAGATAAACGCTCATACCAAGCTCTGGGAGCCTGCTTCAATCCATACAAAGCTTTCTTAAGCCTATACACATGATCAGGATTGCTGGGATCTTTGAATCCCTGCGGCTGTTCAACAAAGACTTCCTCTTGTAGGAGACCATTAAGAAAGGCACTTTTGACATCCATCTGGTATAACTTAAAACGTAGGTGGCAAGCTATAGCTAGAAGAAGTCTTACGGATTCGAGTCTTGCAACCGGGGCAAAAGTCTCGTCAAAGTCTAGTCCCTCTACTTGAGTGTACCCTTGTGCAACAAGTCTAGCCTTATTTCTAGTGATATTCCCAACCTCATCAGTTTTATTTTTGAAAATCCACTTTGTTCCAATAACATTCACATCACTAGGCCTAGGGACAAGATACCAAACATCATTCCTAGTAAACTGATTTAACTCATCTTGCATGGCATTTATCCAATCATCATCACCTAGTGTTTCTTTAACATTCTTTGGTTCAATTAAGGAAACAAATCCAAAATGAGTCATGATATCAATGTTTTCTTCATTTTCACTAATAAAACATAAAAGAGCAGCATCACTACTTACCTCACTTGTTGCTTGTCTTCTGGTCTTAATCCCATCATTCACATCTCCAATCACGTCAGAGGTTGAATGATCCTTTTGCACTTGTTTGAACCTTCTTCTCATTACAGGTTGAGGATCGAAAATTGGATCATCCACCAACCCTTCTTCTTCTTCCTTGATTGCAACAACATCCTTGCTCCCAAAACTCTGTTCATCATCTGTACTCAAGCTCACTGAATTCACAATAGAATCATCAATTGTTACATTAATGGATTCCATAACAGACAATGTTCTTTTGTTATAAACTCTGTAAGCCCTACTGTTTGGAGAGTAACCAAGAAAAATACCTTTATCACTTCGTGCGTCAAACTTAGCAAGGTATTCTCTATCACGATAAATAAAACATGGGCTTCCAAAGACTTTTAAGTGACTTACCGTGGGTTTCTTACCTTTCCACAATTCATATGAGGTTTTGTCAGTACCAGGTCTAAGAAACACTCGGTTTGCAGTGTAGCATGCTGCGCTGATTGCTTCTGCCTAGAAGTGTGGAGTTAATCCAGCAGAGTGCAGCAATACTCTCCCCATATCAAGTTGAATCCTGTTCTTTCTCTCCACAACACCATTTTGTTGTGGAGTAATTGGAGCAGAAAATTCATGTGTAATACCATGTTCATCACAATAATTTGCAAAAGATGCATTTTTAAACTCAGTTCCATGATCAGTCCTAAGTCTAACAATGCAAGAATTTGAGGATTGTTTCTCAGTGAGAATTCTATTACACAAACCCTTAAAACTGCTAAACGTATCAGATTTATCTCTTAAAAAATTAACCCAAGTGAAGCGAGAGAAATCATCAACTAATACCAGTAAGTATTTCTTACCTCCCATACTTTCAGTTTGAGACGGACCAACAAGATCCATGTGCATGAGCTCTAGTGGCTGGGAAGTCGTTGTAACATTAATTGCACTATGAGCTGCTCGGGATTGCTTACCCAGCTTGCATCCCGCACACACCTTATCTAGTTTCCCACTTAGGCTTGGTAGGCCCCTCACACTCTCTTTGCTTGAAAGTTTTAGCATGTCCTGGTAGTTCACGTGCCCTAAACGTCGATGCCAGAGTTCAAGAATATTATCAGAAGTTTTAGCTTTTAAACAAACCTGAGACACAACAGACTCATTAGCATACACACAATAGCAATTATCTTTTGACCTTACACCACCCATGATACTCTTACCATCACTGCCAAGCACAATACACCTCTGTTTATTGAAGTTAACATTCTCATAATCATCACTCAACTGACTTACACTGATGAGATTTGCCTGAAGACCTTCCACATATAAAACATTTTTCAGATTAGGGATACCTGGAGTGTTAACAATCCCTTTTCCTATAACCTTTGCCTTCCTTCCGTCACCGAACGTGACAGACCCACTAGTGTACTCATCAGAAAAGGAGACAAACCAACTCTTGTCTCCAGTCATATGCCTAGAGCATCCGCTATCAACATACCAAGTGTCTGCTCTTCTGGCTGAAAGTGCTGTCAATGCTACTAAACATGTTGCTTCAACAACCTCAAAATCATTAGTAGCAGGATATATAGAAGAAAACAAGCAAGTTGCATCAACAAATTCATAACCCATTGAAGAATCATTCAGACAAGAAGAGAAACAGTTATATGACTCCTTTTTCACCCAAACTTGTTTCAGTTTCAGATCCAGGCTGTTTGGGATTGAAACAAGTTTAGCAATCCTGTTCACCTCTCTAAGATGTTCTTTCAGTTTAGTCTGCAACGATAGTTTCTTATTCTCTTTTTCTGAGTTCCACAACCTTTGAGACTCTCTTCTCAACAGGTTACACCTAGGGCGAATGTGCCCAGGTGTCCCACAATAATGACAGACAGGTGTAAAGCTCCTAGACCACGATGAATGATTGACTTGACGCACAAAAGAATTTCTTTCAAAGCTAGGATATCTAACTTGATTGTAAGGGCTAAACCCTAGACCACGTCTCTCTTTCTCAGTTTGTTTCACACTTGAACTTTTCACAAATTTCAGAGGTTTAGAATTCTTACCAGCATTATAGCCTAATCCCTTTTTTTTCATTATCAGGTTTACCCATTCCAATCATCTTAGACAATTTGTCTGACCCAATTGAGAACCTAGAGAACTTTTGCTGAGCATCTTCCAACTCAAGCTTTAGAGACTCGTTTTCTGAAGCTAAAGAACTAGCAAGAAAGGTTTGAGATTTTAATTCTACCTGAAGAGTCTTTACCTGATCAACCAAGTCAGATCTTTCACTTTCCCACTCTTTGGTACATGACTCCAACCTATCCTCAGCTTTCTTTTTCTCTCTTTTGATCAAGACAATCTCTTCACTTTGCAGATGGTTTTTCTTGAGAATTGATCTGGACGCTGCATAAAGTTCTTTGTACTTACCATCCATCTCTTCATCCGAATGCTCCTCATCGTCTGATTCATGGGAGGATTCGTTATGAAGAGTTGAGGTAAGTGCAAGATTCTTTTCCTCATTCTCAGAGTGAGTATCTGACTCACTATCACTCCAAGTGGATTTCAAAGCTTTTCCCATACGTGAGCTATACTTTTTATTTCCACAGTCAACAGCTAGATGCCCAATCCCACCACACTCAAAACATTTAGGTTTTTCACTGAAGTTTTTCTTTTGTAAAAGTTTGTTTGATTTGAAGTTTCTTTCAAAAGAATTTTCAGAAGGCAGGCTGCGTTTTGAACTAGAGTCAAAAGAATTTTTTGAGCCCGGACCACTAGAGTTTCTAGACTTAAAGAATTTTTTGAACTGTTTAGTCAAATAGGCCAAGTCTTCTGTGCTAACCTCAGTTTCTTCTTCCTTTTTGATAGAATTAAAGGCAACATTTTTCACCTTTTTTTCAGGATTAATCCTCATCTCAAAAGTCTTGAGATTCCCCACAAGTTCATCCAAGGAATAATTGTCAATGTCTTGGGCCTCCTCTATGGCTGTTTGCTTGGACTGAAAACTAGGTGGAAGAGACCTAAGGAATTTCTTAACAATACGATGTTCTTCAAATGGATCACCAAGGCTATGACACTGACTTGTCACATTGATAAGTCTAGCATGAAAATCATCTATTGACTCGTCAGTCCCCATTGACATGTTTTCAAACTCTAAGACCAACCTCTGAAGTTTTTGAGCTCTAACCCGTTTATTACCCTCATAAGTAACTTGGAGAAGATCCCAAGCTTTCTTGGCTCTCTCACACTGACTAATTCTAACTCTCTCCTTTTTTGACAAGGCGGTGAACAAACTGTTCCTTGCCTTGAAATCGTGATTACAATCCCGAATCTCAGATTCACTCCATTCAGACCTTGGTTTAGGAATCCTTTTAGAATCAGAGGATTCACTAGCTTTAGGATTTTCAAGTTTAGTTGGGTGAACCCATCCATTCTCAACAACGTTCCACATATGTTCATCTTGAGAGTAAAGGAAAGCTCTCATCATGATTTTCCATTGAGAATAATCTTCCCCATCAAACCAAGGGGGACAGTTAATCGAACCCGAGGCTCGATCGCGCTCACGTTCCATCCTTCCCACAAACCTTACTAAGACACCTTAGTAACCTGCTCTGATGCCAAATGAAAATACTAGGATGAAACAAATATGCCTAGAGGGGGGGGGGGTGAATAGGCTATTCTCGGAGAAATCACACTTTCTTTCAAATCAAAACGTAACAGAAACTACAGGGATTGAAGCACAGGTATGGATCCCAAACTAGCATAAAGACAATACAAGAATTGAAGTACAGGTATGGATCCCAAAACAGCAGAAAGAGAACTAGGCAACCAAGATAATCACAAACGCACAGCAAGCAAGAGACCAGAATTGTTTGCGCAGTAAAAACCTCAAAAATGAGGAAAACAACTGCGGGGCCTTTAAGGTTAAAGACCCTAATGAAAACAAATCACTCGATGAAGAATACAAGTTCTTTACAAACAACCAAAAGCTCTGACCTCGGCTTACGTACTAGACACTCTAGTAGATTATCTGATCATGTCCTCGTAGATCTTCACCACCTTTGAATTGTCTTCACCTGTTAATAGGTGCTGACCTCGACCTTCAACCTTTTACGCACATCAACGAATCCAACTGACCTCGAGAGCACTTGATGTGAAGAGTGTAATGAATGATGAATGTGTTTGACTCAATGATCTACTTAAACATGGAACAAATAGTTCATAGACTCAAATTTGAAGCACAGGGTTTCTCACAACACTAATCGAGAGAACATGGACTCAATAGATGCACAAAATTTCTACGCTCACAAGTCCCAAATGAATGACAATACACGTTGAATATATATTTCAGTCTCCCCCTAAAACCTTGGACAATAAAGACTCCAAAACCTAATTGACTCCTAATATGAAAGGAACAAATTATAAAAAGATATTCAACAAATAAACATGATTCTATTCTTAATAGAGACGATAAGACTTGACAAATCAAATCATATAGAGAAATATCCTTTTACGACCCAACTAATGGATACACACAAAACGTGAAAGAGAAGAAATAACATCCAACAACCTGACCTGACAGGGATTGCAGAACAAATTACAATCCCAGTATGCATGTAGATTGACCTTAGTGAATAGATTGACCTTAATGAAATGCAAATGCATATGCCCATACCTGAAGTGCATCGAAGAGTCAGCTGGAGCATTGTATGATCATATATCACTTCCAATTTACACTTGATAACTCTAGCAGACCTATGATTCTAGCTTTTGTATTAGGAATGCCAATATACATCAAACCTATACTAACATGAACGATACCCTCTAAATTGAGGAAAGTAGGAGCAATGGTTGTGTTAAGCACTTGCATGGTTTAGTTTTTGTTTACTCATGTTCATATATTCGGTTTGGAATGAAGTATTTTTCTAAGTTTCTTTGTTTTTCTGGTGGGTTTTGGGTCTTGCCGAGATGGTTATGTATGTAATAGAACTTGGTAGCTGCAAATGTGTTTGGGTAGTATTAGAGATATATTGATTTGGTAATGAGGTTTTTGTACTGGTGTTAATCTCACTGCCACCCCCTTATCATATCCATCACAGAAAGTAGTTTATGCGAGGGAGAAGGAGAGCCTCTATGAGTGAGAGTGAGAGAGTGTGAGAGAGAGAGAGTGAGATTTTCATATATTGTTGTTTTTCACCATGAATTGATAAAGCTGTGGCCTATCCCTCATGTCAGCATAGTACAAGTAATCAATAATGGAATGGAATGTACATTTATATTACTAGTGGTGACTTTGCCTAATTGTTTTTAAAGTACTCATGCATTTCACTTTTGTTTCATACATAAATGATCACTATATCGATTCGAAGTTTGTAAGTAACATTAGTTGGTATATATTAGCATGTATCAATCAAATCATAAGAGTGTAGCAAATGACTAATATACAGCTCAGAGATGTATATGACTTCTATTTGGACAACTTGACTTGCAACTTTCAATATTTAAATCATAAGCATAACAATTGGATATATGCACTTTTGGATGGCATGCAAAAGGTTGTGTTCTGATGGAAAGAAAGGAATTTCAACTTTCTGAAGCTTATTTGTTTGTATATAGGTTCTGGACTGGATTTTTTGGCTGAGATGTCTTTGGTTGGACATTTGGACAGAAATTGCAAACCATTCGCTTCAACTTTAAAGGTTTGACACCATGGCTGCACAGACTAAGTTCCTGGAATAGTGGGAAGACAAGAGTTTGTATCAATATGTTGGCTATTGAAACCAAGTTCCTGCACAAACTCTATATGTGGCATATTTTACGTAGTTGTTAATGCTCAAAATCCGGCGGTAGCCAATCTTTTGTTTAACGCTGGTCCGGTGGGCGGACCGTTACTCTGAGGATTTGATAGCTTCCACTAGCTGTCACACGAGAGACGGGGCGTCAGAGGGAGACCGCGTTGGGCGGTCTTCACTTCTCCGATGCCTAAGTCAGTCAATGCAGATAGGTAGCATAACAATGAATGAGTAGTAAATGCGTAATTAATGAGGAGAGAGGAGAGAACATTTTATAGGTGAGGAGAAGGTTGATCCTCATCTAGTCTTCGATGTGGGACTGATGCACTTCGATTCCCAGCGTCTGGAGCTTCTGATGCTACCTTGGCGAGGAGCGTGGCGGCGCGTCATCGGTGATATGAGGGTGATCCAGGGCTCGGGCGGTAGCCCGCCTGGCCGTGCCTTCGTAGGTCACTCCATTGGTGGGAGTTGGCACCTCTGGCGGTACAATGAGCGTGACTCATTATAGCTAATTATGCTTGTTCTGGTATATGTAGGTACAAGTCCCCCAAGTCCCCAGTCAAGGAGGGCAATCTTGGTTGGGGACTTGATCGACGGTGTGAAGCGTTACTTCCGCTAGACTTTGCTAGAAGCATAATTAGCGTCAGTGCGTTGTCAACCATGGATTTATTGAGCAAACGCTTTATACCCTTTCGAGTGGGCCCCTGCTAGGCCCGCCAGGGAGTCCCCCACTCCCTAGCCAAGACGGATCTCCGGACGGTCGGCAATTTGTTTGTTGAGGGGGAGCTGCACAGAGTAGAGGGTGTTGGGTAGCGAGCCCAATCTTAGTACCCAAGTATCGGGGGTCAACGTACCTGATCAGGGTCATCGTAGACTGTTGACAAGTCCCTGTGTCCCGTAGGGACGATCTGACCGTAAAGCCGCATGGTGGTCGTCGTCAGAGTGAGGCGTAGCCTCGGGATTCGCCGCTGGCGGATATCCCCCCACTTGTTGTAGCAAGAGCCAGCATTGCTTAGACGTGGCTGTCGGTATTTTATTGAGCGGTGACGCGCTCAACAATGTACGCAGTTTGCGAGATGGAAAGGGAGCTCTGCTGGCGGTGTTGTGTGTAGCAGAGGCTGCCGTTCTTGCAAATTGATGAGTGGAAGTTCTGGTAACGGGGACTTCGACGCTTGGAAGGTGACAAGTGGGAAGTTCCGCCGGCGGGGTTTCGCTCAGCGGGGACTTCGACACTTGGACGGTGACAAATGGGAAGTTCCGCTGGCGGGGTTTCGCTCAGCGGGGGATTCGACACTTGGAAGGTGACAAGTGGAAAGTTCCGCTTGTGGGGTTTCGCTCAGCGGGGACTTCGACACTTGGAAGGTGACTAGTGGGAAGTTCCGCTGGCGGGGTTTCGTTCAGCGGGGACTTCGACACTTGGAAGGTGACGAGTGGGAAGTTCCGCTGGCGGGGTTTCGCTCAGCGGGGGCTTCGACACTTGGAAGGTGACGAGTGGGAAGTTCTGCTGGAGGGGTTTCGTTCAGCGAGGGCTTCGACACTTGGAAAGTGACGAGTGGGAAGTTCTGCTAGCGGGGTTTCGCTCAGCGGGGGCGGGGTTTGGGTTTCGTTCAGCGGGGACTTCGACACTTGGAAGGTGACGAGTGGGAAGTTCCGCTAGAGGGGTTTCGCTCAGCGGGGGCATCGACACTTGGAAGGTGACAAGTGGGAAGTTCCGCTGGAGGGGTTTCGTTCAGCGGGGGCTTCGACACTTGGAAAGTGAAGAGTGGGAAGTTCCGCTAGCGGGGTTTCGCTCAGCGGGGGCTTCAACACTTGGAAAGTGACAAGTGGGAAGTTCCGCTGGCAGGGTTTCGCTCAGCGGGGGCTTCGGCACTTGGAAGGTGACAAGTGGGAAGTTCCGCTGGCAGGGTTTCGTTCAGCGGATACTGCCGACGATTGGCGCTTTCTTCGCAAAAGTGGTGGCCTCCATTAGACGCTTCGTCTGACAGTGGTTGACATGTGGCGAACCCCTAGAGGGTTAGCGTGCGGAGGCGTGTCTCCTCCGCCTAGCCGTCTCCCAGTTATTAATGCTAGGTAATGATGGATTTTGTAACCAAGGTGACGCCTTAGTTAATCCGGAGAGTAATTGGAGTCGTGGGACACTTGTACGGCTGAGATTTGATGTCGTTTTTCAGTTGGACTGCCTAGAGTTATTTGACGTTGACATAAAAGGGGGGGAAGTTAGCGAGATTTGACACTTTGCTCAAAACCTCGAACTTCATACATCGTCTACAAGCTTTGTGCGTCTGAGACTGGAGGAGGAGACTGAGGCGATTTTGTTAAGTTATCATACCTAGGAAGACGACGATCTCCGGCCTCGAAGATAAGCGCTCACGGTCGCACCAGAGACTCCATCGTTGAGGTTGGTATTCTGATTTTTATCCCTATTTCATTGGATGTCTGGCACGGCCAGTTTCTGGGTTTTGGGTTTACTTTTTGAAATGCTCTTCCTTGACTTGTTATGAGGGTGTCAAAGTGAGTTTGGGGGTGGGTTATGTAGTTGACTAGGTTGGAGCCTTTAAGGATTTGCTAGATAGTTGCATCTGGGTTGCGTGTGTTTGTTCTTGTTTTGGCATTTTCTGGGTGATTGTTCTTGGTGTTCTTGAATACTAACTGATATAGGGATAGGTTAGATCTTGTGTGAGCTGACTGATTTGGGTTTTAGGGTTTTGGGATGGCCGACGACATAGAGATTTCGAGCAGTGAGGATTCCGGATCTGAAGTGTCATTCAGCGCGGTGGATAAAAATTTTATTGATTCGTTGCGTCCGTCTGCCCGTGCAGGAACCTCACTGCCAGAACCACTAGACGTTGAGCCGTTACAGACCATACTGTGTGAAGTAGCTATGGGTCGTGCAACGCGTCCAGAGAGTTCTAGGGCGGGGGAGGCTGCCGCTGCCCACAATATGCTTGAAGAGCGGTTAGCAAGTAATAGTGCAGCCAGTGGTTCCGTTGAAGGGGGAGATGTAGCGGGAGAGGGTACTGAGTCGGCGTGGGTCCTCCAGGACGGTACCCCTGTTGATGAGGCGGGGGTAGAATGACTGTTGCCGCTGTCAACCAGCTGAAGAGGGTGTTCCGGTTGCCCGGCGTAGTGAAATTGCGTTCGCCGACGGTGGAGGAGAAAGCCTTGATCCTGCCCGCGGGCTTTGCCGCCGTGCACGAGGCGATATTTCGCTAGGGGGTGACTCTCCCGCTGGTGCCAAACCTCCAAATTTTGGTGTGCGAGTTTGGCGTTGCCTTTGGGCAAATATGCCCCAACATGTGGCGGTTGATGTTGGCGCTGAACTCGCTATGGCGGTTGTCGGGTTGCGAGGGACCGACTGTGGTGGAGGTGCTGCATTTCTACGAGCTGGTGTACGTGAAGCGCCAAGGTTGTAGGGGGCAGGTAAACCTGAGTCGCCGCCAGGCAGCGCCAAAGTTGATCGAAAATCTGAGAGACTCCATGTCCTACTGGCGGGGTACCTTCTGCGTTGCCACGACGGGGTGGGAGTATCCAGCCGGGTCCAACAAAGGGGAGCCGACGTTTAGGATTAAGTCGGAGTTTCAGCCTATTCGAGGTCGTTTGTCGGTCTCCGCTGAACAAGACTGGCGGGGGTTTTTTTTTTGTACACAGCCTTGTACTCTTTACTGACAACGACCTTTTTGTGCAGCGGGGTTGCGGTATAACCTGACTCGTGAAGAAGTGTGCTGCGTGGCACACATCAGAGGTTGCTGGCGGAATAGCAACTTGCTGGATTTTCGCCTCCTTACAGGCTGGGAGTTGTTGGTGGATCAACAACTGACTCGTGCCGTTGGTAAGTACTCTCCGCTATATCGCATCACTGATGAGATTGTCTCATGCTGATCGGTTTGTTGTTTTTTTTGTAGAGACTCCGCCGGGAAACAAGGCGAGCCGTGACGCCTTCGCGAAAGCCATGGACCGCGCTAAAATCGACAACTTCCTGGAATCCACGTACGCTTCCGGGCTGGTGGCTCATAAGACGGTTGTGAACTCAGAGACGCTGGCGCTAAGCCCATCTGATGTTCTAGTGGTGCTATCCATGCCGCACCACTCCCATCTTGGCGGTGACGGGCTGCCTGCCGCTCAGGCGGCTACTGGTGGGGCAAGCGAGGCTGTGCCGCAGAAAGAGAGAGTGCCGGCCACCCGGAGCGGGGTGCACAAGAAAACAGTGCGCCCAGCGAAGGATGTCACCGTTGCTGGGTTGGAGCCGCCGACGAGGGGCTCGAGACCTGCCCCTGATGGAAGCACTCGAGTGCTTCAGAGAAAGCGCCATCAGAATGACTCCGGCGGAGAAGAGGAGGATGCCGTGGAGATCACAGGGGTTCGCCAGCAGAAGAAGGCTAGACAGGCTCCTCCCGAGGATCCTGTGGACGTGGCGAAAGAGGCGGCCACGAGCAACCTGGACTCATTTGCCGCATACGCGGAATTCCTGAATGATGGTGAGCGGGAGTTTCTGTACCATCTCTGCGAGTGGCTGGGGTTCGGCGACTTGGAGGGGATTGTACGGTCGACCGCCGTTGACCAATCGCCCTTTAGCACGGCATTTGGGCACATCTCTGTTGGGCTGCACGAGATGTTCCTGGCAGCGTCGAAGCAGCCCCGGGTTGAGCGGGAGCTCAGGGAGAAGGTGGCGGGCTTGCAGAGGGACTTGGGAGAGGCCCAAGAGAGGTTGGCTGATGTGGAGCGTCGCCTGAAAAAGGCCGATTGTGACGCAGTAGATGCCCATTGGCAAGCTGGCCGTCGCCATTGAGCGGGACCTGGAACGAAATGAACAATTCTCCAAGTTGGAGCAAGATATGTCCCTGCTCCGAGATCGGGTAGCCGCCAAAGACAAAAAGGTTGAGATCCTTCAGCGGGAATCTGCCGCTAGGCTGGCCGAGGTCAAACGGTTGGACGGTGAAGTTGCCCGCCTGAGTGCTGAGGGGAGCCGCGCTGCGAACGCCGCCGTGGAGTCATACAAGCAGTCGGCAGACTACAAGAAGGCACTGACCGAAGCGGCGAAGGCCGGTGCCCTGGCCAATGTGGAAATGTTGCAGCAAAAAGGCCCCATTGACTAGGCGAAGGCGTCCATGCCGGTCATGCCACCAACCAAGGGTGCCCCGCAGGCAAAGGGAGTAGGCCCCTCTCAGGTTGATGGTGCCCGCTCGGGTAGCGGGGAAAGTGGTGCTTGTCCGGCGGATGACTCCCAGCGGACTCCTATCCAGTCGGAGGTGTCCCGTGTCGGGTTTTTGGCGGGTCATACACTGGCGAAAGGTACCATAGAGACCCCCAAGTCCCACAGCCCGAGGATCTGACCAGACAAGCCGCCAACAACCGCCGCTGGACGCTGAAGGTGGAAATGCCGAAGGAAGCCAAGCCAACCTCGCTAACCCCTGAAGATGGAAGTGTCTAGTTTTGTAGCCGCTAAGGCGTATTTATCTGATGTAATGAACAGCCCTAAAGTTAATGAAATTTCCGAATTTGGTAATTTTGTTTTCGATGTCTTGTACCGCTAGAGTTTTGACAATTTTTTCTTTTGCCAACAAATGAAACATTAAAGGAATTAAAATTGGTCCAAGTGCACAGTGTATCGGACGTGGTCCGCTGACTGGCGTTGCCAGTTGCCCCTAGTGCTAGACTTGGTAACAATGGTCTGAATAATTCCTAGTTTCATTGATAGCCGACTGATCGGCGTTTTACAAAAGCGGGGTAGTACCCGTTGGGTAGCTTCCCTTAGCTAAATATTGAACAAAAATTTAGCTAAGTCAAGATGCTCTTGGGTAGCGGCATGACTATATGTAGTAATACCGAAGGTGTTCGGTATTCCAAGGGTCGGTCGTTGTGACGCCATCCTTGTCCATTAAGTAGAAGGTGCCTGAGCTAACGACTTCTACAATTTTGTATGGACCTTCCCAAGTTGGGCGGAGTTTTGTTGGTAGTGGTATGACTTCCTTCATTACCCAATCCCCCAGTTGGAGGTTGCGGGCTTTGACCCTGGCGTTGTAGAAACGCGATACCCGCTGCTTGTTCTGGAGGTTGTGCAGATGGGCTTTATGTTGTTTTTCCTCTAGGAGATCCTTGTCAAGCTTGAGGCCGTCGCTGTTGGTCTCGAGGTGGTAGCCCTCTACCCTAGCGGTTGGTTGAGTTACCTCAATAGGCAGGACGGCCTCAGTTCCAAACATCATACAAAAGGGGGTTTCGCCATTGGCGGTAGTTGGGGTTGTCCTGATGGCCCATAACACTTATGGGAGTTTCTCCGCCCACAAACCCTTGGCCTTGTCGAGCTTCTTCTGTAATAGCTTCTTGATTATCTTGTTTGCTGCTTCGACCTGGCCGTTGGTTTGGGGGTGGACTACAGATGCAAAACGCATCTTGGTACCCAGGTTGGCAGTGAAAGAGATGAGTTCTTTATTATTGAACTGAGTGCCGTTGTCTGTGATGATTGTATGCGGGACACCGTAGCGACAGTAGATGTTCTTCCAGAGGAAATGAATTACCTTGGCGGTAGTTATTGTCGTCAGGGGCTCCGCCTGTATCCACTTGCTGTTGTAGTCGATGGCGACAATGATGTATTTGAACTGACATTTGGCGGTTTGGAATTTTCCCATCAAGTTTAGGCCCCACGTTGAGTGAATCCATGGGCCGATGAAAATTTCAAGAGATATATATGGATGAAATTTATATATATATATATATATATATATATATTGGTCATTTTAAGGGATCCCTTGTGGGACCAACTTTTTGATGCTATTTCGGCATCTCGACCGTTCAGTTTTTAGGTCCTAATGTATAGATCATTTCTGCAAATTTCAGCCAAATTGATGATCGTTAAGGAATCGAACTATATTAATAAATGGACAAACCAAATCTGTCCAACCTGAATTGTTCGTGTTTATAATTGTAAATCGCAGTTATGAATGCCTTAATGATTATCAATTTGACTGAAAATTTGTAGACATGATCTACTCATACATACCTAAAAACTGAACTATTCAAATGTGAATATGTAATCGAAAAGTGGGTCTAATGAGCGATCTCTTAAAATGGCCAAAAAAAGGGAACCCTCACTAGAAGGGCCTTTATATAAATACATATATATTAGATCTTAGCCATGGCCTTCGTCAATATAGTATATTTCCTGTTTATGTATCAGTTAGTTGCATTTCCATCTATGTTGTTAAGAGTTTACATCCAAAATCAATTGGCAATGGATGGAGTGTGGCCCAAATCCTTAAACTCGATCATAGGAAAAGTCCTTATTTTCCCATGTGGAATCTATACTCTCAACATGCACATGTGGGATAACTTGCTCTAAGAACATGATAAAGTAACTGGAGTTCACATCCAAATCCAATTGGCAATAGATGGAGTGACCCAAATCCTTATAAACTCATAAGCAAGGTCCCTAATTTTTCTATGTGGGATCTATACCAACATAGTCAACGTGTCTAACATTAGTAGTATTTTTATTATTCATGAAACAGCTAATAAACGAATACACTTATGTTACAACACCAAATGATGGTAGATAAATTTGGATTTTTCAGACTACAATCAATTACCCTTTATACGATGGCCTGCAGCCATGCCTATATTCATTAATCAATCACCTTACTGCTTCCAAATACAAGACATCCCCTTGTTTGAAAAGATCGAAGATTAAAGGTCCTTAAGGGGTTAAAAGAACTAACCGTAGTTCAATTGCTTCTGCATCATTGGCTAGCTGATCGTTCATGTTGTCCAGATTTTGATGATACATGTATCCTCTAGTGTTAACTGTCATGAACACCCAAGGAGATTAAACTTATTACTTGATACGCACAAAATAATATCGACTCTATGCATATCTCAAACTCCAGTCTAGTCCATGTGTACGCATGCATGAACTAAGCTAGCCTTACTAAACCTGCAGACACTGGAGAGATCAATAATTCATTTAGGAGAGATCGTTAGTTCTACAACAACAGATGAAACTTACAGCATGGAGCATAGTCCAGGCATGGACATAGGGGTGGGCTGAAGTGTGCTGTAGCACACCCCAGTATTTTGGGGGGAAAAAATGATTATATGTATCTGACCCCAGCATATCTCCCCTTAAAAAAAAAAAATCATACACATATAAAAGATAACTAAAGTACATGCATCTGACCATATTTCTTCACTGCCTCTTGCCTCGAAAACGAGTGCTGCCACTAGTATGATTAATGTATGCAAGTCTCTCATTTTCTTCTCTTTTCTCCCCTTTTCTGTCCTCTCCTCCTCACCTCTGCCCACTGCTCAGTTCTACGTTTCTCAACTTCTCAAGCTCAGACAGTCAGACTCTCACCTCTCTCTAGTCTCTACCAAGTCACTCTATCTCCTCTCCTCAATAATCTGCTCTCATCTCTCAACACTGTTCAAGTATTACACTTTAACTAATCTTCTATAATGAATTTTTTTTTACGAAATTAGAATATAATTTAGGTTAGAATTTGGGTATTTCTAGATTTCTTGATGTAATTAATCAAATCTATTGATTCCTAGAGAAAGATATTGAATTTCTATTATTAATACCCAAATGCCCAATTGCCCATAATAGTGGCAATTTCTTTATTGTGTTGATTGTTTGAGAGTTGAGTTGATTATAATTTTGATTGGGTGTTTTTTTAGCTTTTGAGTAAGTTAAATTTATTTTCCCTTGTGGTGGGGAGGGATGTGGTGGCCTGGTGGGGTGCCCGGGTGTGCTCCTTGCATATTTGTTAACACAAGGACACCATTCTTGTTGATTGAGAGACTAGTCCGTCTAGTGATGACTCTTCCTGTTTCTACGGCTACAACATAGAGAGCATTTTTAGCCATGAAGCTCATTAAGAACCGACTTCGAAGCAAGATGAGTGATGATTTTCTTGCAGATTTAATGACAGTGCATATTGAGAGAGAAATTGTTGATACTATTGATTCAAATTCGGTTATCGACACTACTAGAAAAAAGGGATTTAAGGACATCAAACGAGGACACATATTTTATGTGGAGTCCTTGAAGGTTTTTAAGGACAGACAATGTTAAATTGCAAATTTTGAATGGGTGGAGAGTCTTTCAAGGACACCCGGTTTAGGGGATGCCGTGTCCTAATATTGGGCTCCAACTGAAAAATTAAAATATTGAAATTAGAAAACGCACGGCGCTGCAGCTATTGTGCTATACTATGCATTTTCGTTTCCCTCCCCCAATTTTCGATTTCCCTCTTCAATTGAAACCCTCCCCAAAGGCCCAAATAGAGAAAGATGATTCACTCCATCTATTTCCAGTTCTTAGTTGTGATAGAAAAAAAATGAAAGAAACTCGAGCCGAAAGCAGATTCGATCTGATTTGACTCGGCGGAGGAGACGACGACGACTCATAACAAGGGTTCAAGTCATAGTGAGGTTACTCGGTGTGAGACATACTCTGGGTTGACAGATTCTGGGAAGAATTTCAGTACAAGGTGAGATTACTCGATCCCAATTTTTTTTTTGGTGGGTTGAATGTTCTGGTGTGTTACAAAGTTTGGAGAAGCTCTTTGACAGAATGAACTAGTATTTGATTGTCAGGAGTGAATTTTAATCCCAGCAGCAAAGAGTATACGTATGGAGTAGGGATCAGATTTCGGTCATGTATACGCCGAATAATTCAAAGCCTGAGAATCTGAGATGGTTGAAGCTGAAGACGAAGGGCCTGGTGTAAGAGCTCTCGGATCTCTGTTGAAGCTCACCGAAGTCTTCCTCTGGTGCGTTTCTTCGCCTCTGTTTCTCTTCCACCGAATACTTGGGTTTTATGAGGTAGTAAGGCTCTGTGATTGTTCGGTTTTACCGAGTTTTTATGTGCATAAGAAACGACTGGTTGTTTTCTCTGGGACAGACTGTAAGTGTTTGCTTTCTTGAGCTCAGTTTCAATTTTTTCTTGCTGGAAGTTTGAGACATATTATTGAATGAATGCTATGAATTTTGCCTATGATTACAGAAAGCAGCTGAGGATGACGGAGACAATGGCTCAAACGCCCTTTCCTCAGGCTAGTGGATTCATTTTCATGCTTTCTTTGTTGTGTTTAACTATCTCTTTTAATTTTCTAGAGCTCGCTGTGTGTTTAGTAATTTAGTTTTATAATTATGTGTCTGTAGTTGTCTTAAACGTTTTAGTTGGAATTTTTCGGTTTCAGAATGTGGAATTATGTGTCTGTAATTGTCTTATATGGAGACTATAGATCTAGTCTCTAAACAAACAGGTTCATAGTATAATATGGATATTATCTACAATGAGATGGATTTCATATTCTCTCGTTATAAAACAATATTGCACTCCCACTCTTCTTACTCATCTCCTTCTGATGCACAGAGAAGCCATGGAAGAGGGGCTACTAGCTCTATCAGGTTCAAAATCCAATATCAATAGAGCTTCAGGTGTTGTGGTTCTGAGCACATTGGTCGCTCTCTGTGGTTCCTTCAGCTATGGATGTGCTGTAAGTCATTCTCATTCACATTTCAAATTCTACATTTTTCTGCCAAATATTACCATATTTTATTATGAAAGGAGAGTTAGTGTACTAATAAGTATGTTCTGCTGCATCAAGTTGTTGGTCTAGGTTAAATGTGCCATACACAAAGAAAGGAGATACAATAGTGTACATTACTTCTTTGTTTATGCATTGGTCCTAAAGCGCTATAAATTTAGTTTGTAGATAGGATACTCATCATCTGCTAGATCAAGATTTGTGGAAGACTTGGGCCTTACTGTTGCAGCAGTAAGTACTAGAATTTTCAGATTTTTTGTTTCTTTTGTTCTTTTGCATTTGATGGACTTTCTTGTGATCGTTTTAGTACTCAATTTTCGGTTTAACTGGAGGAATGATTGGTGCATTAGTAAATGGGATGCTAAAAGAGATGTAGTGGTTATTGTCTAATAATCCAGGTTGTCGGTTTTTACCACTTTCAAAGAAATTCATTTCCATTATCAAGCCAAGGAAGTCATGCACACCACCTGTTTGATGAAAGTTCCAGGTGACTGAAAAAAGTGCAAGTTTTTTAACAATTATTTTGTAATATACCGAAGGCTACCATATAGTCAGATCATTGATTTTATATATTGTTGCCTTATCAGTCGTAGCTCTTCGAGATATTTACAAGACCCTGAACCAACTGCCACAATTGAGGCACTGGAGAATAATTGTCGTCTCTTCTACTGTTTTGAAATCATGGTAGCAGAAATGTAGTAACTATTTTAATATTCACAAAGCTCGTTAGTTGTGATATCTTTGGTTCTGATGTAGACCTCTTACTATGTGGCAGAATGATGAATTTGATTTACAGAGCATGAAAATGTTGAAAGTAAGAGCTGCCCTCGAGGAAAAATTGAAGCAGAAGGGTATTTTCAATTCCATCACTCCAAGAACTGATAGACCCCAGAAACATCTGAAACCATTAAATGGGTTTGACTTTACTCTTATACTTTGTAATTTAACTCATTCCTCCATTGTGCAAACTAATTCAACCAACTTAGAATTGAACAGGAAGCTGAATCGTATGATGATTTTGATGATGACCCTGTAAATGCTGAAGGCGCTAACCAGGCTCATGCAAGTTCATTGAGTGCAAGCAAAATTTCCCAATTTGTTGCTGCTAATCGACATAAGTCAAAGGTATGAACCTCATGATTCATAAATAGCAAAACCTAGTTTTCTTAACTGTTCTTTCTCTGAACATGCACCTTAATGGAATTTATATAATTCATTGAATTTATTTCCTCTTGTTTTGCGTGAGAGATTCCTATAGAAAATAGATATTTTCTTAATTACAAGCCCCAACTTTATATGTTTGGTATCTAGGTTTTTTGTAGAATGCAATTTGAACATTAGTTTCCTAATTATACGCCAGCATGTGAACTTGTTAATCAGTATTCACATGATTCAGAAAACATGAATGTGGTGATTCATAAAACATGAATGTGGTATTTCAGAGAACATGACCTTGAAATTTAATGGCGGCGGCAAACATGAACTGCATGAGAGAACATTAGTATTGAAGGATTGAAGGTACAATATTGAAACATTGTTCATATTTGCATAAGAGGTTAGTAGATAACACATATTGATACTGTGGACAATATATATATATATATATATATATATATAAAATATCCTCTGCTGGAAGTTATACACCATCTTGATATGCTAAATGTTTCTGACCAGGACAGTCTATTACATCTTAGCCCAAGTCAATGTATCTTGCAGTTGGATTTTAGGTCAGCTCACATCCTTTATTGCGATTGCCATTTCATTTCTGAGTTACTAGTTTTGTGTATCTATCTTCTTCAGAGCTTTCATTTATATACATGTTTGTATTTTTCTCTCAAGTTTACCTTGTATATTTTGATATGTTTTATAGTGTTTATGACTACATAAAGTAGGTAGTAAAAGAAACAAGAATTATGCTCTTCTACTCTATTGAATTGTTCTTTTTTTTTTTTTTCTTCTGTGGCAGAATGCGTGCTCTACTTGAAGATTTTATAATAGGTAAAGTAAGGAATGTTTGTATTTTGATTATGGCTTATTGGTTTATGCTATAAGTGTACCAAGTCATCAAGCCTGGTTACCTCTGAGCCTTGAGGCTTGATGGGATGAATTGTAATCTCAAGTTCAGTTTTCTCTGGTTCCTTCCTGTTATTTATCAACTACTGATTTGCAGAGGACAGGGTTATACCAGTGGTTGCTTTGAATATAGCTATTAGTTCAGATTCCATGGCTCATGGTTAGTATCACTAATCCTTAATGAGTTTATGTAAATGAACTAAGGATCAATGCTGAATGCAGTTACCTTTTTTCGTTTACATATGTGCCTGCAGGAAATAAAAGATCAAGGCTTTTGAGTAGCAGATGATTAGATACTTAAAGCCATGAAGGTCTGCTTCCATCTCTTTTTTTCCCCCTTTGAATGATTAAGTAGTTAGTTCTCCTTATTATGTATGGATGCATAAGAGGTTCGTTGATAACACAACGTTGTGTTTTTAATTTTTATCTTGATTAATATGATGAAAGGTGCTTTAACAAAAACATAATATAAAACAGTTGATGCATGCAATTGTTAACAATATATTCTTATTGACAAACAACAAAAGAACCCAAGCAATCTGCAGGTTTAGCTTGTCACCATCAAACACTAGAGAAAAACCACCAGTTTGATAGTTGGTAAGCAATATGCTTGCAAGACCCTGAACCAACCAGCACAACTAAGCAATATGCATGCAACTCCATTTGAGCTCTCATTCTGCCTTCTGTTTGATAGTTGGTAACATTTCATTCCCCTCATGTCTTCATTCATCTATTGCTTAGCTTAGTCTACCTGGCAATGTGTTGCTGGTGCTTCTTTTCTTTGGTTTCTTTGATCTTTTTTTCTTATTTCTTTGATATTTATCAGGTTGTGATTGAAGATATTGGGAATTAGATTAAGCAACTATAAGGCTACAAGGTGCAGTAGGTTGGATTACTTGACTAGAATTGTGGAATTGTAATTTTTTACACTTTAGAAACTTGTTTGTATATGTACGGATATGAAATATTGGTTCAGTTAATAATGCATTTGGTGGTGTATAATTGGAGGAAGATTGCTTTTATTACTTTTTTTTTGGATTCTTTGGAAGTTTTAAGGACACTTTTTCAATGACCTGTATCATATTCAAGGACATGGTGTTTTTTTATACATGACTCTTTTTAAGTGTCCTATTTTAGTTTTAAGGACACATATGAATGTATTTTTTTGTGTCCTCTATGGATTTAAGGACTCCATTTCTAGAGTTTTTAGGACATGCTTTGTGTGTCCTAGTAGAGAAAAGAGGACACATATTAGATAATATGAGGATGCGATTTAGGTGTCCTCTTATGGATTTAAGGACACCACATCCAGAGCTTTTAGGACACACAAACTGTGTCCTCGTATAGAAAAGAGGACACGTTTCCAGTGTCCTTGTTTGAGACTTACAATGACTCCCAGATAGAGGACTCTTTTTTAGAGAGTCCTTGTATGCATTTAAGGACACTGTTTCAATGTCCTTAAATCATGTTTTTGTCGTAGTGCAATGAGTTTTGTGCTTCAGGTAACCGAAGAGCACAACTTAAGTAGTTGAATTTGTATTGACATTGAATAAAAATTTGGGTGACAAAATACATTTTGTGGATGATATTTTTATAAGTGCTATGCAATTGAGATATTCCATCAAAACAAAATAAACTCTGCCAAATTTTTTAGAATAATTTTTCTTGCTAGCATAAGGTAAATTTAGCCCACCTCAAATTTAATTCCTAGTTCTGTGCCTGGAGCATACACGATAGAGAGGAGCAGATATTTAACAAAAGATCGAAGAGAAGGGAGGCGGAAACTGATTAAATGAATGCAAAATAAAAAGCTAGCCGATTCAGTTTCTATTTGGATTCATAATAACTGGATCACTGGTACGGTGAGGAATTTTCATTCTTCCACTGATATATAGTTATATATACATACCCACACACACACAGAGTCAAGTATAACGGTCTCCATAGCCTCCTTTAATTGGCAACCTCATATCATCTATCATATATTTCAGTCATATTCTTCCATGCTGCACCTTCAAGATATTTTTGTCAATAATGTACGATCACTATCAACAGAAGGGAAAAGAAAAGGGTTAGTAAGAACAGAATATTAATAATGCTCAGTAAGTGATATGTTTTGAAGGAAATGTGGTAAACATCAGTTTGCATATAATAAAGGGTGGTACTATTCACACACTCATTTTCTCTATTCACACACCCTCTATTTTTCTATTACTTTAATTCAATTCTATTTTACAAATTACCCTAACTACCCTAATTAACTACCCTCCTTTGTAATTTTTTTTTCTTTTATCAGTGCGACTATTGCCACCATACCATTTTCTTAATACTTCGACTCCCACTTAAGACTTAAAGACGGAGAAATGGTTCTCCGCCTCCCACTTCGACTCTTAGCAAACCCTAGCCGTCGCCATGGTCTGGGGACTCAACAGTGGCGCACGACGCCAACGCCAAGCAAAGTTTCACGCTCTACCTTTTGCCTTCGATCTTCTAGGGGAAAACCAACGTCAAGCAGTTTCTATGACTACCCAACCGAGATCTCTCTTTGCAGAGGCTGTGTATCAAACTCTCTCTTCCACCATGTCTAACCCCATTGACGTCGGAGGAGATGATGGTGCTACCTTTATTGAGAATTCGAGGAGGCCAACACAAACGGATGTTGGTCGGGTCTGACCTCGAAGAGCACGCCTCAAGGCTCCTCAGATCGCTGTGGCTTGGTGTTTAAGGCTAGCATGTCAGGTTGGCTTTTCCAGTTTCCAACTTGTGACTACGACAAGGGGTTTTGACCCTCGTGGGGGAATGACAGCGGTGGGGCTTTAGGCTATCTGGGCTCGTGTTGCTCCGCTTCGATATGCCAGATTGACCGTCAGGGCTATCTGGACTCGTGTGGAGGCGGACGACAGAGACACTGGCAGCAGGAGAGTAGCGCCTCACGACGCGTTTCTTCTCAGCCAGAACCATGGACTGGGTGCCCGAGTTCAAGGTGCCCAAAGCAGATGGAGAGCCAAGCCCTTTGGGCTTTGGAAGATGTTTTCAACCTTGGGCCTATGGTTCTGGAATTGGGCCTTTTTGTGGACCAAACTGATGGGCTCTGGCCCTTTAGGGTTTCGGGTTTGGGATCCCGGTGGATTGTCTCAGCTAACCATATCTATGTTCTTTACATTTATGGTGGGTCTATGTACTATGTTTTTGTTTCATAGTGTAATAAGCTTGCTAGGAATAAGTGTGCGCGAAGTGTTCAATGAGTGGACCTATTCCTATGTACCACTGTGGTACCACCACAACTTCTTGTTTTGTCTAATGTCTATCTGCATGATTGACATGGCCTGCCCCAGATTTCACCCTGAAACCCAAAGTAACTGTCACGCCCCAAATTTTGAATAAAGGAATTTAAATCCGAAATGCGAGAACAAATAATCACAAGAAGACTCTTAGAAAATTTTCAAATAAACTAAGCAACAAACAAACTGAACTCACAATGTCAATACCGACTCGTTCTTTAGAGTCACATATTACATTACAGATAGTTTACAAATCAAACTGAATGACAATTCAACGTGTAACCACTCTCACCAACTCACTACACAGCGGAAGACTATAAGTATAAGCGCCCTTCTACACCCACGTGACGGAAAGTCCACCTCAGCTTCGATAACGATCAACCGATATTCTAACCTGCACAATAAACCCTCCACCATAGAATAGTGCACCGGGATTGAACAAAACAAACCCGGTAAGCTTTTCAGCTTGTATGAGTAAACTCAATTAAAGTGACTCACGTCACACATGCTTATAATTTCTTAATTCGTGAGATGAATTAAAGCAACAATATTTAAGATCACAAACACAACCAAACATACAATCACACAAGATAACAATTAGTAATCCCTGCATCGAAAGTTTAGTTTAGGAGGTCACCAAAGTCACCCAATTCAAATTATAGTAATCCCTGCGTTGAATTTTAGTTCAGGAGATTACAATTAAAGAAAACAATAGAAATCATATAAATCCCTGCATAGAGTTTAGTTCAGGAATTTACATTAAAACAAACAATACAAAAAGCTGTAATCCCTGCATATAACTTAGTTCGGGAGATTACATGAAAACAAACAAAAGAATTCATAGTAATCCCTGCATAGAAACTTAGTTCAGGAGATCACATGAAAACAATAATACAAAAGGCAGTAATCCCTGCATAGAAACTTAGTTCAGGAGATTACCTAAAATTCAACAATAGAATTCATAGAAATCCAAATCTCAAGTAAACACAAATGAAAGACCCCAAAAACCTTCCCTGAACTACGACAGACTCGAGCTCAACTGAATCGTAACCTGTCACCTCTGCCGAGGTTCAACCTTACGACCAAACTTCAGACCCTTTGGTCCTCAGAATAGAAATCCAGGTTACCACTATAACCTTCAAACTTTAGACCCTTCGGTCATCACGATAGAAATCCAGGTTACCACTGTAACCTTCAAACTTCAGACCCTTCGGTCATCAGGATAGAAATCCAGGTTACCACTGTAACCTTCAAACTTCGGACCACTTAGCCCTCAGAATAGAAATTCAGGTTACCACTGTAACCTTCAAACTTCAGACCTTTCGGTCCTCAGAATAAACCTAGGTTTACCACTGAAACCTTCTGACTCACAATTGTCACATCACAACTCCAAATAACTCTTTCAACAATATAAATCATCAAAAGTCTACATATCACATGCCACACCTTCCAGATATATATATATATATATATATATATATTCCACGTAAATATATATATACGTAGTCACCCACTCAGGGATGCCACTAATACCAACTATAGTTTTATAAATTAACTACTCGAAAATCATTTTATATCAAAACCTTGTTTTAACTTACCCATGAACCGTTGTCGATCAAGTTCATATATTTTAAAACAAATAATTTATTTTGATAAATAATTTCTCATGCTAACAATAAAATACACTAAAATAAAACATAACTAATTTATCAACCGAAACACCGTGAGATTTACTCACCTCCATATCCTGCTGCGTCTTCACACAAAACCAAGATAAGCACCAAATCGTCCAAACTCCACTCACACAATTTCATCAATCACCTAATCACATCAAGGCCACACTCAATACAACACAAAGCACACAATTCACAAAACACAATTATACGATGATCCAATAGTCGGATCCTCATCCGAGACCATCCAACGTCTTCAAAACACCTCTACGATCAACAAATCAAAACTACAAGTCGATCGGACGGCCAAATTCTCACGGATAGAAAACCGATCGAACCGAAAACCCTAAAACTTGGAAAATTCATAACATGCTCATACGATTTCCAAACATTACAAACTATATATCGAAATGCTCGTATCGACGAGTAGATCGAAATCAGGAACAGAAACCATCCCTGGGGTGGCTGGAAGCCGCTGAAAACACGACCACAGTGGCGGCACCGCCACCGGTCCAAAGTTAAAATTTGGCAAAACTTCCAACACCAGAGTTCTTCATCTCAACTCTAATTGAAACTTTCATAACTAACACAAAGCTTGAATCAAAGCCATTTGGCCGGAATTTACCTCGCAAGTTCAGAAATTCGAAGAACCCTAGAATCACAATTTTCAAAATTCGAGCTCCACAGGTTGAATCATTGCAAGCCGCTTGGAGAGAAACATCTACGTCCTCTGGGCTTCAAAAGCCCCCAAGAATCACCAACTGAGGTGGCCGGAAACTCCATCTCCGATCTGGGTGATTTGTAGTTCAGGTGCCAATCTTCCCGGAGTTGCTGCGTCGTGCACAGGTCTACCCACACCGTGAAACGTCATGGAGACGAAGTTGGGACTGAAGAAATAGGGACAAAAATCACCGCCTACGGTGGCCGGACGGCGGAGAACGAAGCCGTCGAAGTTGGCTGGGCGGAACTGAGGTCGGGAGAGAGGAGAGAGAAAAAGTTTCCCGTTTTGGAAACTTCTGATTTTTCTTATTTTTTCCCTATTTAACCAAAATGGAAACTTTTTCCGACGGCCATAACTTCATCATACGAACTCCGATTTTCGCGTTCCGCATGTCCACGAACTCGTATCGACGTGCTCTACAACTTTTGTGAGGGAAGTTTTCGGAGAAACCCAACGTATAAAAAGTCAACCTTTGCGCCCGAAACACTTCCACTCCACCCTTGAATGACGAACTCGTACAAACGAACACTTCATTAATCCCAGGAAACATTTAGGAATTAATAACAAATTTCCGAGGTCTTACAGTGGCCCTGCGGGACTCACTTTTAAAGAAGATTTTACCGAAAAATTTCTGCAGAACCTCCCCTAAATGTAGGCAACCCAAACCTATAAGAAACCAAAAACACTTCTAATAACCTAACCGTATCCTCCTGGAGCCACCCTACTCCCATATTCCAACCAACTCAAAATCAAAGATGATAATAGTAGTTCAAATACTTAAAGTTCCACGAAGCTCCATAATTAAAATACAACAATTCACCAAAGTTAGGTCATAGACCTCAAATATCATTCATTACAAGTTTGGGTCACAATTTCCATAGTAATCAGAGCAATCTAACAATAGAAATTGATATAAGATTCAGCAGGTTAAATAGGTAACCTACTATATGAGAAGACGGAAGCAGTTGCAGTCACTATCACTCACTCCTAATGCGTCGAGCAGCAACGCTGTGAACTAGGCATTTGAAACCAAAGGGCTCAGGGGGAAAGCATTTAAAACGTTAGTGTGAGTGGACAAAAAGTTAAATAGTTATAACATCAGGAAAAGAAAGAAAGAATTTATACTTCTCAGGCCACGAATTTTGAATAAAGAAAATTCAAATCCGAAACGCGAGAACAAACACAAGAAAACACATATAAAATTTTTTCATTTAAACTAAGTAACAAACAAACTGAACTCACAATGTCAATACTGACTCATTCTTTAGAGTCACATATTACATTACAGATAGTTTACAAATCAAATTGAATGACAATTCAATAAGTAAACACACCTACCACAACTCACTACACAGCGGAAGACTACAAGTATGAGCGCCCTTCTACACCCACGTGACGGAAAGTCCACCTCAACTTCGATAACGATCACCCGATATTCTAACCTACACAATAAACCCTACACCATAGAATAGTGCACCGGGATTGAACAAAACAAACCTGGTAAGCTTTTCAGCCCGTATGAGTAAACTCAATTAAAGTGACTCACGTCACTCATGCTTATAATTTCTCAACTCGTGAGATAATTCAAGCAACAACATTTAATTCCACAAAATACATGCTTTCACCATCTTAGCTTAACAAAAACAATATGTAATTATCACAACAAAACGTCAAGTTCAAATTAATCAATAACATGCTCAACAATTTCAACCCAACTAAAAACCCACATGCTCTGTCTCTCAATTCATTTTACATCCCCACAATCTATTAGATCACTATTCCTTTGCCTCAACGGCACAACCAGGAAATCATACTCATTTCCCTCAACATAACGCGGTTGCCAAAATCATGTCATCCCAACTCATTTATCAATCACTACAGATCACAACCCACAACTGTACCCACAATAAGAATTTAGCAAAATCAATAATCTCTGCATAGAAACTTAGTTCAGGAGATCACATGAAAACAAACGAAAGAAATCATATAAATCCCTGCATAGAGTTTAGTTCAGGAATTTACATTAAAACAAACAATACAAAAAGCAGTAATCCCTGCATATAACTTAGTTCAGGAGATTACAATAAAGCAAACAATACAAAATGCAGTAATCCCTGCATATAACTTAGTTCAGGAGATTACTTAAAATTCAACAATTAGAAGGAAAAGGAAAATCAATGAAGAAGTCCAACATCTCACACTAAAGTCAATGATCACCCATCAACTCCAAACTAAAGTCGATAGTCGATGTTCACCCATTGACTCCAAATAAATCATCTCACAACAACCCACTGCATCGTAACCTGCCCCCTTGACCAAGGTACAAGCATCCGATAACTGAACCGTAACCTGTCCCCTTGACCAAGGTGCAAGCATCCGATAACTGAACCGTAACCTGTCCCCTTGACCAAGGTGCAAGCATCCGATGACTTACACCCTAACTGTATCGTAACCTGCCCCCTTGACCAAGGTACAAGCATCCGATAACTGTATCGTAACCTGCCCCCTTGACCAAAGTGCAAGCATCCGATGACTTAACAACAGGTTACCACTGTAACCATCGGACTTCGGACCACCTGGCCCTCAGAACAAAACCCCCCCTAACAGGTTACCACTGTAACCGTCGGACCTCTGACCACTTGGCCCTCAGAACAAAACCTTTTAAGGAAATCCCACACGACTCACAATGTCACATCACATTTTCAATTCACTCTTTCAACAATATAATCATCAAACATATAAATATCACAACGCCACACCATCCATATATATATATATTCCACGTAAATATATATATATATATATATATATATACACGTAGTCATTCACGCAGGAATGACCACTAATACCAACTATAGTTTTATAAATTATACTTCTCGAAAATCATTTTATATCAAACATTGTTTTAACCTACCCATGAACCGTTGTCGATCAAGTTCATATATTTTAAAACAAATAATTTATTTTGAAAATGATTTAACAATTAAACAAGTAATTCCGAGTAATAAATAAATTGGTTCGTAAATGAACCACGTGAGATTTACTCACCTCTAACTCCAGCTGCGTCTTCACACAAATACCTAGACAAGCACAAAATCATCCAAACTCCGCTCACGCAATTCCATCAATCACCTAATCACATCAAGGTCACACTCAATACCACACAAAACACACAATTCACAAAACACAATTATATGACGATCAAACAGTCGAATCCTCATCGGAGACCATCCAACGTCATCGGAACACTTATACGATCAATATAACAAAACTACAAGTCAATTGGACGGCCGAATACTCACGGATCGAAAACCGAAAACCCTAAAACTTGGAAAATTCATAACATGCTCATACGGTTTCCAAAAATTACAAACTATATATCGAAATGCTCGTATCGACGAGTAGATCGCACAGAGGAGCAGAAACTGATCCAGAGGTGGCCGGAAGCCGGCGGAAACCACCACCACAATGGCGGCACCGCCACCAAACCAAAGTCAAAATTTGACAAAACCTCCAACATCAAAGTTCTTCATCTCAACTCCAATTGAAACTTTCATAACTACACCATAATCAGATTATGAGCCAAAAAGTATAATTTTACCTCGCAAGCCGAAGGATTCAAAAAACCCTAGTTTCAAAAACTCCAAAATTCGATCACTACATATCAAATCGCTGCAAGCCTTCTTGGGTGTAGCTTCTACTTCCTCTGGGCTAGAAAAGCCCTCAAAGAACTTGAGCTATAGGGCCGGAGCTGGGAGAACCAAGGCCGGCGATTTGAGGCGATTTGCAGCTCCACCGTGCAACTTCTCGGCCTTGTAGCGTCGTCTACGGTGCTTCCCATGACGAAGGACCACCACAGACGTGTAGAGGGGACTGAGGAGAGCAGGATTCCCTTTGGAATAGAAGCAAAAGGTGGCCGGAGGAGGAAGAAATTGGCCAGCGAAGGTGAGAGGCCGATCGGGCTCGGGGAGAGAGAAAACTTTCCGAAAATGGAAAGTTGGTATTTTTCTGATATTTTCAGATTTTTTTCCTATTTAACCAAAATGTAAACTTTTTCCGAAGACCATAACTTCTTCATACGAACTCCGATTTCCGCGTTCCACAAGTCCATGAACTCGTATCGACGTGCTCTACAATATCCGTGAAGGAAGTTTTCACAGAATCCTAACGTATAAAAAGTCAAACTTCGTAACCCCCTAAAACGTGCACTTCGAATAATTATTCGTCCGAAAATAATTCCACTCCACCCTCGAACCATGAAATCGTACAAACGAACACTTTATTAATCCTAGGAAACATTTAGAAATTAATAACAAATTTCTGAGGTCTTATAATACTTTCCCACAATTTAATTTGGAAATATAAATTTCCGATGCATGCAAGATTTAGAACAATTTATTTCCTTAACTTCAAAAGAGCATAAGAAAGAAAATAATCCAGCCCCGCTGGCTAAAGTAAATAAATAATAGGAAAAACATCACAAACCATGTACCACCTTTAAGCATTTCTACACTTTAGTATACCAACTTTCTTAACTATCACATTAGTATATCAAGTTTGCGCTTTTCTTTCATTTGGTGTACGCCGTTAATTTTTCCGTTATCTTTCAAAAAAAAAAAAAAAGAGAAATTTTGTTGATAAAGCGTAGTGGGCCCATATTTGTGAATTTATGTGTTTACTCTTTTACAGCTATAAATCTATCCTCTGCACTCGAAGGTAAACAGTTAAATTTTACTATTCATAATTTCGATCATTGATAGACTTGAGTTAAATGTTATCTGCAAAAATACTAGCAAAGAATTGAAAAAAGAAAGAGAAAAATTGAGAAAATTAAAAGACTTCAGAGAAAGTCTTAACAGAGAAACTCCCGATTACTGGGATATCATTTTTAGACTTCAAAAAAGAATCTATAAAATAGAAGAAGATATTGAAAATCTCTTATATATACTCAAAGAGGAACAAAAACCTCTTGATTATATAGGCATTGGTTAGATCCGCAAATCACTGGTATCAGAGCTTGTAAAAATAGCTCAGCAGGGGAATCCCCAATGGGGACAATGTCTGATTTAATAATAGAGAGACTGAATTCTCTATTAAAATCTTATGATGAAAAATATCAGATCCTGCAGAAAGAAATATCTAGATGTCAAGATCATCTAGAAAAAATTCCTGTTATAATCCACCAATTAGAAAAATTGGAAAACAAACTGGATTATATCAAAGAACTTCCAAAAACGGAAGAAGAAAAGCTAACGAGTGTTAGCAGAAAAATCAATGAACAGCAAAAAAAGCTGGACTCTATGAAAAATATACTGAAGGACAAGAAAGTGCCTACAGTAAAAACAAAGAAAGCTAATGGATTCAAACCATTAGAAAGACTGGAAAAGAATCATGTTCCAAACATGATTTCTCTGGATCCATCAACTAGTTCTACTAGTATTTGGTATGAAAATCCAAAAGAAACTCGAGATGTCAATATGATGAGCATCTTCGGGAAAAAGAAAGGAGTACAACTCCTAAATGCTGAAGAGTTCGAATACAACGAAATCGAGCATGAGGTAAAAAACGCCTCAATTCCAAAGCTAGATTTCAAACAAATCTACAAAAATGGAACATTTGACCTGATGGATAGCCATCATTTCAAATTACTGGAATTTACAACCCCCTCCACAACAGGAGAAACAGATCTACTACTGATCACTCCTGAAGAAGTTGCCAGAGCAAGAACAAAAAAGTATCAATTTATGCACATTGGAGCAGTCCAAGTCGGCATAAAATTACTTGCTCGAGAAGGAATAAACTGTTCAGTTCTATGTGCCTTGCAAGACAATAGACTAACAGATTTTCAAGCTAGTATGTTGGGAACACTTAAAGCATCTCTATGCAATCAAGTGGCTTATTTTAACTGTTTCCCAAATTTCTCAACCAGCTTGAAAGATGCAGCTCACTGTCTAAGACTGAGAGTCAAGACAGATGGCATATCTATGAAAAATGATATGCAAGAACTCGCAATAGTATACAGGATATACTATAAACTGATGAGTACCACAGTAGAGCCAAAGACAAGGATATCAAACATCTCTGGTCTTACTACTGGATTCCTCACCAGCCAGAAGAACCATTCATAACAGATTCACAAGGTTACTTGGAATGAAGTAACTTTTCCTATTGAATGGAAATTATCTGGTCCGAAGCTACTAGCAGAAAATGCAAAAGCTAAAATTTATGAAAGTAGAAAGACTGGAGAAATCAGTCTAAATTTTGACAAATCACAGAAAAAGTGATGTCTGTCCTGAGAACATCAGGATAAACAAAAATCTTCTCAAAAGAAGCTACAGCACTAAAGAATCTACTGTGAGCGGCACAAAAAACTCTGAAGAACCATCAGAGCCTATCACAGAAGAAGAACTAGAAGCTGATCTAAACAGACCAGTTAATATGTTTAGAGCACAAAAGCTCTATGATCTCTATGAAGCAGCAGAATTCTGTGAAAATCCTGAACGATTAGAAAAACTAATCGAAGAAATGAAAAAGTTCAATCCAAGAAAGGAAAGAAAACTCCTGCCCTATCAGGATATTGAAATGGAAGAAGGAAAAAGCTCCAAAACTTTCATAATTAGAGAAAAGGAAAAGCTAAAACTTCCCATACAGAAAGCCCCTACGGGCAAAAATGGAGAAAGGAATTCTCAAAGATTTGTCCCAGAGGACAAGATACCCAGAGTACCAATTTCCAATTATGATATCTGGCTAGATCTAGACAAAGCTCTAGACAAGAGAAAAACTCTTGACCAATGGGTAGACAGCCTGATGATGGCCTCTGCTCTTACCCTTGGAAAATTTGAAGCTTTTGATCTTCATATGTATTTTGAAACTACTCTCACTGGAGTAGCAAAAAAATATTACTTCTCTTTCAAAGAGACAGCCAGAGGAAAGGAATGGCTGGAAGAAATCAAAACTTTGAAATCTCCGTATGATTTTGCAGTACCCCTGTACGATCAGTTCTGTGGAGATCTTTCAAATCTGAGCGAAAAGGCTAAAGAAATGGCCAAATCAAATATCTATGCTCTCAAAATCTGTGACATGAGATATTTTGAGGAATACTTAAATGAATTTCAAGAATATTACTGTACGATTGGTGAACTAGAGAATACTGATCTAGTCAACCTATTGCACAGGAAACTCCCTGAACCATGGAGAACAGTTGTGAGAGAAAGCATAGCTAAAAAACCGATTGAAAGATTTTCAGTTGGGGGAATTGCCGACAGAATCATGCAATTATTGAAAGAACAATGCAAAGCCAATCTCAGAGCAAAGATGGCCAAGAAACAACTCAAAGGAGTTGAAAATTCCTGTTATGGAATACTGGATATGCCAACTAACTGGGGATGTCATGAATCCAAGTTCCACAGAAAGAAAAAAGAAAAATATTACTCTAAAAAATTCAGAAAGAGTAATAGAAAGAAAGATTGGAAATTCAAGAAACAACAAGATGAAGATCCTAAAAAGAAATTCTTCAAGAAGAATAGTCATTAGCATAAACAACAACCCAGCAAGAAAGCTTGCAGATGTTGGTTATGTAAAGCTGAAGGACAATATGCCAATGAATGCCTGGAAAATGGTAAAAGATCTACTAAAGCTCTCTTCGAAGAATATGAGCATATAGTAGAATCAACAAATATGAAAGGCTATGAACTAGCCTATTCTGATGGTGAAGAAGACGACAGGTCAGTATACTCTGCCTGGTCTGAAGAAGAATCATCTGAGTCAGAATCAGATTCTGAAGTAGAGTACTTCGAATCAAGACAGATGAATGTTCTAAGAATCAAAAAACTGGGAAGAAAGTAAGATAGAAACATCATTGTCTTCTTATCAGGTGAACCCTGGTACATTCGTTTGTGACTACTGCCTATGTCACGAAAAGGATGGTCTCACTATGTTTTGTGAAGAGTCAAAAAAGACTTATCACAAAGAATGCTTCATAGCTTAAGCAAGAAGAAAAACCAAGAATGGCCTTGTCAGCCAATTGGTTGAACAAGAATATGAATAATATTTCTCTGAGCAAAAAGAGAAAGAAATAGAAACTTTGTTCCAAGAAATCATGGAACCATCTTCCTCAAAAATTAAGGAAGAAATCATCAAAGAAGAAAACCTCGATGAAAATGTTGAACAAGTTGAACCACCAGAAATTATTCCGGAAGAATGTAAACCATTCATTCCAAAGGAACAAGCTCAGGAGAATGAGCTTCAACAATCGAAGGTCGTCTCTACTAGTAGATACAGCAACTACATAGAGATTGGACTCAAATTCCCTGATCACAAAAAATATCATCTACATGCATTTGTAGATAATGGATCAGGATTTACTGTTGCAAAGAGATTTGCAATTCCAGACGAACTCTGGAAAGAAGATAAGAAAAGAACAGCTACTAGTGTTACTTTTGACGGAAGTCACCTCACCATGAATAAAGTAGCAAAAAATGTTCACATCACCATTGGTGGAGGAACATTCTGGCAATCTGAAGGCTAAGGCTCAGACTTCTTGTTGGGAAATGATTTCATTCTCCAACAGAGATTTATTTAGGATGAAGAAGCAATAGGCTTCAGAAAAGGAGAACGGGTGTTCTGGGCAGATAGGCTTACCCAAGCCAAGAGTGTGGTAGGTCCACACTTTACTACCCAATATCAGAGATCGCAACAGAATAGTGGAGATCTTACCCCCTACAAACCCAAATTTGAACCCATACTCCAAATCAAACAACAACAAGAATTACTTGTTGAAGAATCTTCTGAAGAAGAAGAAGAAACTAGTGAAGAAGAAGAAGCTAGTTTCATACATAAGCATAACCTCAAGCATTTCCAGAATAAGCTTGAGTCTCAGAAAATTCCCACTCTTGAGAAAATCAAGAAACTACTCGAGCAGAACATCGATGTAGATCCCCAGAAGTTTTGGGAAAAAGACCCGGTGGTCTGTGAATTGAGATTACATGACATGAATGCTATCTGTCATGTCAAATCCATTCCTCAATACAAAGAGGAAGATCAAAAGGAATTCAGAAAAGATATTGAAGATCTCCTAAACAAGAGATTAATTCAACCTTCCACTAGCCCTCATCATGCTTCAGCATTCTAAATGAGTAACCATGCAGAAAACCTCAGAGGAAAAGCTAGAATGGTGATTGACTACAGAGACGTCAACAAGAAGACTATCAAAGACGGTTATCAAATTGCTCAAGTAAGAGTATTGATCAACCAGCTCAGAGGAGCTAAAGTCTTTTCAAAATTCGATGCAAAGTTGGGTTTTTGGCAGGTCAAGATGCATCCTGAGAGTGTACCTCTCACAGTATTTGGAACACCACAAGGACATTACGAATGGTTAGTAATGTCTTTTAGTCTAAAGCAAGCTCCCTCAATCTTCCAGAGAAAGATGGACAACATCTTCAATCATGTTGCGAAGTTCTGCGTCGTCTACATAGATGACATCCTATTCTTCTCCAAAAACAGAGAAGAACACATGAAACACCTCCACGAGGTTGTAAAGCTGATAGTTCAGCATGGAATTATCCTAGGAGAAAAGAAGATCTTCTTTATCCTCGATGAAGTCGATTTCCTAGGAATAAATATCAAGAATGGAGTAATAAAACTCCAACCTCATATCCTTGAAAAGATCTAGAAATTCCCAGATAGAATTCCTGATGCTAAGAGTCTAGAGAGATTCCTTTGTGTCATAAATTATGGGAGAGATTTCATCCCCAAAATCTCAGGATTAACAGCAATGTTATCTCCTAAGACAAGTTCCAAAAGAAAATGGAACTTCACAGAAGATGATGAGAAAATTGTGAAGCAAATAAAAAATCTCTGCAAAAACCTCCCTCCTCTTCAACAACCAAAAGAAAATGTTGAGATTATCCTCCAAACAGATGCGAGTGATAATTATTGGTCTGGTGTAGTTCTGGCGAAAGCGCCTGGAACTAACATTGAAAATATCTGTAAATTTTGTAGTGGCAAGTTCAGCCCCGCATAACTAAATTATCCCACAGGGGAAAAGAAAATTTTGGCTGCCAAGAAAACGATTTTAAATTCTCCAGTTTTTCTTGGAAAACCCTTTACTGTTCTCACCGATTGTGCTAGAGTAAAGAATCTTTACTGTTCTCACCGATTGTGCTAGAGTAAAGAATTTTAAAAAGGGTTAATGCTTATATACCCCAAATCCGGGAAAATACTTCTCATACACCCGAGTGTATTATTTTTGTTCCCTCTTACACAACCTTTTCTCATTTTCCTTCCTACCCACCCATCTTTTCAAAATCCCTACCATTAGTACCCTTTCGTCCTTTATCTAGCAATCTTCTTTGCTGTCTTCATTTGTTAGAGTCTGCATCTGTCTCTTTCATAAGTTTTACTGTATAATTTTGTTTATTTAAGAAGTTTTAAGAAACGTGGTGGGCCCATCAGAGTTTTTATTTGAATATATATATGAAATTGACAGTCATCGTCAAATTCGAAAGGTAAACAGTACATTTTACTATTCATAATTTCGATTGTAGACAGACTTGAACTGATTGCTATCTGCAAACACACTAGCAAAGAATTACAAAAGGAAAGAGAAAAACTGAGAAAATTAAAGGCCTATAGAGATAGCCTTAATAGAGACTCTCCCAACTATTGGGATATTATTTATAGACTTTAGACTAGAATCTATAAAATAGAAGAAGAGATAGATAATCTCCTATATGTTTTTGAAGAGGAACAAAAACCTCTTGATTATTTGAGCATTGGTTAGATCCGCACCTCACTGGTATCAAAGCTTGTAAAATAGCTCAAGGAGAACCCCTCCTTAATGGGGACAATGTCAGAATTGTTATTAGAGAAAATAAATTCTCTACTGAAATCTTCTGATGAGAAATATCAGAAGCTGTTACTAGAAGTATCTAGATGTCAGTCGACTCTAGAAAAATTACCTGCTATAATCCACCAATTGGAAAGATTGGAAAACAAACTGGATTTTATCAAAGAACTTCCAAAAACGGAAGAAGAAAAACTAACGAGTGTTAGTAGAAAAATCAAAGAACAGCAAAAAACGCTGGATTCTATACTGAAGGACAAGAAATTGCCTACAGTAAAAAAGAAGACTAATGGATTCAAACCATTAGAGAAACCAGACACAAATCGTGTTCCAAACATGATTTTTCTGGAACCATCTACTAGTCATACTAGTATCCGGTATGAAAACCCGGAAAAAAGAGAAATGAAGATGTTAAGCATCTTTGGAAAGAAAAAAGGAGTTCAACTCCTAAATTCTGAAGAATTTGAATACAATGAAATCGAGCAAGAGGTAAAAAACGCCTCAATTCCAAAGCTAGATTTCAAACAGATCTACAGAAGTGGAACATTTGACCTGATGGACAGCAATCACTTCAAAGTACTTGAATTCACAACCCCCTCAACAACAGGAGAGACAGATCTCTTGATGATCACCCAAGCTGAAGTTGCCCGAGCACAAGCCAAGCAGTATCAGTTTATGCATATTGGAGCAGTCCAAGTAGGCATAAAGCTTTTGGCAAGAGAAGGCATCAACTGTTCAGTCCTATGTGTCCTGCAAGACAACCGACTGACAGACTTCCAAGCTAGTCTGTTGGGAACTCTAGAAGCATCACTGTGCAACCAAGTGGCATATTTCAATTGCTTCCCCAACTTCACCACCAGCTTGAAGGATGCAGCCCACTATCTCAGACTGAGAGTCAAGACAGATGGAATATCTATGAAAGAAGAAATGCAAGAACTGGCGATAATATACCGAGTATACTATAAACTGATGAGCACCACAGTAGAGCCGAAGACACGGATCTCCAACATCCCTGGTCTCACTACTGGATTCCGCACCAGCCAGAAGAACCATTCACAGCAGATTCACAAGGTTGCTTGGAATGAAGTAACTTTTCCTCTTGAATGGAAATTATCCGGTCCAAAAAAGCTACCGAAAAGAGCTAAAGCAAAGATCTACGAGAGTAGAAGAACTGGAGAAATCAGCCTCAACTTCGACAATCACAGAAAAAGTGATGTCTGTCCTGAGAACATCAGGATAAACAGCAGTCTTCTGAGAAGAAGCTACAGCACCAGAGAAGCCGGTGTCAGTGGTATAAAATCCATTATCGAAGAGCCTATATCAGAAGAAGATCTGGAAGCTGATCTCAACAGACCAATCCATATGCTCAGAGCTGAGAGGCTCTATGATCTTTACAAAGAAGCTGAGAATTGCGAAAATTTTGAACGATTAGAAAAACTAATCGAAGAAATGAAAGAATTCAAATTCAAAAAGACGAGAAAAGTCTTTCCTTATCAAGATATTGAAATGGAAGATGGAGAAAGCTCCAGAACTTTCATAAAAAAAAGAAACAAGGGAAACAAAACTCCCATTCCAGAAAGCCCCCACGGGTAAAAAAGGAGAAAGAAATTCTCAAAGATTCGTCCCCGAGGACAATCTGCCAAGAGTTCCGATCACGAACTATGGCATCTGGTTGAATCTAGACAAGAGTCTAGACAAAAGAAAAACCATTGACCAATGGGTAGACAGCCTGATGATGGCCTCTGCACTTACCCTTGGCAAATTTGAAGCACCAGATTTGCAGGTGTACTATGAAACTACTCTTACTGGAGTGGCAAAAAAGTACTACCTATCTTTCAAAGAAACTGCCAGAGGAAGAGACTGGCTTGAAGAGATAAAAAATTCAAAGTCTCCGTATGATTTTGCAGTACCCCTGTACGATCAGTTCTGTGGAGATCTCTCAAATCTGAATGAGAAAGCCAAAGAAACAGCAAAGTCGAATATCTATGCTCTCAAAATCTGCGACATGAGATATTTCGAAGAATACCTGAATGAGTTTCAGGAATATTATTGTACAATTGGTGAACTAGAGAATACTGATCTAGTTAATCTGTTGCACAGAAAGCTCCCTGAACCATGGAGAACAGCTGTGAGAGAAAGCATAGCTGAGAAGCCAATTGAAAGGTTTTCAGTTGGAGGAATTGCCGACAGAATACGGCAATTACTGAAGGAGCAATGCAAAGCCAATCTTAGAGCTAAGATGGCCAAGAAACAACTCAAAGGCGTTGAAAATTTCTGTTACGGAATACTGGATATGCCCACAAACTGGGGATGTCATGAATCCAAATTCCACAGAAAGAAGAAAAAAGAAAAATATTACTCTAAAAAATTCAAAAAGAGTAATCAGAAGAAGAATTGGAAATTCAAGAGAAGTTCCAATTATAAGAAGCAACAAGATGAAGATCCAAAAAAGAAATTCTTCAAGAAAAAGAAGAATACTCATCAGCATAAACAACCTAGCAAGAAAGCTTGCAGATGTTGGTTGTGTAAAGCTGAAGGGCACTATGCCAATGAATGCCCGGAAAAAGGTAAAAGATCTACTAAAGCTCTCTTCGAAGAATATGAGCAAATAGTAGAGGTAGCAAACATGAAGGGCTACGAAATATCCTATTCAGATGATGAAGAAGATGATAGGTCAGTTTACTCTGCCTGGTCTGAAGAAGAAGAAACTTCATCAGAAGAGTCTGAGATTGATTCTGAAGTAGAGTACTTCGAATCCAGACAAATGAATGTTTTGAGAATCAAAAATTGGGAAGAAAGTAAGACAGAATCCCTCATGTCTTCTTATCAGGTCAACCCTGGTTCATTCGTTTGTGACTACTGCTTTTGTCACGAAAAGAATGGTCTCCCTATGTTCTGTGAAGAGTCGAAGAAGACGTATCACAAAGAATGCTTCATAGCTGAAGTAAGAAGAAAAACCAAGAATGGTCTTGTCAGCCAGTTGGTTGAGCAAGAATATGAAGAGTATTTTGCCGAGCAAAAGGCAAAAGAAGTAGAAACTCTGTTCCAGGAAACCATGGAACCATCTTCCTCAAAAAAGGAAGAAATCATCGATGAAGAAAAAATCGATGAGGATATTGAACTGGTTGAAATACCAGAAAATGTCGAACTGGTGAAACCACCAGAAACTGTTCATCTTTTAGAACGACAAGAGGCTACTGACACATAGGATCTACTTGGTCAGCCATCCGGCAAGTTTGATTATAAAGTCAGATATGATCCTCTGTCCTGGTACAATAATCTGGACATCAAAGAGATAATTCCTACAGACTGGGATGATACAAAACCTTCAAGTTTTGATAAATCACTCACTCAGGAAAATGTTCCAGAAGAATGTAAACCCTTCATTCCCAAGGAACAAGCTCAGGAAAATGAGCTTCATCAATCGAAAGCCGTCTCTACTAGTAGATACAGCAACTACATAGAGATCGGACTCAAGTTCCCTGATCACAGGAAATATCATCTACATGCCTTTGTAGATAATGGATTAGGCTTTACTGTTGCAAAGAGATTTGCAATTCCAGATGAACTCTTGAACGAAGATAAGAAAAATTCAGCTACTGGTGTTACATTTGATGGAAGCCATCTCACCATGAAGAAAGTAGCAAAAAATGTTCATATCACCATTGGTGGCAGAACATTTATCATCCAGAATGTTTGGCAGTCTGAAAGCCAAGGATCTGATTTCTTGTTGGGAAATGATTTTATTCTCCAACAAAGATTCATTCAGGATGAAGAAGCAATCGGTTTCAGAAAAGGAGAACGGGTGTTCTGGGCAGACCGACTCACACAAGCAAAAAGTGTAGTAGGTCCAGGTTTTACTACTCAGTATCAGAGATCGCAACAGAATAGTGGTGATCTTACCCCCTACAAACCCAAATTTGAGCCCATACTCCAAATCAAACAACAAGAAGAACTGCTTGTTGAAGAATCTTCAGAGGAAGAAGAAGAAGAAACTAGTGAAGACGAAGAAGCTAGTTTCATCCATGAACACAACCTCAAGCACTTTCAGAACAAGCTTGAGTCACAGCAAATTCCCACTCTTGAAAAAATCAAGAAACTACTCGAGCAGAATGTGGATACAAATCCTCAGAAGCTTTGGGAAAAAGACCCAGTGGTCTGTGAATTGAGATTGCATGACATGAACGCTATCTGCCATGTCAAAGCCATTCCTCAGTACAAAGAGGAAGATCAAAAAGAATTCAGAAGTGATATTGAAGATCTCCTGAAAAAGAGATTAATTCAACCCTCCACTAGCCCTCATCATGCTCCAGCATTCTACGTGAGAAATCATGCAGAGAATCTACGAGGAAAAGCTAGAATGGTTATTGACTACAGAGATGTCAATAAGAAGACTGTCAAAGACGGCTATCAGATCGCTCAAGTCAGAGTGCTGATCAACCAGCTCAGAGGAGCCAAAGTCTTTTCGAAATTCGATGCAAAGTCTGGTTTCTGGCAAGTCAAGATGCATCCTGAGAGTGTACCTCTCACTGCATTTGGAACACCACAAGGTCATTACGAGTGGCTGGTAATGCCTTTTGGGCTAAAGCAAGCTCCCTCAATCTTCCAAAGAAAGATGGACAACATCTTCAAGCATGTGGCGGAGTTCTGCGTCGTCTACATAGATGACATCCTGGTCTTCTCCAAAAACAGAGAAGAACACATGAAACACCTCCACGAGGTAGCAAAGCTGATAGTCCAGCATGGAATTATCCTAGGCGAGAAGAAAATCTTCTTTATCCTTGATGAAGTTGATTTCCTAGGAATAAACATCAAGAATGGAGTCATAAAGCTCCAACCCCACATCCTTGAAAAGATCTGGAAGTTCCCAGACAGAATTCCTGATGCTAAGAGTCTAGAGAGATTCCTTGGTGTCATAAATTATGGGAGAGATTTCATCCCTAGAATCTCAGGGTTAACAGCAATGTTATCTCCTAAGACAAGTTCCAAAAGAAAATGGAACTTCACAGAAGATGATGAAAAGATCGTAAAGCAGATAAAAAATCTCTGCAAAAACCTCCCTCCTCTTCAACAACTAGAAGAGAATGATGAAATTATCCTCCAGACAGATGCGAGTGATAATTACTGGTCCGGTGTTGTTCTGGCGAGAGCGCCTAGAACTAACATTGAAAAGATCTGCAAATTTTGTAGTGGCAAGTTCAGCCCTGCAGAACTGAATTATCCCACAGGGGAAAAGGAAATTTTGGCTGTCAAGAAAACGATTTTAAATTCTCCAGCTTATCTTGGAAACCCCTTTACTGTCCGCACCGATTGTGCTAGAGTAAAGAATTTCGAAAACTTTAAACTTGATAAAGCTGCTGATAGAGGAAGATAAGCCAACTGGCAATTATTTCTTAACCAATATGATTATACTGTTGAATTAATTGCAGGAAACAAGAACTATCTTCCAGACGCATTGACCATAGAAATGGCAATGTTCAGCCAAAGAGAAGACGACGAAGGTCGTAATCCCAGAAGCAGAAGGACTGGGAAAGAACAGGAACCTGAAGAGGATCCTAAAGAAACCAAAGAAAAAATCCTTAAAAGGTTTCTGCTAAGTCCAAAAGGCTTGGCCTCAACTGATCAATCCCAGGGTAAAGGATTGGCTAGCCCGTCTCAAACGGCAGACGGTAAAGGCTCATCAAGACCGTTGATGGCTGCTGCTTTGCCAAAAAGCAGACCAACTCCGAGTGGAGTTATAAATGTTTTTAATTATGAATTAAGAACTTTTGATACTCCTGTGTTTAGAACTGGCAAGAGACTAGCTTATCACCAGAAGGCAATCCTGGATAATCTCTTATTTGCCTTTCAAGAAAGAAGCAGTGGTTTGATGTTCCCAGCTCTTTTCGCATTAGCTGAAGAACTCTACGAAAATGGTAAACCACAAGGTGAAGAGCTTCATACACAGCAGAGTGCTGTAAGAAAAGAAAAAATTTCCTTCCTTGAAAGTCCAAAAAGTGCTAGGGTCCCTATCATGGCACTCAATGAATCAGACTGGCATGAATTCCATAGTCTGATAGGAAGGCATAATCCAGAAAACCTGGTTCCTCCAACTCTCTTCATTGTTTCAGGACCTTATGTTGGAAGATACCTGGTAAATGTTCAGAGTGAACATCCTCAAGAACACAAGCTCTGGCTTGTTGAAAATGGTTTTGTCCATAATCTGTGGACTAAAACTAATGATGATCTAAGAGGTTTGCCGCCTATTATTGTCAACACAGTCAAAAACATCAGGAAAAATGACTGTACACTTCGTCTGAAGTTCAGATCTACTCCTCCAGAATGGATCCAGAAGGCAAACGGTGAGGTTGAATATATTCCTCCATATCACTATGTGAGAATTATCCAAAGAAGGTATCTTCAACCAGCCTGTGTAGCATACAATGGCCAACCAAATTCTAGCATTCCTTGGATGAAGGCCATGGCTCTTGACTACATCAAAAAGATCATCTCTAAAGATTTCAACAATACCTTCCTGGCAGCAGGAGAAAAGACAATCATTACTGCTTATGATCATCCCGACGTAATCAGCAGTGACCTATTCCTATCTCTAACTAGAAGAGAGATAGACTCGACAATGGCATGCATGAATTGGGTGGAAAAGCTTGAAAATGACAACCACTACAAAATGTATGTTGATACAGACGTCGAGGATAATGCAACAACAACTCGCATGGCCCAGGCAGACAACAACTCCTTTGTCTTTGGCCACCATTCTAAAACGGACGAGAACATGTGAAGCTACAGGTGAAGAATCAGCACCAAAATTGCAACTGTAGAACTTTAGACTTTTCTAAAGCTACTTTTTCTTTTTCTTTTTCAAAAAGAAAAGGACAAGTGAAAAACATTTCACTTTTCACCTTTTACTTTTCCCTGACCGACCTCCACCAGCAGGAGCACTCAGAAAAGCAGGAGTCACGGAGTTGTTCTGTACATTTTTGTGTTTTGAATTCTAGTTTGAGTTCCGCTCCCTATATAAGGAGCTTTAGCTTCTCTTAGAAGGCATTCGAAGTTTGGATTAGAAAACATCCTATAGCAGAAATATTAGAATAGCAGTGTGCTTACCTTCCTGTCTAGGTGTGAAGTAGTAATCTTCCCTTACAAGTAAGTATCTGGTCTCATTCTTATGGATAGCTAAACAGCTTTTGCTGTTTACCTGAAAATGAGGCTCTGATTGTTCAAAGTTTGTATGTATATTTGAATAAATAAATTCAGATGGATGTTCACCCACTTCTTTAACTTTATAAGTTAGTATTATATTTCTATAAGCATCAGTGTCATTGTCTTTACATTTCATAATCATTTTAGTCAGTCATGTTTTACTATTCAAATGCATGCATCCCATGGAAATCAAAGGTTCTAAAGCTTTACTGTTCATCTGAAAGAATCAGTTTAAAAACAGAAAAAATTAGGACAAGCAGCAGTGATTCTGCCCTGTGAGTAGCCGCTTAGACAAGGAGTCGTTAGGCGAAATGTGGCATGTTGAAGGCTAGTCTTGTTTTTGTTTTTAACGTTTTAATTACTGTTCCTTTTGTTGGATAGAACTGTAGAGGAATCCAAAGGTCAACATAGGATACAAAAGGCATTTGTCTAGAAAAACCATCCCTGTTAGTCCTTCTATATCAACAACAGTGTAATACCAAAGTTTTGGGCAATTGGCAAAAATACCAAGGCTTTTTGGGTATACGGGAAAAGACCCTTTTAAAAATTTTAAACTTGATAAAGCTGCTGATAGAGGAAGATTAGCCAACTGGCAATTGTTTCTTAACCAATATGATTACATTGTTGAATTAATTACAGGAAACAAGAACTATCTTCCAGACGCCTTAACCAGGGAACTGGCCATGTTCAGCTAGAAAGAAGACGACGAAGGTCGCAATCCCAGAAGTAGAAGAACAACTGCGAAAGAACATGAAACCCAGGAGGATCCCAAAGAAAAAATCCTCAAAAGGTTCCTGCTAGGCCCCAAGGGACTAGCTTCAACTTATCAATCCCAGCGTAAAGGATTGGCTAGCCCGTCTCAAATGGCAGACGGTAAAGGCTCATCAAGACCGTTGACGGCTGTTGCTTTGCCAAAAAGAAAACCTACTCCTAGTGGAGTAATAAATGTTTTCAACTATGAACTTCAAACGTTTGACACTCCTGTGTTCAGAACTGGCAGGAGGCTAGCTTACCATCAGAAGGCAATCCTGGATAATCTTTTATTTGCCTTTCATGAAAGAAGTAGTGGTCTGATGTTCTCAGCTCTCTTTGCATTAGTTGAAGAACTATATGAAATTGCTAGACCACAGTTTGAAGAAACTCATACACAACAGAGTGTTGTTAAAAAAGAAAAAATTCACTTCCTCGAAGATCCAGAAAGTGCTAGAGTCCCTATCATAGCACTAAAAGAATCAGACTGGCATGAATTCCATTGTCTGATAGGAAGTCATAATTCTGAAGACCGTATCCCTCCAACTCTCTTCATCATTGCAGGACCATATGTTGGAAGATACCTAGTTAATGTTCAGAGTGAACATCCGCAAGAACACAAGCTTTGACTTGTGGAAAATGGTTTTGTTCATAATCTTTGGAGCAAAACAAATGATGATCTCAAGGGTCTGCCCCCCATTATCGTCAACACAGTCAAAAACATCAGAAAAAATGACTGTACCCTGAGACTGAAGTTCAGATCCACTCCACCAGAATGGATTCAGAAAACAAACGGTGAAGTTGAATACATTTCTCCTTATCATTATGTAAGAATTATTCAACGAAAATATCTTCAGCCTGCCTGTGTTGGATACAATGGCCAGCCAAACTCAAGCATTCCACGGATAAAGGCCATGTCCCTTGAATATATTAAGAAGATCATCTCTGGAGATACCAACAATACCTTCCTGGCAGCAGGAGAAAAAACCATTGTTACTGCCTACGATCATCCTGACGTAGTCAGCAGTGACCTATTCCTATCTCTCACCAGAAAAGAGATAGACTCGACACTGGCATGCCTACAGTGGGTGGAAAGACTTGAAAATGACCACCACTAAAACATGTATGTTGATACAGATGTCAAAGACAATGCAACAACTGCTAAAATGGCCCAGGAGGATAACAACTCGTTTGTCCTAGCTACAATTCAGAAACATATGAGAACATGTGAAGCAGCATGTGTAGAAAACACCGAAAGTACTTTTGGACTCTTCCCAAAAGCTACTTTTGCTTTTCAAAACAGAAGAAGGTGAAAAACATTTCACCCAAATGAATCTGCTTTTCCCCGTTCGACCTCCACCAGCAAGAGCACTCAGGAAAGCAGGAAATCACGGAGTTGTGCTGTACATTTTTCTGTTTTGAATTCTAGTTTGAGTTCCGCTCCCTATATAAGGAGCTTTAGTTTCATTTGTAAGGCATTCGAAAATTGAGATAGAATCATATTCTCTCAAACAAGAAAGTCATAGTAGCAGTTTGCTCGTCCTTCCAGTAGAGTGTGAAGTAGTGTGCTTTTCAAGTAAGTGTCTTCATATTCATGAATAGCTAAAACACCTTTTACCTATTTACCCAAGACTGAGGCTCTGGGTTTATCAGTTGTATTTATGTTTAATAAATAAATTTCTGACTGTGGGGCCAGTACCTTATCACAAAAAAAAAAAAAAAATTAGTTCTATTAAATTTTGTATCCTTAATTTCATCTGTTAGAAGGTCTACATTTAGTTTTAAAAATATCTTGCACATCTACCAGAATCATCCTTCAATTTGGCAACAATGATTCTGCCCTGATAGTAACTGCTTAGACAGGAAGTCGTTAGGTGAATAGTGGCATGTTGAAGGCTAGTCCTTAGGAGAGGAAGATTTTGTCTATCTGCTCGATACTATAGAAATTTTTGCAGAGTTTCCAACAGCAAGTTATAATAGTAGAACTTAACAGTTAAACTTAACGGTGTTAGTCCTATGTACTAAAATGAAGTTAAAATGCAAAGTTCGTACACCATTCTGATAGCTTTAGAAGTTCATACACCGAAGTGTAGAATCACCCATATTTCATACACTATTTGTGATAAAATCCCTAAATAATATGGGGAAGAGATTTCACCATACGGATATAGGAGCCCTTAGGCTCTACCCTCGACTGCCACCCACACATAGATTGTGTGAGGAGGAGAACTAATAACCTCTATTACCACTCACATGAGGAGGAGAATCCTCGACTGCCACTCACAAACACAAAGTAAGTGAGGAGGAGACACTAATAGAAAGACCCGAGTATGGTGAGGAAAAACATTCAAAAACCAGTAAATCCATAAGACTTCCCCACATTTCTCACGAAAAATAACTATATATATATATATATATATTTCAATGACGTGGCCCCGCACGCTAAAATATTCTCAAATTCATGATTTATATGTCACGCCCCAAATTTTGAATAACAAATTCAAATCCGAGACGTGAACAACAACCAACACAAATAACGTCCTGAATTTTTTTCTTAACCTACGTCTCGCAAACCATAATATAAACCTCTTAGTAGACTATCTCCTGAACCAATATTTACAATACCAACAACGATAAAACGTTAAGTCTGAAAGAGTCTACAACAAACCAAACTAGGTTAAGTGCAGTACTTAACACTGATGTTCTACTCCGCTCGATCTCGACCTTGATACTTCTTACCTGCAGGGTTATCCGCTACACTGTTTGAATAGTGTACTGGGATTGCAACAACACAAAACCCGGTAAGCTTTTTGCAAAGCTCGTGAGTAAATAAGAAATGAACGATTGATTTAATAAATCACAAGTCCTTAAATTTACTCAAGTAAACATCCAACAATCTCAACATCACAATGAGAACATCAACCCCACTCATGGGAAACAACAAGGAATACAATCTCAAAATCCTCAAATCACAAATATCACCACTTTGGTCCCATCCCACAACACGTTAGAGCTCTAACCACATCGTCACCTGTTACCTTGGCCTAGGTTCAAGTAAACGACCAAGGTTACCACTGTAACCTTCGGACTTCAGACCTTTCGGTCCTCAGAACAAATCTAGGTTACCACTGTAACCTTCGGACTTCAGACCTTTCGGCCCTCAGAACAAACTCAGGTTTACCACAGAAACCTTCGGACTTGAGACCTTTCGGCCCTCAGAACAATATAACTCCGTTATTATTTAACGGTTGAACTTTGGACCTCCCTGTCCTCAGAACACATACACTCCGGTTATCATTAACCAAAGATCCTTAGACCATTCGATCCTCGGAATCCTACATTCTCTATCTTCTACTCAACTCACAAAAATCAACATTTATCACCAACATTTATCAAATATTAACAACATGATTAAAATCATGATATCCCAATTCCACACCTCAATGTTACACCATTCAATACATAATTACGTAAATATATATACGTAATCATCCACTCAGGAATGACCACTAATACCAACTATAGTTCACATAAGAAAATCGGGAAATTCATTTTGTATAATTAAATCATTTTACTTACCTCTGGACCGTAGTTGATCAAGTCCATATGATTTAAAACAAATATTTATTCCATAAATATTTTCACACGATTACCACAGAAAATAAAGTAATTAAAAGTACTCGGTTCGTAATATGAACCACGTGAGGTTTACTTACCTCTAAACTCCCGCTACGTCTTCTTAACAGCTCGAAATATGAATCACAAATCTTCCGCCAAATCAAACCGTCAAACACTTAACCAAATGTGACTTGAATTTAGCCAACAACTCATAACATAAATAAACGATGATCTAACGGTCGGATAGAAATTAAACGATGATCTAACGGTCATATCCTCACAAATCGCCCTTAGGATCATCCTCCTAAATTATCACGAAGATCCAACGGTCAGATCCTCCTGAATCGCCTTTACTAACATCTCCACAAATTTATATGAAAATCCGACGGTCGGATTCTCACGAATCGCCTTCCAAATCACTATTTCACAATTGTACGAAGATCCCACGGTCGGATCTTCGCCCGTGACCACACAATGTCATCGGGATAGTCATACGATCAACATAATAAAACTACAAGTCCATCTGACGGTCTGATCTTCACAGATCACAAATCGAACGATCGAAATCGATCGAAATTGTAAAATTCATAACTTAATCATACGATCTCTAAAAATTACATGCTATATATCAAAATAATCGTATAAACATGTAGAACATAAAAATGGGCAGAAACTGCCCTAGGGACCCCCGGAGGTGGCCAGAAAAGGCCACCGGAGTTAGGGACAGAACCGCCGCCGACCACCGCCTATGGTGTCGGGGCCGAGCTTTTCCTTTTCGTTTAATCATTTTGAGCAACTTTCACAACTAGCTCGAAGTCAGAAAATGAACGTAAGTGGTCGAAAAATACCTCAACAGTCCGGTTTGGCCGGAATTTTTCCAGAAACCGGCGAGCTCCAGTTCAAAGTAAAAACTTCCACCACTCGCCTCGATCCCTTCTGGATACTTGTTCAGAAACTCAAGGCGAGTTCACCAGGCCAAGAATCAGAAGGAATAGTGGTCTGTAACTCGAGATATCCGGATCGAAAGGTTGTTTTTCGATCTTGAAGGGTTGTGTCACGCCCCTGATTTTTACAACAATAAAAATCGATATATATATAATCCCATAATTATACATGCGTGAATATTCAGTCATCAATACAAATACCTGGAACATCTTTCCCTTAAAACAAGTACCTACTGATACACTGAATCATCCAAGATAACATACACTCGCTCCACAGAGTTATATATTATACAAATTTACGAATTTAATTGTCATCACAATAAAACGTAAATGCTCCTCAGAGCTTACTGCATAGCGGAAGTCATATATTGGCAAAGCCAACAAAAATTGCTTCCTACCCGTTCAGCTGCCAACAAGCTGCCTCTGCTTCAGCCACGATTTTCCTGACCTGCAGGATTAACCCCTACACCAAAAGAATGGTGCACCGGGGTTGCCAAACAACAAACCCGGTAAGCTTCTTCAAGCTCGTATGAGTAACTCATGAACATCAATCAACAACTCACATCAATCTACTTAAGGAAACATGCAGCCATGAATCCTTCTAACATTCAATATCCTTTCCACAGAAAGGACAACATGAGTCACCGCTATGACCATATCCTATTTGCTAACTTAACCATCAAGTAGCAATTCAAGTCTCATCTAGACAATTAAAGAAGAATGCCATCTGAACTCTCCTTTAAGCCGCGAACCTATGAGTCTCAAGCAACCTCGACTGTTACTCCCATAAGCTATCATGGCAGATAAATTGTACTCACTCATCCTAATCAGGACGTGATTACCTATTTCCTGCCTTGAACACCATCTGTGATCTATCACCATCTGTGAACTGTCACCATCTGTGACATATGATTCAGACTCCGTCTAGTCAGGAAATCAACATCAAGGTCGCCATCTGCAACCTGTCACCATCTGTGACCTATAATCTTTAGACCCCATCTGGTCTCAGCTCAACCATTTATCACCATCTGTGACTCGTGATCTTCAGACCCCCTCTGGTCATGAAGTCAAACATCAAGGTTACCATCTGCAACCTGTTGCTATCTATGATCTATCACCATCTGTGACGTAAGATCTTCCTAGACCCTATCTGGTCTTGAGATCAACGTTAAGTAAGTCGCATCTGACTTAAGAACATACAACATCTAGTTTCGGTTTTCCTAATCCCTGCTCACCATCTGTGACCCTTGATACTAAAACCAATACATCTAAAATGAGTCACGCTTGACTCAAAATGTAACATCAAGCTCAATGCTTTCCAAACAATAGAAAACATCTTTTTCTATAATATCGTCTCTTGAAAAGTCGCATTTAACAATAATATGAACACCATCATGCATATTATTATTCATCATAATCATTCACAAGGATATATATATTTCATCTAAATATATATATATATATGTAGTCATTCGCTCAGGAATGCCTACTAATACCAACTATAGTTTGCAGTTAAATAATTAACGCCAAAACAATAATGGTACTTCTGTTCATAAAGATCCTTGTGAGATTTACTCACCTTGAACTCCTGCTGCGTCTTCAATACAGAACCGAACCAAAACTATCACTAACCACTCGTCCAAATACTTCGTCAAGTACCTAATCACATATGGTTCCAACTTAGTAATGATTCACATTTGATTTAGTTCGAAACCCCTGTTTTTGAACTAAAATCCCCAAAGTGGCGCCAATCGAGGCAAAACCACATCCGAGACCTCCCCATGTCTTCGGAATACGTCCACGATCGATGTGACCAAACCACAAATCGATCGGACGCTCGAATCCTCACGGATCAAATAAATTGATCGGTATGAAACTGCAAAAATCCTAACAAATCCAATCGAACTCCAAAATTTGCATATTATATATCGAAACGCTCGTATCGACGAGTAGAAGACATATAATAGCAGAAACAGTTCCATACATGGCCAGAACACCGCCGGAACGCCGCCACAGACGGTGGCGCACCGCCGCCGGCCAAAACTCAATATTTCACAAAACTCCCAACATCAAAAAGCTTCATCTAAGCATGCTTGTGAACTTTCATAACAGGATCGAAGTCAGAAAACAAGCTTAAGGGATCGAAAACTACCTCACAAGCCGTGAATAGTAATCCAATCCGAGTTGATCGAATTTTCACGTGAATCGATCCAAACAACCACCAAGGATCGATCGGCGAGGCAGCTCTGAGCTCAACCAAGAAAACTCGAAGCCGTGCCGACGTCGGAGCTGTGTTTTCCGGCCGGGTCCGAAAACACAAGGCTGCACCGCCTTGCAGCGCCGCCGTGGAGAAGAATCGGCGATAGAGACCACCAGAGGGACGACCAGACGGAAGAGGCGACCCTGCTGGCCAAGTTTCAAGGCCGGAGACCGCCGCAGTTGGCCGGAAAAGTCGGGTCGGATCGGCCGGGTTCGGGTCGGGTCAGTCGAAAATCTTCGATACTGAGGGAGCGGACGAGAGAGAAGAGAGAGAGAGGGTATGGTTTCCGGAAAAGGAAAGGGAAATAATGAAATAAAATTCTAATTTTCCCTTTATATACTAAAATGGAAACTTCTTTCCATAGCCATAACTTCCTCATACGAACTCCGATTTACGCGTTCCACATGTCCACGAACTCGTATCGACGCGCTCTACAACTTTCGTGAAGGAAATTTTCCGAGAATCCCAACATATAAAAAGTCAAACTTCACACGACCCCCTAAACTGTGAAATTCAATTATTTATACGTACGAAAATCATTCTACTCCATAAAAAATCTACGAATAAAGCATTATAACAATTATTCGTACAACTGGTCCATTATTAAATACCAAATTTAAATAACAGAAAACCAGGTCATCACAGTCTACCCTCCTTAAAGGAATTTCGTCCCGAAATTCACGCTTGCTCATCAACAAACAACTGTGGGTACTTCGCTCTCATATCTGACTCCAACTCCCAAGAAGCATCACCCTCGTCATGGTGACTCCACAATACCTTGACCAAGTCAACTTCTTTCCTTCGAAGTTGCTTTGTTGACCTATCCAAAATTCGAACAGGCTCAACAACAAAGGTCGTATCCGCATGCACCTCAATCGTACCATAATCAATCACATGTGACTCATCCTGAACATACTTCCTCAACATAGACACATGGAAAACATTATGCACGCCAGACATAATAGGAGGCAAGGCAAGCCTATAAGCCAAATCTCCTACCCTTTCCAGAATTTCAAAAGGTCCGACAAACCTTGGCGATAACTTCCCTTTCTTGCCAAATCTCACCACACCCTTCATGGGTGAGACCTTCAAGAACACATGATCACCCTCTTTAAACTCAACCTGTCTCCTTTTCAAATCTGCATAACTCTTCTGTCTACTCTGTGCTGTTCGAATCCTGTCCCTGATAACCGAAATCTTATCAGAGGTCTCCTGGACAATCTCAGGACCCAATAACACCTTATCTCCTGCCTCTGCCCAGCAGATCGGAGATCTACATGGCCTACCATACAGGGCCTCATATGGTGCCATGCCAATACTGGAGTGATAACTGTTGTTGTAGGAGAATTCAATCAACGGCAGATGATCCTCCCAGCTTCCCTTGAAGTCCAACACACAGGCTCTCAACATATCCTCCAACACCTGATTCACTCGCTCAGTCTGCCCATCAGTCTGAGGGTGAAATGCCGTACTCATATCTAAATCAGTTCCCATGGCCTTTTGGAAACCGCTCCAAAATTTTGAAGTAAACCGAGTATCACGATCAGAAACAATTGACACAGGCACACCATGAAGTTTCACGATTACCTCGATGTAAAGCTCGCACAACATGTCAACCGAATACGTCATTGACACCGGAAGAAAGTGCGCTGATTTCGTCAAACGATCCACGATCACCCACACTGCATCGTGACTTCGTTTGGACCTAGGCAGTCCAGTGACAAAATCCATCGAGATCTGCTCCCACTTCCATACGGGAATAGGTAATGGCTTCAACATACCTGCAGGTCTCTGATGCTCAGCCTTCACACGTTGGCAAGTAAGACACTTGGAAACATACTCTGCCACGTCCTTTTTCATTCCATTCCACCAGAATTGCCTTCGCAAATCCCGATACATCTTAGTGCTTCCAGGGTGCACAGTATGCCGCGATCGATGCCCCTGACGAAGAATCTCTCCCCTGAGGTCAACACGATCCGGAACATACAACCTATGGTTCAACCTCAAACCATCATCTACTCCCACCGTCCACTCACCTGGAACATCAATGGGTACGTCTGCAGCTAACTCTGCCAACTTCGCGCGTGAGAACTCATCCTCTTTCTGACCTTGAATGATCCTGGAAATCAGGGCAGGCTGTACCGTGATACTTCCAAGGAAACTTCCATTCTCAACTCTTGCTTGCACAAGGTCAAACTCAGATGCAGTCTCCAACATAAGCCATTCCTGAACCATAATAGAAGCAACAATACCTCTGGGCTTTCTACTCAAAGCATCCGCCACCACATTGGCCTTTCCTGGATGATACTCCAAGGTGAAATCATAGTCCTTTATGAGTTCCATCCACCTTCTCTGTCTCATGTTCAACTCCTTCTGAGAGAACAGATACTTCAAACTCTTATGATCCGAAAAGAGTTCGAACTTCTCCCCATACAAGTAATGCCTCCAAATCTTCAAGGCAAACACAACAGCAGCCAACTCCAAATCATGAGTGGGGTAATTACGCTCATGCACCTTCAACTGTCTAGAACCATAAGCGACAACACCTCCATGCTGCATCAATACACACCCCAAACCTTGATGAGACGCATCACTATAGATGACTAAACCGCCACCGCTTGTGGGAATAGTCAACACTGGGGCTGTGGTCAATCTAGCCTTCAACTCATTGAATGCTCGTTCACATTCTTCAGTCCACACAAACTGGACATTCTTCCTGGTCAACTTGGTCAAAGCCGAAGCAATGCTAGAAAATCCCTCAATGAATCTCCGATAATAACCTGCCAAACCCAGGAAACTACGTACCTCAGTAACTGTAGTGGGTTGGCCCCAGTTCATCACTGCTTCCACCTTAGAAGGATCCACAGAGATTCCATCCTTCGAAATCACATGACCAAGGAACTTGATCTCCCTTTGCCAAAATTCGCACTTCTCGAATTTCGCAAACAACTTCTCTTCTCTCAAAAGTTGTAGCACAATCCGCAGATGTTGATCATGATCCTCCAACGTCTTGGAATAAACCAAAATATCATCCACGAACACTACCACAAACTTATCCAAGTACGGACTGAACATACGGTTCATCAAGTCCATAAAGGCTGCAGGTGCATTGGTTAAACCAAAAGGCATGACAACAAACTCAAAGTGTCCATACCTAGTCCTAAAAGCAGTCTTAGGAACATCATCATCTTTCACCCTCAACTGGTGATATCCGGATCTCAAATCGATCTTCGAGAATACAGCAGCTTCCTTAAGCTGGTCGAACAAGTCATCAATCCTAGGTAAAGGGTACCTATTCTTAATCGTCACCTTGTTCAACTGCCGATAATCCACACACAACCTTAGTGAACCATCCTTCTTCTTCGCAAACACCACAGGTGCACCCCAAGGAGAAGCACTAGGTCTAATGAACCCTTGCTCAAGTAAACCATCAATTTGCTCCTTCAACTCTTTAAGTTCAGTTGGTGCCATCCGAAATGGTGCCATAGATACAGGTGCAGTACCTGGTATCACATCGATAGCAAAATCCACTTCCCTCCTCGGAGGTAATCCTGGTATCTCCTGAAATACATCAATGTACTCGGAAACCACAGAAATCTCTGCCATAACCGCAGTACAACTCACTGACTCCACATGAGCTAAGAATCCTGCCCTTAAAGCAGTATCTGACCTAAGACACCGATAACGAAACACCGGCTGCCCAGGTATATGAAATGACACTACCATTTCAAAGCAATCAATCATAGCATGGTTTGGCCTCAGCCAATCAATACCCAAAATGACATCATACTTATGATCTGCTAATACAATCAAGGCCGCGGTAAACTCCTTACCACCAATCACAATTGGACAAGCATCACAAAACTTATCAAGCTCAAGGGAAACACCAAGTGGGGAAATAACACACAAGGATCTAGCAAGAGGCCTAGGAGTTAAACCTAACATATCAACCACAGAACTAGATATGAAAGAGTGGGACGCTCCCGTATCAAATAACACCCTAGCAAAGAAATCAAATAAGGATAAGGTACCTTCCACTCCGGCATTCTGCTGACCAATAGCAAACACCCTAGCATTTCCCGGAGGTAGATGCCTCTGCTGATTTCCTTGTCCCCTACGCTGCTGGGTACAATCCCTTGAGAAGTGCCCCGTCTGGCCACATGTGAAGCATGCCAAGTTCTTAGGTTTCGTGCAATCTCGAGCAACATGGCCCATCTCATTGCAATTGAAACACTTCGGGTTCGCCACTGGCCTATTAGGTGCAACCCTAGCAGGTGCAGCTGCAGCCCTAGCTGGTGCCTGCTGATTAGTCCTCTGTCTCTTCCAGAATCCACCTCGATTCCCTGATGCCTTACTGCTCCCCGCAGTTGCCTTTCCCTTTCTTTGGAAATCCCTCTCAGCCGATTCGTGTTCTTGGAGAGTCAAGTTCTCCTGCTCAATGGCCATAGCCTTAACGAAAATGAGCTCTACCGTCTTCAGTTCCAGAACAGCGACATCGCGCCGGATTGAAGCATTCAGTCCCCACTGAAACTTCATAGCTAAGCTCTCAGCATCCATCTGCCTCACAAAGCGATACAACCTTGAGAACTCAGCTTCATACTCCCTCACACTCTTAGTCCCTTGGACTAACGAGATGAATTCCCTTTCCATCTGCTCCCTCACTGAAGGCGGAAAGTACTTTTTCCTGAACAGTTCCACAAACTCATTCCAGGTCATGGTGGACACGTCCATCACCCTCTGTGTGCCATTCCACCAAACCCGTGCATCGCCTTGGAGCATAAATGTGGAAATCTTCCTCTTCTCAATGTCGTCACAGACGACCATCTCGAAGTAGGTCTTCATATTCTCAATCCATTGGTCTGCCAACATGTGATCCGTACCTCCCTGAAATGGAACTCCTCCCAATCTCGAAATCTCCTTTGCCAACTTCGACAAACGAGTAGGATCTACAACGTTAGCAACCTCCACCACAGGTGGAACAGGCAACTCAACATTTGATGCCTCCACATCATTCTCAAACATCTCCTCAACAGGAGGAGGAATCCCGCCTCTACCTCGGGCACTACCTCTGCCTCTGGGTCTACCTCGACCCCTAGCTCTGCCTCCTCGAGGGTCCATCACCTAAGGAGTATAACAACATGTGGTTAATACATGTATAACTCTCAAACACAAGTATAAGTCAACGCTATGACTCGATCAACCACAATGCTACGTCAAGGATACAATTCCATCCCCTACGTAAATCTTGAGTTAGACTAAAGGTCATCATTCCTTAAAAGTCTTTAACTCATAGAAGCTACATCTAGCTCCTACACTTCCTTCCCTAAGTCGACACTACCCTGACGACTCACATCCTACCGTTCACTACATACCCAATGACTATATCAATACCGAAGAGCATATGATGGGGATCCGCTGCAGACGGGCCATCACTCGAGGAGTATTGATTGTGTCACCAAATATGTACCTTACGCTCTGATACCAATCTGTCACGCCCCTGATTTTTACAACAATAAAAATCGATATATATATAATCCCATAATTATACATGCGTGAATATTCAGTCATCAATACAAATACCTGGAACATCTTTCCCTTAAAACAAGTACCTACTGATACACTGAATCATCCAAGATAACATACACTCGCTCCACAGAGTTATATATTATACAAATTTACGAATTTAATTGTCATCACAATAAAACGTAAATGCTCCTCAGAGCTTACTGCATAGCGGAAGTCATATATTGGCAAAGCCAACAAAAATTGCTTCCTACCCGTTCAGCTGCCAACAAGCTGCCTCTGCTTCAGCCACGATTTTCCTGACCTGCAGGATTAACCCCTACACCAAAAGAATGGTGCACCGGGGTTGCCAAACAACAAACCCGGTAAGCTTCTTCAAGCTCGTATGAGTAACTCATGAACATCAATCAACAACTCACATCAATCTACTTAAGGAAACATGCAGCCATGAATCCTTCTAACATTCAATATCCTTTCCACAGAAAGGACAACATGAGTCACCGCTATGACCATATCCTATTTGCTAACTTAACCATCAAGTAGCAATTCAAGTCTCATCTAGACAATTAAAGAAGAATGCCATCTGAACTCTCCTTTAAGCCGCGAACCTATGAGTCTCAAGCAACCTCGACTGTTACTCCCATAAGCTATCATGGCAGATAAATTGTACTCACTCATCCTAATCAGGACGTGATTACCTATTTCCTGCCTTGAACACCATCTGTGATCTATCACCATCTGTGAACTGTCACCATCTGTGACATATGATTCAGACTCCGTCTAGTCAGGAAATCAACATCAAGGTCGCCATCTGCAACCTGTCACCATCTGTGACCTATAATCTTTAGACCCCATCTGGTCTCAGCTCAACCATTTATCACCATCTGTGACTCGTGATCTTCAGACCCCCTCTGGTCATGAAGTCAAACATCAAGGTTACCATCTGCAACCTGTTGCTATCTATGATCTATCACCATCTGTGACGTAAGATCTTCCTAGACCCTATCTGGTCTTGAGATCAACGTTAAGTAAGTCGCATCTGACTTAAGAACATACAACATCTAGTTTCGGTTTTCCTAATCCCTGCTCACCATCTGTGACCCTTGATACTAAAACCAATACATCTAAAATGAGTCACGCTTGACTCAAAATGTAACATCAAGCTCAATGCTTTCCAAACAATAGAAAACATCTTTTTCTATAATATCGTCTCTTGAAAAGTCGCATTTAACAATAATATGAACACCATCATGCATATTATTATTCATCATAATCATTCACAAGGATATATATATTTCATCTAAATATATATATATATATGTAGTCATTCGCTCAGGAATGCCTACTAATACCAACTATAGTTTGCAGTTAAATAATTAACGCCAAAACAATAATGGTACTTCTGTTCATAAAGATCCTTGTGAGATTTACTCACCTTGAACTCCTGCTGCGTCTTCAATACAGAACCGAACCAAAACTATCACTAACCACTCGTCCAAATACTTCGTCAAGTACCTAATCACATATGGTTCCAACTTAGTAATGATTCACATTTGATTTAGTTCGAAACCCCTGTTTTTGAACTAAAATCCCCAAAGTGGCGCCAATCGAGGCAAAACCACATCCGAGACCTCCCCATGTCTTCGGAATACGTCCACGATCGATGTGACCAAACCACAAATCGATCGGACGCTCGAATCCTCACGGATCAAATAAATTGATCGGTATGAAACTGCAAAAATCCTAACAAATCCAATCGAACTCCAAAATTTGCATATTATATATCGAAACGCTCGTATCGACGAGTAGAAGACATATAATAGCAGAAACAGTTCCATACATGGCCAGAACACCGCCGGAACGCCGCCACAGACGGTGGCGCACCGCCGCCGGCCAAAACTCAATATTTCACAAAACTCCCAACATCAAAAAGCTTCATCTAAGCATGCTTGTGAACTTTCATAACAGGATCGAAGTCAGAAAACAAGCTTAAGGGATCGAAAACTACCTCACAAGCCGTGAATAGTAATCCAATCCGAGTTGATCGAATTTTCACGTGAATCGATCCAAACAACCACCAAGGATCGATCGGCGAGGCAGCTCTGAGCTCAACCAAGAAAACTCGAAGCCGTGCCGACGTCGGAGCTGTGTTTTCCGGCCGGGTCCGAAAACACAAGGCTGCACCGCCTTGCAGCGCCGCCGTGGAGAAGAATCGGCGATAGAGACCACCAGAGGGACGACCAGACGGAAGAGGCGACCCTGCTGGCCAAGTTTCAAGGCCGGAGACCGCCGCAGTTGGCCGGAAAAGTCGGGTCGGATCGGCCGGGTTCGGGTCGGGTCAGTCGAAAATCTTCGATACTGAGGGAGCGGACGAGAGAGAAGAGAGAGAGAGGGTATGGTTTCCGGAAAAGGAAAGGGAAATAATGAAATAAAATTCTAATTTTCCCTTTATATACTAAAATGGAAACTTCTTTCCATAGCCATAACTTCCTCATACGAACTCCGATTTACGCGTTCCACATGTCCACGAACTCGTATCGACGCGCTCTACAACTTTCGTGAAGGAAATTTTCCGAGAATCCCAACATATAAAAAGTCAAACTTCACACGACCCCCTAAACTGTGAAATTCAATTATTTATACGTACGAAAATCATTCTACTCCATAAAAAATCTACGAATAAAGCATTATAACAATTATTCGTACAACTGGTCCATTATTAAATACCAAATTTAAATAACAGAAAACCAGGTCATCACAGGTTGAGCTCCGACGAACGTGAAATCGATCTACCCAGGTCCCGTCCTCCTTGGTGCTTGTTCAGGAAGTTGAGGCGAGTCCAACGAGCCAAAAATCAAGAGAATTGGTGGCCTGTAGCTCGAGATATCGAGCTCGACTCAAAATCGGCTCAAACGGAGCCGAGTCCTCCGCCGCCGCTGTCGGACTTGTTGTGGCGCAAGGCTGCCACTGGCGGCTGCGCAAAGTCGAGGCGAAGCTATAGGAAGTGGTCTGGTGTTGATTGGTGGCCGGTGGAGGGAGAGAGAGCTCAGCCAACTTTGCTCTGTTTTCTGGTGGTTTCGGACAAGAGAGAACGAGAGAGAGAGAGAGAGAGAGAGAGAGAGAGAATGGCTGACAGAAATGGAAACCCTAAATAGGGAAGGTTTCCAAAAATATATATACTAAATTTGGAAATTCTTCTAAATGCGATAACTAATTCGTACAAACTCCGATTCTTGCGTTCCGCATATGTACGAACTCGTATCGACGGGCTCTACGACTTTCGTGAAGAAAGTTTTCCCAAATTCCGTGCGTATAAAAAGTTGACTTCGTAACCCCCCCCCTAAAATGTGCATTTCAATTAATTATTCGCCCGAAACACTTCCGCTCCATCCACTAACCACGAAACCATCCGATAATTACTAAATTAAATTCCACAAAATCCTCGAAAAAAGTCACGAATTTCCGGGGCAACACAATATAGCCGAGCGATAATCGGTAACTATAAATCGGCGAAAAATCATATAGATCAATATGAATCATAAACCAAAATAATAATCGTGATAAATCATAATCGTCGTAGAATCAACAATGCAAACAAATCCATAAGATATCTCGAAAACAATTTCCCAAAGGCAAATTATAGCAAAATGAGGAAATGATAAACAAATAAGTAAAACATTATTTCGGGAAAATAATCGCATGCATCAATTCTTAAAAACAAAAGTCCACTCACAGTATTCGGCTAGTCCAGTCGTCGATTGGTATTCTCCTCGTATGAAGACTCCTCTCGTCCTGTACGAATAGCACTCATAAAAATATTATTACAGGACGGAAACTTAAATTTACGATAATTAGATAATGAAGTTCCTAAACATCTCCTTATACCCAACTCCTTCAATCCACCTCGGATTCCATCCAAACTACACCAATTAAGTCGGTTCGTCAATATATAAATTCTAGGCAAAATTCAAGAGAAATTCCGATAGTCGGTTTCTCGAAATTTGATAACCGAAACTCTTAACTATTCAAAAATTTATAATCTATTTACAACTTCTCCAATCTTCATCAAAATCACATTGACAACCTCCACAACTCATGTACATTATAATTAGCTAAAAACAGAAACCAAAAACTCCACCCTACGCGCCATCTACAGTGGCGGCACGTGGGCTACACGCGCCGACAGCAACCACCTCCAATGGCCACCAAAATTTGGCAGCACCACCTACTCAACAAACCCAACATCTTTCTCAACTACAATAAGTTCCAATTTTATCTTGAAGAGCTCCAATTTGGCTGATGAACACAAGCCCAGAAATTTCAAAACCCTAGTTTTGAAATTTCTTCGATTCACTCTCCACACCACGAATTGAAGCTAGAAGCTTGAGGGGAAATGATCCTTGGCTCGAGGCGCCTCTACTATATCTGGTTTTGTGGCCGGAATTGGAAGAAATCGGCGATTGAAGTCGACTGCTACAGTGTAATGTAGGAGCTCGATCTACAAAATTCCAGCCAAATCGTCAAGAACCACCGCCGCAGGTGTGTCAAGGAGGAGGAGGAGCGTCGTCCAATGTCCAGAGTTCGTCGTTGGGTGGCCGGAAGGAGCAAATTTGCCGGAAATTGAAGAGAGGCCGAAGGGGAAGAGGAAACTCGGGGAAAGGAGAGAAAGAGAAAGAGTTACTGAGGTTTCCGAAAATGGAAACCTACTAATAGTAATTTCCATATATATACTTATTACCATAAACAGTAACTTTCACATTTTAAGCTATAACTTTCACATACGAACTCCGATTTAAGTGTACCAGACGTCCACGGACTCGGTTTAACGTCCCCTACAACTTAAGTGAAGAAAATTTTCTCAAATTGTTAACTCATAAAAAGTCAACTTCCCCCCCCCCCCCCCCCCCCCCCCCCCCCCTCCCCCAAATTATAAAAACTGAAACCGAGGACGATAAAACGTATAGTAATTCACTTATACACAGAAAAAGGGTAAATCGGATACGGGGCGTAACAATGATGACATCGGAAGGGTATGTAATGGCCATTCTGGCTTGAGATAAATGAAAATCGTTTTTATTTTGATTCAAAAAAAAAAAAAAAAACCATTTTCTGAACCTTACAAATATTTGAATTATTGAAAGACTATATTACCCAAGTGCAAAATGACTAATAAGTACATTAATTTTCGAAAATCTAAATTTGTAAATAAAATTAAATACATAACCAATTAATTAGATACAAAGACTACTTAATTTCTCATTGGATAACATTAAGCTTCTTCTTCTCCACCCAAATTTGAATTTATTACTTATTTTTTTTGTCCTTTTGTTCTCTCCTCATAGTTAATTCATTATTCAATTTACAAAACCATTAGTGTTAACTTCGTCAAGATCTTTGCAATATTCTTTATGAACATTGAAAGTAAAAAAAATAAAAACATGAAAAAAATCAATCTTTTCTTCATTGCTCATAGTTGTTAACTTACTAATATTTTGATATGGAATGAAATAGATGAACATTGATACTGAAAAAAAAAAAAAAAAAAGGAAGTAAATCAAATTATGATTTTAGTAGAAAACTTTAATATATTTTAGTTTTGTTATTGGTATAAATTAAATGAGAGATTTTCGTTATAAAAAAAAAATTTCTTTTTTAATTGGATATGTCATATAAGGATATTTCTAGAAAAGGAAAATGGGTTAGATAAGTAAATTTAATAATTGAAATTAAAAAGTAGGATGTAATGAGTAAGTAGGGTGAACAAAATAAATGATAGGGTGGCAATAGCCGCACCCTTTATCTATTTGGCAAGTCAATCATGAATCAAACATCATTTTGCAATAAATCAATTTTCTTTTACCCATAATAAATCACACGGTTCCCTTTATATAGAAGAATTAATTACAGTTCACTATTATGGAAATTCCTGGACCATCCCCCTCAATCATGCAGGTTTCTTTTGTCTATAACATTTGGAACGTTTTCGGCATAGTGCCCATATGTTTTATGCATGTCCATGTTTGTTTCCTTTTACAGATGTGCACACTCACAAAGAAACAAAGGAAGGCAATAATGCATTTCGTAACCATTGAGAAGGTCAAGAACTGGTGCTCTTGAAAATTTGAGGGCACATGGCGATGTAAATTTACAGCGTTTGAGATTTTTCGTAGATTGAATTACTTTTTTTAAACTAAGAGGCCTAAATTTTTTTTTTTGAGAGAAAATGACAACTTCATTAATAATAATAAAAAAAAAGATTACAAACGATAGATGTAGAAACTACATCATAAATGAAAAATACAAAAATAAAAATTCGGAAATAAAACCTAATAGAACTACCACTGGATGCGAAAACGCATCTGAAGATGCACCGGATGTAAACCAAGCTATTTAAAAAATTACTAATGGTATGACCGACCATAAAAGGGCAATCTTCCATCAAAGTAACCGGTAATATGACCGACCAAGCATATTCTTCATAGATCATATGCCGAAAAGAGAACAATCTTCCACCTATGTTACCGGTAGTATGACCGCCCATAAAAGAACAATCTTCTAACAATGTAACTGGTGATGTGACCATCCATGCATTTCCAAAGTAACAAATATGCCAAATAGAGGACAGTCTTCCACCTAAGTGCTAGTACCACAAATCAAGGGCCCAGCCCAAACAACCAACATAGGCCCAAAGAAAATCAGGATCCCTAGCCCAATTCCAGACCCACCCCAGATCCCAAACATGAACTTGGATCCAAACCCCATTACCACCCTGGTCCCAGATCCGGGTCCTCCCCCAGCCTCTCGGCCCGACTTGCCCTTCTCTGGCCCAACCTTTCGCCCCAGTCCACCAATGCCGCTCCGGCCAGCTCCCAGGAACCAAGTCAAGCCCGCGATTGCTACGTGACACCACCACGCCTACAATTCCAATTCGGCTCATCCTGGAACCATTCTCCACCGCCCGCCATTGCCTTACACGACAACAGCCATGTACTGATAGCACCATTTGTTCTCCACGACCGCGCAGTGGACGGGCAAATCGGATCAGCAATCCACATGACCTACTCTCACACCGCATTGCCACATCTAGTCCCCCTCTTTCTATCGTCAGATCCGAATGGTGAAACCACCACCCGAAGAACTTCTGGCTCCAAACCTCACAACAACGACCCCACCGTGAGAAGATAAGTCGAACGACGCACAGTCCGCCCAACAACTCCTCGACTCGTCAGCATCCCAGATCCTCCATTCTCATGGAGGAAGGTTTCAGATACGACCACTGCAAAGGCGGCCGCTCTCTACCCTAGCAAAGTGCTAGGTTTATTAATAGATTATCGGCTATCAAAATAAAAATATTATTGAATGAACCTAAAATAAAAATTGCATAGCACATTGTACGTATACCAATCAAGATCTTTTTTTCTACAATTGAGAACTAATATCGAATTGGGTGGTTCTAGTTGAACTTTTGGTTGGAAATTTTATGATTTAAAATTAAAATATATTTTATTTATTTCTTTATTTATTTTAGGGGTTATTTTCATTATGTGTTTATTACTCTATTTATGGTTTAACGGTTTTATGTTTTAAATATATGCTTATTATTTGACCGTTATATGGTTTATGAGGCTAATTATGATCATGGTAGGTGTGACCTATATAAGGGTGCATGGCTAGAGTTGGAAGGCATATGGTGAGGCATGAAACATGCACATGTGTGGGAATTAAGATTGTCAGATAATGAGGGTATACATGATGTGCAACACTCGATCTTATGTATAGTATATAATATATCTATTTTAAGTATATACCGTTTTGAGTGCACGGGTGATTAAGGTTCAATGGGGTTTCTTAGCTACACGACGAAGCTCGAAGAGTTGTTGTATCTTGGGGGATGTTCGTCATTCAACCCTGTGCAGTAGGGGACGAATTTTCTCTTAGGACAGTGCGCTTGCATTCCTCGACTCGATAAGTTTTCCTATATAAAAATCTATATATTATATTATTTTATTACTTTATTTTATTTTCTTATCTATATCATTTTTCTTATTTCCCAAGATATTATCATATTATTTTGTGTTTTTATTTTACAGAAATTCCGTCCCATATTTTTTTACAACACTTCCAAATTTAATATTTGAACCTCTATTTTTTTAATTGTTATGAGACTTTATCAACTCATATGAAAAGACAAATATAGAAAAGAAAAAAAAAAACTCTTCTAACCTCTCCCGTAATATTAGTCACTTATAAGTTACTTAAAATAATTACTTAACCTTCTTTACTACATATTCAAAATATTCTACTAGTGAACTTATTTGTTAATTAATGAATCATCACCAAATGAAGCATCTTGCTTGGAAATTAGGGTTTTGCATATGTAAATGGTAAACTCTAGCATCGACATTTGCTTTTCATCCAAAGTCACCCATGCTTGTTAAACAGCGACAAGCGTGTCCCGTGGCCCACCATTGTACCGATATTGTCCCAACTTAACCACCCGATAGGTGTTGAGTTTTAATCACAAAAGGCCTCGGTACAATTGGATGAGATCCACCCACTTATAAGTTATATTTTATTTGTCACTTTTCCAATGTGGGATCTTTCCTCTCCAACAGGCCCCCTCACGTGCAACCTAACTCTAGGTCTGCACGTGAAATTAATTAACAATCCAATTCCCACATTAGGGATTGGGACACAAGTCTCAATATGAGACTCGGCCAATATAACAATCCAAGACTCACATCGGATACTTGATAACAATTCAATCGGAATTTTCCGATGGCAATATAAGGAACCCAAATTCGGGCCCATGACAATTGGAGACGCAATTGAAGAGAGACCCGCTCTGATACCATGTTAAACAGCGACAAGCGTGTCCCGTGGCCCACCATTGTACCGATATTGTCCCAACTTAACCACCCGATAGGTGTTGGGTTTTAATCACAAAAGGCTTCGGTACAATTAGGTGAGATCCACCCACTTATAAGTTATATTTTATTTGTCACTTTTCCAATGTGGGATCTTTCCTCTCCAACACGCCCCCTCACGTGCAACCTAACTCTAGGTCTGCACGTGAAATTAATTAACAATCCAATTCCCACATTGGGGATTGGGACACAAGTCTCAATACGAGACTCGGCCAATATAACAATCCAAGACCCACATCGGATACTTGATAACAATCCAATCGGAATTTTCCGATGGCAATATAAGGAACCCAAATTCGGGCCCATGACAATTGGAGACGCAATTGAAGAGAGACTCGCTCTGATACCATGTTAAACAGCGACAAGCGTGTCCCGTGGCCCACCATTGTACCGATACTGTCCCAACTTAACCACCCGATAGGTGTTGGGTTTTAATCACAAAATGTCTCGGTACAATTGGGTGAGATCCACCCACTTATAAGTTATATTTTATTTATCACTTTTCCAATGTGGGATCTTTCCTCTCCAACAATGCTTCAATTTCTTAATTGCAGTCTGTTTCAACGAATATTGTTAGATTTCTAACTGCATGTCCAACTTTTCCCACGACTCTAATCTGAAATAGCCTTCCCCATCCAAAATCAACTTGGTCAAGAATTCTTGTCCAGCTAGTGAATGCATAAATCTCTAGTGCTGGTTCTAGAAAAGTCTCCTCCTCCATCGAATCTAGCAAGTTACAGATGACTTTATATCCTTCTTCACATTTCAGAGTTTCTAAGTAATCACTGTTATGTTGAGGGATTCCTAAACTGGTTCACCAAGTTACATAGTTCATGATCACCACTCTGTCAACATAAATATGTGTGTGTCTATATATATACGGAACCATTATAGTGAGAGATCCTTTTTTTTAAGGAATTGATTATTTTACCAACTTTTCGATCACTTATCAGCATTTTTATCGTTCAGTTATTAGGTTTGTATGAGTAAATCAATTATGCAAATTTTTAGCCAAATTGATAATCGTTAAAGCATTCAAAACTATGATTTACAATTATAAACATGAACGGTTCAGGTTTGACAGATTTGGTTCGTTCATTGATTTAATCTAGTTCGATAACTTAACGATAAATAATTTGGCTGAAAATTTGCTGAAGTGATCTATTCATGGAGTCTTAAGAATTGAATGGTCAAAATGCCGATATGTGATAATTCAAGTTCAAAGGCGATATGTGATAATTCAAGTTCAAAGGCGCAAGTGAAAGATTGAAAATGAGCTGATAAAGAAGTTTATGGTGGTGAATAATTAAACCTTACGGTATATATGAGCTTGTCTGCTTGACGAATGGGCCGAATATGTGTTTTGAATGGTTAGCAAACAGTAATAGTTATTCTCTCTGACACCAGTAAAATTTCAATATATATATATATATATATATATATCCCTTAAATTTAAAATATGAGGATTTATATATATATATATATATATATATATTATTTTTCACTTTTGTGCGACCTAACTCAACGATTGTAACTAGGGCTGTCAATTTCGACATGACCCGATAACACGACTCGAAACCCGCACGAAATAAAGCGGGTTGAACCCGCACGATTAAAAAGCGGGTCGGCAGCGGGTCAACCCATCATGACCCATTTAATAAACGGGTCGGCCACGGGTCAACCCGCCAACACGAAGTGAACCCGTATAACCCGATTATGCTACTTCTTCTTGAAATTTTGGACGTTGGGAGTATTTGATCCTAGGATTGGACAATTTGAAATATTTTGCTTCATCATTACTGGATTTAATTATTTATGAATTATATATTATTTATATTCTTCGTCTTATGAAATTTTTAGTGAATTTAATCAATTTATGCATGTTTTTAGTTAAATGGGTAGCAGTGTTAACCCTTAAATGGGTCATTTTGTCCAATACGACACGACCTATTTATTAAATGAGTTAAGCGGGTTGGAAACGGGTAACCCGTTTAATAAATAGGTTGGGTTTGGGTTTAAATTTTCGACACGATTAATAAATGGGTTGGGTTTGGGTTTGTCTCTTGTGACACGACATATACATTGACCCGACACGAACCCAACCCGACACGACCCATTGACAGCCTTAATTGTAACTGTTGATTTCTAAGATTTCTATGTAAGAATTGTGTCTACAAAAAATTAATTAAATATATAATTATTTAATGATCGAAAATGTATAAACAAATAAAGGCGAAAAAGAAAAAATAATGTCGTCATTAGTGGATTTAATTATGCTTGACGGGTGATGAGTGTCAGCTACGTGACGGAGGTGAACAGAAAGTTTAATTGACGTGTAGCTTTGTTGTTTCTATACTATTGGCGACTCCGTACTATTGATCCGGCTGGCATCGACTAATTATTTACGATTAATTCCAATCATTGAACGTCTAAAGTTTTAGTTACATCACAAATTCACAATCATGCATGATTCTTTTATAATTTTCCTCAACACCACTCAATGTTGATCTTATCTGTTGGGAAGTAGACGGGTCTTGTTGGCTAAAAGCAGTGCCCATGTTTTTCATGCCATTTTTTTTATACAGTGAAAATGATTAAATTCTTGGTCAAGAATTCTAGTCCAGCTAGTGAATGCATAAACCTCTAGTGCTGGTTCTAGAGAAGTCTCCTCCTCCATCGAATCTAGCAAGTTACAAATGACTTTATATCCTTCTTCACATTTCAGAGTTTCTAAGTAATCACTTTTATGTTGAGGGATTCCCGAAGCTGGTTCACCAAGTTACATAGTTCATGATCACCACTCTGTTCTGTGGTCTCATCTGGAATATCTAGTAACACTAGAGTTCACCAAAACATGTTCCCAATGTTATTATCTAACAACATTTGCGAGGTCATTCTTGGCCTCATGTTAACTGCATGCACTGCTATGGAGAGTTTTGGGGAACTACCTTCAAGTGTTTCCAAAGAGGAAAATGATTTGTGGCCTCAATGAGGCCTAAGATTTATGACCTCAATTTTAGGTGTCATGCCATGTCACCTATACACGTCACTTATTTGTCAAATCATGTTATGTAATTCTTGAGAAAAAGATCATCTTATCCTTTCAAAATCTAATGACCCTAAATTAGTTTGATTTTTTTCTAAAAAAAAAATATTTTAGTTTTTTTTTTTCATTTTTCCTTTTCATTACACTCATGCTTTGATTTAAACAATAATTTTTTTTTCTTCAATTAAGAACAGAAAAAATTTCATGTAATTTAGTCAATAGATTTGCACATACATTCAAACAAAATATTTGCATCATACATGTATATAAATTCAACCTTTATTGGGTTCCTGCAAATTTTGAAAATATAATGTGAAAAATACATATTCATATGATTATTATATATTCTTTTGTTCATTTTTTTCTCTTTATGTAGCTAGGGTTTAAACATTGAAATTGAGTTTATTATTTTTTGTTGGTTTTTTTCCCTAATATTTAGATTGTAGATGGTAATTAATGACTGGTACTAACATGGAATTTTTTCTTACCTCTTAATTTAGACCACGTATTTTCCAAATTCAATTTACTAATGCTATTTTTTTGATGAAATTAATCAATATTTGGAAAGAAAATTTAATGCTTATTTCTTGACACCTAATTCAATATATTAATACTATTTGGAAAGAAAAATTATAGGAAAGAACTTAATTAAATGAAGAAAAATATTGGTCAAATAATTTGTAGACATATCTCTTAAATTAGTACATAATGAATAGCTAATATTTTTTTCATCACCTAATTAAATTTATTAATGTAATTGATTCACCCCCTAACATCTAAAAGGAAATGTAAAAGGGTAAAGTTGGTGTTGCAATAGTATGATGTGGCAAGATATATTATGTGAAATTAAAAAAAAAATTGTATTTGCTTACATGACATGACACCTAGGATTTGAGGCCACAAATCTTAGGCCTCATTGAGGCCCTATATCATTGCCCTTCTAAATAATGCGAGCAACAGCAACATGTCAACATAAATATGTGTGTGTCTATATATATATAGAGCTATTATAGTGAGAGATCTTTTTTTTTTTTAAGGAATTGATTATTTGACCAACTTTTTCGATCACTTATAAGCATTTTCATCGTTCAGTTATTAGGTCTATATGAGTAAATTAATTATGCCAATTTTCAGCCAAATTGATAATCGTTAAGGCATTCAAAACTGTGATTTACAATTATAAACATGAACGATTCAGATTTGACAGACTTGGTTCGTCCATTGATTTAATTTAATTCGATACCTTAACGGTAACTAATTTAGCTAAAAATTTGCTGAAATGATATATTCAAGGAGTCTTAAGAATTGAATGGTCAAAATGCCGATATGTGATATAAAAGTGGTTCCCACAAGGGATCCCTTAATTCAAGTTCAAAGGCGCAGGTGAAAGATTGAAAATGAGCTGATAAAGAAGTTGTTGGTGGTGAATTGTAAGGTTTAATTGTATATATGAGCTTGTCTGCTTGACGAATGGGCTGAATATGTGTTTTGAATGGTAAACAACCAGTAATAGTTATTCTCTCTCACTCCACTAAAATTTCAAAAAAAAAAATATCCCTCAAATTTAAAATATGAGGATTTATATATACTATTTTTCACTTTTATGTGACCTAACTCAACAATTGCAACTGTTACTTTCTTAAATTTTTATGTAAGAATTGTGTCTACAAAAATTTAACTAAATATATAATTATTTAATGATCGAAAATGTGTAAACAAATGTGTAAAGAAATAAAGGCGAAAAAGAAAAAACAATGTCTTCATTAGTGGATTTAATCATGCTTGATGGGTGATGATGTCAGCTACGTGACGGAGGTGAACAAAAGTTTAATTGACGTGGAGCTTTGTTGTTTCTATACTATTGGCGACTCCGTACTATTGGTCCGGCTGGCATCGACTAATTATTTACGATTAATTCCAATCATTGAACGTCTAAAGTTTTAGTTACATCACAAATTCACAATCATGCAGACCCAAATTATGCATGATTCTTTTATAATTTTCCTCAACACCACTCAATGTTGATCTTATCTGCTGGGAAGTAGACGGGTCTTGTTGGCTAAAAGCTAGGGCTGTCACTCGGTCGGTTCGAATCGGTTATAGGTATTACTAACTTCAAAACCAAAGCTTTCGGTTTCAAAACTGAGTTACCAATTACCAACCAAAATTTTCGGTTTTTAATTATATCTACCAAATTCGGTATTTCGGTTTTTGGTATTACCAACTTTAGAATAACTAATTCTTTATAATATAAATTAGAATGAACAAAACTAGGTTTTTGAATTTTATAGTCATAAACGTTGTATTCATCTACTAATTATAGCTTTCTTTTGTATATATGACATCAAGTTCTAGCAATTTTCAATAAAACTAGGTTATTTAACCATCTTTGACTAGGTTACTTAAAATACATTTACTATTAATGTAGTATATGTAGTAATGTTCATACTATTATAAAAGTTTTTATGTTTATTTCTTAATATACATGTATGTGTATTGAAAATTGTAGTAAATAAATCTAATATTTAGATAATCGGTAGATTCGGTATTTACCAAAACTAAACCAACTTTTTCGGTAATTTTCGATTTCAGTTTTATCGGTCTCGATTACCAAAAAGTCGGTTTACCAAACCTAAAACATCGGTTGGTATTCGGTCGGTTTGGTAATTAAAAAACCAAGTGGCAGCCCTACTAAAAGCAGTGCCCATGCATGTTTTTCATGCCATTTTTTTTTATACAGTGAAAATGATCAAATTCTTAATCCGTGGTGGATCTAGGAACTCTTTTTAAGGTGGGTAAGATTAGAGTGAAGCTGTATTTGATGATCGAAATGGACAACGCTCAAATACAGTAAGTTTTTTTATTTAAACTGCCAACTCCCAAAAAAAAATTTCTTTTAATTTCAGTTTTCTTTCATATTTATCAATTTATCCTTCCTCTGATAAGTTGTAGATTTTTAAACTATGATCAAGGAAGGGCAAATTGTGAGTTTTAAATTTAATCATAAGAGCAAGTGCAGCGGTATGGTTTTGCCCAGCTGCCATGTCATTTTGATGATGTGTTTACCGGCTAGAATGAAAAAATTGCTTCCACCGGGCCAAGCTTGACCAGCCAAGCTTTGGCTTTGCATGACCCAGGCCAAAAAAAATGGCAAGCCCGTGACTATTTTCCTACCCAGTCAAGTTTGCTGTCAGCTCGGCCTGAGCTCCCCACATGGCTGACGTCAGCCACTGACGCCCAGAGAGAGACGCGAAGGACGAGAGCGTGGAACACACGCAAGACGCAGGTGAAGCCGCAACGCGTGTGAGGCAGTTTTTTGTCGCATAGCGACAGAGAAGGGGTCAGGGCTTTGACACGTGCACAGGAGCTGTTGGCTGAACAGAATTTTTGAATCCAACGATCCTTTAATCTGGGTCGTTGGTTTCAATTAAGAAGAGGATCCAACGGCAAACAATTAATATGTATTTATGGGGTTTTAACGATAAGAAAAAAAATTGTAAAAATTTCTCTATAAATACCTACAATTTTTTCTAACATCTCACACCCAAAAAAATTGTTTTCAATGAACAGTTAAAAAATAAAATAATGAACAGTATTGACTGGTCAAGAACTGAACGGGTGGAAACCCATGTCCAGTGGCAGTGAATAGTTTCTTGACTGGTCGACCCCTCGACTTTTCGACCTTGACATTTCTTGACTACGGGTGAACTTGCTCTAAGCCTTATTGGCTAAATAGTTTTTTTTTTTTTTTGAGTAAATGAAGATTTCGTTGATAATCGCAGGCCATAACGGCACTTACAAATTTCCCAGAAACGAGAATCATGCACCATTCACTTAAGACATCGAAACTCACTTAATCAAGTAGCCTAGCTAACAAACTATAACATTACCCTACAAAGAAATAATTTTTGTGCAAAAACTTCCTTTGCCAATGCGCTCAATTGCGGTGCTCCAAAAGCTTCCATTATCAAGATGTAAAAGAAGAGAGTTTCTATTAGGACCTCCTAATCTACTTACTAGACCTCCCCCATTTTCTAATTATTAAATGAAATGTATGTCCTTATATGAAAAGACTGTTACAGACAACAAAATATTAAGAAAAAATATAGTTTTTTGTTCTCTCTCCAAAACTTTATAAGAATAGAAACACAATTTCATTTCCATTTTCAAATCTCATTTATGATTTTATTTGTTCATGAAAGCTTATGAAGAAAAAAAAGATTCAAAAGATAATGCATTCAAAATTACTTGGTGAATTATACAAGAACAAAACTATGATAGAATAGAAAAAATATTAGATTAATGTTCTTCTCATTAGTATTACAATATCATGAAACTGAGTGTAAACTAAACCAAATAATTAAGCTTGTGAAGCGGCATAAGATAACGTTATATAAAAATAATTAAATGAGAAAATTTATTTATTTTTTAACCATAAAACATGAAAAATTAGGTTTGAAAACGATTATGGTAATATTTTTTAATTAGTTATCAAGCTATGACTTATTTTTTCAATAATTATTTCAATTTTTCTTCTTTTGGCAAACAAACAATTATGGGAGCAATAAAACTCATCTTTAATATTTGGAACATTCCATTTATAATTAAGGTTAAGTTAGGTATTTGAAAGAGGTTTAGATAGCAAATTTTACTTTTTAAAAAGCAAATAGGAGGTGTAAAGAGCATGGGAGGTCAAATGAGCAAATATGGAGTTTCCAATAGAAAAACTCGTAAAAGAAACATCATAACATGCCAGCTAAAAAACCACATAAGCGTAGTTATTTGAAATAATCATCCGCATCCCAAATCCGAAACCCGAAATATGTGGGCCCCACATTAGCCCACATGGCAGCAGCGAAAAACAACCTTGAAAGGGCCCAATTCCAACTTCCAATATCTGCAGCCTTAGTTAGCCCACTAGAGCCCGAGACCAGATCTGTCCAAGACAAGCTAGGGTACCAAACCAAGTTGGGACTCCATCTTGCTTTGGGCACAGACCGGAGATGAGCACTCAAGTCGCCGATATCCTGCCTCACGGCCACTGCTTCGCTCGTCGCACAGCCCTCAGGACAGATTCTAATCTTTCAGCATCGCCATTACAATCAAGTCGTTTAGGAACCCACCACTAGGGCTGTCAATGGGTCGTGTTGGGTTGGGTTCGTGTCGGGTCAAGATATATGTCGTGTCACAAGAGACAAACTCAAACTCAACTCATTTATTAATCGTGTCGAAAATTTAAACTCAAACCCAACCTATTTATTAAACGGGTTACCCGTTTCCAACCCGCTTAACCCATTTAATAAATAGGTCGTGTCTTGTTGGACAAAATGACCTATTTAAAGGTTAACACTGCGACCCATTTAACTAAAAAAATGCATAAATTGATTAAATTCACTAAAAACTCTATAAGACGAAGAATATAAATAATTATATATAATTCATAAATAATTAAATCTAATAATGATGAAGCAAAATATTTCAAATTGTCCAATCTTAGGATTAAATACTCCAAATGTCCAAAATTTCAAGAAGAAGTATAGCATAATCGGGTTATACGGGTTCACTTCGTGTTGGCAGGTTGACCCGTGGCCGACTCGTTTATTAAATAGGTCATGACGGGTTGACCCGCTGCCGACCAACTTTTTAATCATGCGGGTTCAACCCACTTTATTTCGTGCGGGTTCAATCCACTTTATTTTGTGCGGGTTTCGAGTCGTGTTATTGGGTCGTGTCGGAATTGACAGCCCTACCCACCACCCCATGGTTTTGACTCCCAGATCCAGTGGATAGTAGCCTTGAGCTGAGCCCTCGGTGAACTAAATCGAGCCAATTCTCGCACCCATCTAGCGTTGGGTCTCCATGGATATGACCGCCGATCAATTTTCATCTCATCAATGTGTCAACTCCTGTGAGGAACAGATCGGGTGATGAGAGCTCTGGGGAAAAATGCTTTGCCCGATTAAGTGGTGGCCGTATGGGATTGGAGCCTTAGGGCCATTTGCATATGGCTTAGGAGGGAGAGTATTACCGACCGCCATAGCTGGAATGCGGGGCGTTGAGAGTTAGGGTTTGGGGAGAGCCGAAACACCATTTAATAATTTCTTAGACTTATTTAAGTAAGAGTGCTTGATTAATAGTTTAATTCTAATATATTCTTTTTTATTTTTTTCAAATTAAAAGTTTATTTTGACCCATTATGGGTCAACTCTTACATACATCCCGTCCAAATTTGGCTTTGCGTGGAAGGTTGTCACAATTATCCAATGGGTGCATAAAAGATAATTGTTGAAGCCCTTACAAAACCACAAATCTATATTGCATAGTGTTGTATTTTCTTGCGATTCCTGCGTAATTTTTTGTCGTGGTTCATGAGTTTATTGTAATTCGTAAGTTCTCTAACTCATGCACATATATAAGTTCCCTAACCCATGCACGTATAATTTCAGATTTTCAGTGTAGCACATTAAACTTTACATCAAACGTCATGTTAATTTTTGCTCTTTCAATCATGCTCGACAGAGCCATCAATATTTATTAACTAAATGTTATTTGAAAATTATATATGAAAAAAATTAAGCAGAGCTTAAGCGCCTACTAGAGCAAGCGGCTTGACAGGTCTTGTGGACCTAGGGTTTAGTTCTTATTTTACATGGGCCTTATCCATAAAAAGTCTTTGGACCTTTTGTTTCGAGTTGTACACATGAGTTGGGCCTTCTTGGCCTTTGTTCTTGATTTTTTGCTCTTTGCAATTTTGCATATGTTAGCTCCAAGGTGGTCCAGGACGATTTGTGGGGTTCATTTACTAGGGTTGGGTTCATAAACCCAATTCAGACTTCTTTATGTACACCTTGAGGTTGTGATGCCCTGGAATTTGAATATGTGATGGGGTTTTTTTGTCCGCGTAGTTGTCCTAATATTTTCTATTTTTCTTTTAGTGACCGTCGTAAATTTAATGAGTCATGAGCTCAATTTTTATGTAATTAGTCATCTGTCATATTGCTATCACGAGTAGAACATATAGAGTCATTTAAGTATCACTTTTTGTCTTGTCATTTTTGTTGAAGGAAACCCAAATTATGTGTGCCTGATCCAAACATGATTACTTATCCAAGTTATAATAGGGTAGTATATTCTAATCTCCTAATCAATATTTGATTAGGTTTCCTTGTACTCTAAAATATTGTACTTGTAATCCTCTATATAAATAGGCCCCTATTATGAATGAAAGCATCCAAGTATTCTCCCAAATTCTCTTCTCTCTTAAACCCTTACAAGTTAGTTAATAATTTTGTCATCTAACAAACAAAACTCAACCAATGCAGTAAGATGAGTTGTATGCACATCCAATAAAAAATTAAAATAGAATGGGTGTATGATAATATCTCGAATTCATTGTACAAATAGTTAAACTTACACAGATTTATTAAGCAACAGAACTAACTTATCCATAAGAAAACATTTATTGTATTTCAAGCATGGAAGGTAATCTTTGCACTAATTTACAACAAATTTGTTCCAATGAGTTGGACTTGTAGTCTTTGCACGACGACGAAGCCAGCTAGTGGGTTGTACGTAAGAAGCTGCCAAACGGATCCTTGCTTGATGATTGAGCCAAGTTGACTGTATGGAAGAAGTTTCCAGATGCTCTCACTGCTCCAACTGAGAAGCATTTACCACTCTGCTAAAAAACCACCGGAATTTAAAGCAAATACTCTTCAAGTCGCTGGCTCTAATAGCAAATGCTTCAACTTTTTCTTGGGCGATGGCATTCCTAGTCGAGATGGGTAAATCAGGATATGAAGGAGATTTGAATGCCCAATTTAGGAGTTCATCACCATAAAAATCTCCCTTTTTAAGCCACTTGTTGCTTGAAGAGCCACTGCTAGTTCCACCACCATGGGAGTAGGTGACTACGCTGCCTTGAGTGAATAAGAGCATTTTCCCAAGTGGTTCCCTTCTTGAACAATATAGCTATCTTCAATGTAGGTCGCTAGCAGCAGATGCAGACAAATTGCTTTCAACCCCTTTTCATCAATGGTTTGAAATACCGGCACCTGCAAATATTAATCATATATATTAAGGGAGTTGTATATGATATTATGATGTCTACTATACACTCATTTGACATCTAACCGAACCAATATTACAATGTAATTTACTACATGGACAACATATTTATCATATTTGTTTTATGTTATTTACATATAATTGAACCAAGTTACAATATTGAAAACAAATTTGTTCATAAACTTGTAATGAGGATGTATAGAACTAATATTACACAAAAAAAACTCACGTTACCACAATGACAACAAATTTGTTGTCATGTATGTAAATGTGTGTATGACATACATGTATGCACCCAATAATTTTTCATATATTAAGTAATAATAACCCAGAAAATAATAATACATATTATAAGTACTCATGCACTTAAAGAGGAAGAGGAAGTACGTGCTCGCCTTTTTCAGTGAAGCTAAGAAAAGAACGCACATGATGGTTTGTTTATCTTTTATCGGAAGAACAGAGAGGATATTTTGCACATCAAGAGCAATATTTTCTTCGAGTTTGTGAATGTTTTCCATGATCAGTGTCTTCAAATTTTCCTTTTTCTTTTTGGTCACAACTGTTTCCATATCCTTAGAGAGTTTGTTTTTTGATAACCACAAATCGATATCTGGTTTCATTAATTGTTTCTTCTCTTTCAGCAAAAGCTTATTTGATCTCTTTTGGAACTCCTGTGTATATGTGTTTCCATAACATGAAAATAAGTTTATTATGATTATTCATTGGTTCACTAAACTTTACACACACACACACACAACACAAACCTGCACTCTTGCATTGAGGTATACTAAAAACAGCGGCATGCCACTTGTAGGTATCAAAATAGAGAGGAAAATTTCTAACATATATATCCATACTACTAGTTAGGTTTGAACCAAAAGAACTGAAAAAACAAAAACCAAAAGACAAAGAGCCAATCTATATCTTGCTTGAAAAAAAAAATTGAAAAAAAATTGAAAAGCCACATCAGATTTAAAGGCGTACAAATATATACCAAAGTCAAAGATCTTTGGATTAGTGTCTTTCACCGGGCATAAGTCATCCCAATGCGAGATTATACTCAATAGGATATTAGAATATGTGAGGTTATGTTGAGCGACACACGCCACATATCCGCTAAGATTTGAGCTCGATACATAAATGATCGTTTTATTGGGACTGACAATAGGATTGATTTGATTACGCGTTGAAACCCAACAATGGATCTGTCTTTAAGTTGCAAGAAGGTACCCGAAGACTCCAAATAGTTACAAGATCCCCAAGAAAATTATTAATCATATTACATAGAACAAAATAAGAACTTAAATATAATGGGTGTCTGTAATAAGGACTATGAGAACTTACATGTGAAGCAAGGATAAAGGGAACAAAACCCAATATAGGTCTAAGTCATCTTTCAGCTCGGGTTATGTCTAATTGTCTATGATAGGACGCCACTCTAACGATCCGTAGATGTAATAAATCCAAATAGTATATTGGAGGGAAGTGAGAAAAAGAAAATTACTAGAATTAGGATCTTGGTTGTCTTTGATGCGGCTCACGAGGATCTGGACACATATACATCGCCAACATAATAAAATGGTGTAACAAATATTAAATAGTATAACAAACCGATTTGTCCTGATTTGAAATATGTCACTGGAATTTACTATTTTATTACCAGCAATTTATTGATTCTTGTAATGAGATAAAAAATTGACTGTAAAAAAAGGTTGTGCTTGTATAATGGGAAGAAAGACGTAGATGCGAGATAAGGGTGGATAATAGGTTAGGGAAGCATGACCGACATGATCTCTTCCTTCTACCACAACAACAACATCCACATTTAGAAATAAGAAAGTCGATTAGCTAAAATACATCTGTGACTGTTCGAGAGTAAATATAGAAGAGTTGTCCGTAGTGATGCACTTATTTTCATCGTCAATGGCATTCAGGTTACAGAAGATAGGATCGTTGAAGACGGAAAATGCACACGATATGAGAAAGAATGTATTCTACCAATGCTTTGCCTTGTGATGACATGCATTGAGCTTTTCGCTCACCGATGTCCTTCTTCTTCTATGTTCTCCATCTTCTTCCTTTGCTAATTTCGGATCGAGAATACTGAAAGAACACAACAAAACAGAACACACACAGACACGCTCATCGTACTAATTTAAAACTAAAATCAATGGTTTCAGATTTTTCTTTTGCAGAAACTGCCTGCTGAGTTCAGGCGCGAAGCCACTAAGGGACCGACTAGGTCCCGTGCCCCAATTAACTAAACGAACAAAAAATATTTGTAGATATCATACATATATTTACTGCTTCAGACATCTCCAACACCCACCATGCTTCATCTCTATACTTTATGCTTGCAGTCATTCTGGATTAGTTTAGGAAGGATGGAGATTCTTTGATATTATGAGAAATGATTACAAAATTAATCGAGCCCATGTTGGAGCATTATGCTTGCATGGTAGATCTTCTTGCTCGCACTGGGAATCTAACCAAGGCTATATAAATTTATTAACATGATGCCAATTGAGCCAGATGCCACAATCTGGGGTTCCTTGCTCCGTGGTTACACTTGTACCAATGTAGGATTCACCATGATGTGAAACTAGCAGAGAAAGTTGCAGAGCATGTCTTTGAGCTAGAGCCAGAAAACACTGGGTCTACTTCTAGCAAATATTATGCAGAGGCAGAAAAGTGGGAAGAGTTGAAGAAGTTGGGGGAGAGGATTGATCGGCGAGGTTTGAAAAAGAATACGGGCTGTAGTTGGATAGAGATCAAGGGAAAAGTTAATATCTTTGCTGCGAGAGACACTAAATGATTCTATAGATTAGCTTTAAATTTCATATTTGAATGCATGGTGGGTGTTGGAGAAGATGAAAATTTCCAGTTATATATTATAGTGGTTAATCTATTCACTACTAGCAAAACAACAATTACCCACGGATTTTAATCTGTGGGTAATAAGACTTTTACACACGGATATCAGTGTGTGATAGCCTTTACACACAGTACACGCACAGATTGGTGTTACCGTGCGGTTTGGAGGGGGGTAATGCTCATCTCACACGGATTATGTTGTCCGTGTGAAAAGGTTACGTGGGCCCCACCATAATTCCATAAATATAAATTACCGGAATGGAAAGCAATCCGTGTGAACAACTCTATTTCACACGGATTTCTGTAGCAAATGTATAAACTCTATTTCACACGGATTTCTGTTACCAACTCTATTTCACACGGATTTCTGTGCCAAATATATAAACTCTATTTCACACTGATATCTGTGTCAAAACCTATAACATTATTGATACAAATTTTCGGGTAAAATCTATATAATCTAACTTGCACTGATTTCAGTGTGTAAAAGTGACGGCATTTTAAAAAAAAAAAAATTTTACTAATTAATCTGCAACCTGAACCTATTTTTCTATAATAAATATACTTCAAATATTGCTTATAAAATGAACAAATCCACAACTGAATCGAAAATATTAAAACTTTACATTCATAGCAAGATGTTCTTTACATTTATAGCAAAATCTTGGATTACAAAAAACAAATTTGACGTTGTCATGCATCGATGGTAGGGCATCATCATCCAACTGGAAATCCATGTCGGACATATCTGCAATTATTGAGCACGCATCTCAGATAACATTAACATATTAATATCAGCAATATGAACCATAAGTACTATAATCACACTTAAACTTTTCTCTAGTTAAGTTTACTTATGATGTTTCCGGCCATCACCACTGTAATTAGGCTCAGCACTAGTAAGGATATGAGGCAGAACTAGGACTAGGACCACGACAGTAGGGTAGTAATTAATTGCCAGTACTTAGAGGAATGAATGGGAACCTGTGATACATCATTTGTGGTTGTTGGTGCTGCATTGCTTCATTTACTTGCCTTGTCTGCTTCATTATTGATGGTCTTTTGCTCCTGGTTTTGGATCGCAGAATGTGTCCCAGCTCATAGCAGTTTCTTGATCAAAGTGGCAGAGTCTATGACTCCTGAAACTGTGACTCTGCTGTTCAGCATCAATATTGACTTGGTAAACACCTTCAATTCTCTGAAGGAATTTATTTCCCATCACAGTTTATGTTCACTTTGATTGCTCAAGTGTTGATCTTGAGGAGCTTAAAGATCTTCATCAAACAAAGTTAACAGTCATATAGGGTTACAAGAATGATCATGATATCTGAATTAGCTTTGGGATCATTTGGTATCTTATTTGAAACTAAATTTTACTTTTTGTAAACATGAACATATCTGAATTGCTTGGGGCCAACAAGCTAGCTCTTTTGTATCAAATAAGAAAAACAAAAATAGGTGTTAACACCTAATTAATAACCTTGTGTAGAACCATAAAAAAATCCAAGATGGGCAGAATGTCATCAGTCAGCAAATCCCTTTCTCTGCAACTAACAAAAAATTCTATATTAATGATTCCAGTACAATTAATCAAAAGTCTCTATATTCAATTAAGCAAAAGCTGCAAAACAGAACAGTCCATACAATACCCAGCAACATTCACAGTTTCAAACACTGATTACATTATAACATTCACAGTTTCATACAATACCCAGCAACTTAACAAGAGATTAAAAGACTCACCGAGCTTGAAGAACCCAGCAATCAAACCAAGTCTTCTGCTTTGCTGCTTGATCGGCCTCACTAGCCAGACAGCCCCTGCGCCTGCATCACCGACCGCAGCTGTCCTCGCTGCGCCCCAGTGAGAGCTGCAGAGTTGAGCAACAACTAAAACAAGAAATAAAACTCTCACTTCAAATCTCCAATTAAATCATCTAGGACATGAATCAAACAGCTTATGTTCCAATTAAAAATTTCAAATTCGTTTATAAATCAATCTCCAAGCCAATTAGGCAATTACAAATTCTCAAAAATCCATACTTTCTGTATGTAACGCTTGAAAATGTAACATTCCAAAAGATATCTAATTTCCAGAACCCATCAATTTCTTTGCTCAAAGTTCAAAACTTGTTGCAGACAATATGAAAAACAGTCCAATTTGATCATCAATAACACTGACACACAAGAAAATTCCAACTAAAACCCATCAAAAATCCCTGATACATATGCAAAATATACGAGAATTAACAAAAAAGCATAAACTTTAGTGAGGAAGCGTACCATTTGCTGCCTCCAGGAAGCAAAGTCAACCCACAACACAGCTCCTCTAAACAACACCAACCTTCTCATTCTCCTTCTTCAGCTTCTGGGTACTTTCTCTCACTGTTTCACTCGATCTAATCAGCCACCCATCAGAGAACCAGAAGGAAGAACTAAGAAGACGTGAAGGAGAAAAAAAAAGGAGGAGTCACCGTCGACTCAGACAGTCGGAGAGAGGTTGAGCCGCTGAGAATAGTGCGGCCGGACCGCAGAGAGAGGCAGAGAAACTGAGAGAAAGAGACGGGAGCAAGGAGCCTCCAGTTTTGGTTCAAAACGACGGAGAGGCAGAGAGAGACTGAGAATTGAGAAAGAAATCGAACCCTATCTTCGATTTGGGGGCTTTAAGTCAGAAAAAAAAAAAAAAAAAAAAAGGGCTGAAACATGGATCGATATGCTTCAGATTTGGATCAATTTGCTGGTTATAACCGGAATTTTCACCGAAATCTGTGTGAAATACATTTAATTTTGCTACTGATATCCGTGTCTATGTGGCTCAGTAATCCACTGAAATCCGTGTGTAATACTACTAGGGGAGGGAAATTGAATTTGTTCCAAAATAGTGAGCGGGAAAAAATTTACCACAAAAATCCGTGTGAGATACATATATATTTACCACTGATATTCGTGTGTATTTATCTCAGTAATATATAACTGTCATGTTAATTATTGTTTACACGGAATTCTGTCTCTATTATATCTTTTCACATGGAATTTAGTAGCTAATTTTTCTATTCACACAGATATCCGTGTCTACATTTCACACAGATATTCGTTTGTCGCTCATTTCACAAAGAATTCTGTATTAAAAACTTATTGTAACGGAATTTTGTAGCTAATAGAGTTTTCACACGAAATTCTGTAGCTAATAGAGTTTTTCACACGGAATTCTGTAGCTAATGGTTCTTTTCACACGGATTTCCGTGTTAACATTTCACACAGATATCCGTGTGTATTACTCATTTCACACAGATGTCTGTACCAAAAATCGGTCAACCCTTTAAACACTTCTACTTCCCTAAGGGGAGCCGACCTTTGAGGAGATAAAATTTCAGAAATTTTTATATTAGTTGATATAGCTTCGATACATTAGAGCATGAGAGTTTACAGATCAAAAAAATAATTTATGAGTGAGCGGTTATGAGCATATTAGTTTTATGTACTATTTAAGGTTTATGATTGACCTACTAGATCGAAACCCAAACGACGACGAAAATAGCTGAAATTTTGAACACAACCATTTATTCTTATCATGATAACACCCTACGGTCGATTTTGATAAAGTCTATTTCCTACGCATTGTTGCTTATGGAATGTATACTTTTCATTATAACTAATAAACCAGTTAAACATTGGTAGGCACATAAGGATTTCGTTCGATCTATACACTCGAAATTGGAAATCAATAAATTTGGCATTACCTGTCTATTTATAGCGTATTAATAGGTATTGTGTGAAAAAATTAACCCGATCCACCGTTATTTTGACATGAAATAAACCGGTCAACCCTTTAAATGCTTATACTTTCCTAAGGGGAGCCGACCCTTGAGGAGATAAAATTTCAGAAATTTTTACATTAGTTAATATAGCTTCTACCCATGAGAGCATGAGAGTTTACAGATAAAAAAAATAAGTTACGAGTGAGCGGTTATAAGCATATTAGTTTTATGTAGTATTTAAGGTTTAGGGTTGACCTACTAGATCGAAACCCAAACGACGACGAAAATAGCTGAAATTTTGAAAATAACCATTTATTCTTATCATGATAACATCCAACGGTCGATTTTGATAAAATCTATTTCCTACACATTGTTGCTTATGGAAGGTATACTTTTCATTATAACTAATAAACTAGTTATACCACGTTAGTAGACATATAAGAATTTTGTGCAATCCAAAAAATAAAAATTGAAAATTAATAAATTTGACATTACCCATCTATTTATAGCGTATTAATAGGTATGGTGTAAAAAAATTAACTCAAATTAAAGCCATTATTTCAATATCAAATAAAGTGGTTAACCTTATATATACCGATACTTCCCTAAGGGGAGTTAAATCACGAGGAGATAAATTTTGTAAAATTTTTACATTATTTGGTATACCTCATATTCATGAGAGTATGAGAGCTGACAGATCGAAAAAATAAGTTGCGAATGAGCAGATTAGTTTTATGTGGTATTTAGGGTTCATGGTTGATCTAGTAGATCGCGACCTAAATGATAACAAAAATTGCTGAAATTTTGTCCATAACTATTTATTCTAATCATGATAACATCCAATGGTCGATTTTGATAAATTCAATTTCCTCAACATTGTTGCTCATGGAAGGTATACTTTTCATTACAACTAATAAACTAGTTATACCACATTACTAAACATATAAGAATTTTTGTGCGAACCAAAAAATCAAAATTGAAAATCAATAAATTTGACATTACCCATCTATTTATAGTGTATTAATAGGTATTGTGTAAAACAAATTAACTCAATCCACCGTTGTTTCGATATCAAATAAATGGTCAACCTTATAACCTATACTTTTTCAAACGAAATTTTGTAGCTAATTGTTATTTTCACACGGATATCCGTGTGAAAAGGTTTTAGTTTTTACACAGACATCAGTTACTGTTGTTTATTCACACGGATTTCTGTGTGTAGTCTCCTTTTTCACACGGATTACTGTGTCAAATAATTATTGTAACGGAAATCCGTCCCTTCATAATTCACATAACATAAAAAATTAATGATTTTGAAATAAACTGATTTATAATACGTACAGAAATCCGTGTGAATTGTTTTTCACACAGATATCCGTGTGAAAATGTTTTAGTTTTTACACAGATATCTGTGACTGTTGTTTATGCACACGGATTTCCGTTGATATTGTTATTGTATAAATATTTGTGTGTTACTCATTTCACACAGAAATATGTATCAAATACTTATTGTAACGGAAATCTGTCCCTCCATAATTCACATAACATAAAAATATTAATTATTTTGAAATAGAATAATTTATAATACATACAGAAATCAGTGTGAATTTATTTTCACACAGAAATCCGTGTGAAATGTTTTAGTTTTTACACAGATATCTGTTACTGTTGTTTATTCACACGGATATCTGTGTCAAAATTTCACACAGATATTTGTGTGTTACTCATTGCACACAGAAATCAGTATTAAATACTTCTTGTAACGGAAATCTGTCCCTCCATAATTCACATTTCTAACAAAATTAATGATTTTGAAATAAACTAATTTATAATACATACAGAAATCAGTGTGAAATGATTTTCACACAGATATCCGTGTGAAAATGTTTTAGTTTTTACACAGACATCTGTTGCTATTGTTTATGCACACGGATTTCCGTTGATATTATTATTGTATAAATTATTGTGGGCCCGATTATGCTCATTTCACACGGATTTCTGTTAGTATTTCTATTTCACACGGATATCTGTAGCTTTTAACTACAGTAAATCCGTGTGAATTGTTATTTTGCTAGTAGTGATTTGTGCCCCAGTAAATTCAAAATTCTCGCTCCGCCACTGGCTGAGTTAGTATTTCGAAATCCAACAGCAGCTAAGCTATGTAATGCAAATATATTGTTGTTATTCTTTGAAATCAAATTTGGAACGACCTCTATCAATACTTTATATAGGAAAATGCATGTCTTAGTACTACACCTACTTCAAGGTAGTAAAGTCTCTGCAAATACAAGTTTAACAACTCTCTCTCTCTCTCTCTCTAAAAGTGAGGATTAGTTTCCTCAACCATAATACTGAGGAACTGACGATTGATTGATAGCTTTTTTAATGTTCTGTTCGTTGCGACTTGGCACTTATATGTAATAAGACGACCTGAAACCGAGGAACTAATAAATTAATGATTACATAACTTTGCATCCACGACTAAGCGCACAGTGCGCTAACTTCTGTGGTCAGGCCTAGGTTGCTGAATGCTGAAGGCGTCACATACGATTCTACGTCGTTTTTCAGTTTTGTCAATCATGATTCATGTCGATCTCGTATATTCAATCATGATTAGTGATAATGTCAACCTGAGAAACAAAGTACCCAGTTTGTCACCATTCATGAGTATTTTAAGCTCCTTTTACTAGAGGTAAAACTACGTCTTTGATTTCTGGGGTATATTCTGTACCGGTTTTAATGCCTTTAAGCTGTATCAACATTTTAATTTCCAAGACATGAGCATTGTAGCTCCGCAAAAGACTCAGAAAATAGAGTCGATTTCTGATTAATTTCCAAGAATAGTTTACATTCTGAGTTTTCTTACAATTTCAAACTAAATGTGGGCTTCCGCTCACATGATAAGACTAGATATACACGGCCTATAGAACAACACTGACCATGAAAATGGGCCGTGGGTCCTAACACGGGCGAACCCAATGTATGTACCAAAAATAAGGGAGAGCAAGTAGAGCAAGTAGCCCCTCATCAAAATTTTCTTCCCAAGAATAAAGCAGAAAAAGTAGCTTAATTCTAATAAATTTACATAACCTACAATAAAAAGTTTATTCAATCAGCCAGAAAAAAAAAAAAAACAATGGAGAACGTAAAACTTAAACCTAATGCAATTACCATTATTATGAGTAGAATGAGCTCAATTTCTAACCACAAGTTTCCACATGTTCTAATGAAATCCTATTGCTTATATTAAATATCTTACACGCTTGATCTGACGATTAAGGACCTTCAAGCAGCACCTCCATCCAGTGTTGTGGGGGGGGGGGGGGAAGGAATTGGTTATGACTGACTTAAATCAGGGCCCTTGATATAACAAAAAAAAAAAATTTACCAGCACCTCCACAATCTGCATTTAAAATTTCTCATTTACTTACAAAAAAACATAAAATAAAATAAAAAATTAAAGACATGCAATTTGCTATTTCCTATTTTAAAAAACTAAAATGAAAGAAGCAAGAATATCAACATGTCATCGCCAATTCTTATTTCATTAATATATAACCTCGGATCCACATTTCGCTCACCTCTGATAATGCGTGTATGTGTGTTTTTACTTTTGAGGTACAACATCTCAGCAAACGTTATTAATTTTCTATTTAGAGTAACTCCAATAGCTTCCCTATAATTTATGTATAATAGGGAAGCAAAAGTCAAAGTTTTAGCATTTTTACCTTTTCTAACTCTAATAAATTCTCTATTTTACAGCAATCTCTAAAATCTCCATATTCTTCCTTAAAATTTTAGAGATTGCTGTAAATATAGGGAATTTGATTTTCTCTTTCCTCACTTTCCCTAAAATAGGGATAGTTATAGGGAATCTGTTGAAGGAAAGGAGGCTCATTTTCCCTAAAGTAGATAAACATCAAAATATGGGGAAGCTGTTGAAGTTGCTCTTAGTACTTATCAAGGTGAACTACTTTTATGGGTACCATTTGCACCCCATCTTAGGTGGCAGCTGATGTGCCCAAAAGTTCAACCTATCACAGAATTTCATTAAATGACGTGGTTGTAACACATTAGCTGCCACATAACGAGAGATACAGGTGGTTCCAAAAAAGTGGTTCACCTAACCTTATATTGCTAATTAATTTATTAATCTATTGTTAAAAAAATAATTAATTAGTTAATCTAGTTTACTAAGGATTAATCAAGCCCAAGATGGTGGGCATGGCGGCGGCACGGTAAGGTAATTTTTTCACCGATTTCTCGGTGATAGAATTGGTGTGGTGTGGTGACCCAAAAGGGGGGTCCCACAGGGCCACGGCTCCGAGCCAATGAGGAACCGACATGTCCCGAATGACATCCCGATAACTCATCAACCCGAAATCGCAAGGCCTTTTAGGTTCAGACTGTTGGTTTACAAAACACTTTCTTGGACAAGTCGTTCTAGCAACCAAACAACACATTTTTAAAAGCGGAATTTGAAATGGGCAAAGTGTTTTGGGCTTGCAATCGGAGCCCAATTTGGAAAATAAAACAAATCACTAAGTAACTACAAGCATGGGAGACGCGCCCCAGGGTTACGGGTCTTCCGAAATTTTTGTAAGCGAGTAGGAAATAAATAAATAAATAAATTAGTAAGAAAGTAAATAAATAAGTTACTTCGAAATCTGATAATGGACCCAAAACCGTACTTTAGTAAAGACAAAGAGGAATACGCCAAGCCGGGCCATGTGCCACTCCTATACGCTCCCCGACCACATGCTCAAAACCTGCACACTATTGTAGGGGTGAGCTTTCGTCCTCGCATGCCCAGTAGGGGCCAACCCAACCATGCTAGGTTTAAAAGATAATAATAATAATCGAAAATATTTACTACATAATATTGTGCACGTTTATCGAAAATACTTTAAAAATAGGCAACCACAAACATTTATTTCTTTTATAAAGCATATGCAGTATGCTTCACACAATTTGGAGCTCCGAGATACTTACCTGCCGGCTAATATAAAACAAATAGGTGATCGACCTGGTTCGTCCTGGATTCGAGAACCGGCCAACTACTCTGTAGTACTTCTGACTACAAGTAGCGAAAGTGTCCATTTCCTGGCCCTGAGTCTCCTATGACTGGTTCACTGTCTATACTTATCTTTCCTCAACAAACATAGGAGCACAGCCCCCTCCGGAGGTTCACGGTTATCGACACCGTGGGATCCCTAGGAATCTAAGCGTCTAGGTCCCATTCACTTTCAGGTCACAAGTATAAACATACAAGGGTACAGTATCTCAACATGCAAGCCTAGCCTCGGTTTTCGTAATTAGCAATTATCAGTTCTGAAAACACATATATCACGAGGCATCGACTAATGAACAACCAAAAACGTTCTTGCAGGCAACATACTATCATAGTATAGCATTCTACATATACTGAAAAGCCTCTAACAAGGAAGGGACAGCTCACCCTACCTGGAATTGGAGTGCTCGTCCACATTTGGGTTCATTCCCGACTTTCGATTCCTTGTCCAAATCCAAGTGCACACGCTCGAGTCCTTTAACAAAACTATAATCGATAAGAAATTAATTCATAATTTCATATTGTTCAATTCCCTTATAAGTTACCAACTTATCTCTAACCAATAATTAATTGCAACCATTCCCGAACAATTCACTTAACGTAGTAAGCTCATTCGGGATATAGTGATCACACTTCTTTCCATGTTAAAATTTTGATCAATCAATTTGACCTCACTTTCTTTAGCTTTTTAACCTTAAGCAATTAAACATCAACCACCATTCCCAAATCATTACATTCCTACACTAATTTTGGGATATGGTACATTAGAGTACTTCGAACGACCTTGTTTCATGAATCTTAATTGACTAAATAAAATCCATTATTTTCATTATCAATTTTTCCTTAACCTTGTTCACAACATAACTCGATCATTTTCATTAACGGTCCATTCTCATTTATCAATTTCTTTCTATGTCACATCACATAGTAATTCTATCGAATTTACTATGGGCACCCGATACACCTTCCAACCTTTCGGCACACCCACAATCATTCTCTTCACGACCATTAACATAACAAAATGTCTTAGCAAACCTTAACCAAAACATTTACTCACAGAACCAAAAACAATCTCAAACCACCATTTCCAATCCAATTTATTATTCTCACAACCACAGATTCACAGTAAGCATACTCAACATTCAATAAACCAAATCTCCAATTCAAGGTTATAACACCAGGTTAATAACTCATCCAAACAGTCGAAAAGTACCAAAGCACATAACTTCGATTTTTACCTTCAGTGGTACAATTTGCAGGATCAATGCTACTGACGAAGAACACAGCAACCAGGAGCCTCCCACTTTTCTCGATTATTTCCCAACCTTGCCAAATATGTGTTCAACACAACTAAGCCTCAATCCACATTCCAGTACTAAAACCGAGTCGAAAGATAAACCAGAACAGGTCACGAAAACAGAACCTCGGTGGAGGCCGAGTGTTCCCAAACGTAGCTTCTTCAAAAACTTGGTCGAACTCAAAGATTACGTACACCAGCGTGTAGAGAACAAAGAATGGATATTCTTCCATGTAGCAAGCAAGCCCAGAAATGCCGGAAAGAGTCGCCGGCATCCGAGACAGCGATGGAACCAAGATGAACCCAGAAATGAAATTGTCAAAACTTGATCAAATCGAAAATCTAATTATACTAAAACGTAGAGCACGACACGGGGAGTGAGTTCCATACCACAAGCAGTCCAATCGGTGGCCGGAGTCGCCAGGAAGCCGCCGGAGCAGTCGAAGCTTCTTGGCGCCGATTCTCTCTCCATAGCTGACAATTCGGTGAACGAAGGTAGGGGACGTGATGGAGACACCAAGACGAAGAGATTGATGCTGGTGCGCAGTCTTAGGGTGGTCGGAGATCGAAGAAAGTGGAGGAGTTGTTGTGGTGTCGCGACTGTCGTGGTCGCGTGCGGAGCCCAGAGCTGCTGCATGGCGGTGCTGGGTCGGTTTTTTTTTGGTTGTTGAATCAGTTGGTGGTGGCGGTGAATGGAGAAAGTGAGCGGGAGTAGCCTTCCCGGCCGGGCATGGTGGCGGGAACTGTGGTGGTCGCATGCGGTAGCTGGAGGTTGTGCATGTCGGTGATTCTTGCTGGGTTTAGGTCGGAGTTGGATGTGGGTTCGATTGGTAGTGGTGGTGACAAGAGGTAGTGGCCGGAGGTGGGATTTTCAGGTGATGGCAGAGACAAGGGAGAGAGAGAGAGCGAGAGGTCGTGGGGGGAGAGAGAGAGTTCGGCCGGGTGAGAGGAAGAGAGTGTTTTTGGGATCCAAGGGTATTCTAAGTATCCTAATTATACTCATGTGCGCGAAAAGTCAAATTTGCCCTTGCGACGAGTTACAAAACTCTCCTAGTTAATTGCTTTCGGTTTTGGGCTTGTAACTTTCTTTTATTTGTTTCTCGTCAGAAACTTCCTAACTTATTTCTCAACGTTGTCCTAGGCGCAAAACTCAATTTTGTTAAAATTAAAAATTCAAATCTTCACTACAGCTCAATTTGCCTTCCTTTCAAATTTGCTTCGACGATCGTTCGCTTCAATGAACTAGGCCCAAAACGAAGGATTCTGGCCCAAACTTAAATTGTAAGGCCCAAGTCGAAGTCTCGACACCGAATTAACCTCCAAGGTCAATTTCTTCACTCAAATCAACTTGCGGAAAAATCTTATTGGAGAAAAATTACCTTCTAAAAATTAAATAAAATTTTCGGGGGCTCACATGTGGCTTGCCACATGGTATCATCAACTTGGGGTGCTCGAAGACATGGAATTGTGGTGGTGGCCTGCCGGCCGGGTTCCTGATGACAACGGAGAGGAGTACTGTGGCAGCGTTTCTCTATTATTGTTTAGAGTCTTGTTTTTGGTTAGGTTGGTTAGAGTCTTGTTTTCAGTTAGGTTGGTGGCTAGGTTTTTTTGGTCAATAGTTGGCCCCTCCTCTGTTGAGCGAGGGTTGGGTCAAATTGATGTGCCATAGAGGTGGTGTCTTTCCTGGGGACGAGTTGTTTTATTTTCGGTTTTATCTTATGGTCAATGTGCTGACAAACGATTCTTGCACGTGGTCTGGCTTTATTGGGACACGGTGTGGAAGAGGGCGTTGGTTTTTATGGCGGTTCTCTGTGAGGTGTTATCGATATTCTCAGGATTATCTGTAGCCTGTGAGATTAGGCGACATTGTTGGTTAGAGGTTGGGCTCTTTTGGCTCATGGAAGTCATTCTTGATGACAGACCCGTAACTGGTTCAGTTTTTAGGGAGGAGAGTGGGGAGTTCATGTCCATCACCGGTCATTCCCATATGTAATCTTTGGTTATGTTCAATAAAGGTCTCTTATATTCTCAAAAAAAAAAAAAATCAAGCCCAAGGTAACTAATTAGCATCTACGATACAAGACGAGACGTCCCAAATTGTATGTGGTTTTATTAGTTTGGGATTAACAAGTCTAAATCATTTCATCGCAACTTTGGCACTCAATTTTGTAGGACGACCTTAATACATACTAAGGAGTAATTGATGACACTATACCCTTCCATCCACGACCACTAGCTATATGCTTCTTTGGTGAATTGATGATCGAGGCCAAGATTGCTGCTGAAGGCGTCACCTAAATAATGTTCATAGTTTCTCAATTTTGTAATCATGATTTTCATGGCTCTGTACTTTAACAGAATTATTGGAGAATTCAACAACTTGTCGGCCGTGGATTTTGAACAGCTTTTTGCCTAGTGATTTAATTAACAAAGTGATGTGCTTTCAAACTCTTTATATCGTCGGGAAAACTCGATTTTGATTCATACATGGATTAAATGGACCATTTTCTTATTTTACTTTTGTCCTTAATAGTGTTATAAATCAACTTAACATAACTCGAGTATATATTAGCTTGCCCCATTTTCAACTCGTTTCAGCTTAGCTCGTATATAAAAAAAGTTTAATTTGAAATTTCAATGTGAGTGCTACTAGTGATCCTTTAAAATGGTTAAAAAAAGGTACCAAATTAGTTAAAATCAATGAACGAACCGAATTTATCCAATCTGAACCATTCATGTTTATAAACGTAAATCACGATTATGATTGCCTTCATGATCATCAATCTGGCTAAAAATTTACATAAGTGATTTACACATTCGGACCTAAAAACAAAAAGGTGGAGATATCGAAATGTGATAAAAAAGTGAGTCTCACAAGGAATCACATAAAATGACGCAAAAAGAGATCATTTAGTGAAAATATCCCTGAATAGAATTTGCGATTTTTACTTAAATAATTGAGAAAACTCGATAATCACATTTGATGTCACCTCTAGAATTCCTCTTGATTGCCTCCTGCTTCTCTCTTTAGCCTTCACTGTCGATATTCACAACTCACAGTGGTTTATAAGGGGGTATGTTGGGGTTAACGGTTAGTGGTTGTCACTTGGGATTCTTCGGCTTTATTTGCGGCTAATCTTCATGGGGACTATTGGTGTTCGCTAGTGGCAGAGCTTAAGAAATCCTACTATAGGTAGCGGCTTGGTAAAAACTTGATGGCCATCAATTGCTCATGTGAATATGGGATGAATTTTTTCGTCCGTGTACTTGTCCAAATTTCTCTTTCCTTTTCCTTTAGTAAAAGCGTGGAACTACCGTAAACTTTATGAGTCATGAGCTGAACACTTGTTACAGTCGATTACATCTACTCAAGTTGTTTGGGAATATATTAGTTCTTTCTATCGTGCTCCTTCAAGTGAGTCAATAGTTTTGCACATTAGCTAACAAAACTCAACCAACAGGGTAAGATAAGTTGTATAAATAAGAGTTGGGCATGGGTCGGACCCAACATACTTTTTCTTAGGTCCACGACCGGACAGAAAAACAACGGGTCGGGCCCAAAACAGAGTTTGTCTCAACAAGGACCGGAGCAATTCAAGCCCAAAATTTTGAGCTTTCGGGCCCAGATACACTGTTCTTAATTTTTTTTCTCTTTTTCTTTTCAGATTTGGTGTTTTGAACTTAGAGAGAGTCGGTGCAACCACCTACAACCCAATCTCACTGCTACCAAAGCTGTTCAAAGTCTCACTGCCACCACTTAAAACTCGCTCAATGTTACTTGGATAACAAACCAACTCACCTGCCCTACAATTCGTACCTCCAAACCCACAATTCTCCAATCCCAAGGAGAGTTCCACGGTCGCCAACGTGGTGCTCTACGTTGCAGACGACGGCTCCCTCGGGAATAGATCTAATCGGAAAAACGCTGCCGACGAGAAGATTGACCTTTTACCGCAATAAATGACCTGATCGGTGTAAATCCCCTCGGCGGCGATGAAGAGCTCGTTCTGCTTTTTGTACCGGAAAGGATGAGGGAAGTTGAAGCGAGAAAGCGGGGCTCCGCAACCGAGATCATCCACGACGCCCTGGTTTGCTTGCCGAAGTCAAGGGAGCGAAAGCGGACTGGACTCTTGTGGTGGTGGCAGTGGCGGATCCAGGATCCAAAACCTGTCTAGGCTAATTAGACAATCAATTAAATTAGACTAATTTCTCTATAGATTTTTTTTTTGGTACAATGATAACAGCTCATAGCTTTCTACACAAAATTGAATGTATAGAAGTGCATGGGTATATACTCACAGCTTCAAGCCAATGCGATATATCATGAAAGATATGAACCTAAACAGAATAATTCCAAAAGTTGTGCTAACCTTGAAAGTTGAAACCTAGATATGAGAATATATAAAGCAGCAAGAACAACGAAGATCCAAAACACAAAAGGTCAAGTCCTGTAATCAAAATCCACCACTGCCCACAATCTAACAAACAAACAATTAAACAAACAAAAAGCAACTCTAATTTCCCAAATCGGAATTTAAATCTCCATGAAGATGAAAGATAGAGTTTCTCTGAATCAGTGAATCTGTGATCCCCAAATCGAACTTAAAACCCCAAATTACCGGCGCAGCTCGGGGTCGTTGCCGGACATCATGGACTCACGGGCTCATGACGAATGCCCATAAGAGTGTAAGTAGTAAGAGAAACAAACAAACAGACCCAAAAACCAATACCACCCAAACTCTATGAACTTCCCCAAACTTCAAAACTTTCTTGAAATCCACAATATGCAACCAAGCAAAAACTTAATGGAAACTTCAAAAAGAAAAAACCTAATTTCACCCAATTCCCCACTGTACCCTAAACAAAAACCACTTAAATCCACAAAACCCCACTAATATTCTCCGAAACCCAACAAATCCAAATGAAATTCCGGTATAAGATCCAAATTTGAGCCCTAAGAAAAAAACAGAGGCTTACATTACTTCCTTTCCAGACTTGGTAGACGCGCTTTGCCATAGTTAGAGAGAGACTAGCTAGGCAGGAACAAAGTCTAAGATTTGGAACTTTTGGGCGTTCATCGCATTACACCCACCACAAAAACCCAAAGAATCAAAAACGGAAACCCACCACCTCCACTCTCCCAGATTGAAATTCCACGTTGGCTGGTTCTGATGGAATTTCAAAATTAATTGAAGGTAGACACACACACACACACACACACACTTCAGAGTTTTTGGCCCAAAATATTGTCTAGGCTTGAGCCCATATAGCCTTCTACTTCCCTCCGCCCCTGGGTGGTGGGCGTGTGACTTGAACCACCACCCAGCACCCTTACGGCGACCCATCTCTCTATTTGTTCTCTAAGGTGACGCGACCCGACCGTCCAGTTAAATTCGAGACGGGTCAAGCTGGTTTTTCAGCCTTTTCGCGATAAAATGATCAGCCCTTATGGACGTCCCAATAATGAACTGAAATAGACTATATGAGTATCGATAATTTATTATACAAATAGTTATGAAACAAAAAAAAAACAAAAAAATTATACAAATAGTTAAACTCAACTCGAAATAAAATATTTATTGTACTTCAACCCAAAAAGCTAATGTATGCATTCATCTACGACAATTCTGTTCCAGTGAGTTGGGCCTATAGGCTTTGCACGATGATGGAGGCAACTGTTTGGTTGTACATAAGACGCTGCCAAACGGATCTTTACTTGACGATGGCGCCAAGTTGTTTGTATGGAAGATGCTGCCAAATGCTTCCACTGCTCCAATTGAGAGGCATTTACTTCTCTATTAAAAAGCCACCAGAATTTAAAGCAAATACTCTTCAAGTCTTTGGCTCTAATAGCAAATGCTTCAACCTTTTCTTGGGCGACGACATTCGTAGTCGAGATAGGTAAGTCAGAAAACAAGGGAGATTTGAATGCCCAATTTAGGAGTTCATCGCCATAAAAATCTCCTTTTTCAAGCCACTTGTTGCTTGAGGAGTCACTGCTGGTTTCACCATGGGAGTAGGTTACTGCAGTGCCTTGAATGAATAGGAGCATCTTCCCAAGTGGTTTCCCTTCTTGGACAATATAGCTATCTTCAGTGTAGGTCAATGGCACAAGATGTTGACAAATTGCTTTTAGCACCTTTTTATGTATGGTTTGAAACACTGGCTCCTGCACATATTAATCATATATATTACCTAATAATAATACATAAGCATGTATTATAAGTACTCATACGCACTTTGAGCTTATATATGTAGAGGAAGAGGAAGTTCTTGCCTTCTTCAATGAAGCTGAGAAGAGAAAAGACATGATGCTTTGTTTGTCTTTTATGGGAAGAATACCAAGGATATTTTGCACATCAAGATCACTGTTTTCTCTGAGTTTGTGTATGTTTTCCATGATCGCTGCCTTTAAATTTTCATTTTTCTCTCTGGTCACCATTTTTTCGTTATCCTTGGAGGGGTAGTATTTAGATAACCACAGATCGACATCTGGTTTCATCAATTGCTTCTTCTCTTTCAACATACGCTTATTTGACCTTTCTTTCGACTCCTTTGTATATATGTTTCCATGACATGAAAAATAATAAGTTTATCATGATGATCATAATTTGATTAAATTCGATACACACACACACATATAAAGGATATCGAACACAAACCTGCACCATTGCATTGAGATATACTAAAAACAGTGCCATGCCAGTTGCAGATATCATAACAGAAAATAAGATTTCCAACGTATCCATACTGCTACATAGATTTGAGCCAAAAGAACTGAAAAACGAAAACGAATACTCAATATCTTTCTCCAAAAAATAAAAGAAACATGTGTAGGGTGGCATAGATGCAAACCTCATATTTCGTAGAGCCCACCAAAAAGACTGGAATACTCTTTGTAAGAGAGGATGCGATGGACTAACCACATTAGATTGCAGAGCGTAAAAATATATGCCAGCGTCGAACGCCTTTGGATCAGCTTCTTTCAAAGGGCATAATTCATCCCAAAGCCAGATTTTAGTATCATTATAATAGGTTTCATTAGGATTCATTGCACACATATATGTCATATATCCTGGACCTAGAGTAGTTCGACTATCAAGGATGATTTTATGGGTCGTGGATAACCAACAGCGAAGCTGTCTCCGAGTTGCAAAAAGGTACCAGAAGGCTCCAAAAAGCTAAAAGACCCACACGAACATTATAAATCAATTTTCTTGGAAAATAATTAAAGAGGAAAATGAAAACAATGATAATGATTTGTTTAAGGATATCTCTATTTGTGTTTGATCCAAACTCTAGGTTACTTGACCTAGTGGTAATAGGGTTCAATTAGAAGAATCTAGAGATTATCTTTCCTTGTATGATTCTGACTCTATGCATTGTAATCCTCTATATATAGAGGCTCCTATTATCAATGAGAATACACAACAAATTTCTCTCAATATCTGATTCCTTAAAACACGTTATCAGCACGAAGTCATAACCAGCTGAGACCCTAAAATCCCAGAAACCTCTACCGCCCTCCTTGAAGCCACAGACTCCAGGAACTCGGAACTGGCGGCGCCACCCCCAGAACCGGCCGGAATCCACCTGAACCGGCCGTCGGAAGTGACTGAACCAGCCCCAAGAAGAATCCTTTGGTTCCCTACCTGGTTCACATCCTTTCAGTCCACTTTTCACAGCCATCCTCTGTCAGAAGTTGCAGCGCCACCCCAGTTTTTGGGAACCGGAAAAATCCTTCCCGGAACCGGCCGGAAAGTACCCGAACCGCCCACCGAATACCACTGCACCGTGAACCGCTGCCTGCAAATTCCATCTGCAGGTTCTCTCTGTCCCAAGAAGCCCAGCCCAGAGATCAAGCCTCAGCCCAGTAGCAAAAGAAGCCCAGAGGCCCAGTAGCAGGTAGAAGCCCAGAAGCCCAATCAACGCAGCCCTCTGACGTCAGCAGCCTACGTCAGCGTCAGAGTGCCACGTTAGCAACCAAACGCCACGTCAGCACCTCCGGTCAACCCTCTGGTCAACGACCAGTCAACTCCGGTCAACCTTTTTCCGGCGACTTTTCCTGCCATTTTCAGGCGACTTTTCCGGCCATCTACAGTAACTTTCAGGCGACTTTTTCCGGTCAAGAATTTCCGACCATTTTTCAAGGTAAATCTTTTCTAAAAGTTCCCATTTTTGAAGTTTTTTTTTTCATTTTCTTCTTCTTTTCTCGGGGACTTCCAACATCCCTTCTTCTACCCCTTTCTTTTTCATAGGGGAGACCAAAAGCCGAACTGTGGGGGTTCGTACTCACTCCAAGCTTGGAGCTTGTAGAGTCCTCCAAACTTAGAGTTGAGAAGAAAAACGATCGACCACATACATTATTATTTCGATCTAATCCAAAACCCCTCTTGGAATCAGATTTTTCTTAGAAGCGACTACGCTCAGAAAATCTCTAATTTCTTAGAAGCGACTACGCTTAGAAATTTAATAATTTTTCGTGGTAGCCTTTTTCGCTCCAAAACTAACCCTAATCTTGTGTTGTTTTTCCGGATGAGTTACCTGAACAAGTTGAACTTTGTTCCACTAGAGACAACTGGCGCAGGATACCATAGGTGGGTTCGAGATGTGCACCAACATCTTAAGGCTGATGGACTTCTGAAAGCCATCCAAGAGCCTAGTCAGAACGTGCTCTCCATTGAGCAAGCTACTGCTTTTGAAGCAAATCAAGCTAAAGCCATCATTCTCATGACAAGGCACATGAATGACGCGCTCCAAAGTGAATACCTCAATGAGAAAGACCCAAGAAAGCTATGGGTTGAACTTGAGCAGCGATTTGGCAACGTTCGCGACTCCCTGCTTCCTGATTTAGAAGTGTGATGGCATAGCCTCCGCTTCTGTGATTTCAAGTCTGTGCTTGATTATAACTCGGAAGCTCTTCGTATCAAGTCTCTGATGGAGTTTTGTAGCCAAGCCATAACTGATACGATGTTGATCGAGAAGACTCTCTCTACCTTCCCCGTCTCTGCCCTGATGATTTCAAAGAATTATCGGATTGATGTGAAAGCAGGACGTATCACAAGATTTCATGAGCTTATTAGTGCCATGAACGTAGCTGAAACGCACGACAACATACTTGTGAAGAACTATAACGCTAGACCCGTGGGAACTAAGCCTATTCTGGAGTCTAACTATAGTCGCGCCCCCAAGGGAGGACGCAAGGAGCGAAACCCTAAGAGTAGGGACAATTCTGGACATTCTGGTCCATATTCTCGCCCTAAAGAGGAAGGAAATCGCCAAGAGAGGAGTGCACGGAACCGTAGAAGTCAACGTGTGAAGAGAAAGAAAGGCGGAGCCTCCGGCTATGGTGGTGACGCCACCAAGAATAATAGTTGTCTAAATCATGCACCAAAAGCATCTCGATCAAGGGAGCCTGACCATAAAGATGTTTGTCTTCAATGTGGATCAAGTGGACATTGGGCAAGGAAGTGCACTGCATCCCAGAATGTTGCAAACGCATACAAGACGTATCGTGAAGCAAGGGAGGAAAATTACATGGAACAAGAAGATCAAGATGGCGATCTCGATCTAAGGGTGGAAGACTACAAGGATCAAGACCCAGAAACTGGCGATTTTGATTAAGTCTTTTTTATTTTCTAAGAGATGTAGGCAATTGCCATATTGCTTTTGTAGTAGATGCCAATGATATTAGTCTTTCTTCAAAGTAGGCGTACTTAATGTAAGTGTGATGTCTAGGAAGGTTTTGAGATAAGTGGTACTTAAGCGAGCTTTGCTCCACCGACATCTCTCTACTCACCTGGTCACATTTACATTGGAATTACTAAAAGGAGTTAGATGACTACCATTGTTTTGCATTAACTAGTTTATTGGATTAGATTTCCTTTGGTTAAAGAAACGATGATGTAATTCTGTTTGGCTTATTAATAAAAGTTGAGTTCTTTTCTTTATGACTCCTTTTTAATTACGAGCTTTTCTTTTAGGAATGGATGAACTTCAATGTCTTGCGAATAGTGCGACTACGCACACCATTCTACGACATAGGCAATTATTCTTAAAGATGTTGCCTACATATTCCTCTGTGACTACGATGGCTGGGCCATCAAGTTTAGTTCAAGGACATGGAATGGCCCAATTTATTTTTCCCAATGGCACTTTGATTAAAGTCACTGAAGCTCTCTACGCTCCTAAGGCAAATCGAACCTTATTAAGCTTTAAAGATATAAGAGCCAACGGATTCCATGCGGAAACGCATAGTGAGAACAGAATAGAATTCCTTTGCATTACATCTAATGATTGCGGACGAAAGCGCATCTTAGAGAAACTTATGTGTCAATCCAGTGGACTTTATGTCACTACAATTCGACCAATTGAATCCAATAATATCATAAGAGAAGATCTCTTGGATTCCGACACATATTGGCTTTGGCCTGACCGACTAGGACATCCTGGTCGTGACATGATGCTCCGTATACTTAAGACTTCACACGGGCATCCTTTCTTCCGAGTGAGAAGAAGCAAGAATCAAAAATTGATTCCAGGACTTAGCAAGACCGCAAAAAATTGCAGCTTCTAGCGCTGCTGCTGTCTTGCGCCGCAAAAAGGCCGCCCTTGTCCCTAGTGATGATGCCATAAATGGCACCAACCATGAGCATGACGCCATGGTTGCTCCTCCTAGTGGCCATGATGCCACACAAACCTATTTCCATGGCTCTAACGCCATAATGGGAGATGTAGTCACACACTTTGCTTCTAATAGCGCTACAGATGCTCCGGCCCAACCTAAATCCTCATTGGTTGCTTCTAAGGCCCCTCGCTCATTTTGCAAAACCTTTTCCTTCGGAAAATTAGGACCGAGACCGTCCTATGCAAAGGATCCTAAAATACTCATTCAGTTCTTACAGAGAATCCAAAGAGATATCTGTGGACCAATTCAACCATCATGCGGACCTTTTAAATACTTTATGGTATTGGTTGGTGCATCGACACGCTTGTCACATGTCGCGATGTTGTCCACTCGAAATGCTGCTTATGCTAAACTCCTCGCCCAGATTATCCGTCTACGGGTTCACTACCCTGACCATCCTATTAAGTCCATTCGACTTGATAATGCTGGGGAGTTTACATCGAAAACGTTCGATGACTATTGCATGTCACTGGGGATTGATGTAGAGCATCCAGTTCCCCATGTTCATACCCAAAATGGTCTCCCAGAAGCCGCTATCAAACGACTACAGATGATAGCACGGAAATTGGTTATGCGCACCAATCTCCCTGTTTCTGCTTGGGGATATGCAATATTGCATGCAGTGACGCTAATTCGTCTACGACCCACTGCAACCCAATCTTACTCTGCATTACAGCTAGTGATTGGGTATGAGCCTGATATCTCGCATTTACGCATTTTGGGTGTACCATCTATGTGCCTATTACGCCGCCACAGCGTGATGGGTCCACAACGACGAATGGGCATATACGTTGGATATGAATCCCCAACCATTGTCCGCTACCTTGAACCCTTGACAGGCGATCTGCGGATTTGCGGTAGATTTGCGGATTGTCACTTTGATGAGACAGTCTTCCCATCGTTAGGGGGAGATAAGAACACAGATGTTCAACAGGAACGACAGGAATTGTCGTGGTCTTTCCACACTATGTCTCATCTCGATCCCCGTACCGCACAGTCTGAACTTGAAGTGCGAAGAATAATCGAGCTCCAGAACGTAGCAGACACTCTGCCTGATGCGTTTTCTGATGTTGCCAAAGTGACGAGATCACACATACCTGCTGCAAACGTGCCTGCAAGGATCGATGTCCCAAATACTGGACATCACGCCACTCCTGTGACATCAGGAGATGGTGCCATTGCCCAGCATGGCAATGATGTGGCATCTATGGCCGCAGGTCCTGCAAGGAAGCCCAGTAGACCAATTGGTTTGAGGATACTCGCCCTAGAAATAAAGCGAATGAGGGACAAACAAATCCTTTGATCATCGATACTCAAAATCCATCCCATGAGAATGTTCCGGATTATGGTTACGTCCAAGAGACATCATTAGGGGACGCCTCAATGTCACAACCTATCCATGAGAACGTAGAGATCTCTGTAAATTATACTAGCGTACATGGGACGTGGGAAAGAAACTCCATCATCATTGATGATGTATTCGCGTATTCAGTGACGTGTGAGATTATTGAGACCGATGACATCGAACCACGCTCCGTTGATGAATACCAACGTAGAGCTAATTGGCCAAAATGGAAAGATGCGATCCAGGCAGAACTTGATTCTCTAGCGAAAAGAAAGGTATTTGGCAAAGTTGTACCAATACAGCCCAACACCAAACCAATTGGTCACAAATGGGTATTCGTTCGAAAGCGTAATGACAAAAGCGAGATTGTAAGATACAAAGCTCACCTTGTGGCGCAAGGCTTCTCACAACGCCCTGGAATTGACTACGAGGAGACCTATTCTCCTGTAATGGACATCATTACGTTCCGCTAACTTGTCAGTTTGGTAGTTTCTGAAAAACTGAACATGCAGCTTATGGATGTGGTTACTGCGTATCTATATGGGGATCTAGATACAGAAATATACATGAAGATTCCCGATGGAATTCAGTTACCCAAATCAAGTGGCTCTAAACCACGGAGCGGGTTTGCGATTAGATTGAAACGCTCACTATATGGATTAAAACAATCCGGACGGATGTGGTATAACTGTCTAAGTGAATACTTGATTGGAAAGGGATATGTCAACAATGAACTATGCCCATGTGTGTTCATAAAAAGGACAAGTTCCGGATTTGCAATAGTAGCGGTTTATGTTGATGACATAAACATAATTGGCACCCTTAAAGAGTTAAGGGAAACCGCTGAACACTTGAAATCCAAGTTTGAGATGAAAGATCTTGGGAAAACACGGTTTTGCCTCAGTTTAGAACTTGAGCACCGTAGAGATGGTATCCTGATTCATCCGTCAACTTATACCCAAAAGATGCTTAGGCGTTTCAATACGGACAAGATTAAGCCTTCAAGCACCCCAATGGTTATCCGTAGTCTTGATCCAAAGAAGGATCCATTCCGTCCAAAAGATGACGACGAAGAAGTGCTAGAGGCAGAAGTTCCCTATCTAAGTGCAATAGGCGCATTGTTGTACTTAGCACAATGCACAAGACCAGATATCTCATTCGCTGTGAACTTGCTAGCTAGATATAGCTCTGCGCCAACACGACGCCATTGGACTGGTGTTAAAGATATCTTTCGATACCTAAGTGGTACGATCGATATGGGCTTGTTCTATCCCTACAGAGAGAAGATGGATTCGGACCCATCTAGTGTCAGAGACGCCACATATGGTGGACCGCGTTCCATCTCCCCACCCCAAAACGATATAAGTGTTTTGGAAGGTTTTGCTGATGCTCGGTACCTCTCTGACCCACACAAAGGTCGCTCCCAAACTGGTTATGTTTTCACCATGGGAAAGACCGCGATATCTTGGAGGTCTACAAAGCAGACCTTAGTCGCTACCTCTTCGAATCATGCAGAGATTATTGCTCTTCACGAAGCAGTTCGTGAATGTATATGGCTTCAATCCATAGTTACGCATGTTCGAAGCAATTGTGGTTTGAGGTCTACCACAGATGAGCCAACGAGCATTTATGAGGATAATGCTGCTTGCATTGAACAAATGAAGTAAGGCTACAACACCAAGCACATATCGCCCAAATTCTTCTATAATCAGCAACAACAGAAGCTCCTCAAGATCAAAGTAAATCAGGTCGATCTAAGGACAATGCGGCAGACTTGTTTACTAAGTCATTGCCCAAATCCACGTTAGAGAAACATGCGGCAAGAATTGGCTTGTGGAAATTATCTGAACTCCCATGATCGTAGTCATCAAGGGGAGGCACAGACATCAGGGGGAGATGTCTACATGTTCGTCTCGAATCGTGAAGGGTGTGTTGTGTTCTTTTTCCCCTTCGACCGAGGTTATTTTTGTCCCACTGGGTTTTGTTACTCGGCAAGGTTTTTAACCAGGCAATGAGAGAAGCACCGCGTTTGGATAACACAAGAGGGAGTGTTTAAGGATATCTCTATTTGTATTTGATCCAAACTCTAGGTTACTTGACCTAGAGGTAATAGGGTTCAATTAGAAGAATCTAGAGATTATCTTTCCTTGTATGATTCTGACTCTATGCATTGTAATCCTCTATATATAGAGGCCCCTATTATCAATGTGAATACACAGCAAATTTCTCTCAATATCTGATTCCCTAAAACATGATTTGATTTCTTTAAAAATGATTGAGAGTTTCAATGAATATACTAATCTAAAAAATAAGGAGAACATGTGTTGTCTGTCATAACATAATGAGCATCATTAACAGATTTACTAACTGTTATTTTCCCCAAAAATATAAGGATTTCTCTTAAATATCAACTCCAACAATTCCTCTATATCACTTATATTTTAGGGAATCCCTAAATTCATGTTTTCATCACCTAGTCCTATACCTAAAAGAGAGAATATAGGTAACTACAATAGCCAGCATCACATCAATTATTTTCTTTTATGTTGGAAAAGCAATAATAACTAAAGATATTTAATAATTTCTTTTTGATTAACCGATTAAAAATAAAGATGTATCTAAGTATAGCTAAATTTTTAGTATTACTGTAGGAATTATTTCAGTGAAGCTTCTTCTTCAACTTCCTCAAGTAGATGGATACACATTCTCTCTGTGAGAAACTCTAAGCCACCCATGATCAAAGCTTTCTTCCCTAGATCCTATTGCTTGTCCGGCGGCCCTCTGTGATGGCGTGGGCCTTGAGTTTTATCAATGCGATGCAGTCCTTGAGCCATGTCAATGCTATGCAGATCTCGAGTCTTGTTGAGTAGATGTGGATCTTGTGCCTCATCAATGTGATGCAGGTGCGGCCGGACAGGATATCTAACCGAGTCTGAGTGGTGGAGTTGAGGGTATAAAGGGTGCTCTCTCTTTATCGTCGATGATCAATGGCAATATAGCAAGGTATGGCGGAGGCTTGTGCGCTGGATTTCTCTGCTAGAGATGCCGAGGCGTCGCGGCATCCTATGGTTGACAATGGTCAATGGTAGATGGATCGGCGACTGCTCATAGGTGGTGCAGAGGCGGCACTGGTTTTACTAGGAGAAGGGAGGTGTCGGGCTTGTTGCTGCTCTCAATTGGGCTCTGTGATTTGGGCCTGGGTGTTAGCCCTAGGCCTATAGTATTTTAATAGCTTTGTCTATTTTCCATAATTTTCTAGTTTTTTTTTAGGAAGCAAGACACTCTTTTTATGCACTCTGTGTGTATCTAGTGAATCCTCTAGAGTAGTACCAAAGGAGGATTTAAGCTATATCTATGAATTTGATATCTAATGAGTAGTCATATTTATATGTACTACTGTGGTTACTACCACAACCTCTTGATTCGTCTATAGAAGACAGAGGAAGAGTATATAATGGTCAATCTGGCTCGTGATGAATGAAATTGAAACCCGATATAGGATTGATTAAAAAATATATACACATTATTGTTGGAAGAAAAATTTCACAAATAGTTAGCCAAAATAATTTTGAGGAATACTTTTGAACAAATTAAGAAGATTTTAAGTAATGTTACTGGAGATGCTCTTAATAGCCCTCAAATAATAGATAATTACTAATATCATTTTAACCGTTAAGAATAAAATTGTCAAAATACAATAAAACAATTAATAAGAATGAGATAAAAAAAATCAATAACTGCCTCTAAATCTAATTGCTCCACTCTTATACCAAACCCCATCTGGTGTGTAACACAGTTCTAGTATTAATTAAGCAAACAAAAATTAAAATGTTAAATATTCAAAAACCCAGATGTTACTTTTGATTGATTAATATGTTCCAACAACAAAAATATTAGGTTGCGGCTATTGCCATCCTACCAAATGATTAATTCACCCTACATTTTATTGTAACCCTTAAAGTTTCAATTCTACTCTCAAAAGTTAGAAAAACTGTTTTTTTTTTCTTCTAACCTAAAAATATAAAATTAAGAGTAATTAAAGAAAGAAAGAAAAAAAAACCACCATCAATATCCAGACCTCTTTTCTTCTCAAAGTGAAAGTCTTGAGTGAGTAGATTTGGAGAGAAAACAAAAAGATTTGTCCGAGAAACCCTAAGGCCGCCTCTGGTTGCAATCTTGTTCTCGTCCGGCGGCGCCCGGAAGTTGGAGATGACATCCGGCCTCACCATCATTATAGGGTTTGCTGTCGGACGGGAGGCCTACTGTCCATAGGGTTGTCGAAGGGCTTTGCTCGGGTTTCGTCACTGTGTTCGGCTAGGATGGTGGTGAAGGGTGGATCGTGGCATCACGGTCAGGTTTGTCGATCCCCGCGATTGGGTTTTGTTGGATCGACGGTGCCATGGAGTGCAGTGGCGAAGCCGGGCTCCGGGAAGGCTGTTCTGGTTTGGTGCAGATCGTGGTGGCGGCGTGGACTCAGGACGGCTTAGATTGCCGGAAAGGGTTTGTTCTGTGCTGATGTAGGTCAGCGAGGGTGGCTTGGTCGCGGCGGTGGAGGGCCGACTCGGGAAGACGCGGTTCAGGCGATGTGGGTCGAACGGAGCGTGGCCGGACAGTGATGGTACGAGGGTGTGCGAGGGAAGGTGGACTTGGCCCGAACCATCATGACGGGCCTGAAGCAAGTCTCTTTGGTGGACTACCCTATTGGGCCACGAACTGTTGGGCTGGGGTTCTGCCCTAGTCCATTACTATTTGGGCTAGGGTTTAGGCTCTTGTCCCAACCTTATGTTTTTAGTTTTATCTAAATTCAATAATGTTCTTGTATTAAGAACCTAGATCTCTAACACCTCCGGCGTAGTACCAAAGGAGAATCTCCGCTCTCTCTACGATCTGAAATGTAAAATAAGTGGGTCTATTTCTACGTACCATTGTGAGTACTATCACTACCTCTTTGTCTGTCTATGTCCTTAAATGACAACGGCAGGGTAAGTAATGGCCTATTCTGGCTTGTGATGAATATAATATTTCGCCCAATGGGCTTGATTCAAAAAAAAAAGTGAAAGTCTTGAATATGGTAGTCGTATGTACAGTTGAACAACCTTAGAAAAATTTATAAGAGAGATTGTACTTTAAGAAATTTGCAGTCATACTGAGAAGCCATAAATTCAAAACACCAAGTAAAAAAAAATCTGGTGAACAATCTCGCCACATCATACAACAAACACTCCATTGAAGATTAAAGCAATTCTCAACTATCCTAGTCTCTTTCTTTATCTATTTTTTTAATGCATTAGTTGGACACTTAATTGAGATGTACAAGAGACTAAGTCAAGGCTCTCTCATTCTCTGCCAGAAGGAAACTCAAACTTGATTTGAGAGAGATAAAGAATTGCTATATATAGTTGTGGTTGAATAGATTTTAAATTTTTTTTTTTTCGCACAAAAGTTCTTAATTGTGGGCAGGGGCAAAACCATAGTCAGGCTAAAGGGGCTCCGGACCCCTCCCATAATTGTCTATTACTGATATGGCTTACAAATTTATAGAACTGTGTCTTGATTCAATCGTTTGGACCCCCCTATTTCTATAACCAATAGGCACGATTTTATTTAAACCTCCTAATTTTTTTTTATAAAAAATTTTAGTTCCAAATTTTCCATTTTCACGTCAAAGATATATTCATATCACGGTTTCTCTCCCAACTGAGATAGCTTACCCTCCATCTATTCATATTGTATCGTCTATTCCTCTTCGTGTAGCCCCTCACCTTAAGGGAAAGATAGAGTGAGTTAAGCAGCTGCCGTCATTGGAAGAATGAAGAAGGAGATGAATTTTTTGACAATATTTAATTAAACCCTATACTCCATAATAATATTTCTGAAATTAAAACGCCAACAAGATGCAATTTAAGTGATTATAATTGATACTTCTACTTTTCTTGTTCATAACCAGGAAAATAGACAGCAACAACCTATATATATATATATATATATATATATATATATATATATATAACCAACCTTAGAAGAATTTGCTTAATTAATATAGATATAAGAAAATGCATGTTTACCTAAGGGACAGTTTTTAAGGGATTTTGAGGGACAAGTGAATCAAACGGCTTAAAACAAATACATAGTTTTAAGTTCTTATACTTTCAATTTTTAAACGGCTTAAAACATGTAGTTAAGATGCATTTATTTCTCATAGTCCCTTAAAACTGTCCATTAAGAGAGCAAGACTATTTATAAAAATTAAACTTACATGAGAAGCAAGGATGAAGGGTAAAAAACCCAATATAGGTCTGATCCATCTTTTAACTCGGGTTATGTCTATGATAGGACGCCGCTTTAACCAATCATGGATGTAGTAAATCCGTAATGCATATTGAAGCCAAGTGAAAAGAAGATACTCTCTAATAAACGGGTGTAGATCTGCATTCATCCCCCCTGCTGCATATATCTGGACAAATGAAATAACGCCAACATTACAATCTATAGTGTGAAATAATTGAACATACTGATCTGTGATGTCAAATATGTCACTAGGATTTTACAATTTGCCAACGAAAAAAGCCAAAAGTCACAGAATAAAGGATGGTCTTGAGTCTGTACCTGTGCAATGGGGAGAGAAACGAAGATGCGAGACATAATGGATAACATCTTAGCAACGCATGACTTGGATGATCTCCTACCTCTACAGCAACAACATCCACACTTAGAAATAAAAAAGTCCAGCAGGTAAGAAACATCTGTGGCTGTTCGAGTATAAACATAATTCTTCGCCAAATTCTTGTTCATCGTGAAGCACTTATTTTCGTTGTCAATGGCCGTGATATAACAGAAGATAGGATCATTGAAGACAGCACATGCACATAATATAATAAAGATTGTATTCCACCAATTCTTGGCCTGATGAGTTTCTGCTGTGAGCTTTTCCCTCACTGTTGTACTTTTTCCTCGATCTTCTTCGAGAATACTGAAAGATTAATACAACAAAACAGTATCATCTTACTAATTAAAAAGTAGAATCAATGGTTTCAGATTTGACTTTTGCAGAAACTAGCTCCCTCCTGAGTTGATATCTTGAGATCCAACTGCTGCTAAGCTCGCAGATATATTATTATTAATTTTTAAAATGAAATAGGATAGGAACAGTTAAATACTTTGTGCTTGTTATAGATAACAGGTCTTTTTACCAGACCTAATTCAAGATATGGGAACAATTTTGAAAATACAAATATATCTGCGAGGGATCCCTTTGTTAAGCCAAATTAGTGATGGTTGAGGTCGTACCGAATTAGATTAAATAAATGAATGAATCACTTCTGTTGATCAGTTCACTTACAATTATGTATGTCTTAATGATTTTCAATTTGATGAAAAATTGCATAAATTATATGCTCATATAGAACCAAATTTTTATATTAAATTAATGTTGGGAATAAAAGTTATAGAATCAATTAAATTGTTGAAGAAATAGGTATCTATTGAAGGAAAACCTAATTTGTGTTTAGCCCAAACTCTAGGTTACTTGACCTAGTGGTAATAGGATTTAATTAGAAGGATCTAGAATCCTAATCAATGTAGAATTACTTTCCTTGTATGATTGAGATTCTATGCATTGTAATCCTCTATATAAAGAGGCCCCTATTATCAATGAGAATACACAGAAAATTTCTCTCCAATTCAGTTTCTCTACAACACGTTATCAGCACGAGCCCTAACCCTGAAACCCTATAATCGTAGCCTTCAAATCCCAGAAACCTCCGCAGCTACAGTACCCCCGCTGCTACAGTACCCGGCAACTTTTCCGACCGACTTCCGGGGGCTTTTCTGGACAACTTTTCGGTCAGCTACAGTACGTACTACAGTGCTTCCGGCTGCTACAGTACCAATGCTACAGTACTCCGGCTGCTACAGTACTTTTCGGTAACATTTTTCCCCGGCCATCTTTTAAGGTAAACTTTTCTAAAAGTTCCCGTTTTTGAAGTTTTTCTTCCAATTTCTTCTTCTTTTCTCGGGGACTTCCAACATCCCTTCTTCTACCCCCCTTTCTCTACATAGGGGAGACCAATAGCCGAACTGTGGGGGTTCGTGCTTACTCCAAGCTTAGAGCTTGTAGAGTCCTCCAAACTTAGAGTTTGTTGAGAAGAAAACGATTGACCATGTACATCGTCGTTTCGATCTAATCCAAAACCCCTCTTGGAATCGGATTTTCTTAGAAGCGACTACGCTCAGAAAATTCCTAATTTCTTGGAAGCGACTACGCTCAGAAATTTAATAGTTTTTCGTGGTAGCCTTTTTCGCTCCGAAACTAACCCTAATCTTGTGTTGTTTTTCAGGATGAGTTACCTGAACAAGTTGAGCTTTGTCCCACTCGAGACAACTGGCGCAGGATACCATAGGTGGGTCCGAGATGTGCGCCAACATCTTAAGGCTGATGGAATTCTGGAAACCATCCAAGAGCCTGGTCAGAACGTGCTCTCAATCGAGCAAGCTACTGCTTTTGAAGCAAAACAAGCTAAGGCCATAATTCTCATGACAAGGCACATGAATGACGTGCTCCAAAATGAATACCTCAATGAGGAAGACCCAAGAAAGCTATGGGTAGAACTAGAGTAGCGATTTGGCAACGTTCGTGACTCCCTGCTTCCTGATTTAGAAGTGCGATGGCATAGCCTCCGCTTTTGTGATTTCAAGTCTGTGCTTGATTATAACTCGGAAGCTCTTCGTATCAAGTCTCTGATGGAGTATTGTGGCCAAGCCATAACTGATACGATGTTGATCGAGAAGACTCTCTCTACCTTCCCCGTCTCTGCACTGATGATTTCAAAGAATTATCGGATTGATGTAAATGCAGGACGTATCACAAGGTTTCATGAGCTCATTGGCGCCATGAACGTAGCTGAAAAGCACGATAATATCCTTGTGAAGAACTATAATGCTAGACCCGTGGGAACTAAGCCTATTCCGGAGTCTAACTATAGTCGCGCCCCCAATGGAGGACGCAAGGAGCGAAACCCTAAAGATAGGGACAATTCTGGACGTTCTGGTCCATATGTTCGCCCTAAAGAGGAAGGAAATCGCCAAGAGAGGCGTGCACGGAACCGTGGAGGTCAACGTGTAAAGAGAGAGAGAGGCGGAGCCTCCGACCATGGTGGTAACGCCACCAAGAGGATAGGTCGTCCAAATCGCGCCCCAATGGCGCCTCGATCAAGGGAGCCTGACCATAATGATGTTTTTTTTCGATGTGGATCAACTGAACATTGGGCCAAAACATGTACCGCACCCCAAGATGTTGCAAACGCATACAAGACGTATCGTGAAGCAAGGGAAGCGAATTACATGGCACAAGAAGATCAAGATGGCGATCTAGATCTAAGGGTGGAAGACTACAAGGATCAAAACCCAGAAATTGGCGATTTTGATTAAGTCTTTTTATTTTCCAAGAGATGTAGGCGATTGCCATATTACTTTTTATTGGATTAGATTTTCTTTGATCATAGAAAAAATGATGTACTCCGTTGGCTTATGAATAAAATTTCGAGTTCTTTTCATTATGGCTCAATTTTGATTCTGAGCATATGACTTTGTGACTACGATGGCTAGACCATCAGTATTAATTTAAGGATATGGAATAGCCCAAGTTCCACTTGCCAAATGGCGCCTTGATTACGGTTGTCACAGAAACTCTCTACGCTCTTAGGGTAAATAGTACCCTATGAATAGCCAACGAATTCCATGCGAAAATGCATGTAGATAACGGAAATGAGTTCCTTTGCATTACCTCTAATGATTGCGAACAAAGACGCATCTTAGAGAAGTTTATGTGTCGCTCTAGTGGACTTTATGTCACTATTCGAGTTATTAACCCCATAATGTTATGAGAGAAGATCTCTTGGATTTAGACACATATTGGCTTTGTCACGACAGGATAGGTCATCCTAGTCATGATATGATGATCCGTCTACAAAAAGACTTCACACGGACATCTTTTCTCTCGAGCGAAACGAAGCATGAATCAAAAGTTGATTCTTAGACTAAGTGTGACCGACGTTGCTGCCTAGGGCACCACCTCCGTCCACCACCAGCCTAGGGCTGGTGTAGTCCCTATCCATGACTCCATGGATGGCGTCCATCATGGTGATGACGCCCTAGGTGATGCTGCAATCACCAACTTGCTTCAAAATAGTGTTTCAGACGCTCAGGCCTAACCAAAATTCTCATTGGTTACTTCTAAAGCCTCTCGCTCGTTTTACTAAGCCTGTTCCTTAGGGAAATTAGGACTGAGACCGTCCTATGCAAAGGATATAACATTACTCATTCTGTTCTTACAAAGAATCCGTAGGGATTTTGTGGATTGATTCAATCAACTTGCGGACGCTTAAATATTTTATGATGTTGGTTGACACGCAAACACGCTGGTCACGTGTTGTGCCATTGTCCACATATAAATGCTGCTTACGCTACACTCCTAGCACATATCATATGACAATGGGCTCACTCCCCATATCATCCTATTCAGTCAATTTGATTTGACTATGCTAGTGAGTTTACATCGAAGACTTTCGATGGATATTGCAATGGGCTTGATGTTGGACATCACATTCCCATGTACACACCCAATTGGTCTCGCGGAAACGACTACGATGGTAGTCCGAACTTTGGTAATGCGCACCAATCTTCTTACATCCGCTTGGGGTGATGCGATATCGCATGCAGCTATGCTAATTCGTCTACGACCTACCGCCACTCAATGTACCTCTGCGTTACAGCTAGTGACTGGGTACACATCTTTTGTACTTACGCACATTTGAGTGAGCCGTTTTTGTGCCAATTGCGCCGCCACAGCGCCCTATGGTGGGTCCTTACAGACGAATGGGCAACTACGTTGGATTTGAGACTCCAACAATCGTCCGCCACTTAATGCCCTTGCAAGGCGATCTTTTTGCCGCTAGATTTGCGGGTTGTCACTTTGATGAGACAGTCTTCCCGTCGTTAGGGGGAGATAAGAACACGGATGTTCAACAGGAACGACAGGAATTGTCGTGGCCTGTCCCCACTATGTCTCATCTCGATCCCTATTACAGTGACGAGATCACACAAATATGCTGCAAACATGCCTGCAAGGAAGGACGTCCCTACGAGAGGACGTTGCGCCACCCTACACGGAGGTAGGCATGGCACCAATGCCAAAGAGAGTGGCACTCTGGCGTTACAGGCCATGGCCCCAGCTAGGATGCGTGGGAGGCCCATGGGTTCGAAGGATACATTGGCACAAACCAATCCTCGATCATTGACACTCAAAATCCGTCTCATGAGAATCTTCCGGGTTATGGTTATCGTTGGGGGACGCCTTAACGTCAAACCCTATTCCTGAGAATATAGAGCTCTATGAAACTTACACTAGTGTACATGAGACGTGGGATAGAAACTCTATCATAATTGATGATGTAGTTGCGTATTTTGTTGCGCATGAGTTTGTTGAGTCAGATGATATCGAACCACGCTCCGTTGATGAATGAATGCCAACGTAGAGAGTTTTTGGCCTAAATGGAAAGATGCGATCCAGGTTAAGAGGGATTCTCTAACGAAGAGGAAGGTTTTCGAGCTAGAGATGCCAACATCTCCTAACATAAAACCTGTTGACTAATGGGTCTTCGTTAGAAAGCGTAATGAGAAAAAGAGATGGTAATCTCGCCTTATGGCGCAAGGCTTCTCACAAAACGCCCTGGAATCGACTACGATGAGACATATTCTCTCGTAATGGATGTCATTACACTCCACTACCCTGTCAGTTTGGTAGTTTCCGAATAACTGAACATGCAGCTTACAAATATGGTCACTACGTATCTCTATAGGGATCTAGATACGGAATATACATGAAGGTTCATGGTGAACTTCATTTACCCAAGTCAAGTGGCTCTAGACCATGGAGCGCATTTACAATAAGGTTGAAATGCTCACTAAAGTGACTACTTGATTGGGAAGGGATATGCCCACGCGTTTCTATGACAAGTTTCGGATTCCATCGCGGTTCATGTTGGACATGATCTTCATTAGAAGCCCTTAAAGAGTTAAGGGAAACCGCTGAACACTTGAAATCTGAGTTTGAGATGAAGGATTTTGGGAGAACACGATTATGTCTCGGTTTGGAACTTGAGCATCGTGTCGATAGATGCTTAGGCATTTTGACAAGGTCAAGCCTTTAAGCACCCCCATGATCATCCATAGTCTTGATCCTGAAAAGGATCCTCTTCGTCTGAAGGATGATGGCGAAGATGTGCTAGAGGCAGAAGTGTCTTACTAGAGTACAATAAGCGCATTATTGTACTTAGTTCAATGCACAAGGCCGGACATCTCATATGTTGTAAACTTGTTAGCTAGATATAGCTCTGCGCCAACGCGACGCCATTGGATTGGTGTAAAAGATATCTTTTGATAATTGAGATGTATGAATGATATGGGCTTGTTCTATCCCTATAGAGAGATGATGGATTCGGACCCATCGCACACCAGGTACGTCGCCAACCCTGGCTTGCGTCCATTATCCCCATCCCAAAACGACATGTGTTTTGGAAGGTTTTGCTGATGTTGGGTATCTGTTTGTCCCACACAATGGTCATTCCCAATCCGGTTAAGTGTTCACCATGGGAAAAGACCGTGATATCTTGGAGGTCTACAAAACAGACCGTAGTCGCTATATCTTCGAACAATGCAGAGATCATTGCTCTTCACGAAGTGGTTCGTGAATGTATATGGATTGGATCCATAATTACGCATGTTCGAACAATTGTGGTTTGAAGTCTACCACAGATGAGCCTACGAGCATTTAGATAATGCTACTTGTTTTGAACAAATGAGGCAAGGCTACATCAAAAGCGATAACACCAAGCATAATTAGCAACAACAGACACTCCTCGAGATCAAAGTGAACTAGGTTCGATCTGAGGATAGTGAGGCAGACTTGTTTACTAAGTCATTGCCCAATACCACGTTCGAGAAACATGTGGCAAGAATTGGCTTGCGGAAATTATCTGAACTCCCATGATCGTAGTCATCAGGGGGAGGTGCAGACATCAGGGGGAGATGTCTACATGTTTGTCTCGAATCGTGAAGGGTGTGTTGTGCTCTTTTTCCCCTTCGACCGAGGTTATTTTTGTCCCACTGGGTTTTTGTTACTCGGCAAGGTTTTTAACGAGGCAACGAGAGAAGCACCGCGTTTGGGCAACACAAGGGGGAGTGTTGAAGGAAAACCTAATTTGTGTTTAGCCCAAACTCTAGGTTACTTGACCTAGTGGTAATAGGATTTAATTAGAAGGATCTAGAATCCTAATCAATGTAGAATTACTTTCCTTGTATGATTGAGATTCTATGCATTGTAATCCTCTATATAAAGAGGCCCCTATTATCAATGAGAATACACAGAAAATTTCTCTCCAATTCAGTTTCTCTACAACAGTATCATATATTAAATTAATATTTTGAGAAAAAGATTATAGAATCAATTAAAATTGTACTAAAGTCTAAAACATAACATAAATAATTAGGTTGTGCATCTAATATCAATGGGTACTTGTGACAAATGGAAATTTCAAGCAATATATATATATGGATGAAATTTAGCTATTATATATATAGTGGGCTGTTCTATTAAGAGATCTTTTTTTATTTTTTTTATTTTTTTTATTTTAAAGGATTCCTTGTGGGATGTACTTTTCAATTGCATTTCGACATCTCCACCTTTCAGTTTTTAGGTCCTAGTGTATAGATCACTTATGTAAATTTTTAGCTAAATTGGTGACCGTTAAGATATCGAACTAGATTAAATCAATGAACGTACCAAACTCAACAAACCTGAAACGATCATGTTTATTAATGATTATTAATTTAGCTGAAAATTTACATAATTGATCTACTCATATATACCTAACAACTGAATGGTGGAGATATTGATAAGTGATCGAAAAATTAGTCAAATAATCAATTCTTTAAAATGGCAAAAAAATTGGATCTCTCACTAGAAGGGCCAAGTGTGTGTGCGCGCCCGCATGCTTGTTTGTATAAGTAGATCTTAGTCATGACCTTTGTCAATATAGTATACTTCTTGTTTATGTATGGGTTAGTTGCATTTCCATCTATGTTTTTAGTTTTATGATTTTTTTTGTTTATCAAAAGGAGGTGTCAATCCATTAAATAAGTAGAGAAATGCATACAATACACAATAACCCACCCATTTTGGGCTCGTCTGAATTGAGCAACTGCCTAGAGACCTAGAAAGTCTAGAACCTTAAGTAAAGACACCTTCGATAGGGATATAAACCAAGTAAAATCAAATAACCTTGACGCTACCAAGAAATAAACCGAACCAAGCCAAGTTCAAATCCCACTTTATTCATAAAGCTTCTAGGACCTCCCTACATAAAGGGAGCTTCCCCATAAGCACATTGTACTTACATAAGTGTTTGTCCAAGCATAATTAGTTACAATGAGTCACGCTCATGCTGCCGCCAGTGGCGCTGACCGCTGGCAAGGGTGTGACTTACGGAGACACGCCAAGCAGGCTATCACCAAGACTTCGGCTCACCCCGAGACTACCACTAACGCGCCGCGCCAAGTTCACTTCGTTGAAGCATCAGTAGCTGGGGACTGAAGCACATCAGTCCCACATCGAAAACAAGGGAAAGATTAGTCTCTCCCTCACCTATAAAAAGGTTCACTCCTCTCTCCTCATTGATTATGCATTCATTATTTTACCTAACATTTTTCTGTCAACATAAATACATTAACTGACTTGGGCATTGGAGTAGAGAAGACCGCCAACTGCGGTCTCCCTCTGACGCCCTTTGTATTTCATTTGACAAGTGGCGTTAGCGCTACAACTCCATCAGTTGCGGTCCGAACTTGGACCAGCGTTAACAAGAATTCCGCTGTAGGGGAATCTCAGACATTAACACACATACCCTTTGAGCTGTAGGACTAACATCCCAAAGCCTAGAACCAAGCCCGAAGCCCAATTGGAGCCACAGCCCACCCAGATTCTAGGTTCAGGTCTGGACATGACCCGCACCAAAAACACAAGTCCGACATCTTGGCGTTGCCACTTCGGCCGCACCTGCTATGATCCCAGATCCACAATCACTGGAATCTGCAGAAGCAGCAATCTTCTGTAGAAAATCCATCATGTCACGCCCGATTGAAAAAGCAGCCGCTTGACCGCTTCCCGAATTCTAAATTCACCAAAGGGGCCTGCAGCAGGCCAAAGCCTACCCAGAGATCCATAAGGATGGATTAGGTAGGACAAGACGACCCTGAGAATGGAGCCGTTTCCAAAACCCTAGTAGAAATCTGCTAGAATATTACCTCATATCTGAGAGCTCAATGAAAGCGATAGCCGCTATCTCTTTGCATTTTATGTTTTAGTCAACGTGTCTATGATCATCATCATAAGTGAAATAACTAATAAATGCCTACATTTATATTACAATACCAAAACGATGGTAGATAAATTTGAATAATTACATCGGACTACAATCAATTACCGTTTATATGGTGGCCTGCAGCCATGCATAAATTCATTAATCAATCACCGTACCCAAATACAAGACATCCCCTTGTTTTGGAACGATGGAAGATTAAAAAGATGAAATCAGCTGTCTCCATTATTCTATCTTAATTCTGTTCCCTCAACATGATTGGTCCACATAGATTAAAAAATATATTTTCTTAATTTTTTCTTCCATTTTTTAATCTCTGTAGACCATTCATGTTGAGGGAACAGAATTGAAACAGCTGATTTCATCCCGAAGATTAAAGGCCTTTAAGGGTTAAAAAGAACTAACCGTAGCTCAATTGCCACTGCATCTTTGGTTGGCCACTCATTCATATTGTCCGGATTTTAATGATACATGTATCCGTGTTAACTGTCAAGAACACCCAAAGAGATTAAACTTATTACTTGATTCGCCCAAAATAATATCGACTCCATGCAAATATACATATATAGTGATCAAACAGAAAGTCCGAGAATTATATCTCAAACTCCAATCTAGTCCATGTGTACGTATTCATGAACTAAGCCTTACTAAACCTGCAGTCGACACTGGATAGATCAATAATTCATTTACGAGAGATAGTTAGTTTTACCACATCAGATGAAACTTACAGCATGGTGCAGATTGAGAGGAGCAAATGTTTTACAGAAGATAGAAGAAAAGAAGGGAGGCAGAAACTGGTTGAATGATTGCAAAATAAAGGCTAGCTGACTCAGCTTAACTTGATCACTGCTACTGTGAGGCTCATTCTTCCACTGAGATATAATTATACACACACACACGGAGTCCAACTGTCCAAGTATAAAGGTCTCCATAGCCTCCATTAAATGGCAACCACGTAATATTTATCAGTTAATTCAATCATTATCTTCCATATTCAAGATATTTTTGTTATTAATGGTACCAGTAAAGATCACTATACACAAAAAGGACAAGAGAAGGGTTAGTAAGAACAGAATTTTAATGCTCATCAAGTGAACATTTATGAAGGTGATTGTGGAAGGACGGAGACTTGCAGTGGTACTAGTAAGATCACTAACCCAATAAGGAGAGTTCTGGAATGCGCAGGCTGCAACTTACAGCCACTGACAGGGATCGACGTGGCGCGAGGAGAGCGACATAATGGGTCAAAGTAGGGGCTGAATGTAATTTAACAGTTGACGGTGTTATGGGTCGGAACGTCGTATGTAATTTAACCGGAATCCGTGTAAGTTAAAATTTCCTCTTAACCGTTTGAACACAGTATTCGATCTGGGCGTAATTTAGTTTTGCATTTATGTGGTTGATTCAAATTTGTCTTCTGTATTTAACATTATGCGTGGTCCGTCCAAACTTAAATACAGGTTAATCGGCGCTGTAAACGGCAGCAACAAGCAAAAGGCACGATGCAAAAGACATGGAAAAGAGTTCGCGATGCGACTCCAAGCATTACTGGAAGTTCATGCAGTTCAGACGAGTAAGTAATTTGTGTCGGAGGACATTGTTTTGATCTAGCTATATTTCTCTGGGCCACTTGACCGAGTTATTTTAGGAAGAACTCATATAAGCTAGGTAAACTAGTAATACAATTTGCTGACAGATATCTGCTCTTTGAAAGGAAATTTGAGTGTGTTAATTCTCCTCAATATTAGAATGGTGTGTACGGGAACTTCAGATGTGCTCTAGGTTTTGCTAGTGTTATTGGATACTTTCGAAGACATGGCATTGCAATTTCAATTTTTGTACAATAAGGTTTTGGCATATGAGTTGTACTTTAGATGACCTCCATTACTCAGAAATGGATCTTTCCGATATCTATTTATGATGAGTCAAAACTTAATACAGTTTCAAGATTTTTCGATTCAGACAAAAGGAAGATAAACACCTGAGATTTTATATTTAAACTGGAGAAATTGAGGGAGAAAGTTCCCTGGTTGTTTGATTCTATAATGGCACAGTGATTCTTACATTTATGTAACTTCGAATTTGATTACTTTGTGATGGGACTTGGTTGATTTTGCAGGTTCGCTGTGGATGTAACTAATGAGGACCACATCCTATCGAGTTAAGATGGAGTACGTCATTAACCAATGAAGCAGAATATATTAGCATCATCTGAAGTGGACTAAACTTTTAGCTACTTGTTAATGATGTGAAAAAATGTGGAATGTTGAAAAAAAACATTTTTTATGTCATCAAAAAAATAAAAAAAAAACATTTTTTAAGGATCATGAGCAGGGTGTTAATTCAGAAGAAGCCCCAGAAGAAATGTAAAATGGCCTTTTGTTGGCCTCTTGACTGCTTGAAAGGAGAATTTGTTATTTTCAAAAGTGTCGTTGGTTTTTTCTTTCTCCAATAATGATAAGAAAATTACAAAACAAAACCACGACACAGGACCCATAACCCTCCGCCTGAAAACTATCAAGCTCAACTTTGATGGGTCGGTTTCTTCATCAAACTTGGCTGCTGCGGGCTTTGTTATCAAAAACCATTTCGGTGACCCCATTATTGCTGGTTCAAGATCTATTGGATCTTCCACGGTTCCTATGGCAAAATGTATGGCTCTTAAAGATGGCATGTTAGCTACTAAACGGTTCAACCTGGACCATATTTTAGTGGAGGGTGACTCGTCCCTAATTATCAAGTGTGTCAACCTCAAGTGTGAAGCTCCCTGGATGATAAAATCTCTCCTTAAAGACATAGGTTCAATTGCTAATTCATTCGCAAGCATCTCCTTCTCTCATGTTTTTCGGGAAGTGAACTTCTTAGTTGATGCTATTACGTCTACAAGTACAGGCTCCTCTCCAAGAATTTGGTTGCAGTGTCTCCCTGTTATGGCTCTCCTTGCCCTTTACTGAGACAAGTTTAGCTTCGGTTGCCCGAGGGGGTTTTCTTTGTAATTTTCATTTTCTCCTCAAAAAAAAAAAAAAAAAACCACGAAAACAATCCTCTCCCAACTGATCCGGAATGCTGGTTGAAGTGTTGTTAACGTGAGGATTCCATGCATATAAAGCTTGGGTATAAAAAGCAAAGAAGTTGACAAAACTCCCTAGAAAACTTGCTAGTTGCATTCTAATTTAGATATTTTGACTTGCATCTTTCTTCAGTCTTTTGGTACACTGGTTGAATATAATCTTCCCCCCAAGACAATGCAGATACAAGGAAAAATTAATTATAGAAGTTCACCAAGAAAAGAACATGAAACCTCACACTCAGGAAAAAAAAAATCTAATGCATAATGATATAAATTCACCACAGAACATTTGTAAATGCATAAGAAGATCAAGGTCTGGACTCTGGATGACCTGCAGCAAATTACATTTTATTGTAGCTACAGATAATTTACTTCAAATTAAATTCATTCCTTCATATATGCAGGGAGCTCCAAATCAGGAAAGAGGCTTAAGCTACTTTTGCTTCTGCATGGACATGTCAATTACATACAGCTTACCATATGGCTATTAATATGTACCCATAACACAACCATGGACAACAAATTCGTATAAGTATGACAACAACTGGGCTTTATACCATTTCAATGACACCTTGGTCATGCTCATCAAAATTTCATTCAAACAATGTTACAACCATGGTGGTCATTAACACTTCATATATTCTAATAGCACTTCATCAAACCATCACAACCATAATATAGAATAAACACATAATCTAAACCGCATCAGTTTGGAATCTGCTAGACATAAAACCACAGTATACTTAAATATATGTATACATACAATAACTTCGTTCGGAAAATATAGCATAACAGTTGAAGGTTCAACAAGCCTAGTCTAGTAGGTACATATTCCCCTATCCAATCAAAACTAACTGAGAATTTTTCTAGTAGGCACATCTGTACCACCTCCCATCCAACCAAAACTGCCCAAATATTATACCGTAGCCCTCTGAACTGGGAAAGGAAACAAAACCCTGACAAGAACTACTGTAACCCTAAACTAAATTGGAAAGCCTCTTGGATGCTCCTGCATCAGGATAAGAATGACAGAAGTATTAACTAGCATTGTTATAAAACAGCAAAAAATAAAATAAAATAAAATAAGAAAAGCCTAAACATTTCCGATTAATCTCCATTACAGATCAAATAAGTTATCATACTATCCTGTACAAATTAATAGGATGACTAGTTTATACATGCTTTCATTGTATTTATCTTTGGTGTCAATCTGATTTGGTCACCCAATCGTCTTTGTTTGGGTTTTGGATAGTGAATGAGACAATCTTGTACAACCACAAATTGGGAGTTGATGACAAGAAAAATAATTTTTTGCTTTCGTTCCTGTTATTTTCCAGGATTAATTTTCGTTACATTACTAGGATCTTACTTAACACATCTACTAACAACAACAACGATCAATTTCAAATTTGGTTTTTGGCTACTTGCAAGTGAACAGTAGTACAACTTCTTAAACTTAATAAATTGAAGGAAAAAATTCATGCATACTCCATTCATAGAAACCCTATTAACCTAGTTGATTACCATATACCAGTTCAACCCGATGTCTTTCAAGTTTCAATTAAAGACCAGCCTCAGTAACCGTCCTCTACTAGAAAATAATTGTCATAGCAATATCAGATATCTTACATCTAGATATAAAAAATATTTGTAATTATAACAAGGACTTACCAGCCAAGATGATGGGAGATAGGATGAGATAATTCTTCAAATTCGCTAACCGAAGATCTTACAGCATGTCCTCAACGCCTTCATCGTCTTCGCCTACACCATCGGCATTGGTATGGTTTCTGCGAAGGCTAAGCCTTCGTCAGCTCCTCGATATTGATTTCAGTGACCGCGACCTTCACGCTTGAATCTTGATATGGGCTCTACAAAGGCTAGATGAAACATGGGGCTCTGTTGGTGTTGGTTTTGTGATAAGTGATGGCTTATCCAATACGAGTCACTTAAGCATGAAACTCCTTACTGTACCAAAATCAGAAATTTTGGTTCATATTTTCATTTAGTAGTATGTTACTAGATTTGAGATCTATATGAATGACTTTCAATTATATTGGAATGCTTCTCCCAATCTAGTAGCATGCATCTGGTTGAATCTGGCCAGTGTATACCCAGTCTGTGCAAAAAGAAAAGGCTATGTTTCACAACTACAAATCAGATGAAACAAGTGACAGTCTAATAGTAACATCCTCTCTTCACTATGAATGCAAAATCTGACTGCATATGACTGCATATTTTTTTTTAACATAAACAATGTTCTATGACATAAACTACTTACTCGTTTGAACTGCATGAACTTCCACTTTTGCTTGGGGTTGCATCACAAACTCTTTTATACATGTCTGTTGTCCATCTCTCTCTTTTCCATGCCTCTTCCATCCACCCGTTTGCTTGTTGCTACCGTTTACCGCACCAGTTCACCTGTTTTATGTTCGGATCAGACCACACATAAGGTTAAATACAAAAGATGAACAAATTAGTACTACCAAACTGCTAAAAATACCGTAGTAATCCCGACACCTTTTGCCCATCTCGCAATAACACAAGAAGCTTTTCTGAGAAGTAAATGGAAATCCTAATAAGCCAAGTACTTAATCAATAATTTCAATCAGTGCTCACACTATCATTTTAGGCAATCACATAATGAATTGCAAGAATCTTAGAGCAATAAAGGACCACAAACAAATCATAGTCCACTGAAATTCAACAAAACTAACAATCATGAATGCTAAAAGGAGGGCATATACCACAACCATTTGCTTCCAATCCATTACACATTGCCAGCACTTGTAATTGCCTAATAGCGTCCTTAACCTCTATTGCACAACTCTTTTTAAACTCAAACCATCTTCTTTAAAGGAATATCTACAAGACTCTCTACTAATTCTTTTTCAAATCTATCAAATTGAAATTGGGCTACAAAGGATGCCGAGCCTATACCAAATGGAAAATTCCCAGTACAAGTTTTAACAATACAATGATTCCACACTACCAAGACCCCAATTCAACACAAGCCCAAAGATTCCATCTTTCATTTTGCTCACTTTTCCAATCATCACCAATTTCTCATAAAACACAAAAAAAGATAGACAAAGATAGTGAAGCATTTTACCCAGAAACCAAGGCCACCTCACATGAGGGTCTGGAGCTTCTTCGGTCAAGTACCTAAACCGCTCCAGCATAGTACACTAGGCCAAAAAAGCTAACAGACAACGGACCAAATTCGTTGTGTGATTTGGACGATCTCCGTTGTGTATCGGAGCGTTGTGTGATGAAAAATGGCACAAAGGTGGAAACCCGTTGTGTGAATCACAAACAGTCAACACTTATTTGGTTAAAACTGTTGTGCCTTCTCTCGACAGATGGCAGCTATAGTTGCCTCGCAGTCATGCTGCACATGTCATTGGCATCATTCACACAACGAAAGTTGTTTCCGAGCCGTTGTATAAAAGGCGAATCAGACAACAGCATTTTATTTTCTCTGTTGTATGAGTTATCCTCACACTTCACTTTTGAAAATTTTATTGTTGTGTGTTAATTTTGGATAACGTATTCTAGTTATTACAGTTGTGTGATTGTAAATCAGACAACGTATGTTTGTTAGAACCGTTGCATGTTATATAAGGATTCATTGTGTGAACATCCAAATTGTTACTTCAGACAACATTATTAACATTAAAAATTCTATTGTGTGATAATCGTCTTTTCTGGATTTTGTGCATTGATAATAATGCTCCATTTTACCTAATGAACAGTGACTAATTGTGTGAAGTTTACTATATTAGTGATTGAAATCATTATCCAATGAACAATGATTAATATTTACGCCAAAAGAAATGTGATACATCAATAAAATTCCAATATATCCACCAAATATTGAATCCAAGTAACATGTCATTGCTATAAAGTTTCCTAGCTAGCTGAATTTACATGATGAAAGAAAATATATTTTGCTTCATTGCTTGGTATTCTATGCTTGATCACTTAGTGACTCTTTAGGCAACATTTCACTAGATATTCCCAAACCTGCAAACAGAATAAGCAAAATTCAAGGTTATGAAGGAATGATTCAAACTAATTAAAGCTAAAATAGAAGAAAACATTGCAAGGTAACATTACCAAGCCTTGTACACTAAGAGAAGCAGAGCTATAATATATGTGTAAGCATAACAAACAAATAATACAATCTGATCAAACAAATGATTAATTAAAGCATCACCATATGATAAGATAACTGTAAGACTGCTAAATCCACATATAGCCCAAGCACGCAGGATAAGAAGATTTCAGTGTGTGCCAATTTAAAATTTAGTTCGAGGAATGAACCTGGATTTTCTTCAGCTTTATTGCTTAGTATTCCGGTAAATAGCAACTGTTTTTCCATAAATTTTGATGATCCCCGCCTTGTTGTTTTGCGGTAAGCACAATTTCTAATGGTGTTACACCATCCTCCCCCCTACACAAGATATTTATTCAAGTCAAGTTCTATAAAGTCAGAATTTTAAAATACCATCTTAAAGATATTTCTTATCACAAGTTCATTAAGCATAAATGTAAATGTTAAATGATATGATCAGGAATTGCTATGTAACAGTCAACAACTATACGTAAGTGCATAACTAAATGATGTCACTGTTTCAGATTTATCTCACACCTCCAATTGAATAAGCCAACTATTTGCTCCTGACCCGTACCCACGATGCAAATGATACCCGGGTAAGGTTCCATCGAGGCAGACTGCAAGGGTCAAAAGCAAAGTAGGTAAATTAGGACAAAAAAAAAATGAAACAGATCTCAAAATACAAAAGCATCAAGCGTGTCAAGTCAATTCAATGATCAACTGAACAGTGATTAAGAGAGGATTTACCAAATGAACCCAAAAACAATAGATTGACAATTACAATGAAAACAACATCACAAGATAGGTCAGGCCACACATAGATTAACACATCTAACAACAATTTATGAAAGCGTCTGAAAAGTAGTATGCTACCAATTCCAGCAGGCAGAAGAGAGAATCTTACTCACAGTCTCACACAGTGAACTACAAATTAAGGAAAACTTGAATTGGAAGGAGAAAAGCAAAGGAAACAGAATTTCAGGTAACAAGCAGGACTGCAATTAATGTTTCCAGGACAACTATTATCATGTAAATGCAATTTACAGTAAACAATAAATAGATGGAGGGACAAAGCAATCCAGATTTAGATTACCACAAACCACATGCAATCCTATTAACTCAAATAAACCCAGAAATGATACTAGACACAGAAAAGATACAATCTTTATCTACCAAGACCAAGCAAAAAGTCCAAAATTTGGATAAAAAAAATAAAGAAAAACACAGTAATGGTTAGCTAATTATAGGAGTGAATGTACCTGCTCCTTTGGCACCAGCTCCTGGAATAAGGGTTAGTCCTACCATCACCCCAGTTACAGCAGCCTTGGATTCTCCATAGCCCTCCAACCAGGACAGCTCTGTTTCATTAAAACTATGCTCCTCAAACCCATTAGCCCATTTGGTGAAAACTAGCACTACAACAATGCCAACCCACAAAAACTTCATCTTGGGTCTGCTCTGTTTCAATCTCTCTACCACCTAAGAAATGGAAAAATTGAACTTCAGAACAGAAAGATGCAAACTTTGATATTGCATTCGTGTATTTGTGTTTCTTGCTGTAATATATATATATATATATATATATATATATATAGTGAGTGTTTTAGCTGGCTGCAATTAGTCACATTCAATAGCAAATCCAGCTAAAGATAGAAGGGTACATGGCCACAAATGAGTAATGTGGCAAGTATGGAAAGGCAATCAAATTCAAAATGTGTAGCCAAAAAATGGAAAAAGGCTCAAAATGAGAGAGAGAGAGAGAGAGAAGAGAGAGAGAGAGAGAGAGAGAGAATGGTGGAGAGATCTCGCAGAAAAGATAATGAAAACAACTAGAACAATATAAAAATTATCCTTCTACTTTTTATTTTCTGACATGTTCTACAATACAAGCTACTAACCGAGAGAGAGAGAAAGAGAGAAAGAGATTAAATACTCTCTCTGGGATTAAAGAAGAAAATACCTTCTTGCGCTTTCCAATAACCTTAAGCCCACTGCGATCCGAATTTCCAACATTGAAATCAATGGTTGTGATATCCCCTTCTTCCTTAAGAGCCACATGTGTTGCAGCCAAACCAATCACACACAATCTGATATATAAGGCAGTAATTCAAGAAAAATGATCTAACTTCTTCATTCACACATTAACAAACAAGCACAACAGAACAAAAGAACAAAAAAGTTTAAAAAAAGATGGGGCTGTTACCCATTGGGGTGGCGATAAACATATTGGTCATGTTCTGGTTTCATAAAATCTTGATATTGATCATACCTAGCATAGAGTGATCAACAATGGACAGTCTCATAGTGATAGATCACTCAAAAACATAATGACAGAGACTAAACAATAAGCAACTTGTCATGATATCAGCAGCTATTCTTTTGCAATTTATAGATCAACGCTTATATGTGCTACAACAACCAACCATACGACCAGCAAATTTTCTTATCAACATTGTTTGCAAAATACCTGTTATAAGAACACAATTGCACAAGTCGACAGTTTTGAGGACAGAGTATCCATTTGCCAAACTCATAACTCCAACATCACCTTGAAAATGTTCTTGTGATAGCTGAAAAAAAGTTGGAAAGAGCTGGTTACATAACTCCTACACTTACAATAGGAACCTGATGGAAATTACATGACTACCAAATCTCTCCATTACTGTTTCGTATAACACTTGGTCAAATTCCCTTTTCTAGATTGTATATGATAATGGCTGAATAGACCAATTAAATTAGTCTAAAAGTTATCAACTCAAAGTAGTTGACTAATTTCAGTTAAATAAAATTTCAATTTTGGAAATCAAATACCAAGCAGAAGAAGAAGAACAAGGACAGAATCCCAATATCAATTACAAGTGCCAAGTAAACGGCCTTTTACTGAATAGCTAATTAGTTAAAAGACACTGGTCTTGATAATTCCCAAAAGGAATTTGTATATATACTAAAATAAAGGTGAGTTCAAGAACATATAATAAAGCTCAAGGGATTTAAAAATCCCAAATACCTGTATACGAACCAAATCATTCAATAATACTATAAAAAGTTGAATTTATACCATATCATTAACACACACAAAGAAAAAGCATCAGATAATATTACCTGAATTGGATTGAAACTATGCCAAAGATATTGATGGAACTACTACACAACATCATTGGACCAACACACAGCATAGAAAACCCTCCAAAATATATAATCTGTGTGACCTGGGGAATAAGTGCCTTCATTTTCTTCTTTTTCAAATTGGTCGCAGGGGTCAGTGTAAGCAAGCTTCTTAAACCTATATTCTCCCACAACTCTGCATTGCTTGCTTTCACAAATAGAATTGCAGGGAGGACCTATAATACGTTTATATACAAAATGACCAAGAGAGTTCAGAACACACACAACCAAACCACTAGAAACTATAATGTCAATGCAAGACATGAAATTGAGTGGGGATTTAACACTTCCCTTACATCTGAATCTGGCTCACTGACCTTATTGTCCTTGTTCCTTTACTGCAATTTATGTGCTTGAAAAAGATAATTTCGTTGCTTTTGAAGCTTCCAGCCAAAATAATGAAGACAGTTCTAGGAGTAATGCTTGCCCTGCATAATATAAAAGGAAAGCATAGAATCACTCAACCATTCTGATTCCACACAAAATTGCAATGAAGAACATCATTTCTAATCACAAATGAAAAACCCAAAACTAAATTGAAAAACCCATTAAGATCCAGAAACGCACCAAATGATGACGAACAACTGCTGGAGCTGTTGAGCCTCAGTGACGAGACGATCAAACTGGGCTTCGCTGCAGAAGGGCGCGAGCTCCACTGAAACCGGTGAATCATCGAGCTCTCGTAACGACCCTTCTGGGCTCAAAGCCCTGACTGCCGTAATCGGCCCCCAGCTCAAAGTCCTCATGCCACAGCTTGGAGATACTACTGTTCTTCAGGCCGACTCAGAATCGTTCCCCAACTCGAGGCTTCATAGCCCAAGAAGATGCTTCTCTTCACTGCTAGGAGAACGAGAATTGAAAACTGAGAAAACCATAAACGAAATCGAAGTCAATTAATTAGTGAATTTGCGGTAATACCTTCGGCTTCAGCGATAGAGATAGTGGAGAGTTTGAATCAATCTCTGAGAAGCTCACTCACTGAGTCGGAGCGAACAGAGGCGAAGACGAGGCCGGAGAGGTGGGCTGTCCCGATGCCAAGTCAGAGACGAGCTTCAGAGTATGGTGGAGTACGAGGGGGTCGTGAATGAGTTAGAGAGAGCGAGTTAGGGTTTTGATGATTGAAGAAATTGTAGGGGGCGGGAGTTGAGAGTTTGATGATTAGGGATGTGAGGGATGCAGGTTTCAGTGGAGAGAAGGTGAAATCCACTGGACGCTCAGGCTAGGAGCTGGGTGCTTCAGTTGGATGCTGAATTAGCTTTTGAGTCAGACGCGAAGATTGGCTGTGGACGAAGAGGTAATCAGTGACTTGTGTTTCGGGGAGAGAAGAAGACTGGGAGAGACATGGTCTTACAAAATGGCAAGGTGTATTGAGTTTGCCCTGATGCGAGATATGGTTTGTCTTCTATTTTTTATCATAAAATCAGACAACAAAAATGATGGTGTGTTGTCTGATTGTCTTCTCTTTAAACTTTCAGCTGAGGGACACAAAATGAAAACTCCCACCTACTATGTGTAAGCACAAGCTCATTTTTGGCGCTCGGATGGCTTTCCCATTCACACAACAGAAAAAATGTCATTCCGTTGTAGGAGCTTGCAAATCATTTGCCAAAATTTGGTCATTTTGGGGGGAATGAAACTCATTTTGGGGCACATTAATCTTTTCAATGTTATCTCCCTCAATTGGACAACACAATGAATATACATGTTGTGTGACAATTTCCAAGTTTCGATCCTACAACACATATAATTATTCTGTTGTGCAAAGTAGTACTTTGGTAGTGCATTTGAGTCAGAAATTGGAGCCAAATATGAGTAAAGGTAGGGGGAAAATGTCCCGCTATTTTTTTTTCATTCAGACAACATAACATTCTTTATAACTGTTGTGCAATATTGCTCTATCTGAAAAATTTTGAACTGTAGCATCTTTGTACAACGAAAGTTTCTTAAATGTGTTGTAAGAAGCAATTTCCATCAACACACAACGGAAAAAAAATTTTCGTTGTGTAAAAAGTGTTGTATATTGAGGTTATTGGCCTAGTGGTACTCTCCTCTCTACTTTGCTCCTCAGCTTCATCAACGCCATCCTCTTTTGCACTCACACGACCCTTAACTTCCTTTCAAACAAAAACCCAATTGCTTTCCCGGAAAACCCACGAAAATTATGGCCTTGGTTTGTGTTCAAAGATTGGATTTTGGTTAAAGAGCGAAAGGGAATGGTTTGGTTATGAAGTCGAGTGGTGAGAGGAGAGAAAGAACAGAAGTGATTTGGGTCTGAGAAAAGAGAGGAAAGGATGGGATGAACAAATTCGATTGTGGTGGCTGATGCGCCAACGAGGAGGCTGTAAAACATGTTTTACTCTAACAGCACCGTCAACTGCAAAATTACCATGAGCCCTTACATTGACCCATTAAGCGGCTCTCCTCGCGCCCCGTCAGTGGCTGTAAGTTGCAGCCTGCGTATTCCAGCCCCCTCCACCGAATACGCCTGTCCCATTCTGTCCCACCCAAAACTTCTTTGACACGTGTCATCTCACATAACCAGAGCCAACTCCGTTAAATGAAAAAAAAAAAAATCTAGATTAATAATCTCTTCATAAAATTCATTTTTGGTCAAAATATTCCCTTCCCCAGCAAAACCTTTTTCTCAGAATCCAAAAGGCCTTGGATCAGTCTTCTCTTCCACCAAGCTAGCCTCCTTCCTTAACTTGCAATAAAAGCTCCTCCTCCCCCTCACCAAATCAATCATAGCCAAGCACTCGTCTTTTCCCAGTCATAGCCAACTTCCCGGATGGGTGGAATGACAAGTTGTTTATCGCCTTCCAGTGCGGCTTGAAGCTCTTGAGGAGGATGAAGAGGTGGGCTTCGTAGATGCAGAACGACCCATTTTTAAAAGTAGGAGGAAGAAGAGGAAGAGTACTGCGTTAATCTTTATTAAAAGAAGGGAATATTATTTTCAATAAAATTTTAATAAAAAAGGAGGTCTTGACAGCTAGCGTTAGCCTTCAATTAGGGCTGTCAATGGGTCGTGTCGGGTTGGGTTCGTGTCGGGTCAAGGTATTAGTAGTGTCACAAGAGACAAACCCAAACCCAAACCCAACCCATTTAATAATCGTGTCGCAAATTTAAACTCAAACTCAACATATTTATTAAACGGGTTACCCGTTTCCAACCTGACCCATTTATTATATAGGTCATGTCGTGTTGGACCAAATGACCCATTTAACCACACATGACCCATTTAACTAAAAAAATGAAAAATTGATTAAATTCACTAAAAACTCCACAAGATGATGAATATAAATAATTATATATAATTCATAAATAATCAAATTCAATAATGATGAAGAAAAATATTTCAAATTGTCAAATCTTAGGATCAAATACTCCCAAGGTCCAAAATTTCAAGAAGAAATATAGCATAATCGGGTTATGCGGGTTTACTTCGTGTTGACGGGTTGACCCACGGTCGACCCGTTTATTAAATGGGTCAAGGCGGGTTGACCCTCGGCCGACCCGCTTTTTAATTGTGCGGGTTCAACCCATTTTATTTCGTGCGGATTTCGCGTCGTGTTATCGGGTCGTGTCAGAATTGACAGCTGTACCTTCAATTCTCAATAAAAAACAGCGTTAGCCTTCTGTTATGTAAGAGTACACGTGTCAAGCTATGATGTAAGTGACATAATAGGGACAAAAAAAGCTGGGGCAAGTTGAGGAGGAGATATTCTTACGAAGTGTACAATTTAATGCTATGCTCATCCAACATTATTATATGAACTATGTTCATAAAACTCCTTGCATGGTATCTCTGCAAATAGGTAATAAGTGGATAATGGAAGTACGAGGGAATGCCAGTCGGTGTTACAATCAATTAAGAATGCAAAAGGACGTATTTTATCGGTTATGTAGCGATTTAGAAGTCAAATTTAGGGTGTTGGGTTCAAACAGGATAAGTCATGTTGAAGTAGTGGGAATGCTATTATTTTGCCTAGGACAGAGATGTGGAAATAGGTCAGTAGCAGAACGATTTCAACATTTTGGTGAAACTGTTTCTAGATATTTTGGAAAGACTCTAGATCTTTTGTGTGAACTAGCTAAAGATATAATCAAGCCACCGGATCCCGAATTTAATGGGGTTGCACCAGAGATAATGAGGGATAAGAGATACATGCCGTATTTTATGGTATTTATGATATGTTACTTATAAATTATCAATTTCCTTAATTACTTATATTCGTTGAGAAATAACATCATTATTTACAGGATTGTATTTGGGCTATCGATAGAGTGCATATTCCCGCTTCAATAGCTCCTCAAGATCAAATACCGTACATTGGTAGAGAAGGAATACCAACTCAAAACATTATGGTAGCATGTAATTTTGATATGCAATTTACCTTTGTATGTGCGGGTTGGGAAGGGTCTGCTCATGATACAAGAGTGTTTCTATCGGTTCTTCGAAAGCCCGATTGGAATTTTCCTAAACCTCCACCAGGTAATATATTTAATTATAGTTATTATTTTTTTTTGTCAATCTTTAATGCTATGAATGAAGTTTTGTCAAATTTTTAATATGTATTTATTTGACAGGAAAATATTATGTGGTAGATTCGGGATACCCTCAAATGAGTGGGATTTTGGGACCTTACAAAGGCCCAAGACAGCATTTTCAAGAATATAGTAGGCAAGAACCAAGAAATGAAAAAGAGGTATTTAACCAAGCACACTCTTCTCTTAGAAGTGTTATAGAACGCACATTTAGAGTTTGAAAAAAAAAAGTGGAAGATTTTAAAGGACATGCAAGGTTTTTCATTTGAGAAACAAGTGAAGATTGTCATTGCCACCCTGACACTTCATAATTATATACGGAGACATGCACATCGTGATAGGCATTTTGTTCACGGTGAAGAAAGAGAAGGTGATGGGTAGAGTCATGGGATGGAGATGGATGATGATGTAGAAGAAGAATATCATGGTCATGGTGCACAAGAAATGGAAATAATAAGAAATGGCATTACTCAAAGTTTGATGAGTGCGCGTAATAACTTGAACATTTGAATGTGTTATGAAATTTTTTGTCGTTAGTTGATGCGAACCAGGAACCAATTGTTATTAATGTTACTAATATATTTGTATAAGTTATTTTTAAAATTGTCCAATACTAATCATATGCTCATCATAATTTATAAAAATTGAAAGTTGACAAAAATGAATAAGGACATAATAAAGATTAAAAATAATAACAAAAACATTTGATCAACATTGTATTACCAAACAATCAAGGCAAAATAATCTCTCATGTCCAATTTGGTCATTCCACAAACAAAAAGCACAAGCCAGTTTAAGTTTACCAAACACTTTGCCACTGACAGCACTTAAAAAAAGTCAGTTTACAAAACACTAAGCTGCTTTGCTTTTCAGCTACTTTTTCTCAGAAATAAGCAGAAGCCAGCTTTTCTGAAAAGCACAGCCATACCAAACACACCCTTATACATGTGTAAGTTAGATTAATAAGTCAGTGCAAGGGAAAACAAAGTACTTACAAGAATACAATAAGTCGTTGTACATGACCTATCTTCAATTACACCCAGACTCTCGTTCAAGGCATAGGCAGCTTTCTTTCCTATAAACTGTAGTAAACAAAATTTCAGTCAGTTTTGAACGTTGGTGATAGATCAGGAAGTTCACCAATTGTTTTCTCTAAGAAGCCTATATAGACAGAATATTTAAATAAAATAAAACCAATCATAATCATCAAGTATCAGATAAAAGAAAGAGGAAACTATGGTGGCGAAATGTTATCACTTAGTATAAGATAGAGAACATAATTTAAGACATAAACTTGTTGAATATCTTGAATGCAAAAGATAATGATCAAGTAAAGAGCTTACATGTTTTGCACCAGCTTGAGCATAAGATAGAAAGAATTCCTGTGCCACAGCCAACATCCATTACCACCTGCCAGCCAAACAAAAGAGGTTCTAGTAATGATGATAACTGCTATTTCATGTTCTTCCTTCTAAGGTAAGATTTGTGCCTTCATATGTTCAAAACATAATATGCTATTTCAAGCCAAACAAACAGAACATGATCATACCTAAGAGCACAAATATACCAAGTGAGAAAGAAGTAAAATGCAATCTAGTAACATATATTATTGAATGCCCAAGAGTCCTGAAACTTTAATCTATTAGGAAGTCACCAACAAGCTATAAACAGAAGGCAATACCACCATGTTATAGAACCAATTATTGAGAGACTAAACCTGTTAGGTTGTGGCCCAAAAGTTGCAACTGTGCTTAGAGGATCATATTCGAGGTAGTAATTTATATTTCCAAAACATAGAGTTGATGAAAATATAATCATTCGTCAAAGCAACAAAACTCATCATGCAAAACCCGAATTGTTTCCATTAATCTACAAGAGCAGAAAAATATATGAAGCTAGAGAAGATTGTCCATATATTATTTTTCATTCACTTGATAATACACCAACTTATTAATAGATGAATTTAACTTTAGCTACAATGCACCAAAAAAGGGTAAATTTAACTTTAGTTCATCCAACCTTTTAAACTCAAAGTTGCATCCTAGCCCACAAGCTCGGCTGTCATGGACATTAATATATCCATAGCATTAGATTCCATGAAGAAATATACATAAAAAACATAAACTAGAGTTCAGATGAGCAATACAGATGATGAAAAGGCTTCCACACCATTACGCCTATTTGCCACAATTTCATACAGAAAGGGCTTCTCCCTGGATCTCTTCACAAACAATAAACAAAAAGAAACAAATGTAACAGACATGATGACAAGGAGTTGCTAATGCTCTTATACACACAGTCCTTCCAACACCAAAATGTAACAACAACAATCCCAAAATCATTGATAAACCGAAACCAAGCTCAAAACCTTGAAATCAAACCACCCACAACACCCAATCGAAAAGCATACAAACCAATAAAGAAACACACTCAAATTGATTCTAAAAATATCACTCACCACTTGTATCTTAGGAAGTGGCCATCAAGAGGGGCTGACTCCAGAACATCGTCGAATACACAAACAACTGAGGCGGATACTGGATCCGCCATTTACTTGGCCCCAATACCGCCAGCCTTGACGGACCTCCCAAAACCCTAACAATTAGTCTTTGAATTCGTCCGCCGTAGATCGAGCCCTTTCGATTGAGATGACATGGGATTGCGAAGAAGGAGGATGGAGGAAGGAGAGGGGTTGCTCCGGCGCGTTTGGGGAGTGCTTGTAGTGCTGAAATCCCTCTTGGTCCCTTTACTGCAACAGAAAACAATCGCATCATAAATCAAAATCCCCAAAATTAAGAAAATCAAAAAGTTAGGTCAAAATCGAAAAGAAAAGAAATTGGATAAAACTGTTTACCCATCGGTGCTGAAAAGTGAAGGCTCGATTTGAGCCAAGAGAGTCATCTTTGGGGCCGGAGAAGCTCCTTGCAGATGTGGAAACTGGTTTGGTTGTTAGAGAGAGGTCTAGGGTTTCAATATGATGGATTTGGGGAATAGGTGTAGAAGATAGAGGGAGAGAGGAAAGAGGTCTAGGTTTGGGATCTGATGGAGAACAAAGAGATATGGTTGAAGTGGGGAGGTCATGGTTGTAGGTTCTGGTTTTGGAGGACGCAGAGAGAGAGAGAGAGAGTGTGTGTGTGTGTGTGTGTGTGGGTTTTTTGTTTTGGTTTTGGGTCTGTGTCAAGAGAGAGTGAGGCGCTGCCTAGAGAGAGAAAGAGAGGAACTTTGGCTTTTTTGTTATTTTTTTGCTCAAGTGTTAGGGTTTCAATCCCAGCCTATATTAATTTGGATACACCCTATCAATTTGGACAACGACTCACACAACAGAATCTCATAAAAATGTGGTCTAAATGCAGCCATTATAAATTTGGGGTTTGTCTCCTATCAATTTAACTTCCCTATTTGGGGAGTTGGAGAAAAATTGTGGTGAGAACTCTCCCTCCTTTCTGTCAAACATATTGATCAGACCACACTTATATTATTTTTCGTCGTATGATCAAGTGCTATGTGGGGGGGGAATTTGGAGTATGAGATGTGGTCTGGCACCACTTACATGGTGGGAAACTTGCCGCTCAAATTTTTTGTCTAAAACAATAAAAATCAATCAGACGGCAGAAAACTATAATGTATCATCTAAGAGGCGTCATCTGATTCAATTTTTGTAGTAGTGATAAAACAAGAAACCAACAAGAAATGGAAGATTGAAAACACAAACAGCAAAGGTTTGAAGTAAAATCAAACTCCGAGAAGGGAAGACAAATAGGCGCACCAATGGGAATCAGAAATAAGCACAATGAGCCTCGCCGAGCTTGGAGCCAACTTCGCAGTGAATAAGGCTGACAAAAGCATGGTCGAGCTGAGAGTGGGACCGTCAATTGAGAAAGTCGAGGGTGACGAAGACTAAAGATATGAGCAGAGGAGAAGTCGTTTCTCTCGGCTACGAGTTCGGCTCTGAAGAGAAGAGATAGAAGCATATATTCAAATCTGAAAAAGATACCGCTTTGGGTTTTGCATAGTATACAATCGAGGTAGCGGGTGAGGGTTTGGGGTTTTTTTTATGGCTGAGATTGAAAAAAGAAGAAGAGAAGAATGAGTTTTGATCTGGACTCTAGAAAGAGCAGGCACGTATAGAGATAGTTTGGCGTTGGTTTCTATGAAAGAGAGATTAAATTTGGCTAAAAATTTGAGCGAGTCCAATTTTAGCACATTTAGTCATTTACGATGTACTGAGAAAACACACTCTAAATGATCAGAAAGTCAAGTCTTTTATGGCTCACAAAAAAGGATGCCGTAAATATAATGTGATATATACGACGCACATGGAAAACACGCTGTAAAATACCAGAAAGAGAATTCTTTTACGGCGCACAAAACTGCTAGCCGTAAATAATAGTTGATCTTTTACGGTGCACATGATATACATGCCGTAATTTACGCATTGTAAAAGACAAGTTTTCTGGTATCATGTGCACCGTAATTTACATGTCGTGAAAGACAAGTTTTCTGGTAGTATAGACAATTTACTACTCTAGAACTTTCAACGGAACCCTCGTAACAAGGCGCATGCAATAATTATTCTTAGCAATTAAGCCCTAGATATGCATACTAAGCTACGCACCAAAGTAAACATAAATAGAATTCATCGATGTAAAAACAGAAATTAGGTTCTCATCCAATAGATAAACAAAACTAATTAAAAGTCATAACAAGTTTACAATCATGATTTATGACTTCAATCAACTCCTAACTACTAAAGAGTAAGTTATTCATGGAAAGAAAATTAAAATAAATCAAAGAAAGGGAAAAAGTCTAGGGAGAGAGGAGAGAGAGCCTTTTTAAATTGCTCCTTGAGTCCTCTTTAATTCCTTTTTAGTATGAGATTCCTTGAAGTAGAAGAGAAATCAACTTCTTGATCCTATAATTTAATTAGGATTTCTCCACATCTGTCACGCCCCTGATTTTTAAGACAAATAAAAATCAATATATAATCCCATAATTATACATGCATGATGGTTCAGCCATCAATACAAAATACCTGGAAACTTTTTTTTTCTTTAAACCAAGTACATACTGATGCTCTGAACCCACTATGTCAATATTGACCTGTCCACAGAGTCATATATTACATAAACTTACGAATTAAATTGTCAACTCAAAATAAAACGTAAATGCTCCTCAGAGCTTACTACACAACGGAAGTCCTTATCAACAATAAAGTCACAAAAATGGGTTCCTACAGTAAAGCTGCAAAGGCGCTACCTCAGCTTCAGCCACGATTATCCTGACCTGTAGGATTAACCTCTACACCATTGAATAGTGCACCGGGTTGCCACACAACGAACCCGGTAAGCTTATGAAAGCTCGTATGAGTAACTCAAAACCACCACAAATAAACTCACACCAAAACTAAGGAAAACAACTCACTCCTTGATTCCTTAAACACCAACTCAAGAAAGCAACTCACGCCTTGTTTTCTTTCAATTCACGAAATAAGGAAAGCAACTCACACCTTGATTTCCTATTCAATCACAAAATAAGGAAAGCAACTCACATCTTGATTTCCTATTCAAATCATGAAATAAGGAAAGCAACTCACACCTTGATTTCCTATTCAATCACAAAATAAGGAAAGCAACTCACACCTTGATTTCCTATTCAAATCATGAAATAAGGAAAGCAACTCATACCTTGATTTCCTAAAAATCGTATATAAGAAAAGCAACTCACACCTTGATTTCCTATTCAAATCATGAAATAAGAAAAGTAACTAACACCTGGATTTCCTATTCAAATCACGAAATAAGGAAAGTAACTCACACTTTGATTTCCTAAAAATCGTATATAAGGAAAGCAACTCACACCTTGTTTCCTTAAAACACAAATTCATGAGTTAGATATAACCTTGCACCGTTACCCCATAAATTACACTGGCAGATAGACTAGAGCTCCAACTGAAATCGTAACCACTTGTCTGACCAAAGACGTGATTACTCGATATACTACCTAAGGTCATCATGTGACCTTAATTCCTCGGGCCTCATAGTCCCTCGGAATAAAGCATTTAAAGGAGTCGCTCAGGACTCAAAATGTTACACAAATCTCAATGCTTTTCAAAGCAATAGAAATCATCATTTCACAATCAGTTGTTTTCCGAAAAGCCACAACACAAAACAATAAAAAGCATCATTCATGCATATTGTTTTCATAAATCAACAAATTCACCAATACATATATATTTCACGTAAATATATATATATATATATATATACGTAGTCATCCACTCAGGAATGCTTACTAATACCAACTATAGTCTGTAGTTACTAAATAACTCTCAAAACAATAAAGGTAATTCCGTTCGTAAATAAACCTTGTGAGATTACTCACCTCGAAATTCCCGCTGCATCTTCAATATAGAACATAGCAGCCAAACCACAAAATAACCTTCCAAGAATACTTTGTCAAGTACCTAATCACTTACGGTCTCAACTTAGTAACGATTCACAACGATTTAAGTCCGAAACCCCTGTTTTGAACTAAAATCCCCAAAGTGACGCCAATCGAGGCAAAACCACATCTGAGACCACCCAATGTCTCTAGAATACTTCTACTATTGATATGTCAAAACCACAAGTCGATCGAACGCTCAAATCCTCACGGATCGAATCATTGAATGGTCCGAAACCGTAAAAATCACAACATATTCATACAATCTCCCAAAATTACGTATTATATATCGAAACACTCGTATCAACGAGTAGATGATATATAAAATCAGAAACTATCCATTACATGGCTGGAAGGTTGCCAAAACGTCGTCACAGTTAGTGGCACAACCACCACAGACCAAAACTCAAAACTAGATTAATCCAACCGTCCAAAATGTCAAAAACACCAAATAGATCAACTTTAATACCTGGAGTTTAAGCCAACTCGGCCTAGATGGCCGCCATAAGCCCCGTGAACTGTTCACCGTGAATTGATCCGATTCCGACGTGAATCGATCAAAACAAACACCATGGATTGCTTGAGGAGGCTTCTACGAACTCAAAACAGGAAGCTTGAAGCCATACAGTCGTCGGAGCTAGGGTTTCCGATCGGGTCCGACTGCACTCAAGTTCACCGCCTTCCAGCGCCGTACACAGTGAAAATCGTCGATAGAGGACGTCACAGGGAGGAGCACACGGTGAAGGCGAGTCGGTCTGGACTTGCTTCACCCGTAGAGGTCGCCGGAGATAGCTGGAAAAGCCGGGTCGGGTCATGCGCACTGAAGAGAGAGAACGGAGAGTTTGAATATTTACGGAAATAGAAACCCAAATGAAAATAGTAAATTTCCCGAAAGGGAAATTTCTATTTATAGTGGTTTCCAAAAAAATCCAAAACTTCTGCAGACCATAACTTCCACATACGAACTCCGATTTACGTGGGTTCACGAATTTGTATCGATGCGCTCTACGACTTTCGTGAAGGAAGTTTTTGGAGTATCTCAACGTATCAAAAGTCAACCGTGAACCTCCCCCTAAATCCACACTTTTCGAATAAATAATTGTCCGAAACAATTCCACTTCACATACGACATACGAATCAAGCATAATAACAATAATTTGTACAATTGGTGCATTATTAATTACTAAAATTAAATAACCAAAATTCAGGTCATCACAACATCACTTATTCAGAATGTGCCATGTCATCATCTAATTGGGATTTCTCCATCAAAGTCTGGTGCTTGGGTAGTACATCAAGCTTTTACTTTTTTGCTCATCTTTCTCAACCCTAATAAACACAAAAGTAAATAAATAAAGAGAAAATAAAGCAAACTAACATAGACTAATATAGGGACTAACAAAATAAATGTCGCATAAAATGCTTGTATCAAAAACCTATATATAAAAGTGAATTATTCAAGAAAGACAAAAATCTCAATTTGCAAAAGAAAAGAAAAAAAAAATTAAACATGTTCTTCACAAAAACTACATACTATTTTTCAGTTTTTTTTTTTAAATCTCCCACAATCAGGGTCTGGGCTTCCTGCTGGTATCAAACTAAGGGAAGAAGTCTTCGATAATCAATTCTGTTCATTAGTTGTTTGCCTTGAGGTATGTTTACTTTCGGTGCTCAAAAGAAAATGAGTTTCTATTGGGACCTCCAAATTTGCTCACTTGACCTCACTTTATTATGAATTATTAAATGACATATATAACCTACTATAAAATGACTATTAAGGACAATAATTATACCAAAAAAATTGTTATATTTATTTTCTCTAGAGTTTCCAATTCAATAATATTATATTGCATTCGTTATTATTTTCCCTATCTATTTTCATTTTCCAATTTCACTACATACTCATTAAAGCATTCATATATATTTAATAAGAAATAAAACTATGATTAAGATAAAAATGTATGATATGCATATTGAACACATATTGGTCAGGGAGAACAAAATAAATTGTATTATGACCTAAATCTAAATCTATCCATTATATTTGCAAAAAGAAGAAAAAAATAGAGCTAGCAAATAAAAATAAATAAATGAATATTTAAATAATTAATCATGTGGTACAGAAAATAGAGAAACATTAAGTAAAAATGATTAATCTGTTTTTTTTTTTTGCACAGCTAAAAAAGAAAAAGTAAATAAAAAAATCACATAATAGTTCATGTTATTTTATTTTTATTAATTTTTAAAACTCAATACCTTGTGTCTGATTTTTTATATATTATTGGATAAGAGATTTATGTTGTCTGAGTAAGGAATGGAGATGTAATTAAGATTTATTGAGTAATTAAATCATTGAAATGACTAAGTTTTTTTTATTATAAAGATCTTAGTTTGTTTGTAAATTATATATGTGAGGTTATTTGAGGAACTTTAGTAAGGTTTAATGAGTAAATTTAGTATTTAAAAATTTGATAGGAGGTGTAAAAAGCATAGAGGTCAAGTAAGTAAATTTGGAGGTTCCAATAGAAAAACTCAAAGAAAATATATACTGAAGATTGAAAGAAAATTTTGTATGGACATGCTTGAAAATTGACGACATAAATGCATTTCATACAAAGGCTAATCGATCCCTCACCAACCTTTATTCTTGCAGTAATACATACCACAAATAGCGCTATGCCACTTATAGATATCACAATTGAAAAGTAGATTTCCAACGTCTGCATGCTGGTCTGGAGATTTTCACCAAAAGAACTACACCCCAAAAAAAAAAAGTTAGTTCTTGTTGTTAGATTGCAATGTGGCTAGATAGACACAACATACGCACAAAAAAGATGGATTTATACTAACATCATTGATCATTACAAGTTTACAACGTTATTGTTATAGCCTTATATATAATGGAAAAATTCACCAACGGTGTCTGGACACTTTGGTGACTTTCAGAATGATACCTGAACTCTTAATGTTATCAATGTGATACCTAGACTTTACTTTTCGTATTATCGTCATACCTCTGGCGAACTTCTGTCACGTCTCCGTCAACTGTGAGCACGTGTGACTCACGTGAGCCTAAATATGAGGGCAAAAAAGACATTCTGCCCTCAGTTTGTTTTAAGAAAAAATTCACCAAAGGTGTCTGGACACTTAAGGGACTTTCAGAATGATACCTGAACTTACAAAGCTATCAATGTGACACCTGGACTCATTTTTTCATATCAACGTCGTACCTACGACCAATTTCCATCACGGAGCCGTTAAATTTTTCACGTGAGTAACTTAATGAAGACAAAAAGACCGATTTACCCTCAAAACTTTTGTTTTTTCCTTCCTTTTATTTCTTTCTTTCTTTCTTTATTCTTCTTTCTTTCTTTCTTTCTTCTTCTTCCCCTGATTTGAATCATCAAGATTCAAATCATCTTGCTCGTCCGATTCCCACCGCCGATTGCCGATCAAACACCGCTGCTGTGTCTCAATCCACCTTCATGCACTGCAGATGTTTATGGTTTCCCCCACTTCAAATCCTACAGCAAATTGAAATTGCACTGAGGCTTCGCCGCTCACTCCGAGTTCATCCCCGCCGCCGCCGCCGACGACTTAGCCACCACCACTCTCGTTCTCTCCTTCGACCCCCTTTTATACACCATTGATCAGAAACTCAGACCCTGCCAGCCCTCCACTCTCAAATCACAGCTCCAATCCCACCCTGCCATCCTCTCCGTCATTCCCAACATGCAACACCACCTCCACACCATCCTCACCTGCAACTTCATCGGTCTAGCAGACAACTTCGGCCTCTAGCCAAACTTCGATCAGAAGCAATTGTAGGCAGCCAAAGATTAACAACTTCGGCCTCCACACCAGCCTCACCTGCAGAAAATTCGAGCTGTTCTGATTCACTAGCTCCGCCAGTCCACTGCTACCCACCATTGTACCTCGCCGATTAGCAGACAAAGAACTCGGAGCCTCCACCATCGAGAAATGGAGGCTCGCGTTCTGCGTGTCCTGCGTGGCAAATTTCGGCACCGTCGGAGAAGATGTTGTCTGAACAAAAATTGACTTGGGGTTCCACGACGACAGCTCGTCAATTGTGGCCTTGGCTTTCTTGATGACCCAATCGACGGCCTTGCTGGGCCGGTCATATCTGAGCCGATCTTGCACGTCGTAGAATTGAATGGCTGTGTGGGCGGCGAGCCGGACGCGGTAGTCCCTGGGGCCTTTACAAAGAGAAGATAGTGGGAGTAAAAAGTGAGTTGTGGGTTTTTATTTTTTAATAATAAAAGTATATTTGTAAATGTCATAATTGTCCTTGTGATTTAATTAATTCTCAAAAAAATTTAATCTTTTAAGGTCATTTCTGTCAAAAAAATTTATTTTAACTAACAAACTCTCTTCTCTTAATAATAGTATAAATAAATGAGAATCTATTTTACTCTAAAATAATATCTTAATGAGAACCTTTTTCCACGTTACTACGGGAGTCATCGAAGTGGTAATACAAGTTCACAAAGTTGTAAATATTATCAGTTTAGATATGTATAAGAAATGTTAACATACCATAATCTTGCCTTGGTCGGACTATATATGAGAAATGTTAGTGTGTGTGTGTGTGTCACTCATTAAACCCACTTTGCGATCACATATTCACATCTTAATCGTTCAGTTTTTAGGAATATATGAGTAGATTATTTATGCAAATTTTTAGTCAAATTGATAATCATTAAGACATTTATAACTGCGATTTACAGTTATGAACACGAATGGTTCAAGTTGGACAGATTCGGTTCGTTCATTGATTTAATCTAGTTCCATACCTGAACGATCATCAATTTTGCTGAAAATTTGCAGAAATGATCTATACATTAGGACCTAAAAACTGAACAGTCGAGATGCCGAAATATGATAACAAAGTAGGTTCCAGAAGGAAAATCTTAAAATGGCAAAAAAAAGGATCCCCTAGTGAATGACTCTACACACACACATATGTACACGTATGTGTGTGTGTGTGTGTGGCCCATCTAGTAAGGGATCTTTTTTTTGGCTATTTTAAAGGATTGCTAATTAGATCAACTTTTTAATCACATATTAGCATCTCGACCTTTCAAATTTTAGGTTTATATAAGTATATCATTTCTGTAAATTTTCGAGCAAATTGATAATCATAAAGGCATTCATAACTGCGATTTCCAATAATTATAAGCATGAACGGTTCAAGTTGGACAGATTTGGTTCTTCCATTAGTTTAATCTAGTTCGATACCTTAACGGTCATCAATTTGGCTGAAAATTTACAGAAGTGATCTATTCATATAGTCTTAAGAACTGAACTGCTGAGATTCCAATATATATCGAATTAGAGTTTGATATTTTTGGAAAGTTTCCGAAAACAGAAATAATGAAAATATTTCCAGAAATTTGTATTTATAGGAAATTTCCAAAAATAGAAGTTTTTCCGCTAACCATAACTTCTTCATATGATCTCTGATTTTCACATGTCGCATGTCTAAGAATTCGTATCGCCTTGTTCTATGACTTTTGTAAAGAAAGTCACCAAAATCATAATGAATAAAAAGTCAACCTCTATGCTCTTGAAAACAAAGCGTTTTCAAGCATTTATTCGTCCGAAATAATTCTATTTCCCAAATAATGCCAAATCAAAACACAAGAACAAGAAATTGTACAAACAGGTCCCTTATTAATTTTGAGAAAGTAATAAAAAAAAATCCAGGTTATCACACCTCACCCTGATTTAAAAAAATAAATAAATAAATAAATAAAAACAAGAAAGGTCTCCATAGCCTCCATTAATTGGCAACCACATAATATCTATCAATCTATCATATATTTCAATCATTATCTTCCATGCTGTTCCTTCAAGATATTTTTTGTCAATAATTCTACGAGTACGAGTACGATCAATGAATAGAAAGAAAAAGAGAAGGGTTAGTAAGAACAGAATATTAATGCTTAGTAAGTGATATGTTTTGAAGGTTTTTTTTTTTTTTTGTAATGATGATCAAAGGGTTTCACTCCTGCCCCCATGATGACTCGAACCCATGACTTGGTACATAGGTAGTGGGTGTTCTAACCACTGAGTTAACACCACTTCGTCATATGTTTTGAAGGTTATATTTGAAGGAAACGTGGTAAACATCATTTTGCATATAATAAAGAGAAAATATTTCAAACAGTACCCGAACTAAGGCCGACTCCTAACTTCAGAACCCGACTATGCAAAACTATCACTTTAGTACCTCAAGTTTGAAGCTCGACCCAAGAATGGTACACGCCGTCCATCACAGCGTCAAGTGTTTGCTACGTGGCAAACCATGAGGGCCCTCAAAATATGTCACGTGCTTAGCTAGTTAACGCCGTGATGAACGGCATGTACCATTCTTGGGTCGGACTTCAAACTTGGGGTACCAAAGTGATAGTTTTGCATAGTCGGGTACTGAAGTTAAGAATGAGTCTTAGTTCAGGTACTGTTTGTAACATTTTCTCTATAATAAATAGCATGGTTACCTATAAATAGAAGAATTAGTAACAGTTCATTGTTGTGGAACTTCCTAGGCCAGCAGCCCCCGCAATCATGCAGGTTTCTCTTGTCCCTGACACTTGGAACATATAGTACCCGTCTTATCGACATAGTACCCACGTTTTTCATGTCCATGTTTGTTTCCTTTACAGATGTGTGCACAGCCAATACCGCAATAATGCATTTTTGTAACCATTGAAAAGGTTAGGTAACATGGGTCTTGAGAATTTGTTTGAGATTTAGTGAATTATTTTCTTTTAAGAAAATTCTTCGCTCCAGCAGTGTAAGTGATAGGACCTGTCCCGTATTTCACCCTGAAATCAGAGGTGCTCTACGGGGCCCACTTTAGGAATAACTCTACCGAAAATTTGGCGAAATCACCCCTAAAGATGGACTACCCAAAACCTGCATACCACACGATTACACTTCTAGCAAACCAATCACCCTGCTCCCAAAATCATATCATCTCTAATTTCACAAATACAAGTCTCAACTCAATTCCATTAATCACATAGGTTATTAGAGCAATTCTAATCTAAGGTAAACAAGGAAAACATAAATCAAATGAATATGCGGAAGCTGTACTGTCGACTATATCTCAACTCCATGTACGTCTGACTTCAACTAATCTAGCCTGCAAGCTGGGCATTTAAAACCGAAGGGCCTAGGAGAAGTAGTTGAAAAACATGTTAGCATGAGTAGACAAAAATAAATGAATAAATAAGTTAATTTAGCATCATTCACTTGTCCTTTTTTTTTCATTATTTTTTTTATTTTGTCACATTGAAAGGAAAACGAACCTCTCATTTAGTCTAAATATCCAACTCCTCTTTCACCATTTGGACTAACCCAAAGGGTATTGATTTGTTCTTATAAATGAAAATAGTCTGTATGATGAGGTCTACCATGACGCTACCTGATTGCTGTCACATATGCACATACATTAGTTCCAACTTTGCTAATTTTAGACTTGTTTTGATCCCTACTAATGCCACCAACTGAGGAAAATTATTTGAGGAAATAACACCAAACTGAACCAGACTCGATCAGTTTGGTTCAGTCAAATCTTCAATAGTTCGGTCAGATATGTAAACCTTTATTTTTCCCTTACATTTGTGGCGGTTCAATTGTAGATTTGTAGGTCTATGATTATTTAACTAGGACATATATGAAATTAGGAATGTACCAAATACAGAAAGCCCATATAATCACGGGCTTGGAAAGATGTAGCCCCAAACCATCACATCTCTGAAACAAAGTCAAGTAAACTAAAGTCATTTTTGAGGAAATAGATAACTTCATTAATTTATCTATGGTCAGAAGGCACGTACATCAGATGCTGTCTTATACCAAACTCATAAATGGCACAAGGTACCGAGCAAAGGACAAGTGACCCTCACTGTTAAAATATACGCTCACTTATTGAGCCTAACAACAAAAAGCTAGTCCTCACTACGAACCTCTCTTTGAATAGTAAACCTAGTCGCCTAGAGACCTCAATTGGTATACAACTAGAGAAAACTAAGATGAAAGTAATAGAAGACCAACTTTCTAGTAGTAGGCAAGAAGACCAGGAAAGCCTAAAGGCTTTCCATTGCCATTTTCTCGAACCTCCAGCTGCAGGGTAATGCTCCTCCAGGATCCCAAATACGAAACCCTGAAGAAATAGGGCCTATTCGTAGGGTCCTCCAAAGAACCCAATTCCAACATGAACACACTCCAATCCCATCTGATTTTAGCCTTAAAGCTGATTTGGGCCACCACAGCCCTGCAGGATAGGTGTCAACACAATGGACATGGGCCGCATAGCAGCCCGGAAACTGGGAAGCCCAGGCTGATCTGGACACCCAGAGTAGCACACTCCGGCTGCGGGACGATGACCACCTTCACCCCAGCCACCAAGTCAGGGACCAGCCTCCTCCCTCGAAGATCTCCATCAATCCCAACGGTAACAACCACATCCCATTGGATCTGGAAACCCAGCCATAAACATTTGTCACCATCGCAATCTGCAACTCAGGCCTCGACACAGACCATCGCAGCAACCACACCCACCAAAGCAGGAACCAAAGGCAGCCCAGAAAAAATTGTTGGAGCCGGCCATGCCTAGGCCGTGGCCAGAAGCCACCTGACCCAATCGTCACCATCAATAACCACCTCCATAAAAACTCTCCACATCGGAGAAACCTCGGCTGGAAACAGGTAGGAGCGGCCACAGGCGTAGCCGCTGTGCTCAGTCGCTGATAAAAGCGCTGGCTGGAAGGCTTGGGAGACTCCCATTGATGTGGTCTGTCACTGGCGGCTCTAGGATAGCGAGAGCTTTTGCTCTCGAGGGTTTTCATTTAGTACTATGAGTCAATTTTTAAGTAAACTAAAGTCCTTATTCGTAACAAAGATTCATTTATCTTTGGACTCAACTACACGGACCTCAAGCTAGCAGCTCAAACCTGCGATACAGGCATCGCAGGTCATGGCCCGAGACTTGTATCGCAACGACTAATTACCATCATTTCGAGTAAATATGGCACGGAACGTGAAATGTACAATTCTCATTTTACTATCCACACTCTATGTTTTTTTTTTTTAGTATCTTAATATTATATTTTTACAATCCATACTATAAAAAGACAAAACTTAAGATACTAGAAAAAGAAACATGAAGTATGAGTTGTAAAATGGGGAATGTAAATTTCACTTCCTACATGGCAACTCAAGCATCAGTTTCTAATTACTTCATTCTTCTAATACTCTCACTGATTTAGGCATCAGATAGTTTTTCTGCAAGTACCCCTCTTCTCCACCTATAGTTGCATTTCAAGGTTTCATTCAACAACCCTCAAGGAAACGGTTCGAGATAGATTTGTTGGAATTTACTTAGAATATTTCAAAATACCAGCTATATTTGAAACCTCCATTGGACCTTTAATTGCATATGGTAATAGTCATTAACTCTCTTTGATTGTGATTGACACCAAGATTTCATCAGTTTACTCACATACCATTATTTGATCAAAATCTGCAATTATGGTGGTTCATTCCTTATTTGCTTTATTCTGTTTTGATTTACTCATCAATGTCAAGATATATATTGCCTTTCTGTTACATAAGTTACAGAGTATAAATGTCATTTCTAATTAGACGTTTTGATTCTTCCTAATCAATGTCATAATATTCCTTTCAGTTACATGAGTTACATAGCTTAATTGCTATTATTAAATTGTCATTGCATTGATCATTCCCGCCATATATATAATCCCTAGCTTTCCAGATTGAAACACACAAGAAAACTCAATCCTTTGTTTCCTTTCCGAGTTAAAATTTCTTATGTGTTTCCTTTAATTGTTCTACTCCACCAAAAGAAAGTTTTCAAGTTGTTCGATACGATCCAAGTATTGTGAGTGTACACCTACAAGGATCGAGGTTGTTGTACCTTGGAGGGTAGGCCATCAACACTTACTACACCGAGATATAATCTCCGAAGGGCGGACATCTACTCTTAAGGGCAGTGTACCACACGCCTCAACCTACAAGTTCTTTCTCAAAGCATCATCCCAGTGGTCCTTGTTTGGACTTTGAGTGTATCTGCTCAATCTTCCAATAAAAGAACATTTGTTCAACCTTACACCGATAGAGGTGGGGAGTACGATTCAAATTCCTTTATCTCTTTTTGTGAAGAACATGGCATAATTCATGAGGTTACTCCGCCGTATTCTCCGGAATCAAACGGAGTAGCCGAAAGAAAAAATAGAACACTAAAAGAAATGATGAATGCCATGTTAGTAAGTTCGGGAGCATCACTAAATTTGTGGGGGGAAGCTATTTTATCGGCATGTCACTTACAAAATAGAATACCCTACAAGAAAACGGGAATAACTCCTTATGAGTTATGGAGAGGTCATGCACCTAGCTTAAAATACCTTAAAGTGTGGGGGTGCTTAACAAAAGTCCTTTTACCTGAGCCGAAAAAGAGAAAATTAGGACCAAAAACATTTGATGCAATGTTCATAGGATATGCTCAACATAGTGCAGCCTATAGGTTCTTAGTTATCAGTAGTGACCATAATTTAATGGGGGTCAATACCATACCATAGTTGAAACTAAGAATGCAACATTGTTTTCCTATGAAACATGGTAGAGACGAAAGAGACAAATCTGTTGTTCCGTCTCTTTGTACACTAGAGCCTAGAGAGAATCTTGAACTAGAATCAAGGAGCAAACGAGTTAGAAAAGAAACCTATGGCTGGTTCATAGTCCAAAAGACACCAGTTTTGATGCATTAATTCTCACTTTCTTTTAGTATTCCTTATCTTACAGATTTACACTTTCCTTGAAACTTTGGTATTTTGAAATATTCTAAGTAAATTCCAACAAGATTAACTCGAGGAAGATTTGTATTCATACGTACGAGTTGCTGAAAGACGACTTGGTGTTCTCAAATCGTTAAGGCAGTCGATTCAAGATTGGGCATAGTTCCACTCGAACTTTATTGGTGATTTCACCTACCCCTTCATGTCTGCTATATATATACTTCTCTGTATGATTAACTTCTGTTTCCTGCGATTTTCTATTAACTTCTGTTTCCTGCGATTTTCTATTTTCACTTAACCAAGCCCAACTCGTCCCACCTTGGTTTACACAAACCTCTTGTTCGGTAATGGACTAACAATAAGCATTTTGGACCTATTTTAAAGGATGGTTTTGACATGTAAGGAAATCTCACTTTTACGGGTTGAAGGATTACTGTAACAGTGTAACGTGTGACAAAAAATTAAAATTTTAACCAGACAACAATATAAATTTACATGCATCACGTTGCTTGGCTGGCCAGAGAATGTGCTTCTGCGGAAGCCAAAAGATGGCGGCCAGCGGCAGTCAATCAAATTGTATTTTTTTATCATATGGCTGCTGACCATTTTGAACTTGTCGTTGAAGACCCAAGTCCGTCATGAGCAAGAAATATGATATTCAATGGCGGACTACACGACGCATGGCGAAATGTCATGGAAGATGGTTGATGAGGGAGTGTCAAGTCTATATTCCAACTCCAAAGACCACTACTTCATTAGCAAAACTCAGTAATCCTAATGAAAGCAGTCACTTCTATTCTCCACAAAGTTACAGGATCCCAGTCTCCGATTCGATGGGACGAGCACGACTTGACCTTGATCGGTTCCGGCTCCTCTGGGCGTGTCTTCTTGGGCAAGGATCAGTCCAGATCGCCTATTGCTGTCAAAGAGGTATTTCTTTTTTGCCGTTTTGGGTCTTCATTCTGTATTCTAGTCATAATTTTGGATTACTTTGCTCAGTTGCTGGGTTTTGGCTATGGACTCTATTTCTTTTGGCTCTGTTCTTGTTGACTTTATTTGGATTGTGGTTAGGAGTTCGTCTATCTCTTTCTGATTCTCAAATGGGTTCTTACCAAGTTTAGCTTCATAGTTCTTTTGCTTGTGACCTTTGTGAATTTTGGAATTGGTGTCCTAAGTTTCTTTCCTCCTTTTCTTTTTTAGTTATTAGTTATTTCTCGGTTTAATTTCCTTTAGTTCAATTTTGTGTTTTTCATTGTTCAATCCGGGTTTTGGTTTTAAACATCATTTTGGTCTATTTTGAATTGAATGCTTATGTTTACCGATAAATTCTAGACTGCTTTTTGCCATCTATATGATGATTGTGATGTTGGAACTCAAAGTTGAGTCCACAGAAGAAGTGTGGATTACATTAGTCGAGTTTGTTTTGGAGATCATCAGACACACATGAGTTGAACTATTGCATATGCATCATTACTATCTCACAATCTTTCTTAACTGCCACATAAAAACCAGATAGGGAACATAAGTATACGCTACAAAATCAAAGGCCAGCCTTCTCACTTCTTCATTTACAAAACGATCCAAGTAGCATATTATTTGTTCTGTGTATACTTCTTTCTACATCTGAAAATTTAAGTTTTCCTAATATTTGGAACTTATGACAGCTAATGTCCTGTTTGTTAGTTGGTTTTGATACTGATCAGTGATTTTATTGTCATGAGTAGGCTCACATCAGGGAGCTTGATGAAGTGAAGCTTCTACAAAAGTTGTCTCATAAGAACATTGTCGTGAGTAGAGCCTCTTGTATTTATTTCAGTTCTTGAACTCTTTCACTTCTCTGACGTTTGTGGTTTCTCAGAAATATTTGCGTGAGGAGACAAAGGAAGAAACCTCATATATTCTGTTGGAATATGTTCCTGGTGGATCTATTATTCTATTTCAGCACATTTGATGAAGGGACCTTTCGATGAGGATGTAAGTTCACACAAACCTAATTTGCATCTGCAGGTGTTTAAATGCTAAATTTTGTAAATACTTTTGAGCAGAAAATAAGAACGTACACTCAGCAGCTGTACACCAAAAAGAAATCACGCATGGTGACATTAAGGTACTTTGCCTTACCTGCTTGTGATATGCTAGTATAATAAGGTCTTTTTCCTTTTTTCCTAATACTGTACTTGTGAGTGGATAATATCTATAATGATATGAACTTGCAGGGAGCAAATATCCTTATTGATGCTGATGGATGCATTAAACTTGCAGATTTTGGTCTATCTAAACAGGTGGTTGAGCTGGCACATAAATTTCATTTCCTTTAATTTTTCGTTTATATAATTAGTGTTTATTATGTGGTGTTACTTCCAGTATGCATATATCTAACTGAGAGCTGGTTATTGTAGGGTGCACAACTCTGGATGGCTCCTGAATTCCTTCTCCAGAAGGATCTGCATAATTGCAGGCATGCTATTTGATGATGATGATATATCATTCTAGTTCTCTATTATCTTGCGAGTATTAAGAGTTTCTTTATATAAGGAAGAGAAGGTACAAAAGACTTATTTGAGAGAAGCAAAGGCCACATATACTTGATAGAAATAGAAGTGTAGATTTTCTAATACAGCCATGGTCTAAACTTCAGGATTGGAGAAAATTTTAGTTGTCTAACATATCTGTGAGGGCTAGGTAATGCAAGACCTACAGCTTTGTTACCCGCTTGCAGATTAACCCTACTCTAAAGCTAAAGCTTTTTTTCGTCTGGAAGTCTCCATGATATTGTAAGACTCGTCCTATAAAGTTACGCAAAGAAAACCAATCAAGAGTCAATATTTGAGTTGATTTTAAATTTCTATAAGAGTATTCTAGGGTCTACTGCTATTAATAGTCTATTTGAGTCTTAGGATAAATACAATGTCCCTAAGTTCTGTAAGGGTCTCTTGTTTTTTAACAATTCTTTTGGTACTTTAAGAGTGTATGGAAAATGCATTTTAAGCTATAAATAAGGCCACTCGCAAGGCAAATCACAAATGGAATGAATGAAAATTGAGTATTGTTGAGTCTTCTCCTCCCTATATTTTCTGTCTCTCTGTTTTCCTTCAAATTACAGCAACTTAAAACTTTCTTTTCCTAAATTCTCCAGTTACTCAGACCTCTACCACCTAAAGCTCAGCATGACCATAAGCTATCCATAGTCATACAAATCCTTTCATTGTCCTACTTCACTAGTTCACTGCCTCTCTGCTAAAGTATGTACATTTAGATTAAAGGATGTGCGACATGAATAAAGAGTTTAAGTGATGTTTTCGATGAATGATTTCTAGCTTCTTATTGCAAATGTTAATTTCTTCTTTCTAAAAAATGTGATGTTATGGGTCTTTTTGATCATGGTGGAAAAGACTTGTAATTCAGGAATGAGTATCCTTTGAAATCATACAGCCCAGTAAAAATATAGGGTCCAACATTTTGTGTACCAGTTATGTTTACTAAATGAATGACAGTATATATGTTAGTAGCTTATTTGTTGGGGATAAATAAGGTTCATGAGATTGAAGAAAGGAATCACTATTACATTATTTGATATATGAAATTTGGTATTGGGATCCCTAGCAGTACTTCTAGTAACCTAGGCAAACTAGTGTTGGTCCTTGGTAGAGAGTTTCATGGTGATGATTAAAATTCTGCATTATCTATTTATTGTCCATTATTTCCTGGATAACTATAAAGCACTGACATTTGAGAATAATTCTTTAGATTTACTGATAAGCCTGATATATGGAGTGTGGGGTGCACTGTTATTGAGATGGCCACTGGAGATCCTTGGAGGGGAAATTACCACGCGCAGGGGTAATAATTCTGCTTATTTTTTAAAGAAATTAAAGAAAATGTTTTCTCCCATATGTTTCCACTGATGAATCATTCTTCAGGCCTCTTTTTTCAAACATATGGAGAAATCAGATTCTGTTCCTCCAATCCCCGACAATCTTTCTTCTTATGGGAAACAGTTTTTGAGACGATGTCTGCAAAGGTAAGCTAATGCTGTTGTCTAAACTCAATTTAGTATAGTTCCAGTACTAAGATTTGCATTAGTACGTTCTTTTTTATTTACTTATGCATAGGGGTAGGAGTAATATTGAAATTCAACATGTAGATCAAAACAGAGATGGCTCTATTTATATGTATCTTGAACTTATGATTCTTTTGGTCCCCATGGCAGGGAACCAAATTTGAGGGCATCTGCATCCCAGTTGCTTGAGGTAATTCAAATTTGGCTAATTTTTTTCCTTATGTAATTAGGATTTTTCTTCTAATTCGCCCACTTCCACTGTAAATTGTGCCTTCTTGTCTGCTGGTTATATCCCAGCTGTGGAAATTTTATTTCCTAAATTCTTATATTCCTTCTCCCCAATCAAATGCAGGATCCAATCATAACCAGGAAAAACTTCAGGCACCCATCTGGAGCTGGTACAGTTGTTGGAGCTGTTGCTGCCCCCGTCATCCACCAGCAACACGTATTTACCCCAGCTGCTCCCAAGCAACGCATTGTTACCCCTGCTGCTCCCAAGCAACGGCTTGTTATCCCAGCTGCTCCCAAGCACCGGCTTGTTATTCCCGCTGCTCCCAAGCAACGGCTTGTTATCCCCGCTGCTCCCAAGCAACGCATTGTTATCCCTGCTGCTCCCAAGCAACGCATTGTTACCCCGCTGCTCCCTCCCAAGCAACAAATGGTTACCCCTGCTGCTCCCAAGCAGCGCATTGTTACCCCATCCACACAAGGCATTGTTACCCCGCTGCTCCCTCCCAAGCAACACATGGTTACCCCTGCTGCTCCCAAGCAGCGCATTGTTACCCCATCCACACAACGCGTTGTTCACTCAGTTGCTTCACGTCCTGCTGCTAGTCAAGCTACCCGACCTCCAGTCCACTCCAGTTCTCATTCACATTTGAGTTCCAATTCCGGTGTGAATAACAGTTCATCTGTGAGCCTGAACTCCAGCTCCCATTTGAGTTCCGGTACACATTTGAGTTCTAGTTCACGCATGAGTAACAACTCCCGTTTGAGTACCTGGTTGGGTCCCAATGCGACATCCATATCTGGTTCCAAATCCAGATCTAGTCCCTCGCAACATGTAACGAAACACAATATGTTTTCCAAAGCATCTTGAGTTTGTTTGGGTTGTTTCAAAGATAACCGCATCAGCTTCTGATCCTATCACCTCCCAAACGCAACATGTTGTACCTTTATTTGTATTTGCTTGCCTTGCATAGCTGTAGCACTGTTGCCTACAAAATTTCTTGTATACATGAGGCTTTATACCTTTTAAAAAAACACTGAATAAGTAATGAGTAATGAGATTCCAATATCATATTCTATCACAGAAAGAATGTATTTTTACCTCAGTTTATTTCTCTTTTTGCTTTTGTTTTTACGAATTTTGTTTAAAATGCTGCCAGACTCCTCAAATTTACAGTGATAAGAAAAGTAGAAAACTGACATATGCAGAAAAATTGAGAATAAAAAACAAGATCAGTAATTGCTTCTATTTTCCTTTTCTTTGTTTCTCTTTTCATCATGATTTGAATATTCGTATATTTCAGTTTTCATTATCCTTCTTGATGCAATGAAGAATGGTCTAGGATGCTCCATAGCACTAATGCAAGTCAGAGATAGACCCAGAATCAAGCTTTGAAGCACAAATGAAGATGCCATCAAATGACTTTGTAGCACCACCTCTAATATGATTCTGCCCATTTTGTTTTAAACTTAATAGGCTCAGGTATGTTTCCACTGTCGCTTAAATCTAAATCCCTGAGTTGGTCAGGGATGTAAATATTCCCAAGCCCTCCAATACAAAATTACAAAGTACTTGCAAAGAAGCCAGCTTTAGTGTTTGTGTGTGCTATCAACTGTTGAATAAGTGCAGTTAGTGGACATGGTCGTGCCATTTGAGTGAGATATTATGTGTAACATTGTTTTTGATAAAATGGAAGTCGTCTTTCATTCCAAACAAAAACTTGTATTACATGATCATTTTGTTTTCATATTCTTTATTTGTATGAAAAATTGTACGAGGCCGCACCCAAAAAAAAAAAGTAAACAGTGATTTTGCGAGTTTAGCGAGTGTCTGAACTCTGCACCAAGCCAAAATTGTTTTGGTCAACCAAAGCACATCAAAAACAGAATAATTTGAATTCTCACCCAATGAATGAGTTTAATAATAGTGTTGTTAAGAATAATGGAAGTACTGAGTCTTCTAATAGCACTTAATTAATTCCCTAAGCTTTTTCTTCTACAAAGTTTTGTGGACCCAAAGACTTTTAAGTCATTTTAGGCAGCTAAAATCACATACATACAACGTAATCATTCTTCTATTCATGAAAAGATTTTGACGATACACGTACGTTATGTATATGTAATAGCTAGCGTGGCATAAATACTATAACAAATGTGACCAAAATTTTAATTCAATAATGTATCATGTCACATAAGCTGTCATATAAAGTAAATTTTAGATAATTTATCCAAAATTATTAGAAATTATATATCTCTCCTTCGCGTTAAACATTCATTAGTTCTTGTTGCTAGTTTTTCTATTCAAATATTTTATTTGCACCATTTTATCAGATGGAGAAACTTTTATGATCATATAATTGATATATTCAAATGGAAGGATTTCATTTGCAAAGAAACTGGCAAATTGCCGGTCTCGTTTGATCTTGTCTTAAAGGAGGGGGCTTGACTTTACTATAGTACGTAGAGATGGGATAATAAGTGGACAACTCAAGATGCAAATTAGGTTTTGCATTCCTTAATTTACTAATCAATCAGAAGACTAGAGTTGTTTAGTCGTATTTCTCCTCCTTATATCCGAAGATGTTTCGAGTTCAAATCACTCATCTTTTTTCTTATAATTGCGCATCCTTTTTCTCTTATCTAGAAAGCCCAGTGTTTACGCTTTCTTTTTTCAACTGAGAATGGAGCTATCGGCAATGTGTTTTCTCTCTAATTTCGCGAAGTCATTTTGTAATATTATCTAGTCAACCGAGAAGCTGCTTATCAAGCCATTTCAACCGGCTGATGTCTCATGCAAAATATAAAAGACAATCAATAACATCTAGGTCATCGAACATTCTTTTTAATTATGCTGCTACGGATGCCGACGTTAAAACTACGTATCACGTATGATGAAATTAGTTGGAGATAATATATATATATATATATATATATATATATATATATATATATACAGCAACGTTCTAAAGAGGACGTCCGTGAGTATCAAAAAGTGCGGACGAAACAATATGAGCCGTAGATTGCTTTAAATGAAAAGGAACGGTCTAAGATGAATGCCTCCAATAATAATCGCGGGTCAAATAACTTTGTGCTTCAACCCGACTCCTCAGTCTCACTCTCTCAACGACAAAACCAGAGTTCTTGTCTTGACTTCTCCGACCAAAATCCAGTTCTCCAACCCGACTCCTAGTCTCCACCATTGACGCTTGAAACTGACCTCAGATTGCACGATTGTCGCAACACAAACTCTAGCTCTTCTTTTCCTTTATCTCACAAAAATTGTAGTGCTCTATGGTACCGGCCTCCCTTGGAGTTTTCGCGGCAAAAGTTGGAGACATGGAAGCACAGAAACACATCTAGAGTATGAGTTCTCTCTTTTTTGATGTGTTTGATTTCCAATTACAAAATTTAGGGTTTTTACCATATTTGGGACTTTTCTTCTTTCTGTTTCTGGGTTTCTTTTTTCTTTCTTTTGTTGTTGAAGTTATTCATTGATTTGTATATATGTTAATTAGTTTTAGGCAACAATGAAAAGCATTCACCAAATTCATTAATAAATTCTATTTGATGAATTGGTAATAAGGTTGGAATACTACGGTAGCCATTGCCAAGGCCAAGACTACACTAGTGGCCCCGGAGAACTGTACGGCAAATTATCTTTTGCATCCCCCTAATTATTTGAATTGAAGTCAATTTCTTTCATCTTCTCTTTTGGATTTATTATTCTCAATTGTATTGATGGTAACTGTTATGATATGACTATCTCAATGCATGATCAAAATAGCTTGAAATATGAGTCAATTATATTTGTCATCTCATTTGTGATGTTTCATCCACTCATAAGTTCTTTTATGCATTAGCTAGAATTGACGGAAATATGAGATGGAGGACCTCACCACTGAAGACCAGTCTCAGAAATTGGGATGTTCCCTGTTGGAATTCTGATCCTATTTTCCACCACTCATCGAATTCTAATCCTATTATCCACCTATGAATAATGTGGTAGTTTTACAGTGAGGTATCATAAAGTTCATGAAGCAAGATTAAATCCTTCACTTCAGCACTCTAAATGATTACATGTCTGAAAGGTGATCCGGAAGATCAAGGCTTGCCAAAATACACTTCTTTGTTTAATTGGTTAGTTGTTTTATTGTTCTTTTTATACCAGATACCATAATTGGGATTTTTCCTTCTTTTTTTTTTATCCCGTTTCTGCTGGTGACTCTGGTTTACTCTTAATGTTGCAGCATTGCTGGCATATGCCTCATGTTTACTGGGAGCTCATTTTTTCTGTGGGCTAAAAGGAAAGGAAGGTTCCCTCGACTGTTTATGACTTTGCAAAGGAATTTGATTGAGAGAGGCATATTCATAGTTAGACGAATGTTGGAAGGAATGAAATCATTACACGAATGTTGTATTATATATCCAGCAGGGATTCCATTATAAAAGGCTTTAGTTAATGTTAATTTTGAATACTGGTCTTGTTCCGGTGGTTTGATGAAATGAAACTATGTTTATCTTATTGGTCCCTATCTTTTTAATTCAATCCCGTTCCCTTGTTGGTGTTTCTGGTTAAATTTCCTAAAGTTCATCTTGAGTTGGAACTAATTGAATCTTTGTAGCTTCAACTATGTATGTAACAATGATCTAGATGAGTTGGGAGACTTGATTTTGTCACTACTGGAGAGAAGTAGCAATAACATAAGTCCCTTGATGACATGCTTTTATGTCATCCTTGTTATCCTTTAATTGGTCACATGAATCTTGTTCTTCATTTGCCTCTTTTATAGTGTTTGGCTGAAGCTAGCCGGAAAATAGATGACCATTTCTAATGCAAAGGGATAGTTGTGAACAAAATGGTCCCAAAGTAGAAGAATCTGAGCCAAAAAAGCAGATTCAGTTCTTGGACTGAAGAAATCATTTACACAACAAAGAATCAAGAATTTCTTGCTGTACCAAAGTTTAACACTTTTGTAATTGAGCTATTAAACTGATAACAGATGACAATAGAATCAAGTACAGACCTATAAATAAGGCCAACATAATTTTTGTGCATCTGCAGTCACAAAATAAGAAATATTTCTACTCAATGATAAGAAAATCTACTTTGTACAGAGTGAAGCTCATTCATAGAGAGCATCTGCAATCACAAAATAACTTATCTGTCCCAAACAGATTTTGCAAAACAAGATGTCAATAGACTAGTTAGTTATAACAATAAAACAACTAATCAATTAAACAAAAAAGTGTATTATCATACATGTCTTGCAAGGCCGGGGCATCCAAAACCTAAAGAATCAAACAGACCACAAAATTCATAAGCTAAATAACCAATCACAGAAACAATTTCTCAACAAACTCGAAACCAGCACAGTAGCTAATCAATAAAGCTAATACCCAACCTGAAATCATCTTGCAAATCCAAAACCTGTAAAATCAAACGCACCACAAAATCCATAACCCTGAAAAGGACCAAATCAAACGCAAAATCTGAAAAATCCCAAATCTTCAAACTCAGAAAACTCAAAGTTTTACCTTATACGGCGACTTGGGGACCTTCATCGGGGTCTTCACTGGTGATGAATTCCGGTGACCATGTCATCGTCGCCCCCAAACGGCAGTAGTGAGGAGGACTAAGGAGATGATGAGGTTCAGCGGGGACTGATATCGGGCGTCACCGGTGGAATCACTCCAGCGCTGTTAATGGTTTTTGAGTGGAGATGATGAAGAGGACTGAGGAGTGAGAAGAGAATGATGACAAGCGAGAGTGTTTTGTCGTGGAGACTGGGTACTCTGGTTTTCTCGTGGAGACTAGTTTTGGATCTTAGACCGTTCTTTTTCATTTAAAAGCAATCTACGGCTCATATCATTTCGTCCGCACTTTTTGATACTCACGGACGTCCTCTCTCGATCGTTGCTGTATATATATATATATATATATATAGAGGCCCTTCCACTAAGGAATTCATTTTTTTTTCAATTATATATATACATATAATGATTAGCGTGCAAACTAGGCCTGGGCTCGGGTCGGGCCGGGCTCGAAAATCAGTAAAATCGAGACCGAGACCGAGAATTTCGGTTCGGGCCGGTTCGGGCTTTTTTCGAAATGAAAACCGACAGGGACCGAACCGGTTCGGGCCGGTTCGGGCTTTCGGGCTTTTCGGGCTTTTTTCGGGCCTAATTTCCAGTTCAAGAATGTTTGCCTGTTTTCCAAATACAATTCTGCACCCTGTCATTTGCCACTCATTTTGGCACCTGGAAGACTAGAATGCATATCCAATTATCTCATTAACATAACAGTAATCATGCATTATTACAAATTTATATAGTTTACAACACAAAGTCACAAACTCACAAATACATTGTCCATTGTCCAACAGAAAACAATCCAACTTATTCAATCATTTCAACCATGTGTTCAATCATTTGAAATTCAAAGTTTGAATGGTACTACAACTGCAACAGAAACATGAACACAATCCTCCCGTTTTGCACAAAATCACAAATTGCTGCTAGGCCGGCTCCCATGCTCAACAGGTCTAGAACTCCATGACAACTCCAACTTGCAGCTCTGCATTCACATTTGAAAGCTGATCAATTTACAAAGTTGAAGAGAGAAACAGAAAAAGTAACTGAGAAACCCAGTTCCATTAACTGAAAAAGCCTAGAACAGTTCCATTAAACGCATGAATCATCACTAACCAACAGTTCCATTAGAACAGTTCCAATATCATCAGTTCATCACTAACCAACAATCCATGAATCCAATATCATCACTAACCAACAGTTTCAGCCTAGAACAGTTCCATTAAACTAATTTCAGCCTAGAACAAAAAAGCATAAACGCACAGTTTTAAATGCATAAACGCATCCTTTTGTGCTAACTAAATGCATAAACGCACAGTTGACAGTTTTAAACAAAAACTGGGGCAGATTGCATAACATTAACTAACTTAAGGCAGTAGGCTCAACCAAATGCAGAAATGCACAGTTTTAAAGAATAACTGGGGCAGTACCTTATTTTGCTGCTTTACTTTTGCCTGCATTACCTACCCTTGAATTCTTTGAAGCTTTAGATGATTTAGACGTAGATGGGTTTTCAGGCTGATCAATTGTACTAGCACCTTCCTCCCTTGCATGTTCTGCAAAACAACAAAAGTACAAAGTTTATTTGCAAGAACTGTCCCAATTTTGGTAGACATTACTACATTGCATTATAAACTTGAAATAAATTAACAACGCAGCCATTCCAAAAATAAAAATCATACCATCCTCCACACTTTCATAAAATTCAATGTCCTCGATACTAGGAACATATTGAATGTTGTGGATGCTTTCGGATCTGATCCAATTTTGGTAGCATATCAATGCTTCCACCGTTTTGGGAGTTAGAGAACTCCTAAAGGGATCAATGACCCTTCTGCCTGTGCTAAAGCAAGACTCACTTGCCACTGTGCTCACTTGTATTGCCAAAACATCCTTGGCAAGGGCAGCAAGATTAGGATACTTGGCACCATTCAACTTCCACCACTCCAATATATCCCACTTATGAGGAATTGCAGGCTTCTCAATCGGGTCCAATAAGTATCTATCCACTTCATGTGCAACAACAGCTTCGTCGGAGTCTTCCAATTCTTTCTCCCAATCTTGTTCCATGTCAGCTATTTTTCCAGTAGGCTCAACCGTCCTTTTGGAGCTGGATTTGCTGCCTTGGCTAATTGAGCTCTCTCCACTCCTAGCTTTTCCATTTCCAGCCTTTGAAAACATCAATGAGGAGCTGTACAGATCACAAAGGGCCACTAGAAGCTCTTTAACCTCGGCAGACTTCTTCTTAATGTCATCGGACTTCATTTTCAGCCACTTATTGCAGATACTTTCAAAGTTTCTGATCTTGAACCTTGGGTTTAACACCAAGGTAATGAATAAAAGCTGATTGCAGTCTTCCAAGCTTCCAAAATACTTATCAAACTTCCCTCTCATCTTCACAACCATATCGAACAAGATCATTTCAGTCTCTGAACCAGTGAAATCATACGGTTTATTGAACAATTCATCGATCTCCGATTTGATGGCCACTATATCATGAAAAGCTTTCCATGATGTTGGGTGATTTGAGGCACTAATCCTCATTGTCATATCATAGAAGACCTTTAAAAACCTCACAAAAACTGCTGCCTTTTCCCAGTCCTCTTTAACCGGTGGCCCCACCCTTTTTGTCTTCTGTTTCTTCCTTGAATCAGACCCTCCAACAACTTGCAGCTCATCCACTTCACCGTCGATGTCTTCTTCCTCATCAAAGTACTGCGTGTACTTGCTGTCCTCCTCATCAGCCATTCTATCAAAGGCTTTTCGCAGCTGTAAAGCAGTCTCTAGCATTAGAAAGGTAGAGTTCCACCTTGTTGGCACATCAAGGATGCATACTTTCTTCGACTCAACCTTCTCATTCTCTGCACACTTTTTAAAAACTTCAAGTCTTTGTCCACTGCTCCGAACATAGCGTATCGCATTCCTAATTGAAGCAATTGATTTCTCCATCATTTTTAGGCCTGATTTGACAATGAGGTTCAGAATATGTGCAAGGCACCTAACATGCAGGTACTTGCCTCAAGAACAGGCTGTTTCTCCCAGCCTAACATCTTCTTCCTAACGTACTCAATTGCAACGTTATTTGCACTTGCATTGTCAACGGAAATTGTCAACACTCTCTCAACTTCCCAATCAAGCAAACATGCCTCCAACAACTTCCCTATGTTATTGCCCTGATGATCAGGAATTACCCTAAAATTCAGTATTCTTTTGTGCAATGTCCAACCAACATCAATAAAATGGGCAGTCACCACCATGTAATTGATATTTTGCACTGATGTCCATGTATCGGTGGTCAAGCAAAGGCAATGATTCCTTAACTCTTTCTTTAGCTCTAATCTGGCTGCTTTATACATGGACAGAAACAGTTTCACAATAACCCTCCTAGAAGGCACATCCCACCTAGGTACAGCTACACTACAAAAGTATCTAAACCCCGGCCTTTCGATGAAACTGAAAGGCAGTTCATCCATTACTATCATCTTGCAGGCTGCTTCCCTGCAAGCTTCCTGACTCCATTTCACCATCACCAACTCCTTAGTGCCACCAGTACTTAATACCTGCTGCCCACTTTCTAAATCAACCCTACCCGGATATTTTTTGCACACTTCTAGTATATGTCTCCTAAGTGAACTAGTTCCATTTCCATAAGTATCAGATGCAAGATCAGCTCCACAGTAATTGCACTTAGCTCTCTGTTTAACACAAGTTTGAACTTTCTTACCATCCTTAATCTCGAACTGAGGCTTCTCAATCTTCTTGAAGTGCAACCACACCCAAGATCTTCCAGCAGGTTTTTCTTCTTTTGCTTCTTCTTTTTCATCATCTCCAGCATTGCTCGGTTCAGCAGCTGCAGCTTGACCATGTTTTCTCTTCACACCAGCCTTCCTCTTTGAGGCTTTGAATGTTTTGGGAATCGTCTGAACCCTTGAAGCATCAGTTGGTGTTGGAAGAGCAATGGCTTTTGAATTGGAATTGGAATCAGAACTTTGGGATGAATTGGAATCGGAACTGTGGGATGAATTCTGAGGAGAAGCCATGTAATGCTATGACTATGACAACTTTAAATACACATTCAATGGCCTGCACAAATAGTAAACAAGGAATTGTTAATTGCAGAAACTATATGAAGCTGCACAAATATCATTACAATTAACTTTTCTTTATATTTTAGTCACAAAGAAGGTTGGTTTAAGAACACGGTCCCACAAAAGTATAACTGTATAACCATTGCAGTGTCATTATAGAGAAATATTTGAAAAAAAAAAATAACCAGTAAATTAACCAATATCAAAAACCAAACATGACTGCTAGAAAGTCAATTAAACACAATTAGATAAATCCAATTGACATACCTTTTGAAATCAAACTGGATACAGATGGGAGTCTGGGACTATGCCGGCCTCGAATCAAATCCTTTTCATTTGTAAACGTTAATCACAAGAAAACAGAGGCACCGAAAAGTAGAGTAGAACCCTGCAAGCCACACAGTTATTGAATCAAAGCAGGTAATAAAGGAAAATGAAAAGGGAGGATGCAAAATGAGATTAAATAATAAATCATCATCATGATAACATACGATGAAAATCAGCAACACATAGGCATTAACTGCTTACTTCAGGATCATAGTCCTAAAAATAACACAGTTTCATATAACACAGTTTCATATGACATGGAGTATCAATTCTAGGTACTAGGTAGTCAAGTTGAAGTGAATATGAACACAGAAATGATGCTACTAGTACTAGACAAGTTTGCTTTTTAGAGTCCCCAAACAAGCAACACCATCCAAAAAGCAAGTTGGGTCACCTAAAAAACCCAACTACCATCTAATGCAAATATCCCAGCACTACATGTTCTTAATCACTATCATTCATTTTCCAGATGTCCATTTACTTAATGATGCAGTTAAGCCCCATAACAAGAACCAAAATACTCAGTAGTCATTATCCTCAATTTGGTTTAAGCTTCGAAAATTCTATAGTCCTATTTAGTAATGAAACTCCTAAACCCTAAGCGTAAGTTAAAAGTTTTAACAGATAAAACCTTGATAGCACATGAACTGCAGAACACAGATTAAAAAAAACTAAAAAAGAAAAAGAAAAAAGAACCCAGCTTTGGTAAGACTATTCTACCAAATGAACTGCAGAACACAGATTAGTCATAGCGAGAGAAGAAGAAGAAGAACCGAATACCTAGGTATAGCAGAGAAAAAGAAGAAGCTTTGATCACAGCGAGAGAGAGAGAGACGTTGAGAAAAAGTAACGGTCAAGCCTTGACCTTCAGTTTTGATTCCGTGACAGAGAGAGCGGAGGAGGATTTCGATATTCGGAGATCGAGACAACTCATAGAGAGCAGGCCGGAGCTAAGAACTCATACTTAGCTCCCAGGCCGGAGCAGGCCGGAGCTTGTCAACATGTGCCGACTCCGTTTCCTCTCCTCACCTCCCCTCCCATGCATAGCCTTGCATTTTCCCCAATCCCGATCGCGCCTTCAATTCCAACACTCACCATAGATCGAACACTCACCATGATTTTCCCTTATCAATCGCGAAAACCTAGATCGCCCATCAGAATTTTCTCCACCGAAAACGAAATCGAAACCCTAATTCCACACACCGGATGGCTGGCTGGGTCTTCCTTCCGCCGATCCAATTCAAGCTCAGATCCAATACCAACGTCTCCAACTTGCGAGCCGCCCTTTCGATCTAGAGAGAGAGAGAGAGAAACTGGAGAGAAACTAGAGAGAGAGAGAGAGAGAGGAGGGACTGAGAGAGTGAGAGGGACTGAGGGAGATTTGGGGCAAGCAAAGAGAGGAGGCTGTCGTCTATCGAGTGTCGAGTACTCGAGTTAGTGGACTGGACTCACTGGAGGACACGGAGGCCTTTAGGTTTAGGGTTGTGTATTATCATTTTTTTAATATTTAACTTATTATTTTAACACCCAATCATAGACTGACATGTGGCATGTGCTACAGTATTCGGGTCGGTTCGGGCTTTCGGGCCCTGAAAATATGGAACCCGAGACCGAACCAAAAATTTCAATTCGGGTCGGGCTTTAGACCGAACCGAGAATTTCAATTCTAAAACCGAACCGATTCGGGCTTTTTCACTCGGTTCGGATCGGGCCCTCAGTCTTTCGGGTCCGGACGCCCAGCCCTAGTGCAAACTGCTATTCCCTCTAGAAATCATATGATTAGCAACAATTTGTCGTCTTTTTTTTTTGGACTTGTTACCATGGCCTCATATCAAAATGAATATATATTTTAGGAAAACATATATTCAAGGCCGGCCCTGAAGCGGGCCTCCGTCAGTTTTTTTTTTAATTTTTTTTTATTATATAAATAAAGACTTCAACAATCTTTTATATAATTTTCTTTGCCCACGTTACATGGTGGATTGTTGTAGTTTAGTCGGAGGGATCCTAGTGGCCTGTTTTTATAAGGCTCTCACCCAGGTTCGATTATCAGTTTGTCCAATTCATTGTGGTTTTTTTTTTATTCTATTTTATTTTTTTTGGTTTACTTTGGCCTTCTTTTATTTTTCTAGTTTCTTTTTTTATAATCACATTTAGTTCCTTTTCTTTTTTATTGTTACTAATGTATATGAGTTTAATTTATTTTGCCCCTCATAATTTAAGAAAACAATACATATGTAACAAAATACTATATGAAAATCAAATTTTATTATTGAATAAAACAAATTTGGTTATTGATCAAACACTATTCATGAGACCACATTTTAATTATTCGCCTCATACCTCTAACATGACCGGCCTTGCATATATTAAATCTAATGGCGAGGTATAATAAATTTGTTATTCTTCTAAATAGAACCGAATATCAATCTGTGGGACATTATTCTCCCCTATTATCTCCGATCTCTACATAATCACATAAATTGTGTTTATTTTTTAATGGGTGGTTCTTATTGGATCTCCAAATTTGCTATTTGGACTTTCCATATTTAGTATACCTCTAATTTACTTTTTTGAATACTTGAAAAGTTAAGTAGACATCCTTATTTTTACCAAAACACCCTTGAACATGAGATACAACTAGATAGACCTTCAACCACAAGAAGAAGAATAAATCAAAAATCACATGATATTACTCTCTTATAAATAGGTCTCTCCTCAACCAAAATTAATCAGAGGATTGGTTCTTGATCTTGATATGTTGCTGGAATCCCCTTGAATTTGCTAGAAGAATGATTTCAAGGTTTTGGTTGGAAGATCGAGTAATAATTAGGGTTCTTGACCAAAAGCACCAAAATGAGGCAAAGTTATCCCATTTACCCCAGCAACAGATTTTTATTCTCACTTACCATGTTTAAAGCAAAATGACAGTTTTGCCCTTCACTTAATTAATTAATTACATCCTCTTTATGTCTTTCTCCTCTCTCCACAATCTGAACTCTCTCTCTCTTCCCTCTCTCTCTCTCTCTCTCTCTCTCTCTCTCTCTCTCTCTCTCTCTCTCTCTCTCTCTCTCTCTCTCTCTCTCTCTCTCTCTCATCGCTCCCCGATCTCCAACTCCGGCGAGGTTCGACCTCTCGTCCAGGTTCCGCTACAACTCGCAGGTGAGCTCTACCGCATCCAACCGCTGCAACGCCCAGATTCCGTGCAACTCGCCAGTGAGCTCGACCACGTCCAACCGCTGCAACGCCTAGATTCTGTGCAACTCGCCGGTGAGCTCGACCACGTCCAACCGCCTCGCCGGTGCGGGTCGACATTTGCCAAGATTCTGATGTAGCTCGGCCGACGCTGACAACGACGACCACACGACGTCTTCAATGGCCTCCTGGACGCCGCAGGTGCTCGACCCAGGCTATGGCAGAGGAGAGAGGTGATTGGGTGCCCAGAGCTTTTCTCTGGGTGCCCAAATCAATTTCTAGCTCTTTTTTTTTTAAGTAACAGGACAGAAGGAAAGAAAAAAAAAGTTTTGAATGTCTATTGCCCTATAATAGACATCTATTACCCCTCTATTGGACGGCAATAGACGTTTTGAATTTATGTAATCTCCTTGTTTTTTTTTTTTCTGTAATCAAAGTTTTATTTGTCTAAATTTAGGGAAATTAGTTCTCATTCTGGCAACTGCAAGTCCTATTGAGGGGCAATAAACGTCTATTAGGGGGCAATAGACTATTGGGGCAATAGACATCTAATAGAGGGGCAATAGAGGCAATAGATGTCTATTGGGGCTAAAAAAAACTTTCTGACGAGATTTTCAGCAAATTCCGGTGGGCGGCAGCCGGTGACCGGAATCCGGCGAAAGTTGACCGGACTCCGGCGAAGTCTCCCATGGTTTCTCTCTCTAAGTACAAAGGGGCGAGGGTAATATGGTATTAAAAAAAATCTTAATGGGGTATTAGGGAATATCTCCTTAGAGTGTTTTGGGTAAAAGGGAATTAAAAAAACTTAATGGGGCAAGTGGGAAAAAAATCTCTAAAAATGGGGTAAATGGACAAAAACCCTAATAATTATATCATTGTTGTAGAGAAACTGAATTTGAGAGGAATTTGCTATGTATTCTCATTGATAATAGGGGCCTCTTTATATAGAGGATTACAATGCATAGAATCTCAATCATACAAGGAAAGTAATTCTACATTGAATAGGATTCTAGATCCTTCTAATTAAATCCTATTACCACTAGGTCAAGTAACCTAGAGTTTGGGCTAAACACAAATTAGGTTTTCCTTGAACACTCCCCCTTGTGTTGCCCAAACGCGGTGCTTCTCTCGTTGCCTCGTTAAAAACCTTGCCGAGTAACAAAAACCCAGTGGGACAAAAATAACCTCGGTCGAAGGGTTAAAAGAGCACAACACACCCTTCACGTTTCGAGGTGAACATGTAGACATCTCCCCCTGATGTATGCGCCTCCCCTTGATGACTACGATCATGGGAGTTCATATAATTTCCGCAAGCCAATTCTTGCCACATGTTTCTCGAACGTGGAATTGGGCAATGACTTAGTAAACAAGTCTGCCTCACTGTCCTCAGATCGAACCTAGTTCACTTTGATCTCGAGGAGTGTCTGTTGTTGCTGATTATGCTTGGTGTTGTCGCTTTTGATGTAGCCTTGCCTCATTTGTTCAAAACAAGTAGCATTATCCTAAATGCTCGTAGGCTCATCTGTGGTAGACTTCAGACCACAATTGTTCGAACATGCGTAACTATGGATCCAATCCGTATACATTCACGAACCACTTCGTGAAGAGCAATGATCTCTGCATTGTTCGAAGATATAGCGACTACGGTCTGTTCTGTAGACCTCCAAGATATCACGGTCTTTTCCCATGGTGAACACTTAACCAGTTTGGGAATGACTATTGTGTGGGTCAGAGAGATACCCAACATCAGCAAAACCTTCCAAAACACATGTCGTTTTGGGATGGGGATAGAGAACGTAGGCCAGCGTTGGCGGCGTTTCTGGTGTGTGATGGGTCCGAATCCATCATCTCTCTATAGGGATAGAACAAGCCTATATCATTCATACATCTCAAGTATCGAAAGATATCTTTTACACCAATCCATTGGCGTCGTGATGGCGCAGAGCTATATCTAGCTAACAAGTTCACAACATATGAGATGTCCGGTCTTGTGCAGTGGCATAAGTACAATAATGCGCCTATTGTACTAGGTAAGGCACTTCTACCTCTAGCACATCTTCGTCATCATCCTTTCGACGAAGAGGATCCTTTTCAGGATCAAGACTACGGACGATCATGGGGGTGCTTGAAGGCTTGACCTTGTCAAAATGCCTAAGCATCTATCGACACGATGCTCAAGTTCCAAACCGAGACATAATCGTGTTCTCCCAAAATCCTTCATCTCAAACTCGGATTTCAAGTGTTCAGCGGTTTCCCTTAACTCTTTAAGGACTTCTAATGAAGATCATGTCCAACATGAACCGCGATAGAATCCGAAACTTGTTATAGAAACGCGTGGGCATATCCCTTCCCAATCAAGTAGTCACTTTAGTGAGTGTTTCAACCTTATTGTAAACGCGCTCCGTGGTCTAGAGCCTCTTGACTTGGGTAAATGAAGTTCGCCATGAACCTTCATGTATATTCCGTATCTAGATCCCTATAGAGATACGTAGTAACCACATTTGTAAGCTGCATGTTCAGTTATTCGGAAACTACCAAACTGACAGGGTAGTGGAGTGCAATGACATCCATTACGAGAGAATATGTCTCATCGTAGTCGATTCCAGGGCGTTTTGTGAGAAGCCTTGCGCCATAAGGCGAGATTACCATCTCTTTTTCTCATCACGCTTTCTAACGAAGACCCATTAGTCAATAGGTTTTATGTCAGGAGGTGTTAGCATCTCTAGCTCGAAAACCTTCCTCTTTGTTAGAGAATCCATCTTAACCTGGATCGCATCTTTCCATTTAGGCCAAAAACTCTCTACGTTGGTATTCATTCATCAACGGAGCGTGGTTCGATATCACCTAACTCAACAAACTCATGCGCAACAAAATACGCAACTACATCACCAATTATGATGGAGTTTCTATCCCACGTCTCATGTACACTAGTGTAAGTTTCATAGAGCTCTATATTCTCAGGAATAGGTTCTAACGTTGAGGCGTCCCCCAACGATAACCATAACCCGGAAGATACTCATGAGACGGATTTTGAGTCTTGATGATCAAAGGATTGGAATGTGCCAAAGTATCCTTCGAACCCACGGGCCTCCCATGCATCCTAGCTGGGGCCATGGCCTGTAATGCCAGAGTGCCACTCTCTTTGGCGTTGGCGCCATGCCTGCCTCCGTGTAGGGTGGCGCTACGTCCTCTCGTAGGGACGTCCTTCCTTGCAGGCATGTTTGCAGCATATTTGTGTGATCTCGTCACTTTAATACGGATCGAGATGAGACATAGTGGGGACAGGCCACGACAATTTCTGTCGTTCCTGTTGAACATTCGTGTTCTTATCTCCCCCGAACGACGGGAAGACTGTCTCATCAAAGTGACATCCGCAAATCTAGCGGTAAGGAGATCGCCTAGCAAGGGCATTAAGTGGCGGACGATGGTTGGAGTCTCAAATCCAACGTAGTTGCCCATTCGTCTGTAAGGACCTATCATAGAGCGCTGTGGCGGCGCAATTGGCACAAAAATGGCTCACTCAAATGTGCGTAAGTACAAAAGACGTGTACCCAGTCACTAGTTGTAATGCAGAGGTACATTGAGTGGCATTAGGTCGTAGACGAATTAGCATAGCTGCATGCGATATTGCATCACCCCAAGCGGATGTAAGAAGATTGGTGCGCATTACCAATGTTCGGGCTACCATCGTAGTCGTTTCTGTGAGACCAATTGGGTGTGTACATGGGAATATGATGTCCAACATCAAGCCCATTGCAATATCCATCGAAAGTCTTTCGATGTAAACTCTCTAGCATAGTCAAATCCAGTTGACTAAATAGGATGATTCGGGGAGTGAGCCCGTTGTTGTATGATATGTGCTAGGAGTGTAGCATAAGCAGCATTACAAGTGGACAATGGCACAACATGTGACCAGTGTGTTTGCGTGTCAACCAACATCATGAGATATTTAAACGTCCGCAAGTTGGTTGAATCAATCCACAAAATCCCCATGGATTCTTTGTAAGAACAGAATGAGTAATGTCATATCCTTTGCATAGGACGGTCTCAGTCCTAATTTCCCTAAGGAACAGGCTTAGTAAAACGAGCGAGAGGCTTTAGAAGCAACCAATGAGAATTTTGGTTAAGCCTGAGCGTCTGAAACGCTATTTTGAAGCAAGTTGGTGATTGCAGCATCACCTAGGGCGCCATCACCATGATGGACGCCATCCATGGAGTCATGGATAGGGACTACGCCAGCCCTAGGCTGGTGGTGGACGGAGGCGGTGCCCTAGGCAGCAGCATCGGTCACACTTAGTCTAAGAATCAACTTTTGATTCATGCTTCATTTCGCTCGAGAGAAAAGATGTCCGTGTGAAGTCTTTTTGTAGACAGATCATCATATCATGACTAGGATGATCTATCCTGTTGTGACAAAGCCAATATGTGTCTAAATCGAAGAGATCTTCTCTCATAACTTTATTGGATTTAATAGCTCGAATAGTGACATAAAGTCCACTAGAGCTACACATAAACTTTTCTAAGATGCGCCTTTGTTCGCAATCATTAGAGGTAATGCAAAGGAACTCATTTCCGTTCTCTACATGCATTTTCGCATGGAATTCGTTGGCTATTCATAGGTGTGATTTTCCCTATGAGCGTAGAGAGCTTTTGCGACAATAATCAAGGTGCCTTTTGGCAAGGGGAACTTGGGCTATTCCATGTCCTTGGATTAATATTGATGGCCTAGCCATCGTAGTCACAAAATAATACGCTTAGAATCAAAATTGAGTCATAATGAAAAGCACTCGAAATTTTATTCATAAGCCAACGGAGTACATCATTGTTTCTATGATCAAAGAAAATCTAATCCAATAAAAAGTAATATGGCAATCGCCTACATCTCTTGGAAAATAAAAAGACTTAATCAAAATCGCCAATTTCTTGGTCTTGATCCTTGTAGTCTTCCACCCTTAGATCTAGATCGCCATCTTGATCTTCTTGTGCCATGTAATTCGCTTCCCTTGCTTCACGATACGTCTTGTATGCGTTTACAACATTCTGGGGTGCGGTACATGTTTTGGCCCAATGTGCAGTTGATCCAAATCGAAAACAAACATCATTATGGTCAGGCTCCCTTGATCGAGGCGCCATTAGGGCGCGATTTGAACGACTTATCCTCTTGGTGGCGTTACCACCATGGTCGGAGGCTCCGCCTCTCTCTCTCTTCACACGTTGACCTCCACGGTTCCGTGCACGCCTCTCTTGGCGATTTCCTTCCTCTTTAGGGCGAACATATGGACCAGAATGTCCAGAATTGTCCCTATCCTTAGGGTTTCACTCCTTGCGTCCTCCATTGGGGGCGCGACTATAGTTAGACTCCGGAATAGACTTAGTTCCCACGGGTCTAGTATTATAGTTCTTCACAAGGATATTATCGTGCTTTTCAGCTACGTTCATGGCGCCAATGAGCTCATGAAACCTTGTGATACGTCCTGCATTTACATCAATCCGATAATTCTTTGAAATCATCAGTGCAGAGACGGGGAAGGTAGAGAGAGTCTTCTCGATCAACATCGTATCAGTTATGGCTTGGCCACAATACTCCATCAGAGACTTGATACGAAGAGCTTCCGAGTTATAATCAAGCACAGACTTGAAATCACAAAAGCGGAGGCTATGCCATCGCACTTCTAAATCAGGAAGCAGGGAGTCACGAACGTTGCCAAATCGCTGCTCAAGTTCTACCCATAGCTTTCTTGGGTCTTCCTCATTGAGGTATTCATTTTGGAGCGCGTCATTCATGTGCCTTGTCATGAGAATTATGGTTTTAGCTTGTTTTGCTTCAAAAGCAGTAGCTTGCTCAATGGAGAGCACGTTCTGACTAGGCTCTTAGATGGTTTCCAGAAGTCCATCAGCCTTAAGATGTTGGCGCACATCTCGGACCCACCTATGGTATCCTGCGCCAGTTGTCTCGAGTGGAACAAAGTTCAACTTGTTCAGGTAACTCATCCTTAAAAAGATGGCCGAAAAGTGGTCGCCGGAAAGTTACTGTAGCTGACCGAAAAAGTCACCGGGAAGTTGGCCGGAAAAGTCGCCGGAAAGTGGCCGGAAAAGTCGCCAGAAAAGTGTTGACCGGTCGTTGACCGGGGTGCTGACGTGGCATCGGAGCTGACGTGGCAGATACCTTGGCGGCTTGGCGGCTAGCGGCTTGGCTTTCACGTGGGCTTCGCTGGGCCTGCTGGCGGGCTTGGGCTGCACAGGTTCATCCCCTTTTTTTCTTTCTTTCTTTCTTTCTGCCGGTTCAGATCTGGTGAGCTCAGGTGGCCGGTTCAGTCAAATTTAGGCCAGTTCCGGTGATGAATTTTCGTCTCCGGTGATCTGGGGTCCGGCTACAGCTGCTGGTGAAGTTTGGTAGCAGTTGGCTGGGAGGAAAGCATCGAACCGGGCAGAGGGACTTTCGATACTTCCGGTGGCCGGTTCGGATATTTTCCAGCCGGTTCTGGGGGCGGGGCAGCCGGTTCTGGACTCCTGGAGTTGAGATCTTCAAGGTGGGTGGCGGTGGTTTCTGGGATTTGAAGGCTACGAATTTAGGATTTCAGGGTTAGGGATTCGTGCTGATAACATGTTGTAGAGAAACTGAATTTGAGAGGAATTTGCTATGTATTCTCATTGATAATAGGGGCCTCTTTATATAGAGGATTACAATGCATAGAATCTCAATCATACAAGGAAAGTAATTCTACATTGAATAGGATTCTAGATCCTTCTAATTAAATCCTATTACCACTAGGTCAAGTAACCTAGAGTTTGGGCTAAACACAAATTAGGTTTTCCTTGAACAATCATAATATTAATGAATTTAGTTTAAGAAAATTTGAAATCATATTGTTTTTAATTTATTTTTGTATTAAATGACAGGCCATCTATAGAAATTATTATCTTTACTTAATTGTTTTAGATAAATCATAAAACTATATAGGCAATATAAGGAAATTTCATAAAAAGGAAAAAAAAAACAATTTAATTGAATATTATATTTGGGGGAGGCAAGAAGATTTATTTATTTATTTTTTCTTTTTGTCTTTATTTGTCCTTTCATATGACTTGACAAAATCTATTAATAATTGAAAAAAGTTAGAAGTCCAAATATCATATTTAGAGGTCCAACTAGAACCATCCTTTTTTAATTAATGGTTTTTTAATTTAAATTAAACTTGTAGTTGAAACCCCCACGAGTGAAATGAAAAGCATGATATTCAATGATGGATAATTATAAGATCACAGCTCAGCCAAATCAACCCCCGCGTATGACTAATGCTTGATCAGGGAGTCTCTGATGTGTGTGTATACATATGTATCTATAGATAACATACATGTCTATTTGTGTTTCTATATATATAATTAGGGTTATTAGGGCAACTCCAACCTTGGGGTGCCAAACCTATTTTTGGGCCATTTTGAGACTTTGGATCTCCAACCTTTTGTTTTTGGGGGGTCTAGTCCTATAAATATAGGACTTGGACTCATTTGTAGTCTCAAATATGAGACTTTTCCAAGACCAGAACTTATTACTGTGCATGGGGGCCAGCCCCGTTGCTGTCTCAGCCCACATGCCGAACCAACGCACGGAACGAAGAAATTGAAGGAAACGCGCGCCAAAGGGAGAAGGAAGAGACAGGACGCGCGGAACGCGCGCTGGAGAGAGAAAATTCAGAGCTTTCCGTCTGCAGCCGTGGGCCCCTCGCCTGCGCAGCTGTCCCCTAGTGACCGTTGGAACCCCCAACGGTCATGAAATGCACTGTCCAGATGTTGCACTGATCAATTTGGACGGTCCGATGTTACCACTTTTTTTTTTTTTTTTACTGTAACGGATCTATTCAAGATCCAACGGTTCAGATTATTTGGAAAAAAGTGATGAATGGCTCTTATTAATTGAAGAGTTATTATTTCATTTTTGTTCCAAAAAAATAAAAAAAATTACCAGAAAATTGGGGGAAAAAATATACCCGTTGGAACAGTGAATTATAGGAAATTCTATAAATACCTACCCATTCTTTTCTATTTCCTCACACCAAATATCCTCCATCTCCTTCACAATTTTCCATTCATTGTTACATCTTCTTGTTCTTAAATATATCTTCCTTTTATTTTTTTGTCTTGGAAAAAATGGCTCCAAGAGGGGATTCTTGGAGGCACAATGAAGAAGTTATTCTTTGCCAAGCTTGGATCACCGTTGGGGGTGATGGTTGCGTTGGAAAAGATCAAAAGTCGGACTTATTGTGGAGTCGTGTGGCGGAGGAGTACAATGCTCACAAACCGGCCGGTTGCATGGATAGAACACATTCTAGTTGCCACGCTCGTTGGAAGAAAATAAGTCCGGCATGTATGAAGTGGCGCCAAGCTCTTAACAAGGTCGAACACTTTCAACGAAGAAGCGGCGAAAATATGGAGGACGAGGTAATTATATTGAAATATGTTCAATAATGATTATTGATTTATTTATCATTTAGTTCAATAATGTCCAATATATAGTTTATTCATCGATTTATACTAAGCCAATATTTTTTTTAATATTTTATTTACTTAATATTATATGTAGCTCATGAATGTTAAATCAACGTACTACGACTCGGAAGGTTGCGATTTTGTGTTTGAGCATTGTTGGCAATACTTGAAAAATACGGAAAAGTTTGGGAAAACACCATCAATGGAAAACACCCACTTTAGTGTTCCTAATCATGTCAACTTGGATGACGGTTGAACAACCACTACCGAGGATGAGCTTCCGTCATCAAGAAAGGCACGTCCTCAAGGACAAAAAGCACAGAAGCTAGCTAAGAAAAAAGGCAATAAGTAGGATGCGGATGGCCTACGAGTTCAAATGCAGAAATATTATGAACAAACCGAACGCGAGTACCAACAAAGGCAAAGACAGTTTGAGGAAGGTCAACTAATTAAGCAACGCGCTGAGGATGCTCGCACGATGCAGGTGGATCCATCAATTTTCACCCCAAGAAAGAGGAGCTATTGGGAGAGGAAGCAACAACAAATAATTGATAAGGAGGCAGAAACTTCAAGCATCCCGGAACAATCTCAAGATCCTACACCCCCTGAAGGAGACAACACAGCCTTGACCACTTATGATCCACTTGGCGAGACATCTTGGATGTAATGAATATTGTTAGTTGTTTTGAATGGTTTGTGTTTTAATTTATGATAATAAAAATTATTTTGTTTAGTAGATCATCTTCGTAAAAAAGCATTGAACTTTTATTTTCATAATAAAGCACACCACACAAATTAAAAGCACACAACACAAAGTAAAAGCATACCACACAACAATACAACCAAAGTAGGCCATGACCACTTATCATGACAACATGGCCACTTATTGAAAGCACAAAAAAAAAAAAAAAAGCTCACTGGTGGTTCTGATTAGCTTGTAACTTCATGGTCCATAGGTGATCGATTAGATCGTCTTGGAGGTTTTTATTCATCACTGGACATCTAACCTCCCTATAACGACGCAAGAATTGATTTAGTTGTTGCGGATTGCGATCAACATCGGTGTCCATTACTGGTCTCTTATATATCTCTGCTTTCCTTGGTCTGGTTGGGATATCATCCGGATCAAATGGCTGCGCTGCATCTTCATCATGCTCATCTTCAACAATCATATTGTGCAAGATAATGCACGTCATCATGATGTATTGAAGGTTCTCCTTACTCCACCCACGAGCTGGTCCTCTTATGATTGCCCAACGAGCTTGGAGAATACCAAATGCTCTCTCCACGTCTTTTCTGTATGCTTCCTGCATCCTTGTGAAATGTTGTGTCTGCGGTTTTCGGATTGCTTGTACAAATGACCCCCACTTAGGGTATATGCCATCAACTAGGTAATAACATTGACGATAATGCCTATTATGTACCTGGTAGTTCACTTCAGGGGTTTCACCGGTGCATACGTCATTGAATAAAGGTGAACATCCAAGGACGTTAATATCATTCAGGGAACCTGGAAGGCCGAAGAAGGCATGCTAAATCCAAGTATCGTAGGAGGCCACCGCTTCTAAGATGATTGTGGGTTTCCCCTTGTAGCCAGTATACTGCCCTGCCCATCCGGTGGGACAATTTTTCCACTGCCAATGCATACAATCAAGGCTACCGATCATCCCCGGGAATCCCCGTTCTGCAGCTTTGTCAAGCAGCCGTCGCAAATCTGCTGGTGTTGGTCGGCGGAGGTAAGTCTCATGGTACACATTCCAGATTGCTTTTGTGAAGTGCTCAAAAATCTCAATGGCAGTGGTCTTTGCAATATCTAGGTAATCATCACAGAAATCAGCTGTGATGCCATACGCGAGCATTCTCATGGCGCATGTCAGCTTTTGTTCAGTGGATAAGCTGAGTCTCCCACAAGCATCTCTTGTTTGAACAAAATATGGGTCGTAGTTGGCCACATCGCTCATCATCTTGTCAAAGACCCAAGGTTGCATTCTATATCGCCTGCGAAATATGTTTGGTTCATACCTGCACAGATCCGTGAAGTATTGAGCTTTGAGTTGAAGATCCATCAGCTCTCGATCCCTGGCCTTATAGGTACGACCTTCTGAAGAACCACCCCATTGTGAATCCTCATCTTCCAGAGTTTGGATTTGCAAGGCAGCAGCAGACATCATCAAGGCTCGTCGACGGCTTCTCGTGACGGCCTCTTCTTGATCTTTCTGCAACCATTTCGTCAAACGATTCATTGCAGAAATGGTTTGACAAAATCAAAACGGAAAAGAAAGAAAGATTTGTATGATTTGGATATGAGAAGTGTTTGTGAATTTGTGAGAGATGAGGATGATAATGACCCCATATTTATGGACGGTTTGAGTTTATTTTGATTAGATAATGTATGACACGTGGCGGACGAAGACTCGACCGTAATTAGGACCACCAATTAGAGATTGACACGTGGCGCTGATATCACATCGAAATTCGTATGTTTGGCATATATGCCGACACAAAACATCAAAATATCTTCTAAATAGTTAGATTCTTTGTCGTATGTGCCGACACTTTTGTCGTATATGCCGACAAAAAAAAAAATTTCAAAACCTTTTTTAAATTCATTAAATAATAAGAATAATTTTTAAAAATTAAATTCATTAAATAATAAGAATAATTTTTAAATATTATGATAAAATGTTAAATTATTTTTTTTACCTTATTTCATTAAATTAACATATTTTTAATATAATATTCATCAAAATTATACTTATATTATATTTTAGTCAAGAATAGTGAAAATAACACCCCCATATAGGTCTAATGGTTGGAGATGAGAATTAAGTCCTATATGAATAGTGCAACAAGGGGGTGCTAAAATGAGAATAGCACCCCCAAATGGTGCCTATGGTTGGAGTTGCCCTTATCACAAATGGTACCTGAACTTATCCTTTATTTTATCGATGGTACCTGAACTTCAATTTTGATCACAACCAGTACCTGAACTTTTCGATTTCATTTTAAATGGTACCTAAGGCCACATTCGATCACTATTCCGGCCAAAAAAACCAAATCTAAAAAAACAAAAAACAAAAAAACAAATTCAAGACAAGTCTATTACCAAAAAATCATCACTATATATGATCGCAACCCTCGAAATCATCAAAAATCATCACTATGATCGCCTCCCATGCCGTTTTTAGTCGGAATAGTGATCGGAGGTGGCTCTAGGTACCATTTAAAATGAAATCGAAAAGTTCGGGTACTGGTTATGATCAAAATTGAAGTTCAGGTACCATCGATAATATTGAGGTATAGTTCAGGTACCATTTGTGATAATACTCATATAATTATATATACATATCGCAACACCAAAGACCAGTATAGTACGTACTCCATCAGAAACCCAGAGTAACCCAAAATAATTATCGAGATGTTCAGATCTTTCCTTCCAAAACTCTTAGAACTCCCACCACCTCAGATCGACTTCGGCTTGGACTTCCGTATTATAGAAAGTGTCGGTGGCCGTGTGTACAAGGCAATACATGATTCTGGAAGAATTATTGCTGTTAAAAAGGTGGAGTACTTTTGTATTGCTTTTGTGCTATTCTTGGGTGTTTGATATGGAGTTGAAGTATCTTTATTTTGTTCTTCATTAATTTGGTTTGCATTTTTTGTTCTTTTGGTGAAACATTTCATCTTGGTTTTTTGTTCTTTTTTTTTATTGTTACTCGGCTATTGGTATAATATAGGGGATTTTGGATGTTATTGTTGTTAGTGTGAGTCATCGTTCCCTATTAGGAATAGACTACAAGAGAATATATTGTTGTAATTACTTACCTTGTATATGTTGTGTAGTACGGTTGTAGTACGATTGTAATCTGTTTATATACACCACAGAATGGGTGTGATAATATATCAGAAATTTATTCTCTCAACCTTGTTCTTTTTGACTTGGTATCAGAGCAAAGATCCAAGAGGACTTTGTCTCTTTGTCTTAAATTCCAGACTATCATCATCGTTTGTCTGCACCCTAGGCGCCCGTCAAAGAACGACCAGTGTCTTCTTCTTTGACTTCGGCGACACCCTTTCCTCCAGTTTGGGCCCCATCGTCTGCACCAGATCGTCTGCACCAGACCGGTCCCATCGTCTACACCAGATCGTCTGCACCAGACAAAGACCCGCTGGTTCCCAGATCGTTTTTTGAACCAGACCTGTTGTTTTTCCAGATTCGGCGTCGCTGCCCAGTTCACGGCTGCATCACGTCAGGTTCTTCGTTCTGGCGTCACTGCCCAGTTCACGGCAGCACTCCGACAAATCCAGACGACTCCGTTCCGGTTCGATTCAGACGACTCTGATCCCCTTCGAGGTTCGTCCTTCCCCGGTGCGTCATCCAGCCGGTTCGGCCCTCCAGCCCAAACCGACGATCGATCCTCACCTCCAGATCGATCGCTCTCGATCTCCCCCGCATCTATCTCGACCCGCCTCCTTCAGTGAGTCAACCCGCATCCTTCAGTGAGTCAACTCGCCTACATCAGTGAGTCCCCTTGTCCCAACTCGGTCCACAGTCAACCAGGTTCCCCAAAAAAAAAAAAAAAACTGTTACTATTTGTTTATTTCCGCTGCGTACTTTGGGATTCGTATATTTTCTATTGTATTATTGCAATGGGTGGTGATGACAGTGAAAGTCAGGGTTCTAAGGACAATGAGGTACAGAAGGTTGAGGTCTCTGTCAAGAGCTCAGAAGGTGGTTCTTTCGGAGGTACCAAACTCACTGGTACCAATTTTCGAACATGGAAGAAGATTATGTCAGTTTATCTCCGTGGAATACACAAAATGGGGTATGTGACTGGAACAATCAAGGCTCCCAGTGAAGATGATGTGGATGCCTATGCTAAATGGGCAGATGATGATGGGCTGGTAATGTCAATTCTATTTCGCACCATGACTGATGATGTGCTACAGATGGTGGAGGAATGTGAAACTGCTGAGGCGATATGGAAGACATTGGGGGATTTGTATACCAACGAGTCTGATTTTATACAGGTTCATGAATTGATGTGTAAAGCTGCTAGTATGCAACAGAATGGACAACCAATAGCTGTGTATTTCACCAAGCTGAAGAATGTATGGGCTGAAATTGATCAGAAGAGTCCTTGCAAGATCAAGAATCAGGAAGATCTGGTGTGGTACCAGAAGGAGAAGGAGCTAGAAAGGGTTCATGTATTCCTGAGTCCTGAGAGGGTTTGATGAGAAGCATAGCAGTGCCAAGGGAGAATTGCTTAGAATGACAGACCCTCCTAGTTTGACCACAGCCTTTACATACATCCGCAAGGATGAGTCCCAACAGGAAAGTGTCAAACATGCACAGGTTGAAGTATCTAGCCTAGCCATTCAGGCCAAGTCACCGGCACCTTTCCTCCAGCAGCAGAGTTCAGCCCCACTTTATCAGCAAGGTTTCCCATAAGGCTTCACCAACCGCCCTCGTCCTCAGTGTTCTTATTGCAATGACCTTGGGCATGTTCGGGAGACTTGTTGGAAGTTGAATCCATACCTTAAACCTAAAAAGCAAGGTTATCGTCCTAAGGCGAAAGCAGCTACTGTTCAATTGGTCCAAGAACCAGATTTCTATAGAGTAGTTGGCCAAGATCATCATACAGCAGGTGGAGTTACTCCTACAGCCTCTATAGCTGGTCGAGGTAAAATTGATATGGCGTTAAAGGTTTCTAATTTTGTTGGTTCTGATACATGGATTATTGATTCTGGTGCCTCCGATCATATGACTTATGACAAATCATATTTTACTGAATTGTCTTCCCCACCAGTGTCCTATGTAACCAATGCCAATGGTGAGGCATTTCCTGTGTTAGGGTCAGGATCAGTTCGTATTACTCCTACCTTAGAACTTCATAATGTGTTATTTGTGCCTGACTTGTCCCACCATTTGATATCTGTTCCCCAGTTGAATACTGAGTCTAAATGCTCCGTAACATTTTTTCCTATGTATGTGATTTTTTAGGATCTTCTCACCAGGGAGCTAATTGGTCGGGGGTATCTGAGGGGCAGGTTGTTCCATCTGGATCAGACATACGCAGGAGAGAAACCAGGAGCACAGTCCCGCGCCGCTTTGACTTCGAGTTCTGATAAGCTAAGTGAAATTTGGTTGTGGCATCGCCGCTTAGGGCATCCCTCTTTTAGTCTTATGAGAAAAACCATGCCTACTTTGTTTATTGGTGTGGATGAGTCTAGTTTACATTGTGAAACATGTGTTTTGGCCAAGAGTCATCGTGCTACTTATTTTCCTAGTATTTCTAATAAAAGTGTTGCTCCTTTTGAGTTGATTCATTCTGATGTTTGGGGGCCATCTAGAGAACCCACTGTGTCGGGTATGAGATACTTTGTGTTGTTTATTAATGATTGTACAAGATTGTCGTGGGTTGCTCTGCTAAAAACCAAAGATGAAGTTTTTCCAGCTTTTCAAACTTTTCATACTCTTGTTCAAACACAATACCATAGCACCATTAAAGTCCTTCGTTCTGACAATGGGGGGGAATATGTTAATCATGTTTTCCAAGAGTTTTTTACAACCAATGGGATTGTTCACCAAACTACATGTCCATAAACACCAGAACAAAATGGAGTGTCTGAAAGGAAAAACCGTCATTTACTTGATATGGCTCGTGCCATTCTCTTTAGTGCTCATATGCCTAAGTATCTTTGGGGCGATGCTGTACAGGCTTCCTCCCATCTTATTAATCGTCTTCCATCTAGCGTCCTTCAGGGAAAAATTCCATTTGAGGTTCTTGCATCTCATGTCTCCTTACCTTCCTTTCATAATCTTCCAGCTCGTGTCTTTGGTTGTGTTGCCTTTGTCCATGTTCCTAAAAACCAGAGGTCTAAGGTGGATGCCCGGGCGCTTAAGTGTGTCTTTGTTGGTTATGGAGGGAATCAGAAGGGATACAAGTGCTATCATCCACCTACCAGGAAGTACTATGTCACTATGGACGTTACCTTCTTTGAAGACATGAGTTATTTTTCCACTTCAGATACAGCTCTTCAGGGGGAGAATTCATATTTTGAAGAGCTGTATCATGGAGAGGGGGAGGAAACAGAAGGAGGAGAGGGAGAGGAAGAAGTCACACAGGCAGGAGGTATTTTGACGGATCCAGTTGAGACCATCAGCCCGCCACCTCTTGAAGCAGTAGCTCCAAGCATCCAGGCACCAGTTCCTATGGCTGAAAATGAAGTTGAAGACACGACTGCCCCTCCTGCCATCGCTTCTACCCCTGACCCACAGCTTCTTGGTACGGAAGATCACTCATTTGAGGTATGTCCACCCACTAGTACTAGTAGTAGTGAGTCTAGTGTTGAGCAATATGTGTTACCAAATAGGATCACTCGGGGTAAATCAGTCAAAAGATATGAACCTACTCTTACTGCCAAATCAAAATACCCAATAGCTAATTATATGTCCACTAGGAGATTGTCTAAGTCATATGAATCATTTGTGAATCAAATATCTGCTGTATCAGTACCTAACAAAGTGCAGGATGCATTGGGGGATCCAAAGTGGAGGAAGGCAATGGAGGAAGAGATGGAGGCGTTGCAGAAGAACAATACTTGGCAACTTGTGCCTCCACCACAAGGCAAGAAGGCTGTAGGTTGTCGTTGGGTGTTTACTGTGAAACATAATGCAGATGGATCAGTGAATCGGTACAAAGCACGCCTTGTAGCAAAGGGGTTTACTCAGACATATGGTATAGACTATCATGAAACATTTTCCCCTGCTGCCAAGATGAACACTATTCGGGTTCTGCTCTCATTTGCTGCTAGTTTAAACTGGCCACTCCGACAGTTTGATGTCAAGAATGCATTTCTTCATGGAGAGTTAGCCGAGGAAGTGTACATGAGCCTTCCACCTGGGTATGTAGTTGCTTCTCTTGGTGATTTTGTCTGTAGATTGAGAAAATCTCTGTATGGTCTCAAACAGTCATCACGTGCTTGGTTTGGAAGATTTTCACAGTTTATGCGGAAGGTTGGTGTAGATACCTCTACTAGCAAGGCTAGTTTGCTACCTCACCACGCATAAACAACACTCTCATGGGATCCAACCGCTACTTGCATCTTGTAGCCCTATGTTCAAGCTACGCTACGGTATCCGGAAGTCGCAAATCAGTCGCCGGGAAGCCACCTTCCCGGCCTTGCCAAGTTGCCTCCACAATATGCTTCTCTAGACTAGAATAGTAGCTTTGAGTCCCACATCTAAGAAAATGTAAATGAGGGAGCCTCCTTCCCCTATAAAAGGAATGCCTCCTCCCACTTAAACACAATCCAATCCCATTACTTCTCTTGTAATCTTGTTAGACCGCAAGGCTCGACACACTAGTACACATTCAAGTGGACGTAGTTTCCCGCTAAGGCGGGAGACGAACCACTATACATCTTGTGTCAATCTCTCTATCTCTTTCTTTACGTTAATTAGATCCCCAACGGATCCAAACGTTAACAGTTGGTTACAGGCAGAGCAACTCAGACCATACCTTGTTTCTCAAGCATCAACAAGGGAAGGTAACAGCTCTAATTATTTATGTGGATGATATGGTAATCACTGGTAATGATACTGTTGAGATGGATAGACTGCAGAGATAGCTAGCCTCTGAGTTTGAGATGAAGGACTTGGGTGAACTTAAGTACTTCTTAGGAATTGAGGTAGCCAGGGGGAGAGAAGGAATCTATCTGTGCCAGAGGAAGTATGTTCTTGATTTGCTGACAGAGACAGGTTTGTTGGATTGCAGACCTATTGACACTCCTATTGAGCAGAACCATTGTTTAGCTGAGTATCCAGATCAGGTACCTATTGATCGAGCTCTCTATCAGAGGTTAGTTGGGCATTTGATTTATTTGGCTCATACTAGACCAGACGTTGCATATGCAGTGAGTGTGGTGAGTCAGTTCATGCATAATCAGAGTGAGAGTCACATGGATGCGGTTATGCGGATTCTGAAGTACTTGAAGTCAGCTCCAGGAAGGGGAGTACTTTTTTTCTAAACATAACAACATTCTTGAGGTTTGTGGCTTCACAGATGCAGATTGGGCTGGAAATATCACAGACAGGAGGTCGACATCAGGTTACTTTACCTTTGTGGGAGGTAATCTGGTTACATGGAAGAGTAAGAAATAGAAAGTTGTGGCACGGTCTAGTGCTGAGGCCGAGTATAGAGGTATGGCTCACGAAGTGTGTGAATTGTTGTGGCTGAGAAATCTGTTACGTGATCTGGGTTTCAAACTCAAAAATTTCATGCAATTGTATTGTGATAACAAGGCAGCTATTGACATATCACAGAATCCAGTACAGCATGATCGTACTAAACATGTAGAGGTTGATCGTCACTTTATAAAGGAAAAACTAGATGCCAAAATTATTAGCTTTCCTTTTGTTCCAACTGAAGAGCAACTTGCAGATGTACTTACCAAAGGAGTTTCCAGGATGGCGTTTTATGACTCACTTAGCAAGTTGGGCATGGTTGATGTATATGCGCCAACTTGAGGGGGAGTGTTAGTGTGAGTCATCGTTCCCTATTAGGAATAGACTACAAGAGAATATATTGTTGTAATTATTTACCTTGTATATGTTGTGTAGTACGGTTGTAGTACGATTGTAATCTGTTTATATACACCACAGAATGGGTGTGATAATATATCAGAAATTTATTCTCTCAACCTTGTTCTTTTTGACTCGTATAGTATATTTTCATTATGGACGTCTTTGTTCTTGTTGAGTTCATATGGATTGTTATTTTGTGTGGATTTGGCGAGGAGTTACTTCCTTGTTAAGGTGATCATATCTCAGTACATCCGGAGTTTGGTTTGATTTTCATTTTCATTTTCTTGTTGAGATCTTTGGAGGTCATGGCCTTGGTTCTTGTTGAGTTCATATGCTGTTATTTTGTGTGGATTTGGCGAGGAGTTGCTTCCTTCTTAAGGTGATCATATCTCAGTACATCCGGAGTTTGGTTTGATTTTCATTTTCATTTTCTTGTTGAGATCTTAATTTGTAGGTCATGGCCAAATTGAATACTCAAGTCAACTTTGTTATTTGTTTGATCAGTTCGGTTTGGGTTTCCCTTAATTGAATTTTCAACGTACGAGTTCCTCTCAATGGCTTCAACCTCAGTTTTGACTTTGATAAGGATTATCTAGTTCTGATCGATTTGTTTCTTGGTTCTTTCACAGATTCAAATTCCAGAAGATGGTTCAAATGAGAACCAGGTTTGAACTGAATGCTTAATTATGTTTCTTAAATATAAAATATTATACATGCAGTTTACATTCTAGACTTCTAGTCGGCTAGCTATTTCTTGCACTCCTTCCGGTTCTTATTATTTTTCTAATAAAACTATATGATATTCATTTGCAAGAATATTTCTATATTAGCCACGATCCTTTCCTCAAAAGCCAGTGGTTCGGAAATGTTGCTTCCTTTCTTTTTCTTTGGGCAAAGTTTTTTTTTTTTTTTTTTTTTGGTACAAAGAAATGGTGCTTAATTCCTTTCTACTTTTCTAGCTAGTTTCTATAAAATCTTTATTACTCTTTTTCTTCTTCGTCTCCATCATCAAAAGCAAAAGCCTGTTCTATTTTCTGAGTTTGTCTTCAGCATGACAGCGTCAGAAATTTTATTTGAAAGACATTGTTTTGCGCCAAAGACTTATCATTTCCAAAGAAATTGGAGTTATGTACGTAAATTTCTTTTCCATTTCCATTCAAGAGTTCCAGTATTCAAAAGTTTGTTTTGCTTTAATTACCAAATGATACCGGGAGTTTGTGCCTTCAAACTAGCTCATCATTTTTTGCGCCCCAAAACCCCCAAACCCCACAAAAAATAAAAATAATAAATAACCGTACTCATCTTTAGGCATTTAGTGATTATTCTCACGGCACACACTAAAGCAGTTTCATCTGACCAGCTAAAACTCTGTGAAAATTAATTTGGCTGGCCATCCAATTACTTTTTTTTTTCTTTTAATTGAGATCACACGGTTCCTCAAAGGTTTTAAGGCCCAGAGACTAATCCGTAGTGAGGATCATGTCAAAACGCTTCCTCCCCCTGACCACTAATAATAGATTGGGATTTACTAGACATGTCTATTTTGTTTGTTTTGTTGGTATTAATAATTGATGGTTATAAATTTTTCAATGCTATGACTATGCTCAGATTAAGAAGCTGGAAGATGAAGTGAGGAATCTACAATTGCTGTCTCATCCAAATATTGTTGTAAGTAGGATCTGATAACGTGGTGGTTCACCAATCACCGTCATTTTCATCTGTGTTTAAGCTATTTAATAACTAGGATGTAAACTAATGGATGTCGTTTTTAGATATGAAATTCAGTTTTCTTTTAGGGGAAGTTGTCTGGCAGCAAATCCTCGTTCCTTATTTTCCTGTCCCATCCCTGTGACCCATTCGTTTTATGACACCTATTACTTTAACAAACATATGCTTAACACCGTTAACGGCTGCTCCTAGAAATTAAAAACCAAAGTGTTTAAGGAGTAAATTTAGAAATATAGTAGAATTCGAAACTCAAATGTCCACACAGATATATATAGAAGAAACACATAAGATAAGAGGGACTTGCCTGAGAGAGACAAAATTCTTGTGCTTACTGGGATTTTGCAGATGAGTCAATGAGATGCCAATTCTGAGGTCGGTGTTTCCACATAGCTAGGTTAATCTTTTCAAATTTAGAATGAAAACTTGGGGAAGCGACTTAATTGCCCGTGTGTACCATTTTCTAGAGGCGGACGTTGCTTACTGTGCATGAAATGAGTGCTGTAAATTTAGGAAAAAAAAATAATATATATATATATATATATATATATATATATCAATCACTATCCCCGCCACAATTGCATTCTTTAACGCCACAAACCGACAAAACTATTCCAACGATCAAGAGCCCAAAATCTACCCAGATCAGACAAGCATTCAAACCACAAAACCACCACTTGTCTAGAACAGCAATCAAACCACAAAACCTCCTATTAGATGGTTACCTTAGTGGAATGAGAAGTTGTCAAATGGTGAAGTGGCTCCGAGAGTTCAATTGAAAATTTGATCTAAATCAGGATAAATAGTTTGAGGTGGTCAAGAAAATTGTGAGTTTAAGTCTGGGTTAGGGAAATAACTAAATTTGGTTAATCAATTATATAAAGATTTTCATAGTGACATTCAAAATTTAGATGTATAAATAGAGATGTCATAGAAGTATGCTGTGAGAGAATAAGAAGATTGGCTAGGGTGCAGAAATTAAGGTGGGTTTCATGGTGACACATAAAACTTACTACCCCAATATGTGGTTTGACTTCATATGATTAGCACAGGATTGCATGTGTCTTCGATGTCCTGTCGGTCGACTTTGCTCGGAATCGGCAACGAGACATAAGTGGAAGAAGGATAAAAATGATATTGAATAATTAATTGAAATTAAAACATAAGACTTGACAGAGTTAAGTTCTATGAATCAAAATGAATAGGTGTCATAAAACGAATGGGTCACAGGGATGGAGACAGGAAAATAAGGGACAGAGAATTTGCTGCCGAGTTGTCTATGGTACTGAGATATTTTTCATACACTAATTTTACATCTAATTAAACCAAAATTATATTTTAATTGAACCAAATTTACGACATTGACAACAAATTAAGTTACTACATTCCTAACCACTGTAAGTGGCTTAGTGGTTCTTGCCTAATTGGGTGTGCTCCCCAACCTAGGTTAGAACCCAGAAGCTGTCAAAGTGGCTAGACACTGTGCTGCAATGCACAGTTAAAGTATTTCACATGCGCCGAAAGGGGTTTATCTTAGGCCTAGGAAGCCTTTGGGTTCCCCTTGACAAAGTAAAAAAAAAAAAAAATTACTACATTCCTTTTACACTCTACATATAATTGAACCCAATTATCATATTGACAACAATTTGTTCACAAACTTGTAAAAATGTCGTAGGTGGAGTAATTACTTCGAATAAAATTAAAATTACCAAAAAAATGACTCCCCTTACCACAATGACATCAAATTTGTTAACATATCTGTAAATGTGTGTATCACATACAAATAGATATCTTAGAATTTTTCGGTAATTGGGTCATAAGTAAGGAGAATATTTTTTTATGCTGTCAACACAAGTGATCGATAGTGAACAAATGCATGTCTTTAAGTCAACAGATAGCAGTTCATTGCTAATATAGGTATAGCTTGACCAATCGCCTTAAGGAGAACTTCCTTCCCGGCACTCCTAAGCAGATTAGACTTCCAAATAATCACCTTTCTCAGTAAGTTTTCTTTTACACCGCCTCAACCCACCAGTGGGCCAACGAATGGTAAGCTAGTAAATAAGTATTTCTTGCATCTATTTCAACTCTTGAAATCTATCACTTACTCTGATGTTTGGGTTTTGTAGCAATATTTGGGAACGAGGAGAGTGGTGGGATCTTTGTGTATCCTGATGGAATTCTGGGGCAAATCAGACTGCTCGAAGGAACTAAGACTGTTCAACGAGACAGTAAGTTCATGCGATCGAAATATACGTGTATACGTTAGACTACAATATTCCTAGTCATTTAAAACTCTTTTTTTTTTTTTCCCTCTTTTGCAGAAAACAAGAAGATTCACCATTCAGTTGTTGCAGGGACTACAATATTTACATGAACGTAAAATCGTGCACGGGAATATTAAGGTATCTTTCCCTACACCCTAAACTTAGTGGTATGAATGTATGATCAACGAGATCTTTCACCTTTTTCCCCCCAACACTTTTCCTTAACTGTAAGTGGAATATATTAATATGATATTTATTAACTTTCTACAGGGAAGAAATATCCTGGTTGATGCTTTTGGAGACATTAAGCTTGCTGATTTTGGTCTATCAGCACATGTAATTGATCATTTTTATCTTTAGCTGTACTATGTCTCTACTATATATAGACACACACACACACACTATACATATATGATGTAGCTAATTGAGGGGTGCATTAATGTTGTAGTCAAACCTTTTGGGCGCTCAGTCTTCATCTGGATACAGACATTCTGTTGAAATCTTTCAACCCCCGCCTCATCTCGACCCGTAAGCACAATCGTGTATTTTAGCCTTATTTCAGGCACGCATGTTATTTTGACAGTGGAACAGAGTTGTAATTGAACTGTTGGAATCTTGTTAAAGAGCACGTATCCGATACCAGATAGTGGTGATCGAATAATGATCGATCACGGTTTTACATCTAATGTAGTTTGATCAAGTTTTTCATTCTTCAGATTTGCTGATATATGGTGTGTTGGGTGCATTATGATTGAGCTGACCACCGGAAAGGATCCATGGCGAAGAGAGAGCTGGTCGAATTATATTTTGCCTAGGAAATTTTCTTTTCATGCGAAAAACTTTTTGCAAGAGTGTCTTCAATGGTATGCTAAAGACGATGTTATCTTTAAATTAATCATCCAATTTAGTTTGAAGTCGATTAAAATCTCGTAGATATATCTACCATCTTTTATGGCATTGATCTTTACCTAATTATATTTTTTTGTCTCATGGGTGACAGGGAACAACAAGATTCGAGGCTACCCACATTTGTCTTGCTTCAGGTGAACAGATTTTCACTTTAGTTGCGTTATGTTGTGTTATATCATATGAACGTAGTTAAGCCTAATGAAAAATGTACGTACGTGGTTCGCATAGTAGTATTCTTCAGACAAAAAAAAAAATCTTTATTACTTTCATGTTCGTTCTTTATTATTAATTTCTTGTTATCATGATAATGCAGCATCCATTCTTAAATCCTGCATCAATTGAGGTCCGACCTACTCAACTACTTCCGAGGGAAAGCTTAGTTGCTGAAGTGCTATATTGTACCTCACCTTCACCAACTTACGCAGCTGTTGGTGGAGATCATTCTAGATTGGTGCTAGATCAGAATAGCATTTCAGGAGATGAGGGAGCTGCTGAACCTTCTCATACTGCTGAACCTCCTATAATGCGGAGACCTAATCAAGCTTTTGCACTTCAACATGGTGCCGGAGCTCCTGTCAATTTAACTCTTAGTTCCAATGTTGGATTAACTCCCAGTACTTGTCCTAATATTAAGTCCAATGCTTCCGACTCCAAATCTATTTCGACACTTGTTCATATTCTCGATCCAAATAGTACGTGCTTCCAAAAGAAGGCGTACGTACGTACACGTCGATCCGGGTTCCTTAAGTTCTTGTGTTTTTATTCTCCCTAATAATAGATCTCCCCCTCCTCGTTGGATACTTATGAGTGTGTGTTTCAATGTTTCATCTTTTTTCTTTTATTATAGGGTAATTTCAAGAGCTTTCCAGGGGATAAAGAATTTTTATTGAACAAGTGAGTATTTGTTAAGAACAGCGTCAGTTTGCATACTTCTCAGCAAATTTTGAAGAATAACTCGGCGTACCATGTTTTTATATGTATTAGCGATTTGCAAATGATTGCAGTTGTAAGATTCATATTCAATTGAATGTTTTCTACTTCATTAAAGATTTAAAGATTGAAAAAAAGAAAACCAAAGCATATTGTTCGAGACTAAAGGGGAAGTGGGGAACCGGCCACTTGTTTCTAAACCCTGAAGATGCCCATCAGCTGCAAATAATGTCAATCTAGTTATAACTACGGTGACAAGTCCATGCCCAGGTTTACTTTTAAACAAGAAAGCAGGTTTAAGTGGACATGGAGATGTACGTTTCATTGTCCCTATAACGATTCATTGTAGAAATGACAATGATCAATATGAAAATGAAACACAACATGATTTCGCATCAAAGTAGCACTGACCTAAATTGTTCCAAATTGTATGAATTATAACCAATAGGGAGCGCATTTAATTTTTTTTCTTTTGGGGGGAATGAATATCAATATATTAACTGGATCAATGTCAGAAAATTATATTCCCCTGATGTTGATCATTTTGTAGCTAGAATGAAAAACAATGAATGTGAATAAAATCTGATGATCAGCAAGAGCAGAAAACAACTTTAAAGCTGACCTTTACAAGTGTAGAAGCAACTACCAACCCAAGTATTGCATTCCAAAATTTTCAAAGACGATCTTTCTGACTACGGCCCAATTTGGTTACCTTAACAATAAGGTGCAGGGCTGTTATGAAAGAGGTGGGAGGTTCCACTTTCGCCTCTTACTAAATTTATTTCATTTGCATATTGGTTCGGCATGTATATGTATATTCATATACTTGGGTCGGTATGAGAATTCTCATACCATAGCCGAGCGTAAATCTATTCTCGGTACGGTTTCACCCGAGATAAAATATTGATAAGCTGAATATTTCGTAGGCCTGGCATTTAAACCCGTAACCCACAAACCCGCCCGTTTATTAATCCGGGCTAAAAAAAGCCCGCACTCAAAAAACCCGCAAATTAACGGGTTTTGCGGGCTAAACCCATTGTCCCATTGGAACCCGTTAACTAAAAATCATTCTCAAAAACCCATTTCCCATTACCCATACGGGTTCCCTTTTTTTTTCTTCTTTTTTTTTCAACCAAGGTATTTTTATAATTTTTCTTATTCCCCATGAGGATCCGACAGTTGGATCTTCGTATAATTGTGAAAAGACAATTCAAAAGGAGATCCGTGAGGATTCGACCGTTGGATCGTCGTATAATTTTGTGAGGATGATTCTAAAGGCGATCTGGGACGATCCAACCGTTGGAGCTTCGTATAATTGTGCAAAGATGATTCAAAAGGCGATCCATGAGGATCCGACCGTTGGATCGTCATATAATTTTGTGAGGATGATTCTAAGGGCGATCCGGGACGATCCAACAGTTGGATCTTCGTACAATTTTGAAAGGATGAATCTAAGGGCGATCTGTGAGGATCTGACCGTTGGATCGTCGTATAATTTTGAGAGGATGAGCCTAAGGGCGATCCGTGAGGATCTGACCGTTGGATCATCGTATAAATTGGTAAAGATGATCATCTAGGTGATCCGTGAGGATCTGACCGTTGGATCATCGTATAAATCGGTAAAGATGATCCTCTAGGTGATCCGACTGTTGGATCATCGTATAAATCGGTAAAGATAATCCTCTTGGTGATCTGTGAGGGTCCGACCATTGGATCGTCGTTTAATTGTGATTTGAGAATTATTTTTTGTCAAAAAAGGAAAGGAAAAAAAATCTAAAAAGATAGAAAATAAAAAATTTCAAAATAGAAAACCAAAAAAGTTCATATAGAGAAAATGGCAAATGAGGGTGTTAATGTCTAAAAGTCTAGCGGTAGCTGGACCTTAGTTAACGCTGATCCGGCAGGCGGATCGATACCTTTGTTGTGAGTGGTTCCCGTTACCTGTCAAATAAAATACAATGGGCGTCAGAGGGAGACCGCGCCGGGCGGTTCTTCAACTCTCCGATGCCTAAGTTAGTCAATGTATTTATGTTGACAAAGTAATAGTAGGTAAGTATTGAATGCGTCATTAATGAGGAGAGAGGAGAGAACCTTTTATAGGTGAGGAAGAGGATGATCTTCTCTTTGTTTTCGATGTGGGACTGATGGTGCTTCAGTTCCCAGTTTCAGTAGCTTCTGATGCCATCTTGACACGGCGCGTGGCGGCGCGTCGGCGGTGCTTTGGGGTTGATCCGGGGCTCAGGCGGTAACCCGGCTAACTGTCTTTACGCCAGTCACTCATATGGTGGGCGTTGGTACCCCTGGTGGTACCATGAGCGTGGCTCATTATAGCTAATTATGCTTGCAAATGGACATGCATGTACAAGTCCCCAAATCCCCAGTCAAGGAGGGCAATCTTGGTTGGGGAGTTGATCGGCGGTTTGAAGCGTTTCTCCCGCTAGACTTTGCAGAAGCATAATTAGCGTCAGTGCGTTGTCAACCATGGATTTACTGAGCAAACGCTTTGTGCCCTTTCGGGTGGGCCCCTGCTAGGCCCCCCAGGGAGTCCCCCACTCCCCGGCTAAGATGGACCTCCGGATGGTCGTTGTTATTGTTTGTTGAGGGGGAGCTGCACGGAGCAGCGCTGCACGGAGCAGAGGGTGTTGGGTTGCGAGCCCAATCTTAGCACCCAGGTGACGGGGGTCAACGTACCTGATCAGGGCTGTCGTAGACTGTTGACTAGTCCCCGTGTCCCGTAGGGACATTCTGACCGTAACTCCGCGTGGCGGCGTTGTCAGAGAGGCGTGGCCTCGGGATCCGCCGCTGGCGGAAGTCCCCCCGCTAGATGTAGCAGGAAGCAGCGTCAAGTAGACGTGCTTGGTATTTTATTGAGCGGTGTTGCGCTGAATAAAGTACGCAGCTTGTCAGATGAGAAATGGGGTCAGCCAGCGGTGCGCTGTGTAGCGGAGGACGCCCCGTTTACCAAATGAGGAGAGAAGCTCCGCCGGCGGGGTTTCGCTCAGCGGAGACTCCGTCACTTGGAAGATGACAAGTGAGGATCCGCTGGCGGGGTTTCGCTCAGCGGAGACTCCGTCACTTGGGAGATGCAAGTGAGGATCCGCTGGCGGGGTTTCGCTCAGCGGAGACTCCGTCACTTGGGAGATGCAAGTGAGGATCCGCTGGCGGGGTTTCGCTCAGCGGAGACTCCGTCACTTGGAAGATGACAAGTGAGGATCCGCTGGCGGGGTTTCGCTCAGCGGAGACTCCGTCACTTGGGAGATGTAAGTGAGGATCCGCTGGCGGGGTTTCGCTCAGCGGAGGCTCCGTCACTAGGGAGATGACAAGTGAGGATCCGCTGGCGGGGTTTCGCTCAGCGGAGACTCCGTCACTTGGGAGATGCAAGTGAGGATCCTCTGGCGGGGTTTCGCTCAGCGGAGACTCCATCACTTGGGAGATGAAAGTGGGGATCCGCTGGCGGGGTTTCGCTCAGCGGAGACTCCGTCACTTGGGAGATGCAAGTGAGGATCCGCTGGCGGGGTTTCGCTCAGCGGAGACTCCGTCACTTGGGAGATGCAAGTGAGGATCCGCTGGCGGGGTTTCGCTCAGCGGAGACTCCGTCACTTGGGAGATGACAAGTGAGGATGGATCCGCTGAGCGGGGTTTTCGCTCAGCGGAGACTTGCCATGGTTGGGGGTTTACTTGTCAGGTGGTGACTTCCCTTGGAAGCCAAAGAATGATGACGGTTGACACGTGGCTAACTCTGAGAGGGTTAGCGTCTGGAGGCTTGCCTCCTAAGCCTAGCCGTCTTCTCGTCATTAATGCGAGTAATGATGGATTTCGTAACCGAGGCGACGCCTCGGTTAATCCAGGGAGTTAATGAAGACGTGGGACACGTGTACGGTTGGTACGTGATGTAGTTTTGTAGCGGACGGCTCAGGATTATTTGATGTTGACATAAAAAGGGGGGAACTGAGCGAGTTTCGACATTTCTGGAAAATCTTCAAATCTGAGTTGCCTGCTTCGAGCCTTGTTCGCCTGCGAATTGCGAAGGAGATCCCCGGGTTTGCGTGGAGTAGTCGGACTGGAGAGGACGAAATCTGTTAGTGAAGACGAACTGCACTCCAAAGTCTTCGACGTGAGGTTGGTATTTCGGATCCTCTTCCTGTTTCATTGAATCTGCAATGGTGGTTTCTGGGTTTTGGTATTTCTGTTAATGGTATGATATTGCTTCTGTGCTGTTTTCGGAGGGTGTAGGGAGAGATTTGAGGGAGGTTATGGTGTTTGACAGAAAGTTGGGGTTTTGGGTTTTGCTAGACGGTCTAATCTGGGTTGAGCGTGCGGTTGTTTTTGTTTTGGTATTTTTGTGGGTAGTTGTTCTTGGCATCTTTGGCTATATCTGATGTGAGAGTAGGTTAGATCTGTATTTGTGCTAACTGATGTGGGTTTTAGGGTTTGGGATGGCCAACGTCATAGATATTTCGAGCAGTGAGGATTCCGGGTCTGACGTGTCGTTCAGCGTGGCGGATATGACCTTTATTGACTCGTTGCGTCCGTCTGCCCATGCAGGAACCTCACTGCCAGAACCGCTTGAAGTTGAGCCACTTCGGACCATCCCCTGGGAAATAGCTATGGATCGTGGTTCGCGTCCAGAGAGCTCTAGGGCGGGTGAGTTGGCTAGGCGCGACGAGCGCTTGGCGAGCAATAGTGCTGCTAGCGGCTCCGCTGGCGAAGGGGAAGCGCCGGGCCAAAATGTCGAGTCGGCGTGGTACCTCTCAGATGGCACCGCCGTCGACGAGGCAGGTGGGCGGATGGATGCCGCCGCTGTTAACCGGATGAAGCGGACGTTCCGGTTGCCGGGCTCGGTGAAGCTGCGCCCCCCGACAGCGGATGAGAAGGCCTCGATGCTCCCAGCGGGATGTGCTACCGTGCACGAGGCCATATTCCGCCAAGGAGTGACATTCCCGCTAGTGCCCAATCTCCAAATTCTTGTGTGCGAGTTTGGTCTTGCCTTTGGGCAGATCTGTCCCAACATGTGGCGGTTGCTGTTGGCGATGAACTCCCTGTGGCGCTTGTCGGGGTGCGAGGGGCCTACCGTGGCGGAAGTGCTTCACTTCTACGAGCTAGTGTATGTGAAGCGCCGAGGTTGCAGAGGGTGCGTGAACCTGAGCCGCCGCCAGGGAGCGCCCAAGTTGATTGAGAATCTAAGGGACTCAATGTCCTACTGGCGGGGGACCTTCTGCGTCGCCACAGATGGCTGGGAGTACCATACTAGGTCGAATGTGGAGGGGCCGACGTTTAAGACTAAGTCGGAATTCCAGCCCATCCGAGGTTGGCAACTGGTTTCCGCTAAAACTAACTGGCGGTTTCAAACTTTTGCAAACCTGCGGTTTTTGCTAATGATTATTGTGTTTGTGCAGCGGGACTAAGGTATATTCTGACGCGCGAAGAGGAGTGTCGCGTGGAGAGGATCCGCGGCTGCTGGCGGAACCGCAATTTGCTTGACTTCCGTCTTCTGACCGGTTGGGAATTGCTGGTCGACCTGGGGCTAACTCGCTCTATTGGTGAGAGCCACTCCGCCACACCTCATTTTTTTTTTTTTTTTTTTTTTTTTTTTGATCCGGACTGACTGGTGTTTGTGTTTTTCTTTTCAGAAACCCCGCCCGGTAACAAATCTAGTCGCGACGCTTTCGAAAAAGCAATGGATCGTGCCGAGATAGAAAATTTTCTGGAGGCTATGTATGCCGAGGGGCTGGCGGCCCAGCAGACGGTGGTGAACCCGGAGACGCTGGTGCTGAGCCAGTCTGAGGTTGCGGTGGAGCTGCCGATGCCGCACCACTCCCATCTGGGTGAGGATGGCCTGCCGGTAGTGCAGGCGGACACCCAAGTGGGTGGCGGGGAGAGGGGGAATGTTGGTACAAGGCCGCGGGAGCGGATGCCTACCACCCGGCGCGGTCCTCAAAGAAGACGGTGCAGCCGACGGGGACTGCCACCGAGTCCCGGGGTGAGCCGCCGGTGCGGGTGACGAGGACCGCTGCTGGGACACAACGGGCGTTGGAGAAAAAACGCCGGCAGCCTGACTCCCCCGTCGAGGAAGAGGAAGAAGAGGTGGTGATCGGAGTCCGCCAACAAAAGAAGGCTCGACAAGCTGCGTCGAAGGGTGCAGTGGCGGAGGGGAGGCAGCAGCCGTCAGTGATCTGGACTCCTTTGCCGAGTATGCGCCATTCATGACAGAAGGGGAGCGGGCATTCCTTTTCCATCTGTGCGAGCGGCTGGGGTTCGGGGGTCTGGCGGGCATATCGCGCCCGACGGCAATTGACCAATCGCCCTTCAGCTCGGCGTTTGGTCAAATATCTGCGGGGTTACATGATATGTTCGAGGCGGCGTCTAAGCAGCCCCGGATTGAGGAAGAGCTCAGGGGGGAGATCGGAGGTCTCCAGAGGGAGCTGGCGGAGGCCAAGGAGAGATTGGCGGAGGCTGAGCAGGGGCTGGCCAAGGCGGAGTGTGACTATGCGGGCGCCCGCGGCAAGCTTAATGCGGCCATAAGGCGGGACCTGGAGAGGAATGAACGCGTCTCCCAGTTGGAGCAGGAGATCGCATTACTGCAGGAGCGGATAGCCGCTAAAGATAAGAAGCTCATTATTGTGCAGCGGGAGTCTGCCGCCAGACTGGGTGAGATGCAGCGGCTGGACGGGGAGGTCAACCGCCTGAAAAATGAACAGAGTTCTTCTGCAGCAGCCGCCGTTGAAGCGTTCAAGATGTCGGCGGAGTATAAAAAGACATTGACCGAAGCGGCGAAGTCTGGGGCCCGGGCAAATATAGACATGTTGACGCGGAAGGGCGCCATTGACTTTGTAAAGGCGTCACAGCCCGACGTGCCGGTGGTCGAGGGTGTCCCGCCGGAGACAGAAGTCGTGCCTCCCACTGCGGCAGGTACCCATTCGGGCAGCGGGGAAAGTGGCTCCCATCCGCCGGAAAGGTCCCGGCAGACTCCCCAGCAGACCCCGTCGGAGGTGTCACGTGCCGGATTTCTGGAGGCACACACCCGGGCGGATGGTACAATGGAGACTCCCAGTCCGACAGCTCGAGGGTCCGATCAGGCGAGCCGATCGGTCGTGCCGCCGCCAGTTGAAGCCGGAGAAGCCGAAGACAACCGCTGAAGCCAGCTGAGACTTCCATAGGTTTTTTTTTTTTTTTTACACTGTAATAATGAACTATTTTGGGTGGGGAGTCCCAGCCCTGAAATGAAATTTCAGAGTTTGACGTTTGTCATGATGTGTTTGTACCGCTAGAGTTTTGACGTAGAGATTTTTCTTTTGCCAAGCAATGAAACATTAAAGGAATTAAAATTGGTCCAAGTGCACCACGTAGCGGACGTGGTCCGCTGACGATTCCTGGCGTTGCCAGTTGCCCTCAGTGCTAGACTTGGTAACAATGGTTTGAATAATTCCTCGTTTCATTGATAGCTGACTGATCAGCGTTTACAAAAGAGGGGTAGTACCCGTTGGGTAGCTTCCCTTAGCTAAATATTGAACAAAAATTTAGCTAAGTCAAGATGCTCTTGGGTAGCGGCATGACTATTTGTAATAATACCGAAGGTGTTCGATATTCCAAGGGTGGGTCGTTGTGACGCCGTCCTTGTCCATTAAGTAGAAGGTGCCTGGTCTAACGACTTCCACAATTTTGTATGGACCTTCCCAAGTTGGGCGAAGCTTTGTTGGCGGTGGAATGACTTCCTTCATTACCCAGTCCCCCAGTTGGAGGTTCCGGGCCTTGACTCTGGCGTTGTAGAAACGCGATACCCGCTGCTTGTTTTGCAGGTTGCATAGGTGGGCCCTGTGTCGCTTTTCCTCCAGGAGGTCCTTGTCCAGGTTGATGCCGTCAGTGTTGGTCTCTGGGCGGTAGCCCTCGACTCTGGCGGTAGGTTGAGAGACCTCAATGGGCAGGACAGCCTCCTTTCCGAACATCATGCAGAAGGGAGTTTCACCTGTTGCGGAAGTTGGGGTTGTTCTGATGGCCCATAGAACTTCCGGGAGTTTCTCCGCCCATAGACCCTTTGCTTTGTCGAGTTTTTTCTTCAGCAGCCTTTTGATTATCTTGTTTGCTGCTTCGACCTGACCGTTGGTCTGGGGGTGGGCGACAGATGCAAAACTCATCTTAGTACCCAAGTTGGCGGTGAAAGAGATGAGCTCCTTGTTGTTGAATTGTGTGCCATTGTCGGTGATTATCGTGTGTGGGACACCGTAACGGCAGTAGATGTTCTTCCAGAGGAAGTGAATTACCTTGGCGGTAGTTATTGCTGTTAGTGGTTCCGCCTCTATCCACTTGCTGTCGTAGTCGATAGCCACTATGATGTACTTGAACTGGCCCTTGGCGGTTTGAAATTTTCCCATCAGATCCAGGCCCCAAGTTGAGTGGATCCATGGGGCGACGATGACCGATAGTGGTTCCGCCGGTGCATGCGGGATGTCAGCAAATTGTTGGCACTTGTGGCATGATCTTGCTACCTGGCGGGCATCGTCGCCGAGAGTAGGCCAAAAATAGCCTTGTCGCATTGTGCGATTGGCTAAGGATCTGGCGCCTGAATGGTTTCCGCATTCTCCGCTATGAATTGCTGCCAGAACGACCTTTCCCTCCTCTGGGGTTAGGCAGCGGAGGTTGGGATGGGTGAATCCCTGGCGGTACAGCTTGCCGTTCTGGATGTTGTAGCGGGTTGCCCTCCGCTGGAGTTGTCGCGCCTTAACTTTGTCGTCCGGCAATGTGCCGTTGCGCTTGTACTCAATGACTTCGTCCATCCAGCTGGTATTGACCTCAATGTTGAAGATCTCCGCCAGGGTTTTTGTGATACTTGGCTTGTCAAGACATTCCACTCTTGTGTCCGCTGGACTCTGATGTGGCTGGGCGGTTGCTAGCCTTGCCAGTGAGTCAGCCTTGGCGTTCTTTTCCCTGGGGATTTGTGTGATGTTATGAAATTTGAATTTCTTGAGGAGTGTCTTAACGTACCCCAAGTATGCCGCTAACTGTTGGTCCTTGGCCTGGAAGCTGTCATTGACCTGATTTACGACCAACTGGGAATCACTGAAGATGTTGACGCTGTCAGCCCCTGAATCGATGGCGAGGAGTAGGCCGGCAATGAGTGCTTCGTATTCCGCCATGTTGTTGGAGGCTTTGAAGTTGAATTTTAGTGCGTATTCCACATTCAGCCCCCAGGGCCTGTGAGGATGACTCCTGCGCCGCTGGCCTTGGCGCTGGCGGAGCCGTCCACATGCAGGTTCCAATCTGATTGTAGGGGAGCTGGCTCCTTAGCGGTGACCATTTCCGTCCCGGGCTCATTCTCCGTGCTGGGACTGGGCTGACGCTCAGTGAGCTCGGCGATGAAGTCCGCTACCGCCTGACCCTTCATGGCGGTTCTTGGCTTGTAGTCTATGTCAAATTCACTGAGCTCGATGGCCCACTTGCTGAGGCGCCCTGAATGTTCAGGGTTCTGCATCACCTGTCTCAGTGGTTGATTGGTCAGCACGTGGATTGTGTGCGCTTGAAAATACTGGCGGAGGCGCCTGGCGGCAACGATGAGTGCAAGAGCTAGCTGCTCTAAGGGTGGATACCTTGTTTCTGCCCCGTTCATGCCCCTGCCGGCGTAGAAAACTGGGAGCTCGTCCTGTCCCTCCCGCCGGACAATGGCGCAACTCACCGCTGATACCGATACCGCTAGGTATATGAACAGTGTCTCTCCTTGCACAGGGATAGAGAGTAGTGGGACTGCCGCCAGGTAATCCTTCAAGCCCTGAAACGCCGCCTGACATTCTGGGTTCCAGTTGATGACTTTCTTGTGAGTTGTTTTGAGGAGTTTGAAAAATGGGGCACACCTGTCAGTGAGCCTGGAGATGAATCGAGAGAGGGCGGTTAACTTGCCTTGGAGGCATTGGACGTGTACCTTATACTCAGGGTCTGCCAGGTCGAGTATGGCCTGCACCTTGTCCGGGTTAGCCTCGATGCCTCGTTCACTGACGATATAACCCAGAAATTTGCTGGCGGTGACGCCAAAGAAGCATTTTTCTGGGTTGAGGCGCATGCCATAGGCCAGGAGGATGGTAACTATGATCTTGAGGTTTGCCACGTGTCCGCTGGCCTTTATACTCTTGACCAACATGTCGTCCACGTAGACCTCGATTATCTTGCCCAAATGTTCAGCGAACATAGCATTCATCAGCCGCTGATAAGTTGCTCCGGCGTTCTTCAGACCGAAAGGCATAACATTGTAGCAATAGAGGCCCTTGTCGGTGGTGAAGGTGGTACACTCCTGATCGCTGGGATGCATCTTGATCTGATTGTAGCCGGAGAAAGCGTCCATCATGCTGAGGAGTTCATGCCCGGCGGTTGCGTCAACCAGCTGATCAATGCGTGGGAGAGGGAAACTGTCCTTTGGGCACGCCTTGTTGAGATTTTTGAAGTCGACACACATCCGCCACTTGCCGCTAGGCTTCTTGACCATGACCAGGTTGGAGATCCATTGGGGATAGATTACCTGGCGGATGAATCCAATGCCCTGGAGTTTGGCGACCTCTTCTCCTATGGCGCGGTATTTCTCCTCGTCGAAGGCCCTTCGCCTCTGCTTGATGGGATGGAAGGATGGCTTAATGGTTAGTTTGTGTGTGATGATTTCGGGAGAGATACCTGGCATGTCCGCATATGACCATGCGAAAACGGCGGCGTTGTCCCGCAGGAATTGAGTGAGTTCTGCGGCTACTTCTGGGTCTAGCTGAGCTCCTATGCGGACTGTCCGCTCTGGGTGCTCGTCAGAGATGCTGATGACCTTCAACGATGTTTCAGGATTGACCGGTTCCTTCCTTACGTATTTCTCCTCCTCATCCCTAGGATCCTCGAAGATATCTGGTGGCGGTGCCTGATTTCCTACTGTTAGGATTTCGTGGCGGCGGGTTGACCGCGCAATGGTGGTAGAGTAGCATTCTCGTGCCAGTTGCTGACTTCCCCTGACACAGCCTGTGCCGTTGGGTGTGGGGAACTTCATGAGAAGCATGTATCCGGCGATGATGCATTTGAGCTTGTTGAGTGCCGGCCGTCCTATGATGGCGTTATACGAACTGAAACAGTCCACAATTATAAATTCGGTATGTACCTCCGCCATACATGGACTGGAGCCGATGGTTAACCGCATGTAGTCAGAGCCCAGCGGCTGAGTGATATCGCCGGAGAAGCTAAGCAATGGCTCATGGTCTTGTAGTAGTTTCTTGTTCCGCTTAAGGTTGTTGTAACAACCGCTGAATATGACATTGACAGCAGATCCGCTATCCACCAAGATTCTTCCTACTGACCATCTGTCGAGAATGGCATCGATCAGGAATGGGTCGTCATGGGGTAGATGTACTCCTCGCTCCTCCTCCTCTGAGAAGGTGATGGGCTCCCAACCAGACTTTGGGAGTTTGGTGGATCTCTCGTAGCGGATGTTACAGACTTCCTTTGGGTGATTGGTGCGTGCGTAACGCTTTCTTGCCCTGTGAGACATGTTGGTGATTGGAGCCCCGCCGTCGATGGTGTTGATGCGGCCCAGTGGCTCAATGTTGGCAATCACAGGTGGCGGTTGGCGCACCCTGAATTGATCCATCTTGCCGTCACGGTATAGGGTCTCAATGGTTGTTTTGAGAGCGTTGCAACTGTTGGTATTGTGACCGCTGTCCTCGTGGTACTTGCACCACATGCCGGTGTTTCTTGGCTTACCCTTTTTGGGGAATCTCGGCGAGGGTGGCGGTGGTATCTGATCCTTGCACTGATTGTAAATCTCCTCGTACGAGGCTGTGAGGACGGTGAACACTGCATACCGCTGAGAGGATTCCGTCTGCTTGTTGCGATTGTCCCCCTGGGATTGGCGGTTGCCCTTGTAGTGGTTGTCTTTCTGCCTCTTGCTTTGGTAACCGCCCTGCTGCCATTCCCTCTTCTTGTCAGCTGGCGGTGCAGTGGGGGCTTTGCTGGCGGTCTCTTGATGGCTGGAGGAGGGTTGAGATGACTTTGTTGGTGTTGCTGGTGGCGGTGGGGTTTCTCCGTATGTGATAAACTCTGCCTGGGCATGAATGACCGCCTCACTCATAAGGTGATCATACGCCGCATTTGGATGATTGTAGTTGAGGTGATATAGGAATGGTCCCTTGAGGAGTCCCTGCTTGAAAGCCGCCGAAGCCATTGTTTTGTCGAGATCGCGGCACTGAGATGCTGCCGCTCGCCATCTTGTGACGAATGCCTTCAATGATTCGTCCCCTCCCTGTCTGACGCCAAACAACTGGCTCGTGTTGTGATGACCGGCGGACAACAAGATGAATCGAGAGAGGAAAGCATGAGATAATGCGTGGAATGAGTCGATGGACCCTGGCGGACACTCGAAAAACCAACTCATTGCCTCACTATCCAGCGTTTCGCTGAACAAGTGGCACAGGGTGGCGTCATCAAATCCCTTGTTGTTGGTGACCTTCTTGAACGTGTCCATGTGGACGAAGGGATCGGTCTTACCGCTATAATGTGACATTTTTGGGGTCTTTGCAAACGCTGGTCTGACGGCTTGCAAAATTGTGGCGGTGAATGGGCCTGGCCTGGACGCGAAGAGTGGGTTTGGGGCTGGCGCCGGGGTGCCTGCCTCCGCCAGGATTAATCTCCGTTCTAACTGCTGCATCCTCTCCAAAATTTGGGTGGTTGCGTCGCCAGCGGGGCCCGCTCGGGCGTTCCGCGGAGCGAACCCCCGCCCGGGAATGGGTAGATTACCCTCAGTCCTTGTTCTAGTCCTCGAGTGGTGGGTGCGCAGCGATGACTCCGCCTCCTGCTCCGGCAGTTGTGGGATAGGGGGTGGTCCCATTCCTGCCAGCTCAGGTGGGCTTAGCGGTACCTGCATTTGCACGATGGGTCCTATACCAGCGGTAGGCCGGCTGTGTCTGGTGCTGTGTGACTGCTCACTTCGTGCAGGGTTGGCGTTTGCGTCCAGCGTTCGCCTTAGCTCGTCGAAACGTGTCATCAGCGTGGCCACTTGGTTTTAGGCCTCCGCCCTCTCCTTGCGTTCCTGCTCGCGCTCTCTGTTTGCTTTGTGGAGGTCCGCCAGCGCCAGTTCATACAAGGCGGTGAGGTCCTGACCTGGGGGACGGCTGCTGCTTGGATTTGTTTCACCGCCTGGGTTGACCGGGGTGTGGAATAGTGCGCGGTTGATGCTTACCGCTGGGCGGGCGGGTTGGGGAACGGCGGACTGGTCTGCCTGCTCCCCGATATTTCCCCCGCTACCGTTAGTCATGGTAACTGTGATGGGATGACCTTCTGTTCAAGGATTCCCACAGACGGCGCCAATGTTAATGTCTAAAAGTCTAGCGGTAGCTGGACCTTAGTTAACGCTGATCCGGCAGGCGGATCGATACCTTTGTTGTGAGTGGTTCCCGTTACCTGTCAAATAAAATACAATGGGCGTCAGAGGGAGACCGCGCCGGGCGGTCTTCAACTCTCCGATGCCTAAGTTAGTCAATGTATTTATGTTGACAAAGTAATAGTAGGTAAGTATTGAATGCGTCATTAATGAGGAGAGAGGAGAGAACCTTTTATAGGTGAGGAAGAGGATGATCTTCTCTTTGTTTTCGATGTGGGACTGATCGTGCTTCAGTTCCCAGTTTCAGTAGCTTCTGATGCCATCTTGACACGGCGCGTGGCGGCGCGTCGGCGGTGCTTTGGGGTTGATCCGGGGCTCAGGCGGTAACCCGGCTAACTGTCTTTACGCCAGTCACTCATATGGTGGGCGTTGGTACCCCTGGTGGTACCATGAGCGTGGCTCATTATAGCTAATTATGCTTGCAAATGGACATGCATGTACAGAGGGGGATATATATAAGTCTTAATTGGTTTTAATTTCTTTGATAAAAATTTAAAAAATAAAAATAAAAAAAATGTTTACCGGTTTTAACGGGTTCCAATGGAAAACCCGCAAACCCGCGGGGTTTGGCCCGCGAAACCGGTTAAGTTAACGGGTTCTTACCGGGTCGGCTCGTTAAAAACCTGACCCGTTAAGAACTCGCACCGTACCCGCACTATACCCGCACGTTGCCAGGCCTAATATTTCGGTCCAAATCAGTTTGACTCGGCCTCAAATCGGTACGGTTCGGTCCAAACGGCTCAAAAGGCCAGCCCTTTCAGCTTATAAAGTTAACTCTGACCGACTTATATAATCTGTCATCAAATTGTTAAATTTTTGAAAGAAACTTACTCAATTTTACCATATACTTTTTGCTGCTTATCTTATATATAATAATCCAAACTGGGCCTAACATAGATAAACTTGGGAGTTATATTCCCAGTAACAATGGAGCTAACGGAGCTGCTGGAACTTCGCTATCTAAGCCAGCCGTGTTAGTGTTACAATTTCATTCAGTAATTTCTTTGTTACTGTATGTGGTAATCACTTGTTGATTAAGCTGGTTTAGTTGTTAGTTAATTGTTTGTTTGTCACCTAATGCTACGTGTAAGTCATATGCAGCTCCTTAGCAAACTATAAGTACATGTACGAACTCATTTCTATTAATGATGAAGCCCCATTTTCTTCTTCGATATTTCTGCTTTCTTTCATTTTCTCTCTATTTCCTTTAGTTCTTTCAAGCCGTTAGTACGTAATCGCTTACCTAATCGTCAAAAATTATATACATTCTTATCAACTTGGGAGATACGTTGAAGAGTTTTAGAACTTCAGAAGATGACACACAGAGGATACAATCTGGAGTTTCCAAGCAAGGTGATGATGATAATTCTTGGGTATTTGATTCAACCCGAGGTAGCTACAAAATTCTCAATATTCCTTTGAGTAGAACTGCAGGGGAAGATCAATATAGATGGAGGCCAGAGAAGAATGGAAAAGTACACTGTCAAGTCTACATATTGGATTGCTCGACAACAGGTCATAGGAGAGTTCCTAACTTCTACCTCATCTGGAAATCCATACGAGGTTCTATGAAAGAAAATTTGGAACACAGGTTCCTGGCAAAGTGAAAATGTGTCTCTGGAGGGCTGCAAACAACATATTGCCTACTCGAGAAAGCTTGAGTCACAAGGGATATACTGGGCCCTTAAAACTGTTTGCTATGTAGTGAAGCTTGGGAAACAAATAGCCATGTGTTGTGTCACTGTCCTGTGGCACAAGAAGCTATTGGCGCAGCAAACATTCCAGTTGCTAGTTGTTTGCCGTGCGGTTTCAAAGATTAGCTTTTGCATTAGGGCCACCATCTAAACAAAGAAAATTAGGAGAAGCTACTTATGCTACTATAGGCTCTATGGAAAAACAGAAATGGTAAATTGTGGAATGATACGCTCAAGAGTGCAGAAGAGATTGTTGTTACCACTTTCACTTGGTATGACCAATTCCTACAAATGCAGAAGTTACAGCCACAAGACAAAGCAGCCAAACTGGGTAAACATTGGACTCCACCATCAAGACAACAGCTCAAAATCAATGTTGATGGAGCTTTCTTGCCTTCTAAAGATATTGGAGGCATTGGTGGAGTGATCAAAAGAAAAGATAGTTCTTTTGTAGCTGGTTTTTCAAAGTGTGTACATCATGTTTCACCTCCAAAGCAAGTGGAGCTACTAGCAATCCGTGAGGGCATTGATTTTCTACGGCAGCGTAGCCTCCAAGAAGCATGCCTTGAGAATAATTGCCAGGTTGCAACACAAGAGATTGGGGAAGAAGATTTTGACCTCAATGAAAATGTCAACTTGTTGTTGGATATACATCAGTGCAGCAAGTATGTACACAATCTGGAATTATCTTTTGCTCCTAGAACTGCCAATGTAGATACCTCTACTAGCAAGCTTATTTTTTCTGTCACCAAGCATAAGCAACACCCTCTTAGAAGGCCCACAAGCCGTGGTGGAGCCCAACAGTGACATATATCACGTGGCCTGACATCCAACCTACCCTGTGGTGGTCGGAGGCGGCCAAGACCTCACCGAGAAGCAACTTTCCTGGCCTTGCCAACTTGCCTTCACAACATACTTTAAGGACTAGAAATGGGACTCCTTGTCCCACATTGAAGAAAATGTAAAGAAGAGGGGCTCCCTTACCTATAAAAGGGACCCCTCCTCCTACTTAGAGACCATCCCATTACATCCCTTATAATTATGTTGGGCCGCAAGGCCCAAACACATATAATGCAATATTGAAGTGGACGTAGTCTCCCGCTGAGGCGGGAGACGAACCACTATACTTCTTATGTCTCACTTACTCTCTATCTTTCTTTCTCTAACGTTAACTAGACCCCTGTGGATCCTCACGGTAACATTGGCGCTGTCTGTGAGAAGCCGATACAATGGCTTCGTTACTTACCATGCGTTAAGTCAGCTTAACAAAGCTCAAAGAATTTTTTTTCTCTTCTTCTTTGAGTTATCTAAATTTGTTGCTCACTTCCCAGTGCAAGCATTAACTCAATTTTCTTGGCGGCAACTTATGCCCAAGTTTGATCAACATTGCCTCATCCTTGGCGGTAATAAGAAAAATGGCTTCTCTACACGAGAAACTTGCTCCGCCAGCTCAAAGTTCAAATATCTTCATGAGAAGTTGGCTCGGTTAATGCCAAGCGGTAGCAGCAATCACAAAAAAAAAAAATAATAATAATAATAATAATAATAATAATAATTTAAGGTGCCAATTTACTCTGGACACCCAAAAATAGGCTCTAGCATCCAATCTTCTTATTACCTCGTGACTCTTGGTTGACGAAAGTTGTCACCATGATGCACCTCCAGTGTTAGGCTGCTGCTTCGCCAAAGAGCCCTTGCTACAAGTTATCTCCCTGGCTCGTTACTCCGCTAAGCTCTCTCTGGACACCCAGCCTTCCCCAGTTGGCTCCGCCAAGCAAGGCCCAACTTTATCAACAAGCGCCAGCGATCACTAGCACCAGGCAGCAGCTCATTAGCCCCAATCCTCAGCATCGCTACGTCAATCCTAGCGGACGACAGACCTTCACCACCAGGCGTCAACAACGCTAGTAGATTCAATTAGCTTTTATAAAAAATAATAATAATAATAATTAAAAAAAATAGAGAGACCGGCTTCACCCCGTCACCGCCAGACCAGCGACTGCCAGTTGGCGTAGCGGAGGCCAACGTAGAGGCTAGCAGCCAGAGCTACTGAGGCTAGAGAGCATCAAGTGCTGAACGCTAACACCAATATCCTCGCTCGCTCTCGATCACCTCACTTACCACACAACCACACCATCAGCGCCAGCGTCAAACATCAACGATCACCTCCAACCGCCGCTAGCGCCAGCAGCAAGTGCCGCCAGCACCAGCAACGGGCGCTGCTAGGCACGGGTGCCAGACACCAGCGCGAGCTCCGCCAACCACCAGCGTCAAGCACCGTAATAGTCCTGAAGCAACAGCACAATCTTGACACTGCACACAGTCTTAACGCACCGCACACCAAAATCTTCTCTGCACACCCTCCATCTTCGGCATTCACGCATTGGTTGTAGGTCATGATTGAATTGAATGAGCAGTTTAGGCGTTATTAAATAATCGTCTTCAATTTTTCGATCAATTTCAAACCAAGCCTTTGACCATCTCTCTCCCTTTGCTGAACACCAAGCCAAGATCATCATCTACTCAGGGCACCCATGTTCAATCTATCTTCTCTGGGCACCATATTTGCTCTTTCGCAAACACCCATTGTACTTATATAGGCATTTGCCTAAACACAATTAGCTATCATGGGCTATGCCCATGATGTCGCCAGTAGCGCTAGCACCGCCATGAGTGATGCCTTCGGGAACACCACCAAGTGGGCTATCACCTGAGCTTAGGCTCAGACCGAGATCACCGCTGATGCGCCCCCACGCGCCGTGTCAAAAACTGTGGTGACCCAAGAGGGGGGTCCCACAGCGCCGCGACCCCAAGCCAATGAGAAACCGACATGTCACAAATGACATCCTGATAACTCATCAACCCGAAATCGCAAGGCTTTTTTGGGTTCAAACTGTTGGTTCACAAAACACTTTCTTAGACAAGTCGTTCTAGCAACCAAACAACACATTTTCAAAAGCGGAATTTGAAATGGGCTAAGAGTTTTGGGCTTGAGATCGGAGACCAATCTGGAAAATAAAACAATCACTAAGTAATTACAAGCATGGGAGACGCGCCCCAGGGTTACGGGTCTCCAGGAGTTTTTGGTAAACGAGTAAGAAATAAATAAATAAATGTAACCAAACAAGGGGCCAAAACCTTCTTTTAACAGAGTCAAAGAGAAATGCGCCAAGCGGACCATGTGCCTCCCATGTACGCTTCCCGACCACGTACTCGAAACCTGCACACTGTTGTAGGGGTGAGCTTTCGTCCTCGCATGCCCAGTAGGGGCCGACCCAACCATGCTAGGTTTGAAAGATAATAATAATAATCGAAAATATGTACCACGTAATATTGTGCACGTTTATCGAAAATACTTTAAAAATAGGCAATCACAAACATTTATTTCTTTTATAAAGCATATGCAGTATGCTTCACACAATTTGGAGCTCTGAGATACTTACTTGCCGGCTAAAATAAAACGAATCGGTGACCGACCTGGTCCGTCATCCTTCGAGAACCAGCCAACTACTCTGTAGTCCCCGTGACTACAAGTAGCGAAAGTGTCCATTTCCTGGCCCTAAGTCTCCTATGACTGGTTCACTGTCTGTACTTACCTTTCCTCGACAAACATAGGAGCACAGCCCCCTCCGGAGGTTCACGATTATCGACACCGTGGAATCCCTAGGAATCTACGCGTCTAGGTCTCATTCACTTTCAGGTCACAAGTATAAACATACAAGGGTACAGTATCTCAACATGCAAGTCTAGCCTCGGTTTTCGCAATTGGCAATTATCAGTTCTGAAAACACATGTATCACAAGGCATCGACTATTAAACAACCAAAAACGTTCTTGCAAGCAACATACTATCTTAGAATAGCATTCCACATATATCAAAAAGCCTCTAACAAGGAAGGGACAGCTCACCCTACCTGGATATGGAGTGCTCACTCAAACTTAGCTTCGTTTCCGACTTTCGATACTTCTTCCAATTTCATGTGCACACGCTCGAGTCCTTTATAATAAAATTAAACCAATAAGTAACCAATTCATAACTCATTTGCTCAATTTCTTTATGAGTCACCAATTTATTCAGAATCGATATTTAATGGTAACCATTCCCAAACAATTCACTTAACGTAGTAAGCTCATTCGGGATATGGTGATCACACTTGTTTCCATGTTAAAGTTTCAGTCAACCGGTTTGACCTCATTTTATTTTATCTTTTAAACCTTAAGCAATTAAATAGCAACCACCATTCCCAAATAATCCAAATGATATAGCATATAAATCATTTGGGATATGGTGACCATACTTGACACATTCACCTTCATTTGTTTAGCATTTCTACTTTAAGAAAACAAAACACAACCACCATTCCCGATGGATTACGATTTTTGGGATAAGGTAGCTTTTAAAGTACTTCAATTGTAATTTACTTCATTTATCGAAATTGAATGTCCTAATTTCACTTAACCGCATAAAGGTCACCAATTTAACCATTCTTTGTCTACCTTGTATTTACGACAAATCCACAATTAAAACAATTTCATCTCCTTAATTAAACGCAAAAAGATCACAAGCATCACTAGAAATCACAACATCAGCACAGATGACATACCAAACGTTTAAACCCCCATATCACCATTTTACTCTTTTCCATTCATGAGGCAACAAACTACTTTCTGTTGATTTTAACAACTTCACTTTCTAAAACAACTCCAACAAACCCATTTACAACGATCAGAAACAGAACACCATCACCATCAATTTCACAATTCAGAATAATCGGGCCCTACCATTCTTCTTTCCCAAACTGTAACTCGATCCAACATAGTCGTTGTGAGCCCCGGAAAAATGTATCGAGCTTAACGGAGATCGTACGCGAAACTATTCAACGATCTCGATAAAGGTTAAGATGCTCGAGGAAATTTTCAGAAATTTTCATAAAGTGAAATCCTCAATTTAGGAGTTGGATAATAAAGTACATGTCACAACGAGTTCGTGGAAATTTTCGGGGAATTTTCCGGATACCCGAGCCATTTATAGCTATTTTCCGAAGTTGTGGAATTTTAGAAAATAAATTAAAGAAATAAGATTTTCAGCGGTGCAATCCTGGCCGTTGATCTATCACCGCTTCATCCTGGCCCTTGATTTCTATTTTGGTTGAGGTATATAGGGCCCTTGATTAGATCAAGGACAGAGATTGAATCAGAAAACACGAGAGAGAGAGAGAGAGAGAGAGAGAGAACTAGAGTTCTCCGACCCAGACACCTCCGCGACCCGAGAAGAAACCCGGCTGTCGCGCCACCATCCGGCCACCCCACGACGGCGAACACCCACCATTCCCTTCGCCTCCGCGTCGTCTACGTCCCTGTGGTTCCAGATCTTACATGCAGCGACTAGAAGCGGGGATTCGACGACTGAAAGCCTTGGGTCTCCTCCGGCGATTTCTGCAAACTCCAGCGACTCGGGCCACCGACAGAGCCGCTTGTGGTATGAAACTCACTCTCATCACGCTCTGCACGTTAGTCTAATTAGTTTTTCAATTCGATTGAGATTAATGGATTGTGTTTCTGGGTATGCTTCGGACGCCGTCGAAATTGACGTTGCCGGTGGTTGTTTTGGCTTCCTCGGTTTAACTTCTGCGTCCTAACCACCACTTGGGTCTTGGTCGAGATAAATCTGCAGTCTTGGGTTGAGTTGATCAACTCAGAATCGACTAGGCTGACTCCGGTTTGCTGTGTTCTTCGACAGAGAGCCGACCTGCAATTTGGGATTTTGTTTGTGATCGAGTTTGATGGCAAGGTTAGTTAGAATCCATTGACAGTTCTGGGAACTTGTTTGTATAGTTTGCTTCTGAAGTTGAATGCCTGTGTTTACAAGTTTACTGTGAAGTTGTGTTGAGAATGGTGGATTGAATTGGTATGGGTTCGTTTCTGGTTGGTACTTACTGTTTGTAAGGGAGTTGGTTTTATCAGTTTGATATTTAGTTAAGGTTGCTAAGGCAATTTGTTATGTTAGTGGTTGCGTTGATGTGAATCGGAAGAAATTATATTTCAGTTAAGGAGAAAAGTTAGGGTTGGGTGCCCTTAGTAGTTTTGGGCTCACCTTGTATGAAAATTCGAAAGTATTGGGTGGCCTTAGCAAATTTCAGGTACACCTAATATGTTTGAAATTAAGTCGTTGCTTGATTTACTTCGACATAGTCGTAATTGGTCGATATCGTAATTTCACGTAAAATGTTCGGTAATTTGGGTTAATTATCGAACCTATTACGGTTGGTCAAACTTGTCAACTCCTAGTCAAACTAGGAAAAGTTGGTCGGACGATTTATTAATCGTCAAGATTTAAATAATTGTTCAAAATATATTAACTATCAAAATGTCAGAACTTAGGACTCCAGCTACCAGAGGAACGGAAAGTTCGTGATCTCAGAACAACGTGAAATGGTAAAGCTTCAAAATCCAGGTAGGGGACTCGGGACTCTCTATTGGCTAATGGTTTTCCATGTTTGATTATATTTGATGCATGATGAAAGTATACTGTAGTTCAAATTTGAAATGTTTTTAAGTTAACGTGCGTATAAGATTGTTGATGGCGGTGTGTGAGAGCGGAAAGGTGGTCGATGACTTCCTTGGGGATTAGCCACCCCTAAACCTCCGGAGGGTTAGCTACACCGGTCAGACGGTGCGCAATCGCAATGACGACCCGGTTCCGTGTGTGTAGCTAGTGTGTTAAAGTTTGGCGCTCTGTGACTGGTAAGGTCAGATGTTGGTTCTATGGAACCAGGCCATCAGGTAAATCGCACGTAGTTTTCTAATCATGCATCGAGTTTTAAGATGAATGATATTTTAAGTTTGTCGTTCTTACCTCTATATTCGCTTTGTTTTCACACTGGGCCCAAATCCAAATTATTACAAAGTTTTAGTTGATTTTCAAACTTAGCCGGAGTAGGTCCCATAGAGCAGCGAGGACGAAAGCTCACCCCTACAACAGTGTATGTGCAGGTACTGTGCACTGGTAACGGGATTGTAGCGGACGAAGCTGGGTGCGTGGAATTTGATAACCTTTCCGGACGGTAAACGAGTTTCTGATGTACTCTTGATCTTTATTTCTTGATCCACGCCATTTTGAAACTTGTTGTTGAGTGTTCATTGTGTGGTTAAGTCTATTAATCCTCGACCAGTCAAAAATGACAAGTTCTAGACGAACAAAGTGAATTTTGTAATTTCAAGAAGATTTCACCTCAAAAGTATTTTAAAGTCTCCGCTGTGCGATTTACCGAAAAGTTTATCAACAAAAATGCCTTGCGATTCTCTAGAATGTAAATCGAGCATTCGGTTTATGTTTTAGAGTCTCACGGCACTGTGACGTGCTCAAGCTGGCGAGGTGCAGATTGGGGCGTTACAGTCGTGCTCCATCCTCACCAATCTTTCGAATCCCTAGCAGACAGTACAAACTCAACAATCAACCCAACACCAACGTTTGTATCCAAAACAGAAACTGAGCCTAATCCTTACCATTTCTTCCCTTTTCAAACAAAGGCGAATCCAATCTTTGCTGCTCTGGCTCGACTGCTCCTTGACCAACAATCACTCGAATTCCTAGCAAGCAGGACGAGTTTAATAATCCAACCTTAACCAAATTCATATGCAAGACAGAGTTCGTGGTCCTTACCTCCATCCATTCTCAATGAACTGGCCCAATAGTTCCTCTTCTCCAAAACTCCAAATACGCAAAACTTCACAAACCTCATACTCCAAATTAAACAACAAGTTAGTAGGGCTCACTCTACTCAAACCAGAAGCTCCAGCTAAGAGAAATCAGGAAATTACCTAATCGAGAAGACCTAACGTTTCCGGTGACTGTGAGCGACGGAGCTATGGTGGTCCACGTACCAGCGGTAGCTCTAGTCGGAGTCGGAGGTCCAGAATTTAGGGGCTTGGGAGGTTGTGAAGCGAGGATTGTATCCATGTGAGTGTTATAGCTCGATTCAGACCTGAAATTGAAGAACAAAGAACCGCAGATCCTAGTCTCCGGCGATGGCGCTTACGGTGGTCTTCCGGCGTCGGTTGGGGAAGTTGCTTTTGGGTTTTGATCTCCGTAGTCCACTGAGCTGAGCGGTGATGGTGGTGTGGTGAGGCGGTAGCCAGGATTCGAAAAGAGGTAGCGACAGTGGCGTCGTGGTTCGGAGGATCACAGGTGGAGGCCGGAGTCTATGCATGTCGATGGTGAGGCTTGGGCTTGGGTCGGATTTGGATGCTGGATCGATTGGGGGTAGCGGTGTGGTGAGATGGTGGCCGAAGCTGGAGTCTCCGGTGGTTGCAGAGAGAAGAAGGGGGAGTGTCAGGGAGAGAGAGAGAGAAGAGGACGCGGCTGGGAGAGGAGAAAGGGAGAGAATGAGATTTTAGGGTTTTCTATTCCTATTTATACTAGCGCGTGAGAAATGTCGAATTTGCCCTCACGTCAAATTACGTAATACTCCCTGCTGATCGCTTTCGGGTTTTCGGGCTCGTAACCTTGATTCGTTTTTCACCAACGATTTCTCTAACAGACTCAATATTCAAATTCGCTACAACCAATTCGTATCCTATTCCAATTTACTTCGACAATTTGTCTCGATAAATTCTAGTAACAATTTAGGCCCAAATAAAAGAACATTGGCCCAAATTTAAGAATCTCGTCACCAAAGAAATCTTCGAACTCAACTCCTTCACTTGAGTGACCTTGTGAAAAAAAATCTTATTGGCGAAAAATTTACCTTCAAAAATTAAACAAAATTTTCGGGGGCTCGCAAAACCACCTCGCTAAGGCATCACAAGCCAAGACCTAATGCATATTTGTCCCACATCGAAAGCAAGGAAGAGATTAGGTTCCTCCCCATCTATAAAAGGTCCATCTCTCTCCTCATTAAATACACATTAATTATCTTATCTAACGTTACTTTGTCAATACATATACATAAACTGACTTAGGCATTGGAGCTGAGAAGGCCGCCAACCACAGTCTTCCCCTCTGACGGTCTGTGTCTCTTACTTAACAAGTGGTGCTAGCACCATATTCATCTCATTTAGCGGTCCGAACAAAGACCAACGTTAAACGGAATTTGACTACTGCTGAATCACGAGCATTAACACTCATTCAATTCTCTGAAGCTTATTCTCCCAAACTAGACCATGGTATCGAGGAATCACCAAGCCTAGATAAGTTCTTTCATGCTTCTCACTCATCTGTGGTATTGATTATCATATGAATGACCGCATATATGGATACTGCACAAAACCACGTAGATTCATACTTTAGTGCATTCTGGTACCTTGTCATTGGTCGCATGTGTCATCTCTACTTGCTCTTCGACGCATACCCATCTATTGAAACTGGCTGTCCAAACCAAGTATGCATATATATCAAGTTATTAACTAAGTCCTACTTGAGCTTCTGCGTCCCATATGTCATGCACACTGACGCCATGTTATTGTGTATGTCATATATATACCATACCATGCTTAAGTTAAATTACCTTGTCTTACTCCCGGTGCTGTTTATATGTTTGGACATTCTGAGTAAGCAACCGAGCAATATGCCCCAATACCTACAAATAGCAGAACTCACGAGGCAGGACGCTTACTTTGGTGCCACTTATCAAATAGCATGAAAAATATATTTAGTAGATAGCAATGGTAGTGAATTGAAGGGGTGCAATGTAATTTATATTAATGGCAAATTAATATATTTTGATTGGCATAGTAGCCATTAACAATATTGATTGGCCTAAGTTATTTGTGAAACAGGCTTAAGGCTTACTGAAAAGTAAAGGCATGACACTAGTAAATGTCAATTTTGATAATGACAAAGGCAAATCAGCTGATCACTTATCAAATATGTACATGAAAATGTGCAGCGAGCAATATATGTACATGTGATTAGCTAACGTAGCTAGGTGGTCCAATTGAGCTAAGGTGTAGGTATGCATATTTCTAAAACACTAGAATTCAGAAGGTATTGCCGCATGACCAAGTATTAGTCAAAAAGTGTGCTAATGCTTAGTATTAATGGATGACGGAAGCATATATACCATGGAGTTTATACATGCTTTTGAGACAAGAGACTTCGTCTATATATGGGTGTAGCATCTATATGCGTTTACTGGCAATGTATCTATATATGTTATCATGCACTTTCAAAATGAAGTGAGGTCAGATAAGTTGAAAGAGTAATTTGTGTTGACACGTTTGTTTACATATACCTAGATATCCATAGAAGACAAAGTAGACCTTAATAATAGTAGATCATGTAAAGCACTCATAGACATGTGCTGTGCCGTATGTTTATCAAGCTTATTGATAAGAGGCAAGAGTTTAGCAGCCTTAATGTATCATGCTTTGTCACGGTATGCACACTTAGTGTGCCTTGTCTGGCCTAGCGAGGCGGCAAAATATTTGCTTGATCAAATGAACGCAAGCCCTTAGCGGCAGGATGAAATTTAGTGTCGCCGGATTTATTTCTGTGCGGCAACATAGTGGGAAAGCTGTGTTATTTGTAATGATGCTTCTTCGTTATAGAGTTATCTGTCCGGTATATCACTGCTATGTCAAAGCAAATAGAGTAGCATTTCGTGCACTCTTTGCTTATTGGTGCTTGTTAGAATACATAGATTTTGAGGAGAATCCTGGTATTATTTCAGGATACTCTCTTTATACTTATTGTAATATGAGGTTCAGGCTTTATGTCCCCCCCCCCCCCCCTTATATGTCAAAGCAAATAGAGTAGTCTTTCGTGCACTCTTTGCTTATTGGTGCTTGTTAGAATATATAGATTTTGAGGATAATCCCGGTATTATTTCAGGATATATACTCTCTTTATGCTTATTGTAATTTGAGGTTCAGGCTTTATGTCCACCCCCCCCCCCCCCCCCCCCTTTTTATATTCTGCAGCTTCATTAATCAAGACTTGAGGGCCGCTAGCCCCTTTCAAAAAAGAAAAGAAAAAAGAATGACTTCAATTCTTCAAACAAATATATATTTCCATTGTTTCCTTATAGGCTAGGCATTTTTCCAGTTATCGTATATAATAAACATTCCCAATTATGATATAGATTCATTAGTTTTAACCTCTTTAGCAATTTTTCTCTAAAGTAGAGAAATATATTCTAAGTTCAAAGATGATTTAGCGGTAGATTTTCAGTTGAATATTAAAAAAATAATAATAAAAAGACCTATCATCCTCTCAATTGAAAAAAGAATGACTTCAATTCTTCATACAAATATACATTTCCTTGTTTCCTTATAGGCCAGGCTTGAGATTACAACCCAACACACACAAATTTAAAAGTTCAATAACTCAAAATCACATGTACGTAAACATACTAATTTGTACTTTGACACATGTAAACAAAGCTCTCTACTATTGTTAATGGATAAGATCATCTTCTTCTCTTCTCCCTCCCTCCCTCCCTCCCTGTGTGGTGTCCATGACAAGAAGAGCCACCACCGGATTTACATGAAGCTTTGCTGACTCAACTCCACATATGCCTATCCAATTTTATATCATTCATGATTAGCTTTGTCGATGAATGCTAATGCTTGGATTATACCCTAGACTAGAACACATAGTTGTATGATTCACGTTTTGTTAAAGAAACAACCAGACATTTTGGTCCTCTATTAAAAGGAACCTTTAGTGTTGCTTTTTTTTAGTTTGATCTACAAAAGTAGTGGTTCCTATGAATTAATTAGGTATTATGTCATGGACAGTTGTTGATTAGGAAGTTAATTTGGATTAGAAAACTCAACACTTTTTGCATTTGAGGAGCAAGCAGTTGACAGGTGAAACTGTGAAAGGAGATGGACCCTTTGCCTTTGGTTAGGATCTAAAAAAACAATAAAACAGGTGAGCTTTTTAATAATTACATTGTAGCACTTGTTGTTTAAACATATGACTGAATAATTAGTTTAATTGATCATCGTTTTTGATGAGGATGATTGGTGTAATTTTCTAGTGGATAGGGCTTTTTAATTAGTAGTTGGTTGAAGCAAAAAAATTGTTTTTGTTTTTTTTTTTTTTAAATAAGGGCTGTGCGGCTGCCCTCAGGTCTCGATTAATGAAACTGATTAATACACAGGGGGGGACATAGTGCCTAGACCCCATATTACAATACATCTCAATAGGACCTCCTGAATAATAACAAAAGTCTCTACAACTACCATGTATTCAAACATGCACCAAATAGCAAAAAGTATCATGCCGACTACTCTATCTGCTTTACAATAATGGTGGCATATTGGAAAGTTAAAGCAATGTCATAGAACTAATAAAATAGCTTTCCCAATATGCTGACAACCGGAGATAAATCCAATAACACATCGTTTCATCCTATCACTTGGAGGTTGCAACCAATTCATGATCTGTCGCCTCGCAAGGGCAGACAAGGCATAACGAATATGCAGACCAGGACAGAGCCCATATGTCCTTACCAAAAGTGGGTAAGGATTTATTGTAAATAAAATACACCTACATATTAAACTTAATATTGAAAAAAAACATAAAACCTAAGACAGACCCACAAGCAAAGGCCCAGGAACACAGGCAAGGCCCACGACCCAGAATGTCCAACAACCTCCACCCCTTGCAGTCGGGAACCTACCACCATCGCTGACGAAATCTGCATTCGACCGAAGGCCAGTAACCGTGGCCGGACTCAAATCCCGCCGCCGCTGAATCCCACTGACCGTTCGGCAACAGAGGCTGGCTCCCAAGATGATTCAACCATGGTCTGTAACCATGGCTTGTAGCCTTGCCAAAGAAGTATGTAACTGCTAGAACAGGTCGACACCCGGCTTTAATGATGTCGACCTGGCAGTAGAAGCAGGCAGGAGAGGCCGGAACGCTCGGCAGCAGAGGCTGATCCATGTTTCTGTGTCGCAAATCAACCATTGCACTTGTCCTCAAACAATTAGAACTCCACTCTCGCCCCCACCCCGTGCCGCCTTGACCTTGACTTGTGGACTGACAGACGAAGACTACCCGTCCGACGACTACGTCTGGAGGACGCCCCGCCGGACGCAACGTGAATGCAAGAAGCGCAAGCAAGTTTTTCTCTTCTCCAGAAAACCTGGAGCAAAAACTAACGAAGCAGTTTTTAAAACTAGTAATCAAACAATTTTTTTGCAGCCTACAAATTTGCAAACATTGTTTTTGTTTTGATGCTTTTGGATTAGTTGAAACAATATTGAATCCATTGATGAAGAACATGACAATTACAGACTAAGACCTGTTCGTCTCTTTTAAATCCTTTATACATATGTTGCCATCTAGTTATCAATCTACGTTGGAGAATCTAAAGCAATGAACTACATTTGCAAAATTCATTAGACTTCAAATTCATCCTCAATTATATATATTTTTTTTTTTAATTTACAAGAGAGAACCTATCTCCAATAGATCAAAACTAAAAGGTGACATGCCTTTTCCTTTTCCTTTTTTTTTTTCTTTTCAAATTTTGTTTTACAGTCTATTGTGGTAAATAATAAGTTTCTTGCATGTGATGACTTGTCGGTAGACCTGTAAATGGATCGGATTTGGATCGGATCGACCTAAATCCAAACCCGTTTACTTAAAAAAAAAATCGATCCAAACCCACTCCGTTAACCCGGCGGATCATTGATAGCTCGATCCAAATCCGTATCAGCCTAATTAACGGATACCCGATCCGCTAATCCGACCCGTTTATAATTTCAAATATTTTAAAATTTTAAATAGTAATATTAAATTTATATCATGATACCTCATAAGATATTAATAAAATATTAAAACAACATGAAAAGTATTATTAAAAGTAGAATTACATTATCAAAATTCTTAATGCTTCTTGAAATCTTGGGTGGTAGACTGTCCCTTAGATTTCTGCAAAAAATTTGTATTAGAAATTCTGCATATTTTATATTTTAAAAAAATAATAATATATTAATAAAAAATAATATTTTATTATTATGAAAACGGGCCGGATCATTAACGGATCAACAGATCAAAATTTTCGATCCAAACCCGTCCAATAGCCACGGATTTGGAGCGGGTCCGGATCAAAATCCGGTCCATTTACAGGTCTACTTGTCGGAGACATGTTCAGCACCGACTCTTGGAGTACTTTATCACCTCTTTTCAACTAGACCGGAGGACAAACCTTTTTCCAAAAATTTTCTCTCCATCTTTTTTCTAATTAAATCTCCCACTCTATTAAGAAAAAAGTAAGATTAATAAATCTACCCATGTTGAAGAGTCTCGTTATATGACCAAGTGATATGGTTATTTATCAACTTTGGTTCTTCCTACGGGTTTAGATGAAAATTTTTTGGACAACGTAGTTCAATTGTTTGAATGGAAGAGGGGGCCTAAGACACGGTGTCCTCAAAGGCGACTAATCCGTGCTGGAGGGATCTTGTCAGAACACTTCCTCCCCCGGCCATCAAGAATATATTGGGATTTAATCTCAATAAGCATCGGTTGGATTTGAACCCGGGTGTGGGGGTTCCACACCTTGAGGCTCTTACCAACTCGACCACCTGCGGTGATTTAAACATCACATACTCTAATATATAGTAGAAGTTTCGCAAATTTGAAAGCTCTATCATACTTTTTCATATTTGAAAAAATAATAAAATAAACTAATATTTAATGATTGAAAAACTCGAAACATCACATACTTTGAAACATACTAAAAGTATTGGAGCAAAAGGAGAAGGAAAAAAAAAAAAAGGCAATATTTGTCACTCATGTCTATCCTCATTTGATCATATGGCGTCATCAAGCCTTTTACATTGTCATCTTCACTCAGTATTCCAACAAAATAGGGATTCTATTGGTTAAATATTTCATCAATTTAAGAACGTTGGTTCTTTAATTGCATTTATTAAAGTCACATTTGTCAAAAGACTAACTTTATTGCTGATAAGTTGACAAATACTTGTCATTTTTTCATGTGTTTATGCTTGTTCATGGAGTCATAATTTCCCTTACGATGTTGTTTTGCTTTTTTGCATATAGACTTCCAAGTTAGCGACATTCGCGGTTTCTATTTGTAGTTCGTACAATGAGCACTACTTTTTTCTTCTTTTTTTTGACAAAGAAAAAGGAGCATTATCCATTCATTCTTATCCATAACCATTATCAACAATCTTTCCAAACCATGATTTACAAGAAGAATTTTACTCTAATATGAACAAGAAAACTCGATCACACATTTACAAATTTGAACAAGAAAATTTGACGATTGAGAAACCTAAACATCACATACTCTAATATATAGTAGAAGTTTCGGAAATTTGAAAGCTCTATCATACTTTTTCATATTTAAAAAAAATAAAATAAAACTAAAATTTAATGATTGAAAAAATCAAAACATCACATACTTCGAAACATACTAAAAGTAATGCAAAAGAAAGAGAAGCAATATTTGTCACTCATGTCCATCCTCATTTGATCGGATGGTGCCATCAAGTCTTTTATAGTATCATCTTCACTCAGTATTCTAACAAAATAAGGCTTCTATTGGTTAAATATTGCGAAATGAAATTCACACTCCTCATTTTACAATCTACATTCCTTATTTCCTTTTTTTTTTTTTTATCAAATACAACAACTAGTCTATTGTGAGTCAAACTCACGACCTCTCACTTACAAAGGGGAGACTTATGTCACTAAACCAAATGGTACTGAGCTCTTATTTCCCTTTTTGATTGAAATTCTTATAAAAAGACAAAATTAAATCATTAAAGACAAAAATTTAAGTCATTAAAAAATAAAACATGAAGTGTGGATTATAAAATAGGGTGTGAATTTCATTCTCTTAAATATTTGAACAATTTAAGAACATTGGTAACGTTCTTTGATCACATTTATTCAAGTCACATTTGTAAGAAAACCAACTTTATCACCAACAAACTGAGAAATATTTATCATTTTTTTAATGTGCTCACGCTCGTTCATGGAATCATAATCTCCCTCTAAGTTGTTGTTTTGCTTTTCTGTGTATGGACTTTAAGTCGGCGACATTCGCAGTTTCTATTTGTAGTTCGTACAATGAGCACTAATTTTTTTCCTCCACAAGGAACAAGGAGCGTTATCCATTCATTCTTATCCATAACCATCATCAACAATCTTCCCAAACCATGATTTACTAGAAGAATTTTATTTTAAGAAATAAATATCAACTGGCATTGTCCCATAAACCCAACTCTCACTTACGCGCCGGCGCCAGCGTGTCCGAAACACAACGGACCCCGTCAACGCTAAACCACAGCGCGTGCATCACACGGCCACTCCCCCAACTCCACCATCTCCTTCTCTCTCTCCGTACGAGGTTGCGCTGTTTAAGAGGCTCTGCTCCTCCATTCTCAGCCTCAGAAAATCCATATCAGAATCCGGAGAAAAACTAACCTCCGGGCAAAAACCCGCGGGAAGGTAAAGAATCCGACCGCACGTGTCCGTTCATCTTTCTCCTCAAAGTTAGCGCCTTTCCTATTTTTGTCCCCCTCAAAATTCGAGCTTTCAGATTCACGTAGATTACAAGGATCCAGATTACAACTAGATTCAGTGATCAACGTGTTGATTTGATTGTAATATTTCAGATTTCTGGTTCTTGAAAAGCCCATGTTTTTGAATCTGAGTTCTGGGTTGGGATTCCTGTCCCTAAACCTATCTCAGAAGATCTACAAGTTCAGATTCAAGCTTAAGGTTTAGACAGGAAACAGATTCTGGGGTTCTGTGTGTTTTTGTATAATTTCGGATTTGGGTTCTGGGACTTGGGTGATGGGCGCTAATTTATCGGGGGGTGTTTCGGACACGGAGGGTTATGCGCAGCCGAGGCTTGGGGATATACCAGAGAGCTGCGTGGCGTTGGTTTTGATGTACATGGACCCTCCTGAGATTTGCAAATTGGCCCGGTTGAACCGGGCTTTTCGTGGTGCTTCGTGGGCCGATTTCATCTGGGAATCGAAGTTGCCCACCAATTACCGGTTTATTGTGGACAAGGTGTTCGATGAAAAGTCTATGGTGAAGAATTCAGGGAAGAGGGACATCTATACCACGCTTTGCAAGTCTATTTCATTTGATGATGGAACAAAGGTAGTTTTTTACTCTCTAAGCTATACTGCTTATTTGTTTACCTATGAGAAGATGGGATTTTTTTTGCATTTACATGAGTTTAGTTTAATTTGTTATGGAATTTTTCTTGTTTTGTGAAGCAAATTTGGCTAGATAAGACCAAGGGTGGTATTCATCTATCGATTTCTTCAAAGGCGTTATCGATTACAGGGATAGATGATCGAAGATATTGGAATTTCATAGCGAGTGATGAATCAAGGTGAGTATGTATATAGTGGATATGTTCATTATTGTTTTAGGCCTTATGTTAAAGAGTTTGATATGAGCCAGGAAACCAGCAAGAGCTTCAATTGTGTATCTTTGTCCCAGTTTGCGAGCCTTGCCCCTTTTTCATATGTAATGTTTCTATTGTGGTCATACTATTTTCGTGTTCCACAAAATCTGAAATGATAGGGGATTCAAGAACTTGATGTGTTGTGTTATTAAATTGTGTAGGTTTCAGACAGTGGCTTATCTCCAACAAACCTGGTGGTTTGAAGTTAATGGAGAGTTTGAATTTCAATTTCCATTAGGGAAATATAGCCTCTTCTTTAGGCTCCACCTTGGCAGATCCTCCAAGAGACTTGGTCGCCGAGTATGCAATTCGGAGCATGTTCATGGCTGGAACATAAAACCAGTGAAGTTTGAGCTTACAACTTCTAATGGTCACGAGGCTGTATCAGAATATTACTTGGACAACCCTGGAAACTGGGTCAATTACCATGTGGGAGACTTTGTTGTTGACAATCCTCATGCTTTGATCAAGATCAATTATTCGATGACCCAGATCGATTGTACTCACACCAAAGGCGGTGTCTGTGTAGACTCTGTGTTGATACGCCCTAGTAGTGTAGGAAAAGAGGATTAGCTCGTTTTGTTAGGAGGTAGAGTTGGCAAGTACTAGTTGCAGTGAGTGAGAGATCGATGGAGATTACTGGTTCGTTCTAGGGGCATGCAATCTCTTTTGGGAGGGAATATGTATATATATTGTACCTTTTGTTAGGAATGTTGGAGTGTTGTTTGCAGTTATATTTTACCAGATGAAGAAACTGCTTCGATGTATTGTGAGTTGTGAGTCTTATGTCCACTATCAATCGATGTATTTCATTTGACAAAGCACTTTTCTTCTTGTTTCTTGGTTATGTAGCTTGGTTTTCTGTACTCTACTCGTAAGCCAATGAATGAAAAAGCCCTTTGTTTTTTCATGGTAATATAGTATTTCCAATTAACTTTGATGTGCATTCTCTGTTCTCATCAATCATCATCTTGGCATTAGCATTTGGTTTCTTGCTATTGCCCCCATCCTAATACCTACAAAGAAATAAAAGTATTTTGCTCCGAGCGTGAGCATGTTTAAGATCTTAAAGTGTTCATTGGGTTAATAGAGATTTGTTTACAGTGGCTCTTGCCCAATTTGAATAGCGCTCCGGCCTACATGTGTGAGTCACATGTTATTTTCAGCGATAACACTCTAAAACTAAACTAGTATCAGAGTCACTTGAACCAAAACTAACATCTTAAAGATTCGATCAAAATACAAGAACATAAAATAGTCGTAAACCGTAAGTTCTTTGGTCGGTTTAGAGAATCAGTGGTAGAATGAACTACCTCACATTAGCAACTATGTTCTTGTTAAATAATATAATCACACTTGTAAAAGCCATTCAAAATTGACCACACTATAATAAGTTGGGAAAGCTAATTGGTAGTATCCAACGACTTCTTCTATACAATGTCAAATAAAGCCCTCTTTTTCACATATAGCTAGCTATAGTTGACCCAAAAAGAAAATACAACTTGTAGCTATGACAATATATCATAGCAAAGTAAGCTTAAGTCCATGTATCAAGATTAAAGAAAAAAGAAAAAGAAAGGTGAATTGTGGCCTCTTATTTTTATATTTATTTTTTAACTTTTCATTGAGTCCGGGGAAAGCTCCTATGTGTAGGGTGTTTTTTTGGGCACATGAATAATATTGGGGGAAAGGTCTTGACTGTGTTTAGAGTCTTTCTTAGTAGCATTAGGTTACTTAGATCTTCATTCTAGAGTTGCATTATATTAGTTTGCTCTAGGGCTTTTCTCTAGAGTTTTCTTTTAGGATTAAATTCTACTTACTACCTTGTACTTTCAAGGGTTCATCAGTTCAGTCCCTACACTTCTAATTTAATCAGAAAAGTCCTTGCACACTCCAATTTCATCAAATCAATCAAATCCGTCACTATTCTGTCAATTTTCGCTGTTAAAATGCTGACGTGGGACCTTCTCACAGAGAAAACTCCCAAACTACCCATCGCTAGGCAGCCCGCCGACGCGTCAGTGTTGTGAATGCATATGGGTAGTTTGGAAATTTTCCCTAAAAATTGACGGAATGGTGATGGATTAGATTGATTTGATGAAATTGGAGAGTGCAAGGACTTTTCTGATTAAATTAGAAGTGCAGAGACTGAACTGATAAACCCTTGAAAGTACAGGGTAGTAAGCAGAATTTAGTCCTTTCTTTAATAACTCAATATTGTCATAGCTCGGTAGCCAATGTTTGAGCGAGTCATCTTATCTTGTAATGTAATTCTCATTTACTATTAACGAATTGACGTCTCTATTGATATAAATAAATAAATAAATAAAATAAAAAATAAAAAAACCATAGTAATCATATATATTTTTTTAAATAAGGGCTGGTGCGCTCCCAAGTCTTCTTTGATGAAACGGATAAATACAAAGGGGGAATATAATGCCTAAACCTCATATTACAATACACCTCAAGAGGACCTCCTGAATAATAACAGGAGTCTCCACTACTCCAATGTATTCGAACATGGACCAAGTAGCAAAAAATGTCATACGGACTATTTCATTTGCTTTACAATAATGGTGGCATATCGGAAAGTTAAAGCAATGTCATAAAAGCAATAAAGTAGCTTTTCCAATATGCTGACGTCTCTACTTTCACAGGCTTCTAAGACCAGATAATCTTGAAAGTCTCAATAAAAATAAGAAACACTACACCATCTTCCACACCGTCTTTCATAGATAAACCACGTGCAAAAATGACTCGTTAGCATATCGACAACAAAAGCTTACCGATTATAAAGTAACGATTATCTTTGATTCATTGAGCGAGAGTATTTTTCCTCATAAATAGTGTTATAACCACATCTGCACATTTATGGCCTTATTTGAAAAAAAAAAAAAAACACATAGATAAACAATACCCCTAATACAAAAAAATGTAAATCCGATATGCCACCATTATTGTAAAGTGATCTTTTATGAAGTTTTGTCTTGTATTTGTTTCTTGGAGAACTAGCGACAAGCCGACAAGGGGTTTTATCAAAACATTGGTGTAAGGTTGATGATTGTCTCTGCTTTTGTTATAGTAAGAGCCTTCTCTGTCCTCTGTAGCTCACAAACCCCCCTTTACCCCAGGGCCACTGAGCCCAACTCTCTCTCCATTTGTTTTATTTTTTTTTAAGCTTTAGTGAAGTTAATAAACCACTCACTTATAAGTTATGTTTGGGTATAGAAAAAATTATATTTTTTTATTTTCTTCAATCTTAATATGCTCCATCCCATGGGACTTAACCATATGCAACATAAGAAGCCAATTTCATATCTTAAACTTGTGTCATATTTAGGAGCTAACACAAGTTCTTGAGCGCCAAGTCATTATTCATTTACTAAAGCCAACACATTTTTATGAAGGTTCAGTCGTTCTTTAAATAACCCATTGACCCAAGATGTGATTATAAAGAATGACTCATTTTCGATACCATATTAAATAACAACAAACATTTTTTTTTTTTAGTAGAAGAGGTCATCTATTATACAGCTCAGCAAGCAGTATAAAAACGATCCCCCCCTATGGGGGCGACAGAAAAAACCGTTATGTAGAAACTACTATAAAGTTAACCCTAACTAAAAGAGCAAACCAAATTAGTAATCTCCTAGTACACTCACCTTCTAGGATTAAGCCCAAACTCTTGTCCTGAGGAATAAAAATAACGCCTTGAATAATTAGGGCCCAAAAGAGTCTCTCTTTACTTTGCGATCTTTTCTCTCAAAAAAAGAAAAACATAATCATATTCCTCTTAAACAAAAGAGGAATAATGACCAAATAAAAAGGAAAAAAAAAGGCCCAAAACCACTTGTGAGCCCGAAGTCGAGATTGGAGAAATTCTAGCAACCTCCACCAAGGTTACCTCATGACTGCTGGCGAAAATCATGCTACCTCCACCATAGACAACTCCATCGGACGCAGCAGGAATTATCAACGCGACCCAGCGCCTGCATCGCTTGCCATATCCAACGAACGCTCAACGCTATCACTACACCACCACCGCAGGAGATGTCGTCGCCCTCAAATGAAGGCTGAAAGCTAGCCTTATCTTCAGTTAGTCCACCGGCAGACACCATAGCCATCGTCGAACCAGCAAACCACGTCCAATAGAGACCAGCGCCATTCACACCATTACCATCAAAAGGAGCAAAGATGCAGCGCGTAAGTCATGTACCTTCGACAGCAATGGATGAATCAGAAGGCAAAGGAAAAGGCACCAGTTGCTATCCCAGCCGCGATCTAAAGCTATCGGTGCTCAGCCCAAGTGATGCAGAGGAAGAAAGTGAAGAAGAAAACATGGCAGAAGTTAGCTTTGGTTTACTCGACATCAATGAGGACGGTAGGATAGTGCTCCATCAAGGATGGAGAAAGGTACGTGCATAGGCGCCGGGGGCTCCCAAACGTAGTAGAGCTCTGCTAGGTCTCACATTTGATGGCTGTTTTTATAAATAACAACATGGTTTCACTACTAATTGAGACAACATGTAACAATATCTTCCATAACTTGACCACTTTTCAGGTGTAGAGTTTTATTGAGATTGGAGAAACCCTAGCAGCCTCCACCAAGGTTACCTCCCGACTGCCGACGAAAATCATGCTGCCTCCACCATAGACAACACCATCGGACGCACCAGGATTATCAATGCAACCGAGCACCTGCATCGCTTGCCGTATCCAACAGGCGCTCAACGCTATCACTACACCACCACCGCAAGAGTAGGGATGGCAATGGGGCCGGTTGGGGATGGGGATCAGAATACCATCCCCATCCCCATCCCCGGGGTCATTCTCTACCCCCATACCCGCCCCAATCCCCAATAAAAATATATTGGGGATTCCTCGTCCCTATCCCTACTGGAGACTAAGCCTCCAAACTTGCCCCAAATCCCCAATAAGAATTTAATAAATAAAATAATTTTTTCTCATATTGCTTTTTTTAAAATCAATATCTACAACAAATAAATTTAAAATATGATTAAATTCATAAACCATAATTCAGTGAGTGCAAAAGTCAAAACATCATGAAAATAAAAGTGTAGCTGTTAATAAATGTATATATTTGTGATTTATATTATAAACAATAAATTAAAATATATATAAGTTAAATATATGTATATATTATTGGGGCGGGTTTGGGGATGGAGATCACAATACTATCTCCGCCCCAGCCCCAATCTTAGATAGCTGGAATTGGGGATCCCCATCCCCATTCCCCATTTGTCCCCTAATTCTCCCCCCATTAGGGGCGGGTATCCAATGGAGCTCAATCCCGCTGGGGATTTTTGTCATCCCTACGCAGGAGATGTCGTCGCCCCTAAATGAAGGCTGAAAGCTAGCCTTATCTTTAGCTAATCTACCGGCAAACGCCATAGCCACCATCGAACCAGCAAATCATGTCCAATAGAGGCCAGCGCCATTCACACCATCACCATCAAAAGGAGCAACAATGCAACGCGCAAGCCAGGTACCCTCGGCAGTAATGGATGAATCAGAAGGCAACGGAAAAGGCACAAATTCCTTTTTTTTCTTTTTTTCTTTTTTTTTAAAATCTTGAGCCCACCCCACATTTGTCAGTGAGAATCAAACTGATGACTTTTTTTATTTTTTATTTTTTTTTATGCCCTTAACCCACCCCACTCTTACCCATGCCAATGAGAAGACCTTTACAATGTTAGAATTATAATTTATCAACTGCTCACCGACACCTATTTTTTTTCCTTGATTGTGAAGACATATACAAGTTCTTGTTCTTCAATCTTCACCATGAAAAATGAATTTTGTTTAAAAAAAAAAAAGTGAATTATAGTGGAAAATCTGGACCAGAAAGTATACTAGAAAATCTGGAAAACCGGACTAGAAAATCTGGACTTGAATTCTTCGTAGATTTGAATTGAATTCCAAGAATTTTACTTAGGACTGTCACTCGGTCGATTCGAAACTGTTATAGGTATTACCAACTTCAAAACCAAAGCTTTCGGTTTCAAAACTGAGCTATCAATTACCAACCAAAATTTTCAGTTGTTAATTATTTTTACCAAATTCGGTATTTCGGTTTTCGGTATTACCAACTTTAGAACAACTAATTCTTTATAATATAAATTAGAATGAACAAAACTAGGTTTTTGAATTTTATAGTCATAAACTTTGTAATCATCTACTAATTATAGCTTTCTTTTGTATATATGACATCAAGTTTTAGCAATTTTCAATAACACTAGGTTATTTAACCATCGTTGACTAGGTTACTTAAAATATATATACTATTAATGTAGTAATGTTCATAATATTATAAAAGTTTTTATGTTTATTTCTTAATATACATGTATGTGTATTGAAAACTGTAGTATATAAATCTAATATTTAGATAATCGGTAGATTCGGTATTTATCAAAACCAAACCAACTTTTTCGGTAATTTTTTATTTCGGTTTTATCGGTCTCGGTTACCAAAAAGTCGGTTTACCAAACCTAAAACATCAGTTGGTATTCAGTCAGTTTGATAATTATCAAACCAAGTGGCAGCCCTAAGACTTTTTGGGTTCTTTCTGTTGGTAAAAAATTGATTAGAGACAACGCACATAACTTTCGTTTGACCAATCAGTTTTCACGATCTCCAGTGGCCTAAATAAGGACAAAGCATCCTTTCAAAAAAAAAAAAAATAAGGACAAACTGACAAAGCATTGCCAGCGGAATTCACCTGTAGTAAGCACCCAATTTTTTTTTTCACCTTTTGAATAAAAAAATGAACAAAAGATCTTCATGCAAAAATAGATCATAAATTAGAAAAATATGAAATTACCAAATCAGGCACGTCTCAGATACTCCAGTGGGCACTAACCTTGATGGTACACGCCAACCGCCATTTATCTGTTACGCTTATCACTAACAAACCTTCTCCCCCCATCTCTCTCCATTCTTTATTCTCTCTCTAGGGTTTGCCTCTTTCACACACACCTACCCTTTTTTTCTTCTTCTCCCCCCAAAAAAGGTAGAGTTTGATGCTTTCTTCCAATCCCAATCTTCTCTGCGTTTAAAGTTTCCGCCTTTTCTCTTCTAGATGGTTCTCTCCAATTTTTTGATACGATTCGTATTTGTGTTGTTTTGTTTGGATTCATAAATTTCCAATTTTGATGCATAATTCTTTCGATTCGAAACGTTTCGTTAGGCTATAGATAATCTCGAAATTCAATTGTGGTTTTAATTTTAGATAATCATGATGCTCATCATCGACCTGGAGAAGAGTAATTGATGTGGGTTTTGATGCCATGCATGTCGGGAATGTGATCAATTTGATTTTGTTTTTTATCAAATTGGTAATCTTTAATAGGCTTTAGTGGTTTTGGGATGGAAGGTTTTGCATTATGTAAAATTGGTTTAGTTTTTAATTTTTTTCAATGATCATTGTGAACTGGGCTGAATGGTTTGTTACAATGTGGATTCAGGTCTTAAGAGGCTGAGAAAGGCATCCGGGTTTTGTTTATTTTATGTTGGAGTTCATTCATACGGCTCCATGTATGGATTGGTTGAACGGGCTTGAACCTGACATGTCGGTGAAGGTCCTAACTTGTTTGGACAATCCAAAGGATCTTGTTCAAATTAGTACTGTCTCATGCACTTGGCGTCAAATTGGTAAGCTAAAACAGTTTTAACATATAGTGGTTTCATTACCTTAATATATGTTATAGTTCTGCAATGTTAAATTCCGTCTATGATTGTGTGCGTTATATAGATTGTATGTAGCTCATGTATTAAGTCTATCATAGATTTTAAGTTGATGGTTTTATTTATTATGTGTAGTAGTGCGTCTGCTAAGTTGTCTGTAGCTGGTAGATGGGTGCTTGTTTATATGATTTCAAGCCTTATACTGTCTAATTTATACGTTTTCTTATGGTTGTCCGTGGAATTCATTCATTAGATTGAGGGCATCTGAAAAAGCTTACTCAGTTTTGAATGGTGGAAACTAAGTATCCCATATTGTGGAATGAGACTTGACAAATTATGAGAGGAAGCATCTCACTTATCTGATTTTATGCTCTCCATCTTGGAGGATTTAAATAGGCATACGAGGTATTTCGATAGTCTACCTTCTTAATTGCAATAAATTTCTTTCATTGTTCCTCCCCAAAGCTGGAGCTTAGAACGTCCAGCTTGACAAGGATCACTTTAAAGATCGTCATTAGGTTGAAAAAAGTGCCAAATAGAAATTTGATTCCTACAGTCAACAAACCATGCAGCGGCAATATGGTTGCCTATGTCTTGACTTTTTAGTGGTGATTGACTCTTGTTTTGATTATCCTGCGGCAGTCGACATAAACTTGACCATCTAATCAACAATTTTTTAACATTCTTTCTTCTTGTGTTTTTTTTTCCCTACTGTTCTCTTTTCTTCTTTGTTTTTTTTTTTTTCCCGCAGACAAGAAACCATGCTTTGTGCTTCAAAAGCTCTTGCCACTTTTTTTCCCTTCTAAACCATAGGCCAGAACACTTGACTATCAAGACCAATCTTCACTCCCCTAATAAGTTCCTAGATTAGTGGAAGAAGTTGAGGCAGATAAACCTTTTTAGTTTTTCCACCAAAGCAACTGGACTTCCTTAATGTCCTTCTTTTCCTCTGATATGGGAACATATTTCTCTTTCATCCCAACAGAGTTCTGGAATTTATGGCTTCTGGGTTGAGTGAATTTTTCTGGATTTTAGTAATGAGAAAAATCTGGAGTTGGGGCATGATCAAAGAAAATCAAGGCAGCAGAAGCTATAGGATAAATCAGACGGCTCAAGTCTATCTAACAAACAGTGGTGTGCTGGGTTCTGGTTGTGAGGCTGTGTTGGTGTACAGAGAAGATAAAAATTTTAGGGGAAGTATCTGACGGTTTATTCTGTCCATATATAGGAACACAATGTATTTAAATATCAAACTGTATATGAAAAGTCAGAAATTATTTTGTAAAGTCTACCCTTTTAATTGCACTGAATTTCTTATCTGATTTTCTTAGTCAAGATGTGCTGCTGACAACTTATTTCTTCGACAAAATTTACAAGTTTGTAATTTAAATGTCCTGCAGTGGTAGAAAATGGTCTTTGCAAGAAGCTTTGCTTGAGAATGTTTCCTCAGTTATCCAGAGTTGGTCATGTGATCGAGTCAAACAACTCTGATGCCAAAGATTACGCAGAAGTTGGATCTAGCAATTCAAAGGAATGGGACACGTTGGAAAGGGAGCATAGAGTCTATGCCTTCTTAGCTCATGCTTGTACATCTTTCCCTGAGGGGGATTGCATTTCAAAGGCAATCAGTGCTTCCAGCACTGACAATTATCCAGAGGAAAGCATTCAACATACTCTAGTGTTTAGTGTTGCGCGGAGAGCTTCATACTGGTCAAGTAAAGGCCAAAAGAACCCTGCAGTGCCTGAGATGCTGACATACAAGTTGAAGTCTGATTTTGTTATAGTTACTGAAATCAACATACATCCTTTCAAAGGCAAGTATTTGAGTTTTTTAAATTGTGGACTTTGCCAATTTGTTTTGAAGTTATAAATTTGTCTGATCTTCTCTGTATATATCTCTTTTTCTACTTGCAGCTTACTTCCAGCATGGGTCACCCATATATTCTGCCCGTGGTGTTCGATTTCGTATGGGGCATGCCAAATTCCCTATTGTAGAGAGTGACCCCATGGAGGAATCATGCCATGACGACAAGTTTGAGTGGACTCACACTTCGCAAGTGTTCCCAATGGCTCAGGTATGTGACCTGATTTAAACTTGTCTCCTACTTTCTGTACTTGCATCTTGAATTTATTTGTTGTGAAATCTTCTCATCTCCAAGAGAGAGCCCATGTTGTTTCTTTGTATACTGAATACCTCCGTTTTTGGGGTAAGGTGGTTTAAAGATAAACAAGTTTGAAGATTATGGTTCTTGTAAACTTTTCTGCAATTTTCAAACTAGAATCTCTGTTTGGGAGCTAAATTATGACTTGTATTCTGGTAGACTTTTACACAGCTCTGAAGCTAGAAACACTGCTTGTGAGCTTTCAATTAGGACTTTTACACAATTAGTCCGGGAGCTCTTGTCCACTTTTGTACTTCATTAAACTAGAAGCATTGTTGGATCAGAAGTTTATGATCAACTACCCGATTGACTTTTTGCTTGATTGACTTTTGCTTGCTAAGTCTTTCATAGATCCTTTGACAAATTTTTTGAAGAAATTGGTATATTGCTGTACCTGTTTTGATCTTCCAATTCAGTTAACTAATTGTTGGCTTTTTTCCCTTACAAACAGAAAAACTGCTTGCAGACGTTCAAGCTTCCAGAACCAGTTCTTTGCATAGGTGGATTCTTGCAGATTGAGTTAGTGGGGAGGGTTCAGAGACAAGAAATGGATGACCTGTTCTATATATGGTTTGTTCTGCAGCTTCATTTCTCTCAAGTGTTGTAACAATTATGAATCTACTTAAAAGGAAGAACATGAATTACTGAGAGTAATATACAGTCTTAATAATACAACAGTGTTTATAATCCATAGCCAACAAATCAAAGCTGACGATTGTACTTGGTGGTTCAGTAATATGGAGGATGGTTTGATTATTAAATGGCAGGATGCTTTGATTATACAGACTTTTTATTATGCTTTGATTATACAGACTTAGTCTCCCATATTACTGAACCATGCTTTTTAATGACCAGACTTTTTCTTCACATGCTTTGATTATACAGAATGCCTTGCATGTTGTGGGGAAAAAGTCTCCCCTTTGTCCTCCTGTTAATTTTAGATATTTTATCTGGACTGCACTCTGGGATGGCAACAATTGTCAGTTATTATTTTTTTTCTGGAAGTTGCAATCTTAGTTATAACCATTATTACTACTGAATAACTTTTTCTTTTTACGTGTATATACTAACTTTTGGGTGGTTTTTTGCTTCCTCAGCGTGTCTCACGTTCAAGTCAAGGGGAAGTCACTAGGACCTGCATTTAGTGTTGAAACCAATGTACCGTCTGGGCTGTTTGTGTTGAAGAGACAAACTAAATTCAACCAACCAAGCTTACCTGAGAATGAGTCCGATGCTATCTCCACTGGTGATTTGGAGAGACACGGTAGAGAAATGCTGCCCATTGTGAATGTGCTGCTTGCAAATGTAGATTTTGAGGAATATTATGAATGAGCTGATGCCGATTATGAGACAGACGAGTTTGCTGTCTAAATTATTTATATGCTTTTCATTTTTCTATAAATCAATTGGATAGCAGCTCCATATGTGGCTACTTTTCTCGAGTGTTATAGACTCACAGTGAGAGTGAGTGTCATAAACTGTTGGTGTAGCTATCTACCTAAGGTATTATACAAGTATTAGTTGTTATATATTAGTATCCTAATATTTAAGAATCTGTTTGATGTGCTCTGGGTTTTGGGTGGTGTCCGACACCTAAAATGTCATCCTCAATTTCCTTCTTAAATGAATTTTTTGTAATCCACTCTTTTGAATGTGTGTTCTGCCAGATCTTTGCATATACGTGTGAAGTTCTGTATTTTGATGTCGAAATGCATGGTTCTCCTGGGATTATTATTTGAATGTATGTTCTGCCAGATCTTTGCTAAAAACGGGGAAGTTCTGTATTTTGATGTGAAAATGCATAGTTCCATTGGGGTGCTATATACTATTTTGATGTCTAAATTGTATCACTACAAAAGTTTCCCACCGACTCGGTTTGAGATCATTATTCTCTATGGTGCTCGTTCTAGACGTATGCTAGTTGATACAACCAAGTCTTTCCAGATGAAACTTTTCCCTCGCTTGAGGGGTTATATTTCTTCAAAACTATTGAAATTTCTTTGGAAATTTTTGTAAATATAAACCTACTGATAAATAGGGCTAAAATATATCAACATTTTTTTTTTAGGTCTGAAAAATATATCAACATCAGTTGCTGCATACCAATAATTATTGAGATCCGAAGTTTCCATCGAAATGATTGTGAGTCTGTCTGAAGTACCAAAATTTTCATTGAAACCAAAATTGCTAACCTTGCTCTTGCTACTCTCAATCAGAACCACTTGATCACATCAAATATTGTTTGAAATGTATTTGTGAATTGGGATAAGATGGTATCTTTAGCGAAACATTGCCCAACAAATGATTGCTTTATCATCTATGAAAACGGAAAAACATTATTTCTATTGAAGAGAGCATTACACGGACGGCGACAGAATACAAGTGAAGTTGTAAGTTCACCCTCCTAGTTTGCATATTGTCCAAACTTTTGCACTAAAAAATATTCATATCACCGATAAAACAATTATTAGGACACTGAAGCTCATTGACCTGCTCTTTAGGATGTTTTAGCCTTCACTGGAGCTGGAAGCAACTGCATCACGGAAACAAGGGAGAATGTCAGCAGACAAACTATGTAGCAGGTTACGATCAACCCGAGCTTACATCGCCCCAAAAAAAGTAAAATTTATGTAAATCTGGTAAGCATTCATAAAGATAGATGTTCATAGAAAACGGTGGCACAGAAACCTGATAACAAGAGATCAGAGAAGTAGTAAATCCCAAGGCTCCAGTAACACGGGGAGTGATTTTCTTAGGTGCCAACTGAAGCAACCCAATTGCGACCACTGTATCCAAGGCTGCTTTAATCAGGGCTAGTGACCTTTCATTCGATTTTTTGAGTTTAGCACGGTACGCCTCATTCTGCAGGCAGCCACAGATGCAAAAAAATAAATAAATAAATAAATAAATAATGTAAAGATCGCAGTAATTTGAGCCAATGAAATTATCACATGTCAATACATTGAACAAGGTATGGGTTCAACTTCAACATACTTGATACTTGTCGCTGGTCTTCAGATCCTTCTCCAACTTCTTAATTTGTCCAGAAAGCCTTCCTAGCTCCCCAACCTGATTTAGGAGGTAACAGGAACAAATTGTTCATGCTATGTGTATCTCTAAATATAAATAATACACATAAAAAAACAAGGGGCATAAAGAGGGAAGAACAAACCTCAACTAAAGTGGTGCAAACTGAGGAACTCATCCAACAGTAAAGAGATATACGGCCAATTAGCTCAGCACGTTCTTTGTTCTATTACAAACATAAGTTTCAAACTTTTACCACACTACTTCCCCAGAATCCAAAACATAACAATGGAATTAGAATGGAAGTACATGGTAAATATATACCTTATAGATGCCTGTTCTGCCAAGCCAGACAATTTGGTCAAGAAACAGAAAAGTTGACAGCAATGCATTTTTGGACTGTACAAACATCAGGTTGAAACTTAAAATTCATTAAAATATGACCAAAAAAAAAACTCACATTCCGGTAAGAAGTAAATCATACCTTTCCAAGCAGAACAAGTGGAAGAGGAGTTCCAGGAGCAGTTGGACTAATCAGACCATGAAGATCATTCACAAACTGGAACCAAGCAGACAATTGATAAAATGTTCAAGAATGAAAATCACTGAAATTCAACTTCAATGTGATATTCTGATTGGAGTACTAAAGGTCCACTAGCTTCCTTATAAAGTGTGAAGGAGGATTAGAAATAGCTTCAAGAAGGCGATTCATTTAAGCCTTATCCTTATTCACTCTGGTTCTTCCAGAAGATTGTGAAAAGAGCATCATATAAAGCAGGAAATAGTATTTTGGCCTATAGTTTAATGTCAACAGTCAATATATCTTTCTAACCTTGAAAAGACGGAAAACTTTTCGTGCCAAGCTAGTCGTTTTGTCAACATTTTGGGCAGTCCCGGGTTGTCCATTACTCAAGAATTTAGAACCATATTGTATCGCCCTGCATATCTTGTCCCTGGCCTCAGCCTTGTTCAGATAAAGAACTGCAAGAGCAAGTTCGGCTCTAGTTGCATCCAATGTACTCATCTCTTATCCTGAACCTGCTGAATGAAGTTAAGACAAACTGTTAGTACTAAGCATGTTGGGGAAGCTTCTCAAGGCATGAAAATACATATATGATACATAAAAGATATACAAATCCATCATTCAAAAAGGAAGTTTCTTTAAGCCTCTCTTATAAGGTTGTAATTGTGACCTTCCAAAAGCAAGTATCTACAATTCTAACAAGTTATTCACTAAGCCATAAACCAAATAATGTTCAATATGCTTCAAAATCATATTATCCCTGATTTCATCTGATCAACATTACTCTAGGAAAGGTAGTCTTCATCCTCACTATCTCAAAAGTCAAAAGAGCACAGACTGTGCAAAGTAAAGCTCAAATCTTGTAGTCCAAATCGTTAATCAAACAGCAGCAAACAATTTCCATCACAAAGAAAGCAATAGGCCATAACGATCAAAGACAGTATGAACTATTTTCGTTTGCAATCTGAAATTAGAAGTTCTATATTCTGCACACACCTTTTAGCCCAACTTCACAGCTGAGATATGCAAACAGACACGAAATTATGAAGCCGAAATTCAAAAATCACGAGAAAATACTCCGAGAACAAAAGGGTGTAGTCAACTGAGTATGGAACAACTAATTGGCATGACTGTCCTTTTCCAAAGATTTCAAAATTTTAACCAACACAGCAACTATGACAGCAATCATGTAATCATTTTCCTCTACTTTCCGAGCAACCAGACATAAAACTTGAGCATAAATCGGCAATTAAATCCAAATATCTACAATTAACTAACCTATCAACTATATAACAGCAATCAAGCAAATATGTAATCATTTCTCAATTTCGTCTAGCACTTCTTCACTTCCATAGTAAAACCAAAGGTAAAACCTTTCATAACCAATCAATATGAACATGAGAATCCCAAAGAAACAATCCAATCTAAGAAATACCCGGAAACCAAAATCAAAGTTTGAGCAAACAAATGGAAACCCACCACCCAAATCATCACACACAGAAAGAAAGACACAATCTTTAAGCTTGAGATTGAATCAAAGACTCTGTTACCTAAAGTTAAGGTCTTTCTGGGTTTGTAAAGTACAGGTCAACAATCAAAGACATAAAATTTGTGAAATATAGAGAGAGAAAGGGAGATAGGGGAGGGGAAAAGAGTACCGAAAAGAGTGCCCAGGAAAGAGCCTCGAAATTGCAAAATCTGACAAGAGGATGGCTGCTTTGGCTTTGTTCTGGTTTGTTTAGAACGTCAGCTCTGTCTTTGGTTTATCCTTCTCTCTTCGATAAATTGATAATGGCGTGTTTGGTCCTTCTTTTTCTGCAGTACAAACAAACACCCAACCTTCTCATTATTCCTATAACCAAAGAGCCAACCATTTTTATTTTTTATTTTCTTTGATCGGAAAAGAAAGACAACAATTTTATTTTCTTTTTTTGTATTGTTAGTTTCTATTTTAATCGACTTGTGTTTTTTTTTTTCTCTCTCTCTCTAATTTTATATTGACATATAGGAAAATTGATTCATATGTCAATATAAAATTCTATAATCAAAGAGCCAACCATTTTTTATTTTCTTTGATCGGAGAAGAAAACAATTTTATTTTCTTTCTCTGTATTGTTAGTTTCTATTTTAATTGACTTGTATTTTTTTTTTCTGTCTCTAATTTTATATTGACATATAGGAAAAATGATTCATGATCTATTATTCCTTGTTGTTCTTCCAAGTCACTGGTCTACTCTCCTTCTCAACATAAAAAGTTAAAAATTATACTCATTTTTTTTTAGGGTTATTATCACAAATGGTACCTGAACTATACCTCAATCTTATTGATGGTACCTGAACTTCAATTTTGATCACAACCAGTACCCGAACTTTTCGATTTCATTTTAAATGGTACCTAAAGCCACATCCAATCACTATTCCGACTAAAAATGGCATGGGAGGCGATCATAGTGATGATTTTTTATGATTTCGAGGGTTGCGATCATATATAGTGATGATTTTTTGGTAATAGACTTGCCTTGAACTTGTTTTTTTGTTTTTTTAGATTTGGCTTTTTTGGTAGAATAGTGATCAAAGGTGGCCTTAGGTACCATTTAAAATGAAATCGAAAAGTTCAGGTACTGGTTGTGATCAAAATTGAAGTTCAGGTACCATCGATAAAATAGAAGATAAATTCAGGTACCATTTGTGATAATAACCTTTTTTTTTAATATAAAACTCATCGAAACTTATAGAGTTTTTATGTTTTGGTGTAACATTTAGCTGTCAATGGGTCGTGTCGGGTTGGGTTCGTGTCAGGTCAAGGTATTTGTCTTGTTGCAAGATACAAATCCAAACTCAACCTATTTAATTATCGTGTCAAAAATTTAAACTCAAACCCAACTTATTTATTAAACGGGTTATATATAGTGATGATGTTTTGGTAATAGACTTGCCTTGAACTTGTTTTTTTTTTTTTTTTTTGATTTGGCTTTTTTGGTCGGAATAGTGATCGAAGATGGCCTTAGGTACCATTTAAAATGAAATCGAAAAGTTCAGGTACTGGTTGTGATCAAAATTGAAGTTCAGGTACCATCGATAAAATAGAAGATAAATTCATGTACCATTTGTGATAATAACCTTTTTTTTTAATATAAAACTCATCGAAACTTATAGAGTTTTTATGTTTTGGTGTAACATTTAGTAGGGCTGTCAATGGGTCGTGTCGGATTGGGTTCGTGTCGGGTCAAGGTATTTGTCTTGTTGCAAGATACAAACCCAAACTCAACCTATTTAATAATTGTGTCAAAAATTTAAACTCAAACCCAACTTATTTATTAAACGGGTTACCCGTTTCCAACCCGCCAACCCACTTAACCTATTTAACAAATAAGTCACTGGTCTAGTCTCCTTCTCAACATAAAATGTTAAAAACTATACTCTTTTTTTTTAATATAAAACTCATCGAAACTTATAGAGTTTCTATGTTTTGGTGTAACATTTAGTAGGGCTGTCAATGGGTCGTGTCAGGTTGGGTTCATGTCTGATCAAGGTATTTATCTTGTCGCAAGATACAAACCCAAACTCAACCTATTTAATAATCGTGTCAAAAATTTAAACCCAAACCCAACTTATTTATTAAACGGGTTACCCGTTTCCAACCCGCCAACCCGCTTAACCCATTTAACAAATAGGTCATGTCATGTTAGACAAAATGACTCATTTAAGGGTTAACAATGCGACCCATTTAACTAAAAGAAATGTAAAAATTGATTAAATTCACTAAAAACTCTACAAGACTAAGAATATAAATAATTATATATATTTATAAATAATTAAATCCAATAATTATAAAGCAAAATATTTCAAATTGTTTAATTCTTTGATCAAATACTCCAATCGTCCAAAATTTCAAGAAGAAGTATAGTATAATCGGGTTATACAGGTTTACTTCGTGTTGGCGGGTTGACCCGTGACCGACTCATTTATTAAATGGGTCATGACGGGTTGGCTCACGGCTGACCCGCTTTTTAGTCGTGCGGGTTCAACCCGCTTTATTTCGTGCGGATTTCGAGTCGTGTTATCGGATCATGTCAGAATTGACAACCCTAATATTTAGACTGCATGATTTGATGTGATAGTTATACACTTAAACTTTATATAATGCTACAAAAACCAAATGATATAAATCATTGTTGAGTTTGGACATTAACTGTCACATCATGTGATTTAAATGTGATTCATTGAATCAATAATTTCTAATAACATAAATTTTAATTTTTGTTTGGAACTTATTCTATCCAAGAATTTCCATGTCCCCCCGAAATTATGAGTTCAGAACCCTTGTATAACTATTTTCCCAAATGATATGATAAAGCTGCTTCATCTTGCATGTTTGGAGTTAGAACACACAATAATGGTGGTAATTCTCCAATTGCTGTATGTAACAAACGATATCTTCCATGATGTCATTGTTTGTTATTGAGATCTTGAAGTGCAGCAACAAGAAAACTAGAGACAAAAGTGTAGAGTTTATCTTTTCAAGTTTTACCGAATAGGATTCTTTGGCAGTAACCATTCCTAGTTACCATAATTGGATTTCTTTGCCCGAAGCGACATAAGGTTTGACCTTAACAACAAACGAGCCGGTGCTTAGGATAGTTGAACACACGAGTGAGTGAGTGATTTTTAACTCTAGATACATGTGAAACTCACAGTATATAGTACATGAACGGTTAAGAATTATCTGCGCATAAATAGAAGAGGCTACAGAGGAAATGTGTTAATACGTTTTACATGACTAAAAAAAGCGTCGAAGTATCCTAATGTCAAAAATGGTCTAAGAAGTTATTTCTTTTTCATTATCACTTTAACAGTATTGTAAAATAAGTGCTTAAATAAAGATTTTATTCAAATTTAAAGACAAGTGATGACAATACATTTTATGGCATGATTTAGTTCGAGAACTACTAATTTTAATGATCGTGTGGAACTCAACTAATTAGTAAATGCACAAGTTCTCACTTGTTAACTTCCTTCAGAGTTAGGAGATCACTTGTACTGAAATCTTGTAAGGTAGTTTGAGCATTTATAAATTTGCAGTGCTCTCATATAAGCCATTCATAGCAGTTGAAATTACAAAGCAGTTTTAGCACATGAACCAGTCAGTGAGTGACCAAGATGGAGTTGTAATGAAATTGAATTAAAGTCGAGTGGTTGGGTCAATTAGAATCAATTTCAAGGACGGGTAGAGATGGAATGACTAAGAAAAACTTCAACAGAAACGGTGCAACATATATCAACAGAGTGACAGCTTGGATTGATATGAAATGAAAAACTTCCAGCTTGCAGGTGAGAGGACGCATAAACGACTAAACATTGAAGTACAAATGTGCGACAATTTTAGTGTACTAAAAATCCCTCTAGGCGACCGTCTAGGCCCCGTTTAAGCATTAGAAGGTGGCTAGCCGTCTCGACTAGTTTTCTATTTTAATTAAACACTTACTTAAAATAAGTGTTTTATAATAAAATTAAAATAAAATAAATATACATCCACGCACCCGTCTAAGCAATTAGGCGCTAGATCCGTCTCTATCGCCTCCCTATTATCTAGCGATTTTGAGAAATTATATTGATAAAAGAAGAAACTTGTACAAACCTGCTCTTAGTGCTCTGTTATTATATATAGGAGAATGCCCTGTCCATCGAATGATGTATTTAACATACTATGTTGTTGGATTGGACAGTCTAGACCTAAAGTCCCACCTTATGGAAGAATTCATCATATCGAGGGTCTAAATTGACAATTTGATAACATTACATATCACCTTTTACAAAATAACAAATTCCTAATGATGATGTATTTATGATAAAAGAATGTTGAAACATTCCACCAACAAACTTGGTGCATCACTTCATCCTTATGCAAAGGCACAAGTGACTAATGCTGTCATGGCATCCCAGAAATTGTACCAGAAACATTTTCAAATTAGTAGCCCCTGTTGAAAACAAGTCTTAATTTACATGTCAAAGCAAGCAATATTTTAAAGATCAGTGATCCAACAGTTTGAAAGAACAAATGGAATAAACCATGCACGCCATTAGACAAGGAAGTAGATAATGGACTTACAACTATAATTTTTATAAATAAACAATAGAACACAGACAACATAGATTCCCAGGCCTTCGCATGCCAGTTCATACCATAACCTACTTTGCTTCATATAGACAATGAAACAACTACTACATACACATAAAATAAGCTTACAACAGTCGCTTAACATTTCTTCCTCTATTTTCTTGTGAAGAAACTTCTCAATTTTCCTCTTTCCAACCTCTCAAGTAGCTTCTTGGCTCCTGGTATGTCCATCTCAGTAAGCTTCTTGAGGTACCCAATTGCTCCATAGGATATCATCAGCTTCTTACACTTCTTACTCGAACAAATTAAGCCGAGGGCACAAACAGCATACTTTTTGGCTGTGTTTTGTGGACTAGGATCGAGCAATTGGACCAAATTTGGTACACTTTTGTTGTCCCTTTTCACTTCTCTACAATTGTGTGGCAGGCTCATCAAACTCGATATCGCCTGTGCAGCAACCTCTCTGGCACTGTTTGATTTAGCCTCGAGCATTTTGATAAGAAGAGGAATGTAGCCCGCCTCACCGATCAATTTCTTCATCTCGGTTGAGCTGCAAACTCGGCATATTGCTGATGCAGCTGCTTGTTGTGCACCTAGTGAACCGGATTTAAGCACGTGAACCAAGCAAGGGAGTAGACCAAGAGAAACCAAAACTTCCATAGAAACTGAGCCAACCAGGTTCCTCAATGCTGCGACTGCAGACTCTTGTGGCAATGGACCGGCTAGATAAGCCAGTAGGCTCCGAATTCCACCTTCTGATATTACAGACCGTCTTAGATTGTCATTGCTTGCAGTGAGATTCTGCAAACACTCAGCTGCATATTCTTTGGACCCCAATAACATTCCACAATCAAGAAGAATGATCATAACCTTTACAATTCCTTCCTCAGCAAGAGTTTGTCGAACCTCGGGGACAGCTGATATGTTCTTCAAAGTGCTAGCAGAAGCAGCTTGAGAAACTGAATCACCAGTCTGACAAATCTCAATCAACGGTCTAACGCCACCGTGCCCAACAATGGCTCTAGCTGCTTCAGCTGACATTGACAATCTCTGAAGCGAAATTGTAGCCTTTTCTTTTCCAATAGCACTCCCAGATTCAACTAGCCTTATTAAAGGTGGCAAGACACCTTCAGAAACAAGCCAATTCTCACAACTCCCTGATTCTGCAAGCGAGCAAATAACAGTTACAGTCTTCTCCCGGATACGAGGAGATGTTGCGGTGAGCAGTTGGACCAGAGCAGCAATATTGCTACGCCCCAAAACCGACAACACATTCTTTTCATCCTCTTTCATAAGCTCAACAAGACTGTCAAGAGCTTTGTGCTTTGCTTCCAAGTGCCCGATCTGAAGCCGAGCAAGCAATTCCCTTATATTACCATGTAGAGCAACCTCAGGTTCAGTTGAAGAACTAGCCATAGACAAAGGCAAAGTAGCCTCACCAAGCACCCCAGTCTTGATCAAAAGGCCACAATCTCGCAAATTCAAGTCCAATTTACCAGACAATGAATCAAGATCACTCTGCATACGAAGTTTTCCTTCATACTTCTCCCCCACACAAAACTCTGCCAATTCAATAGCTTCTTTCAATGTCTTAGATACTGACTGCAATTGCTCCTTACAAAGAGCATTCTTGGAGAAGCAGGGATGGCTAGACAAGTCTGATAATCGTGATGGGATCTGCTCCAACTTTGAAATGATCATCTTCCATCTACCTGGAAACCCCTTAACCTCTCTTGCCTTATTCAGTGCCAATGGAACAAGCTCCCTTGCTTGTGATAACCATTCTTCGGCTGACTGGGTATCGGACAAAACCTTGCTGCCACTTTCTTCGACCATGATTTTAGTCCGGGTATTAATCAAACTGGATAGCAGAGCTAGACCAACTGAAATTCGAAGAAAACCAAGCTTTCTAAGAATAAAGCAGATGAGGAAATGCAAAGAAAAGATGGCTGATATAAGATTTGAAAGGCAGTGGAGCAGTTGCAATCATAAACATATAAAATTATTACTTAAAGCTGCAATTAAATAAGCTCAGATGCAATAAAACAAATAGGCCAACATCAAGAGCTTCGAGAATCTTGCATGATCACAGCAAGCTCGTTTTCCTGAAAACAATATCCGACCAACCATATGGAAAATACCTAAAAGACACCCCATGACTCCATGAGTCCATATTACTGTTGGCAAGTGATCATCATTAAATGCCAAAGCAAAGTTAAATTTTAATAAACAAACTTTTGAAATGATTGAACTTTATAAAACAAAATTGTTGATCCCACATCCGCACAGTACCACAGCAAATAGTCTAAGCTAAGAAGTAAAAGAAGTTTGCTTTTTAAGGGTAAGCAGTGCCGCCCAATTAACAAGCCGTCGGTGCATGTTTCTTCTCTAAAATCAACTTCATATTAAACGAAATTGGCCTTGTACCGAGTGAGAATTGGTTAATGAAACTTAAAGCAATAAACTTTACTCTTTCAAATACTACCCTGGTAACCTTGGGATCAAAATCGACTCTTGTATTTGGCTATAACCTCATCTTGATCAAGATGTCAGGATCAAAATTTAATGGAAAGAGATTGGGAAAGTGGGAGTCTTGGTCTATGTTGCTGTTACTTTCTCTTAAATGAAGCTAGGTGGTTAGAGAGAGAAAAAGACTTTACTTTGAAGAGAAGGTAGAAGTCTCTATCTACAAGTAGAGTGTATTCAAATAGAGTGTATTCAAATTCAGCAAGATGGACCAAACCCCACAACACAGTCATGAAAATTCAAACAGAGAATTATGCATAATACAAAATTGTACCTTCAATTGATTTTTGACTTTGCTTAAAATTCAAACGGTTCCACCATTGACAGCCACAATACTACAATGCCTTCTTCTCTCAAACACAGTCCTCCTGTTCCTCCAAGCACAAAAGGAAACCCATGAAAACCCAGAACTAGAGCAAACTGGGTAAATCTCAAGCTAATATGTAACACATACAAAAAGGAAAAAAGATCAAAACTTTTTCAGATTCTGAAACGAAGGGGTTAAAAAAACAAGTTGATGACCAACCTTTAAGACTCAGAAAACAGAGACGTGTCCTCTTTTTCTTCAGGGAAGAGACCCACTATAGCTTGAGCTTCAATCTTCTTTGTATTTAAGCGTCAGCAACCCAGATCAAATTGACCTTCAAACCCCTCAATTTCACTAAAAAACTAACACCCTCTTCCTCTCTCTTCGTGATCTCAACCCAGCTCACCGATGCTGCCAAAATCAGCAATCAAAGATCAGCTGGGGGATCTTAATATCTCTCTCACTCACTTTCAAGTAATAACAGTTGCTCAGTTTCAGAAACTACCTTGAAATCAATTCTGTTTCCTAGTGAAGAATCTAAAAAACAGAGAGTGAAAAATAGAAGAAGAACAAGAAGCTCAGTTGGAAGCCAAAGCCTTGAGCTTTTTATTGACACTAGTAGACCCACTGTGGTACAAAAAAACGCATGAATTCAAAAAAATCACATTCAAATTTCTTCTTCTTCTTCTTCTCTCTCTAAAATTGGAAGGGAATGAATATGACAAAATCTCTGACTCCTATCTCTCTGTTTCTCAGATTGTTTTTAAACCAAAAAATCAAGAAAGGATCTTGTACTATTTGCGATGTGGAGAGAGAAATTGTGCTCCTGGTTGAGGCAGTAAGCGTTAAAGGGCGAGCAGGTTTGGGGATCCGACGGCTGTGATTGGGAGTGTGACGGAGAATCCGACCGTTGCGGAGTGGGTAAAATTTGAATATGCTTTCAATTATTATTCGAATTCTTTAATCTTACCGAGGTGGTGACATGGATTTAGTGACACGTGTGATGTGACTTTTCAAAGATTGTCGCACGTTGGAGAGTGACAGTTACTTGGGAAAATGATACAATGATGAAATTACTAATTCAACCTTTGATAGGTGTAATGAATGTGGATTAGTTTTTTGAGCATGATGTGGTGGGATCATTTATAGAAGAGAGTGACATTATAAAGTTAAAAAAAAAAGAATGATTTCAGGCTTTCAGCCCAAAACAAATAATGAAAAGAATGAGAATGAATCATTTCAAATTTAGTCATTTACTAATTTTTATTCTAATAAAGAGATCCTGAAATTCATTGGAAACTAAACAATATGATTGGAATCATACTGTATTACATCATGAATACATTTTGAAGGTTCACTGATTTGCTTCAAAAGCAATAGCAGCTAACCTATGTGCTATTGAATTACATGTAGGCGGTGCATGTTGAACCTGCACACCTGAAATATCACTCATGAAGACTGCGATATCATCCAACAAGGCTCCATTCTTATCTCTAGGTCATGATCGTTGCTAAGGATTTGTTGTATTGCATCTAGACAATCACTTTTTATAGTGATGTTTTGCAATTTCACAAATTTAGCTAAATCTAGAACTTCCCTGATAGCAAGCAGCTCTACCAGCTCTGCTTACCTAATATGCTGCACTGTATGTACAAAAGCAGCTGTGAACTTTCCTTGTGATTTTCGAACGAAATGATTGTATTCTTATTAATGTAAAAGATTATATTTTAATCTTTGATGTCAAAATAGAAACCAGAAGCAAATGAAATGACTAAAATATACAAGTCTTTGCTTCTGGTTCTGTGCTCCATCAAAGACTTGCTTCTAGTTCGTAAATGAAATGTTGTATACATGACTAAAATAGAAACCACGTAGCAAGTCTGCACTCTTTGATAAGTACAAAGCATTGCGTTAATCTCCTCCTCTTATTAACCGGTAGAAGTTAATGGAGCTGCATGGTATTTTTTTTATATATATTTTCTTTTGAGAAAATGGACTTTTGATAATTGAGGCAGGTCTTTTGATCTTTTCATGATCAAAGATAGCAAGATGATTTTGTCAAAGATATATGATTGGTGAATTTGCTAATTGCCACTTTTAGTTTGCCTTAAGTTGTGTTCCTCATTAACAAACATCGGTAAGTATTGTTCCTCAACAAAAAGAAAATGCAAGTGTTGTCTTATTGTAGATGGTAGTAGTTGAAAATTTATGGGCCTTTAACAAAAGTTGTAAGTCTTAGATAGGGCTATTATCTAGTTTGGTAATTGTCGAACCGATCGAATACCAATTGATATTTTAGATTTGATAAACCGACATTTTGTTTGTTTTTGGTAAATACTGAATCTACTAATTATCTAAATATTAGCTATATATACTCTAGTTTTCAAAACACATACATGCATATTAAGAAACATAAACATAATTATTTTCTTGCTAATACTAGATTAATAGTACATGTATTTTAAGTAACATGGTAAGGCTTTAGTCTCATATATAAGAGGTCAAGAGTTCGAGCCCCATCAAGAGTGGGAATGGGGTGGGGTTTAAAAAAAAAAAAAAAAAAAGTAACATGGTAAAAGATCGTTAAATGACTAGTTTTATTGAAAATGACTAAAACTTGATGTCAAATGTACATAAAGAGAGCTACAATCAGATAAGCAGATGAATACAATGTTCTCGACAACTTATCAAATTAAATAATCTAGTATTGTTCATTGTAATTTATATTACAAAGAAATACTTGTTGTAAAGTTTTTTTTTTTTTTTTTTGAAGGGGAAAGTTTTATTGCCAAAGAGCCTTAGCTCTGATGGGTACAATCGGATATGAGGAGATCAGAAATACAAGATGGAGCTTATGAGTACCAAGCTTCTTTGAGATGGGACTCGAAACCTATACCAGCCAAGCGGTGTGCAATCCTATTACATTGTCTAGGCACATAATTAATGTTCACGTCCGACAATAGCTTATGGACCTCCAGTATGTCATCAATGAGGCTAGCAAACTCCCCAGCTCCGGAGCGAGTAAGATCTTGAACAGCTGCTAGGCAATCCATTTTGACTATAACTTGTGGCAACTGTAATTGTACCGCCAAGTCTAGCCCTTCCCTTATAGCCATTAGCTCAGCATGTTTTGCAGAGGACACATGGGTGATGTAATGTGCAAAAGCTGCTAGAAAGTGACCCCCAGATCCTCGAACTACTCCACCAATCCCTCCATGTTGTAGTGAGGGTAAGAATGCTCCATCCACATTAATCATTACATGGTTATCTCCAGCGGGCTTCCAAGATTGCTTTACAAGTTGCTTCGGAGTATTCGAAGGAGCTCTAGCCTTGTGAAACTCTTCGAGCCAGGCCATGGCAGTGCATAGAAGAGCAGTTGCAGGTTTGGATTTATTCTCCCATAAAGCTACATTGCGGTTCCTCCATAATGACCAGACAAGCATGAGTAGTTTTTCAAAGATATCTGCTCTAAGTTTTACAGCAGCTTCGAGCATCCATTCCTTAAAAGGCATGTTAGGCACTAGGGACGAATCTAGATGAAAAGGAGTAGCAGAAAATAATTCCACAGCTATCGGGCACCTTGTGAACACATGTGTAGTATCTTCCCAAAACTTGTTGTACAGTTAGTTATACGTAAAGCTGAAATACTGAATTTGGTAGATATGATTAATTACCAAAAAAATTTGTTGGTAATTGGTAGCTCTATTTTAAAACTGAAAACTTTAGTTTTGAAGGTGGTAAGACTCATAACCGATTTGAATAAACCGAGTGACGGCCCTAGTCTTAGAAGTCAAAATTCATTTTTAAGTCCAGATACAATATAGTGTTGTTTATAAGATGCTAAAGCAATATGTTTTATATATATATATATATATATATATATATATATATATATTTGGTTGTGTATGAAAAGCGCCCACCTTGTGGCTCAATATGTTATATTTGAAAGTAGAGTATTTGAAAGCAATACCCTATTTTCAAATATGAGTATTTGGTTAAAAATGAGTCTAATTGGTTTATGAATCACCACAACTCCAACAATGATTCACCAATAGCCACCATGATCGGAAGGTACTCATTAGCAAATAGAGTGCCACACCTAGATCAAGATGGCCGACATCTCTATCCAAGGCCAAAGTTCTCAATTGCCTTCATTTAGAGCTAGTCTGGAATTGCAGTGACTTTTAAAAAAAATGTTGATACTGTGTTGTGAGAATAATCAGCTGTGAATTAAAACAGTTTCGTGTTTGGTATATAATATTTTTAAAAGTGCTGTCAGTATATAAAATAACTGTAAAGTGTGTTTTGATCTACAGTAGCTTCTAAAAGCAACATCTAGGCTTAGAAGCAAATTTGCTGCCAGTGATGTATAACTTTCAATTAAAGCTGATTTTTATTTATTTACCAAATACAATAAAATCTAAAATCTTAAATAAAAGTTGATTTTTTAAAAAGCAAAGCAATCTCAAACAGACCTTAGTAAATTAATCAATAATTATCATATTCTGTTTTATTGCGTTGAAAGTGGCAAGTAAGAGAGAATCTTGCGTGTGGCAGCCGCACGGACAGATGGTGGGGCGGATCAATCACTGTTCAGCAAGAGGGATGTTTTGGATATAGCACTTTAAGAAGCAGGGATAATTTCGAAAGAGAGGAAATTTTTCCTCTCTTCTGATTGGGTGGCCCTAACCCCGCCTAAGAATTTCTCAGTAAGAGAATGGCTGCGTATGAAACAAAGACAGAAATTTGGGGAACAATGAAAGGAGGCTTTGGTTATGGCGCTGGCGTTTGCGTGGCCTGGACGTGACGCTGTTGCCTGTGTCGATTGTCGGTTACATCTGCCTTGTTTAAACTTATGTCTTTGTCTTCTTCCTCCTCTCTCTCGTCCTTTTCCCACACAACACACACTACTTTTCTCGTTTACATTTAAATCCTACGAGCTACAACAACAAGCCTACAAATGAATCCTACGAGCTACAACAATGACAACCTACAACTACACCATCCCATTATCCCATAGACCTGGTGCAAGATATCTGTAGTCCTTTGATCTCGCTTTAATCCAATACTCAACATCTATGTAGAGAAGGTCTTGAATCAGGTGGTTAGATTAATCCACACTCGATTAAATTGTTCATGATACCATTTTTCTAGCTTCTGAATCTAGTCCTTATGATTGTATATACATTCATCATCTATGTTAAAACGTACAGCAAGAAAAGAACGTGCGACAGTAGCAAGCATATTTCGGTACTTCAACGGAAAAATAAAGGGTAATTAGAGGATGGTGTTGTAGATATCAACCTTCATGACATTTTTCATTAACTTGTCGGACTAATTTAGCGATCTGATTGCTTGACACAAGGCCTTTTTCCCGTGTCACACACTGATAGAAAACTTGAAAACACCAAGGGATTTTGATAAATCAAGGTGGCAAGGTGCTAATGCCGATGGTACCTTCAAATCTGTCTAGTTTCAACCGGATCCTTATTCTCTCCCATTAATCTAATAATTCTCATTGGCATAGAATACCAAAACATGCAACACCCACTAGTGTTGGTGGATTCAAGCTGGGTCTAGGCAACTTCAAACATGTCAAAACATGCCTGCCAATTCGTAGTTGATATTGTAACCTGAAGTATTAACAACTAGCATGCTCCTATGACACAGAAAATGGTACAAGTTCAAACTTCAAAGACTTTAAACCTATCTAATTCTAATTGCAGGGTGAACTTTAATACGGATATTTTAGGGAAAACCCAAGAATCCCTAGAGGTAAAGAGCCAAAAGAGAGAATCATCTCAGAAAACCTTAAAAAGAGACTTATTTCACAGGGGGTATTAAAAAAAGAGAGCCTTCCAAGAAAGAAAACAGACTACTATTTTCTTAACTGAGGTACGACCTCCGATATTCACCCCAAACTAGGTTCATCCGCACCACGCCCTCTGAAAAGTTAAACTCACAGCAAATGAATAAAGTATAAACCAACACCGGAGGCTCCATAAACCATATCATTGGCTACTTAATAAACTTCGAATTTACCACTTGAATAAAGTTTCAGACCCCAAAGAAAAAAGCACAAAGCACACTGCTGTTCAAACTCGCCATGTATCTGAATACTTAACAATAAGGGAATAATCAAATTTAAGAATGTCAACTACGACCGAGTCATTGCCCACAACAGAAAGTACAAATGAGAGAGAAGACCGCTCAGCTAACCACTACTGGTTCTCACGATCGAGATCTTTCCCGCGCTGGGGGTGAACGGCTGCATTATCAACAACAAAAATCTACTCAAAAAGGAGGCACATATAATTATTGACATAAAAATACAATGGGGACAAAGCACATGTAAATCCTAAATGCATTGGTGGAATCTAGCATTGAAGCTCAAAGTTGAATTATAATTTTATCTTCACCTAATGCTTCAAGGCATTCTTCCACCTCTTAACCCCCTCCACAAATTAAAAAGAGTTTAGATCTTTGTCAAACCTGTGGTATCTATCGTTGACTGGGCTTGCGGCTCTCTCATAATCAGGACTTCTTCTTGGAGCTCTATCATACTCAGGACTTCTTCTTGGTTCAGCTCTAGAATTCTGACGGGAACCATGGCCATAATCCGGACTAGCCCTATCTCTGCGGTATGGACTTGGAGATCGCCCACGATCATTGCTTCTTCTCCTCTCAGGAGATGTATCACGGCCCCTTCTATCAGGACTGTGGCCATTTCTTCTATCATCATCATCACGAACAGCATACTCCACTGAAATAATGCGGTCCATGAACTTGCTGTGCACCGAAAAGAGACAAACTATGGTTAATAGAGAACATGCTGCAAATAATTGGGATGGTTTCCAACAAAGTGGCTTTTGAAAGAAAAAAATAATAAAAGATAAAGCATTGATAATTTATCTAATACTGAAGTTGTTCCTTCTTTACAATTTAATTCCAAAAGGGTGAAAACATACTGCAGGAGAATGAGAGAGAATTTTTTGGGCATTTTGATAATGGAAAAATATAAAAATTTGGTGACATAAACCAGAACAGCGCATTCAACTTTCCTCACAAGAGAGAAAAAAACTTGGTACAGAATCAAATACCCTAAGCTGTTACAATGAAATTTTAAACAAGCTGACAGCAAAGATCTCTGAATTTATAAATCAAGCAAATAACATAATAGAACTTGTCAAGAAAATAGAACCTTGAATTTGTTGCATCCAATGCTTTGGTAGCATCCTCCTGTGATTCATATTGAATAAATGCAAAATTTCTTCTAATCCTTATGTTCATTATTTTCCCATATAGATCAAAGTGCTTCTCCAGATCCCTTGTCCTGGTATGGATAGGATCAAAATTGATAACAAACAGGGTTTTTGAGGGCTTTGTGTTCGCTGGTGGTTTTTTTGAATCATCAGATCTCCTAATCCCGCGTTCATGCTACAATCAGAATATAGAGTGATAAGTGAGTGCAAACCTGAGACAAAATAATCAAGTAGAGTCGCTGACATGAAGTTTATCAATGTGATCATATGCAGTACAAACATTACACAACTTGAGAGAGAGGTCTAGAAACATGAAGCAGACGAAAGATATGCATCCTTTGTGATGTTTTGACCAACAAAATCACAATAAAATACAGATGAGGTGAAAACTCAGAATCTAGTAAAGTATAACACTTGTTTGTGTTAGATCCTGATATGGGTGTTGGTAAAATTTTTGTTAATTACGCTATTGAACAAACCATAAACTGATAAATGATTGTGTTGAAAACCAACGACATTACCTTGGTCCACTCAATACGAAGACGGCGTCCCTTCCTACCAAATTCTGTCCTGTCAAGCTTTCGAATTGCATACTCAGCATCTCGCTCATCATCCATATAGACAAAGGCAAATCCTATTTAAACGATAGACAGAAGCAATCCTATTAAAACCAACATGCTATGTAACCAAAGCAAGTGCAATTGAGTTAACCAAACATATTTTCCTATGCACAGTTACTACGGGCAAATCCTAAAATATGACAAAATCTTGACTTCTGAAAAACTAACAAATTCTGTACATACAAAAACATCTGTTAAGAAGTAACACAAAACCTGCCATTGGCTGCGATATCATCATGGAATCTATGATGGAACATGTCGGTAATTGAACACGGAGGAAAAGTCATGAGGAAAGAAAAAGCAATGGTCTGAGGGAAAGTATGATGGCAGGGCTAGGGCAGATCATATTAATTCTTCTCGAAAAATAAACTGAACCGTGCCACATGCTAGAAAAGAAATGCAGACAAGCAGTTCCATCCAAGAAGAGCATGGACATTCCAAGTAATCCTGCGCCAAAGAAATTGTTGAGTAGGGCGGTTTACACTTCAATAAAAAGTTACCTGCTTCTCTGAAAATACCGTGTACACCCATTCAAATAATAATTTAAGGGAGAAGACATTGACCCTTTAGAGTAACAGCTAAAATCTTTTCTTAGATAATATGCCTTTCTTTTATGTTTACTACATATCAGAGACCAGAGAAAGAGCTCAAGTTTCTTAATACGAAGGAGATGCCCTATGGATGAGTATCACTACATTACGATCACTATACTTTTCCTTTAACACAAACCTCTCACATACTTTCAATTGACGGGAGAATCAGTATTTCCACATGCCAATATTTTGATAAGAACATGAGAAAAAAGGTTATGGAACATAACCAGACCATGCATTTGTTGATATACGAAAAGGGTCAATGAGGTATATCTTAAATGCAACATTTTTCACTGGTTGTACACCACAGATTTCCTTTCCTAGAACTTATCCAGGAAACCCACTCTAACTCAACATCATTCAGAAATATAGTCCAATTATATATCAGCCACATAGCAGAATATCATGGTTGTTGAAATAGTCACATCTGTAGGAGGAGGACAAAAGTCCCCTATTAAATTACTCTGTTGCAGTAGGACTTGCTGTTACAGCTCAAAAAACCATTCTACTTATCAAGCTTAACCCCTATCACTCATCTCAGAATGATAAGAATAGCTGCTCAAACTTCAATCCACATTACTTCACACATAACATACCCGAGCAGGATGTCAGTCACTTCAGATATATCAGCACAGTTGACATACAGAAGATCTTTCAACACAATACATATCCAACAAACTCAAACGAAAAACAAATGAAACAAAACAACCACCATACAACATACAACAGTCAATAAACACTCACAATTCAGGGTAGTAATAGCAAAAATTGAACCTTTAATAAAAGAAAACTTATTTACCAGACTTAACATCCACCCTATCGACCTTCCCATACTTATTGAAAAGCCGCTCGACATCCGATTGCCTTGCATCAAAATCCAAGTTGCCACAGAAAATAGGCTTCATTTTCTTCAAGCTCCAATCTTTTTACGCCCTACCAGACATGATAACATCACAGTTAGGTAAATACAAGCACAGAGTGAGCTCTATAACCCTTGAGATATACAAAAAAGACAGTCAGTTTTACTTTAGCAGTGATCTGGGTAAAGAATTATGAAGCTTTCAAGCACCTAAGAAAGTGAACCCAGGTAGTCAAATTGAGGATCACAACGTTTAAATCATGAAGCAAACAAACTAAACTACAATATGAAAAGTAAAAAAGCTGGGTCTTTATTGACACAAGCTAGTTACTTGAGTTGAAGACATTCAAGATCTGAGCTTTAGTACCTTGGAGTATTTTGAGGGAGAGCTGAGAGGAACCCTAGTTGAAGTAGTCGCGCCAACAGCTCTTGAAATGCTTTGAAGCTCGAAGACAACCCGAACAGTCCGTCTGCCTAGGTTCTAACAGATCGAGGGAAAGTACGTCGAACGGCGCCGTATGACTTCCCTACTGTTTGTAACCCTAATTTTGGAGCCCCCCACTTGGATATGACGTCATTATATCTGGATATTTTGGTCTTTTTTCTTTTTTTTGAAGAACTTTTTTTTTTTTTTTTTGAAAGGCTAGATATTTTGGTCTTTAAAATATTATTATTATTATTATTATTTTTTTTTTTATGAGAACTAAAGGGCAGCACCCATTTTGGAACCAATGCAGAAGCATTAGCAACTTGAGTTCCTAGTCTAGGAGGCAAAATGATTTGTATGTAATCACATAACAATCCAAGTAAATGACACGCGCTGTACACGCTCAATTTAGAAACCTTAGAGCTCTGCTAGGGTTCATCAGATTTGGCTTTTGGGCCGTCGGAAGAGTAAGGTGGTGGCCACCGTGGCGGGACATTTTTTTCCCCTTACTCAAAAGCAGAGGTGCGATTGGTAAGACAGGTTCACTACCTGAGGTTGTAACCAGAAGATATTCAAACCAGGGAAAGTTCTCGTGGAAGATCTGGATTAGATTCAATTGGATCTGCCTTGGAAAGGAAAATCCAGGAGGAACATGCCCAGAAATTATCTACCATGCCTTGGAGATTGAAGATATTACCAGCTCGAGGAGCAAATGGAGTCATGCGCTCATTGGGAAGGACCAAGTTTCGCAAAGAACCAAGATCGATTCATTGCATATCCAATACTGCAGATTTTCAAGACGACAAGGATAAGTGAGGTACGCCGTCCTGATCCATCATTATCTCTAGCCCGATTATCTAAAGTTTATTTATTAGCTTGGTTATCAGTTCCTATTTTGAATATTACCGGTAGATTTGGGTTGATTCATTCAACCATTAAGAATTGGGTTGTCATTAATTACACTACCATTAGGCTGCTCTTAGTTAATTATCGCTTCGAGGTTTGCGTTAATTATCAACCCCTTGCATGCGTTGTGCATCTCTCGAGGCCAACGGATCCAAACACCCCCCCCCCCCCCCCAGGAAACGATCAATATAAAGGTAGCTAAGTATGAACCATTTAACCATCAACAACCTCCAGTTCCCCTACTTAGACCAAGGAAAACCATGGCCTTCAGCCCAAATGCTAGAGCTCACTCAAACTCTCTGGCCTAGAGCTAGAGTACCCAGAACCTTCAATCCCTATCTGAGACCTGGACCAAATGAGCCTGCATTTAATGCAGATGTAGGTTCCGCCAAGATAGCGGTTCAATGGAATGAAACTGAGGTTATAGTTCCTCGCATAGTCACAAGCCAAAAAGAACACATGACCAACTACTGCCTTGTGGCCAAGGTGTTTGGGAAGAAAGTGCCCTTCAAGAAAGTCATTAGGAAGTGTCGCCAAAACTGGGCCAACTTAACTGGCAAAGTCAAGCTCAACCAAATGGCGAATGGTTGGTTTGCTCTTGAGTTCTCCATGAGTGAAGATGTCAACTTCGTGCTCGAGAACAGGCCTTGGTTTGTAAAAGGCCGCATTTTCCACATCAGGAGATGGTCACCATCATTTGATCCGGTCTATGCTACTATTGAGACTCTGTTTGTCTAGATCAGGCTACCAAACCTACCCCTTCACTACTGGGACAGAATTGCTATTCAGCCAATAGTAGGCGTTCTTGGTAGATTTGTCAAAATTGACGAACGAACTGAGAATGGCGAGAATTACATCTTTGCTAGGGTTTGCATGGAAATCGACCTTAGGACTCCACTAAAAAGAGTTCTCCTTATTAGAGATGAAGATGAGGAGGAAGCTGATCTGCTTATTGATCTAAGGAGTGAACCAGCCAGGGTGTTCGTGTCCTACGAAGCTGTTTTTGAGGTCTGCTTTGAATGCGGGAGCCATAGGCACAAAATCAGAAGCTGTCCCTTCAAACAGGTGGAAAGACACTTTGTGATGGTGGATCGTGCTGAGTCGGATGAGGATATTGAACCAGTCAAAATGGAGTTAGAGCCTGAGCTCCAGGGACTTATCTCTGAGAAAGTCATGCTCTACTTTCCACAACCAGTCAGGAGTGAGATGCCTGAGACCAACAACGTTGATCTCAACCCCCCATCCCCAGGCTGGAAGTTGGTGCAACGGGGTGGGAAAGGAAAGGAGGCTGAAAATGTCATTAAGCCAAAAAAGAAGATGATTGAGGCTTTTCTGGGAAGAAACCAAGATGGGAAGTCAAAGCTAGTCCAAGGAGGGAAAAGTTATAAGGATGCAGCTAAAGGTGTAGGCAATGTCATCATTGGCGACAAAGGGAAGTATGCCAATCTTGAGAAGTACCAGGAGGACAGTGAGTCAGATAATGAGGGAGATGGGGTGAGTTCCTCCACTTGTTCATCTCTTAATGAAATTTTGTTCAACGATCTTAAAGAAATTGCTAAAATCCATGATTTGAGTGATTCTACCCCTGATCCCAGTGATCATACTGACAAGGTTCTTTACTCTCCCTTGAACCCTATGGATTATTATTATGCTAACTTTAGCTCCCCGCTGAGATTGCAGTATGAAAACTACAAGATAGCTAAGGATGTAGGTATGATTGAGGAAGAGGCCCTTAAGTTCATGACTGCTGAGAACCAATTGGGTCTAAGAGCTCAGAAACAGGTTGGTAGGGACAGCCCCAACTCTAGCATGAGGGCAATAAAGATGCAGATTAGTGATGATGGGGACTATAGGAGCCCCAAGAAGAGAACAAGGGACATGGTGGAAGACTTGAATATGGCTGAGGCTGAAAACAAAGAGGGAAGCAGCCCTCCTTCTGTCAATAAGCTAGAATGAAGATTGTAAGTTGGAATAGCAGGGGCAGCGCTTGGCCCGGTTTTTGTGCGCAATTAAACTTCTATGCTTCCAGTTTTTATGCTGATGCCCTATGTGTCCTAGATACTAGGGCATCTTCTAATATCCTAAATAAGACTACTAGGAAGCTAAGTTATGATTGTGGGGTGGTAGTTCCTACCCAGGGCCAGTGTGGTGGTATCCTTCTGCTTTGGAAATCTAGGATGCTTAATATTAATGTTATTGCTTGGCATAATCGTTTTCTGCATTGTTATGTTACTGAGAATGCCTCAAAGAAGGCTTGTTTTATTACTTTTATTTATGCCTACCCCCAAAAAGAAAAACAACCTGAACTGTGGAATGAAATCTTAAACTTAAAACCCCCTGATAATGAACCTTGGATCCTTATTGGAGACTTTAATAACATTTTGACCTTAATGAAAAACTGGGAGGAACCTAAACAATTACCAATCATATGATAACTTTAGTAACTTCCTCAATAATGCAGGAGTTGTGTCCCTAAATGCGATTGGAATGCCATATACTTGGACAAATAAACATCAAAATGAGGATGTTATCTATGAAAGGCTTGACAGGGCTTGTGTCAATGCCAGCTGCATCAATTTATTTCCCTTACTTTCTTTAGAAAATTTCCCCATAGTTAACTCTAATCATAGTCCAATCTGTCTTTCCCTTGGCATGACACAGAATAAAATACCCAGACCTTTTCGTTTTGAAGCCATCTGGGCGTCACATAAAAATTTTAAAATAGTTGTGGAGAATATTTGGAGGAAGAATCCTGAACCAAACCCCTTAAAGAATTTTCTTGCTATCAAAAGCCATATCTCAGGTTTTATGAAAATTTGGAATAAAAATGTCTTTGGTGATATCTTTCAGAAAATGACTATTTTGCAGGAAAAGAAATATGATGTGCAACAACAACTCATGTTGTTTCCAGACTCAGTTACTCTCAAGGAATAAGATGTAAAAATCCATGAAGTTTTGAGTCAATTATACAAGGAAGAGGAACTCTTCTGGGCCCAAAAGGCAAAAGTAAACTGGTTAACCTTGGGGGACAAGAATACAAAATTCTTTCAAACCCAAGTTATCCTGAGAAGAAAGCAAAATTACATATCAGGCATCAAAGACAGAAATGGATGCTGGGTTGAGCACGAGCATAATTTAGCCAAAGTCTTTATTCATGATTTCAAAAAGCGCTTCACTTGTGACTTTGTGATCAACACAGAGAATCTAGATAACTTTATGGTTCATATACAGTCTGTAATAACTGATGAGGACAATAATCGCCTTCTTGAACAGGTAAAAGAAGAGGAGATCAAAGAAGCCTTGTTGTCCATTGGAGCACTCAAAGCCCCTGGACCAGACGGCCTCCATGCATACTTCTACCAGAACTGCTGGGAGGAGGTAAAGCATACTATCATCCCCATGATTAAAGCTTTTTTCTTTGACAATTTTTCGCTAAGTGACATGAATCACACTAATATTGCTCTTATACCCAAAATAGATAAACCACAAGAGGTTGGCCATTATAGGCCAATTAGTCTCTGTAATGTTAGCAATAAAATCATTACCAAAATCCTTGTTAAAAGACTAAGGCCCCTTTTAGAAAAATGCATCTCTAAAAACCAAGGGGCTTTCGCACCTGGCAGAGCCATTCAGGATAATATCCTAATAGCCCATGAAATTTTTTCAGATTTCTAGAGGAAAAAGAAAAGTTCCACCGCTATGGTGGTCAAGCTTGATCTTGAAAAAGCTTATGACTTCTTAAACTGGCAGTACATTAAAACCTGCCTTGTCAAATTTGGTTTTCGCCCTTCTTGGATTGATAGAATTATGAACTATATTATTAATGTTTCCTTCTCTATACTCATCAATGGAAAGCCAGAAGGTTGGTTCAAGCCTTCTAGAGGTATAAGACAAGGTGATCCCTTGTCCCCCTACATTTTTATACTGTGCATGGAGCCACTCATTAGGCATATGAACAAGCTTGCTGAGAATGAAAAATCCCAGGTAGGCCTTTTATCTTCCCCTTTAGGCTACAGGATTTCTAATCTGGTGTTTGCAGATGATTGCCTCCTCTTTGCCAAAGCTAATCCCAAAGCAGCCAGAAACATTCTAAAGACTCTTACTTCCTTTTCGGTGGCTTCAGGACAAAAAGTAAACTTTAATAAATCCTCCCTTTATTTCTCTCCCAATGTGAACAACCATATCAAAACTAACATTGTGAATATTCTTGGCATGCAGCAGAGAAGCACAATTGGCAAATACCTAGGCATCCACAACGTGGTCTTCTGGAAGGACCCTATTAATAGCAAGGAACTCATGCTCAGAATCAATAATAAGCTGGTTGGGTGGAAGAAATGCACACTCTCAAGAGCTGGAAGGGCAACCCTAATAAAAACTAATCTCTCAGGTATGCCAAACCATGTTATGTCTTGTTTTAAGTGCTCTACAAAAATAACTAATGCTATTGATAAAGAAGCTAGGAACTTTTTCTGGGGATCCATTGCTAGGGGTCCTCCGGTAGCTTGGGAACAGGTATGCACCCCTAAAGCTATTGGTGGCCTTGGAATAAGACCGACAAGCTTTTACAATAATGCTGCCCTTACCAAACTTGCTTGGAAAATGCTTACTGAGCCTAACAATTGGTGGGTACAGATTATGAAAAGGAAATACCTGAGGAAGGTCTCCTTTTTCCAAGCTCGGAAGAGACCTTCCTCCTCTTTTGCCTGGAAAGGTATTCTGGATAGTAGAGAGCTCTTAAGTAAGGGCATCAGATGGACTATAGGAAATGGAAAAAATATTAATTTCTGGACTTATAATTGGGTTTTTCCCTTTCCCCTAGTGAACCTAGTTCCAAATAATCAACTAAACTCTATTAATTGGGATGCTGCTGTGAGTGCACTACTAGAAATCTGTTCATTTACATCACGTCATTTAAATCGGTTAGACTTGCACATGATGTAAAAAAGTAAGTTAACATCGTTTTAGAAAAATACCGATTTAAATGTATAACATTAACATCGGTTCTTAAAATGACCGGTGTTAAAAGTTTTGTTTGAAAATTTGCGGGAACCTCATTTTCGTGGACGCGCTAAGTGTTTTAATGAAATCAAGGACGCGGGGAGGAAAACTTAAAATTTTCACACTTAGAAAAAAAAGCACCCCGCCCGACCCCAAAACCAAAACTCAAACCCTAAGAGGCTAAGCTCAGTCTCGACCTCCATTTTGAACCCATACTCGAGCTCCTCCCAAAACTCGACTCAGTCGAACTCGCGGCCACTGTTAACCTTCATCCAGTCCTTCATCTTACGCGCCTCCCACTACGACAACGTCCGCTGCTGCCCTTCATCAACTCTCGCTGTTGCCCTCCCCCTGCCAAACCAATAATGTCGACGCCGACCAAGCATTGTGCTCCGAGGAGGAGGAGGACATCATCCAGGCTTTTCTAAACGGCTACGTTCCGTCTTAGTCTCTCGATTTAAAGGTCGGCAACTGCAAGAAATCGGCAGCGATTCGGCGCTAGTGGCTTCAAAGAACGACCGGGAGGCCACTGGGTAATACAGGGCGACTGTCGAAGGTGCAGATCTGGACTCTTTAAGGAGACGAAGTAATCTTTGTAAGTATGATTGTTTTAGTATCAAGTTGTCCAACTTTTATCAAGTTCTTCAGATACAAAGCAGCCAACTTTTATGAATTTGGTACCAAATTGACCGACTGGTAATACAGGGCCGCAACTCGAGTTTGAAGAAAAGCCCAACTGATTCCTGTATCGAAACATCGTTGCTCCCTGGAGGATTTCTCTCTCAACTCGACCACTTCAGGTACTGCTCAGATTAAATTTAAATGGTACTGAATCGATGTGGGTTTTTATATTGGAATTTTGAGCAAGTAGTTGATTTTAGCTGGTTTAGAGTTTAGATAGATTTCTGGGTTTTTGTTGTGATATTTCGGCAAATCCGATGTTACCTTGGGGTAAATGAGGTGTCGTTTCTCTTTGTTTGCAGATTCTTTGGTGTGTTTTCTGAATTGTGTTATGTTTGCCTCTGCATATATGTGGGACCTTTAGGAAGACTTAATGTGTGTCTGGTCGTATTGAGTGACTATCCACCTAAACAATACAAGTGTTAACTACTCTTTCCTCTGATTCATTTGTATATGACCATTATTAGAGACTAGGAATGTTACTTTCGATATTGGATTAAGCCTCTTTCTCTTATCAAATCAAACGATGTTTAATTGTTGTTGATGTCGAATCCGAATATGTGTTGTATATAAGGACAGTGGTTAGGAGATTAAGAAGTTGAATGGATTTTCAGTTAAAAGTTATTAGTTTTCAATCTCAAAGTAAGGAACTAAAGCTGTTTAGTACCTGCATTGTTTCCATAGCATCTTCTGTCTCTAAGTGTGAAGAAGGAATGTGGGAGTAATTTTAAAGTGAGGGACTAAAAGATGAGTTATGGAGTTATAGTTTAAATGTTGTTATTGCTCTTAACAGCTCAACCCTACCTTTGCAGCTTTTGATTTCTTCATCTGTTGTTGTTGTTGTGGAGTTAATTTTTTTCTTTTTCTCTTTCCTTCTTAGTACTTTGCATTTCTTTTAGGTTCGTCACTCACATGGTTTGCATTCCTCTTATCCTATTGCTGTGTTCTGTGGATATTTGTATCTAACTCACCCGTTTCAAATTACGCAGTTGGAAGAATTTAAACAGCGTGCATTAGGCAACTTGGATGAACCCTTTGTCAAGCCTGCATAAATGAGAAGCAACCATTGCACGTGTTGATGGTCAGTGTTCATTCAATGTTGATTCTTGGTGCCTTATAAACAGAATAATGTTGCTGTATTTGTTTTGTGTGCACATGCCTTTACTCTTTCTCTACTATTTTTTTAATCCATAACCCAATACATGTCTCATTTATTAGGTTGAACCAAATGTATCAAACAAATCTCGTTTTACTTGAGCTGGTCTCAACTCTTTGTTTTTGTTTTAAAACTTACAACTACATAATGATTCTGAAATCTATGTATTTTGGATCATATTAGCTCTATATATTGGGTTCTTGTTCAGTTTAGACATAGTCGGTTGTGGAACTTATATCTATCCTATAATGAATAAATATGTTGAGTAGTATATAGAGGTGCACTATGACTTAAAAGAATGAACTGAACTATCATTGGACTGTTTTTTTTTTTTTTTTCATAATCTTATGTCGTTGTAGTAAAGTCCTATTCAATTTTAATATTGCAATAATCTGATCTTGGTTATCTTAATAAATTGTAAGATACCAAGTTGGTTGGAAGGAGCAGCAGGTTAAGAGCGGGTCTTCAAGGCGAAACTAGTGTTGAGTAGTGAAATCCAACTGTTCAGGTTAGTAACCCAACTCTTCTGCTTTGGTTTGTTTATCAACTGTATGAAGTGTTTAGCTAATTTTTAGTTGATGATTGGTGTATGAAGTTTTTGAAGTGATGATTATGAGTCTTTTATTTGTGCATGAACTGTATGGCAAGTTGAAAATCAGTCTTGAATATGTATATGAAGTGTTGAACGATTGTAATTCATCTTTGGTTTGTTGTCCAGTTTTGATTGGTTAAATTAATTTACTTTTTCATGATGTTTCAGCAATGGATAAATCTTGGATTAATGAAGATAGGGATACTTTGAAGTACCAATTAGGTGTGGAAAATTTTTTGATTTTTGCTTAAGAAAATGCTAGTAACCGTAAAAGAATTCCTTGCCCTTGTTCAAGATGTGTAAATTTCAAAAAAAAGTCTAGTAAAGTGATTAGGGGCCATTTGTATGATTACGGCTTTTGTTTGAGCTACACAAGCTGGATATGGCATGGAGAACCCTCTTTGTCCTCCTGTGCTAGTGCGCCTGGTGGTTTTGGGGCAGACCAAAACCATCAAGTTGGGTCTGAAACTGTTGATATGTGTCAAGCAGCCTTTAATGAGGGTGATTATGATGAGGAGTCATTTGAGTTTAATAAGTTTGTTGAGGATGCAGAGAGACCTTTATTTGAAAATAGTGAACGCACTAAGTTAGATTCATTGGTGCAACTTCATAACTTGAAAGCTAGGTTCGGTATGAGTGATACTTGCTTTTCTGAGTTACTTTCCACTGTTGGGTCATTGCTTCCTAAAGATAATGTACTCCCTCAAAGTCTATATGAGGCAAAGAAGACTCTCAGTAATTTAGGGCTGCAATATGAGAAAATTCATGCATGTCCTAATGACTGCATATTGTATAGGAAAGAGTTTGCCGTTGAGATCACTTGTCCTAAGTGTGGTTTGTCTCGTTGGAAGCTAAAGAAGGATAAAACTGTTAAAGTGGGGCAACCAGCGAAGGTGTTGTGGTATTTTCCCATAATTCCTAGATTCAAACGCTTATTCAAATCTGCCGACACTGCTGAAATGCTTAATTGGCATGAGGACAAGCGAATTAAGGATGGACACATGCGCCATCCAGCGGATTCTCCTGCATGGAAGTTGGTAGATTATAAATGGCCTGACTTTGCTGCAGAGTCAAGAAATCTTCGGTTGGCTTTGTCAGCTGATGATATTAATCCACATAGTTCTCTAAGTAGTAGGTATAGTTGTTGGCCCATAATATTGGTGACCTACAATCTTCCTCCGTGGTTATGTATGAAGAGGAAGTTTATGATGTTATCTCTATTAATATCTGGTCCGAAACAACTGGGAAATGACATTGATATCTACTTAGAGCCTTTGATTGATGATTTGCAAAGTTTGTGGCAAGGAGTTCATGATGTCTATGACGCACACAGAAGAGAATATTTCTCACTCAGAGCTGTTTTATTGTGGACCATCAATGACTTCCCCGCATATGGAAACTTATCGGGATGCACCACTAAATGATACAAAGCATGTCCAATTTGTGGTGACAAAACTTCAGCCACACATTTGCCCCACAGTAGGAAAATGTCTTATAGCTGCCATCGCAAGTACTTGCCACGTCATCATCCTTACCGGAGGTAGAAAAAAGCTTTTAATAATGACCAAGAATTTGAAGTTGCACCTGCACCGTTATCCGGAGAGGATGTGTTAAAGAGGGTAGAAGATATTAACTATGAGTACGGAAAGGGAAAAAAGAAGAAGAACTCAGATTCTGCCTGTACTCCTTGGAAGAAAAAATCCATTTTTTTTAACTTGGAGTATTGGAAATCTCTTCATGTTCGCCATGCTCTCGATGTAATGCATATTGAGAAGAATGTTTGTGAGAGTGTGATAGGTACACTACTAAATATGCCTTCTAAAACAAAAGATAGTGTGGCTGCCCGCTTAGATATGGTTGACATGGGTGTTAGACTTGATTTGGGTCCGGATATTGGGGAGAAAAAAACATATTTACCTGCTGCCCCTTACACTTTGTCGAGGGCAGAAAAGATAAAAATGTGTACTTCTTTCTTGTTTATGATAGTTCCTTATGGTCATTCATCAAACATAAAAAATTTGGTATCCATGGATGATTTGAAGTTGTATGGATTGAAATCCCATGATTGTCATACATTAATGCAGCAATTGCTTCCGGTGGCTATTCGTTCGGTGCTTCCCAAGCATGTTCGGATATCTATAATGAGGTTGTGCTTCTTCTTTAATGCTTTGTGCACCAAAGTGGATGATGTGTCGAAGTTGGATAAGTTGCAATCTGATTTGGTTTTGACCTTGTGTGAGCTAGAGAAGATATTTCCTCCCTCCTTTTTCGACATAATGGTTCATCTCACTGTGCATCTAGTTAGAGAAGTGCGATTATGTGGGCCTGTTTTCTATAGATGGATGTACCCTTTTGAACGGTTCATGAAAGTTTTGAAGGGGTATGTTCGCAATCGTTTTCATCCGGAAGGTTGTATAGCCGAGAGTTATGTTGGAGAAGAATCTGTGGAGTTTTGCTCCGAGTTTGTTCACCATTGTGATCCAATTGGAGTTCCTAAGGATTCAAGTAAGTTGTGTGGACCACTTTCTATTGCAAAACTAAAGTCCATAGATGAGAAAGAGAGAGACCAGGCACATCTTCATGTCCTATCCAATAATGCTGAGGTGGATCCGTATAAGAAGTAAGTACTATCAACTTTTATTTTTATCGTAAATCTAAATTAAGCTAGGCTCAAACATTTTCACATTCGTTTTTATTATTTTTTATGTGGATAGGGCACATAGAAAGATTGTGGAGCAGTTGTACGGGGGAAAAAATAAGAGTAAACAATGGCTATTAAGTGAGCACAATCGTACTTTTGCAGATTGGTTTCAATCCAAGGTCAGTACCTATTGTGTTCAATGCTAAGTTATATAAGAATCAAATATAGTTAAATACTCAAGTAACTTCATATGGCTGTTTTATAATCAGGTTTTAGTTGAAATGAAGGAAAATCGTAATAAGGTTTCAGAAACAATTAGGTGGCTAGCTGGAAAACCGAGTTTCAGAGTGTTTACTTATGAAGGTTATATTTATAATGGAGTTAAGCACTTCACAAAGCTGCGAGATGAGGCAAGAGCCGTCCAAAATAGTGGGGTTTCCTTATTGGCAAAGACGATGCAGGTGTCTGGCGCTAAGGATAAAAATCCGGTGGAGAGTGATATGACTTTTTATGGGGTTATCGAAGAGATATGGGAGCTTGACTATCATGCTTTCAAAGCCCCATTGTTTCTGTGTAAATGGGCAGCGAATGAAAAAGGAATCAAACAAGATGAGTTTGGTTTTACACTTGTTGATCTTAATCATGAAGGCCATAAAAAAGACAAGTTTGCTTCTGCTGGTCAAGTGAAGCAAGTATTTTTTGTGGAAGATCCACTTGATTCCCGCTGGTCCGTTGTACTAAGCACCCCAAATAGAGACTATCGGGATTGTCTCTATGATGATGATCTAGGGGACACCACCTTGGAACATCAACCATTTTGTGCTGAAATACCCGCTTGTGATGAAGACGAGAATGAGGCTGATGCCACTTATCTAAGAGAGAATGTTGAGGGGTTTTGGGTCAACCAGTTCACTACTCCAAGAGAGCATTAGTAGATTTTGTTTGTGTTGTAATATAAGTGGCTTATATTATTGTGTGATGTATTTTAGTTGAACACTATGCTATTGCTTATATGCATCAATTCTGTTATGTATCCGGTTCCTTATTTTAATTATCTTTTAATTCGACTCTATTGAATCTATTTTCTTTTAATTGCCTCCATGTTTTGTTTAGAACTATAATCTGATTGCTTCTCTGCTGTTTGCATTATGTAACACTTTGTTGGTGCATTGTGATCAGATAGCTTGAAGAAATGGGTTCAAAGAAGACGGGAAAATCAAAAGAACGCAAAGATTCAACAAAAAAAGTGGAGAAGGTTGCTAGTCCAAATGACACTGATGACGTGGTTGATGATAAGGATGACCAAGTATCAGCTGAAACTATGACGACCACTGAATCAGCGAAAGGAAAAACCAGAGGGAAGCGAACTGTGGCTGCAATGTACAAGGTAGTGGTGAAGAAAGCAGTTGGGAAGAAATTTAAAGTTACATACAGCGACACGGGCAATCCAAACGGCAGAACACGGCACACTCTACAGTCATATATAGGCATGTTGGTGCGGACAATGGTTCCCATCAACGTGGACAGCTGGCCTGAGGTGGATCCTGATTTGAAAGCAAATATTTGGACAGATATTCAGGTACTCCTCTACTTTTCTTGCCTTGCTGCAGTTTGAGGTGGATTAAATGGATTAAACTTTCAGCTGCTCTTGTTTACTCAATGCTTCTTAAATTCTAAGTGTTTTCTGTTTTTTTATTACAATATAAGTTTTTACTGATCATTATTTACTTGGGAAGCTGAAATATGTGTTCACTGATCCTTATTTACACTTTAGTACTCCTATGTACACATTTATTGTTTCTTTGCAAGCTTGATATGAAAAAGTAATAATTTTGAGTAAGGCTATCTAATCCTGATATTACATTTGTTGCATAGGATACATTCAAAGTAGCCCCTGAAAGCAGAAAACTAGTGTTGTCATCAGCTGGCGTGAAATGGAGATACTTCAAGACCACATTAACAAGGAAGTATGTTCTGCCATTCTTGGGAAAGAAGAAAAAATTGAGAAAGCCACCAAAGCAGTACTCCTATGTTGGCCTACAGCCGTGGAAGGAATTTGTAAAACAACGGACTAGTGAGGAATGGCTGGTATGCTCCTATTGTGTATAAGGCTGTGTTGTATTCTATGTATACATTTTCTGTGTGAGTTGAAACATATTTTATGCAATAATTGTGCTTAACATGTATATGCAGAAACTTCATCAAAAACAAAGTGAACGAGTGAGGAAGAGAAAGTACCATCACAGATTATCAAGAAAGGGATACCTTGGATTAGAGGAGGAATTGGTTAGGATATGCTAGTCTTCATTTTTTCACCTCAAATTTTTTTTTTCTATAATGTGTTCCCTCATGGTTTTATTTGCTGCACAGAAACGAAAGTTGCCTGAAGGAGAGGTAATTGATCGTGCAATTATGTGGAAGAAAGCCCGTATACCAAAAAATGGAAAGATAGATGAAGAACTCTCATTGGTGGCAGCAAAAATAGTAAGTCCAGATTTTTAAGTTGAGCAATTTAAGGTGTATCATCACCTCATCTAACTTGTGTTTACATATTTGATTAGGATGAACTGTTGGAGAAGAAGAGTAAAGGTGAGTTGGAAATCTCAGGGAGTAGTGATGTCTTGTCTCAAGCTCTAGACACTCCTGAACACTCAGGTAGGGTGAGGGGTGTTGGAGGCTTTGTCAACCCATCCTCCTACTTTAATCTGCCAAAGAAGAAAATGATTCGAATTACAAAGGCAGATATGTTGGCCCGTGATAAGGAGCGTGATAAAGAGATGGAGGACACAAAGAAAATGCTTCTTGCGCAGCAAGCAAAGACGGAAGCCATGTTATATCAAAGGATTGCACAACTAGAAGCACTAGTAACAGGGAAGACAGCCATGCATCCGCCTGCCACCGGGGACAATGTCATTTCCCCTATATCCGACAAAGGCAGCTTCCATGATAAATCAAGAATTGACAAATCTGATCATAATGATGCCAAGGTCATGGAAAATATGGAGGAATGTGACATTATACATACTCCTGGAAAGGTAGCAATATATGTAGTTTTATGTGAATTCTAATAGTTGCATATAAATTATTGCTTTAAACCTTTGGTAGATTTGATCACTTTCTTTTTCCCCTCTTAGGGTGCCGGGGTATGTGAGCTAGCAGTGGATAATATAAATAATATAGTTGCTTTCGGTTCCGTATTCGAAGAGGGGGAACTAAGCAAGACACTGCATGGAGTTCCACTTAAGGAGGGAACTGTTCGTGTATCGGTGGATGGTATACTAAAACCAGATGCGGTGCTTCCTTTCCCCATCGAGGGTGAGATGGAATTCGTTAGGGAAGCTCTTGGGAGTCACGTAGCTTGGCCTGACGATCTTGTTGTGCGGACAATGTTTAAGGTACGTTTGGTTGATGAGTTTTCTGTTTCGGTAGGTTTTGGCTTAGGTGTTGTTTAATTGCTACATGTTATATATATGCTGCATCTTTTAGCAATATATTAAATGCAATATATGCTACCACTTGAGAGAAAACCAAAACTGAAAGTATAGCTTTCTGTTATTAGCAAGTTGAATCTGCAACACCAAATAAATGACAAAGTTTCTCATCTTTATCATAACATTTCATTGATTATTCATTAATTTATTTTATCTTTTTATAGAAAACAAGGTGCAGCTCTAATTACATCAATATGTTGTTGCATCTTTTATGACAGTTCAATTGTTATGGAAGAATAGTGGTAGAAGTTTGTTACCAATAGATAATGGCAGTTGGGTTGTGGTATTAATGATGTAAAATTTATGGGGTTTTGCAGAAAAAGAAGAAGAATCCGCAATTCTTCAAGTCATTGTTTGATCAAGTTGAGATTAATCCGTGGGTGCCAAAGCGCTGCAAGTTGTTGTATAAACATGCAACAACTATCATGAAAGAAACGGGGAGCTCAATAAGCATGGTGTTTTCTAAAGAAGTGTTTGGCGAACCCACACAACTCTTTATCTTGTCTGAGAATGTGATTAATCTGTTGGAGATGCAGTGGATTGGCCAAGGAGTTATAGCAGCATATGAAGGGTAAGCTTCACTTTCTCTAGTGCAATAATTCTTATTTTGTTTATGCAACAATTCAAATTAAGTGATATCAGCCAAGTTTCAACTATATATAAGACTTTGATCCTAGATATTTGTGGAAAAATTCGAACATATTTATTCTAGTCTAGCAAATGGTTATGTTTGGAAATGTGATATGGATTATAGGGTTTTGCTGCATTTCATATCTTAGCTTTTGACACAGGTACTTGCATGAACTTATTACTGAAAGGGACCTTTTGGACAACTTTGCTTTTGTTGATCCGGCAGCTACATATAATTGTCAAAGACCGGACTTTGTGCGGTACTTAGTTGATCGGTTAAAAGAGGGAAAATCTGATCGTATTTTCTTTATGCCTTACAATCCGGGGTAATGCTGCAATATTTTTAGTATACTTGGTATTATTAAACTGCTTTTATATTTTGCATAATGTTGACTTCATTTTTATTGCAGGCAGCATTGGATATTAACTATCCTATGGGAAGGTGAAATCTACATGTTGGATCCGTTGCCAAAACCAGTCCATTACAAAGAATGGGAGACCTCGGTGATAAAGTAAGTATTACATTATATATATTGAGCTGTTTTTTTTACATATCCGACCAAGTAGCATTTAAATTGGGTAATGATAATGTGGTTGTGTAGTGCGGTGAAAACCTTCAATGCTGAAACTGGAAGGGTCAACAAACTGCCTAAAGTAAAACCGCTTCCGGTAAGGCTTATACATGTGTTTAATTGGCTGAGATAATACATTACATCTAGTATGTCGATATATGCTTTAATTCAATACTTTGAATAAATAGGGCGTACCTAAACAACCGGGTGGGGTTGAGTGTGGCTATTATGTTATGCGATACATGAAGGAAATTATAGAGGATGAGACACTTTCATTTCCAACCAAGGTACGTATATGCATTATTATGAAGAACATTTTGGTTTAATTAAGTATTAGCTTGTTTAGCCCCATTGTGACTTATATGTTCTTTAATACATTTCTAGTGGGCGGTAAAGACGCGCAAATCATATAGCCAAGCTCAAATTGACGAGGTGCACATTGAAGTGGCTGATTATATACAGAGTTGGGTGTAGGACTTGTGGCTACGAAGAAATTTTTGAGTAAGGCTGGCTAGTTTTTGCTTTGAAGGAAAGTTTTGTGTATATATGTAGAACTGATATAGTTGGTTGCTATTATGTTTATGGGCTAGCCTTTGTAGGTTTTGGGGTTTTGGTTTGTGAATTATGTAGAATCATGAATGAAGATGAGAAAATGAATGGAAAGCCCCAATTTTTGGATGATATATGAGAAATGTATTTCTAGGTCTTTTACAACCACCAGCAGCTAGATGGTTACTTGCACATCATTCTTATATATATGAACTGATGTATATAAATGCGAAACAAAACACCAATGTCAAAGAAAACGATGTCAATTCAGAGATTACAAATCAGTACCTAAAACTGGACTGATGTCTCATGATTATGAACATATCGATATGTCACTAAAAAATCGATGTACACAAAACCAATGCACATCGATATCTAAACACCAAACCGTTATCTATTGTCAACATACAAATCAGCTGTTACAAAGTAAACCGATTTACCGTGAAATACAGAACATCAGTTTTGTAAAATAGAAATGATGTCTACTAAACTACTAGACATCGTTTCAACTAAAGAAAAGCGATGTTCCTAGTAACATAAAACATCATTCTTAATAGATTAACTGATGTTACCTAAAGGTACATACATCGTTCTGAGGAGAATAATGCGGCAAGATGCACGTAAAAATGGACACGATCATCTAGTATTTTTTGGAGACTGATGTCTACGAGTGTATTAGACATCATTTCCGAAATTGTAATCGATTTAAATGTTCACTTAGGTATTGTTCGAGATATACTTTATTAAGCATAAAATGTGAAAATATGAAGAATTAAATATAGTTAACATATAAGATTATGATGATTATAATGATTATACATCGATTTGTTTTTTAGAATCGATGTTGGTTGTTGTCTGGGACATCGGGTAAAAACGTGCTTATACTGATGTCTATATCTTTTACATCAGCCACAAAGACATCGGTCAGAATTTAGTTTTACATCGGTTCTGGACTGATGTAAATGAACAGAATTCTAGTAGTGGTGATTTCATTTCAGGTACCAGTTGGAACAAAGAAATGCTTTTAAGAGTATTGGATCAAGATATTGTCAAGCAAATCAAAGGCATCCCAATTCCTCTAAACAATCAAGAGGACAAGTTTGTCTAGGGTCCAGCCTCAAATGGTAAGTTTTCAATAAAAACTGCTACTTGGCTTCAATGCAAAGTAACTGATAAGCACCCTTAAACTGCTCTGTTAAACAAAATGTGGAAACTGAATCTTCCCCCTAAAATAAAAATGTTTAGCTGGTTACTCTTGCATAGTAGACTGAAAACAAAGGATAGATTGGCCAAATTCAGCTATTTGAATGACAATAGCTGCCCTTTATGCAACTCGGACAATGAAACTGCAGATCACCTTTTTGGTGTCTGTCCCTTCACAAGGGAAGTTTGGAGACTGGTTAATTTGAATGCTCAGATCAATTGGAATGATGGCTATATAAATGTCTTTAAATCCCTTTTTCATAAAAAGGACTATGATAAGACTTTTTTAAGAGAGTACTAACTATATGCTGGCAAATTTGGAAAGCAAGGAATGACCTTTCTTACAGGAATGTTAGAAGACAGCCTTCTTCTATCATTGCTGCTGTTGCAGTAATCCTAAAGAGTTATGAGGATCACAACCCCTCAACTAATGGAGGAGCTTCGCAAAAACCTCAAGGTGCTATTAAGTGGCACCCTCCTCCAAACCAGTATATAAAGATAAATTTTGATGGTTCTGTTTCAAGTAGTGCAGCGGCTTGTGGTTTCGTTCTAAGAGATCACGAAGGCAACGCAATTGCTGTTGTTTCTAAAAAAGTGGGACGAGCATCAGTGCCCACGGTGGAGGCCCTTGCTCTACGTGATGCCTTACATCATGCAGTAAGGAAAGGAGTAAGGAAACTACAGGTGGAGGGAGATTCAAAATTAGTTATTGATGCAGTCACAAGTAAGATTAGCCCCCCTTGGAGAATACAGCAAATCATTGAGGACATTCGCAAAATTGCATCACAGTTTGACGCCATAACTTTCAAGCACATATTCAGGGACGCAAACTTTGCGGCGGATGCTTGCGCTCACCTTGGTTTAAATTGTAATAGGGAAAAAAGTTAGGAACCTTGGATCCCAACTGGTATTGCTAGGGCACTCCAATTTGACAATCTCGGACACGGGTGTCTGAGAGGTGAATGTATTTAATCTCTCTTTGTAGTTTCTTATCAAAAAAAAAAAAATGATTTGTATGTCTAATATGAGCAAAAGCGTCGACGAGGAAATTGACCTCTCTCTAGAGTCTAGACATGGTTGAAACTAATGCTCTGAAAAGACTTTGTCAACTCTCGAATGTCTGCAATCAAGGTTCTTGCTCTCCAAGGAATACTAGTATTTCCATTTATGTAGCAGTGGCGGAAGGACATGGTAGGCTGTATGGGCTCAAGCCTAGAGAACATTTTGGGCTAAAAATCTTTAAGTATACATATATCTCTACCTCCAACCCATACCAGCCCAAAGAAAAAAAAAGTTTATATTGAGAAGTCCTGTGTATTCTTCTGCTCCCAACTCCCACAGCAGCTCACAGAGTCTGCGAGTCACAGTCACAGTCACAGCCTCACTGCCTCAATCTACTCTAGTGTTTCGATGGAGGTTATGGACTTATCGATTGAAACAAAGTATGAATCTCAGGCTTTATCGATCTCCTCTGTTCTTCACCTCTTCTTCCTACTCTGTTTTTCCCAATGGAGTTTCCTCAAAGAAATCCCAGATCTCCTTTTGCCTAATGTCGATTTTGTTTGCTACCACTGGTTGTGAGTTGGGCTTTTGTGTATGAGTTGAGGTTTGGGGGGGAGAGAGAGATTCCATGTTAGATTTTTAGCTGAGGTCGGAGGTCCTGGGGATCTTGATTCTTGATCATGGATTCATGGTCGGTGACGGTGACTCGGTGAGGATCTTGTTAGCTGAGGTCCTGAGGATCTTGATTCATGGACATGGAATCATGGTCGGTGAGGTTGTGAGGATCTTGTTAGTTGAGGTGAGTGAGGTCCTGAGGATCTTGATTCCATGTTAGTCGGTGCCTCGGTGGATGGCTATCTCATAGTCATAGGCTAATCCGATAAATCGATAATAGGCTATGATTCATGAATCATGAATGTATTTTTAGTTAGAATTACCGACTGATGTAGTGATGTCTTTGACTCTCTGTTGATCATGGTCGGTGATGTAAGTATGTAACAATAAGTGAAGTGAATGGGCTTTGGGATTTCTTGATGCTTTCTTTGGCTTCTGATCATGTTGTGAACTTGTGATCATTTTTTATTTAAAGATGTGCATTTTGTGTTGCAAATTGAAGAGTTTTTATTTTGATTTTTGGTGATAGTGTCTGGGGTTATGCAGAATACTGAGATTGTTGTTGATGCCCTTTCCATCTGGTTAGTGTTACTAACTTTATTTTCTTTAGCCTGTCTTATTTAATAAGTGAGTGTTCCTTTCACAAACCCATTAGAATTATATATATGTTAAGGAGACACATATTAAATCCATTAGACATTAATGTCTACTGCTAGTTAGTAACTAATAATAATAATGTATAATTAGTTGTAGTTGCGTTATGTATGAAATGTGTGTGTGTGTGTGTGTGTATATATATATAATTCTAATGGTGGTATCTATATAATACTATAGGTATTGAATATAATGAAAGATTACCAGAAACCCAAGAGGTACACAAATCTTTTGTCATGGTTTACAAGTGGTGCTCCATCAAGTGATAGTGTCGATGAGATTAGAAGTGGGAGTGGGAGTGGGAGTAGAAATGTGACTGAGAATTCTATTAATGATGTCCCTTTAAACCCTTCTCCATCTATTCCACTAGAAGAGTGTCATAATGAAAGAATTGAGAGAGAAGAAAGTTTTGATGTTAGTTCTCTTCAACGTGATCCAGGAATAAGGTGTCCAATATGCAAGTACCCTTTGAATAAGCGTGACAATATTCGAAGAGCTTATGTGGTCTTAGGACCGTATCAACCTCACTTAAGTTTTTACCCATTATCATTTGACGGAGGTCAAGGTCGAAAATTTAATCCTAAGTGGTTCAAAGAATGGCCGTGGCTTGAGTATTCCGCAGAGTTCGACAAAGCATTTTGCTTCCCTTGTTTCTTGTTTGATAGTCACCCATCCCATCATCCAGCATTTACTGAGCATGGGTTTCAAGGTTGGAAGAATGTTATGTCAAAAAAATCTGGCATTGTCTATCACATGGGAGGCATAAATTCCCTACATAATATTGTCATGCACAAGTGGGAGTCACTAAGAAACCCATCTAATTAGCATATTGAAAAAGTGATTAGCACACAATCATCACAAGAAGTAGCAGACAACCGACTCCGGCTTATTACTACTATAGAGAGTGTAAGGTTATTGGCACGCCAGGGTTGTGCTTTTAGAGGCCATGATGAATCTGTTAATTCATCCAATGGTGGCAATTTCAATGCGGTTGTGGATTCCTTTGCAACAATGAATATGGATGTTCGCAGAGTCTTGCAAAATGCTCCTGGTAATGCCAAGTATATTTCTCCCCTTATTCAAAAAAAAATTCTAAATATACTTGGTAACAAAGTTAGAACCAAGATTCGGGAGGAAGTGGGAGATGCCAAATTTTGTATCCTTGTTGATGAAGTTGTTGATGTATCTAATAGGGAACAAATGGCTATCATTCTTCGATTTGTTGATTGTGATGGGTTTATTAGAGAACGGTTTTTCAAAGTGCTTAGTGTGGCAGACACTTGTTCTCAAACTCTAAAAGATGAGATATCTAAAGTCCTTACTCAATATGATCTTCAAGTAGAAAATACGTGTGGGCAAGGATATGATGATGCTAGCAATATGCGGGGTGAATTTAATGGTTTGCAAGCTTTGTTTCATGAAGAGTGTCCATATGCATATTATGTTCATTGTTTTGCTTATCGCTTACAATTGACTTTAAATGCTGCAGCTAAAGGGGTGCATGATATTTGGGAATTCTTCTCAACTCTAAGTTTGATTGTAAATTTTGTTGACTCTTCTGCAAAAAGACATTCAACTTTGAGAGTTATCAGAGAAGAAGAAATTGCAGATTTAGTGGCTGCTAGAGCACTTGAGACTGGTAGAGGTGCTAATTAGACTTGCACTTTGCAATGAGCAGGGGCTACTCGTTGGGATTCACATATTCACTCTATTTCAAGTTTGATCAAGTTATTTGGAGCTACCCAAACAACTCTTGCAAATTTGGTTGCAAATGGACCAAATAAAGTACAAGGAGAAGCAAAGAGTGTAGGTAATGCAATGAAGCGTTTTGATTTTGTGTTTTGCTTGCTTTTGATGCATGATGTCATGAAGATTACTGATTTTCTTTGTCAGTCATTGCAAAAAAAAAGCCATAGACATCTTGAATGCTCTCAATTTTCTTTCAATAACAAAATCAAAACTTCAAGATATGAGAGAAGATGGTTGGGATAATTTGATTATGAGGGTTGAAATTGTGAGCATGATATTATTATGCCAGATATGTCTGCTCCTTATAAGAAAAGTATAAGGGATTGTGAACAAAATATTACAAATGAGCATTATTATCGGGTCAATATACTTAATGCTGTGATAGACTTTCAATTGGCAGAGTTGGATAGTAGATTTACAGATAATTCGATCATTTAAATGTGAAGATGTTTGCAATCTTGCTTTGAGGTTTTATCTTCAAGATTTTACATCTTATGATATGCTTGCTCTAGATATGGAGTGTGGGTATTTTCTAGCAGATATTCAGAAGGATCCAAGATTTGCCAACACAACTATTGTGTCTGATTTGTGTCGGCGGTTAGTGGAATCAAGAAAGTCAGCATTCTTTCCTATGATTTATAGATTGATTTGTCTTGTGTTGACTCTGCCAGTTTCTACAGCAACAACAGAGAGAGCATTTTCATCTATGACCATCATAAAAAACAAACTTCGAAATAAGATGGAAGATGATTTTTTTGATGATTTGATGGTTCTCTACATCGAAAAAGAATTTGCCGATAGCATTGATAATAATTATGTGATTGCTGAGTTTGAACTCAGTGGGTCTTGGAGGGTACGATTTAGTTAGTTTATTGTTATTTTACAACAAATATATGCTTGTAGTTTTTAATTTACGGGGTTTGGTTTTATGTCCCCTCCGTTGTATGTTTTGATCCAAAATAATAAAGGCGTGAGGATGAGCCTCCCACTGGGATCCAAACCTAAAAAAAAAAAAATTATTGTGCCCTTATAATTAGCCTAGACTGGTTCCGCCACTGTTTATGTAGTCCATGAGAAGTTTAGAATTTCCTTCTACTTGAGCTTTAGTATGTCCATGTAATATAGTAGCTTGAACTCCTGCATGTAAAGCTTTTGCTTCTGTTATCAAAAAATATGTTTCTCCTAGCTCTATGTTTAGTTGAAGCCATAATAGGAATTTCATGTTCATTTTTTAACGCTGAACAATCAAAATCAACTTTGACAAAAGAAGGATCAGGAGGTCTCCAAGTAATATTATTAGTTTTGTTATTGTTCACTGTTGACAAGTCTTTAACACAAAGTAAGCTTCTAATAAGCACACTCTTGATATTATGAATCAAAATTTTCAAATCTCTTTCCACAAGTATTTGAGTAAACAAGTTAATTGGTAATTTAGTTGTCCTCCTCGAAGAACTAAAAATTTTCAGTTTCGCCAGAGTTAGTTTGTTGTTGCAGCTAAAATATTGCCATGAAGAAAAAGACTACAAAGAATGTCTAAGGGAACTAGCAAAGCTAGAGTGTCTGCCATAAAACTTACTGATCTCTTAAAAATATGTTAAAGAAAATCTATAAAATAACAGCTAAGATTTGAATATCCCGGACCAAGAACTTAATACAACCGCAATTTCCATTGATAGTATCAATAACTTTGAATCTCCTTTTTTTTTTTTTTTTTTTTTTTTAATAAGGGGGCATGGTGCCTAAACTCCGGATTACAATATGCGACAAGAGAACTTCTTGAGAATAACAAGCATCTCAACTAAAATAATGTATTCTAGCAAGCACTCACTAGCGAAGAGTGTTTTACTGGCTACTCCATTCGCTTTACAATTGTGATGATATAACAGAAATTTAACTTTATTACAAAGAAACATCATTACCAATAACACAGTTTTTCCACTATGTTGCTACCGAAAAATAAATCCAATGATACTTAGTTTCATTTTGGCACTAGGAGGCTGTGACCATTTGACTAAGCAATGAATTCGCCGCCTACCTAGAGCAGATACGTTATTGGCACTAGGAGGATGCAACCATTTTCCAATAGAAGAAACTCGCCGCCTACCAGAATAGATAAGGCACACAAGGTGCATTAATCGAGACCAAGCCCACCTCATCCTACCAAATAATAGTACCAACTTATTAACTCACCTAACAAGTAAATATAAAAATGACTAAAAACTATCAAAGAAAAAATAGCCCATCTTGGACCTAGAGTGAAACCCTAGGCCTAAGACCAACCAGGCCCAGAATAAGTCCACAACTGAATAAGGGTAGATAGGATCCAACCCTTGCTTCCATTCTAAGACTGCATATGCATGGGCAGAACTGCCACCACCCTCACACCTCCATCGGTCTTTACGTTGTGCCAAAAAATCAAACAGTTCATTTAAAAAAAAAAAAACTCAAACAACCAAAACTAAATGAATCTCAATTTAATGCACAACAAAAATCTGTTGTCTGAAACATAACTTTTTTCAGAAAACTAATTTACCATGGTATATCACTATACTCAGGCAATAATTTTTTTTTTCATTATGTCATTAAAAGTATTTAGACAACAAAAAACAACCATTCTGTTGTATGAGGTATGTCGTCTGATGAGTTTATTGACATAGTGGTAAAGGAAGAGTAAACAAAATTTCAAAAATATTGCAAGCTAGATCCAAATGCTAATAATTAGGGCTGGGCACGGGCTAGGCCCAATGTAAAATTTACAAGGCCCAAACCCTGACCGTAATTTTCGGGCCGGGTCTAAATGATGTGTAAAAATTTTTGGGATCGAAAAGGACCCTGATAGTTTTTTTCGGGCCAAGTGTTCCTGGCTTTCGGGCCATCACTTCTCAATTTTCATCCTCACAATTTCTCAATCGTTTCTCTCTGCTTCCCAGATCAATTTCAATATGCCAATCATGCAGGATCTTCGTAAGAACCCTCACCAGAAAGACCATCACCCTTGAGGTTGAGGGCTCTGAAACTGAACCCAATTGTGGCTTAGACTATACTTGTTCTTGGCCATCACTTCAACGACTGTTCAACCCATCGCAGCAAGTTGTAAACCCACCACACAACCATCTATATCAGAATCAAAAACTGATCCATATTAGAATCAAGACCTCATCCACATTGTCCCAGATCCAAACTCAATCAAAACCCACCACACAACCATTCATACACATAAAACCTAGATAAATTCCATCACCCAAATTCAAAAAACCCAGAAACAAAAAACCCAAAGATCTACCTTTACCTTGAGAAAAGCAAAGCGTTAGAACAACTCTTCCTTAATTTTGGTTCTTGGAAAATTGGACTTTTTTTTAACCATAGGAAAATTGGACTTGGATTGCGTGGTCTCGATAGATTAGGCTTCTTTAGAAATGAAGGGGAAGAGGAAAAGAAAGAAAAGAGGAAGAGAATCTGAAGGAGATTTGACGCGTGGAGACTGGAGAGAAGACAAATACTTAAATAATATTAAAGAAACATATCCTTTGTTCGGGCTTTACATATTTGAAATTATTGGGCCCGGGCCATTTTTTATATACCTCGGCCAGGGACCGGACCGTTTTGCAAAAAAAAATTTCAAGACCCGGACCGTATGGACCTATTTGAGATTGGTCGGATCGGGTTTCCAGGCTTTCAGGCTAAAATGCCCAGCCTTACTAATAATGGAGGTATGAATAGAAGCACCCATTAATTACGTTTTTATCTTATGTTGATAATAAGATTTGATGGAGTGGAAAACAGTGACATTCTTCGTTACTTAGAGCAACTCCAGCTATTGTTCTATAATTTTTGTATTATAGGGAAGCAAAAGTCAAAATTTTTCATAATTTTTATTCTCCAACTCCAATAGATACCCTATTTTACAGTAATCTCTGAAATCTCCATAATTCTTCCTTAAAATTTTAGAGATTACTATCAATTTAAGGAATTTTGTTTTCTTTTTCCTAACTATCCCTAAAATTAATATAGTTATAGGAAATCTGTTGGAACAAAATAAGCTCATTTTTTTTAAAATAGAGAAAAAATCAAAATATGAGGAATCTGTTGGAGTTACTCCTAATAAAAGTGTTTTCGAATTCAAAGCGCATCAAACCTAATTTTCCAGTTTTCCATTTTATTTTTCTCCATCCCGGCCTCACCAATCACGAAGATATTTTTTGATAATAAATCCAGCTAAGTAATTTATATCCTCTTTAACTTTGATATAAACTATGTAATTTGATCTTTAGATTTGAGTATAAAAGTATATCCTCTTTAACTTTATACCTTTAACTTTGGTATAAACTACGTAATTTGATCTTTAGATTTGAGTATCAAAGTATATCCTCTTTAACTTTGATATAAACTCAGTCGCATCACCTAGCACTCCACCGCCGTCATCACCCTCTGCATCTCATCTCCCTCATTTTCTCTCCAATGGCAGACCCAGGACTCCACCCAGAGACTCCCATTCACCACAAAACCCAACCCCTCAAGCAAATCGCCATAGACTACACCCCAGATGCCTGCACACACTGTGCCGACTCCAACACCATCACTGTCACCTTCGACCACCGCGGCGGCGCAAGGTGGCGCACCCCCACCCGGTTCCTCTACGGCACCTTCAGCTCCCTCATCCAGTGCGCACGTGGCAACACGAGCGGCCTCAACTTCAACCTCTACCTCTCCTCCCTAGAAGGTGACAAGTCCCAGGACGAGATCGACTTCGAGTTTCTAGGTAAGGACATGACCATTGTCCAGACCAACTACTACACTGAAGGCACTGGAAACAAAGAAGAGATCCATGACCTAGGTTTCAACTGTTCCGAAGGGTTTCATGAGTATGTGATCAAGTGGAGTAGGGATCTGATCGAGTGGTTCATAGATGGGAAAATGGTGAGGAGGGTTGAGAGAAAAGAGGGTGAGGGTTTTCCGAATAAGCCTATGTATTTGTATTCTTCAGTGTGGGATGCTAGCTATATTGACGAGGGGAGGTGGACTGGGAAGTACGTTGGGTGCGATGTGCCTTATGTTTGTGTGTATAAGGATATTCATGTCCCTGCTGAGAGTGCTGTGGGGGTTTAAGATATCATCTGAGGCTTTGTTTGAGTTTTTGATGCTTAAGATCTGAATAAAATGGTGGTGTTTGTTGTGATTGATATTGTTGTTGATGGTGTACGTGGAACTATAAATTTGAATCTATTCATGTTTGTCTGCCAAATTAGGAATATGCAGTTTTTTTCTACCCTTGATTTGTGCGATACTGTTTTGGATTTGTGCACTCACTATTAGAACTTTCCTGATTGGCCGCTGCTTTGACGATGGTTTTTTATGGCTAGACAAGAATCACAAGATAGTGATGGCGATGTCACTTATGCCACTGAATTCAAAAGTAGTTTCTTTTCTATGCCCCCCTTCTATTTGATCTTGTAACTAGGAATGTTTCATTATGGCCTTGTGATCTATTTATGGGAACATGTCAATTTGATTTGCCTGACAAGGATGTATGAGGTCATTGACTTCTTTTTTCCTGTATTGATTCTGGAACCTGATGGTGGTATTCTAGCAATTTTGTGGTACTTCTACCAATTTTAGATGTTTGTTTGACATGGGGGAGTAATATATTTCTTTGTCCACCAACACCCATCGTGCCCTTCCAAAAAAAAAAAAAAAAAAAAAAGGGAGAGAGAGAGAGTAGGCTCCAATATTTCCTTTGAAAAGGACCCTAAAGCAGTTGAATGGGGATTGAGACCCATGAGGCTATGACAGGAAGTACTAAAAGGCAGTGCTCTTGTTTTTAAGTTCTTTGTTGGAAACATCTGGTTGATGATACTAAGCAGGCTTGCGCAGATTCAATATGAGCATGTCTTTCTGTATTGAGTCTCAGAACATGAATTTTAGGTTTACTGTTATAGAAAACACGTACAGATCCTATTTAAATGTGTATATTACAATATGTTTGATTCAATCGAGTGATGTAAAGAATTATAATATATGTGTGTGTGTATATTTTTTTTCCGATCACTGATTATCAAATTTAAAATACAGAACCGTGTCCAACTATCCAAAGTCCAAAGTCCAGAAAACACATATTTCTACTCGCCGACCATTCAACGGTGGTACATATAGAGTAGAGAGATTTGGGCTTGAGATACTCAAAATCGGAGAAGATGAAGTCAAATTTGGTAGCCGGGACTAGAGTAGTGCCCCAGTGGCATTTTATATATATTCAGAATCTTATGCCTCAAATCTTCAATTTCCAAACCATTAAGTTAATGCCAGCTGGTATTAGTGGGTTTCAATAGCTAAACGTCAAGTTTTTGTTGTTTTCCATTTTCTGGAAAGCGCTGAAGCAATACTATTCATACTTCTATACAAATGTTGTGATTGAGAATCCTTTTGAGAAGATAAATACCACTCATATATCCTAAAAATTAATTCACTCTTTGAGAAAAATATCACGGATAATGAGTTGATATCTTCAAACAAAAAGAGAGTAAACAACAATTTTTCATTTGTGTCAAAAATCAATTAGAGTATGACTGTATGATCAATTACACATAGCTCACACATGAAATAGTGAGTATGATGAAATCGGACAATTAGTTCTATAATCTTGTAGATTCAACCTCAAAATTTAGTATGAATATCGCTTTGTCACAAAATTAAAGATTATTACTTTCAGAGTTTTTATCACCATTAGAGTCAACACTTTCTTGCACCGGACAAAATGATACCCAACTTTCAACAAAATAATACTTAAATTTTTTAAAAACAAATCAACTTGATACCCAACTTTCATAAATGATTAAAATGATACCTAAAATTTTAAAAACAAATCAACTTGATACCTCGGTTTATTTTTTGTAACTTTTTGTTGAAATTGATCACGTGTGGTGCAGTGCTTTGTGGGGTTATAATAATATTTTACACAAAAATTGTTTTTCAATTATTTTTTATTTTACTTTGTTAATTCTCTTCTTCTTCTATCTCTATCTCTCTCCCTCTCTCTTCCCATTTTTCTTTGTTTCTTTAGAAGTTGGGAAACATCCGAATTTTATTTGGTTCTACGATCGATGGTAGAAATTGAAATTGAATGGAATATTTTTTTAATTTTATAGAAGAAGAAGAATGGGTTATAGATGATTGATGGTCCTCTGACCACAAATCACTTCAATTTTTGGGCTTGAATTTGCATTTGATTTAACAAAGAAGTTAGAAAAAATAAACCTAGGTATCAAGTTGATTTGTTTTTAAAACTTTAGGTATTATTTTAACGTATGGAAGTTAAGTATCAAGTTAATTTGTCTTTAAAAGCTTAGGCATCATTTTGATCACTTTTAAAAGTTGAGTATCATTTTATTCAGTGCAAGAAAATTTTGATCCTAGTGGTGATAACAACTCTTATTATCATTTCAACTGAAAGTAACAACTAACGATGTAAATAAATTTAGAAAAGACATCACTACAAAGTTTAATATCGGGCTTTTAAAATAAAAAAGCAACAAGTTGTGCTAAACACAGTTGTTCAAACGTTTCGATTGGTGGATCACCTTGGGGCCAATTGTACTTCTGGTATTTAAACTACAAATCAAGTCAATGGGCATGAGTGCATGACTGTACTTGGTAATTTGGTATTCTCCAACCAGAAGAGAGAAAAGAAGAAAAATAAAGATGAATGCTCATCTCAGAATTTAGTCGTCAGAACAAGTACCTTAGACAGATCCCCAAGCTTTACTTTATCAAATTATCAATTGATCAACTTTATCTACTTTGTTTTACCTTCAGACTTTCATACCAAACAAGCAAGCAAGTAGCAGACTATACTAATCCCCAGCAGCTCAACCATAATCATGACAATGACCAAAAAGGAAAATATAAACCAAAGACTAAATCTTTAGGGTAAGAAAACCATTAATAATATTGTAAAGTCTGAGAAACCAAAGAAAGAAAAATCTATCTTGTACCAAGAAAAGCATCCCACTCATTTTATACTTTTCCATAGCTGAATGGCTGGAAAAGACAAAGGAAATTCCTTTTAGCCATTTTGGACCCAAGCCTAGGCCTTATCCTCAAGTAGTATGGTTGAGAAAGCTCAGAGATGGTGGTGAGAATCTATCGCTTCTACTTCTTGTTCTTCTACTTGTTCTCTCTTCCTTAAACTAACATAGGAATCTTAACAACAAAAAGAAAAGAAACCTACTTTTGTTTCAACCGTCAGATATAGACTTAACCACCCGCTGTTAATATTTGCTTGCGGGGTCCAATGGACCCCATTGATGAATACGATTCCAAGAGCAAGAAAACGAAGTCTGCTTCCTTCCTTCCCCAACTATCTTTTCTAATTCTTCTCCTCTACCTCACCATCTATTAGTATTATTATTAATATTCAAAGCAGCTTAGGATTACCTTTGAGTCCACCCAAAGCGATTCAGATTCCAAGTGGGTGCTTTGGTTTCTGATTTGTGATGGGTTTTCCTGAATCTCCCTTTCAAAACTGGCCATTTCTGGAGTGATTCTGATCTGGGTTTTTGCTACCCTTCAGTGTTTTTGTGTTTAAAGTTGTGGGTGTTCATTGTTGTCTTTGTTTTTTCAGCTGAACTTTGTTTTGGGTTTGGAGTTGTGAGTGTGGAATTGGGTGAGTGAGATTTAGAACAAGTAGAAGAGCTGAAGAGTCTGATATGACGATGGGGTCGCATATGAACTTGGTTACTACTGTGATTGGTTTTGGTATGAGTGCAACATTCATTATATTTGTCTGCACAAGAATCATTTGTGGGAGGCTGAGAGGTGTTGAATCAAGGCCTATGTTCGAGATTGAATCAAGAACTGATCTTGAGCAGGTATGTATGTTTTTCTGTGATTTGGGTACTTCCCCAATTAGCAACTTTTGTTTTATTAGCATGTAAGTTCTTTTTGAGCTGGTTTCAGTGATTCAACATCTAATTTAGCATCTCAGTACTTTATCTGGGTGAACATCTGCTTGTTATGTTCTTAGTTTTGATGTGAATTTTTCCGTAGTTGAAAGTCAACTCTGAAAATGAAGAAATGATGATAGAGACAACAATTGTAGTGTTTGTAATGTACCGGTTTTGCTTAGTATTGCAGAAAATTGAAAAAAAAGATTAAATATAAAAATGGTGGGAAGACTGGGGATTAGGAACCGGTCTTATTACTTATCTCATCACCTTTCTTGCGTGGAGAGCTTGTCTGCTCAATGGATCCTAAACTCCTGAATTGTCATAAAAAGGCTGATTTGTTTCCTTCATACTTTTTTTTGCGTTTGTTTTCCCTGCTCGTGACGCAATTTGAGTAAAGGTCGAGACTTTGCATTTGGTTAATACTTAATAGTAACTTAACTTTTTCGCAATGTGTTCTAAGTTTTCATTGTTTGATGGCAGCCAGAGAATCGGTCTAGTGGCCTTGAACAAATTGTGGTTGCTGCAATCCCGACCATGAAGTATGATCAGGAGGCCTTTAGTTCTTTAGAAGATGCACAGTAAGTTTGACAACGTCCTTCTTTGTTCCTGCCTAAGAACTCCATTTTGTTTTTGAGAATCTTCTCTTAACTGAAAGATGTGGTACTTATTTTGGACCCCAGTAGTACGAAAGCTTAATCCTTTGCTCCTGCAGGTGTTCAATATGTCTGGGGGAGTACCAGGAGAAAGAAGTATTGAGAATTATGCCGAAATGTGGTCACAGTTTTCACCTCACTTGCATTGATATATGGCTGAGGAAACAGTCTACCTGTCCAGTTTGCCGTTTACCCTTGAAAGAATCTTTCGGACCAAAACATGTGAGATCAGCAACATTTACTGTGGCTCGATCTTTTGATGATTCTGAGAACATTTCAACTCATGAACATTCCCAGCAGTGGCTATTACCAGCATCTGAATCAAATTCGGCAAGCAACAACATTAACAACCAAGTGCGGTTAGAACCTGCTATTGGAAACCCCTCCGAACCTACTCAATCAAGAGAACCAGACACAAGGCATTGACGAAATCAAGAGATCGGTTGCGGGAGCCAAGCATGTGTCTTGCTATGTAGCAAGCAAATCTTCTTTGTGTACAAAGATGCCGTAGGTGACTTCCCTCCTTTTTTTCCTTTGCTTTCGAGCGAGAGGTTGGTTCCAAGTTCAGTGAAAATCAGATGGTAGGGGTAGGTTTGATTTGGAGACTTGCTCTTAATTGGTAGCATGGCATGAACCGAGGTTGTGCTCAGTCAGTGTGACAAAACTCAGAGTTTTGAGTAGTTTGAGAATGAAGCAAGCTTAGTAGCTTACACAGAGTCTGATTTCTGTATATAAACTATATTTGCAAAACTAGATTGTTTAATTGTTTTCATCCATTGTGTTTTGAGCCATTCGTTCTACAGTTTCTACTCATTGCATCTTTTCTTCGTTGCTGTAATTCACGGTTACTTCCACATTCCAACTTCCTGAATTAGGATCTAAATTCGATCCTGCCACAAAAACTCAGGTTTCAACTAACTGATGTGGTCGTAGATCTTTGAAGACCAAATTTCTACTCCACATGGTTGTTAACTTGAATTGAAGTCCCTTTTATCTGGGGACTAGGCTGATTCATAGAATACTATCATACGAGACAATTTTCGTACTCTTATTGTGCCACAACAATTCCTCTAGGACAACACAACGTAAATACGAAAGCATAATTGTTGCTTAGCAAGAACTCCTAAAATCGTTTGCTTATTATTAGATTATGTATCTATTGTAAATAACCGGAAGAAGTTCAGTATAGTTTTTAACTTTTTACGCATTATTATCTAGTAAACAAATTTAGTGAGCGAGCACGTCACTTTAAACATAACTGATGACTGTTATGAAATTTCTAAACCTACACGTGGAGCACAGAAATGAAAGTTTTACAAAAATTCTATGAAGCCTAAGCCACTACGACCACATCGTCACATCGTTGTCTTTTCCCTCTCTCACTCCCAAGTCCAAACATTCACTCAAAACACAGAAGCCTATAGAAGATAGACACTAGATGAGTAGATGGGAAAAGCCAACTGACCGAACCACTAGAAAAAGCATATACAATTCTCATAAAGGATGACAATGGGGGCACACGTGGGACTCATATCGTTCTCTTCTTCCTTACCTTCTCTGCCTCGTCTTCCTCGTCTGTCCTCCACAAAGCACCGACCTTTAATCAGTGAGTATCAAGTAAACTATAAACAAAATTCCTGATTGCAATTTAGCTTTACTTTAGCTTTGCTTAACCAGTTCGAGCTAATGGGGTCATTATTTAAGTTTTGTAAGCATACCCATGACTTGTTTGATGAAATGTATGAGCTTTTCTGTGCCTTTTGAATTGGTCTGTTAGTGTTGTTTATACAAGATTGCAGTTTTGCAATTCTTTTTTTTCGTGATTGTGTTCAATGGAGAAAATTCAGGGTGATTATTGATTTGTCTGAAACTGTTATTGATTTGTTTTTCCAGTTGATTATAGGGGATGAATTGTTGTTGTTGATAGACAATTGGAGCAAGAAACCTGAAGGAAACATATTTCAGTTTTATGAGATATTTTCAATGCAATAGAATCTTTTCAGTTTGAAGTTTTGAAGCTATTTCATTGGAATGATGGCGGTGATGCCATAATCATAAGTCATGGTTGAAGACTTGAAGTCATTGTAATCTGTGGTTCATTTGTTGATTAAAGTCATAAATCATGGTTATTTGGCAGTGGCGGCAATGAGTGATGATCCGGTTCGTAAATGGATTCTCACCGAAGGAAATGCAACAGAGATAATAAGAATTAGTCCTATAGGCGGTGGTTGCATCAATCGTGCTAGTCGTTATGACACTGATGCTGGTTCTTTCTTTGTTAAAACAAACAGGTTTGGCTGCATGGTACTTTTGATGCTCAAAGTGGTTGTATTTGATATTTAAAGTCAAAGTAATTACAAAGTTGTTTCTGATTTTGGATATCTTGGTTAAATATGCTGGTTGAGTCCTCCTTGCTGTTTCAAAATCGTAACTAATATGTTTTAATAAATCACTGAATCAGGAGCATTGGACCATCTATGTTTGAGGGAGAGGCTCTTGGTTTAGATGCCATGTTTAGAACCCGATCAATTCGTGTTCCTAAGCCATTCAAGGTTTGGAAGTTTTAACTTCGTTAGTTTACCAAGTCACAGTTTACAGTGAGAATTTGAAGTCCATGACAAGGCTTGAAAAGCTTGCATAACCATTCTATTGTAGGTTGGCCCTCTACCTACTGGTGGTTCTTACATCATTATGGAGTTTATTGACTTTGGTTTATCCAGAGGTAATCAGGTGAGGATAAGGAAAAGTTCGTGATTTTACGTTGGTGGAAGCAAGTTGTAATTGTATTTAACGATATATTGTTACTCAGTCTGACCTAGGCAGGAAGCTTGCTGAGATGCATAAGACTGGAAAATCTGAGAAAGGTTTTGGTTTTGAAGTTAACAATACAATAGGCAGGTAGTCTTTCTGGACATGGGCAAGATTATTGAAATTCAAGAACATTCCCTTGTAATAAACCAATACACTTTTTCCTTGCAGCACTCCGCAGATAAACACTTGGTCATCAGATTGGATTCAGTTTTATGGCGAGCATAGACTGGGTTATCAGTTGCAGCTGGCCGTGGACCGATATGGTGATAGTACCATTTATGAAAAAGGTAAACGTTATCTTATAGTATTCTTAATATAGTTGGTTGATCACATATCATGGGTAGTCTACTTACAGTTGAGAAAGATGATTTATTAACCGAAAAGAAATCATGAGTTTGAAGATTCTCTCAAAGTGCAATTTCACCTACTTCTTTGTAATTGCTTTCATTGCCAATGCCAACTGCCCACAAGTGTCAATCAGAAGGCCAGGTTTTAAACTCCCCCAAGTGATTTCAATGCATGATGAGAAAATACTAGTTTTATTTGACAATTGAAGGTGTGATTTTCAGCTTCGAGATATGAAAAATGTATTGCTTAGGTTCTGAGATTTGAAAACAGACACCGACATATTTTTGGAGGCCAGTTGGAGACTCACTTCTCTTTTTTTAACTTACAAGTTACAACCCTTTAATTGAGGGAGTCAAATTTTTATCCTCTGATATGATTGGTGGGAATACTTGCTTCTAGTTAATTGTGTTTGTTATTGGGTTATCACATTTAACAGGACAAAGATTAGTGAAGAGTATGGGACCTCTCTTCGATAATATAGTGATTGAGCCATGCCTGTTACATGGGGACTTATGGAGCGGAAATATCAGCTCTGACAAGAAAAGAGAACCAGTTATACTTGACCCAGCATGTTACTGTAAGTTAAAAATTTGTTTAGTAATTAAATTGGTGTCAGGATAACTAGAAATCGAGCTGTGTTCCTTTTACTAGCTTGTGCTTTTGTAACTCTTCACAGCATGTTACCATATGATAGCCACATGCATCTATATATCACTTATACAACATTGCATATCTGATGATAGAAATTGTAATAGTGAATACTGAATACCTATCCACTCTTATGGTTGTAGACAGACAAAACACAGACACATTCACTTGGTTTTGACTGTTATTGCAAAATTTGAAATGTTGTTTTGAAAAATAAATATGGAAGTAAACTCTGTAAGAAACTATATGATGAAATACTGAATCTTTTGCGGCGACCAAATCTGCTCTTCTGATTTAGAAGCCAGTCGTTGCCTTTATAAGAATATCATGAAAGAGTGAAAGACAGAATGAGTGTTAAAGAATGTTAGTAATTTGGCTTATAAGATTAAATTCCAAATATTGGAAGGCCGTGTTATACAGAAACAGAGACATAGATGAAGTCAGACGAACAGAACCTTCATGAGACACGCAATTAACGCAAGAAGCAGATGATGATGAAAGTGAAGAAGACTGGGGCTGAGCGGTAGGCAATGACTGAAACTGAGAAGTGTGCTGACCTCGGGGTCCGGAGTTGCTTCCCTTTTTCGGACCAGAACCTCCCTTTTTTTTGTTACTATGGTTTCTGGGGAACATAGGTCACAGATCTGGGTCGGGTACAAGGAATTGTACCGACTGAGGCTGAAGAGTCCTGCATTGCATGTGCTAACATGGTAGCTTCATGTCTTCTCGACGAATAAAGGCATGCATCACAGACGTTGGGAAGTGGTTTCTCCGCCAAGACTTGATCTCGAAGATGATCTAGTCCAGGATCAGACCTATCAAGAAATGAAACAGTTGCAACTTCCCTGGCTGTGATCTTTCTCCAGTCAAATATCTATCCCAACTGCCATTTCCCTGTGACATACAACTTCACAAATTGACACCAAGCTGCATAGTTTGTCCCATCAAATTTGTTTGGAGTAAGCTGCATACCCGTAGTATTGTGTTCCATTGTACCTTTCTCTACTATCAAATAATGGAGGATATTGAGCACTCAACCCTTATCTTTATTCTCCTCTAGTATAGTGGCTTCTCTCCTAATTATGTCTTCTACCTAAGCTTTTATGGAGAAGATTAAATTAGGAGCCACATGACCACATCTGTTAATAGCTGTACAAGGACACAGAAAAAGAAAGTATTGAATTACAAATCAACCAGCATAGTTTCTTGATTCTCACCTAATTTGCATTATTTTTTCTGAATTTCCTAATCAGGTCTTGAATACTCTTACTTATTTCTTCTGATGATACTGTTTAAAACACAGAACTGATGTTGTCAATTGCATTTCCTGCTAGATGGACATAATGAGGCTGAATTTGGAATGTCGTGGTGTGCTGGTTTTGGTGGATCTTTCTACAGTTCCTATTTTGAGGTAGTGTCCATTTTTTCTTGAAGAAATAGGAAACCAATTGAAAGCAATGAAGTATCATTCGTATATGTTAATATTTATACATTCCTGTCTTTTCCTCCTCGTCCTGAATTGGTGTTTAAATGACACTAGAACATAAATTATGAAACAACCAAAATAAACATCCCATTTTATCCCTCTTAGTCTTCCAACAGCCGCATTAAATTGCTTGTTTCTTCGTTAATGGTTTTCTATGTGTGTCTCCAGGTGATGCCCAAGCAACCAGGGTTTGAGAAAAGGAAAGATCTCTACATGTTGTATCATTACTTGAATCATTATAACCTCTTTGGTTCCGGTTATCGTTCCTCTGCAATGTCCATAATAGATGACTATCTTCGGATGTTAAAAGCTTAGGCATTGTTTGTAAAACCATTTTCAGTCTTTATTCTGTATTTTTGTTTGAAAGTCAAGTTCATCTGTACATGAGTCATGCGTTCATCTGCCATAGACACTGTAAGTTGATGGTACACCACAACCGGGTCCTGGAATTAGAGTTTGTTTTGATAACCACTGCAAGTGGCCTAGTGGTTCTTGTCTAGTTGGGTGTGCTCCCCAACTTAGGTTCGAATCCCGAAGCTGTCAAAGTGGTCAGGCACTGTGCTGCAATGCACAGTTGGAGCATTTCACATGCGCCAAAGGGGTTTATCTTGGGCCTAGGAAGCCTTTGGGTTCCCCTTGACAAAGTCAAAAAAAAAAAAGAGTTTGTTTTGATGTCTTAGTGGTGATTGTTGGAAAATTTAATATTAAATATTTTATTTTTCATAATTTGTGGATGAATAATATAGTGAAAATGTGTGAAGTTGAATAAATGTAAATGACTATGCAATGAGAAGTCATGGCTGATCACAAAAGATAACTTTTGGTGAAACGTCATCTCTCCTTCAAAAGTCACCTTACATCTATAAAACACTTGCTACACCATATTCTGAAAATAACTTTTCAATTCATCTTTTCTCCTCTCGTTTTACATATGAGTCTTTCCTAATGTCTTGAAAATAAATCGAATCTTATTAAGAAAGAGTTCATACACAATCTAAGTCCGCTGTTCTTGAGGTTTGGAGTGCTACTACCATAAGAAGAAGGTCGTTGTATCCTGGGAGACGTTTGCCATTAAAACCCTTAAAGTACCAATGAAGAGGCAATTTCGTTTTAAGGACATAGAACTAAGTTCTAGACTCGACCATATTGTTTAAGGTATTTCTAACTTTTATTGGTTTACTTTGATTTGAATTATGCTCTCTGCCTTTTACTTGATCTGCATAAATGAGTTCTTAATTTTATTATAAATATAGCAATTAGACCATATATTTTACCAACAGTGATAAATGGAAATGCAATTTAAAAGAAGCTCATGGTATGCTTGCGTCCAGTCCAGAGAAGCCTTCTTTCTCTTTTTCCTCGCAAAGTTTTCTGTCTCTAACTGGCTTGACAGAGATCATTGGCTAGATACTGAAGAATATATGCCATGAATATTCCTAAAGCAATTGAACATTTGCGGGAAGTTGGCCCTTTTCAGTGAAACTTATGCGTTTTAACTGGGAAGGTTTGATTTAGCAGACCAATGTTTTCCAAAGATCCTAGGGACATTTCTTATTGTGACGAGATGATAAACAACTAGTCAGAGACATGAAACATCTTACCATCAATTGAACAAGCCCATATGCTATGTCAGTTGATTAGTTGGCCTAACTAATACCGTGAAAATTATGTGTTCAAATCTCACTGACATCAGAAATAGATGAGATGAGGATAAAAATCAGATAAAAACAAAAGAATCGAGGATTTAATTGAATAAGGCTCTTAACATTAACAAGCTTCCAATCAAGTGAATCCAGATCCTTACCCTCCCAAACTTCCACAGAAAGTCCTCATCTATTTAATAGATCTTTAGACAAGTTCAACTCCATTCTACCAAAGTCCTCGTAGTGCTGCTGCAATTGGCTCAAGCTGGAATACCCTCCATGTAAAAGAGTCTTGGCTACTTCCAAAAAAAACAAAAAAAGTGTTGATTAACACCACTCGAATCAAATGACAACTCTTAGGAAACCCTCCAGGCCTTTTAGTGGATTTTTATTTATTATTTATTTTTTATCAAATAAGTGTCTTCATACAAAAGTCGTTATAAGCGGCATGAATAATATAACCATGAGCCACTAACGGTTCACCCATAACAAACGTTAGATCAACAGGGTTGGAGAATACTTCCTAAGTTCAAAGGGAACTAATGGAGCTACTAAATTTCTGATACACTATGAGGCTGAAACAGTGATCACATAGACAAAGGAGACTCTTAATCCAACAAAGTGCCAACATCATTAGTAAGGAAGCATCCGCATACCAACTGGGTAATAGTTTTGAACCCATGAAGGAGTAACTTTGGTCGGTGGAATTTAGACTTCGGTAAATGACCTATGTTTGGTATGCAAAAGGTAAGGAAAAGTTTCCCAGACGAAGTGATTAAGTGTGGGAAAGTGAATCCTCCCACATTTCTAAGGGATTCCCTCACTCTCTCTTTGCATCACTCATTTTCCATTATATTCTTGCATTATTTACGAGTTTCCTAACAACTTTCTTGACAACTTCGCCAATCTTACTAGATACTAGAATAGAAAAGTTTATCAAAATCTTAATTCCCATCACTTAGGAAATGTAAAGGAAGTGCTTTCCTTTTTGCTAACCAAATGAAACCTCAACGTAAAATAATATGTACATTAAGGTCTTGTTCAAGCTATTAATCAAGGTTATCAAACCAATCTAAGTGGGAAAAGATTCGTACCTCCCCATCACATGTGTCATTGACAAGTATACCATTCCTTGAAGACTAAAAAATTCACCGATGAGTGAAGACATCGTTAGGTTTTCTCGTACTTTTGAACAGATCTCGTTCAACTATATCTATCAAGAAGCAAAATTCACATTAAATTGTCTCACTAAGATAAAAATAGGTCTTTGTAGCGGCCACATGAACATTGAGATGATCCGATCATCCAATTACGTGGTAACACATTTATCAATTTTAAGAAAGGAGTATAATTTTGGTTACATCACATATGATGCATGTGGGGGTGGTCAACTACTACTAGACCCACAATTAAGGCAATTAACTCCATAGTTAGTATGACGATAAATATTGGTCATGAAAGTGGTGAATATTACTGCCTTAACGACGATAATAACTACGCACAATAATTACGATTATGAATGCGCGATGAATGACCGTTGTAAATGTGCCATGATTAACCGCCGTTAATGCAGATTATCATCATAAGTGTGTGAGCAAATGCGGCCATAAAAGTGGAGATAATGGTGGCTTGTCCCCAAGTAAGTCATCGCCTATATAAAGGAGGCTTGATGTACTGGTAAACAATCCCATTACTTATTCTACTTCACTCGATTAAGAAACATACTGACTCGGGCATCAGAGTTTTTTACAGGTACCCTCCCCTCCTCACTCAGCTGACGGTCAAACTCCAAGTCAACGCTCAAAGGAAGCTTCTCCATTGTTCCTGCTCAACTCCCGCTCCAGTCCGCATTCATTGGTGAGTCAAAATCCTCTTTGGAATTTTTCGTCACCAATAACGCAAGAGTTATTTTGGCTCTTTGAAGGAGTAATACACAAGACATGATACTTAATTATCTTAGAGCATTTTTAGCAATGCTATTCATTGTTTAGTTAAATTTTAGCCAAACTATCTAAAAATCATTTTGCCTAGCCACTTTAAAAATACATCAACATCAGTTCTCTCTATTTTAACTAGATTTGAATTTATATTATTTATTGAATGAAGAAAAAATAGGTTAAACATATTTATAAATTACATGAAATAACTTAAAAGAAATGTTAAGCTATAGGAGGGTATGGAGTATGGACACGTGGTGTAGTGATACCCAAAATTTAAGCTATCCAAAATGACTGAACAAGTATATCAAGTTTTTCATCCCAAGAAGCAGAATTCACGGTATGGAGTATGGACAAGTGGTGCAGTGATACCTCAAGAGCTAAGCTGTCGAAATGACTCAATAATGCATATCAAGTTTTGTCATTATCAATCCAGAGGAACTAACTTCAAATGTTGAAATTCTTTCGATGAATAGGTGGTGGAGACTTAACTTTTATATATACAAAGTTGTCAATACAAAGTGTATACACATCAATGAAGGTGCATCTTCTTTATGAAAAGACCTTCATATACTACCTACCACAAGAGAAACAGATTGTTTTCTACATGTACACCAAAAAGAAAACCTTCAATATGTATAAGAACCCTTGTGAATGACCAAAAAGCATTGCATTGTGATGTAACAATTTGCTATCCCTTATCGTCCTTCAATCATTGTAATGCTAGCTTCATTTTTGGAGGAATTAGTATTCTCAAAGTATGGTTGAGGATGATAAGCTGAGTTTTGGATAGTGAATACAGGTAGCTTAGGTTGTGGACCATCTTTCTCACTACTTAACATCAAAGCTATATCTGCCATGGTTGGCCTATCCACAGCATTGTCTTGTACACATAGAAGCCCGATATGCAGGCATTTCAATACTTCCGATGAGGAATATAAATCTCCTAATATTTCATCTACCAACTCCAACCCCCTACCTTCATTCCACAAGTTCCATGCCTGAAAAAAGTTAATGTATATGGTTTAAGCTATAAGAAAGTGCTAACTCATGAGTGCACATTTTACATCGGAAATTAGAGTATGAACTTACATAGGCTAGAAAACTAAGATGTTGGTCATATAAAGAGAAGCTGGTATTCTTCTTGCTGCTAATAATCTCCAAGACTATGACCCCGAAACTGTAGACATCGGATTTTTCAGAAAACATACCCCCCATGGCATACTCCGGAGACATATAGCCACTGCATAGCAAACTAATTAGTAGGTGACCAATTGATCATGTTGGAGATTAGGAAGAAAATATTTATTACCGTGTTCCCACAACTTTCTGAGTATTTTCTAGATTTTGTGTTCCTTCAATTATGCGTGCCAATCCAAAGTCTGAAATTTTTGGATTCATTTTTTCATCCAGGAGAATGTTGCTGACTTTCAGATCTCTATGTATTACCTTCACATAGGAATCATGATGGAGATAAAGAAGCCCTCTAGCAACACCCTGAATAATATTAAAGCGTGTTGCCCAATCAAGCACTGCTTTCTTTCTCATATCTGATCAAATAATCAATGCACCTAGTTAGTGTAATCAGTAATGGTTTTTCATAAATCATGACTTCCATGCACATTACAATGAAATATCATGAGACTGCTACCATTTCAAAACTTGGTTTAAACCAGATTTCTAACCTTCTTTAATTGCTGGGAAATGCAGACACAGTTGTATGAAAGTAGTAGTAAGTGCATCATCATATAGATCTGAACTGAACACATATTATATTGTACAGACACATTCAATATGTAATAGTTCTCTGCATTATATTTAGAAGATATATTCAATATCATCTAATATCTGAAAGTAATCAATAATAGATTATTTGTCTCTTGGGTAATTTATTTCATGTGACTGCTGCATTAATAGCTTTATGTTAGTATGTATTTGTGATTCCAAAGCTCAAATTATGCTAAGGTTGAATTCTTCAGACTTTCTGATATTTTTCTTGTTAAATAAGAACAAATAGGTGAGATCTTACTTTCCAGAGAAAGTTTTCATGGTTGCCCCAAGTTCGACATTTACAAACAGCAAAGATACTTTCATTGAAATAAGAAGATTGGTGAAGATGAGTTTTGCACTGCAATTGAACATAAAACACTAATAAAACTAACCAAATAGAAAAGTATCCAAGCTTTTGTTTGGCATGAACTCGTAAATCAGTAACTTCTCATCCTCTTTAATGCAGCAACCCATGATCCTAACAAGATTTTTATGTTGAAGATTGGAGATCAACAGCATCTCATTCTTGAACTCTTCAATGCCTTGTCCTGAGCTACTAGATAGTCTTTTTACAGCTACTTCCTTCCCATCTTGTAGCATACCCTATATGAGGTCCCCAAGTTGATCATGGTGTTCATGTTTGTATTCTTCTACTTGTTACAATGCTATATTACTCTCAAGTAAACAAGTAAGTACCTTATAAACAGGACCAAAGCCTCCTTGCCCAAGTTTGTTTGTAATGTTGAAATTGTCTGTAGCAGTTAATATGGTATCAAAATCATAGATCAATAGCTCTGATGGATCATGTTTTCCAATATATTTTCGAAGAGTGTCCCTAGAAGTTGGAATCGACTCTGTTCATTCAAAGACAAGTTTTGTTAATTTGCAAGTATAAATGTCAAACACCAAGTCAGAATAAAACAACAAAAGGTATGGATATCAACCAGCATATAACTATACATGCTCTTATATATACGGTTCTGAAGGGAAGTTATACTGATTTGATTAGTAGTCTAGTACTTCAGATTTCAGAAGTTCAGAGAGAGATAATGATAAATATGTTGATGCATCAGAATAATTGGTTTCCTCTATCTCATTCTCTTACCCTTTTGGTTAGCTCGCAACCTGTGCAAACCGAACACTGTGGCAACCAAGATAATCGTTAAACCAATAGCTGTAAGGCTGGCAATCAACTTAATCGGCTTTCCGTCACCTGCAAATGAATTTACAATACGAGAAGAAATTAACATAAGAAAAAGATAAGATATTGCTACCTACAGCTTGCAAGCATTGTTATCATATACCTAGTTCTCTGCGTGCTAGGCGAATATAAATATCAACTCCCCCCTTGGAAAATTTCTGTATATCAATAAGGTCTTTGGACCAGATCAAACACCCAATATTATTAACAAGTGCAAAAGCCAGGCATGAACAATTATTTAAGCACTGTATCTTGCAGTCACTGAACTTGTCTTGAAGATCCAAAGATGTAATAAACTGATGATAATCTGGTACTTTCGCCCGTATGATCTTCCAAAACCCATCATCGTTATCATCTTGTTTTCCTTGCAATGGTACTGACTTTTTTTTTTTTCTCTCACAGAACAATTCGGTTTTTCTTACACATCCACCAGTCCAGTCTCCTTTGCTCCATTCTTGGTGTGACTTTGGTACAAACCCTTTCAAACACTTGCAGATTGGAGATTCAGAGATGCTGCAAACCCCATAAGGCCCACATGCTCCATAGATGTCACATCGATTCGTTTGTCCCTCGCAGTAGAGTGACCAGTTCCTACCATTTTCTGAACTCATAAGCTTCAGCTTTCCCTGTGAAGAGACGTCTGCATATGCGAGAATTTTCTCAGGTAAGTTATAAGAGAAATACTTTGTTCCCTGTTCTGCATTTTCATCTAGTTTAAATCCACTAAGATATCGATCATCCATATCTGGGAAGCCGATGAACTTTGATTTATCCCATGGTCCACTTCTCCAGAAGGGAATTGACCGATTAATCCAAATGATCACTTGTGCTGGCATATCTGTTCGCCGTCCGCCTTCAGCTGTATATATCCCACTAGATGGATCACTCTCACTCTTCCAGGCAGTCAAAAAAAGGCCGTCTCCATATTTGCTGAAGTATCCCAACACCATGGTTGGTAGCATAGTGTCACCAGGATGATGAAAGCTCTGCCATATGAAAGCTCTACCATATTCACTAGCTCCGATAACATCTTTGACAACAAAGTTTCCATCATCTGAAAGAACTGCAGCAACTAAACTAGTATTAGATGATGACACCTGTATAGTAACATTGGTTGACCACACAGAATTTTGCTTCCCATCTACAAGCTCCAGACTCCCATTGCTGCTAATTCTCAAACTAGCCAAGGTGTCTATAAGAGCAAGAGGCTGATCTCTGTTAGCCACCCATACCACTTTACGTGGAAATATATCCTTGTGCCATATCCCCACATACTTGTTACCAGAACTATTAGGACTGAAGAAGCCCAATTCGAATATTAGGCCAGGAGAGACTAGAGTTTGTCCCTCGGATAATGGGTGTGAAGGGGTTATGTTATATACTTCAGCGCCATACTGTGATGGAAGCAAACTGAAGATGAATGAGAAAAAAGAAGTAACACTACCCAGTAGCATCCCTACCCCAATAGGTACATTTCCCAGAAGAACAATTTTAATTATTTTCTGTTTCACAAGGATAGCTCTGCTACTGAAAGTGGAGAAGAATCTAGGCCACATACAACTAAGCGTATAGACCCGGTAATTTAGAAAGTCCAATGATAGTTGTGCCATGCTTTCAAAGTCATGGCAGACTAATTTGAGGACCTAAGCTCCTTATAGGAGATCATATGACTCAATAATGCATTGCCCAAGACTTACGACAATAGCCCTCGATAAGCATCAAGTTGAGAGTATTTTTCTAGACCACAAAAATGCAATTATTGCAACTATATACATAGGAATGCTTATCGAGATTTTTTTCTAGACCACAAAAAACAATAAGAATTGCAACTATATACATAGGAAGCCAGCTAAGACTAAAGATTGAAATATCTGCGAAATTTCTAATATATCCTTTTTTCGAGGGATCGATATATCTTAGGGGTTACCATCACTACACCATAAACTTCTATTGATAGCATTTGAAAAACACAATGGTATCCTACCACCATAGCATTTTAGTAAACGCTATGTCTGCCCCAGCCATAATAGACTCGGGTTCTTCATAGCGTTTCTTCAAACGCTATGAAAAGTCTAGCATCCATAGTGTTTTTGTAAATGATATTGTATACGATTCAATAGTGATTCAGAAATGCTATTATTGAACAATATATAGCGTTTATTAAATGCTCTTAATACACATACTGCAGCTTTTAGAAAACTCAATTACATATATTTAATAGCATTTCAATGGTGCTGTCCTGTGTTGTAGCAACTGAAAATTGGCACAACACTTTCTAAACGCAATAATAAGACATGAAAAGTATATGGACTTTCAAAATACAATGTAATTAACATTCATAAAATTAGACAATTACGTACTACATTGTCTCAGCCATCAAGTTCGTTTGCCCTTGTACACTGATGACAAATCCTACTCGGAAAGTCTTAATAACAAAACTAATCTATTCGTCGAAAGCAGCTTCCAAAACTTGCAGTGTATCTCTGAATTGAACTGAACTGCCAAAACATAAAGTTAATATGAAATTTCATACAAACATATATATAATAAACTAAAACATACTAAGCAGATACATGAATTTTTAGACATATTATATACTTTATTAAAGTTGAATGTGTGATACTCTTACCTATGAGTGATGGTTAAATATGAAGAAGTCTTGGCCTATTAGCTGATTCGAAAAACAACCTCCGTTAGCATGTAATGTTACTACATTAATCATTTCTCAACAAGACAAATTACTAAATATATATTCCTCTGCCATCAGACCATACCTTTAGGGAATTAGAATTACATGGCAACAAAGCAAAACAAAGCCCCAATTGCAACACATTAAACAATTCACATATAAAAAAGAGTGAGAGCACTAAATGCATTATAACGAGAACTCAAGAACAAAACCAAACATAACTGGACATGCCAAAAAGTAAAAAATAAATACCAGGAAAAACAAATTAAAACCAAACTCAAGATCATGATAAGAAGGACAAAAAAAAAAAAAAAACAAACAAACAAACATTTCCTTAACAGATTGTGAGGCCAAAGAACAAAACAACCAAATTTGTTATATTACTGAACAGAATTCTTTGAGCCAAGAGAGAGTACACGAATTTAGAGCTTTTTGAAGTATTTATTCATTCCATCTTGCAATAATGTATGACATAACAATTAATAGTGATAAGGCTTATGTCAGTCATCAAGAGTGTACCAAAGCTAGAATTCTATCATTCACTAGTTGTGTTAGCATACCATCAACTTCAATTTATGAATGCAAATCATAATACTAAGATGTATTTAACCTACTCTGACCATTTAAGATATTGAACCATATGGATATATTCTTCAAACTAAAGAGCATGAACCAGATGTTGATATTAAAACTCTAATACTGTGCAACCCACAAATTAACTATACCAAAAAGTTATGCAAAGTGTGCACAATGAGATTTAACAGAACCTAAGAAGAAATGAAAATAGGTAAACAAAAATAAAAGAAAAAAATAAATAAAGAGAATATATACCTGATTATTTTCTTTTCGGAGTTGAACCAAACAGAACAAACTAACTTCCACTCTTAATCTGCAGTAGACCAAATAAAGAGGAAAAAAAAAAAAAAAACAGAACAATTAAACTCATTTCAGATTTGTATACAACGTTCAGTGATAACAAAGTACTAAAGTGAATCTTGGTCCTTTTTTTTTTTTTTTTTTTCTTTTGAAGATCTTGTAAAGAAAAATAATAAGGCAAAGTCCAGATATCGATGGTTTCAGGGATGATACTAATGCCAGACTTCACTGTATAACATCTCCACCCTATTCCTACAATCAATAACTAATGAAATTCAATAGTAAAGAAAAACAAACAAGAGATCTAATAAGACAAAAAACAATAACCAGTCCAAGTTGTTTGAACTGCTAAATTTTGCAATACCTTACTTGGAAGCATTGAGATGCTCTGCTTATTCCCAAAAAGATGTTCTGGATCAACGCCAATACTCTTTCACCAACCTACTGAGTATTGATGTTGTCATCAAAGTACCTCAACCCCGTAAGCAATCCGGCAGATATGATATAAATATGAAAAACATAGATACGTATATAGTCAATCCAATGCCTTATCAGAAAAATTCATATTCCCGTTTCGGGGCTGTATTTGAGATTGAAAGTTTACATAAAAGAATTCTGATTCAATCTGAAAACAATTCATAACAAAATAAAAAAGTCCCCAATTTAGATTTCTCTAAACCCTAAGTCAAATTTCCAAGAAATAGGAGAATCATAAAGACTAAAGAAGAGGATAAGAGATCCTTACCGATAGAGAATAAAGCTCTACTACCACAGAGAACAATAGAGTTATAGATAGGACGAGGAGATGGAGTCTGCGTTTTCATTCTGGCCGGCCAACACTTCTATCTATTTATCTTGTTAATTTTGGGCACGACTTCTAATCTTTTATCACGTTTTCCCTTTTACGAGGAGAAAATTTTAAATCCCCGCGTCTTTTTTAATGACCCGCCACCTTCCTGCATATAATAATAGCGTTTCAATATGTATTATAGCGACGGTAACTTTTACAGACTTCCAAAATTAACCATTATAGCATTTTGAGAAAAAAACTGATCCCAATTCCTTTTGAATTCACAACAAACCAAATTCACCTCCCTCAAACATGATTTCACGGTAAGCATGCAATCAATTCCAGCCGCAAACAGCAAACTACATAGGTAAATTCGCAGAACCCTTAAAACAAATTCCAACTAACCTTGTGATCAAAGTAGATGAAGAACGGAACCCATATTGCAGGTCTGCTCCCTGGCGGACGAACACAGCAAGCCGGAACCAGCTTAATCAATTTCGAGTTGATCAACTCAGCCCGACACTGCAGATTAAGCTCGAATGACCACCCTTCCGAGTCCAAACTTCAGATTTTCTATCCGAGATGAATCAGACTCCGACCGTCGCCGGAAACCGGAATCGCAATGAAATCCGACAACACCCCAAAACACAATTTTATCAGAACCGACTCGAACTCAAAAACTAAGTATGCTGGGGTGTAGAGCATGACGAGGAGGTGAGGTTTCATACCAAATACAGCTCAGATGGTGTCCGGAGTCGCCGGAAAGCACCACAGAACCGCTAGAGCAGGCGCTGCTTCTCATCGTCGATTCTCCCTCATTGTTCGGTGTATGGGCGATCGAAGACCACAGGCATGACGGCGACGACGAGACAAATCTATTTCTGGTGGTCTGCCGCTGTGTAGTGGCCGGAGGAAGGCGTTCTGGTCGGGTTCTCCCTCGGTTCGGCGACGCGTTTCCGGGTCGGAGAGCTCCCAGCTCTCGCTGATTCGCTCTCTCTCTCTCTCTCGTGCCTCCTAGATCATTCTGATCCGGTCCAGCAACAAAATAAGCCACCTCTTCTTAATATCTGATGGTTGTGATCAATCGGTGGGGTTATGGATGGCTGGGATGAAGCGGTGGATGATCGACGGCTGGATTTCACCACAATAGTTTCTTTTTATTTAAATGAAATCTCCATAATTTCTAAATTTCAGAAATTCATTATAAACACTTCGGGTGTCCGCAAAATTCCCCGAAAATTCCCACGAACTCGTCGTGTGGTGTACTTTATCATCCAACTCCTAAATTAAGGATTTCAGTTTATGAAAATTTCTGAAAATTTCCTCGAGCATCTTGACATTTATCAAGATCGTTGAATAATTTCGCATACGATCTCCATTAAGCTTGATACATTTTTCCGGGGCTCACACTAGTGGTTCTTGCCTAGTTAGGTGTGCTCCCCAACCTAGGTTCGAACCTCGAAGCTGTTAAAGTGGCTATACAGTATGCTGCAATGCACAGTTGAAGCATTTCACATGCACCGAAGGAGTTTATCTTGGGCCTAGGAAGCCTTTGGGTTCCCCTTGACAAAGTAAAAAAAAAAAATATATATGAATCATTTGGTACTGTGTACTGTAGTATGTAGTTGAACAATACAAAGAAGATAAAGATTCAATTATTCAAATGAGGCCAAGTGACTTTGCAGAAGGAATCATATATGGATTCATCCTTATTATCCCTTTATAGGGGAAACAGTCGGCAGCTCTAAAGAGATCTATAACTATCATGTTCATCGATCACTACAATTCGTACTATATGGGTTATATATCTTAGTCTGATTATTGCACTTTCGTAGACCAACGAGTGACTTTTTAACCACTGAGAGTCTCTTTTTAGATGTAGATAAAGTTGATATTCATATGTATTTATATGTAATTCAAATAAATTGACTCTTTCAAAAAAGATATATTTTCCCGGATATCCTCGATATTTTTGATATCTCCTTTTTTTAAAGTTCCGATAGATACGTAAATATAGATATTTTAATCCTTCACCAAGATAATTAATTGGAAGAAAATGGAGAATTTAAAAGACGGGTACTTTTGATTCTAACACCCATTGGCACCCCAATTAGGACAGTAAATTCCGTGCAAGGCTATATATTGGAGAGAGACTGATAACAAACAAGTATCACGAGGAAAAAAGGGAAAAGATTTTAATAAAAGAGTCAGGGAGTGCTTGAAATTATCGGGAGGGAAGTGAATGGGGGTCGACGATGCACCCTGGTCGGATGTGGAACACTCACAAGCTGGTCAGCCACTCAACTAGAGACGTGGACCATTGCAGATTGCGGCGGCCAAAGTCTGGGCTGTTGATATGTCCATGTAGACGTTGTTGATGTGGTAGGTAGCATTTGCCATCTCGGTGTACTACGACATCATGTTCCTCATAATATAATTTAATCAATAAGGGCTATCATGTTCCTCATAATATAATTTAATCAATGAGGGCAATAAATTTACATTTGCAAAAATCTTTCTTCTGTAGGGATCTCCACCTAATACTGATCTTCAAATTTCTTCTCAAATCTCTCCTAATTTAAAGGCTCTTGCCAAAATTTAGACGATTAAATTACCTCTTTAAGATTAAAATTTTTCTTGGTTATTGTTGCAAGCTTTATACTTCTAATAGACTTCTTGTTTCAGTAATGTAATTGATCTATGCTCTTTTGTAAGGCTTATGTACTTACATAGGCATTTGCAAGCATAATTAGCTATAATGAGCCACGTTCATGCTACCGCTAGCGGTACCAACTCCCGCCAAATGAGTGACCCACGGGAACACAGCCAAGCAGGTTACCGCTTGAGCCCCGGCTTGCCCCCAGATCACCGCTGACGCGCCGCCACGCACCGCGCCAAGACAGCAGCAGAAGTTCCAGAAGCTGGGGACTGAAGCATATCAGTCCCACATCGAAAACATGAAGAAGATCAGCTCCTTCTTCACCTATAAAAGGTTCTCTCTTCTCTCCTCATTGATTACACATTTAATACTTACCTACTGTTACTTTGTCAATACAAATACATTAACTAACTTAGGCATCGGAGAAGAGAAGACCGCCCAGCGCGGTCTCCCTTTGACGCCCTCTTTATTTCACTTGACATGTAGCGGGAGCTCTAAAGAGTATCATAGATAGTGGTCCGCCCATCGGACCAGCGGTAGCTAAAAGCGTTAGCAAAGGTTTAGCTACCGGTGAACTTTAAACATTAACATTGGCGCCGTCTGTGGGAATCTTTGAACAGAAGGCCATCCCACCACATCTACCATGAAGAACGGTAGCGGGGAAAGCACTGAGGAGCAGGCGGATCAATCCGCCAACCCCCATCCCACCAATCCAGTGATCAACGTCAATCCAGCGGTTAACGTTAACCGTGCACTATTCAGCACGCCGGTCAACCCCAGGCTAGTTACCAGATCCCACCAACCCAAACTACAGTGGAGGCTCAACCGAGCGCCAGCCGCCCTCCGGTGCAGGACCTCGCCGCTATGTATGAGCTGGCACTAGCGGACCTTCACAAGACAAATCGAGAGTGCGAGCAGGAGCGCAGAGAAAAGGCCGAAGCACAAAAGCAGGTGGCCACACTGATGTCAAGATTTGATGAGCTGAAGAAGGCGCTAGAAGCAAACGCCAACCCAGCGCAAAGCGAGCAATCGCGGAGCACCAGGCGCAGTCAGCCCAACACCGGCGGATTGGTACCCGGACCAATCATACAGATGCAGGTACCGTTGAACCCACCAAAACTACGAGGAATGGGACCACCTCCGGAACCCTGACTAATGTTGGAGCAGGAGGCGGAGTCACAGCCACACACCAGCCGCTCAACAATCAGGGCCAGAACCGAGGGTAATATACCTGTCCCTAGGCGAGAGCTGGTTCAGCAGAACATCTAGGCCGGACTCGATGAAGACACAACCGCCCTAATACTGGAGCGGATGCAACAACTAGAGCAAAGGCTAATCCGGGCCGAGGCAGGCGCCCCAGCGCCAATATCAAATTCACTCTTTGCGTCCAGACCAGGACCATTCACCGCCAGGATCCTGTATGCCATCCACCCGGCGCACATAAAGACACCAAAGATGTCACCTTACAGCGGCATGACTAACCCCTTTGTCCATATGGACACCTTCAAAAAAGTCACCAATAACAAGGGGTTCGATGACGCCACCCTCTGCCACTTGTTTAGCGAAACGCTGGATAGTGAGGCAATGAGTTGGTTTTTTGAGTGTCCACCGGGGTCCATTGACTCATTCCATGCACTATAAAATGCTTTCCTCTCTCGGTTCATCCTATTGGCTGCCAGACACAACAGTACATCTCAACTATTCAACCTCAAGTAGGGGGCAGAGGAAACATTGAAGGCGTTTGTCACCAGGTGGCGAGCGGCAACGTCCCAGTGCCGTGATCTTGATAAAACAATGGCGCTCGCAGCTTTCAAGCAGGAACTCCTCAAGGGACCATTTCTCTATCACCTCAATTACAACCATCCAAATGCCGCTTACAACCATGTCATGAGCGAGGCTGTCATCCATGACAGGCATAATTTATTACATATGGAGAAACCCCCCCACCACCACCAACACCTGTAAAGTCCACCCAACCCTCTGCCAGCCATCAGAAAACCGCTAGCAAAACCTCTGCCACGCCTCCAACTGATAAGAAGAGAGACTGGCAACAGGGCAACTACCAGAGCAATCGGTAGAAGGACCAACACTACAATAGGGGTAACCGCTCATCTCATGGGGATAACTGTAATAAGCAGGAGTCATCCCAATGGTACGCAGTGTTTACAGTCCTCACGGCCTCGTACGAAGAAATATATGACCAGTGCAAGGACCAGATACTGCCACCACCCCCAAGGAAATACCCAAGGGTCGGAAAGCCCAGAAACACTGGCAAGTGGTGCAAATATCACGAGGACAGCGGCCACAACACTAACAATTGCAACGCCCTCAAAACAGCCATTGAAACCTTATACCGAGACGATAAGATGGAACAATTCAAGGTACACCAACCACCACCCGTGATCGCTAACATTGAGCCTTTGGGCCTCATCAACACCATCGACGATGGTGCTCCGATCACCAACATGTCTCACAGGGCAAAAAACAGCTATGCGCGTGCTAACCACCCCAAGGAGGTGTGCAATATCCGTTATGAGAGGTCCGTTAAACTCCCAAAATCTGGTTGGGAGCCCATTACCTTCTCAGAGGAGGATGAGCGCGGAGTACATCTGCCCTAAGACGATCCATTCTTGATCGACGCCATACTCGATAAATGGTCAGTGGGAAGGATCCTTGTCGACAGCGGGTCCGCTGTAAATGTCATCTTCAACAGGTGCTACGACAAACTTCGGCGGAACAGAAAACTACTGCAGGATCATGAGCCATTTCTTAGCTTCTCTGGTGACGTCACACAGCCATTGGGTTCTGATTACATGTGACTGGTTATCGATGCCAGTCCACGAACGGCGGAGATCCATAAGGAGTTCATCATTGTGGACTGCTTCAGTTCATATAATGCCATCATTGGTCGACCGACACTTAACAAACTCAAATGCATCATCGTCGGGTACATGCTCCTCATGAAGTTCCCTACTCCCAACGGAACAGGCTGTGTAAAGGGAAGTCAACAACTGGCAAGAGAGTGCTATTCCACAACCGTGGCACGATCAGCGTGCCGCCACGAAATCCTAACAGTGGGAAATCATGCAGCGACACCAGACATCTTTGAGGACCCCAAGGATGACGAGAAGAAGTATGTCAAAAAGAAGCTGTTGAGCAAAAATTGTAAATTTATACTCAACACAATTTCGCTCTATTTTATTGACAAAATAGAGCTTTTATTATGTCAGGTTCGACCCATTCAAGATAACAACAATCTCTTAATTACAACCCCTCGCTTTAAGGGAAAACCCTTTGATTCCAAGTACAAAGTTAACATATGGAGATGTGTGTGTTTGTGAAAAATTGCGGCTGCACCTGGGTTGTTTTACAGGTTGCCTACGTACCCCGGAAGGGATCAAGCCACTCGTAGTTCAAGTTTTCGTGGCTGTGGGGTTTCAACAGGTTGATGACCTATCGAAACAATTCTGGTGAGGTGTTTGGGTGAATTTGGTTTTAAAAGAACCAGGGATTCGGTTTACGTTGTGGTTGCATCCAGATTTAAATCCAGATTACCTACATACCCTATGAAGGGATCAAACCACTGTAGTTCATATTTTTTTTGGAAATTTGGGGTTTTTTCTTGGTTTTGTACCAAAAGGATATTTTTTAGGTTTCGAAGCAATTTTTTATGAAACCAAAGCCTGGGTATTCGGAAATGGAACCCATGGCGTCATGCTTTGCCGAATTCTTCCAACGGGCCCAAATTTGGACATGGACTTCTTTTGTATCCTCGCGAATCAAGTTCTTCGATCCATGAAGCTTTCTCAGCCCCAAATTTAATACAAGGACCCCCAATGTAGCGAGTGAACTCCGAGTCTCAATTTTTCTTGAAAAGAATTCGGGGAAGTATATCGAACTTTTGTTTTGGGCATCAGAGAGACTTTTTGAAGGCCCAGACGCCCATCAAACTGTTCAAAGGCCCAATCTTCCCAGAGTCCCAAATTTGATAAGGACACCCAGCCATAATTTCATTTTCTTTTTCCTTTTACGTTCAATTCTCCTCTTCTTTTTGTTGTTTCTTATTCCTTTTTCTCTCCAAGCATATCGCCCCATCTTATATCCCAAACTAGGTAGAACACGAGCTCAATACTGATCTTCTGCGAGGTCGAATTGGAGATGGATTTGAAGACAGAGGCCAAATCGGAGATGGAACCATACATGGGTCTTCAACGAAAAGTCCCAGAGTGTTGGAAGCTTGAAACTCGGCGCCTTGCTTCTCTCTGTGAGAAATCAGGTGAAGACTTTCTCCCTGCTTTCGCTTCTAGCTAGTACTATGATCCAGAAGGCCAAATACTGACACCCATTTTTTCCTCCCACAACAATTCACAGTGATCTTGAAAAGGAGGAGCTTTGTGCATCAAGGAGCCATCTTCAAAGGTCGGCATATTGTGGGTGAGGCCAATTTTACTTCAATTGCCCAAATAAATTGAGAATTGATGGATTTTGCGAGGTGGTGACTGTCTTCATGTTCTTCCCCTATTTTGGAAGAACTTTGCATTCGATCCATGCTTGAGCACTTTTTAATTAAGCTATTTGTCTTATTCACAGCTTAATTAAATGAACCCCTTGGTCTGCAACACCCAGAGCATGCATTCTTCTTCTTTTTCTATATTATATATATTGTTATAAACTAGAGAAAAATATAGAGATAGAAGAGAGAAACAGAGTATGGAGGAGGTAGAAGTGTGTATTTCATTCTCATTAGACCCCTTTATATAGGAGTAATGTTTACATCATAAGGACATAACTAATGAATATTTACAGTGGACAACCACATTTATATAATATTTATAACACTCCCCCTTGGATGTCCACCACTAAATGATATGGTGTTGGACGCGCTTAATGTTGCCTCGTCAAAAACCTTGCCAGGTAATAAAAACCCAGTGGGACAAAAACAACCCCGGTCGAAGGAGAAAAAGAGTACAACGCGCATACGTCCTAGGTAGCATAATTTTGAATGCTCCCCCTGATGAGAATCTCCCTCTGATTGTTGCAAGCTTCAGTCATGTATGTAATAAAATACATGCACCATGTATATTAGATATGGTGTGTCGATCACACAGGTGAGACCATGTGTGCTTTGCATAAAAGAGACTCATCATGAATGGCAATTCCTGCAAAAGTTAGGGCATTACCAATAAAACTATGATGTTCTTAATGAATCTTACCTGACATGATAAGAGTAGAACCAATTTCATATGCTCAAATTATAGATAAAGATATTAGTTAAAGAATAACAATATAAATGAACAACAATTGACACATTTACCTTTATTCAAGCATTGAAATTTAAGTATGACATACTTAGCTATAAATATCAATTAGTATAATTGATAGTTTCATATAGGCTCAATATGAGCTCTAGATAAATTCATAACTTCGCGAAAGTTAGAATATGTTGCAACATTATGAGTATGATTCGAATTCGATTTCTTAGTCTTGTCATAGTACTCATTGAGGGAATAAGTCACTTTGACCGTAATTAAATGAGTATGTATGAGCTTTAGACTTTTGATTCCATGAGTGAGCTTTAAGCTCATTCATTCATGGACTTGCCTTTGGCAATATGAATCGGTCAAGGATTTGATTAAGCAATATGCTTATAATGACACATATGATTTGGGGATTTGCTTTTAGCAATTTTCCTTTAAGATTTTCATATTAGCCAAGACAACATGCCATAAGTCTCTCGTCAATATACCACTGTACTTATAGAAAAATTGTCGCTTAGAGAAGAATGATAAGCCCATGTCTCTATAAAGAGACTTGTGTCGTAGTGATTTTAATTTATTGAAATGAACACCCTCATGTATTTTAGGGGTTATAAAGTCCAAATATATCATCACGTTTACAATATTCAAATTCATTGGAATTGCCTCTTTCCAATTTGGCCAATAGTATGATTTGTCGACACAATGAAACGTGGTAGTATATAGCCCTTGATGATATTTAGTTGCAACACAGATGAGATATCATCAATGATCATCAATTAGAGATCTATCACACATTCAAAATATATGCATGCATTAGCTATAATAAGCGTTGTTGATATCAGGTACCCATGCCTCTTTTAGAATTTGTTGTCTCTCAAGGACAAATTAATTCAAGAATGTGGATCTTTGTATAACCTCATAAAGAGTGTTATAGGGCTTGTATAATCTTCCCTTATAGGGAGATTAAAACATTGGACTTTGTGGATATATCCCACATAATGCACGCCGTTACAATAGTGTTTCCTCCCCCTAACGGCGGGAAGACCATCTAGTTTGACCATTAGCAAAATATGCATGCAAAAAAATTTGGATTGGAAATTCATTGGTGTGTGGCGAGCCCAAACCAATTTTTAGGTCAAAAACTTGTCTTTAATACGTGTCACTTTCTCAATTTCTCATAATTGATTGAGACTTTTTCTTAAGATAATAATAAGACATGGTGGATAAATATCACACACCAATTCATATCGTTTTTCATAATATTTCTCCCCCTAATGACGGGAGAATTGTCTTATTAAAGTGACAACTCGCAGATATGCGATAAATTATAATGTCCTCGTTAGGAAAGTTTGCAATTATTGTTGTATTAAACAACAATGTAGAGTATGTATGTAGATGAGTCTACATGACATAATAATGACACATTAGTCACGCCAAAATAAATTTATTTGGCTCAATGAAATTTTTAATTCATGATATAGTATACAGTAGTATACTCATAGTTGATTAATACAACTTAATTTTGGTGAAAATTTCATCACCAAATATATGCAATGTATTCCACATAGGTAACATAATACGAGCTCGATCAGTTGGAGTCGGCCATCAATCAAGATCTGCAGCTCTTGAGATGATTATTACCTTAGCTTTTGGAAGCATCATTTGTGAAAAATTATCAACAATTGCAATGGATCATGTCCATAGTTGCATTATATGCATGCAAGACAACTATGTTTGTCATTATATTTATCATGAACATTCATGGTTCAAATTGAATTTATTAATGAACACGTTGTTCATATTATTGTTTGACACTGAAAACAAATGTCAAAATTATATACTCAAATTTGAGTCTGGGACAGTTGTCCATATGGGTATAAGCATATACTCCAATAATAATAAATTTAGGGATCATAGCCCTCATACTCAAACCATTTAGTTTGAGTCTTCACAATTAGAATCATGTTCTAAAAGTGGAGTGAACAGAGGTTCACATGTACTCATAAAGAGAAGGGATAAAGGTCCTGACATAATTGGAGATCAAGAAACAAGATGTTTCGATCTATTTGATTGTATAACAATCAGTGGAGGAATTTTAAGTCCACATGTAATTGGATCAAGAAACATGTAGTATCGATCTCATTATAAAATGACAATTTTAAATTAAATTATCATATAAGATAATAAGAGGAAATTAATTGAAGTTGTTAAACTCATGAAAATACATACCTCGATTCTGTTGAAAATAGAATTGATATTGTTGATATCAATTGGTGAGTAACAGAATATTCCAAAATAGAGATAGATTCATTTAGAGTCAGTAATTGAAATATGCATTAATATAACATTATAATAAAATAATCAATAAAACTGTTGTAGTCTAATTGGTTAGGATATTTGGATTGCATCCAAAAAGACCTGGGTTAAAGTCCCAGCGATGCAAAATAATTTTGTTATTTTTTCACACAGGACATAATCATATGAGGTAGATATGACAAAAAAATAATCATAAATAATAAATGTTCATTATGATCGCATAAATAACTATGGTGAGTATCGAATAATGGTAATAGAATGATAATAAAATGAGTTATTAATAACAATAACTACAAGATAATGGCAATTAAAAACATTATCATGATAATTGTAGCTCTTGCAACAAATACTCATAACAAATTCAGTTATGAAAGATTTGTAATAAAGGTAATTTAAACATAATAAATATGATTAAACAGATAACGATAATACAACATAATTACGTTTAATCGGTGCCAAAACATAGGCTTAAAATGACTAAACAAAATAAATAGAGACAAAAAAAAAGACCTAAACATAGGCTTAAAATTTATCGGTGTCAAGAAAACTACCGCTGATCATGTAATCAATATGTTTTCCATTGTCCACAAAAAAATCAGAGACTTTGAGCTTGTTATCTTCACTGACAGATTCTCCACATAATTTTAGTTGGGAGGTAATCATATGTTTAGCGGAATTGAAAATCAGTGACAGATTTAAAGTTCTGAAGGTGCAAAATGCGTCCATTCATATCGTGCTCTAGATAGAACAATGGTTTTCTGGTGAGCAAATCGATCAGCCAATGCTTGCCAAATCTCAAGTGGATCTTTCACCGTAAGGTAATCATCTTTTAGGATTTTATCAAGATGATAACGCAAGAAAATCATTGGCTTGGCGGGATCTTGCACAGATGACTTATTGTCAACTTTGATGGCATTAATTTCCAAGGTTTTTAGCCATAAGGTGAATTTCAGCATCAAATAGTTCTTGCCAGAAATTTTAAGAGGATCAAACTCCAATTTTATTAGATGTATCGATCATCTTTCTACAAAGAGAAAAGATGAGATATATCAGGATCCATAATTATTAGAACAGTATGTTCTATGAAAAATTCATATACGAAACAAAAGTTTCTAAGAGTTCATAAATATGAACAATGGATCCCATAGGGAACACACGAGAAAAACATTCGTGTGATGTCTATAGAACCATAGGTTCTAAGACTACTCGGTCAGAGGACTCGAGTCTTGAGCAATGGAACATGTAGTTCTCATTGTCGTATATGAAATATAAATTTTCAACAATTATATCATATAAAAGATACATACAAATATATGTAAATGATAGCATAAAGAAATTGATATTCATCTAGAAGAGAAAGAAGAAAAACTCATAGATCATTAGCCTTGGTCATAAGTAACTATGTTGCACCATAAGGCTTGCGGATCATCATGGAGTTCAAAGAAGAAGAAGAAGAAGAAAAATAAGAGCAAATTCGTGCTGATAACGTGCTATAAACTAGAGAAAAATATAGAGATAGAAGAGAGAAACAGAGTATGGAGGAGGTAGAAGTGTGTATTTCATTCTCATTAGACCCCTTTATATAGGAGTAATGTTTACATCATAAGGACATAACTAATGAATATTTACAGTGGACAACCACATTTATATAATATTTATAACATATATATATATATATATTGCTTTATGCTTTGCCAATTGCTGGAATGGTTCTGCAATTTGTCTTATTCACATTGATTCATTTAATTGAAATCTGCATGCTCAAACTGGAGCCACCGCCAAGCTTTCTTTGATTCTTCAATCCTGATTATAAAACCAATGCCAGACTATTCTTCTTTTTTTCCTATGACGGCACCTCATCAAGTTTGTAGCTTGGTTGTCTCATATCATTGTTAATTAAGCTTTTTGAATTGTGCATAGCTTAACTAAACCTCCCCACATGGCCTGCAATATTACCAGAACACACCTTTTTTTTATATTGCTTTGTGCTTTTGTGAAGTTCTGGAATTGCTTTGTTGACAATGACCAACAATTGGGCACCTTGTTAATTAAGCTCTTTTGTCTTATGCATAGCTTAATTAATATAATCTCTTAGTCTGCAACACCACCATAACATTCATTCCTCTTCTTCTTTCTTTATATATATATTGCTTTGTGCTTCTGTCAATCTCTGGAATGGTTTTGATGATGTTAGCCCATTTAGATCAAGGTTTCATGCTAGACACGAAGATGCCACCGCTAAGACTTTTCTTCTTTTAGTTTTTTTTTTGGTTGGCACCACTTTGAAGCTTCTTGGACCCGTAATGCTCCAAAGCTGCTGCACATAATTGAATTTGTTTAGTCAAGTCCACCTCAAATTTTCTTCTCTCTCCCTTCTCTTGACACACTGCACCCACGAACACATACTTGTCATTTTGCTTTTGTCAGTGTTGTTGTATTTGCACAATTTGATTGAACTCTCCCCTCTGCAGCGACTCTTCTGTCCTTTTCTTTTAGTTTCTCTGCACTGAAAACATTTATCTTGGTGTTTTGTCAAATCCTAATGCTGCAACCTTGAGGATTCTAAATTTAATAAACCCTTTATGCAGGTATAAGGCGAGGACAGTAGCCGCAGTGAAGATCCCAGAGTATCAATTTGAGGGTGAGCCTATGTCTATTTAGGCTCTGTTTATTTTTCCCTCCTCATGCTATCTGAGTTGGTGCTTTTGGTCTGAGTGTAAAGACTTCTTTATTTGTAGAGAAACAAAACTAGTTTTCATCAATTTTGCTTCTTTTATCCTTGCTTCTTTGTGGCGCCATTTCACTTAACACACTTTGCATTCATACTTGGTTTATAAGATCACCAGCCAAGATATTTCTTCCTCTACTTTCTTATGTCAGCACCTCTTCAGCCTCTTGCAACAATATTGGCTCAAAAGTTTTTTTTTTGTTTGGAATAAATGTAATTTGGCCTCAAAATATGCCTCGAATGATACTGCACTTCGACACATCTTTGACAAATGATGTGTCGAACTGTCTTGTGCACTTGACCAGAGTTTTGAGTTGTCATTTTGCCATTCCACCGCCTTGCTTTCTCTTTTTTTTGTTGTTGGCCTGCATCTTGACCTGTGGCCCTCAGAAACACACAGCTGTCGACCAATGGTATTAAACTTTGGACAAGAACAACTTCTTTTCTGAACATAGCTTGTATTTGATTTCAACAGGACAGTTTGGTGTGCAGGTGTAAACAAAAGCGGTAATTATCAGAGCCTCAGAGGCCTCTCGAAGCTTTTTTCTTTGGTGAGTTTCTTCTTGAAGTGTTAGTTCTGATGTGAACTTGTTTGTGGGCGTTAAGTTTATAGTCTGCTGCAGAATTGGATTCATTTTGACAACTTCTCTCCCTGGCAATGCAGGTGGCTCGAGACGAGATCGACGTCTATAGTTTAGCCAAGCTTCAGAATTCCAAGATTTTAACTCAAGGGTGAGGCTTTCTTTTTTTTACTTACCCACTGGTTTGTTTATAATAGGTGTTTCGAAACGGAGGTTGGAACTGGCTCTTTTTGGCTATCGAGTTTTGAAAAGATGCAGGGAGGAATTATATGTGGTGTTTAAATGGAATTGACAGAGTTCCTGTTAACATTTTTATATTGAACCACCACAACCCTATGGTAATTCACAAAGGGCCCTCTGTCAGTTTGGTGTATTAAACAGCCAAAACTTGAGGATAATATCGGCACCCTAAGGCACGCCGTGTCAAAGTTCTGAAACAGTATTGGCACCGGAAGGCACCGCCACCGGAGCTTTGAAAGCAGTTTCGGCACCCTAAGGCACGCCGAATGAAGCTCTGAAACGGTATTGGCACCGAAAGGTACCGCCACCGGAGCTTTGAAAGTGGTAAAACCATAAAGAGATGGATTCTCCACCTTTTTCGTATGGAACACGCTGCAGCTTCCTCTGTCTCCTTTGCTTTCCTTCTCCTTCTGCCTCCTTTTTTTTTTCCTTGCACGACCTTCTTGGCCTCTTATAGAGTGTACTGATGGTATGGTTGAGTTTTAGAGAGACTCTTGTATTTGACATGACATGAAACACCAAAAGATAACTATGATCCCTATCAGGGAATTACCGTGCATCAGTTGCAATCAAACTCTAATACTTAATAAGCTCATGTGTAATTATGGGCAATTGACCTTCACGCATTTTCCGTCCTTTTTTATTATCTATCTTTTTTTTTTTGTTTCAACAGAAGCCAGTCAACCCAGAAACATCCTTAAGAATTATTGGCATATCCGACGAGCACCCTGAGCGGACAGTTCGCATCGGCGCTCAGCTAGATCCAGAGGTAGCGGCTGAACTCACCCAGTTTCTATGTGACAACGCCGCCGTCTTTGCATGGTCCTACGCTGACATGCCAGGCATCTCCCCCTAGATCATCACTCACAAATTAAGTATCAAGCCATCCGCCTACCCTGTCAAGCAGCGGCGAAGGGCCTTTGATGAGGAGAGATACCGTGCAATAGGGGAAGAGGTTGCCAAGCTCCAGAGCATTGGATTCATCCGCCAAGTAAATTACCCCCAGTGGATTTCCAACTTGGTCATGGTAAAAAAACCCAGCGGAAAGTGGCGAATGTGTGTCGACTTCAAGGGCCTCAACAAGGCATGCCCCAAGGACAGTTTCCCGCTACCTCGCATAGACCAACTGGTCGATGCAACCACTGGGCACGAGCTACTAAGCATGATGGATGCCTTCTCCGGCTACAATCAGATCAAAATGCACCCTGGTGACCAAGAGTGCACCTCCTTCACCACCGACAAGGTCCTATACTGCTACAATGTCATGCCTTTCGGTTTGAAGAATGCCGGGGCAACTTACCAGCGGCTGATGAATGCTATGTTTGCTGAACATCTGAGCAAAATCATCGAGGTCTACGTGGACGATATGTTGGTAAAAAGCATAAAGGCTAGCGGACACGTGGCAAACCTCAGAATTATATTCGCCATTCTCTTGGCCTACGGTATGCGCCTTAACCCAGAAAAATGCTTCTTCGGCGTCACCGCCAGCAAATTTCTAGGTTACATAGTCAGTAAACGAGGCATAGAGGCCAACCCTGACAAGGTACAAACCATCCTCAACATGAAGGCTCCAGAGTGGAAGAAACACGTTCAGAGTCTCTAAGGCAAACTAACCGCCCTTTCTCGGTTTATCTCCAGACTCACCGACAGATGTCTCCCATTTTTCAAAGTCCTGAAGACAACCTACAAGAAGGTCATCGACTGGAACCCAGACTGTGAGGCAGCGTTCCAAAGCTTGAAAGGCGACAGTTCCACTCCTCTCTATTCCTATGCAGGGGGAGACATTATACATATACCTAGCGGTATCACAGACAGCGGTAAGCTGCGCCATTGTCCTGCGGGAAGGCCAGGATGAGCTCCCCGTATTCTACGCCGGCAGAGGCATGAAAGGGGCCTAAACAAGATATCCCCCCTTGGAGCAGCTCGCTCTCACACTCATCGTCCTGCTAGGCGCCTCCGCTAGTATTTTCAGGCCCACACAATTCATGTCTTAACAAATCAACCGCTGAGACAAGTAATGCAGAACCTAGAACACTCGGGATGCCTCAGCAAGTGGGCCATCGAGCTCAGCGAGTTTGACATTGATTACAAACTAAGAACCGCCATGAAAGGCTAGGCGGTGGCAGACTTCATTGCTGAGCTCACCGAGCGACAGATTGAACCTAGCACGGAAATGGTAACCACTGAGGAACCAGCTCCCCAGCAGACAGACTGGAACCTACACGTGGACGGCTCCGCTTGCGCCAAGGCCAGCGGCGCCGGAGTCATCTTAACAGGGCCAGGGGGACTAAACGTGGAATACGCATTAAAATTCAACTTCAAGGCCTCAAACAACATGGCGGAGTACGAACATCGCCGGCCTACTCCTCGCCATCGACTCAGGAGCTGACAGTGTCAACATATTCAGCGATTCCCAGTTAGTCGTCAACCAGGTCAACGACAGTTTCCAGGCCAAGGATCAACAGTTAGCGGCATACTTGGGTTACGTCAAGACGCTCCTCAAAAAATTCAAATTTCACACCATCATGCAGATCCCAGGGAAAAGAACGCCAAAGCCGATTCACTGGCCAGACTAGCAGCCGCTCAGCCACACCAAAGTCCGACGGACACAAGGGTGGAATGTCTTGACAAGCCAAGCATCACAAAAACCCTAGCAGAAATCTTCAACATTGAGGTCAATCCCAGTTGGATGGACGAGATCATCTAATACAAGCGCAATGGAACATTTCCAGAGGACAAGGTCGAAGCACGACAGCTCAAGCGGAGAGCAACCCGCTACAACATCCAGAATGGCAAGCTTTACCGCCAGGGGTTTACCTACCCCAACCTCCGGTGTCTAACCCCAGAGGAGGGAAAGGTCGTTCTGGTAATGATACACGGCGGGGAATGTGGAAATCACTCGGGCGCCAGATCCTTGGCCAAACGGACAATGCGACAACGCTACTTTTGGCCTACTCTCGGTGACGACGCTAGGAGGGTATTGAGATCTTGCCACAAATGTCAACAGTATGCTGATCTCCCACATGCCCCGGCGGAACCACTGTCGATCATCATTGGTCCATGTATTCACTCCACGTGGGGCTTGGACTTAATGGGAAAATTCCAAACTGCCAAGGGCCAGTTCAAATACATCATTGTTGCCATCGACTATAACAGCAAGTGGATAGAGGCGGAGCCACTGACGGTAATCACCACCGCCAAGGTAACTCAGTTCCTCTGGAAGAACATCTATTGCCGCTATGGTGTCCCCCACACAATCATCACAAACAACGACGCACAGTTCAACAACAAGTAACTCATATCTTTCACCGCTAGCCTGGGCACCCGGATGAAGCAGCAAACAAGATAATTAAGAAACTACTAAAAAAGAAAATCGACGACGCCAAGGGTTTAAGGGCGAAGAAGCTTCCGGAAGTTCTGTGGGCGATCAGAACTACCCCAACTTCCGCCACTGGTGAAACACCATTCTGCATGATGTTCGGAACTGAGGCCGTCCTACCCATTGAGGTAACTCAACCTACCGCTAGGGTGCAGGGCTACTGCCCGAGACCAACGGCGAGGGCGTCAACCTCGACAGAGACCTCCTAAAGGAAAAACGACACAAGACCCATTTGCACAATTTGCAAAACAAGCAGCGGGTATCACGTTTCTACAACGCCAGGGTCAAAGCCCGGAACCTCCAACTGGGGGACTGGGCAACAAAGAAAGTCATTCCACCGCCAACAACACTCCGCCCGACTTGGGAGGGTCCATACAAAATAGTGGAAGTCGCTAGCCCCAGCACCTTCTACCTGATGGACAAGGATGGCGTCACAACGACCCACCCTTGGAACACCGAACACCTTCGGTATTACTACAAGTAGACATCCCGCTACCCTAGAGCATCTTGACTCAGCTAAATTTTTGACACAATATTTAGCTAAGGGAAGCTACCCAACGGGTACAACCCCGCTTTTTGTAAAACGCTGACATATCAGCTATCAATGAAACGAGGAATTATTCAAACCATTGTCGCCAAGTCCAAGCACAAGAATTAAAGGGCAACGCCAACAAAGCTCAGCGGACTACGTCCACTACACCGTGCACTTGGAACAATTTTAATCCCTCTAATGTTTCATTAAGTCACAAAACAGCAGTCAAAACTCTAGCGGTCCATAATCATGCAAACAATACAATCCATAAACACGTTCATCTCAGAAGCAAAATACCAATTGCATTTTAGGGGTCGGGACTCCCCGCTCAAGAATATTGTTGAATTACAAAGGCCTTAGCTGCGCAAAAAAAAAAAAAAAAAACAAAGATAAAGCCCTCAGCGGCACTACTTCAGGCTGTGGAGCTATCTTCATACATGAGGGGCATCAGCGCCAGTCTCGCCCTCCGGCTGCGGTTGTTGCTCCGACTGACGGCTCGTCTGATTGGACCCACGAGCGATAGGGCTCGGCGTTATAATGGTACCATCCGTTCAGGTGTGGGTGGCCAGAAAGCCAGCACGGGAGACCTTGGACTGAGTAGGAGGCGGGGTCTGCTGAGAGTCGTCCGCCGGACGCACACCACTCTCCCCACTACCTGAATGGGCAACCTCAGCCTCGGCGCGAACCACACCCTGCGCGGGCGGTACGTTCTGACTGGACGACCCAACGGGCTGGGACGCCTTGACCCAGTCAATGGCGCCTTTTTGCTGCAGTAGCTCCACTTTGGCAATAGCACCGGCCTTTGCCGCCTCAGTCAACGCTTTCTTGTACTCCGCCGACTGCTTAAAAGCCTCCACAGCGGCAGACGCCACACGATTCCCCTCCGCTCCCAGACGAGCAACCTCATCCTCTAGCCTCTTCACCTCAGCAGACTTAGCGGCAGAATCCCGCTGAAGGATCTCAAATTTCTTCACCTTTGCCACCACTTGATCCTTCAACAGGGCTATGTCTTGCTCTAACCTGGAGACGTGGTCATTCTGCTCCATGTCCCGCTCAACGGCGACAGACAGCTTGCCACGAGCATCAGCGGCTTCACATTCTGCCTTGGTTAGGCGCCGCTCCGCATCTGCCAACCTGTCCTTGGCCTCCGCCAGCTCCCTCTAGAGACCCTTGACCTCCTCCCTGAGCTGCCACTCCACCCAGGGCTGCTTTGAGGCTGCAAAGAACATCTCATGTAGCCTGACGGACAGGTGCCCGAAGGCCGAGCTATAGAGCGACTGATCAGGGTCAATCTTTGGTACCTGAGTGGCGGGGGTCAACGTGCCTGATCAGGGTAGTCGTAGACTGTTGTCGTGTCCCCATGTCCCGGAGGGACGTAGCTTGAATGTAACGCTGCGTGGCGGTTGTTGTCAGGACGAGGCGTTGCCTCAAGAATCGCCGCTGGCAGAAATCCCTCCGCTGATAGTAAGCTGCAAGCGGTGTCGTGAGGACCTGCTTGGTGGCAGACCAGTGAGCGGTGTTGCGCTCAGCGGAGACTGCCTTGCTTGTAAGGTGAAGAGGGTGAGATTCCGCTAGCGGTGTTGCACTTAGCGGAGACCTCCACTTGCAAGATGAAAAAGGAGAAGTTCCTCTAGCGGAGTTGCATGTAGCGGAGACTTCCACTTGCAAGATGAAAATGGAGAAGTTCCGCTAGCGGAGTTGCGTCTAGCGGAGACTTCCACTTGCAATGAAAAGGGAGAAGTTCCGCTAGCGGAGTGGCGCTTAGCGGAGACTGCCTTGCTTTTAAGGTGAAGAGGGTGAGATTCTGCTAGCGATGTGGAGCTTAGCGGAGACCTCCACTTGCAAGATGAAAAGGGAGAAGTTCCGTTAGCAGAGTTACGTCTAGCGGAGACTTCCACCTGCAAGATGAAAAGGGAGAAGTTCCGCTAGCGGTGTGGCGCTTAGAAGAGACTTTTGAGGATTGGTGATCATGGATGGTTACTTCGGCTAGACGCTTCGTCTGACGGCGTCCGACACGTGGCTGACATGTATTGGGATAGCGTGTGGAATAACGTCCCTGCAGCATTCCCGCGTCTTCGCCATTAATGAGTGTAATTATTGATTGTTGCCTCGGTTAATCAGGAGAGTAAGTGCGATCGTGGGGCATGTGTACGGCTATCGTGCGATGTCGTTTTTCAGCGGTCGGCGTAGATTGGTTTGATGTTGACATAAAAGAGAGGGAAACCATAGTGGTTTTGACATCTTCTTCACTTCAAACCCTGAGTCGTCGTGTTCAAGCTTTGTTTCTGAGAGCCGAGAAGAAAATTCTGCAATTCCGTGAAGTTGTCGATCTTTGGAGAACGAAAAACTCTTGAAGCGGAGACGAGCACCCTTAAGCGCACCGGAGTTCCCATCTTTGAGGTTGGTAACCTGAATCTCGTCCCTGTTTTATTTGGTTTTTTGTTTGTTTGCTTCTGCCAGTTTCTGTTTTTAGTGTTTGGAGTAATTTCTGTCCTTCCCCGGTGTGTTCTGAGGTGTACGATGATGTTTAGGGATGGGTTTAGATGTTTGAGTGGGGGTTGAGGTTTCTTGCTTTGCTAGATGGTCGAATCTGGGTTTAAGTGTATGTGCGTATTGTTCTTGTTTTGGCACTTTCTGGGTTTTCTGGGTAAGGGTGTTCTTGATGTTCTTGGCTTCAATCTATCGTAAGGATAGTTTAGATCTTGTTGGAACTGACTGGTTTGGGTTTTAGGGTTTGTGATGACTAGCGTCGTAGAGATCTCGAGCAGTGAGGATTCAGGGTCTGACGTGTCGCAGAGCGTGGCGGATAGGATTTTTATTGATTAGTTGCGTCCGTCTGCTCCTGCAGGAACCTCATTGCCAGAACCACTAGACATTTAACCTTTACAAACCATACCTTGGGACGCAGCCATGGCTCGAGGTGGGCGACCAGAGAGTTCTAAGGCAAGAGAGGAGACTGCCGCCCTCCGTCATCATGAGGAGCGACTAGCCAGTAACAGCGCCGCTAGTTATTCCGCTGAAGGGGGGGAGGTTGGCGGTGATGAAATAGAGTCCGCCTGGTTTCTACATGAAGGTACCGCAGTTGACGAGGCGGGAAGGCCAATGACTGCGGCCGTCGTCAACCGTCTTCCTAGCGTGGTGAAGTTGCGCCCGCCAACCGCTGATGAGAAGGCCTCCATTTTGCCCGCGGGGTATGCTGCCGTTCACAAGGTCATCTTCCACCAAGGTGTCACCTTTCCGCTACTCCCCAACCTCCAGATCCTGGTGTCCTAGTTTGGTCTCGCCTTCGGGCAGATTTGCCCCAACATGTGGCGGTTGCTGATGGCGTTGAACTCGCTCTGGCTTCTATCGGGATGTGAAGGGCCTACCGTGGCGGAAGTACTTCACTTATATGAACTGGTGTATGTGAAGCGCCAAGGTTGCAGCGGGCAAGTGAACTTGAGCTGCCGCCAAGGGGCACCGAAGCTAATTGAGAATCTGAAGGATTCCATGTCCCCCTGGCGGGGAACCTTCTATATTGCTACCTCGGGGTGGGAATATCAAGCGGGGACAAACGAGGGAGCGCCGACATTCAGGATTAAGTCAGAGTTCCAACCTATCCGAGGTTGTCACTGGCCTTCGCTGCCCAAAGTTGGCGGTTTTTCTTTATGATAATTCCATTGTTTTAATCATTACCTCATTTTTTTGTGTAGCGGGCCTGCGTTTTAACCTGACGTGGGAGGAAGAGTGTCGCGTGGCAAGGATTAGGGGCTGCTGGCAGAATCGCAACCTGCTGGACCTACGTCTTCTCATCGGTTGGGAGTTGTTGGTCGATCAACAATTGACTTGCGCCCTTGGTAAGTAACTTCCGCTGATTTGTGCCCAGTTCAGCTTGTACCAGGCTAACCTGTTGCCTTTCTTGTAGATTCTCCCCCGGGTAATAAAGCGAGCCGTGACGTGTTTGCCAAAGCCATGGATCGCGTAGAGATTAACAATTTTTGGAGAGTATGTACGCCGCTGGGCTGGCGGCTCAGCAAATTGTCGTTGACCCTCAGACACTGGTGGTGAGCCAGTCAGAGACTCTTATGGTGCTGTAGATGCCGCATCACTCTCATCTCGGCGCTGATGGTTCGCCCGTGGTTCAGGCGGGTACTGGCGCAGATCGCTGGGCTGCTGGCGGGAGCAGGGTACAGGCCGCCCCCGAGAAGGTGAGGGAGAGAGTGCCCGCCAACCGCCGTGGACCCCGGAGGGACCGAGTGGTGGCAGAGAGGGAACTCGTTACCGTTGCGGTCCTGGAGCCTCAGGTGAACTCGAGGCCTGTTGCCGCCGGTGCCACACGGGCGGTTATGTAGAAGAAGCGGCGATAGAACGACGCCGATGAAGAAGAGAAGGAAGACAACGCGGAGACCATCGGGGCCCGCCAGCATAAGAGGGCCAAACAGGCCCCGCCGAAGGTGACAGTGGCTGCTGTCGGGGAGGTGCAGGCAAGCGGTCTAAACTCCTTTGGAAGTATGCCAAATTTCTGACTAACCCCTAGTAGGAGTTCCTCTTCCACCTCTGTGAGCGGCTAGGATTTGGCGGCTTGGATGCGACCATCCGCCAGACCGTTGTGCAATAGTCGCCATTCAGCTCGGCTTTTGGACATCTATCGGTGGGGCTACACGAGCTGTTCCTTGCCGCGTCAAACCAGCCTCGGGTTGAGCAGCAGCTGAGGGGGGAGATCCAAGGTCTCCAGAGGGAGCTGGGGGAGGCCAAAGACAAGGTGGCGGATGTTGAGCGGTGCCTAACCAAGGCAGAATGCGACGCCATAGATGCCCACGACAAGCTGACTGTCGCCATTAAGCGGGATCTTGAGCGGAATGACCATGTCTCCAAGCTAGAGCAAGACATAGCCCTGTTGAAGGATCAAGTGGCAGTTAAGGCTAAGAAAGTTGAGATCCTTCAACGGGATTTTGCCGCTAAATCTGTGGAGGTGAAGAGGTTGGCGGACGAGGTTGCCCTGCTGGAAGCTGAGAGGAGCTACACGGAGGTCGCCTCCGTGGAGGCGTTTAAACAATTTGCAGAGTACAAGCGAGCCATGATGGAGGCGGCAAAGGCTGGTGCTGCCGCCAACTTGGACATGCTGAAGCAAAAGGGCGCCATCGACTGGGTGAAAGAGTCCCAACCCGCTAGGTCATCTGGTCAGTGGGGACCTGCGAGCAGTGTGGTTCCTACTCGAGCTGAGGGTGCCCGCTCAGGTAGTGGAGAGAGTGGTGAGCGTCCGGAGGACGATTCTCAGCGGACTCTACTTCCTACCCAATCCGAAGCTTCCCGTGCTCACTTCATGGCCACCCACACCCGAGCGGATGGCACCACGGTGACGCCAAGCCCTATCGCTCCAGGATCTGATCAGACGAGCCGCCTGGCCGGGCCACAACCATCGCTGGAAGGTGAGGATGTCGCCGCTGCTCCCGAGAATCAGTGACGAATGCTCCATAACTTTTGTAATGCCGTTGAGGCCTGTTTACTTTAGTGCCGCTAAGGCTTATTTTGTAATTTTGACAATACTTTTGGGCGGGGAGTCCCGACCCTAAATTTATGAAGTATTTGCCTTTGAAATTTTTTAAGTGTGGGATTCTTTTCAATGATTGTTGTTTGAATGTTGTTTTACCGCCAGAGTTTTGACTTGTGCTTTTGCCAATCAACGAAACATTAAAGGAATTAAAATTATTCCAAGTGCACGATGTAGAGAACGTGGTCCGCCGAATATTGTTGGCGTTGCCAGTTAACTCTTGTGCTTGGACTTGGAGACAATGGTTTGAATAATTCCTCGTTTCATTGATAGCTGACAGATCAGCGTTTACAAAAGCGGAGTTGTACCCGTTGGGTAGCTTCCCTTAGCTAAATATTGAAAAAAAATTTAGCTAAGTCAAGATGCTCTTGGGTTACGGCATGACTATTTGTAGTAATACCGAAGGTGTTCGGTATTCCAAGGGTGGGTCGTTGTGACGCCATCCTTGTCCATTAAGTAGAAGGTGCCGGGGCTAACGACTTCTACTATTTTGTATGGACCTTCCCAAGTTGGGCGGAGTGCCGTTGGCGGTGGAATAACTTCCTTCATTACCCAGTCCCCCAGTTAGAGGTTCCGGGCTTTGACTCTGGCGTTGTAGAAACGTGATACCTGTTGCTTGTTTTGCAAGTTGTGTAAATGGGCCTTGTGTCGTTTCTCCTCGAGGAGGTCTTTGTCGAGACTGATGCCTTCGTCGTTGGTCTCAGAGCCGTAGCCCTCGACCTTAGCGGTAAGTTGGGTGACCTCAATAGGTAGGACGGCTTCAGTTCCGAACATCAGCCATAATGGTGTTTCACCAGTAGCGGAAGTTGGGGTGGTCCTGATGGCCCACAACACTTCCGGGAGTTTCTCCGCCCATAAACCCTTGGCGTCGTCGAGCTTCTTTTTTAGCAGCTTCTTGATTATCTTGTTTGCTGCTTCGACTTGGCCGTTGGTTTGGGGGTGAGTGACAGATGCTAAACTCAACTTGGTGCCCAAGTTGGCGGTGAAAGATATGAGTTCCTTGTTGTTGAACTGTGTGCAGTTGTCTGTGATAATTGTGTGGGGGACGCTGCAGCGGCAGTAGATATTTTTCCAGAGGAAGTGAATTACCTTGGCGGTAGTTATTGCCGTTAGCGGTTCCGCCTCAATCCATTTACTGTTGTAGTCGATGGCGACAATGATGTACTTGAACTGGCCCTTGGCGGTTGGGAATTTCCCAAGCAAGTCCAGGCCCCAAGTGGAGTGGATCCATGGGCCAATGATGATAGAGAGGTGCTCCACCGGGGCATGGGGAAGGTCAGCGTATTGTTGACACTTGTGGCAAGACCTGGAGACCTTCCTGGTGTCGTCGCCGAGCGTGGGCTAGAAGTAGCCCTGTCGCACTGTGCGATTAACCAGAGATTTGGCACCGGAGTGGTTTCCACATTCCCCGGCTTGTATCATTCCAAGAACGACCTTTCCCTCCTCTGGGGTCAGACACCGGAGGTTGGGATGGGTGAACCCTTGGCGATAAAGCTTGCCATTCTAGATGTTATAGTGGGTTGCTCTCCGCTTAAGTTGCCTTGCTTCGATCTTGTCAGTGGGCAGTGTTCCATTGCTCTTGTACTCTATGATTTCATCCATCCAGCTGGGATTGACCTCAATGTTGAAGACCTCCGCCAGGGTTTTGGCAATGCTTGGCTTGTCAAGGCATTCCACCCTTGTGTCTGCTGGACTTTGGTGTGGTTGGGCGGTTACTAGTCTTGCCAATGAGTCAGCTTTAACGTTTTTTCCCTGGGAATCTGTGTGATGGTGTGAAATTTGAATTTTTTGAGTAGTATCTTGATGTACCCCAAGTATGCCGCTAACTGCTGGTCCTTGGCTTGGAAGCTGTCGTTGACCTGGTTAACGACTAGTTGAGAGTCGCTGAATATGTTGACACTGTCAGCTCCTGAGTTAATGGCAAGGAGTAAGCCGGCAATGAGCGCTTCATACTCCGCCATGTTGTTTGAGGCTTTGAAGTTAAATTTTAACGCATATTCTACGTTTAGTCCCCCTGGTCCCGTCAAGATGACTCCGGCGCCGCAGGCCTTGGCGCAAGCGGAGCCGTCTACGTGGAGGTTCCAGTCTGACTGCTGCTGGGGGGCTGGTTCCTCAGCGGTTACCATTTCTATGCTGGCCTCTTGTGCCCCTAGGTTGGGTTCATCCTGACGCTCGGTGAGCTCAGCGATGAAATCTGCCACTGCCTGGCCTTTCATGGCGGTCCTTGGCTTGTAGTCAATGTCGAACTCGTTGAGCTCGATGGCCCACTTGCTGAGGCTCCCAGAGTGCTCAGGGTTTTGTATTACCTGCTTCAGCTGTTGGTTTGTTAAGACATGAATGGTCTGGGCCTGAAAGTATTGGCAGAGGCGTCTAGCGGAGACAATGAGTGCGAGAGCAAGCTGCTCCAGGGGGGTATATCTTATATCTGCCCCATTCATGCCCCTGCTGGCGTAGAATACTGGGAGCTCCTCTTGGTCCTCTCGTCGTACAATGGCGCAGCTTACCGCTGATGGGGATACTGCCAAGTAGATGTACAGTACCTCCCCTGGTACAGGAATGGAAAGAAGTGGGACTGATGCCAAGTATTCCTTCAAGCTCTGGAATGCCGCCTCACAATCTGGTGTCCAGTCAATTACCTTCTTGTGGGTCCTCTTTAGAACCTTGAAAAATGGGAGGCACCTGTTAGTGAGTCTAGAGATGAATCGAGAGAGAGCGGTTAGCTTGCCTTGGAGGCTCTGAACGTGCACCTTCCATTCGGAGCCTTCATGTTGAGGATGGCTTGCACCTTGTCAGGATTGGCCTCTATGCCCCGTTCGTTGACGATGTAGCCCAGAAATTTGCTAGCGGTGACGCCAAAGAAACATTTTTCTGGGTTGAGGCGCATTCCATAAGCCAAGAGAATGGTGAATATGATTCTGAGGTTTGCCACATGTCGCTGGCCTTGATGCTTTTGACTAACATGTCGTCTACGTATACCTTTATGATTTTGCCGAGATGCTCAGCGAACATGGCGTTCATCAACCGTTGATACGTTGCACCGGCGTTCTTCAAACCGAAAGGCATGACATTGTAGCAGTATAGGCCCTTGTCGGTGGTGAAGGTGGTGCATTCCTGGTCGCCGGGGTGCATCTTGATCTGATTATAGCCGGAGAAGGCCTCCATCATGTTGAGCAGCTCGTGTCCAGCGGTTGCATCAACCAGTTGATCAATGCGAGGTAGCGGGAAGCTATCCTTTGGGCATGCCTTGTTAAGACCCTTGAAGTCGACACACATCCGCCACTTTCCGCTGGGCTTCTTGACCATGACCAAGTTGGAAATCCACTGAGGGTAATTAACCTGGCGGATGAACCCAATGTTCTAAAGTTTGGCGACTTCTTCCCCTATTGCACGATATCTCTCTTCATCGAAGGCTCTTCGCCTTTGCTTAACAGGATAGAAGGACGGTTTGATACTGAACTTGTGTGTGATGATCTCAGGGGAGATGCCCGGTATATCAGCGTAGGACCATGCAAAGACGGCGGCGTTGTCACGTAGAAACTGAGTGAGTTCAGCCGCTACCTCTGGGGCTAGCTGAGCGCCTATGAGGACTGTCTGCTCAGGGTGGTCGTCGGAGATGGTTATAACCTTCAAAGATGTTTCTGGGTTGACAGGCTCCTTCATTACATACTTCTCCTCGTCATCCCTAGGGTCCTCAAAAATGTTTGGTGGCGGTGCATGGTTTCCTACTGTTAGGATTTCATGGCGGCGCGTCGACAGTGCCACAGTGGTTGAATAACATTCTCGTGCTAGTTGTTGGTTTCCCTTCACACATCCTGTCCCGTTGGGTGTGGGAAACTTCATGAGAAGCATGTATCCGGCTATGATGCAACTGAGGTTGTTGAGTGCCAGTCGACCAATGATGGCATTGTATGAGCTGAAACAATCGACAACGATGAACTCCGTATGTACTTCTGCTGTACATTGACTAGCACCAATAACAAGTCACATGTAGTCAGAACCCAGTGGTTGTGTGACGTCACCGGAGAAACTGAGCAGCGGCTCATGATCCTAGAGCAATTTTCTATTCCGCTGGAGTTGGTTGTAGCAACCATTGAAGATGACATTGACAGTGGATCCGCTATCAACAAGGACCCTTCCCACTGACCATTTGTCGAGTATGGCGTCAATCAAAAATGGATCGTCATGGGGCAAATGTACTCCGCGCTCCTCCTCCTCCGAGAAGGTGATGGGTTCCCAACCAGACCTTGGGAGTTTAGCGGATCTCTCATAGCGGATGTTGCAAACCTCTTTGGGGTGGTTAGCGCGTGCATAACGCTTTCTTGCCCTATCCGCTGTCAATGGTGTTCATGCGGCGCACATGTTCGATGTTGGCGACCACAGGTGGCGGTTGGTGCACCTTGAATTGTTCAATCTTGCCATCACGGTACAAAGTCTCAATAGCTGTTTTGAGAGCATTGCAGTTGTTGGTGTAATGACCGCTATCCTCGTGGTATTTGCACCATTTGCGGGTGTTCTTGGGTTTCCCCACCCTTGGGTACTTTCTTGGGGGTGGTGGCGGAATCTGGTCGTTGCACTGGTCGTATATCTCTTCATACGAGGCTGTGAGGACTGTAAACACTGCGCACCGCTGGGAGGACTCCATCCGTTTGTTATGGTTATCCCCATGGGATGAGCGGTTGCCCCTGTTGTAATGCTGGTGCTTTTGCCGCTTGCTCTTATAATTGCCCTGTTGCCACTCTCTCTTCTTATCAGTTGGCGACGTAGCAGAGGTTTTGTTAGCGGTCTCCTGATGGCTGGAGGAGGGCTGAGTGGACTTTGCCGGTGTTGGCGGTGATGGTGGGGTTTCTCCATATGTGATGAATTCTGCCTGTGCATGGATGACTGCCTCGCCCATGACGTGGTCATACGTGGCATTTGGGTGATTGTAATTGAGGTGATAGAGAAATGGCCCCTTGAGGAGTCCTTGCTTGAAGGCTGCTAATGCCATTGTTTTGTCAAGATCGAGGTACTGAGATGCTGCCGCCAGCTACCTGGTGACAAATGCCTTCAATATTTCCTTAATGCCTTGTTTAACGTTGAACAACTGACTTGTGTTGTGTTGTCCGGCAGGTGGATTACCCTCAGTTCTGGCCCTAGCCGCCAAGCGGTTGGTGTGCGGTTGTGACTCCGCTTCCTATTCCATCATTAGGCGGGGTAGGGGAGGTGGCCCCATTCCCAATAGTTCTAGTGGATTCGGCGGTACCTGCATCTATAAGATTGGTATGGGTACCAATCCGCCGGTATTGGGTCGACTACGTCTGGTGCTCGTCGATTGCTTGCTCTGCGCTGGGTTAGCGTTTGCCTCCAACGCCTTTTTCAGTTCGTCGAATTTTGACATCAGCGTGGCCACCTGCTTTTGGGCCTCGACCTTCTCTCTTCGCTTTTGTTCGCGCTCCCTATTTGCTTTGTGGAGGTCCGCCAATGCCAGCTTATACATAGCGGCGAGATCCTGGCCTGGTGGGCGACTGCTGCCCGGTCGTGCCTCCGCTGCAGTTTGGGTCAACAGGACCTGGGATGAGCCCTGGGGATCCACGCTAGGGTTGACCGGAGTGTTGAATAGTGCTCGGTTAACATTAACCGTTGGGTTAATATTAGCAGCGGGGTTGGTGGTAAGGGGGTTAGCAGATTGATCCACTTGCTCCTCAGCGTTTCCCCCGCTACCGTTAGTCATGGTGATTCTTGTGGTGGGATGACCTTTTGTTCAAGGATTCCCACAGACGGCGCCAATGTTAATGTTTAAGATTGAGCGGTGGCCCAAGTTTTTATTAACGCTGGTCCGATGGGCGGACCGCTACTTGCAACGTTCTCAGAGCTTTCGCTACCTGTCAAGTAAAATACAAAGCGGCGTCAGAGGGAGACCGCGGTGGGCGGTCTTCTCTTCTCTGATGCCTAAGTTAGTCAATGTATTTATGTTGACAGAATAACAACAGGTAAGTAGTGAATGCGTAATTAATGAGAGAGGAGAGAACTTTTTATAGGTGGGGAAGAGGCTGATCTCTTCCGTGTTTTTGATGTGGGACTGATATGCTTCAGTTCTCAGCTTCTGGAGCTTCTGATGCCATCTTGACGTCGCGTGTGGCGGCGCGTCGGAGGTGATCTGGGGGTGAACCGAGCCTCAGGTGGTAGCCTGCTTGGCTGTGCTTCCGTAGGTCACTCCGATGGTGGGAGTTGGTACCGCTGGCGGTAGCATGAGCGTGACTCATTATAGCTAATTATGCTTGGCAAATGCTCATGTAAGTACAATCATCAATAGTTTTGTCACTATGTTGTTTTATTTATATCCTGAATGATTTTGGCCATACCTCTTTCATACAAGGAGATCATAGCTTTTGACAAAAGAAGTTTTTCATGCTTAAGTGAATGCACGTCTCTGTTCTAATGGCCTATCAGGCTATCATTCATTTTACAGAAAAAAAAAGATATCATTTACTTATCTGTTTCATGTGATCTGTTTTATTCTGGTTTGATGTTGATGAGAGTATATTTTGGAGGTGATGATTGTAGCTTTTGGTGGTGATGATTGTAGCTTTTTGTGGTGATGAGAGTAGTTTTTGACGTTGGTGAGAGTAGCTTTTGTTGGTGGTGAAAGTAGTTTTTTGCAGTAGTGATGGTAGTTTTTTGCGTTTGTGAGAATAGTTTTTGTTGATGGTGAGAGTAGTTTTTGATACAAGAGTAACTCTCAAATGTTAGTAAGAGTAGCTCGTTGGTGTTGGTGACAGTAACTTTTATTTTTAGTGATAGTAGGTTTTGGTGTTGGTGAAAGCAACTTTTGGTGTTGGTGAAAGCAGATTTTTAGTGCTGGTGAGAGTAGCATTTGTTGTTGGTGTGAGTAGTTTTTGGTATTAGTGAGAGTAGCTTTTGGTGTTGGTGACAATATCTTTTGTTTGTGGGGATAGTAGCTTTTCGTTTTGGGGAACATAGGTTTTTTGGTAAGGAGTAACTTTTGTTGTTGGTGATAGTAGCTTTTGTTATCTCGCCGGAGGTTGCTGGAAATCTCATAAGAGTAGCTTTTATGACCTCGCCGGAGGTTGTCGGAAATCTCATTAAAGTAGCTTTTGTTGCTAGCTACAGTAGCTTTTAGTGTTAGTGACAGTAACTTTTGTGGTCGTCGGAGTTGACCGACAGTTGGCCGGAGACCCACCGGAGTTCGCCGAAGACCCGCCGGAGTTGACCGGAGACCTCGCCGGAGAGGAAAGAGAGAATAACTGTTGATTTTGTACTCTAGTGGCATTTATGTAAATATATTGATTTTTAATATCCAAAATATAACATATTTTTTAATCTAGTGGCCTTATGAGGGAAAAAACTAATTAGTAGCCTTATGGCTAAAAAAACATTCAAAGATGCACTTATGTGTAATTAACCCAATAAATAAATACATAACGGAAATTTAATTTACGCAAAAATAGAAATTGAATTTCTAATCATCTCCTCTACGTCCAAAGCCTTCGATTCTCATCGGATTCCATCCAAACTTCACCAATAATATCAATTCATCGATTTACAAATTCTAAGGCAAATTCGACAGAAATTCGACAGTCAGATTCTTGTAAATCGATAACCGAAATTCTAAATTTTTAGAAATTCATAATCTATTAAAAACTTCACCAATCTTTACCAAAATCACATATATAAGCTCTACATCAATTATAGAACTTAACTAGCTAAAACTGAAGCCAAAAATCTGCCCTACGCGCCATCCACAGTGGCGGCGCCCCACGCACCGCCGACCAACCTCTGATTCCGGTCACCATATTTCAATTGCATGATCATCTCAACAAGCCCAACAATTTTCATAACTACAACAAAATTTAAAATTACTTTGGTTGTTCGGAATTTAGCCCTAAAGCAAAGAGGGAAAATTTGAAATTATTTACCTTCAATCCTTCGATTCGTGCTCCACACTTTGAATTAGACCAAGAAACTTTGAGGGATGGTTGTATGATCCAAGAGCTCCAAGACCCAATAAGAATTGTCGCCAGAGGTGGCCGAAAACTCAAGTTCCGACCAAACACTAGAGAAAACAGCGACATAGTCCACTTCTTCTCCTTGCTGCACTTTCCACAGTTCAAAATAAATTACCAGACCATCATAGAAATGAAGAAGAGGAAGAGAGCTTTCCAATGATAACTTATGCGTCAAAATCTGTTGCCGGATGAAGGAGTTATGGCCGGAAGAAGGTGAAGAGGACGGAGAGGGAGAGAGAATCGGGGAGAGAGAGAGGCTGTGGTAACTCGTCGTTTTTATAGAAAATTATCATAAACAGTAACTTTCGTTTTTCGATTATAACTTTCGCATACGAACTCCGATTTTTACGAACCACATATGCACGGACTCGGTTTAACATCTTCTACGACTTTCTAGAAGAAAATGTTCTTAAATTTTGACCCGAACAAAAAGTCAACTTTTAGGGCCATTAAAATATCGAAACAAAGTAAAAAGTGAAAGTAATTGCCGTTTAATGTCCAAATGACTAGTAAACTGGTAAATTGAGATACGGGACGTAACAAGTGCACATGGGCCTGATGCAGCATGAAGCACATTATTGAGGATGCGCAAATGGTGTCAGGGTGAGTGGAGCTTGGAGAAGCGGCTTAAGCCTAGCTTGGCGGTGATACGTCCTGAGTTTCATCTTCGTGAACTTGTGGAGGTCCCTGTTACTGTTGGGAAGACTCCGGAGAAGAAGAAATGACCTAAGAGTCGTCGGAACAAGCCTAAGTCTCAAGATAGAGAGTTGGAAAGCAAGAAGACCAACTTGATGCCGAGGTTGTTGGATGCTGAAGAGCTTGAGGCAGGTACTAACTCCGACCCCAAGGGGAAGGAGAAGGCACATGCTTAGGGTTTCAACAAAACAAGACATTCTGGACACGAGCCTTTTCGGTAAGGGTAATTTCTATGAGCTATTCTAAGACGTTTCTTGTTGATATTTGTACCACAATTCAGTGCTTGGCAGATTAGACTAGATGAATATTTTTTCCTTAGAGGGCGAGATTATTCTTGCTTAGATTAGGTTTGTTGTTCAGCGAGCATCCTTTTAGATCTTAATGAGTTTAATTGTGGCTTAGATATGTTTTATCCTGTTTGTCCTGGAATTTCTTATGCAAGTTTTGTTAGACTCTAGTTTGTCTATGATTATTAATAAAGTCAATCCTATTAAAAACAAATATTAATCAATTTCTTCAAGAATTTTGGAGTGCCAATAAGATTGCCTCGTGGAAATATAACAATCATCACAAACAATTGATTGGTTAGAACATACCTAATGATAATTGTTATAAATTAATTTTTGATGGCTCATTATTTGTTGTTGGAAAAACTTCTGCAGGATTTGTGATTCGCAATAACAATGGATCAATTACTATTGCAGGTTCTGTTTTTATTGGTTATTTGTTTGTTGGTTATGCTGAATCAATAGGTAAAGGCAGGTATGTTACGGGTTAAACGACTTGGTATTCATCAACTTCAAGTCAAAGGCAATTCTCTTCTTTTAATCAAGATGATCAGAGATATTTTCAAGGTTCCTTTAGCATCTTCATGCTAGTTTTTCAAATATTTCTTTCTGGCATATCTTCCGAGAGGCCAATATGATAGCAGATCAGTTTACAGATTTGGGTTAAAATGTTGTCTAAATAGAGTTAATTAGTTATTCCATATGTAATTTTTTTTTTTTTTGAAATAAGGGTTGGTGCAGCTGCCCTCAAGTCTTCATTAATGAAACTGCCGAATACAAAGGCCGAATACAAAGGGGGGGACGTGAAGCCTAAACCCCAAACAATTAGTAACAAGAGAACATCCTGAATGATAATAGAAGCTCCTAGCCTCCCACTAATCCTATGTATCAAGTATGCACCTACTAGCAAGGGTTGACATACCAGAAAACTGGGCAACGCCATTTGCTTCACAACAGTGACATATCGGAAAGACAAAGCTCATATAAAGCCATAAAACATTAAAACCTACTTCTTTCACTATCCATAGGTTGATATGTCGACCACTTGTCAGAACTCCATGGATCCCTCCTAACAACGAGAGAGAAGATTGCAGCAAACTTCCATACCGGCGGCCACTAACCCCTTCAACCGTGATCAGCCATCAACCAACCATCCGTGCAAAAGCTCAACCACAACCCGAGCCCAGATTGAAAGCGATCTGCATCCCCTGTCTCCAGCGGCCCACCACTTCCATCCCACGGCCTATGTCGATCGATCCCTCCGGCGAACCATTGAACCATACCGGCCCGTCCGACGACAATGTCATAAGGATGCCCCACCGGACGGAATATCACCTCCCCTGAAAACCCTGCCCTTTAGTATTAGAGAGAGAGAGAGGCTGGGATTCTTTTCTCCATATGTAAATTTTGATAAAGTGGGATCTTGAGATCATTTATTTTCATGTTAAAAAAAAAAGGTAAAATAAAACTCAAGTATATTATCCAAAATTTTCACCTTTTTTTTTTTTTTTTTTGGGAATAGAAATTGATTGTTATTCAATAACCAACAGCCAACAGGCCATAGCTTACAAAACTTACATAAGAATTCCAGCAAGAAAATCCGGTAAAACCAAGGTTCTAAAAATCGGCCTAGGCGGCCGCCTAGGCGCTAGGCGTCTCGGTTCCATTCGGCTTTTGGCCTAGTCGAATGAGCTAGGCACTGGGATGAAAAACGGCCACCTAGTCGGCCTAGGCGGATCTTGGGCGGGTCTCCCTGGGCGACTAGGCGCTGCTGCAATTTTTTTTTTTTAATTCAGATGGGACTACACCAACCATTGAAGCGACGAAGTCGAGGTTCTCCGCCTTCTCGAAACCTAAACTCACTCTCACTGAGTCATTGTCGCCGTCTCTCTCTCTCTGCGGGCTCCAGCACGGCAGCACAGCCTCTCTCCCTCTCTTCGGCACGGTTGCATGACCTCTCTCCTTGACTGACTCACTCTCATGAATTTCTGGGTTGAATTGGTAAGTTGAATTTCTGCCTTTCTGGGTTCAATTTTTTCAATCGATCTGTCTGGGTTTTCAGTTGCCTTTCTGGGTTTTCACTTTCAGTTGAAGTCTCGAGCTCGCACTCAACCGGTCTTGCTCTTGCCTCTTGGTTCGATACTTCGATTCAGAAATCTTCAAGCCTTGCTGGGTTTTCAATTGAGTTGTATATTGGATGGGAAGTTGCAATTGACTTTGCATCTGTTTTGGATAATTGGATGGGAAAGAGAGAAAGAGATTTAACAGAGAGAGAGAAAGAGAGAGATCTGATTCCACTTCCATCTACATGATATCATCTTCATCTTTATATCTAATCCAATCCTCTGGCTCTTAGTCCCTCTTACTTTGTACGTGTTGCACGCGAAAGAGAGAGAATAGTTATTAACATTATTCTCAGTTATTAAATAAGTTTCATCAAGATCGAGATAAGCTTTCTTTAAGTATCAGAATGATAATTAATGTGGCTTTTTTTTCTTTTTATGTTTTCACCTTTGATTTATTAAATGGTTACAACATATATTTTATTTATATAATTATATGTTATAAAAATAAAAATAAAATAAAAAATAAAAAAACCGCCTAGTTCCCGCCTAGGCCCCTAGGCGCTAGTCCCCGGGCTTCCGCCCGACTAGCATCTAGCGTTTTTTAGAACCTTGGGTAAAACATATCTAAGCTAAAGCAAACTAATTAACATCATTGGGTAGCTCACAATATTTAAGCAAGCATATCTAAGATTGACAAAGTTTCGCCTCCTACGAAAAGAAATCATTTAATTAGCTCTCACTCGCCAATCATGCAATTGTGGTACAAGTAAGAAACTAGAAACGCCATAAAAGACTCATAGAAACTGCATCATACTCGCACATGCTTAAACCCTGATAAGAACATTTAAACAATAAACAGCTTCTTCCCTGACGAGTTGGAGCTCTTATCCACACCTGCATTATTACCGTAATCTCTTTCCTGAATACGTTTGCGTGGACAACCCCTTTTCTTTGGAGCTGGCCCTACAGAAATCGGAACCTCCACCAACTCACCCAGCTTATTTTCACCTTTCGTGTGAAAAAGAGGCAAGATTTACTTGTCTCAAAATCTTGCCTCAAATCTTGGTTGCAGAGTGTAACAATGTAACAACAAAAAAATGGTGGTTCTAGTTGAACCTCCAAATTTGATATTTGGACCTCTAACTTTTTTAATTATTCATAGACTTTGTCAAGTCATATGAAAAGACAAATAAGGACAAAGAGAGAAAAATGAAAGGAAAAGAAAAACAAATACTCTTCTTACCTCCCCAAATATAACATTCAATTAAATTTTTTTTCTTTCCGAAATTTCCTTATATTGCCTATGTAATTTTATAATTTACCTAAAATAATTAAGTAAAAAGAATAATTATCATTTAATTAGACCTGGTAAATGGACTGGATTTGGATCGGATCGACCTAAATCCAAATCCGTTTACTTAAAAAAAAATTCAATCCAAACCCACTCCGTTAACCCGGCGGATTATTGATAGCTCGATCCAAATCCGTATCCGCCGGATTAATGGATACCCGATCCGCTAATCCGACCCATTTATAATTTCAAATATTTTAAAATTTTAAATAGTAATATTAAATTTATATCATTATACCTCATAAAATATTAATAAAATATTAAAACAACATAAAAACTATCACCAAAAGTAGAATTACATTATCAAAATTCTTAATGCTTCTTGGAATCTTAGGTGGTGGATTGTCCCTTAGATTTCTCCAAAAAATTTGTACTAGAAATTCTTCATATTATATTTTATATTTTTTAAAAATAATAATATATTAATAAAAAATAATATTTTATTATTACAAAAAGGGACCGGATCATTAACGGATCAGATCGACCTAAATCCGTATTTGATCCGTTAAATAAACGAGTTAACAGATTCGGATCATTAACGGATCAACGGATCAAAATTTTCGATCCAAACCCATCCAATAGCCACGGATTTGGAGCGGGTCCGGTTCAAAATCCGATCCATTTACAGGTCTACATTTAATACAAAAGTAAATTCAAAATAATCTGATATGAAATTTCCTTAAATTAAATTCATTGAATATTATGATATAGTTATTACTCGATCTTCCAACTCAAAACCCTTGAAATCATTCTTTTAGCAAATTCAAAGGGATTCCAGCAACATATCAAGATCGAGAACCAATAATTAATTTTGGTGGAGGAGAGACCTACTCATAAGAGAATAATATCATGTAATTTTGATTCATTATTCTTCTCGTGGTTGAAGATATAGATAAAAAGTAGAGTAACAAATTATTGTATCTCATGTTCAAAGGTGTTTTGGTAAACATAAGAAGGTCTACTTAGCTTTTCAAGTATTCTAAAAACTAAGTATGAGAAGTTTGATAGTAAATTTGGAGGTTCAGTTTAAACTAGAGGTGGCAAACGGGCCACTAAGCACGAGCACGGCACGCTTAAAAGCGGCCCGGTACGGCCCAAGTCCGTTAGTGGCCCGGCACGACCCAAGCACGTTAAAATAACGGGTCAGGCTGGGCTTAAGAATATTGGCCCATTAGCCCGGCCAGGCTCGAGCCCGTAATGGGCCCGGCATGGCCCGAGCACGACATATTGTGGGGAGGCCCGTTACAAACACAAAATTTCATTTTGTTTTTAAAAATATTAAAAAAATACAATAATGAGATTTGAATATGAGACCTTTTTATTTAAGGGATATTTCCCATTTGCCCCAGTACGAGCGAAAGTTGCCCGGTTACACAACTCTTTGCTGTGAAAAGACATCGATGTCCTTATCTTTTTGAGGAATTCCTTGCTTGTCTCAAGCTGAATGTTATTTTGGCTTTTTCTTGCCTCTTGCCTCTTGGATGGCTGCTTCGTTTCTTCTTGCCAGTTGCTGAGAAAACTATGTTGAGCTGTTCATCTTGATCTTCTTGCTTGAGAAATGAACTTCTTGAAAAGTGTAAAGCTATATCTTCATGCTTGAATCTTATCTTCTATTGATGTAGTGAGATGATCGTCAAGCTTCCATCATGTTTTCAATGTTGTGGAGTTCTTCATCATCGAGATTATCCCAATAATCAGCATCACTTTCTCGCACTTGTTGGCTCTCCTGCTCTTCTTTATACAATAAATCATACACTTCTTTAGTGGTTGTGCTCATATCAACAGTGTACAGCTCTCCTGGTCGTGGTACTCCATCCAGGTGTTCTCTGGTGTAGATATTTAAAGCATTGGCTTGGTAGATTAATTGCAGATTTGTATCATCAAAGAAATCATCTACTACAAGCTGGGCTGCACGAAATTTGTGAATATCCTCCACTGTTGGTGCCACATCAATTGTTGGTAAAGGAGGTGGCTCTATATAATTACGAAGTGATATGATGACTAGGTGTCTGGCTTTATCATGATATAGACTGGTTCTACGAGGATATGAAGGAATGCTAATTATTTCTAGTCGGATAGTACTATAACCTAACCCTATACTTCCCCATTGCTTAAGATAATGAGATATAGCATACTTAAGGTGATAGGAGAATGACTCTATATGATGTTCATTTTGGACATAAAGACTTTTTAACACTCCATGTTCCATTAGAAAACCTGGAGTAACTCTAACTCTACGATTATCATGCTCAATGTACATTTCACCAAAGTCTCTCATATTAATAGTAGCTAATAGAATATGAAATTGTGCTTTTTCTTCAGGATGAGAAAATGTATCATGACAAATGACTCCTATACCAGGTTGAGGATGAGATATAAGATTAAAGAGAAAATTCTGGATAGCTACTTGAAGGGAAAGATGCTTATCATGCTGTAACTTGAAGATTTTATCTTTACAATCATGAGGTAAATACGAAAACCGTTCTTTTGCTAGGGCTTGTAAAAAGTAGGGATTTTTTGTTTCTCTTTCTAACAGAGATGCAGGCCAACTACTTTCTTCTTCTTGCTTAATAAACTCAACTGTTTTCTGATAATTTATATTCAGTGTACGAAAATGATCAACTACTGTATCATGCTCATTTTGCAAATTATAATACAATGCATTCAGATTATCATGCTGTGCTTTAAGGTGATTATATTGTGTCTGAAGTCTAGCATATTGTGCTCTTGACTTAGGATACTCTTCTTGATATCTAGCAAGATCACAATTATTGGCTGAAAATTCCTGCTCAAGTGCTCTAATTAATTTTTCTTGACCCCTTCTCATATCCATAGCATTTATTCTAATATTCCAAAAATTATCTAATAGAACTTGTTGTCTAGTCGATAATGATGCTGTACTTTTATATCTAAAGAGTGGATTTCTAATTTCTTGCACAGTGTAGCCATTAAAGTTGTAACTAATATTTGCTGATCTTGCTGTCATGCTTAGTGTATTACCACTTTCTGCTCTTTGAGTACTAGAAGATGAAGGCCTGAAAAAGTCCATACCTGTCAAAGAAGAAGCCGAGATAAGATATCTGCAAGTGTATTATCAGCTCCTTTTATATGCTCAAATTGTGGCCTAAATCCATTTCCTGTAATACAATCTATAAAATTGACCCATCTTCTGGCTGCTTGTTTATTAGTAGTGATTTTATTATAATGAGAAACAATATTTTGACAATCAGTTCTAATTGTAAATATTTCATTATGTAAGAATAAAGAAAATGCTTCTAAAGAATTAATTATGCCTAATATTTCTAAATCTGTGGCTGGTAATCGAGATTGTATATCACTAAATTTACCTGATGCATATCTACAAATTTGCTCATCAGACTTTGGTAATTCTTTAAACTTTTTCTGATATAAAATTCCTGCCCAACCTAATGCTGATGCATCTGTTTCTACTATTTTGTAACTACTATCTAATGGTAGTGCTAAAGGTTTAAGTTGTGTAATTTCTTGTTTAATTTGCTGAACTAATTTAATATCTTCTGTATTAAAGTATTTCTGACCTGTTTTGCTAGTCTTACTATGTAAAACTGCTATTTTTCTTCCTAAATCTGGGATGAAACTTCTAGTATAATTTAATAATCCTAAAAATGCTTGTAACTGCTTTTTATCCTCTAATCGATCTGGAAATTCTATAACCTTCTTAGCTATATGTTCCTGCAATTGAATAGTTCCTGACTTAATATATATTCCTAAAAACTCTATATCTTGTTTTTCTAAGTCTATTTTATTTTTACTAATAATGATACCATTATCTATAAACTCTTGCAAGATTATTTCTAAGTGTTTTCTATGTTCATTTCTATTTTTGCTGTGTATAAGTATATCATCTACATATACACTACAAAAACTATCATACTTCTTCAAAAGTTGATCCATTTTTCTTTGAAAAATAGAAGGTGCATTTTTCAATCCAAATGGCATGACTAACCATTCAAAGTGTCCTTCTGGACAAGTGAAGGCTGTCCATTCTATTGATTCTTCAGCTAATCTAATTTGCCAAAAACCTGATTTACAATCAAATTTACTAAAGTATTTACTCTCTTGAATCTTATTTATTAACTCATCTTTATTAGGTAATTTATAACTATCTTCATAAGTATTGTCATTGAGTCTCCTATAATTATAAACTATTCTAGCTTTACCTCTTTTTAGTTCGGAATGCTTTCGAACTACAAAGGCTGCTGACCTATGTCTAGATTTAGAAGGTCTAATTACTTTAAGGTTTAATAACTCTTTTATTTGCTGCTCAAATTCTTGTTTATCCAATAAATTACAAGGCATATCTGCTGTTTTAATAGTTAAATCTGGGTTAATTATATCTAATTTTGCTAAAATCTTATTTTTATTCCAATGTAGTTGGGGATCTTCTCCTATGATTCGAGTATGTTCTGCTAATTGTAATAATTCTTCTAATGTTTTAGGTCTACCTATTTGTTTTAGTTCTACTAGAGCTACTTCTCCTATGTTTGGATACTCAAGTTCAAAGATTGATTCATCATATTCTATACTATTCTGCTCATCGACATTGTTATCTAGATTTTCTTCTTCTCTAAAGCTATTTTCTCTTGACTCTTCTATGCTAATGCTATTATAAGCTTCTATCAAATTACTTTGATCAGTTGTAGTTATACCTTTCTTAAAGAAAGTTATATCCGGAGGTATATACAAAAATCCTTGTAAGCTTTTAAGAAAGTTTAATCCTAAGATAAATTGATAAGATCCTACGGGTGATATAAATGTTAAAGGTAAGGTAAATAATTGTCTTTCTATCTTTATAGGTATATTAGTCATACAATGTGTTAAGTATACAGTTCTAGTATCGAATTGTGATACTCTAACTGGTTTAACTAGTTTTTGCCTAAATTGTGTTGGTACTAACTCTTCCTTTATGACACTCTTAGTGCTACCTGTATCTATCATACCTACTGTTTGAATCTTATGTTCTTTAGATAGTTCTAACTCACAATTAATAGTTATTAAAGAACTAGTTTTCTGATTTTCTCCAATGTTTTGCATATTAATTTCTTCGTCCTCTATTGAATTTAGCTCTAATGTTTCATTAGTATAACAAGGTTTACAAAATATTATCTTGCTTGTATAATATTTTTCAGCTACTACTTTCTTACATTTACTACATTCTTGAGGCCAACCTAAATTAACATATTGAAATTCTTCTTGTTCTTCCTCAAACATACATATATTTTCATCTAGTTCACTATCTGAATTATTAGAGTAATCTGACTCTAATTCTGATTCGGATAACATATCTATGCTATTTATGCTATAAATGCTTTCACTATCACTTAAGTTGTCTAAGCTATATATTGACTCTAAGTCTTCATCTTCTTCTAATTTAAATTGCTCAATTAATTGTACTTTTTCTCTAGGTTGTTTTCCTAACTTAGGACATTTAGGTCTAATGTGTCCTACCTCACCACAAAAATAACATTTACAAGTACTCTTATCTTTTGGTGCTTTGTATTTTCTAATCCAAGGTTTATTGGTTCTTTTCCTAAAGTGCTTAGGAATGTATTTTCTCTTCCTAAAGGTTCTTGAAGGTTGTATGTCAAAGGTCTTATGTTGCTTATATGATCTATACTTCTTCCTATAGCTCTTTCTATATGGTCTAATTTTCTTATTATACTTATCTTTCCTATGACAACCATATTGCTTAGGTAAATCTATGTTCTTACAGCTCATGTAAAATTGTTTTCTAATTTGTCTCTTTGCTTTTAATTGTCTACATTCTTCTCTTAATATATCATACACATGTTGTGTTCTAGGTCCTATTGCTATATCATCTTTTCTAGGGTGGTTTTGCCATTCTCTCCATATTTTTTCTCCTATTGGTCCTTTAATTTTAGTCATATATGTATTTAATAAATTTATGTCATTAATCCTACCTGTTCTTCCTAAATATTTAAAGAAATCTGTAGTATATTCTCCTATGTATTGCAAATCACAAATTTGTAATTGCTCTAAATTTCTTATTGCTCTAATTTGTTCTTGTTCGTTTCTACCATCTAACCTATTATGATCTAGAAACTCATACTTAATAAGTTTAACAAAAGTATCTATATTAAAAGTTTCTTTTGCTGCTTGATGTTGTTGTGGATTTTTTACTTTCCATGCTTGAAAGAAATCAAATACCATTCCATCTAAAGTATGTTCAAAATAATCTAACATATCAGTTGTATTACTAAAATCTAACATGATTGCCGCATGTACACATCCTTTCTCCCATCTTTCTATTGTTTTTTCCCAATCTTGTGGGTCTACATGATCTATGTTTAATATATTTCCTGCTAAGTTTACATGTTCTATTCCTGAATAAGGTATTCTATTTCTTCTAGGTCTAGTTTCTTCATAATCATAAGTTCTACTATTTTCTGCATAATGTTCTCTAGTTGGTCTTATATTTTGTTGATCGGTTCTACCTACTCTTGGTTCAGTATGGATTCCTGAAGTTCCTGTTGAACTAGTTTCTTCTACAGGCATACATTCTACTTGTATTAACATATTGTTATATTCTTTTTCTCCTAAAATATGTTCTAATCCTATTTTTAATATTAATTGCTTCAGTTCCTCATCATTTAGTCTATGTAATCCTAATTCATAAGTTTTATATTTTTCTAAGTATTGTTCTTCACTCAAATTATCTATGTCTTCTATTAATTTATCTATTATGTTATCAAAATTATGTTCAATCATATTGATTTCTAAATTATCAAAAGCCATATTAATTTCTGCTTCACTTTCTAAGTCGTCCACATTTTCTATTTGTCTATAATTGCTAAACCTTACTGATGCTTCTCCTAAGTGATTTTCAAAAATTTGTGCTTTATCAGGTTGTTTATTTTTTGATCCATGTAAATTAGGTAATAACCATTGAGTTCCTTCTAAAAAACTATTATCTACTGGTTTTGCTTCTATCATATTAACATGTTTACTTCCAAAAGTTTGTACTAAGTTTTGGAATTCAACATTAAACTTATAGTTAAATTTGTCTGACACTTTTCCTACATACATTAAACTAACACTTAAGTTTTTAAAATCGCCTTTCATATTATAATTTTTTGTTCTAATGCTTACCTTAATATATTTACTAAATTCTTTAATATTCATTACATAATTTGGAATGCAACCTATAATTGCTAAGTTTGTGCTAAGGTCTACTTCAGCTGTTGCTATGGCTACTTGTTGGTGATTATCCCATCTATCATCATATATGTATACTAATGCTTTAGTTCCTACTTGTGCTCTAGTTAATCCTGCTATTCCGATTAATATAGTTCCTATATGAATTTGTGAATAGTTTGATTTTCTAAGTTGTTCTATTGCCGAATTACTAAGTAAATTTAGTATAACTTCTTTATCTATGCAACTTATTTCATATTGACTTATGCTACTTACTATGCTATTTCTATTTTCAAATCTTCCTAATTGATATAAATTATGTCTATTTCTTTGTGATCTTAAAAATCCATTTCTAAGAAAGTCTTGTGCTTCCTCTTCACTAGGATATATATCTTCGGTTCTTACTATTTCTTTTCCTTTTCTTCTAAAGAGTTCCATTTGCTATTATCAAAAGGGTTTATTTTTCTTTTTCTTATATTGCTTGTGCCTAATGTTAAATTTTCTAATTTAGTAACTAATGATGGTAGTAATGATGCTGATGTGCTATTTAAAAGTTGATTAATTTCTGCTATTTGTTCCTCTATGTGATCTATTTTTTCTGCTAAATTTATTATCAATTGGATAATAATATTATTTTGCCTTATGGGAATATTATTACTAGGAACACTTGTTGTAAAGTCTGAAAATCCTATTGGTTCTTCTTCTAACTCACTAACTTCTTTTAATGCTTTGATGTAATTATTATTATTTCTAGAATCATTCATTAAACTAATAATCTATCTATTTTACTATGCAATTTGTCTACTTGCTCTGTTAACTCTTTTTGTACTAATTTAATTTTCTGTACTTCTATTTTCAGCTGTTCTACAATTTCTAAGGACTGCAATTCTACTTGCTTCGGCTTACTGTCAATGATGTCTATAAGCTCCTTTATTTCTTTTCTACTAGGAAACCTTTGTATATTTCTATTATTATCTTCTAGTTGTGATTGTATAAAACTTAAATTTTGTCTAATTATTTGTAGGGAATTTTTCTGAAAATAATCTAATACTTGCTGTAATTTCTGATTATACTGACTATGTTCTAATTTTATACTTTCTGCTTGGCTAATTATAAGGTCTATGACACTATTAATTAGTGGATGTTCTTCACTATGCAAAATATGCTTATTATTCTTCTGTGGTAAATAACAAACTAAAGTATTCTGATCTAGAGTGATCTTACGTTTTTGATGCTCTGTAATCTCTAAATTAAGATAATCTATCATAAAACAACAACAGATTTAAATATATGTAACAAACAGTTTAGATTTCAAGATAACTGAATCGTCTATTGGCCTCCAATAGTCGTCTATTGCCCCCCAATACAGGGTCGGATTGTACTGACTCTTAATTACAGGTTCAAATTTTTCTTGTTTTCTTACTAGGTGTGTTTATGACTTCTGTCCTCAAGGTACTTTACTGATATAACTATACTATTATAATGCTAAACTAGGCTCTGATACCAGATTTAAGGGGGTCTGTCCTAACTACATGATTTAAGGGGGTCTGTCCTAACTACACATATGCCAAAACATCTATTAAAGATTGAGTCTTGAACATGGACAAGAGCTTAAAACTGCATACAAAGCCAACCTATTGGGCCAAACAAGAGCAGAAACAGAGGTTCTTAGACTCAGAGGTTCCCTGACTAATTTTATTAGTTATCTCGGCATGCATGTTAATTAAAACAGGAATCCTTAAAGATAATATGATCGTCCGTTTAGCAATATAATAGCATAATTATCTCAGTGTTTCCCTATTTTGGACTAGAAGTCTACTAAGAAAACCGGAAAATAAAAAGTAAGATGAACCTACTTGAACGTGCTAGTACAAACTGTACAGTCTTCTATGGAGTTGCAATAGAAAACACTGGTTGAATGCTAGTTTGCTTCACACGAACATGAATAAAGTGTCACCACAGCTACTGCTAATCATGAACAGCTACTGCTCCATATTACAGCTACAGATTATTGTTGTGGGTTATGTATGGATGAATGTGGTGTTAATAAGTAGAAAGTATATGAACAGATGATATTATGAACAAAGGGCTTTATTGATACTGAAAGTGTTTACAAAGGAAAGCAATGGGTACTGAGATTTTTTCTTCTCCAACGTACTCCATCTGCTATCTATTCTTCCTTCTTATACCAGCTCTAGCTGGCTTTGTACAAGATTACGGTGGTGATTGCAAAAACAAGTGGAAGAAGCATGCATAACTATACAAAACAGCATGCAGAAATAAACAAAAGCCCATGCAAAAAGGGACAATAGCTCTTACGCAAAGAGCTTGCTGACAAAACTACAAATAAAAGCTATAAAACTATATTTTATTCTTTCTAGGCTTGCAGGCTGACCCACGGGTTTTCAAACATGAAGGAGACAAACTCCATGTGATGGTAAGGACAAGTGATGGTGCAGATCCTGCTATGCTCCTCCTGTACCCCTTTTCGGTATTTTGAAAATACTTTGGGTGACTGGGAATTACCCCCCTAGAAAATGTGTAAGTGGGAATTTCCCCTTTATTTAAAATCTCATGGCAATTCCACCAATGTTTTCTTTTATATTGTCAAAATAATGAAACAAAACATTATATCCTTGTTTTGACATAAGTATTTTTTCTAAATATTAAATATATGTTTATTAATAAAGACTAATCTAATAATAATACAACTATAGAATGAATGAAAGAATAATAGATACTAAATCTTCATTATATTAATAAAAACTAATCTCACAATAATATACTAAAAACAATATATTTTGAGTTTTTTTTTCTTCTTTCTTTCTTATAGTGGAATATAAAAAATTATTAGAAATCTAATCTTAAAAAGCTAAGATTAAGAAAAACGTTGTAGAACTTAATTTATTTTAATTTTCTAAATAGTTAAATAAAATTAATTTTTATTTGTTCAAATTAAGATTTTAAAATCGTGCTTTATAGTGGGTAGGCATGAGCAAGGCCCGTTATTGACCCGGCACGAGCACGGCCCAGCACGATATGGGCTCGGGCCATGGGTCGGGCCGAGCTTAATGTTTAAGTAAATGGGCCGGCACAAGCTCGGCAAGATAATAAATGGGCCGGCCCAAGCGCGACCAGACCCGCTTAAAATGGGCCCGGCCGGCCCGTTTGCCACCTCTAGTTTCCGGGCCGGCCAGTTTGCCACCAAAAAAAAAAAAAATTCTCGGTTGAAAATAGTAGCTTTTACCACCGAAGAAATTTAGCTACAGTCTTGTAAAGGCCTTTGATCCTTTCTCACTTCTCAGTCTGAATTCTCTCCAACCCCCTAAAGCAAACAACTTTTTTCGTCTCTTTCACCTTCACTGAAGTCGATTCTATTGAGACTTGAATGGACTCCATGGATGAGGCGGAGTCAGAACCGCCGCCGCCGCTGTCGTCACTACCACCACTATCAAACCTTATTCTCTCCCTTGAACAAGCAACCCTCATGGCCAAGCAGCTCCCTTCCACCTCCGACCCAACTCGCCTCCTCCACATCAACTCCTCCCTCCACCAAGCCCACCACCACCTCTCCACCTTCCTCTCCACAACCCACTTCCCCCAGCCGCCTCCCGCCGCGGAGAACTCCCTCTCCTCCGCCACTGGCAACGATCCGATGGACTTCGGCGGCGATGAGGAGAATTCCAAGAGCACAATTGAGAGGGTGGAGGAGCAGATGAGGGGCTGCTTCATTAAGAATAAGAGGGGGAGGAAGAGGCAGCTTTCGCCTTCTGCGGCGGCCGTGGCGGAGGAGAGACGGCTCAACGGTGATGGGCTTGTGGGCAATGTGGTGGGCTTTGATCCTCATGAAACTAGGTCGAGGGCATTGGAGCTTGTGTACCAGTTTCATTTGTGAAAAAATGAAAATGAAGCAGAGCAGAAACAGGGGAAAACAGAGGAGGTGTGTTGCATTAGGATGATGAGTTTACAAGAGATGATTTTGTTGTCTTCTATGAGTAGCTTCTTGGAATATAAATGCTTAGCATTGTGAACTTGAATGATTATGTAGATTGTAGGCGAATATCAGTAGCATGTTGAATGAGAAAATTGTTCTGCGACTTCAATTGGTATTGATCCTCTTACTGATTCTTACAGCAAACAGAGTTTCATGCCCACTATATAACTTGGTATATCTTATATGGGATTTAAGATGTGTCTCTCGGTCTTGATAATATGACAAACATTTATACAATACAATACACTAATTATAATCACTATTTCAACTATGAACATGGTTTTGGGACTACAGAACTGATGATTCTGCTTGAGTAGTACTGATAGGGCTCCTGAAAACCAGTTTTGCAGAACAATTCTGCCAACGATCCATTTCTTCTCCCATTTGGCCGTTCCATCAGTAGAATAATTGAATCTGTCCAGCTTGTCTTGTATACTGTTGCGTTCACTCTTCGAAATATGCTGCAGTATGTGCTGTGGAACAGGCTAGCTAGCATTTGATACCACAGGTCTTCCAGGGAAAGCACGAATAGTTACTCTTTCACAATCAAATTATGCAACTTCACAAAATCATCCGTGGTTAACTCTTCTGGTCTTGACTGCAAAAAGAATCAGAAAAATTAAGTAGCAGAACAAATTACAGGAGCCATGTGATTACGAAAGCTTTTCCCACATATTGCTAAGCGGTACCGTGGCAGGTCGACCAACATTTTCCAAAGCACTTTCAATCTCCGAGGGCGTGCATATGTGCTGAAGTGATTTCCGCAACATTTTGCGTTTCCCATTAAAAGCTGAATTGACCTGCATCAATATACAACAGGGAAAGCGCTCTAGTGAGTAAAGGAAACTTCACAAAATGAAGCAATGTCCAGTTGATCTTGCTGGCAACAAAAATGTCTACAAAAAGGAAATACCCAATCCTAACTTGTGAACTGTTGGAGAGTGAAATGATATTGCTGTTCTAACCAGAATGACTATTGAAATGATAAATCCTACTACTGTGTGTAAGAAATTTCAAAGGTCGGATATTATGACAGGACTCTATATGCAATTTATTCTGAAAAGTATATATTAGCATCTGGAGATGGGAAACCACCATTGAGAAGAAGCTTTTAGTTGAGGAAACTGGGGGATACTGTGTAGGTTGCTTCAGCCTAAACTTGACAACAGCAGCATCAACCTGAAGCACAAGAGAAATCAGGTCAATTTCCATTTTTGGTACTCTGGCAATATTATGGTTCGGTCATGTTATCAACTAATTCCTAAAAAGGTACAATTGTATGACTAGCACTGTTAGATCACACATGTTATGGAAGATAAATTACTTACATTAGGCTGAGGAAAGAAGTTTGTCCTGGGGACCTTAAATTTAAATTCAGGATCTGAAAGGAGAAAATCACAAAGATAAACAATAGTCAAATAAAATTCCAACAAAATCTTGAGATAATAACCTTAATTGCGGAGGGTCTAGAACCCTCCTGCAACATATATAGACATCTTGTCCTTGTTATATTTGATTAGCTCCTAGAACTGTTAATAGTCTACTGATTAAAGAAACCGAGTTTCCACTTGCATCTTATCAAATTATAGCTTCTGCTTTGCTACACCATCAAGAGCTTTAAATGATTTACTTAAATGACCAATTGGCTACCATGTACAATTTAAACAGAAATCAAACAGAGATACCTGAATAGAAATTGACGAAGACATTGATAGGCCGGTACTCTGATGTCCGCAGATATGACTCCACCAAGCGGAAAGCTGTCTCTTCCTAAAATTATATATCTTTAGCAGAAGGAATCATATCATGACTCATATCCATAACTTGAGAGTTGAGGCATTGTAAAAGTGAGTGCTTTGATAGTTATTGTCTTTCAAGATCCGAAATTGTACACTTGTATTGAGCTTGTTAGCTAGACATCCAGTGGTGATAACATGACCCCAACAGTAAAAGGAATATGAACAGAAGGCTGCACTGTACAGCTTATGTAAACAATTACAATCATACATCAACAGAATAATGCTAACCTGGAGTAAGAGAACTACTTCAGAGAAGATGTCACCCATTGGAAGAAGTTGTTTGACTACATCTGTACTTATATTAAAGGGTATATTAGCGACTACCTGCATTCAAGCAACTCAATTAGTCCATTTTAGGCTTTACAAAAGTAGTATGAAAACTTGGGACATTGTAAAGTGTAAACAAGGGAACAACTGTTCCAATTTGAGCAAATTCATTCAAGCAACCAAGTATGATTCTTACTTTTGCATGTCTTGAACTTGCACCGGATGACTCTATACTTCCCAATAATGATGACATATGTGAATGAATGTGACATTTGACAAAGTCCTCTTGCAAAACCTACAGATTGACAAAACGATATCAATATAAAGAACTTAAATGTAGAAGAACTCAATTCCATTCTCCACATAATTCAAATGGTGTTACTCCAGAGAGAAATGAATTTCAGTTTTGTTTAGAAATGCTACAGAAGTTGTAATACTTTGACTTCATTTCATACTACATAACTCAAAGCAAAATATCACCGAAGTATGGTTTACCTTCAACTGACCAGTCTGCCCAAATCTTTCGCTTACAAGAGTAGCCATGTATGGATCCTAAAGCTCATAACACGTGATAAAACATAAGTATTAAGTTTCATACAGAAATAGGAAAGCATCTTTACCATTCATTTTAGATCTTTCCCAACCAAGACAAAATCACATTACAAAAAACTTGTAGAGCTCATAAGCAATCAAGTAGCAACCTTTTCGATTGCGAGCACAGTTGCACCAGCATTGATAAGAACATTAGTCAAAGAACCAGTTCCCGGCCCAATTTCCAACACCACATCACCTTCCCCAACTTCGGCCGCAGCTACAAGCTGGTCATTGATCTCTGAGTCCAACATATAATGCTGCAAATGCACACAAAACCCACCAACCAAATTCAAAACCCAGTAACTAAACCAAATAGCTAGTTACAATTTACAGCTGACAATACACAATTAGGTCCAAACCTGCATCTTATCTTCTCAACTACCTTATCTTTGCAACCAAGCAGAGAACACAAAATTGACTAAAACAGGAAACTTTTTAGTGAAGATTGGAAAAACCTGGCCGAGTGATTTTCTGGGGAAGCGGCCTTTGGAGTTGAGAGCTGTAAGAGTGGCGTGGTAGTCATCAGGGTTTTTTCTTCTTCCTCCTGTTTTTCGTGTTGTTTTGGCGCAAGCTGTTATGTAAGTTGGTGTGGATTTTCGTGCGCCTGGGGTGCTATTATGCGCCGGGAGTGAGGGTCTCAGTGTGGGTCTTGGGTTTTGTGGGGAAGATATTGGCGGGAGAGATTGCTGAAGAAGAAGAATATGAGGTGCTGAATTCATGTCTCTCTCCGTTGCTGGGTTGAGGACTGAGTGAGACTAGAGTAAAGGCTCGTCCCGAGAAATCAATCTTCAACGACAGGTCGTTCTTTATGTTATCCCCACCAAACACGTCATGCAGTTGAAGGTAGGCGAACTTTAACGATCTTGTGGTCTACACGGAAAATCGTGCTGCAAGCCTGCAACTAGTTGAATCCTAGACCAAGGGCACATAAGCATGCTTATAATGGATTCAAAAGGGCTCGAATGATAACTAAACTCTTTTTTTTTTTTTTCCCTATGTCTCCATTGCAAATCAAATGTAAAATTTTCTCAAAAAATGGGTCTAAAGTTTTTTGTTCTACCATGATTAAACTTCAAAGCATGATATTAGAGAGATAGAAAGACTATGCTAGAGAATTTTTTGATGAAAGAGAAAAGAGGGAATCGAAAAAAGTTTTGAAGTCATTTATGTCTGCAGGAAAATGAGGGTTTAGGGTTTAGGATTTAAGGATGATTTACTTGCCAAATAGAAGAAAAAAAACATAATTATAAAAAAAAAAGGATAGTTAGGATAATTTATAAAATAAAAAAATTAAATTAAAATAGAGGAGTGTGTAAATAGATAAAAAGGATGTGTGAATAGCACCGTCAGTTTTTTTATTCATAAAATTTTTTCTAAATAAAAATAAAAATAAAGGTCACATGACCCACCTGGTCTTAATGTGGCTCTGCCACTGCATGATTCCGCATTTCTGCAGGTTGTTGGGGTCTTCCTCCTATAGAGCGATGACGGTGGCTACTGTTCAGATCACTCCATTGATGAGGCCTGCGGTGATAGCTCCTCCCAAGGTCCATCCTCTACTGCCGGGCTTCGAAAGGGCCTTGTTTACTGCCTCTTCAGTCGAACCCATTTCCATGGCTGTTGTCATGCTGTGGCTGCTCTACCCTCGGCCCTCGCTTCCTTGTCGATAGATGTGGTTGGTTCGGGCTCTGGTAAGAGGACGCCTGTTGCTCCACAATATTTTGTAGCTCTAGTGCCTTCGGTGTTAAGGAAGCTTTTGTGGGAGCCACGCCGCTTTCCTCCCCGCAGAAAAAAGGTAGACTAGGGATTTTAGATGCCCAATTATCTTCTGCAGAGCAGGGTCGCCTCCTTGCCTGGATGGTATGCTGGAGGGTGTGATTACACCAGCTATTGTCATGATGGCATCTACTGAGTCTGCTGTTAGGAAGAAAAGACGTAATTGCTTCTGTTGGTGGTTTGGTTCATATTATGGATGCTTCAATCTCCAAATTAATTCTTATGTAAGTTCACTGTGCAGGAACGGAATCATCCCCAACTACAAAGAAATCATCCCTGGCTAAGAAAAAACCATTCCCTATGGGTCTGCAACACTCTTCGGAAAAAATGCCAAACTAAAGATTCTCAATGTTGGTGTGACCGTGTGAGGAGGGCTTTGTTATCTCTTCTTAATGAGGGTTCTCATTCAAAAGTTGATAGGTAGAAGGAAAGAACTTGGTTGACCAGCCCTGGTCAGGAGGAGCTGACCACAGCCACTAACAATATGACAGTTGTCCTTTTTTTTTTTTCCTTTCGGTTCTCCTTCTTCAGTTGTTCCTCCTCTGTTCTCCACTCCCATAGCGCAATGGAGTCCATAGTCGCCTTAGCCGCCCAGAAGCCACAGGAGCCGCTCCTCTTTTATCTCATCTCCGCCGTCGTAGAAGAGCCCAAGGTCCCTCTGTGTGAGTACCATTTCGGAGGATACATCTACCGGGAGGTCCAGAAAGAGCTGTAGGCTTACGGGTTGTGAACTGCAACAACTTTTTCCGTTGCCGTCGGCCAAGGTGGTGCGAACTGCAGCAACTTTTTCCGTTTCCGTCGGCCGAGGCGGTGCCGTCGTCCTCCACGCGTCCTTGATTAGGAGGGTCATTCAGATCCCACATTTTTTCTTCTTCTTCTTCTTCTCTACGCTTTACTTGCTCAGTAGCTTGACGCGTCCCTGATTAGGAAAGAACTACAAATAAACTTGGGTTCTTAACATCAAACCCAGAATTCTGTGCAAAACGGTAAAAAAGAACAAGAACAAGAGGAAGAGGAAGAGGAAGAACTGAAAGGAAAAAGTGGAAAAAAAAAAAAAAAAGGACAGCTGTCAGATTGTTAGTGGCTGTGGTCAGCCCCTCCTGACCAGGGCTGGTCAGCCAAGTTCTTTCCTAGGTAGAATGGTTTACCACTTGAAGTAGAGTAAAGGGTTTAATGAAGCTGGTTTTTAATCTTCCTTGTACTCTTATTTTATGTGGTTAGGCGTACGTATGTATGTAGTGTAGTATTTATGTACAAGGGACTTATGTTTTCTGGGTCACTCCGTAACATATTCTTTTGTAATGCTACTAATTTTGTTTTACTGAAGGTCTTCTCATTTCTACTAAAAAAAATGAAATAAATAAATAAATTAATAATAAATAAGTAAAGAAACTTATATTGGGAAGCAACCGCTACTTTTGAGTATGGTCGGGCACCTAGTGTCTCTGCTGCCCTTTAATTTGGGACTTATTAATGGCTCACCCACCATGGATCTTAGTGATCTTCCTGATTAGGCTTTTGCTTTACTGGATTTAGTGTCAGTTACGTACTTTTTATTTCCAACTATGCCCCTAACTTCATTTAGCAATTTCTTCATCACCCCTGGATTTCTTAAAAGTTTAGACATTTCCCACTCTAGTGCGGTAGATGTGGTGTCAGTGCTGCCCACAAAAATATCCTACAAAAACATTTGGTTAGTTAAAATATTTGTAACAATATTAGTTATTTTTAATAATTAAATTGTGTAAAAGTTAAATATAGTTAGCTAATATTTAATTTATACTTCAATACGTAAAGTGTTATATATATATATATATATATGAGATTTTTTGTTACTATTTTTCTCTAATATAAAATTTAATTTAACAATTTTAACCATTGATCCTTTATACTCCTATGTAAGAATTATGTCTACAAAAATTCAACCAAATTCATAATCATGTGGTCATTGAAATTGTTTAAACAAATGTAATCTGTTAGATAAAATTAAAATGAATATGGTGCTAATCAAATAGTTAAACGTTTTCTGATTTGACTAATTTATTTATAAGATTATCTGTGTATATGTAATTAGATAATGAGTGGTTTAGATTATTATACTACATGTTAGAAATATAAACATCCTCAAATTTCAATTTTAAGTCTCTCTCTCTCTCTCTCTATAAATATATATATATATATATATATATATATTTATTTCAGTTAAAATGAAAAATATTAAAAATGAGGAGGAAGAAAAAAAAACATTGGAGCATATGAAGTTTATTTCTCTCCATCTTCTACCTAGCTGAAGATAAATGTTTTGAATTGAAGAAACTATTTGTCTTACTAATTTCCACACCCCAATAAGATATTCACATGCATCTATATGAACAAATTCAAGTGACGACTTTCATTCATACAAGAAAACACACAAGAGCTTTTCAAAAAAAACAAAAACACGCAAGAGGTAAATATATGACGCTAAAGTTAGAGCAAGTGAATAAGAGAGATTATTAATTGGGTGCAGTTATTGTCATCCTATCATTTTCTTAGTTCACTCTACAAATATTTGAATTATTAAAATACTATATTACCCAGTGCAAAATGACTAATAAACATAATAATTTTCTAAAATCCAAATCAGTAAGGAAAACTAAATACATAACCAATTAATTAAATACAAAGAATACTTAATTTCTCATTGGATAACATTAATCTTCATTTTCTCCAACCAAGTTTGAATTTATTAATTTTTTTAAATATTTTTGTTGCCTCCTCATCATAATACGTGATTCAATTCATAAAACTATTAGTGTTAACTTCATCATCTTTGCAATACCCTTTGTAAAACACACAAAAAAAAAAAATCAATTTCATCTTCATCGCTCATATTTGTTAACTTATTAATCTTTTAACATCAATTAAAATAGATGAACATTCAAAATGAAAAAAAGAAAGAAAGTAAATCAGATTGTGATTTTATTAGAAAACTTTAATATATTTTAGTTTTTTATAAATTAAATGAGAGATTTTTGTTAAAAAAAAATCTTTTTTAATTGGATATGTCATATAAAGATATTTTTGGAAAGAGAAATGGGTTTGATAAGTAAATATAATAATTGAAATTATAATGTAGGGTGTAATGAGCAAGTTGGGTGAACAAAGAAAATAATAGAGTGGCAATAGCCGCACCCTTGTTAATGAACAATTCTTGGATCCACCCCCGAGTGAACCTGCTTGTGCACCCCTCTCTCAACCTACCAATCAGAAATAGCCACATATATTTTGAGTAAATAAATAAAACTCTAGCTTAACTATTTATAAAAGAAATAATAAAAAATAAAAACATAATTTCAATTCAATTAAGGAACGGACGTGAGCTAACGCCGTTCCCAAATCCATACCGTGCTCTTGGCGAGGAAGAAGAACAGAGGAAGTTTTGAAAGCTAGCGACGCCTCAGTCAATCCATAGTGACTAAAGCTGCAACTATGGATACCATCTCTGACAAGGATTGAGGTAATTTTCATTTGGGGTTTCTGTTTCTTTTCTTTAGCCTTTGGATACCATCTCTGACAAGGACGAAGAACAGATTGCGCTAATTGGACTGAGGTAATTTTTATTTGGGGTTTCTGTTTCTTTTCTTTAGCCTTTGAATTTGGTTTACGTTTTATATGTTTAATCAGTTTTGATTTTTCTTGTTCTTATGTTTGGTCAATCATCTCCTTCTTCTTTTTTGTTGGTCAGTCAATTATCACATATCGTATTCTATTAGCTTGATCAATTATGAATCTTCTTGTTCTAATGTTCGACAATTCCATCTCAGTTTATTATACATATAGTACATGATAGTTTACTCTAGAACCTATTAGCTTCGACAGTTGACAATTTCACCTTCTTCTTTTTTATTTTTTTGGTCAGTTGTTTGTATGATCAATTTCATCTTCTTCTTTTTTAATTTTTTGGTCAGTTGTTTATATGATCATATGTTCCAATGTTTAGATTACTATCTATTAGCTTGATTAGTTATGATTCTTGTCTTTCTTTTAAACGATCTTTTAATTTTGATGCTCTCTAGAGTTGGAAACTTGGAATTTAAATGCTCTCAGTAAAGAAAGAAGTTTGATCATGATTTTATTAACCATGATTGCTGGAGCAATGAGTCACTATGCATACACATAACCCAAAAACTAAGCAACAATTGTTTGTTCATTAGCATATTATCAGTACTTTTAGCCAAAAACTGGGTTAAAGCTTACGAGAATCTGCCCAGGTCTCATTGCTGGCCCTGAATTTTGCTCTAGAAACCCAACAGCAACAATAGCATATCTCAAAGGTAATCATTATTTTGAGCCCTTATACTGGCCATTTTTTCAATGATGGATGACAGTAGACTACAATTTTTTCATTATTCACCAACACCCTTTTGTTTTCATAGACTTGAACCAAATTCGAATCACTTTCTTGTGAATGTATTATTATGCAGGAGCCCAAGAGATGTACCAAAGTGGCGTGCTAGCAACCATGGATGTGATGAGACTGGCAGAAGCACGTGTGTGTGAATTGTCGAATAAGAAGCTTACAATTTATTAAGTTTTAAATTTTTGTTCTGGTTTAGTAAGATTGAGTTTATAAGCACACTGGAAGGTTTTGGAAGCATTAGAAATAAATTTCAGTATGTCTGCTTGGATACACCATTATTTGTTCTGCAGATGCACTGATCTTCTGGTTAGCCTCATCAAATGAAATTGTAAGGAAATCAACCATAGCTAAGAGCAAGGTTCTAAAAAACGCTAGGCGCTAATCGGGCAGAGACCCAGGGACTAGCGCCTAGGGGACTAGGCGGTTTTTTATTTTTAAAATTTTTAATTATTTTTATGACATATAGTTATATAAAATTAAAAATATTTAACGTTAAAAAATTATTTAAAATTAATTAAAATATTTAAAATTAATTAAAATAATTAAAATAGAGAAAAGGGTATTTAGGAATTTAACAATCAGATAAGTACCAATCATCCCACTTTCAGAACCTCCCATCTCCAGTTAGACTTTAGCCAAAAACGCAAAGACCATCGTCTCAACTAGCTTAACTATTTCATTATCTCTGTGGAAAGCTCAGTTCTTTATAGTGCGCTCTTTCAATTTCAATCTCAACACCTTCGCTCTAAACCCAAAACCCCATATCACAATTAATGAAAAACCCAATCCATATTATGTTTCTCTCATCATAAAGTTTCAATCTTTGCAGTGCTCTTTGAAATTTCAAACACCAAGAAACAAACTCAAAACACAATTCGTTATTTCTCTGTTTCTGTGTTACTCAATTCACCAGATTTCAATTGTTCTATGTGGGTGTTTCTGGAAATCAAGCTTGAAATCCAAATATGGCTGACGTGGAGCAAATCATTCAGATTCATGACACGTCATCGCTGACCTCAATCACTCAATGTTCTCGTTATCCTCCTTCGAAGACAGCCCAAACTCTGCGCCGACAAGCCGCCGCATACCGTCGCGGCCACCAAGAAAGCCTCCATAATCTTCAACCGCGTCTGAGTTGGTAACTCACTCCTCCGTGCCTGGACCCTCCTTTACGATGCAACTCGAGCCGTCGTATATCTAGAAAAGCCTAGCGCTCAGCGCCTAGATCTAAACGCCCAGCCTCCTAGACTCCCCCCAGACCGCCTAGGCGGCCGTCGAGGAGCCAAACGCCTACCACTCTCGCCTAGCCTATAATCGAAACGGTGACCCGACACCCAGCGCCTAAGCGCTGCCTAGTCGGCCACCTAGGCCGTTTTTTAGAACATTGGCTAAGAGTATATTTGCAAGCTAATCAGAAGTAAACAATGATGATCAATATCCTTAAGGAAGAAAATTATGGGAAAGCTTCTGAACATTTAAGCCAAGATAATTCTTTGAAGCTTAAAAAACCCATCAATATTATCATTTCATATCCAATGAAAGAGTGTCATGGTCTGAAACTTCTTATCAAACTACAAAACTGTCCCAGTGTCTATGCAATATAAATGGCACTAACACAATTCAACAAATAAAAAAAGTAATTTTCTGCATATCTTCAACTTCCCAGCTGCTTTTTGCCTTCTTCATTACTTTGTGAATAATTAGCATGATTCATTGAAATTTCCTACAAAATATAGTTCAAAATATCTAAGTGATTGAAATAGATTAAAAATAATTAATACTAACTAAATTAGGCAACTTACCTGGAGCATTTGTGTGAGATCCCTGAATTTTTCAATGACGTAATTGGGAAATTTCCTAATCCCCGAGGACATGAGGAAGTGATAGCGCCATTTACTTAGTGGAACCTTAGTAATGATTTCTTTTAGATTTATTTTGTGAAATTAGTTTTCAACAACCATATACTTGCTAAGGTCCTTCTAAACTAACTATGCGAGTTTTACACGTGTACACCTAAACAGTTCATGAGCTGGAGTTAGACAAAAAATGTTACGGGTTAGCAAAGTGCAAGGGTGATTGGGTAAATTGGCAGCCCTGCTTATATTCAAGATCAGTTAGACCATACTGGTTAGATCAACATCGGTCCATTCACCGACCCACTTGATCCATCAGCTTCACCATTCCATATCTATGCTGTCCAGAGCCCGATCACTGTAAACTTAGTCTCTAGATTTTTGTTTCAGTGATGCCAACATCTCTGTACAATGATTACATTTGAGTCTACCAGCTGCTATGGAGAATGGATGCATGCAAACTCAGATTAGTGGTGAATTCTTCCCGGAGTTTCCAGCCAATTTTTGGGTTGATTGTGGTATCAATCTTCCTCCTTTACTCGATCTCTACGTGTGTAACCAAATGCATTATGCTTTTAGTTGATGGTTCATGAAAATGCTACTGTAGCAGTTCGTCCAATGCAAGTTCATATTCAAAAAGAGAGATTCTGACCTCTTCCCGAATTGCTGCTGTCAGCCAACTTCGATGGCCAGAAACTGAAAGTTTGAGCCTTTGTATCAGTGCGACTTCTTCATGAAAGCTGTTCGAAATTGCGTCTTCTATATGTTGCTCGAAAATCATGATAATCCAACGGTTAATTCGTTCTCAATCAAGGTGAGACCGCCTACAGTTTAGTGAAAATCCTGTTCTAAGATACCACTGATATTTGATTCTAATTTGTGTTTGCATGTCCAATCCTCTTTCAAATTCAGTTTCTAATCAGATTAGGTCATGTTTCACCATCGACATTTGAGTTAATTTCATGAAGTTTACATCTACATCTTGAGTTCACACAATTGATTTTACAATTGTTCTTTCGTATCAGAACCTGATCATCTGGACTTTTACTTATCAAATCCATATGGCCTTGATTGTGTTTATGCTTAGATTTTAGTTCATAAACCTAGACATGTCAAGAATCCATCACCAACTAGTTTGATGTCAATTGGAGTCAAAATGAATTTTTGGCAAATTTTCTAAGTTGATAGAATGCAGCTGGAATTTTTAAGAAAAACTGAACAGTTCTGGCTGTTTGCATCCATCTTTTCCCTTAATTCTCGAATGCCAATTTTCTTGAAATTTTAGTATGTTGTATCTTGATATGTCAACTTTAGTTTTGGAAAGTTTCAAGTTCACTTCTGTTCAGATGAATTTCTAATAAATCCCCAAGCATCATCAGTTCCTACCTCAAACTCACTTGTATCTGCATTCGCCTTTTGAATTTTAAGGGCTATTTTAATTGATACTCAAAGGTGCAGACGTATATGGAGTCTTATATAAACTTATCTCATGTTTCAATAAGTTAGTACTACTTTGAAAAAGGTTGTTAAGTTGGAGATGAATTATAAAGACCGGTCAAGTTAAGTTGGAGATGAATTATAAAGACCGGTCAAGTGAATTGATGATTTATCCAACTTGGTAATAGGATGACAAAGCATGGAATCTGGTTGCACAAGCCAAAGGCAGAGTTATTGCTTGACCTGGAATAACATTCGAAGCACTTTGATTCGAGGTAGGGAGGCTTCACCCTAGTTAGTGCTCTTATGTTTCCTATATTGTTTTTATGGTTTGAAGTTGTTTTTAAGATTTAACACTTGAGTTCATGAGATGACTAGAGAGTGAGCGGGGCATAGCGACTTCCTTGGGTTTCGATCCCCTAAACCTACGGACGGGCTGTACGGATGGGATAGTGTCTGACATCCTTTGAGGTGTGACACTAGATCTAGGTGGTACAGCGTAAATGGACACTCTCGCTACTCTTCACCTGTTGTTGAAGATTTAAATCTTTAGTGAGGATGTAGTTGGCTAGTATTAGACCCCGGTCATCAGGTTTGATTTTACCCGGGTATTCATTCGTTTTCATATGGTTTCACATTGGGAGTTCTTTATTTAATTTTATTATATTTTACTCAAGTGGCGCCAATTACTATTTGGTTTTCAAACCTAGCTAGGGCTGATGTTTGAGCAACGAGGACGAAAGCTCACCCCTACTATAGTTGGTCTTACAGGTACTGTGCACGAGGATTGAGGAGGATTTCGAAACTGAGCTGGGTGCTACAGTTTTCTTTAACTATTTGGTATATTTACCTACACATTTTATTCACCTACTGAATAGTTATTGTTTGATGGAGGTTGAGTGTTATCTTGTTTTTGTCAATGTTTGCTGAGCTTCTTAACTTTGTATTCAAATGGTTTGAACCAAACTAGAATTTATTTTCAATGTTGTAAGTTGTTGATACAGCTTTGTTTCGCTTAAGTAGTTATGTTTGGAAAACACTCAATTGTTTAGTTATAGTGTCATTTTAACAAGTAAGAATAAAGTTTTCAATTTCACCTCGCTTTAAACTCTACGTTTTCCTCGAACACTTGCCATTTCATTTAATTTATTTTTTTTAGTTAAATTGCCTTGCGTCTCTTTAGGACATGAGTTAAGCTTGCTTAGCTTATGCTTCTAAAGGTTCGTGACACTATAACGTAACCAATTTGGAGAGATGCAAATTGGGGTGTTACAATTTGAGTGAAAGAAAAGCCATTCCTCAAAGTTACACTTGTACCATAAACTGATACTTGGGTACCAACGCTAAGATTGGATTCCTATGAAAAAATATATCATAAAATATTATCCTATTAGTATATCCCACTTTAACAAGATGGGAAAAAAAAGAAATCCAAAAAGAGCGAACTGCCAATATTAGTTGTGATTAGAAATAATTTCTTACTTGAGTTGAAAAATCAAGCATTGGAACTTCATATTCATTGACTTCTTGTTGCTCGCAATTGTCACTAATAGGAATAGAATCCTGTATTATCCCAATAATAATGAGTTACAATTGATTGAATCTGAAAACTGAAAAGAAAAAAAAACAAAAAAAAAACAAAAACAAAAACAAAAAACATGTTGTGAATGATAATGACTATTCATGCAATAGGTATTGCTTAATGTATGCGATTGCCAAACTCGTAATGTATGCGATTGACATACTTGTAATGTGCGATTCATTAGTATAGCTATTATGTATTGCCTTTTGTATACATAATGTAACCCTATATAAACCTCATGGTGAGATGAATACAATACAATACAAATTTTCCAATTCTCTACAACACGTTATCATCACGATACTCTAACCCAAGCCCTAGCCAAGAAAAAAAATCCTAACACCCAAAATTTCTTTCACCAAAAACTGCAGCAAGCTCCTAACCTTTACTAGCCATACCGTGCACTGCTCCTGCAGCCCTTGAGCACCCATGTGCCTCCTACTACCCCTGCAGCATCGTCGCACGCCTGCTGCCCCTGCAGCATAGCAGCACGCTCGTTCTTGTGCAGATCAATCTGTTTGCACGCCCCGAAACGTCTTTATTGGGACCTCAGATCAAAATCCTTCCTTCATCAAAGTTGTTCGTCTCTTCCTCTTCTATCTGACTTCCAAATTTCATCCCTATTGGAGTTGTTTTGAGATCTGTACACCATTCGAAGTGGGAACTGTTCAGAAGTGAATCTGCTCCGAATTTCAACAAGTAAGTTTTAAAGATTAAAGGTTCTGCTTTCTTGCTTTTTAAATTTCTTTATTTTCTGCAGGATTTTCAATATATGAACATGGGTTCGATTATTTAATAAAGCGGAATTGTGGGGATTCACGCTTAATGAACTAAGAGTGTTCGTATGAACTAAGAGTGTTCATAATGCTCGAACTAAGAGCGTCCGTAAACATCAAATTGTGATCATATTAAAACATTATTGTTTGGTCTAATCCAAAAGAGATTCTTGGAAATTGTTTTCTTGGTATCATAGCTCGGAAATCTTATTATTTTAGTTTTCGTGAAAGTTTAGCTCAAAAATTAATATATCTTCTCTTCTTATTTTCAGGATGTCGAATGAACCTAGACTCGACTTTCCCATGCTTGACTCAACAGGCTCAAATTACCACAGTTGGGTAACCGATGTTGAGAACCACTTCACTTCAAAGGGAATATGACCCATAATCCAGGCACCTAACCCGGATCGTGTGTTTGTGCGAACACCTACAAAGCATGCTCAAGCAGTTATCTTGATGCGACGCCATATGGACAAGGTCTCAGATTGGAGTATATGTCGATCAAGGATGCAAGAGAGCTATGGGTAGCGCTAGAAGAGCGCTTTGGCAATGTCCAAGATTCCCTTCTCCCTGACTTGAAGGTTTAATGGAACAATCTGCGCTTTGCTGATTTTAATTCTGTTGCTGAATATAATTTAGAGGCTCTTCGCCTACAGTCGTGTCACAGAGCAAGAGCTAATTGAGAAAACTCTCTCCACCTTCCCCATTTCAGCCATTGTGGTATTAAAGTAATATCGCACTGAAGTCAATGCTGGACGGATCACGAGGTTTCATCAGCTTATCAATCTCATATCTGTAGCTGAGAAACATGATAACATACTCATGATGAATTATAATTCAAGGCCCATTGGAACTAAGAAAGTTCATGAGGCGAATTATAATGCACCCAAAAGAGGGCTCAAGGAGCAGAACCCTTAGAATAAGGGATATGAGGGACGTATGGGCCCATATAACCGCCCTAACAAGGAAGGAAACCGCAGGTTTGGTGAGAATACACGTGGTGGCAATGCCACACGTGGGAGAGGTGGTCGTGGTATCCCTAGTCGTGGTGGTGGCGCCATGGGTCGTGGTGGTGGCGCCAACCCTTCTAGGGAACGCCCACAACGTGCACCTCAATTAAAGGGAGGCAACCACAATGACATGTGTCATCGATGTGGATCAAGTGAGCATTGGTTCAAGCAATACAAGGCCAGCGAGTAACTAGCTTCAAGATACAGGGCATACAGGGACCTGAGGGAGCAAGAAGTGTACCTTGTAGAAGAAGAAGAAGAAAATGGTGGAGATGTCAATCTCACCATAGAGGACTTCAAAGATGAAGATGAAGTGCACAAAGATGCTGCAGACTTTGATTAGAATTAATAGTCCTTTTATTTTCCAAGAATTTTTGTAATGACAATATGCCTTCGTCAATAAATGACAATTGTATTAAACTTTTTCTTATGTGGTGCACCCAATGAAATATGATGTCTAAGAAAGTCATTGAGATTAATAGTGCTTAAGAGAGCCTCGCTCCACCAACATCTCTCTCTACTTTCCTGGTCATATGTGATTGGAGTTACCAAACGGATAGAGCGGTGACTACAATGTGTCTTAGTTTGATTTTATTTTGGATTAGACTTTTTGGGACCTTTGATGTAATCATTGGCTATCTTTATTAATAAAGTATCATATTATTATTCGATGTCATGGACATGTTTTAATTTCGAACTTTATTATTTTTCAGTATGTTTCCTGGAGAGTTGGAAAGCCCTGTTAATAGTGACACCACACATACTATATTGCGACATAGACAACTATTTCTATGGATGACGCCTAGTCGATCTTCTGTGACTACGATGGCTGGACCATCACAATTGATTCATGGTCGAGGAACAGCTCAATTTATGTTGCCAAATGGCACAAGTATTAATGTCACCGAAGCTCTATATGCTCCTAGGGCTGGAAGAACCCTATTGAGTTTTAAAGATATAAGAGCCAATGGTTTTTATTTGGAAACACATTATGAGAATGGACAAGAGTTCCTTTGCATCACCTCTAATGACTACGGACATAAACGAGTATTAGAGAAACTTATGTGTTATTGAATCCAACCATGTCATGAGAGATGATTTATGGGATTCTGACACATATAGGCTTTGGCAGGACCGTTTGGGACACTCTGGTCGTGATATGATGATTTGTATATTAAAGACTTCATACGGACATCCATTTTTCAAAACGAAAAGAAGTCGGAACCAAAATTCGATCCAAGGTAGGGCTGGCGCCGCCTACCCCTTATGGCCCAAAAGTGGTATTGACGCCACCAATACCTCCTTGGTTCCTTTTTCTACTTCTAAAGTCAATTGTGACTTCGTGGCTCAACCAGATACTTCCCTGGTTGCTTCTAAAGCCCATCTTTCATTTTGCAAAGCCTGCTCTTTAGCAAAATTAGGATCGAAACCATCCTATGCAAAGGACACTAAGGAAAATATTCCATTCTTACAAAGAATCCAAGGTGATATTTGTGGACCTATTCAACCAACTTGCAGACCATTTAGATATTTTATGGTGTTGGTTGATGCATCGACACGATAGTCACATGTCATGCTATTGTCCACAAGAAATACTGCATTTGCTAAACTCCTAGCACAAATCATTAAATTAAGGGCTCACCGCCCTGTTCATCCCATTAAGTCAATTCGTCTTGACAATGCTGGAGAGTTTACATCAAAAACGTTTGATGACTATTGCATGTCCATTGGGATTGAGGTTGAATACCCTATTCCTCATGTTTAATCCAAAATGGTCTCGCAGAAGCTGCCATTAAAAGACTTCAAATGGTGCTAGAGCATTGGTTATGCGCACCAATCTCCCTGTTTCTGCTTGGGGCTATGCAATATTGCATGCAGCTGTGCTCATTCGTCTGAGGCCTACTACCACTAAACCCTTTTCTACGTCCCAGATGGTTACTGGATATGAGCCTGATGTCTCACACTTACGCATATTTGGGTGTACAGTTTATGTGCCAATTATGCCGCCACAGCACACCAAAATGGGTCCTCAAAGACGATTAGGCATTTATGTTAGATATGACTCTCCAACCATTATCCGCTACTTAGAACCCTTGACAAGCGATCTATTTACCGCTAGATTTGCAGATTGTCACTTTGATGAGACAGTCTTCCCGTCGTTAGGGGGAGATAGGAACAATAATATTCAACAGGAACGACAGGAATTGTCGTGGTTTGTCCCCCACTTTGTCTCATCTTGATCCCCAAAACTCACAGTCCAAAATTGAAGTGCGGAGAATTCTTGATCTTCAGAACGTAGCAGACTCTATGCCTGATGCGTTTTCTGATATCGCTAAAGTGACAAGATCACATATACCTGCTGCAAACGTGCCCGCAAGGATTGATGTCCCTAAAAATCATGGACATGGCGCCACCCCTAGGGGTATTGGGCATTACACCGCCACCACTAATAGTGATGGTAATGTGGCTCAGGCTGGGCTCCCAACAAGGAAACATGGGAGCCCAAAGGTTTGATGGATTCTCGCCCAAGAAAGAAAGTGAGTTTGGCATAGAAAGATCCATTAATCATTGACATAAATAACCAGTCTCATGAAGATATTCCGGATTATGGTTATGTCCAAGAGACATCATTGGGGGACACTCTAATGTTAGAACAAATTCCAGGGAATAGGGAGATCTCTATGAATTACACTAGTGTACATGAGACGTTGAATCGAGATTCTATTATCCTTGATGATGTGTTTGCATATTCTATTGCTCAAGGAATTATAGAAAACAATGATATCGAACCTCGCTCCGTTGAAGAATGTCAACGAAGAGTAGACTGGCCTAAATGGAAAGATGTGATCCAGGTTGAATTGGATTCACTAACAAAGAGACAGGTATTTGGGCCTATAACGCTGACACCCCCAAGTATAAAGCCTGTTGGCCATAAATGAGTCTGTGTTAGAAAACGTAGTGAGAAAAATGAGGTTGTTAGATACAAAGCCCGCCTTGTGGTGCAAGGTTTCTCACAACGCCCTGGAATCGACTACAAGGAGACATATTCTCCCGTAATGGACGTTATAACGTCCCGCTACCTTGTCAGTTTGGTAGTTTCTGAAAAACTTGACATGCAGCTTATGGATGTGGTTACATCATATCTCTATAGGGATCTAGATTCAGATATATATATATATATATATATATATATATGAAGGTTCCAGATGGACTTCAATTACCGAAGTCAAGTGGCTCTAAACCACGGAGCGCGTTTTCTATAAGATTGAGACGCTCACTATATGGATTGAAACAATCCAGACGGATGTGGTGTAACCGTCTAAGTGACTACTTGATTGGGAAGGGATATGTCAACAATGAAATATGCCCATGCGTATTTATAAAGAGGACAAGTTCCGGATTTGCAATTGTAGCAGTTTATGTCGAGGACTTGAACCTAATTAGAACTCTAGATGAGTTAAAGGAAACTGCTAAGTACTTGAAATCCGAATTTGGGATGAAAGATCTTGGGAAAACACGGTTTTGCCTCAGACTAGAACTCGAGCACCGTATTGATGGGATTATGATCCATCAATCAGCATATACTCAAAAATTATTAAGGCACTTTAATGAAGATAAAGCAAAGCCTATGAGTACTCCCATGACTGGTCGTAGTCTTGAGCCTGAAAAAGATCCGTTTCGTACAAGGGATGAGGACGAAGACTTATTAGAGGCTGAAGTGCCCTATCTAAGTGCAATAGGCGCATTATTGTACTTAGCTCAATGCACAAGACCAGACATCTCATTCGCAGTGAACTTGTTAGCTCGACACAGTGATCTGCGCCAACACGCTGCCATTGGATTGACATAAAGACAATCTTTCGATACTTGAGAGGTACAATTGATATGGGCTTGTTCTATCCCTACAAATAGAAAAGAAACAACGGAAGTGTGGGATCGGACTCCATAAGGCAAAATGCCACATTCCGTGCTCCTCCTCCCTTCCATCAAAATGACAACGATGTCTTGATGGGTTCTGCTGATGCAGGGTATCTCTCTGACCCTCACAAAGGTCGCTTCCAAACGAGTTGTATCTTTACCATGGGAAGCACTGCGATATCTTGGAGGTCTACAAAGCAAACCTTGTTGCTACTTCCTTAAATCATGCAGAGATTATCCCTCTACATGAAGCCGTGCGAGAATGCATATGGCTAAGGTCTGTAGTTAGACACATTCGAGGAACTTATGGTTTGAAGTCTACCACAGATGAACGTACATGCATTTATGAAGATAATACAGCTTGTATTGAGCAAATGAAGTTAGGTTTCATCAAGGGCGACAACACCAAGCATATATCGCCTAAAGTTCTTTTACAATCAGCAACAACAAACACTTCTAAATATTGAAGTGAATCAAATCCGTTCAGAGGATAATGTAGTGGACTTGTTTACCAAGTCGTTACCTAAATCCACCTTCGAGAAACATGTGAAGAGCATCGGATTAAGAAAGTTATCCGAACTCCCATAATTGTAGAAATCAGGGGGAGACCTTGACATCAGGGGGAGGTATGATGTCTATACATGTTCGATCTCGAAGAGTGAAGAACGTGTTGTGCTCTTTTTGCCCTTCGACCAGGGTTATTTTTGTCCCACAGAGTTTTTGTTACTTGACAAGGTTTTTAGTGAGGCAACGATCAAAGCGTCATCACCGAGTTTGAGCGGCACAAGGGGGAGTGTTGAAGGATGTGGACTACTCCACATTCACTCGCGTTGTGCTCTTTTTCTCCTTCGACCAAGGTTGTTTTTTCCCACAACGTTTTTATCACTTGGCAAGGTTTTTGACGAGACAACTTAGAAGCGCATAGCAGAGGCAACACTATTAACATGGAATATCCAAGGGTGAGTGTTGTGAATGATAATGACTATTCATGCAATAGGTATTGCTTAATATATGTGATTGACAAACTCGTAATATATGTGATTGACAGACTCGTAATGTATGCGATTGACATACTTGTAATGTGCGATTGATTAGTATAGCTATTATGTATTACCTTTTGTATACATGATGTCACCCTATATAGACCTCATGGTGAGATGAATACAATATATTTTTCCAATTCTCTACAACAAAACAAAAGAAAAAGAAACAAATCTAGTTAATAGATAAATTTTCTTAGTTTGTTTGTCAAATTGTTAAATAAATACCTGGAAGGATAGTTGTTTCTTTGCGGCTTTACTTGCTACAGATGTTGATGATTTAAATGTGGCTTTACAATTTTTCCCTTTTAGAACACCTTTAAATCTACCATGACGACCGCGTGGTCGTCCAACAGTAGCTTTTCTTTTAACTCCACGTGCATTTGATACTTCACCTTCCAAAGCTGCAACATCTGAAGTTTGAATCACCCATGCATCTTCTTTCAAAAGTTTCTTCTTCTTTTCTTCCAAATTTTTAAGCAACTCGCTGGCATATTCATCTGCATACGCTGTTAATTCCTCATGTTATGCGGCAAAGGATGCAATCTCACATAATTACGACACAAATGGCTGTACTGCTTTCCAATCGACTGCTTGAGATTTTCATTAGTCTTTGTTCCATGATAACAAGTGATGCTTCTTGCCTTAGCTTCTTTACTCCATCGATTTAATATGCAAGTAGGAGGGATTCTTCTCACGTTCTTCCTATGCAACACTTTCAATGCATGACGACATAAAATCCCAACAAAATTAAACTTCATGCAACTACAAGTTATTGTTTTCTCTGAAGCATCAAATTTTACCAAATGCTCTCGAGCAACACCACGATAAGATACTTTGTATTCATAATTCATCTCAGACTTGCTAACTTTATTAGCAACATAATCACCAATACTTGTGTATTGATGCTGGAAGAGTCTAAAAGCTTCTGGGGTATACACCTCCTCTGCATGTTGCAACATCTTTATGTTAGCAGATAACACAGGAGAGGTTTGCATCATCTTGAAGTCAGCAATTAATTCTGCATATCGTCGATCAGCCAAAACTCTCTCATAGTGTTCAAAGAAGCACAACATGTCATAACTAGGCTTCAAGTATTTTTTTCAAAATATTATTCATACTTTCACTATGTTGTGTCCTCATCATATCTGCAGTAAAAGTATGCAGCCCATATACCAATGCCCATTTTTTTCTCATATCAAACAAATTCTTTAACCATTTATCCTCCTTCAAATTGTGTTTCTCGAGCATATTACTCCATGCCAATAACCAATCATCTTCATCCTCATAGTCATATACACGCTTTCCAAAATCATGAGCAAACTGTTCTGATCCTTGAAACACATGACTTAACCTCTTTGCAGCATTTTGGTAAATATGCCAAACACATAGTGTATGATAAGTTACAGGAAATACTTCTACTATTGCACCAGCCATTGCTACAGATTGGTCTGTATGTATGGTTTTTGGTTGCTTTCCAGACATTGCTCCAAGAAAAGTCTCAAAAAGCCACTTAAAGGACTCAATGGTTTCATCATATAATAAAGCTGCACCAAATACCACTGTTTGCTTATGTTGCAGGTTGACCCCAACAAATGAAGCAAATGGTCTACCATATTCATTAGTCTGATAAGTTGTGTCAAAACAAACGACGTCCCCAAAAAGACCATAATCACTTATTGAACGCTCATCTGCCCAAAAATTATTCGTGATCATATCATCCTCATCAAAAGATGAATTATCCTCTTTCATTTTTTGGAAGTATTGCAATATAGCTCCAGCATCTCCTTTTTCCATCTTCACCCTTCGCTTTCGATGTATGTAATTCCGATAGTCCTTTTCCATAAAACCAAGATTCTCTCGTCCCCTAACTTATCTACTCATCAATTCAACTGTTGCTTTTGCTGAAGTTCCTGACATCTCAGCATCATCAGCATGTTCTTTTTGAGCTTTAGAGAAACTTCGATTAATCTTTAACATATGTTTCATAGGTGTTTTAATCAACTCATGATTGTGATTTGTCTCAAACGATACAATCTTGAATTTTCCGTTGCTTTGACGATAGCAACTCATATGGGCTTTACAACTGACCCTTGTAACTGGTAATGAATAAGATGCTTCCCTCTTTGTTCTGGTCTTTCGGTAACCTTCTTTTGAGCAACAATAAAGCAACCTTACAACCAAACCCTTGTCAATTATCTTCTTTCGTTGTTTTCTCACATTTAAACAAGATTTTCCTCCATATTTAGCATAAGCTTTATACGCACTCTCATCCAAACTAAACTCCATTCCGATATATAGTTCTTCTTTCTTCTCTTTGTCTTCATTTGAACTTAAAGAACAATCATTACATTGAAAAGTCTCCTCAGTTTGCACATCAACTTCATCCTCACTTACTAAATCATCTTCTTCCTCACTTACTAAATCATCTTGCTCCTCACCTTGCAAATCAATTCCATTCTCACCCAGCAAACTGAACTCGTCATAACCTTGCAAACCAAATTCATCCTCATCTAGAAAAGCAACTTCTCTACCACTTAACAGCTCATTATTTATACATACTATATTCTTTGTAACATGCAATATACATATTAATTCTAAATTTTATTTGTTACCTACATATTAAACTAAACTGCTGCCTTCACTTAAATTTTGACCACGATATCAACTATTAATGAAGAAGAAAAATTGATCAAGCTATATTCCAATTGACCAGGAAAAATAAGTTACTACAACAGAGACTTGAATTAAGTTTTTTTTTTTTTTTAAGAAAAGAAGACAGCAGTTCAGGCAAGTAATAAACAAGTGTTTTTATCCCATGTATACACAGACAAAGTGGAGATATAAAACAATCCATATATGCAATATGAATTTGAGAGACAGGTATCAATTGCTTCAAAATATCTTACAAAAGAAAGAAAGAGATTCATGGTTAAGTCCCAATTATATATATTTAGTAAAAATCAGGTAACAGAGACTTAAGCAAAAGTGGTTCCAAATTTTCACAATAGGAATGAGATTCCAGAAATCATGATCACACTTCTTACTTTACTGAGAGCATTTAAATTCTAAGCTTCCAACTCTAGGCAACATCGAAATCAAAATATCGTTTAAAAGAAACACAAGAATCATAACTGATCAATGATATAAATTACTATACAAGTATTACCAAAGAGTTAAAGCTATAGCACTGTTCTGCCACTACGTTGTGTACTCAATGGTTTCAATCATATAGTTGTATATGTATAATCAATACAACCATATTCAATTGACTAAATAAAAACAAAAAAAGAAGAAGAAGAAGAAGGAGATGACTTAATCGAAACCATGTGCTGATATAAACAAAATATGAAAGCTTAATCATGAATTCCTTGAACCGTATGACTTGATCAAAATCATATGCTGATATAAATATTACCTCCTATCCAAGCGCAATCTGTTCTTCATCCTTGTCAGAGATGGTATCCATAGTTGCAGCTTCAGTCAGTATGGATTGACTGAGGAGTCGCTAGGTTTCAAAACTTCCTCCATTCTTCGTCCTCGCCAAGAGCACGATATGGATTTGGGAACGGTGTTAGCTAACGTCCGTTCCTTAATTGAGTTGGAGTTCTATTTTTATTTTTTATTATTTCTTTTATAAATAGTTAAGCTAGAGTTTTATTTCTTTACTCAAAATATACGTGGCTATTTCTGATTGGTAGGTTGGGAGAGGGGTGAACAAGCAGGTTCACCCGGGGGTGGATCCAAGAATTGTTCCTTGTTAATTACATACCAGGATGGTAGCCTTTGCGATAACTCGATCGATAGGATAACCAAGTGCATTTTCTTTCTGAACTAAAAGCAAAACATACACCAAATCCTTTTTGTCCTCGTTATCATCACCATCATTTCCATTGTTTGATTTATCCATATGCTCTTGAATAACCATATCAACGAAGGCATCCATCCGCTTAGCCAGATCATCTAGTTTTGCATCTAAACCATTCACACAGGTGAACCAAGCTAGCCATGGGATATAGTCACCAATATTGACCTTTGTGAACAACTCTGACAGCTTTGCAGAAAGCTCCATAAACGTCCTCCCATGACCTTCCTCCCGATCGCTGTACTTCCTACCCATAGCGACTCTACAAATGACATCGTTAGTAAGCTTCATAAACATTTCTCTTAAATTCAAAACCAATGATGACGAGGAGGAGGAGAATGTTTCAGTACTACAAGACTGTTCAATGTTGCTCATCATGAGTTTTGTTTCCTCTTTTCTCACAGCACGAAAAGAACGAACCCTTTTTTTGCTCAACAGATTTAAGACGCATAAACTCCTCACCTGCCTCTAATAGTCACCATAAGGTGTCGTCAAGATGTCCTTGTAATTGTACATAAGCTTCTCTACGAAGATAAACTTGGGTTTATCAGAAAAGGTGAGGTCATGATTTTGAAGATCTCGGAGACAGCTTCAGTCGACGAGACAATAAGGACCGGCCTGCTTCTGAAATGAAGGAGCATTAGATCAGGCCCATAGCTTTGTGCAAGGGTTTGAAGAGAGTGGTGAAGGTGAAATGTCTATTATGCCCTCAGTTCTTTTTTTTTAATTAATTATTATTATTATTATTTTTTGAAAAGGAATTTTTTTTTCCCTTTCTTTCTTTCTGTTTGAAAAAAAAATAAATAAATAAAGAAAAAATAACAATAAAAAAAAGAATAAATAAAAAGAATAAATTTATTGAAAAAAAAAGAACTGAGGGCATAATAGACATTTCACCGTGACTTTTAGACTGCAATGACCTATTGGTCTGAAATTTTGAAGTACAGGGATTAAACGTGTGAAATTAAAAGGTTGGGGATTGAAGTGTTTTATGGTCAAAAGCTCAAGGACTAAACAGTATTTAGTCTTTTCAAGAATATATATGCATACAATTTAGCAATGCTCGCCAAGCAAGGTTGGAGACTTGTCTCAAACCCAAACTCACTCATTGCTAAGTTGTACAAAGCTAGATACTTTCCAAATTGCACTTTTTGGGAAGCTGATGTAGGAGAATCCCCATCCTTCTCTTGGCGCAGTATTTTGAATGGGAGGCCTATATTAAAAGCTGGTGTGAAATGGAGAATAGGAGATGGCACTCTAGTGAATATCTGGAATGATCATTGGATACCCAATTGCCCACAGTCCTTGATCCACAGACCTGCTCACACTGACTTCGAAGTTGTGGCTGATTTGATTGATTCTCATAGTAGAGAGTGGATACCACAGGTAGTTCAACCTCTCTTCACTTAGGAAATTAGTGATCAAATTCTCTCCATCCCATTGAGCAGATGTAGAACCCAAGATATGCTCTCTTAGATCCCAGACAAACAAGGCAGATTTACAGTTAAAACTATTGGGTGGCACAAAATTCTGTTCTTGGCAATGTACTTACTAGTACTTCTGACGGTGACCCTTTTGGTGCACTATGGAAAATAATTTGGAAAGCCCAAGTACCAGGCAAAGTCCAAATATGCATATGGAGAGTTGCACATAATCTACTCCCAACTCGTGAGCAGTTAACCATGAAAGGCTACACTGGGGATACCGGTGTCTACGCTGTACTCACAGGTTCGAAACCACTGCCCATCTTTTTTGTCAATGTCCAATTGCTTTAGAGTTACTCTCTGCCATTCCTCTTCAGCTTCAAAATACCTTGTTGCCTTCAATTAATTTTAAGGAATGGCTACTTGAACGTGCAATGCATCTTAAAATGGATGCTTTTGAGAAGTTGATGATGCTGATTTGGGCATTATGGAAGAACCAGAATAGTATGTTATGGGAAAATGTTTCACAAGCGGCATCACATATTATGCTATCCTCCATCACTACAAAAAAAAAAAAAATTGCAATGGCTTCACCAGTTGGTGTCAGCGTTTTGCCGTCGCAAAAAATTGGCTTTTCTCTACGGCAAAGTTACCCCATGGCAGAACTTGCGACTGAGTTATTGCGCCGTGGCAATAGGGGTAGCCAAACTCTAATATTCTACTTCGGTGAACATTAGCCGTCGCAAAGTTTCACTACTTTGCTACTGCATCTACAGTGCCGTTGCATGAGAGAACAAACTATGCATCCTAATTCTCTTAGTAAATCTATTTTCTAATAAAAAAGCCCTAACCCAATTCCTCAATCTTTGTTCTTTACTGCAGCCCTCTTTCTCTTTCTCTCCATTTTCGATCTAACCCAACAAATTGAGCATCGTAAAACTTGGTGGCCACTGGGTTGATCTAGATCCAGGGCTTATTCTTTTTGGGTATTTCAATTTCTCTTCTGTCTTTCCTCTTTCTCTTTGTTGAATCCAATTCAATTTGCACTATTTCTATGGCCACTAAGAAGAATCAAAGATTTTCGAAATGAGCTAACTACCAATTAAGACTTGCGAAGAAGCCAAGCCTTGGGCAGAGACGTTCATGAACATGTGTTCAATCGCACCTCCTTTGCCTTCGTGGTGACTGCAATATGGCGACTTTGGTTCGACTCTGCCCCAGCCTACACCTCTTCCAGTACGATTCCCTATCCCTGTTCTCTTTTCTTTATTCTTCAGTTCGTCAATTCCTTGTTACGCTTTTTCTCAGATATGTTTTTGTACATGATTCCATTGTTTTTCCAAATTAGGGATTTAGGTTTTCTTCTTTTTAATTCGATTACCTCAATTGGAGTAATTTGGGTTTTAATTGCCTTATTACAACTGCGATTTGTATGTGGATGCTTTCTCTATATCCGTGGTCTTTGTTTGAGTGCAAAAAATTGGTAGGTTGTCTCTCTATTCAGTAGAAGACTGCATACTACCCTTTTTCTTTTCTGACTTCGTTTTTGGTTTTGTTGCGTCTTTGATTCTGGACAAAGTGTTTGATGTTTTTCTTTGGGATTTATTTTGTTACTTGGATATTGAGAAAGAACCAGAATTTGTACACGATTGGAGTAGAGTAGAGAAATTTGGCTTTCTTAGTTGAATTCCGAATGTGAGAATTGAGCTTTGATCTTTCTGTTTTCCTCTACTTTTATCATAAATCAAATAATCGATTTTTTTCTTTCTTTTTTTCCTTTTTTCTTTTTTGTGGGTTCTGTTATTCTTTTGATTAGAAGTCTTAGGGCATGAAAGGGAAAATATTAGCTAATGCCGTGTTATCAAGGTTAGTATTTTGTCAATGGCTGATAGTATTTTTGAAATGCATTTTTCTAAGTTAAAAGTTAAAACCATTCTTTGTTGTTTGCTAGAAGGATGATAACCTATATTTGTTGCTAGAAGAATGACAGAAAGACCAGTTGAGGTGGATGAATCTCCAGTCCATTTGTTTGGTTCTACAAAGTAAGATCGGTCAAAATGTATACAAACACGAGTTATTTATTTCTTTGTAGTTTTAGTTTGTAAATTAGTAAGTTATTTTCTTTTTGAATACCAGTGAGGCAGAGAATGGGATTAAGAAACCAGAATGCCACGAAAAAATCTAGGTCCAGAATGCTATTTGGAAAGGAAAATGTCAAGGTGCATATCCATACTCACATTATCTATCTATTCTCCTAGAGTGTGTTTCTTTCTCTTGTTTTAATTCAGTTGGTATTTTGCAAAACTGCTTTCTTATTGTGTTCAGGAAAGTATTTCAATGGAGCCATCTCAATCTTAAGAATCTCTCTGCTTGCTCCTATCTTTGCCTGCAAGATCAATCCTTCAATATGTGTGATCAGCAAATTCACTTTGCACAACTTTGAAGTGATCTGGGCGCAAGATTCACTTTAAGATGGTGAGTCTTTCTTTTTCTTCTTTTTGTTGCATCTATGTGAAAGAACATAGAACATAAATTTTTTGTGTTTCTCTATATGGGTTTTGATTCTAATGTATGGCTATAAAAGTGTGGCTTTATTTATGAGAATATTTGTTCGGTTTGCTAGGTAATTGTTTGATTATCAGAGGCAAGTACCTTAGATTTGAATACTTGATGGAAATATTACCATAATGATGTGGTTTGCAACTTTGCTGGAATGTATTATTGATGTCATGTATCCTTACAACACTTGATTATGATATAACAGAGCTAGGTTGTATGATATACCACTTGGTTATGATACAATACTTATTATTGGAATTTTTTTTGTGTGTAGAATTTGAAATCTTTGGGCTGTCCAATTTGGAGTTGCTTATCAAAGAGAGGTGAATACCTCCTTTATCATGATCATTTCTACTGATCAATTGATCTTTACACTTTTACTTTTTGAATAGCCATGTTTGTTCATTCAAATTGTCATGAAATACTTTATGTTTTAATATTGATGCATTTATCTAATCGAGAGTAATTGTGATAGTTATACTATACTCTTATGAGGATGTCCTATTCTTGGAAAGTTGATGGCTAAAGGCCTGCTATACGTTCTTAGTAATCATCCCAATTATAAGCACTGTTTCCATTTCTAAAGGCCTTGAAGCTTTCTTGATTAATGTTTCTTACCTGCAATATGTATTATACTTGACAAATTTTTAATCCAATATTTCTCATTGGCCTACATCTGATTGGAACAGTTGGAGTAATTACTTTCAAAACCATCAATATATATACATTGAATGGTTCTTGAGGTTCTTATATGAGTTCACAAGGATTTTGTATGTGATCACCTTTTGTGCTACTATACATAGTTGTTAAGCTTTGAATGCCCTTAAGGATCTGCTAGAAAGTGTAGTTTTCATATGTTACATTCTATATCTGATTTTGAGTACAGATTTCTTACATACTTTCTCATATGTTCCTACTATAAGGAGCATAGAATCCTTTCCTACTTCTAGGTTGGATTATTTTCTCCATTTTATACTTGTCAGCTTCTTCCTTAATGACTAGATTTGCATTGTTTTCTCCACAGAGGTGTCTCGTAGACATTCAGATGTATTATCATTTAATGTAGTTTGCTGTATATTGTTCAATAAAACTTTGCAATGAGGCTTAGTGGCTTACAGGATAAGGATGGTTTTATGTTAACTACTTTCCACTCCATCAGCTCTATGTTTAAAACTAGTATCTAGTCATCACACTTCTGTATAGATGAAAGAAAGCATGTGCTAGGAGTAATAGATTAGTGTCTTTATAAAGATTTTTTGTTTTGAACATTAAGCTATTGAAATAGATTAGCATCTTGTTGTGCAGTGGCTATTGAAGTTATTGAAAGAGATTGCAACAACAATAGAGTAATTGGTACGTGAAGTAGAACGAAGAAGATCCCTTCAAAGTTTATCTTGAAGTAGAGGAAGAAAACAAAGCTTAATTATATATCTTGTAAACTTTTGTAGAAGCTTCATTCCTTTTGCAACATTCATGAATGTATCATTCCTTTTTGTATAAGTTGCATTCCTTTTTGTATAGCTTTTATTCAAAAAAAAAAAAAAAAAAAAATTTATTCATAAATAATATTTTTAGCAAATGACTTTTGGTGACGGCAAAAAATTTTAGTAGCAGTTGGTGGAGTTGCCATTGGTATTTGCGACGGCATTTTACAGTCGCAAAATTCTTGCGACAGCAAACGTTTGTCGTCGCTAATAGTCTTGCGACGGGGAATTGTCGTGGAAAATAACATTGGTGACGCCACCAACGGCGTCGGAAGCATTGCCATCGCAGAGCCGTCGCCAATGGTCTTTTGCGACGGCAAAAGAGCCTTTTGCTACGGGGACGCGCCGTGGCTATTGCAATTTTTTTTTTGTAGTGAATGACCTGGTTGGAGGAATTTCAACAAGTCAGGGCTGCAAACACCAATGTTGATCTTGAACAGAGAGGTAAGAAGCAAAGATGGAAACTGGAATTAGAGCCAAGATTCAAATTGAATGTCGATGGTACTTTTCTCCCTAAGATGATCAGAGGTGGTACATGAGGCATTCTTTGCAACGCTCAAGGGCAGTTCATGACTGCTTTTGCGCATTCTGTGAAACATGTGGGGTCGACGAAACAAACAGAGTTACTAGCCATTAGAGACGGTCTTGATTTAGCTAAGAGTTTGAAGCTGCAAAATGTCACCGTAGAGAGTGACTGTTTGGAGGCAGTCCAATCAATCCTTAGTGACGAACATGACCTTGATGAGAATGGTGCTCTATTGGATGATATCTTTGTCCTTATGTAGAATGTTTCGGATGTGCAGATTAAGCATGCACCTCGCAATTACAATAATGTAGCGCATAGGTTCGCTGCTATTGCCTTTGAGGCAGATCAACGTAAGGCTTGGTTTCATCAGCCTCTTATTTTTCTACTTGATGTACCGCATCATACTACTTAATATCCAATAAAAGCTCCTGCGACAGTTATTAAAAAAAAAACATCAAATCTCACTTATTTAAAAAATAAAAATATATATATAAATAAAAGTTAAAAAATAATTAAAAAAAACCATTGCAGACTAAATAGTCCTATGACCCCATAACTTCCACTTGGATCCCAAACATAAAAGTCAAGGACCAACTCAGGGACCCAGGAATGGATCAAAATCCCTCCCAAAACCCAAAAAGCAAGGCCCTCCATTTTCGGTGGACATCAAGCCTCGGGACACCCAAGTCTTGGTCCCGGCGACTAGAACAACGACATCTGACACCACCAGTTCCACCAGTAGCACCGCGGCCTCACTATATCCAGGTCCATGCCGGATCTACATCCAAACATCGAACCACGCCCATCTCCAATCCAACATCAAAGTCTTACTACATCCCTGAGCAATTTGAACCATACCCACATCTAACAATCAGGGTTTTCTCCATGATTCTGTGCCAAACTAGTTTCGCCACCATGACTATCGATTTGGGGTTCACGATCTCGGTGGGAGAGATCACACGGACCACTAAGTCTTCCTCTGCGCGGGCACCAAACCGGCCACGATCATCTCCTCCTTGTGTTCAAGATCAAATCTGGTGTGGATCAACCAGAGGGATTCACCCACGAGCAAACTCGCTCAGAACAAAACCCCAAAACGGAGCAACAGGTTCTTCGACAAACATTGACGTTGGACTTCGGTCAGAGAACCCACGGCTGAGACTTAAACCGACACCTTACAGCGGCGGGGATCACCCAAGCCTTGGCAGCTCGGGTTTAGAGACTGCAGAGCTCTCATGATTTTTTCATTAAAAAAAAAGGTTAATTACAGTTTACCCCCTGAAATTTGGGGTGTTATCATTCATCCATTTTACTTTAATTTTGACTTTTTACCCTCTAAACTTTTCAATTTCAATGTTGTGTCCAATTTCTCCTATTCCGTCCAAACTTCGGAATATGAGAAATTGGACACGGTTGATTGAAATTGGAAAGTTTAGGGGATAAAAAGTCAAAATTAAAAGTAGAGGGGGTGAAATGATTAATGATGACACCCTCAAACCTCGGGGGGTAAACTGTAATTAACCCTAAAAAAAATCTTGTTTTATATTCACTAGCCTTCCTGCATGCGGATGGGCGGCGCTTACGCGTGCGCATTTTTGTTTCATGTTTTTAAGTCAAACTTGCTAAATTTGTCTGTCTGACCTTCATATTTTATTCCAAATTTGTCTCTCCGCATTCTAAACCATTTTTATAGTCCACTTCCATATGTGTAATCACCACATAGATTTACAAAAGGGTTTTTGTCTATTTAACCCATTTCTATGAATTTTTTTCCCACAAACCCCATTAAGTTTTTATAATTCCCTCTTACTCAATACACTCTAAGGGAGTCTTCCCTAATACCCTATTAAGATTTAAAAAAAAAAAAAAAAAATTTAATACCATTTTACCCCTTACCCTTTTATTACTTAGAGAGAGAGAGAGAGAGAGAGAGAGAGAGAGAGAGAGAAACCATAGGAGACTTTGCTGGATTCCGGTCGCCGGTCGCCTGATTCCTGTCACCGGTTGCAGGATTCCGGTCATCGACCGCTGGAATCCGGTCACAGATAGCCACCCACCGGATTTTTTTTGAAAACCTCTATTGCCCCCAATAGACGTCTATTGTTCCAACAGTGTATTGCCCCCAATATACCCCTATTTCCCCCCAATATAAGGGCAATAAAAGTCTATTGCCCCCCAATAGACATCTATTGCCTCTTAATAGACGTTTTTATTACTGAAATGAGAACCAATATTCCTAAAATTACACAAATAAAACTTTGATTAAATAAAAAAAAAACGAGGAGATTACATCAATTCAAACATCTATTACCCCCCAATAGACGTATATTGCCCCCAATAGACGTTTCAGTTACCGAAATGAGAACTAATCTTCTCAAAATTAGACAAATAAAACTTTGATTAAAGAAAAAAATGAAGAGATTATATCAATATAAAAACGTCTATTGCCATTCAATAGATGTCTATTACCCCCCAATAGACATTCAAAACTTTTTTTCCTATCCTTCTATCCCATTACTTGAAAAAAAAAAAAATTTGATTTGGGCACCTAGTCTTCTCCCTTCTTCACCAGTTGTAGAGCCTGGACCGGACCCCTAAGTTCGCAACTGTAATTCTTTACAACCTATGAACAAATCGATGATCTTCTTGTTCAAAACGACGACGATTCGATGCCGGAGCTTGAGTCCCCTGACCTCAGACTGAAACGACATGTCGTGGATGCCTAAGGGACTTGAAGTCGTCCCAGATCATGACTTGTTAGTCGAGAAGGCCGGGTCGGGTCCGCCTCCGACTATGGCGAAGATTTGGGTGGTGCCGAGCATACGGATTCGAAAGCATAGTGGATTAAGAACTGAATTAAGAAGAAGAAGAAGAAGAAGATTGCGAGGACTTGATCGGTGGTGGGAGAAGAAAACGAAGGCGAAGTAGGTTGGTTGTTGGAGCAGGAAACTTGCAGTGAGACTAGGCGGCGTCGGAGTCGGTGGTGAGAGAGATATGAGAGAGAGATCAAGGTGAGAGTGAGCGGAGGGATGTCCGGCGAGATAGTTTTGGTTAGTCGGTGCCGGAAGTCGTTCATTGTGGTGACCGAGTTAGAGAGAGAGAGAGAGAGAGAGAGAGAGAGAGAGAGAGAGAGAGAGAGAGAGAGAGAGAGAGAGAGAGAGAGAGAGAGAGAGAGAGAGAGAGAGGGGACTCAGGTGAGAGAGACCGCGTATGCAGTTTGGGTCGATGACATGGTGTAAATTCATTAATTAGCTTAGGGCAAAATTGTCATTTTGTTTTAAATTGGGTTAGTGAGAATAAAAATTTGTTGCGGGGTAAATGAGATAATTTTGATCAATTTTGGTGCTTTGGATCAAGAACCCTTTACAAAATTATGGTTGACTATTGTTTTATTTTTGGTCTTAATGTTTTCATTTATTTGACTATTTGAGCTTCTTTTTTTTTTCTTGAAATGTGACGAGTTCAAGTTAGTCTCTATCTCTGCCTTTGTTTGTCATTTCCTACTTCATGTAGACTTTACTTTTCATAATTTATTCCTTCTTATAATAATTTCTTCTTTATGTAGCTTTTACTTTTCATAATCAAATTCATACTCTTTTGTTTTTCATTAGTCTTTTTGTTATTTTTTTTTTCCGGTAAATGTTGGTCTTCTTTTCTATTTTGATAGACAAACCGTTTTCATGTGAAAATCAAATTGGAAAAGCACAAAATTGAGCAGGGTTTGTAAACTTCTAACAAATATTTGAGAACAGAACAAAACAAAAGCCTTAGCTGCTAAAAAAATCAACCTCTCAACTATTGTATTCAAGCATTTTACATGGTAACTCTATAAGAAGAAAAAAGAATACATCCACATATATATCTTGAATTAGGAGGACTATAAATAGTGCTTTTGAAGAGACTTCATGCCTAACATATTCAGCAACAAATAAAAATTACTATTGGCTTCTCAGTCTAGGTTTCTCAAGGTGTCAACTAGGGCTGCCAAAATCAACCGAGACAAACCAGCCAACCGAGTCTGTCCCGAACTAAGTTTGTCGGCAACCGATAGTTTCGGTAGCCAAAGTTGCAGTACGGTAGAACCGAACCAAGATGACATAACTGGTACGATATTGGTTTTGAATTGTACAGAAATACAGTATACCGTACCGTACCACATATTTAATATAAGAGCTAATTACTGTTTAGTACCCTGTGGTTTGAGTCCAACATCGATTCAGTCCCTCAACTTTCAATTTCAACAAAAACACCCATGCATTACCAAATCTCATCTAATAGGTCCTTTCGTCAATAATCCGTCAATTGGAGCGGTTAACTCGCTGACGAGGCATGCCATGTCAGATCATGTGGGCCCTACCTATCAAGCAAAATGTCAAAATTGCCCCTGCCTCTATCCTAGATCCCACACCCACACACTGTCTCTCTCTCTCTCTCTCTCTCTCTCCTCTTAGTGTCTTTCTCTAAATGCCCGAAATAACGGCCTCCTTCTCAAATCAAAACCAAATCTTCAGACCAAATTTAGGTTGGGTTTTTTTGAATTGATTCAATTGAATCGGAATGGTGGTGAAGATGATGAACGGCCGCCGCTGAATACAAGGAAGTACAAGGTGAGGCTGGTGGTGCGACTGGAGGGGTGAGATCTAGTGAGGCAGAAGGAGGAGGACAAGGGTGGTGCAGGGGAGAATAAGTTGGCCTTTGAGATTATGTGGAAAGGGACCAATATGGGGAAAGTGGGGCCCTTGAGCTCATGGTGATATGCAGAAGTGGCCGGCGTCGCGGATGTGTCCGGTGAGGAATATGTCGTCCGGGTATTCTCGGTCGGTGTAGGCAGTCTGAAACAGGGGTCTCAAGGCCTTCTGGAATAGACGGACTTGGTTTAGCTTCGCATGAAACCGAAGATTTTGCCTGTTCTCCGCAGAGGACGACGACGACAATGAGATGGTGGTCTGAGTTTCATCAGTGTCCTCCACCTCTTCCTCCTTTGATGAAGATAACGCTGCCGCCGCCACAGACATGGCCTCCTCCTCCGGTGAATTCGACGTCGTCTTCCACGAGTGGGCACTCATGATCAGAGAGCGAGAGAGAGAGATATTGTTTTATCCTTGGGAGATCGCCTTCATTGTGTTTGATGCAAGTCTCAGTTTCTGTTCTTCTTTTAATTCAATTTGATTCTAGGTGGTCAATTTTGTTGAAAATTTTTAGTCCTTTTTTGTCTATGTTGGAGTTTAATGTTATTGGTGAACTGGGTTTGATGGTGTGAGACTGGAGGTGGAGGCGTAGAGAAAGTTTGGAGTCTTGGGCTAGTCGGAGGTCGGAGACGGAGGGGCGGCCATTGCAGAAGAGGTGGTGTTCTCTCACTGTGGCCTGGGCCTGGGCAGGGGCCAACCAAGTTCCTCTGGAGCTGGGAGAGAGGCAGGGGCAATTTTGATATTTTTGTTGATAGGTGGGGCCCACATGATTTGACATGGCATGCCTCGTCAGCGAGTTAACGGCTCCAACTGACAGATTATTGACGGAAGGACCTATTAGATGAGATTTGGTAATGCAGGGATGTTTTTGATGAAATTGAAATTTGAGGGACTGAATCGATGTTGGACTCAAGCCACAGGGTACTAAATAGTAATTAGCCCTTAATATAATATTTATTTATTTTAAATATTTCTTATATTATCAATCATAGCCGTTGATTTTTTTCAGTTTTATTTCATATTGACTAACAACCGTTAGATTAAAACTTTCCAAACCCTAATCCATCAGTCCCTCTCTCGGTCACTCCCTATTCTCTCTCTCTCTCTCTCTCTCTCTCTCTCTCTCTCTCTCACCCGAGCGAGGCTCTTAGCCTCTCAAACTCTTTGAAGATCAATCGAATCTTTCGACCCATTCGATTTCATTTAACATCAAATCCATTCGATTCACATCAATAACCATTGCTGCAGTACTACTGGTGAGTATGACCTTCGATTGTTTTCAATTTTAGTGATTAGAAGCTTTGGATTGTTGAGTTGAGGTTCGATTTGCCCAATGAGAAGAGGTGCAAGTATTTATAGTGTATAGGTTAGGGCTTGTCACCCTTTCCCTTGCCATGTGGGTCCAGATGTGGGCTACCAACGTTGGGAATGTGAGTCTAGCATATGTGTTGGGCCATGGGCCTACCTTGTGGAATTAGGACTTAAGCCTCTTTGAGTGGCCATTGAGCCGTGTATTTTCGGTGTTTGCACCTCTATACGCATGTGGCATAAATAGTGGGGTTGTGTTTGGCTGATGGCTAGTGGTAGTTTGATGGGAAAAGTATGGCTGGGTACTTTTGTTGGGAGTTTGTAGTGGTGGTGGTAGTGTGGTGCCATAGATGTTGTACTATACATGCGCATGTAAGATTTCCTCATTTCATAATGTGGTCATAGGTTGCGTTTGGGCAGTTGTAGTTAAGATGGTAAAGGAAGTGGCTTTTCAGGAGTCCTTGCTTGAAAGCAGCAATCTCTATGAGCTTATCGAAGTCTCTACACCTTGACATTACTGTTCTCCATCTTGTAATAAATGTGCGTAACGACTCATTAAAGGCCTTGCTTAATTCTGAACTGGAGTTGTGGTGCCTTCTGTCATGAGAATGAAATGCGACAGGAAAGGGTTCGACAAGGTAGCAAACGAGTCTGTGGAGCTTTGCGGGCACTCAAAGAACCAGTTCATGGCCTCGCTATCTAGCTTTTCACTAAACAAGTGACACAGAGTTATGTCATCAAAATCTTTATTGTTGGTGACCTTCTTGAAGGTGTCCATGTGCACGAAAAAGTCTGTCAGCTCGTTATTTTGGGCAATTTTTGCCGTACGCTAGCCTTATTGTCTATAGAATTTTGTGAGTGAATGGGCCAAGGTGTGCAGCAAATAGCAGATTGGTCGTTGTCGTTAGGGTGCCTACTTCCTTTCGCAGTAGCCTCTCCTCCAACTCTCGCACCTTGTCAAGGATTAAGGTGGTTACGTCAACGATGAGCCTGGGGTAGGCCTGGTTGTTGACAAGGGCTTGTTGGCGCGGTACCCTTGATTAACCATCTCCCTAGCTTGTCCAACGCTAAAGAAGTTATCGGCTGGGTGTGAGTCTACTACTTATTCATTGGCTAATCTTGGGCGCGGTGCCATGCCAAGTCCCTCCAGCTCCGAGGAGTTGAGTGGAACGCCCATTTGCAATACTTAGTTTGTTGGTATCATGCCGACTCGTGGCAAAGTACCATCGTGACCCTAATGCCAGCATCAGGTCCTGCGCTCTTTCTGTGGGGTGGGTGCTGCCTCCTAGCGCCTTCTTTAGCTCATCGAATTTTGCTAACAACTCTGCCACTTGATTTTGAGCTGCTACCTTTTCCTTTCGCTCTTATTCATGTTCTCTGTTGCCACGGTGTAGTTCTGCCAGTGCCAACTCCAATTTGGTCTCAAGATCCCAGCTTCGGATTTACTACCGGCTACTGCTAGGGTTGTTCTCCACCACGGAGTGTAGCAGAGGGTTGTCAGGGGTGACAACTTGACGCTGACCGTCAGGGTAAAGTGGAATATTGAATTCTAGTATACGCATTGTGGGCGTTTTTGGATTTACTGGCTGAGGGTTGGCGGGCTGCTTTGATTGGTCGACCACACCTTCCTCGTTGCCACTAGTCATGGTAGTGATGAGTGAGTAACCTTCAGATCAAGGGTTCCCACAAACAATACCAATGTTAATACTCAAGATACAGGGAGGTAACCTGCTCTTGTTAACACGGATAAGGGTCTGAAGTCTCAATTGATATAGTGAGGGGATGTGTCACCGTCACCTGATGATGCCTAAGTCAATCAATGTATATATGTTAACAAGGTAATGTTAAGCAGGTAATAAATGCATAATGAATAAGGAGAGAGAGAAAGACCTTTATTATAGGTGAAGTAGGGAGTGAGCTCTATTTGGTATTCGATATAGGACTGATGCCCATTAACTCTGTGCCTTGAGGCTGTCTTAATGTGGAGCGTGAGGGCGCGTCATGGTTGTTTTTGGCCGTGAGAACTTGCTCTTTAATGATGATTCAATCTTGTCGTAGCCCTACTTTTAGGTGAATTATTTTATTTGCAATATTATTTATATTTTGATATTAATAGACTGACAGTCAACTCTGCTTAAAAAAAAAAATCTCATATTTTACAGATATAACTACTTTTTTTTCTTCTAAAAATAAAAATAAAATTGTTCCACAATTGTGATAGTCAATAAAAGACTAGTAAAGAGTAAATAAAAAGTTCCACAATTAGGACGTTCTCTCGATGATTATTGTAATCAGGAGTTTAGACTCAATGTCCTCTTGTATTTGGCAGTTTCATTAATCAAAACTTGAAGACAGTCGTAGCAGTTCTTTATTTTTTTTTAAAATTAAAAAAATGAATAAATAAATGTGATATTCTAGCGCATTGGTTAAAGCATTCCTGTCGAGGATAAATTATGGAAAGCACAAAGAAAAAGGTTACAAGACAGCAATAAAGCTGTTGTATTAAAAGTAGCGAGACAAAAAAGTACGAACCACTCATGTTTTTCTTTTATTTTGAACATGTACCACTCATATTCAAAAAAGAAAAAGACAAAAAGTAAAAGCAGTTGGCTAAAGTTGAAAAACTACTCTGCAAAAAAGAAAGAAAAAGTCAAAGCAGCTGGCTAAAGTTGAAAAACAAGCATATATTGCCCCACTATGATTCTCTCAAAAATAGGAAAAAAAAAAAAAAATGATTCTCTGACCGTTCGGCTCTCATGAATCCCAGTTTTCGTGCTTATATTCTGAGCAAGTTCTCAAAACCCTCAAACTAAAACTACAACTCAAAACCCACCCTCTGAATCACTTATTTATCACTCCTCCTCAGCTCGATAGTTAGATTACCTGAAATACGTGATACGGATCTTTTTCTGGTTTGATTTTGATTTTCCATTCCACAGCAGCAACTACTTCTTCTATAGAATAGAAGAAGTAGTTGCTGCTGTGGGAGGAAAGTAGATTCTGTATTTCTGTGGGAGGAAAATCAAGGAGGCTGACGATCAACATGTAATTAATGGATAGCGTATTTCTGTTGTGTTCTGTTCTTATGTCTCCATGCTATTCATAAAGTAAGAATTGATTATTTTTTACCCTTTTTATTTTCCTTTGTTTCCAGGAGATTGCTATTTTCAGTCTGTTTGAGGCTTTGATCACAAGAGTGTAGTTTAATATTACGGCTCATATCAGGTACTGATCCTTTTCTTTTATTGTTGCTTTCGAGCTTGAATAACCTCTGGAGTTATCTACCACAGTAATATCTACCACAGTAATACTTAAATCATCTGTTAATAAGTATATAAAGTTGCTGCAAATTCATGTGATGATAATTGATAAGCAGAAACCTGATCTTAGCCGGCCCTGAGGCAGCGCTGGCGGTAGTGGTGTAGCTTCCTTATGGGCCACAGTGGCCTTGGCACCCCCTGAATTATAAAAAAACAAAGCTATTAATATAAGTTGCAATTAATATGTTATATTAGTGGATTGTCAAAATTATCCTTATTTGGCTCCCCTAATAGCTAGGTATTGGTCATTCAAATATGGCACCAAATGTTGAAATCAGGGCTAAGGTTTTGAAGAAGAGCAGAAAGAGAGAGTAAATATCAGAGGATGAGAGAATGAAGAAGATGATGATACTGGATTGATAAGCTTGAGATCGGACAGCTTATTACATGAGTATTATATAGGACAGATTGTAACTAATTGTGCTTAACCCTAACTAATTTCTCTAACAATATTTTCTAGCTGATCAATTAGCGTATGACACGTGGCTCGGGCTGGAGATGGTTTGGTTGACTTCTCTTCCTTGTTCATTTGTTGACTTACCTGCTGACTCATCTCATACAGCTTACACAAGCAACTAATTTTTGTCCAAATAAATAGCTTTTACGTTTATATGCAAAGTAGAGTGATCCAAAGCTCAAGAAACGGAAAAAAAAAACCCTTTATCTAAACCAACAGGCCTTTTCAAAAAAAAAAAAACATGAAACAGATCATCGGTATCTAAAGTTGGGAAGACCAAGGCTATCCCGTCAACAATATTCAAGAATGAATGAAGGGATCACATCTCACCAAACCAGCTCATCAGAAGACAAACCATAATAAGCTGAAGTATCCGCCGCTTGATTACCACCTTCTAGAAATGCATTCGGAACAATGTAAACAATTAAACCATTCTAAACAAAGCTTCCAAGGAACAAGGTGAGGAGAATGAGTAAAAGTGAGCACCATAGCCAAGTAAACCTTCAACCAAATAGTTTTCCATTCCCTCACTGAAGCCAACAAAGATATAGTCTTTAAGAATAATACAAACATAGAGAGTAGAGACGACTTTTATTGCCATGCTACTTTTACTTTTGATGGTTTGTACAGGATATTGAACAACTTGGAGACAAAGCCATGTGATCATGAAGAAATCAAGGCAGAGACGGACTGCTAATCTGCGAGGCATAATATATCCCAGGTAAGCTCAACAATTCTACAGCGATCTCTACAATAAGAATTGGCATGCCAACATTAAACTTCTCCTAGACATTCTAGGTAAACAAAGTGTATTGCCTTGCGTCATTACTATTTGTGAAATTACAAGAATTTAATATAGCTGTCAAGTAGTCTACGTGATGGCTGCTACAACATGAAGTAAGTGTGGCGACATGCTTTCGAGATTGACAAGCATTATACCATCCAGCATCAACAAAGGGGCTGGCATCTCGAGAATCAGAAATCAAAAACAGTTAGTTTTGCTTCTCCAATTGAAATGGATGCTAGCTTTGTTATCAAGAGGGGCCTTGTGAATATGTCCTGCATTAAGAGAGTACTGGAGAGCTGGTGTTAAAGTTCTCGGGTAGTTTGCTGGAAAGTAAGCAGCGAGAAATAAGACTACAGGTCTGTTGAAATTCATAGAGGTCAAGGTGTGTGGTTTTGATTTAGTTCATGCTGTGGGGCAGCATGAAGCCTGTGAAGAAGACAGTGCAGTGGAAAGCATTATTTTTTCGAGTCATGAAGGTATGGTGCAAAACAAATCTGCCGACAAATGACGAGTATTATCTGCATAGCATAAATATTCGTCTGCGAAGCTTAACAATGCTGCTGCTAATTAAGCAAACTTGTTTCCAGATATATGATGCCATTAAGAAGTGATGATAAAGCAAAGCCTAGCCTTGTTCTGGGAATTATTCCGAAATTGAAAGTAGCATACCTTGAGGCTATCAGTACAACTACATGAAATAGACTGAGCCGCAAATATCAATTAAGAGTAAGAACCTAGAAAATTTGCAGTTGGATGGCTGTTGATGTAACAAAATTCATCCTAGGCAGTGGCGGATTTACAATCAGGTCCGGGAGGGTCCCGAACCCCCAGCTTCCTAACCTATGTTACCTTGATCATAGTTTGCTGTCTCAATTAATCTGTAAACCGACCCCCATCCCCACCCCCAATAATATACCAAAAAGAGTTTTTGTTCAAATTTTAAGGTTTGATATTTTTCAATTTGTTCCTTTTCTTTTATCTTATGTTCATGATATCAAATTTAAAATATTTATTTCCTTTTGTTCTGTTTAATATTTCTTAATGAGCTTCATAACATTTATCTTTTCTTATATGGTGAATTTCATATGCTACAATTTTGTGTTTGTTTCTTCTATGGAAAAGAATTTTTGTTGTCGAACAAAAGCTTTTAATTTGGAACCACCCCCCCCCCCCCCCCAAAACCGTAAAATCCTGGTTCCGCCCCTGATCCTAGGCGTATAGTCTTTCTGATAGTTGTTTCTTTGGACACATCAAGGTAATGGCCAAAGGTTTGCCTGGCGCTGCACAAAGCAACTAGTTTGTGATGCATTTTATAAATTAAATTAAGGATTAATTACAAAATTGTTCCTATGAGACTATTTTCATTTTCATACTCAAATATATGCCTTGATTAAGTTTCGCAGGTTTAAATCATAATTCTTTGGGCTTAAAGTTCTTCAATGCAAGATTCCAACAGTGGCAAGTGGCAAGTGGCAACAAACACTAAATGCCTACAAATGGGTTGAAAAGAGAGACGGCAATAAAGTGGCTCGCAGGAAGCAAATGTACGGAGCCAGGTTGGCCTTGTTGGAAATTTTAATATTAAATATTTTATTTTCTATAATTTGTGGATGAATAATATTAGAGGTGGCAAACGGACCGATCCAGTCCATTTTAAGCGGGCTTAGTTGTGCTTCGTGTCGTGCTTGGGCCTACCCATTTATTATCGTGCCGGGCTCGTGCCGGCCCATTTACTTAAACATTAAGCCGGGCCGTGCACGTGCCGGGTCAATAACGGGCCGTGCTCATGCCTACCCACTATAAAGCACCATTTTAAAATCTTAATTTGAACAAATAAAAATTAATTTTATTTAACTATTTAGAAAATTAAAATAAATTAAGTTCTACAACGTTTTTCTTAATCTTAGCTTTTTAAGATTAGATTTCTAATAATTTTTCATATTCCACTATAAGAAAGAAAGAAAGAAAAAACTCAAAATATATTGTTTTTAGTATATTATTGCGAGATTAATCTTTATTAATATAATGAAGATTTAGTATCTATTATTCTTTCATTCATTCTATAGTTGTATTATTATGAGATTAGTCTTTATTAATAAACATATATTTAATATTTAGAAAAAATACTTATGTCAAAACAAGGATATGATGTTTTGTTTCATTATTTTGACAATATAAAAGAAAGCATTGGTGGAATTGTCATGAGATTTTAAATAAAAAGTTCTCATATTCAAATCTCATCATTGTAGTTTTTTAATATTTTTAAAAACAAAATGAAATTTTGTGTTTGTAACGGGCCGGCCCACAATATGTCGTGCTCCTACCATGCCGGGTCCATTACTGGCTCGGGCCGGGCCGGGCCAATGGGCCAATATTCTTAGGCCCAGCCCGACCCGTTATTCTAACGTGCTCGGGTCTTGTCGGGCCGCTTTTAAGCGTGCCGGGCCCTTGCCGTGCTCGTGCTTAGTGGCCTGTTTGCCACCTCTAAATAATATAGTGAAAATATGTGAAATTGGATAAATATAAATGACTATGCAATGAGAAGTCATGACTGATCACAAAAGATTACTTTTGGTGAAAAGTCATCTCTCCTCTAAAAATTACCTTACATCTATAAAACACTTGCTACACCATATTCAGAAAATAACTTCTTGAATTCATCTTTCTTCCATTACATATGAGTTTTTCCTAGATCAATTGAGTCTTTTCAAGAAAGAGTTCATACACAATCTAAGTCCACTGTTCTTGATGTTTGGAGTGCTAATACCACAAGAAGAAGGTCATTGTATCCTAAGAGACGTTTGCCATTAAAACCTTTAAACACCGATGATGAGGCAATTTCGTCTTAAGGACATAGAACCAAGTTCTAGACTCGACCATATTGTTTAAGGTTTTTCTAACTTTTATTTGTTTTGCATTGTTTAGATCTATGCATTCTATTTGGTATATAATCTGCATAAATGATTTCTTAATTTTCCTTTTAACATAGCAATTAGACCATATATTTACCAACTTTCACACCGAAAAGTGCTACAACACCCAACGGAGGTGGTTGTATTTTACGGGATCATGTTGAGCCTTCTATATTGCTGGAGATCAATGTTCCCGACTATGAAAAGTAGAGAAGATAAGGCCCTGCATAGCCCCAGGGGATTAAATGAATCACCTAATACATGGGGCAGAGCCAACATTATTTTTCTAATGCGCAATGGAGAAGAGAAGTTGTCGTCAATTATCTTGATGAAGTTGGAAGCTCCGGGCAGCAGCAAATTAAGCGGAGGCCAAAAACTAATTGTTCACTCAACGAACCAAAGTTCTGGTGACTAAGTACTCGCTTATATTTTGAGAGGTTAAATAAAACCTACTTGGGATCAAGCTATTTTAAGGCAATTTTGGTAGATGTGCATGCCTGACCTGCAAGTGACAATATGACTGTTATTGAAGATATCACTGTAGAAGCAAATCCTTGAAGGGCAAGAATCGGCAATGTCTGTTAATGCATAGCGCCTTGGATCAATCATTATTTGGTCATATAATCTTGACAACAAAACTTGGGGATAAAGAAAAGGGAGATTCCCGGCTTACAATCAAGTTGTTGAATCATTTGGCAAGTAATTAGTCATATCATGAGAAGACATAGAAGTGCTGTTACCAAGTGCAAAAATATCAGGAGAATCTAACGATCAAAGTCGAAACAAAGTAGATCCTGCTACTGGTTGTCAACGCATTCAAAGCTTATAGTTTTTCAACGACACAACACTGCTTATACCTGGGGCGGTGCAGCTGCACCACGCCTCCGATGCCAGGAGGCCTCTGATCATGTAAAACTTTTTACATGATGTATATTATACATAAAAACAAACATGTTGATTTCCCTAATTGCACCCCGACTCTGACGTAGTTTGGTGTCTCTGGTTCCAGCTTCAGCAACACAAAGTGCGTTTTCATTTTTATTTTTATTTTTGGCTAGTATTTCTTCTCATTTTTCAGTTTTGTTTTTTTTTTTTGGTGCAAATTTTCTTCCTTTTTTTTTTTATCAGATAAACAAGTTTAATGCTACAACTAGTCTTTCGTGAGTCGAATTCACAACCTCCCACATACAAAGAGGAGACTATGCCACTAGACCAAATGGTACTGGACTCTTCCCTTTTATTTTTTTTCTTTTGTTATGGAAATTTCTTCTTCATTTTTTTTAATAAAAGTTTGGTCTTTTTCTAAATTTTTTGGTATAATAAATTTGATCATAGTACTTTTCTTTTTCTAATGTATTTCATTTTAGTCTAAAATTCTCCAGAGAGTGAGATTAGTGGCTATTAAACTGAAAAAATAAGAAAGGGTTAATGTCAAAATTTGATAGAGATAGGTTAATTGGTCACATAAACTTGTACATATATATTGTAGATATAAATAAAAATTTCTACAAACATGAAGGAAAGAAACTCTCAAGATGAATCATCTCCCCACACATAGAGGGTGTGCACCCTGCAAGTACTATATACCAGAAACCAAACACACCCCATGGGTGGGGTAGTTTTTCCTACTGAACATAGAAAAAACTGCTCCAATTTTTTCTTTTTTCTTTTTTATTATCCTTGTTTTACTAATATACCATTTAAATATTTAAAAAAATAAACCAAGTAGGGTATAATGAGAATGGCAAAAGTCGGGAAACAATTCATTTTCCTCTTAAACTTGAAATTTCAAAATGTTTATATTTTTATCATGCGGTTTAATAATTTAGTTAAAATCATTTAGATACTGAGGAGATCGTCAAAAAAGAAAGTAAAGAGACGTGCTTGTAAAAGGAAAAGTAAATTGAAAAGCTAGCGGATCACTTTATAGGTGCTTATATTGAATTATTGACTGCCATGAACTCTCAGAATGATTCTTGGACTCTGGTGACTTCAACTTTGGCCTCCATTCCTCGCCACATTGCATTGACGACCGCCCGCAAATGCAAAGAATGAGCCATGAGATGCAATATATTGAATTCCTTGGAAAAATGAATTTTTCTCCTGATAGCAAATGGACAAGAATTCAGCAACTGGGTCGTGGGTCTTCTGGATCTGTCTTCGAAGGATGTTTTGAGTAAGTACTCAAAGCCCAACCTCTAACAAACGTATGAACTTGATAGCTAGATTAATTGAAATATCGGATAAGGTGATTCTTTCTTTTCTTGGGTTTGATTATGTTTTTTCATACTGCGCGCAGGAACGGATTCCACTTTGCTGTCAAAGTAGTTTCCTTGCATGATGAAGGAAGTCGAGGGACGAACTGCGTCAATCAACTTGAACAGGTGATGGAGTGTCATTTGTCCTCTGTGTTCCTACCCTAGCTTGCTATTAATTAACTGCTGGCAAAGAGTCTGAACTGGATTATTTTTCACTCTGGTTTTTTCCTCCTTTTTCCAGGAGATTGCTCTTTGGAGTCGGTTTAAACATCAGAACATAGTTCAATATTATTACTCATATAAGGTATTACTCCTTTCTTTTCTTGTTACTTTTGAGCTTAAATTAACCCCTGCATGAAGGGCCTGAGACTTGTTCGTTCTACAGAAATAACTCTTGAGCAGTCAAATCATCTGTTTAGTATATAAAGTTGCTGCAAATTCATCTGATGATAATTGATGAGTGCAAGCCTCCTGTTTATGATGATATGCATGCATCTATGAGGGGGTTGTCTAGAGTACTCATTTACATCTAATTAAACCAAAATTACAATTTAGTTGAACCAAATTTACAACATTGACAACAAAATTATCACATTTATTTTACACATTTACATATATAATTGAATCAAGTTACCACATCGACAACAATTTGTTCATAAACTTGTAAAAATATCGTAAGTGGAGTAATTACCTCTAATAGAACTAAAATTACCCAAAAAAAATAACTCTATTTACCACAATGACAACAATATTGTTAGTCAAATATGTAAATGAGTGTATCACATACATGCATGTACTGTAGAATTTCCCGCATCTTTACTTAATTACCTTAATATTTTTGTGCAAACAAGATAATGGAATTTCCCAAAAACTGATCTGATATGTTTTTGTTTGTCATGGAATTATTAGTACTCGATCTCTTTTCTGTTTCATATCTTTTCTGTCGATGTATATAAGCAAATATGAAGAGGAGAGTCTGAGTTAAGCTATCAGCATGTTGGCAATACTATTTGATGCTCTTGTTTGTATCCAAATTATTATGAACTTGTTAAAACAACACGAAGACGATATATTTCGTTGCATTGTGAAGCACTCTAGGCATTTTAAGAACATCTTTATAATTGGTTTTATCATTTTATGCTTTAGTTTCCTGTTATACATAAAGTTTCCCATGGGGTACAGTTCCTAGTTAATCATTAGATCTTCACAGCCTGAATTCATCTAAAATATCCCTGTTTAAAAGCAATCGTTTCCTTATATATTGATATCAGGATGAACTGAACCTTTATATGTTCATGGAGCTTGTACCTCGAGGATCCCTACGAAGCTTCTATCAGACAAATCCCGTTTCCTGTCTTCTCGTCTCCAAATACACAAAAGATATTCTTCATGGTCTTAAGTATCTTCATGACCACAATGTGATTCACAGGTATTTCATACATAGCTAGCATAACATGTATAACACCTGAATAGTATGGTTTTGGCTGTATCGCTCTCACAAAATTTTGTATTCCCTTTTAACTTTTTAACTATTAATACCTGGAATGAAGTTTTCTTGCCACCAATAAGTCATGTCTCGGTCATTCCAAGAAAGAATCAGAATAGATGAACAGTGGTTGAGATAGAACTTCGAAGTTCAGTATTTTCTTGAATAATTTTGTTACAAATCTCATCTCTTTATATTATCTCTGGTATCAAGGGACATAAAATGTGCAAATATATTGATAGATGCTCAAGGATCTGCAAAGCTCGCAGATTTGGGAGTGGGAAAGGTTTGTCTGTCGTTCCTCGATCATATTTATCCTGTTCAGATTCATTTCAATGATCCCATAAAACCATTGAACTTGTTCTCCTCATATTATGTGTTGTTATAAAGTTTTTTTTTTTCCTGATATTGTGTCTTGTGTGTCCCTTCCCAGATAATCAGAATGAATGATATTAAGTCTTTCCAGGGCAGCGCATTTTGGACAGCTCCTGAGGTTTGCCTTTGGCTTCTTGTCTAATGCCATTGTCATTTACCAGAAAATTCTTTCTTTTCTTTTTTTTTGGTAATTTTGTTGTCAAATACGTCATAAATTTGGTTCAATTATATATAAAATAAATATATAACAAACATCATAGTAACATAAACAACCCCTCTTTATCTATACTATAATTAAGAGAATAGAGCTTGTCAGTCCAAACAAAATTTTATTTATGTAAATACCCTTTATATATTAAAAGACTATGAAAACTAAATTAATTAGAAATGGTACAAATAAATAAACTATTTATAACAGAAGTAAAAAAATGAAAACCTGCATAAACTATTTATAACCACCAACTATATTTAGGTAACGTCCTCTACTCCCATATACATTGGGTGTGTGGATAAACATCCCCTTTTATGTTTGGCATAATTGCCAATTTGGTACCTTAGATTTCAAGTTAGGCCGCTTTTAATTCGTAGAAAGGAAAGTAATTCGTTTGTCTTTCCCATGAGAAGGGAAAGAAAAGCCTTGTCTCCCAATAACCTTCTATTCCGATATTTAGTAATATAAGAAAAGTTATCAGGAAAGTTATTAAAAAGTTTGTAATTAATGAAATAAAATAATATGTTGTGAGTAAGAAATGCAAGGAAAGAAGGAATCAGTTTCCCTCTTATTTTTCCTTTCTTTAGGAAAGTATTTCCTTTCATTTTGCATCCCAAACGCAATAAAGAATAAAATTTTCTTTACCGGTGCTTACTTTTCGCAAACCAAACAAGGTTTTTAGTGTCAATTTGTTATCCTAGATTTTATTTCAGCCAATTTTTAGTGAATATCTAGAGACGGTAGACAATGTCTAATTATGAAAATTTAAGTTAGCAAATTAATAAAAATAAAACCTGGGGTAGCAAATTGGCTATTAAATTTAATTTTGATGAAGTGGTGTTAGCTCAGTGGTTAGAGCACCCACTACCTATGTACCACTACCTATGTACGAAGTCATGGGTTCGAGTCACCATGGGGGTAGAAGTGAAACCTTTTGATCCTCTTTTAACGAAAAAAAAAAAAAAATTGGCTATTAAGCTTTATGTTTATATAGACAATGTCTAGATAATCTGTGGAAGATGTTCTTGGAAACCATTAATTTGTTGGTGATGACTTCAAATAATGATTAACATAAACGTAGAACCAGTTTGAGGGCCTATGTGTAAGCCGGGATATATATTGTCCACTTCTTGGCAAACTTATCAAAATACTCTAACCCGGTATTTATTCAGATGGTGATGAGTTTGCAATTTATATTCCCCGCTTCAACTATGGTATTTATAGGTTACCTCAGTTTAACGTAGAATGATGGTTGATATGGTTTTGACGGCGGGGAGAGGGGATTATAATTAGGACTTGGGATCTCTTCCAATGAAGGGAGGAGAAATGCCGCTTGAACACAATCTTTCTAGTTGGTATGCTGTTCTTTATAGCACGGCCAGTCTTTGGTTTTATATGCATTCAAAATTTAGGGAGTGTTTCCTTTTTCACTTACAAGAGACCCTGGTTATCCATGGCATTTACAACTCGAAGAATAGAATCTTTTAATATATACTTTCTGGATATATAGTTCTGGAAAATTTTTGATAGAACAATCTATTCCACCCTAAATAAGATATTTGACTCATAGTCCCATTTAATAAATAATTGTCTGGTTCCATATATCCCTGAGCCATGTTATGCTTGTGCAGGTTCTGAGTGCAATAAGGCATAACCAAGGTTATGGGATTTCAGCTGATATATGGAGCCTTGGTTGCACCGTATTGGAGATGTTAACCTGCAGGCGTGTTCCTTACCAGGATATGACACCGGTTCGTGCCATTTTCTTTACAACTCTAGCTTAATCTTTACAGTTTATGGTTTCATGAGGATTACAAGTGATTACAATGATGATCGGGATTTGGAAATAATTATCTTATCGATCTTTCTTGTATCTTAACAGGAACAGGCATTATGGAGATCATTGAACGGGAAGCTCCCTGAGATTCCTGATTTTCTCTCAGTGGATGCACAAGATTTCATCCAGAAATGCCTAAAGATCAACCCAAATGATCGTCCCACTGCTTCAGAGCTCTTAGAGCACCCATTTGTCTTGAGGCGGCCAAGGTCGGGCAACATGCCAAGGCGAGGTTCCGTTCTTAAGAACATTTTCAAAAAGTTGTCAAAAAAATTTTGCAAATGTTTTTACGAATATAGTTTCTGATCTTTGAATTTCACTCGATTCTGTCTTGTGTTGGGAGCTGTTTCAGACTATAAAGTTGTATTAACTTGTGTTTTGTGTGTGATTATAATGAATTTAACTTATTTTCCTGCGAGTTGAGAGTATATGTATTTTCTTATTTATTTGTTTCATTTCATTTTTCTATCATGCATGATACATTTAACCCATCAAACGATAATAATGATAATAAGAAATTTTAATTTCTTTAACGGAGCCAAGTAAATAAACAAATAACTTTAAAACAATTATAGCAAAAGTAATAGACAGTATGTATGCTTAATGCTTAACAAAATGAAACTAATTGCATGCATGAGTGTGACTCTTCCACACGAGTGAGCGCGGCCCTTCCGCACTCGCGTACGCGCGTGCAAGAAGGCTAGTATATATTATACGAGTTGAATCTCTACCTTTCTACGATCCTCCCATTGGATTGAAAAGCTTCAGCAGGTTTCATTAGTCTTGATGATTCTCGCACCATGTTCTTTTCAGACCCTTTCCCAATTTCTCTAGCCTGTTTAAGCCATGCGGAGAAATATATATCGTTCTTGTTTAAGCCTTATCTCTGAAAATAGGGGGCCATCTGGAGAACACAAACCTATTAATTGTAGTTAGTAATGGAAATTTTCAAATATCCCATAAGGAATAAAGTTCCAAATAAAATGAAGAAAGAGCAACTCAAATCATGTTCATCCTAAACTAAATCTTTACCATTTTTGCTAGGCTCATCATTCCAGGATGCACATGAATCCAATCAGGAATAAAGTTCAAAATAAATTGAACATAAAGCAACTCAATCATGTTCATTCTAAATTAAATATACCTTTGTTGCTAGTTGCTACGCTCATCCATTCCACCACACTCCAGGACACAGATATTCATGGAAATGACATTTATGAGCATCTTGGAGCATCTTTTGGGTCCAAAAGTGAAAGATTACACTGGGCGAAGAACTTTAATGTTATTTGCCGGCCGGTGAGTGGTGACTCAAATTTTTGACTAATAGAATGTTAGACTCAAATCCGTGGGACCAACCATGTGAAAACCAATTTAAGACAGAAGTGAGGAAACTTTGCATGAGTCCGTCGAAGACTATGATTGTTATTTGTCCAAGTGCTTTTGGCTGAATGGCTGTTGAAGATCTTTATCGTTGTTGCTACGTTCATCATTTCAGGACGTCATGATTTTAATATTCTAGGACACGCATATTTGAGGAAATGTCATTTATGAATGTCCTTGGAGCATCCCTTGGCTCAAAAAGTGAAAGATTATGGTCGGCCGAAGAAATTATATCATGTGCCTAAGACTCAAACTTTTGACCAAGGTTGGACTAATAGAATTTTGGACTCAAATCCGTTGGACCTACCATGTGAAAACCAAATCAGGAGAGAAGTGAGGGAACTCTGCATAAGTTTAATTTGACAGAGTTGAAGATTTAATGTGCTAATAATTTCATATATTTGTATGCCTCTTATTTTTGGTATTAATGTTTAGTTCTCTTGTAAATGTATTTTTGTGGGCTTGTTTTGTAGAGAGAAGAAAAGAACTTAAAATGAGTTAACTAGGACTAAAAGGCGATTTGCAATCGCAAGTCACAACATCTGTCTATGCAGAACATCCAACTTCGCAAATGAGACTTATATGCTTGGAAAGCTATGGATGTCTAATTTATGTATAATTTTACATATCTTGATTTTGATACCAATAGAGCCAGTTATGATCATTTGGGTGAAGATAGGTCATAACAGAAAATCTGCTCGGGATTTTAGGGAAAATTTGTTGAGAATTCAAATTCCACGGCACAAGATCGTCAATCCTAATGTTTCAAGGAAGTTAATTCAGATGAGGATTGAGGATTCAATGATGAACTTATTCTTGCTTCTACTAAAGATATTTCAAAATTTTCCCATTCCAAATCAAGAAAAGAATTTGATCCAAGCCCTACAAAGAAATTTAAAGCCGAAAATGAGTAGAAATCCTAGGGCACGTTTACTTACTTGGAATGAGAGAGAATTATTACGGGGTAAAACTATTCCTACGTTTACTAACACATAAAGGAATTGGAATGATTCTGGATAAAAGTATTTATGCGTTTACTAACACATGAAAGAATCGGAATGGGTGCAGGTCCCACCTCCTTATAAGGAATTGATTCCTGAATACTCAGGAATTTGATTACGAAGGGGGGAGATAGGTTTAGGAATCAACTCATCTGGAATCAATACCGATTCATTTCTTCTCCCATTCTAGTTGTCTCCGATTCATGATTATTTTCCATTCCAAGTAAGTAAATGTGCCACTAAATTTCAATCTGCTTCCTAGGGTTAGAATGATGCCCTATCATGTTTTTTTATGTATTTTGATGTTTTATTGACGGATTTATAGTTTATTTATCATGAATATTTAATCATTGCTTGAAATTATGCTTTATGTTTAAGTTCTTTGATTGATCACCTTAGAACTTTGCATCTAGTAATTGGAGACAAAGCTGAAGCAAAGATGCATTATAATTTGAATTAGCGTCTTGCAATTAAGTGTGGTAAATCGCATTTTTACTTGAGAAAGAATAATGGTTTGCTTGATTCTCTTGTTTTCTAGAACATAACAAATCCTTGCATGTTAAATTTACCTAAGAAGGATAGACTACATAACTAGGGTATAAAATCTTTACGAGAGAGAGAGAGAGAGAGAGAGAGAGAGAGAGACACACACACACACACACACACACACAAACACACACATCCTAGGGCTGTCAATGCTGACACGACTCGAAACCCGCACGAAATAAAGCGGGTTGAACCCGCACGATTAAAAAGCGGGTCGGTGGTGGGTCAACCCGCCATGACCCATTTAATAAATGGGTCGGTCATGGGTCAACCCGCCAACACAAAGTGAACCCGTATAACCCCATTGTGCTATGTTTCTTCTTGAAATTTTGGACGTTCGGAGTATTTGATCATAGGATTAGACAATTTGAAATATTTCGCTTTTTAATTATTGGATTTAATTATTTATTAATTATATATAATTATTTATATTTTTCGTCTTGTGGATTTTTAGTAAATTTAATCAATTTATGCATTTTTTTAATTAAATTGGTCCCATTGTTAACGTTTAAATGTGTCATTTTGTCTAATAAGACACGACCTATTTATTAAATGGGTTAAGCGGGTTGGAAACGGGTAACCAGTTTAATAAATAGGTTGGGTTTGAGTTTAAATTTTTGACACGATTATTAAATGGGTTGGGTTTGAGTTTATATCTTGCGACACGATAAATACCTTGGCCCGACACGAACCCAACCTGACATGACCCATTGACAGCCCTAACACACACACACACACAAGGAAAATTATAATCTAGAGCCTAAGAAGAACTTAGATACGGGAATTATCATTTAAAGAAATAAAAGACTCTATTAATTGCATGGAAACATAAATATGATTGTTAGTGGTTGATTCTGAAACCCTAGGTTCCGTCATGTTTGTTTTTTAACTTTTTGTTTGTATGTTTCTTTCTTTCCTCAAAATTTCAGCCTATTTGTTTAAGTCAAACAGAACAAAGGCAAATAGGAAGTTTGAGAATTTCTGATGTATTGATCTTCTCCAAAGACGGAGTATATATACAAAGTATACACAATCCTAATAGGAAACTAATTACACTGTGATATTCTTCCCCTTAACTACATAATATTCTCTTTAACTATACAATCCTAATTACACTACAATTCCTACAATTATGGAGAGTGACTCACGCCAACACTCCCCCTCAAGTTGGAGCATATAGATCACGGATGCCCAACTTGTCAAGTGAGTCATAAAATGCCTTGCTAGAGACTGCCTTTGTAAGAATATCTGCCAGCTGCTCCTCAATAGGTACGAAGGGAAAAAAGATGATTTGTTGATCCAGCTTCTCTTTGATGAAGTGCCTATCAACCTCCACATGTTTTGTGCGATCATGTTGGACAAGATTATGAGCAATTTCAACTATAGCTTTGTTATCACAGAACAAGGGCATGACTTTCTTCTGCTTGAACCCCAAATCCCTTAACAAGTGCCTTAACCATAACATCTCACAAACTCCACGAGCCATTCCTTTATATTCTGCTTCAGCACTATAACGGGCCACCACCTTCTACTTCTTACTCTTCCAAGTAACTCCCATCTAAAAATGTAGAATATCCGGAAGTGGACCATCGGTCAGTTATACAACTTGCCCAGTCTAAATAATTGATTCACAAAAACTACATATGGTTTAGACAATCTATGAGTAGACACATAATTAGTTACAGGATATTTGGTCTTAGAAAAACAAACTTGGTTCATATTTCTTAGTAGACTGGCCACGATCGGACCATTCTGGTAAGGCTTTTGTTTGAACATGTGTAGAATCAATTATAGGAGTAACACTATTAGACAAAGGTGGGTTACATGACAAAGGCAAACTACTACATACCTCAGATGAAGATTGAACAGGGGAGACTACTGATGGAGAGGGAGAGACTGAATGATTAGGAGCTTCTTCTTGAAGGGTAGACGATTCAGCAATGGTCTTTTCTGTTTCAGAATTTACAATGCTCTGTCCGGCAGTTGCATGGTGAAGGGTAGACGATTCAGCAATTGTCTTTTCTGTTTCGAAACTCGCAATGCTCTGTTCGGCAGTTGCATGGCGAAGGGTAGATGATTCAGCAATTGCCTTTTCTGTTTCGGAACTCGCAATACTCTGCTCGGCAATTGCCTTTTCTGTTTCTGCAAAAGTGTCATTGGTTTCTGGGCCACTGGACATTTTCTCTTCACTAAACGATCGATCGTTTGAGATAAAGCGATCGATCGTTGGCCCTGTTTGGTACTATCCTTCATAAAAAACACCCTGCTCCCCCTGACTATGAGTCGTAGAAGGTGGAAAATAACATATATCCTCACTGAAATGTCACATCCATGGTGACATAAAATCGTTGAGAGGGAGAATGATAACACTTGTATCCTTTCTGCTGAGTCCCATACCCGACAAAGACACACTTGGGAGCCCTTGCATCTAACTTGGAACATTGGTTCTTATAAAGATGGACATAGGCTACACAACCAAAGACACGAGCAGGAAGAGTATTAAGAGATGGGATAGAGATGTAACTAGACAATACCTCAAATGGAATACAACCTTGAAGAGAGGAAGATGGGAGACGATTAATAAGATGGGAGGCACAAAACACTGCCTCTTCCCAAAGGTATTTAAGCATATTGGCACTAAGGAGAAGGGTGCGACCCATGTCTAACAAATGACGATTCTTTCGCTCAGAGACTCCATTCTGTTCTGGTGTTTGTAGGCAAGTGGTTTGGTGAATAATTCCATGAGATTGGAAGTAATCACGAAATGAATGATTAACAAACTCCCTCCCCCCCAATTATCAGACCTAAATATCCTAATACAAGTATCATATTGGGTACGAACAAGATTATGAAAAGTTGTAAAGGCAGAGAAGACTGCATCTTTTGACTTAAGTAAAACAACCCAAGTCAATCTTGTGAAATCATCAATGAATAAAATAAAATAACGCATTCCAGAAAGGGTTAAGTGTTTCGAAGGTCCCCATAAATCCGAATGAATCAGTTCAAATGGCATTGTACTAGAATGAAAGCTGGAAGGATAGCTAGACCTATGATTTTTAGCTACAGCACAAGTCTCACAATGCAAGCTAGACTCCTTTATTCTAAAAAACAGAGAGGGCATGGACTTCTTCATAACTCCAAAGGATGGATGGCCTAAACAGCGATGCCATAACCACAACTCATTCAACCGATTAGAATTCAATGTCAGGGCAACAGGGTTTTGCAAACTTGGGGGTGCTTTTGTCTGTCCTGCCTACATGCAATCCAAGTGAAACAATCTCTCCCTCAGGTCTCCCTTGCCAATTATCACCCGAGTGCACAGATCATGAAAGATGACATACATAGGATAAAAGGTTACAGAACATTTGTTTTGTGTATTCAACTGAGACACAGGTAAGAGATGATGAGACAAAGATGGTACAAAGATAACATTATGAAAAGTAATGGAAGGTGTAACCTGGACAGACCCAATTCCTAAGACCGGGAAAGACTCACCATTGGCATTAGAGACATGTATTATGGATAGAGATGACAACTTAATAAAGAAAGACTTATCATAGGTCATATGATCAGACGCACATGAATCAATTATCTATGTATTAAAGATAAGAAAAGCAGGGTGCAAATTGACAATTTTTGGTACCATACCCCTTTTTAGAGGTGGCAAACGGGCCACTAAGCACAAGCACGGCACGGGCCCCGCACGCTTAAAAGCAGCTCGGCACGGCCCAAGCCAGTTAGTGGCCCGGCACGACCCGAGCACGTTAGAATAACGGGTCGGGCTGGGCCAAGGCCTAAAAATATTAGCTCATTGGCCTGGCCCGAGCACGACATATTGTGGGCCGGCCCGTTACAAACACAAAATTTCATTTTGTTTTTAAAAATATTAAAAAACTACAAGATGAGATTTGAATATGAGACATTTTTATTTAAAATCTCATGACAATTCCACCAATGCTTTCTTTTATATTGTCAAAATAATGAAACAAAACATTATATCCTTGTTTTGACATAAGTATTTTTTCTAAATATTAAATATATGTTTATTAATAAAGACCAGCTAATCTCATATTAATACAACTATAGAATGAAGGAAAGAATAATAGATACTAAATCTTCATTATATTAATAAAGATTAATCTCACAATAATATACTAAAAACAATATATATTTTGAGTTTTTTTTTTCTTTTCTTTCTTATAGTGGAATATAAAAAATTATTAGAAATCTAATCTTAAAAAGCTAAGATTAAGAAAAACGTTGTAGAACTTAATTTATTTTAATTTTCTAAATAGTTAAATAAAAGTAATTTTTATTTGTTCAAATTAAGATTTTAAAATCGTATTTTATAGTGGGTAGGCACGAGCACGGCCCGTTATTGACCTTGCACGAGCACGACCTGGCACGATATGGGCTCGGGCCATGGGTCGGGCCGGACTTAATATTTAAGTAAATGGGCCGGCACGAGCCCGGCAAGATAATAAATAGGCCGATACAAGCACGGCACGAAGCACGACTAGGCCCGCTTAAAATGGGCCCGCCCGACCCGGCCCGTTTGCCACCTCTACCCCTTTTCATTTTCAAAACGCAATGGACTCATCGCCTCTATACAACGCCCGCATTCATAAAGATGAAAGACTTGATATCTTTCAGTTTGAGAAAGCAACTGCTCCACTTGAATTAGCTTCATACTCATCGCGACATCTCATACTATTAATAACTACTTGTTTCATGCATCTTGATCAATTGCAAGAAATTTCACAGCATCTTGGCCTTCTTATTAATTCTGTCAGGGATTTCAGAACAGTTAATAATATCAGCTCTTTACAGGTTGTAAGTTTGTACTTTGTAATGAAATCGTAAGTACAATTATACCAAATACCAATGGTAGACAAGAAGAGTATGCTGTATATTAAATCATAATCTTGTTCACTGAAATTGGATGGTAAAACTGTGCTTAAAACTTATGCAAGTCAGCAAGTGGAAGTGCTGCCTCTATCAAATCCACACACAATTTACTAATGACTACTTAATTTCAACTGTGTTAATACTGTCTAATTACTCTGTCCACTGGAATACTGCATAAGAGTATAATGCTTGCACTAGTGCACCCTATGTTGCCTCTCTTCCTCGTAGAGTGCTAATTGTTTTCTGGTTGCATAAATGAGAATCCAAAAGCCAAGGTGAATTGTCAAGCGTGCTCAGGAATATGAAGAAAATGGGCATACTTTATAGGGGAGATAAGGAGAAGCAAGATAGTTTCCACTTGTCTCTGGGAAAATGCAATTAAATAAGAGTAATCAGTAGTTAGTTGTTCATATATAGGAGAATTTATGGAACACTTTCTAAATTAAAATACTGAAACCTTGTTCTGGAAATTGATGGATGTGGCCATGGAATCTATGATAACCAAATTGTAACTGGAATGCAGTCCATATAGAAACACAGTAGGGACTTGTTTCATGATTCATGAACAGTATACCTATATGCAAATCAGAAGATAATAGCGGCTGTTGGAAATTAAACCAAGCCCATTATTATTTACTTAATTAGTATCTTGAGTTGTCTGGAGTCTTATAGTTTGTGAACCTTTCATATTCCAAGGTAGTTAGTAGTTGTACGTGTTTTTTAAATGTTCCATTCGAAAGACTTTCATGTAGTCTTTTAGTATTCTGTGTAAGTCTGAGACTCCCTATAGGTAGGTGAGTTTGTTTTGTTGTTGAAGCAGAACTGCAGAAGTCATTGAGATATCAATAAAGTTATCTTCCTCTGACTTCTTATTTTCTCTCTTGGTTAGTGTTTGGAGTGAGTCATTTATTTTGTTTCCAACAATATCAAAACTGATGCACAAGATTATAGCTATATTATTAGCTATTCAATGGAGAAGATTGAATGTCTTTAACAGCCCCCCTCAGACTTGGCGGTCCTGGACAGACGAGTTTGCCAGAAAGAAGAAGATGACGAGACTTGTGAAGTGGTTTGGTGAGTAAATCAGCTGGCTGATCCTTGGAAGGAATAAAGCAAGCCCGATGACTACCACGAGCAACCTTTTCACTAACATAGTGATAATCGAGCTCAATATACTTAATGCAGGCATGGAAAACAGGATTTGAAGCCATATAGGTGGTGCTTAGATTATCACAATGTAACAAAATTGAAAATTGAATGCATGCTCCAAGTTCATATAGGAGATAACCTAACCAAGTCGTTTCGGCACTAGCATGGGCAAGAGATCGATAGTTCGATACTCAGATTCAGCACTTGAGCGGGCAATGGTAGGCCCAATGATAAAGTAATATGGGGTTCACATTCAAATCAATTGTCAATTGAAGGAGTGACCCAAACCCTTATAACCCCATAGACAAGATCCCATTTTTCCCATGTGGGATCTATAATCTCAACACGCCCCCGCACGTGTGGCGAATTTTCAAGCTATACACGTGGACAACTTATGCTGGGTGACATGGAGCCCGTGTGGCTGTTAAGCATTCAAACGTGGAATAACCCGCTCTGATACCATGATAAAGTAATATAGGATTCACATCCAAAACTAATTGGCAGTTTTACAAGAAGCAATAAATCTACATTAACAACAATATCAAAACTGATGCATAATATCAAAACTGATGCACAAGATTATAGCTATACTATTAGCTATTCAATGGAGAAGATTGAATGTCTTTAACAGAATTTATCTTCCTGGTTCTCTAACAAAAATCAATGCATCTTTGTCAGCAGCTTCTTTGAGCGGTGATATTCCTCCCAGCATTAATACTCCCTACTCCCTAGTGCTGCTGCCATCATCCCATCATTAAATTATTAAGCTTACCTTTCAGCTTTTTCATTCTCCGTGTGTCTTGCATTTGCACTGTCCTCACAGATTGCTCACAGTACTTCCTTCACTATTACTGTCATTTTCTTGGCCACTCTTTTTACCATCACCAATTTGATTTTCACCTCTCTTAACCAAAACAAGAGCCAAGTGAAGCTGATCCTCGGTCCCATCCTTATTAGCCCGGAATGACCAAACTTGAACTTTATCTCCTATAACGATACCATTCTGCTCTACAATCTCATTCCAGTTGGTTTTCGGCACATAAAGTTCCTCTTTCGACATCTTCCACCACTCCAAGCATTTCGGGTCTATCAATGGAAGCTTTAGGGTTTTATGCCTCTCAAGGTTTCCAATCTCATTAGGTTCCAAGAAATTCTTAGATAGGGTTTCATATGATGGCAAGGTCAATATGCTCTTGTCACACTTCACATCCCTAGCATTCAAACTCTTCTCTATCAACAAAGTCAATTGCTTCCCCTTCAATCTGCCGAGAATGATTTGCTTGTAATCTTCAGGCAACTCAGGACCAGTATTTGTACTAGGAGGTACGCCCTTCTTCGAACGTTTAAACTTGGGAACCCTAGCTTTATCATCCTGATTATAATGATCTTCAGAATCGTATTTCCTTTTAGAAAAAGGAATGTCCGTAGTGATTTTTGTAGCTGCAGGCTTGGTCTTTGTTAACATTCGTCGATATACCACAAACCATCGTTTCTTTGGTGGTAACTTCGGCAGTATCAAGTTTACTTGTTTTTTGGGCATGGTCATGATTTGGGACAAGTCTAAACTACGTTTTGATTCCTGAATTGATGAGGGCACGACATTGTTCTTCTTGATCGTCGACCCGTTGACCACGGTGGCTGCCTTCTTGACATTCTTGATGACAATCTTCAGGTTCATGTTTCTCTTGATGTTTTTTCCCTTGATGATTGTCACTGGTTTCTCTTGGTCGTGTTAATCTTGGATCTTCTTCAATCCTTTTGAATCGTTGTTCTTAATTCTCTGATTATTCTTAAGCGGTGAATCGAGAATAGAAAAGGGTGGTTCTAAATAGGGATTTAAAGTACTCCTTATCTGATCAGGAATAGGAAAGCCTTGTAATATTGGGCTTCAAGCTAATGTTGCCCATCAAAAATTAGGAATTTGGGGCTAAAAGGTTCATGCCTTGAATCTCTAATTGATAGAAACTCAAGGTAAAAAATGAAACCACAGGGGCATAAGGCTACTCAAAGATTCCTCATGAATTTTGCTACTGTTTTCCTAATTAAATCGAATTAATATTTGAAATTTCTTATACACATTTAGTTGCAGTATCCATGATGAAGATCGACTGCTTCTGCAGTTTTATCAGGATGACCCGTTGGCTGCAAGCTCTCTATCAATGCTACATTCACAAAGGAGCGCCAGAATTCTCAACACATATAAGGACAGTCAGGACCAAAACATGCAAGAACACTTAGAGGTGCTTATGTTTTGTCTGCAAGGTTATTTTCAAAGTTTCAGTGTCCAAATTGCTCATAGCTCCTAGGTAGTGCTGTTAATGTCGCTTAATCCTCTATTTAATTTAAAAAAAAAAAGTTTTCAGCCTCCAAATGAGTTTAGCTTCTAAAATATATACAAATTCAAAGGTTCTGTATTTGGTATTTGCCTCAACTTCTACGCAAATCTGTTATACGATACAAGAAGTAGCGTCTCTTATTTCATAATGCTGTCAAGTTTATCACCCATAGAAGCTTACATCTGTGTATTAACTCAATATAAATGGAGAAAATCCTCAACATAGCCTACATTATAGTAGGCATGCATTAACATATGTAATCAAGGTGCATAATCTCCCCTTAAAAGAAATCATCGGAATCCACATCATCGAACACTTGAATGGTGTCCTCTTCTGCAAAGTTAAATAAGTCATCACTTTCTCCTCCTTCAAACCCAAAGGTGTCATATTCTTCTTGCTCCTGTGATCCTGGTAGGGGTGACAGCAGACTGTGTGGATCAAATTCCCCAAAAATGTTATATTCTTCTTGCTCCTGTGATGCTAGTAGGGGTGACAGCAGAATGTGTGGATCAAATTCCCCAAAACTGTTATATTCTTCTTGGTCTTGTGGTTGTGGAGGTGGTGGTGAAGGCATTAATTTCAATGGTGAAGGCCGCTGTTGCTCTTTTTGTTGTATAGAATTATGAAGTATTGGGCAATCTGTTGCATTTTGATGACCAAAATCACCAACATTGGAGAAATTCTTGTTCTGGTCCTGAAAAATATCTTCCCTGAAAAAGTTTTCAACATGTCCAAAGCCAGCTGCCAAATCCATGTTGCTGCTGCTCTGACCTGGTCCAATTTGCTCAGCATTAAAATAACTATAATCAAGCTGATTGCTTTGAGTTGGTTGCCCATATTTTTATTTGATGTCTCATTACTACTTGAGTCCACATGAATAGGAATATCTGCAGAACCAAAGGCAGGTCTAGTGGTCATTTGACTATTGAGGTCCTCCAGAAAATGGCTTCTGAGTTCTGGTTGATATGGTGTGGATGTGGAGTACAGATTTGAGAGTTGGGGAAATTCTCCTTGAAAATTAAATGTTGATGCAGATTTTCTTGGTTGAGAACTTGCTGATTTGGAAGCTCTGATCCTTCTCTTTTCAATTGCTAGTTGTTCCCGCCTCAAGGAGTGGCGATATTTCTACAAAAACAACATTGACCTTCATTTGGCAGGGATTCAAGTTCAATTACATATTACATTAGAGGGTTCCTAATATTCTGTAGTGATATGATGCCTAATCAAAAGAGAACAACAATTTTCTGAAGTGCTTATACTCTATCTATTTTATTATTTATCACATGGAACAAACCTGCAAATGGCTTGAAACATTTCTTCTCATCAGTCCAGGAACATTCATAAGCTGAATTATTTTCTTTGGACGAGCACCTAAAAACCGAGAAAGAAATTAGCTAACAGTGTTCAATATTTTATGACCAAACTAATTTCATGATACTCTTACCATCAATGCCTATTAGTTTGACAGCTTGCAAGAATCTATGATGCAGCTCATCAGTCCATATTACCCTTCGCTTCGTAAAGGCTGTTGAACAATTGCTATCTTTCTCCACATAATTGTCCATTCCTTCTGACCTTTCTCTTTCGGAATTTGGTATCTTTGCTTGTGATTCTACATGAGTATTGCTTTCCTCTTTAGTAATGTCTATGACCACATTTCTGTTGTTTTTGAATGCAAATTGCCATAGGTTCTTGAGACTATCCATTGTGACTGGCTAAACAATATAATAAGCAGCCCCTTTAAACAGACAACCAATCTTGGCATTCATATCATCATCATCAGACATGACTGCAATGCAAAGTAATTGTTCAGAATATAGTACCAAGGAGGAAACAAAGTGTTGAATACAAATACCATGATTATCAATTGGTCTTGCAATGGATGCTCTAATTTGACATGGTATGAAAAGCCAAAACAATAATAATAGTGGTCTTTGAGAGTTAGAACTTACTAAAAACAGGTAAATTGGAGACTGCGGTCATTTTCTCTAGGAGCTCATATTTGTTCATGTCAGGCAAGTGTGCCTCTGTCAGAACAACATCAAGATCAGCTTCCTTCTTCTGAGCGATATCTAATGCCTCAGAGGATCCTTTAGCTGTCAAAACTGCTTGTAAGAGTAAAGTAAAATTATTAGAATAATTTCATAGGCATATTTTTCAATTTTGTAAACGGTTAAAAAGAAACACAGAATGGCCAAATGAAAGAAAAAAGCCAGTACCCCTAAAGGCACTTGAAACTCCATCATGAACAAGCATAATGAACAAAAAGAGAAAGAGAAATGTTGCTCCTATCAAGTTGTCTGTCTCTGCTAGTTACCTTTATATCCTAAGCTCCCTAGTAGTCTTGACAGCATTTCTAGACATTCAGAATCACCATCAACAACCAAAACACTGAAACCTTTAGCTGGTTTTGGACTAGTCTTCATAGATTCAACTGAGATGGCCATCTCATTGCACATTGCTGCAGTGATCATTTTCCTATAATAATAATAATAATAATAATAAATCAAAGATAAAGATCATATTCTGTAGTACCAGAAGAATGAAAGTATCATGTTCTGCACTTATCCATGCTTACAATTGTTGTGTGATGACAGTAAAAGTTGAAATGTCTATCAAGCGATTAGGCCAATCACTCTATGCAAAAGTTACGTTTTTTGAGAAGAAGTGAGAGGACCAATTTAAAAAGAGAATTTAGGCTTAAATGAAATTCAGGAACAAAATTTAGAATGACAATTATCCCACGAACGACTGCCAATTATACGATATGAAGGTCAAGGTTACTAATTGAGTTACCATGTTGAGAATTTTGTAAACTCTTTTAGATATATTTGTTTTTAATACCTTCCGTCATTCCTTTCACGTATTTGTTTGGCCTATACTTACTGTACTCACATACAGAATGGAACTTGCTATTTCTGCAATGGATTTGCTAACTTATTTGTTCCACATTTTTGCATTGGTGCTTTCCACTCCCAATTTGTCATGCTCCAGTTAAATATTTTGTTACCTAATGTAGACCTAACATTCAGTTACTAAAGTTTGTTCATAAGTATCTCTAGCAAGAAAACTATGTCTTAATTGGTAAGATTTAATGCTCTTACAACCCTGAAATTTAAGGTACAAAAGCAAATGCTTGCTGCAAAAGAGCATACTGGAGAAAGCTTATTCACTAGTACCACGAAGAGTGTACTCAGTACTGATGTAGGACAAGAATGGACCTGGTTTAGCCGGAAAATTAGAAAAATAAAGAAGCAGCGTGGAATTAAGAAGAGTGATTGGAAAATAGGTAATTCACGCATAATGAGGTTACTAGCCGCTGCAATATCCAAGAAAATTTGGTTTTTGACTTTTCAGGTTTCTCGTGTGAAAAGTCAGTTTTGATTTTGAATCAGATTTGACTAACTTTTGGCCAGAATGTCTATTTGAGACGCATGATACCTTTCCGGAATGGGAACGACGAGATCTTCAAGACTCACTTTAGTGAGCCCTATCAGATTTAGGCCAAAATGTATCATCTTAATAATCCGATTCGTGATTTAATATTTTTAGACTAGTTTTACATTATTTTTTATATTAGGTTTTCTAGTTTACTTTGGATTTGTTTTGTTTTTACTCATGGGCTTTAGGGTTTCATTGTTAGTCGCCCTAGGGTTTATTTTCTTATAAATAAGCCGCCTTAAGGCTGCAGAAGGCATCTTATCATCTTTTATCAATAAAATTGAGATTATTCTCTTTTATCTATGGTGGACTCCAGAATCCTTTGTTTAGGTTTATTGCTGGTAAACCTAGTTATCAATCCGTCTGCGTCAAGTACCTCTGGGATCAGCCTCTCTAAAGTGCATCCCTCTTAGCCTTCATCTTCTTCCTACAAAGTAAAATGGAAATAACTTACTAACAACAAAGGAACTATATCATAAAGCAGCATGAAAACCTCTTAAGAATATATTTCCATGTGTATAAAGTCAACAATCCGTGTTACATTCTTGCATCTCAAATCTTAAGATCCTTGTAATATGCTAGGAAGTTGAGAAATTACGGTATGAGCTTTCACCAAGTCCAATATATAGTTCATCGTAGTATAACTTCAGCACGCAAAAAAGGTATCAAAGGCCTATACTATGCCATTCTGTTGCAGGGGAAATGCATAAAGAGCCTGGACATGGAACCATCTTATTCTGCTTACTAGCTACTAAAGATAACTCTTAATTAACAATCCCTTGCTGTCAAAAAAATGCCTGGAATTCATGTTTTTCTAAAATATAAAAAATATTATTGAGCTATGACTAGAAGACCAAAAAAGAAGCCGAAAGAAGTAAACAGTTTTGTAGGGTAGAAATGCAAAAAACAAGCATCAGATCACAATGTACCAAGTATCAGTCATGAAATTTACATTAGTAAGGATATTAGCGAACGTTGAGCAGCCTTGAGCTATTGGCGAACTTTCTGCTACACATTTACTTTAGTTAGTCAATGGTAAAGGGGATATATTATTAGAGACCATATTGTTCAAGAACAAGCATGCAAATATATTTTTTCAATTGATTTAATGATAAAACTTGCTAGTTTTCTTACTTATCTAGTTTCTTAGTTCACATACAAGTTCATGTACATATCATAAGGATATAGGCTTTGTTTCTACTTCAATGGTAGTTTATGCAGTTGGGTATGAGGGTTCCATGGCAATGCCACAAAGACCTTCCGGTGCAGGCACATCTCTTTGCATTCTTATGTAACCTTCTTCACCCCATTGTGCACCCCATGAGTTCTTCACCAACCAATACTTAGTCCCATTATCACTGACACCATAACCAACAGCAGTAACACCATGGTCTAGGCTTGTTCCACATGGTCCTGTGAAAACACCACTCGTATAGAACTGGAAGTCAGATCCGCTAGCATCAATGGCAACAGAAATAGGTTGATTAGCAACGGCCTTGAGAAGGGCACTTTCGTTGTTGGGAGGCACATCTTCATGGCCAGTAATTGAGGCTGCATGGCTTGCTTCCTTCTTAGCATCGCATGTACCATCTTCCCCCGTGTAGGGATAGTTAGCCTCCGTGCTAAGTCCATGATTTTGATTGATGAACTCAAATGCATTGTCCATCAAGCCACCCTCACAACCTTGGTCTTCACCATTGACATCACAGTCAACCAGCTCTTGCTCAGACAAAGATATTAGTTTACCAGTTGTAAGCTGAGTAATTCCTTCCATGGCTGCAACTGCTGAGAATGCCCAACAACAACCTGTACATATTTATTTAATTGCAGAGTTGTAGCAATTAGAGTAGAGATATATTTTGTTTCAAAATGGAAAATAGTCTTATGACCAAGAAAATTAAAGGCACAGAGAGAAGTGTGTTACATACCACATTGGCCTTGGTCCTTGACAGGAGTTACAGCTCCCTTCTGTCTCCAGTCCATTGTCGCTGGCACAGTAGCATTTTCATATTTGAAAGTAGTGGTCTTTGTGGAACATTCATGCCCCTTGAATCGATTTCTCGAGGCTATGAATTCATCATTTGTAAGGTCTGCATATTGATTCAAACCCAATTTGTAAAGCTTATTTCCTTCATTATTGGAAGATTCTATAAATGCCTCATTCTCCTTGAATATCTTGAAGCGCTTCTCCTTCTCAATGACATCATTATATACACGTCCATAACGAGCCATCCATTGCTCGTACCTCCCATAAGCTAATGCATCTTGGAGACTGCGAGAAGTGGCTTCTGAAGACCAAAGCCCCGACATGAGGACCAAAACCAAACAGATGCATTTGCTTTGGTTGGTGAACTCCATTGTAGGCTAGGATTTGAAAGTTAATGGATATGAGGAGGTGTAGTGAATGGTACACTTTATATAGAGAAGGGAATGGCCTTTGTAAAATATCTCCGTGCCCCAAAAAATGGTCTGCAATGTCTTTTGCCCAGAAAATGTTCTGATTTGAACCTGTTAAGATTAATAAATAGTTCATATGACTATTGATCTAATTTGATGCATGTCACGATAAATTACTCGCTAAACCCATTATATATGTCCTTATCTGCAAAATGGTTGGTTATATTGAGATACAAGTCGCAATTATCTTTCTTAACGAATTAAATATGTATCTCTCAAAAAAAAAAAATTAATTGTAGTGCAATCTGGTTCAAATTGTAGTCAAATAGGATACAACGTGTAACACGTCCCAACATCAACGAGAACTCTGAAGCACTTGGGGAACTTTGGCACTACTGAACAAACATGCAATGTTATTTGTAGTTGCAAAATTACCCAGTATGGTATTTCATAATGGCTAACAAAATCCTTCAGCATTCGGTATTCATAGGTGGTACGAAATTACCAAAGTTACTTCTTCATATCAATGTCAATGTCGAGTTATTTATGCTGTGCGTATTGCAGAGATTACACTTGCAGAAAATCAATAAGTATAGAAATAAAAGTACAAAATTACATTATCAAAAAGTACAACAATTTGGGGATGTAGAAAAAACACATCAAATCGAATCGATGCATAACACCAACTAATCTATTACATTGTGAGGCACAGTGCACTTGCATTAGCAATTTTCAAAGTAGGCAATTGGCATTTAATGGAAATGGTATGCATCAGATGTCAGTTGGAACTTGTACTTCAGATCAGAGTCCTAGATGGCAACACAAAATCAAAGAGATAGCTTTACAAGATTCAAAAGGAACAACATAAATTTTGTTTTGCTCACTCAAATAGATGAAAAACCCCACACTAATGTAGACCTAATATTTAATTACAAAAAATACACATAGCTAACCTTGTCGTTTAACGGGGTAGAAGGAGACACTAACTTTACATCATTAGCTACTTTCCCTAAAAATCGGCAGAAAGGGACCAAAATCTGAAATGCCTCAGTCAAACAAAAGACGGCGTCTTACAGACTTGGGAAGATTTGAACTAGATGGTTTTCTCTTTTCTTTACTAGTTTCAGCATTCTGATTGACACTGATCTGGGTTAGATCTTCTCCAGCTTCTGTCTCCAGTTTCTTTGCTTTGGTAGAGCGGTAGAATTCAGTAATATTTAGCTGCACACCTTTTGGTTTTGGCGGTGTTTCAGGCATTACACTGGCTTTTCTTCTTTTCAGTTCTTTCAGCTCCTGCAACGTCACAGAGATTCATTAAAAAATTTAACGCCCAAAAGAGCATTATAATTTTCACATTGTTCTGCTTCTATGTGCATCTTAGCCTTCCTAGATTCTCCAATTGACATATATTATGGAACTAATAAATCTCACAAAAGACTAAACCCTAGTGATGTCATGTCCAACGATTACCTACAGAAGATTAGTTTCAAACATCATTCATAAATAGACACAATTACCATATGCGAGTCAAAGCCTTGATAAGAGAGATAGAAAATGGAAAAGGAAGCCAATGAAGCACACATTGAAATAGAAGGGAAAGAACTTGCACCTTCTCTTGCAAAAATCTGTCAACTTCCTCTGGAAACGCAGCCTGGACAAGGTCCATATTTTCATCTGTTAGCAAAAAGTAGCACCCATCACTGTTACGAATCTCAGGGACATCAGACTCATCCCATACACTAATGGATTCATCAACTTCAATAACATCGTCTTGTAGGATATCTGACTCCTCTTCAGGATTTGTGAAAGTGACAGAATTCATTGTAGGTGCAGCCTTTTTCCACTTGACCACATAAAATTGATGACCATTTCTTATTTTCAAACGGTCAATGGAATCAAACTCATATTGCCCATACAACAAATTGTTTACAGGAGTTGCTGCCATTTCCCTCAAATAAATGGTAGACAGCATAGGAAGCATCCTCTGGCGAATATAAGATGGTTCCCATAGCCGATGAAAAGCTAAGAAATCAACCAGCAATTCAGTTTTTGGACTTTCCCAGGATATGCAAGGGCCCTCATTTGCTGTGCGAAAATTGAGCACATGATTAGACACCTCGATTGGCAAGATGTATTCACATAGACACAAATGCAATCGAAAACCGATCAGCCATTGGGAATGGGATAGCCTAACCCTTTCCCATCTCCCTATCCCAAAAGTAAAAGACTTTTGATCAATAACATGACAACTTTAAACAAACAACTAATAATGGTGTAATGACAGAAGAAAAATAAAATACCAAAATTTATGCTAATAATCCTTAGACAGTCATTTGGGGAATCAACAAACAACAGCAATAATAAATGAAGCAAACCTTTCCGAACGCATAAGTTTAAAATTGCAAGATTTAGAAGTCAAAGCTTTACTAATTCCCAAAATTCCACAGGTCAAAAAATTGTAATCAAAATTCAATTTAGACAAAATTAAATATAAAGAAAGAAGGAAAGAAACTCCTTTCTGCAAAAGGCACATACCACTGAAGTAACCATGGTTGTTGCACAAATACATTTCAATTATCTCTTCATTGGGAAAATTCTGCTCCAGTGCAATTTTGTTGAGAACTTTCAGTCGCCAATTCTCTTGCTTCTTCTGTTCCTTTTCTTTACGATCCTACCATTACCATTAGATGCATGTACTTAAGGATATACAGAGAACATTGCTGGGAATTGTAACATACATTGGAATTTAACATATAATGGCCCCAAACATTGGAATTGCCATATAGTTATACAAAATCATATACTAGTGGTAATTCAGAAGGGAAAGAAATTTACCATATCACAGGAAGAGCAACTGCATCTGAACCCCTCTGGCTTTTTCAAGCAACCCTCATCCATGTTGGTAATACAATATTCACAGGAAGACTTGGAATGAGCTTTTTTGCTGCCAGGATGCCCACAGAATGAACAATGAGAAAGTTTTGCCTTTAACGAGCTCTCAGCTGAACTCGGTACGATATCATCCACATATTGGATACCACCTTGAAACAGTGAAGCATCGCCATTGCCTATATCACGTAATCTGCATCAAATTCATCATCAATATCTAATAAAAAAATGTGCATGAAAACGTATTATCAGTAATGATAACTTTTATAAGAACAGAGTTCTAATTCAACATATATGACTGTCGAATATACCTATTCAGTATCTCATCTTCACTAAAAGTCTGGACAAAGCGAAGAGCTGTATCTAGTCCAATACCTGGCACTCCATTCAAATCATGGTCATTTCCAACCAAAAGAGAGATCGCAATCATATGTTTCCTTTTCAAACCTAGACCAGCTTCAATATCTGACATGTAGTAACATTCAAATGGTTCCTGCATAATGAGAATTCTCATTGTGTCATATAAAGATGCTAGGCAACAGACTATCAAGATAAATGAGTTCAAAAGTATGAAAAGGAGAAACCAGTTGCTCAAGCACAAATCAACTACGAAGAAGTTAATACTTACCTTTGAATTGGATTGGAAGCTTTTTATCACACATTTAGCCCCAAAGAGTAAGGCATCACTATCAGATGTGATGCAAGCATCTACATCACCTTCGAGATTTAACTGACCGCACAGTGCTTCAGCCTCTCCTTTTGCCTTTAAAACAGGTATCCCAAGTAGTTCAAGTAGTTCCTACATGACCACCTTTAGTAAATACCAGATAAGCCTTCCAAATGCATCACCAACAAACCAAAAGAACTATCTATATATCACACAGATAACAAATCTCAGCCAGATGAAGTATTTGGCACCAAAACAATGAAAGCATGGACAAGCATCAACATCTGGCCTGCTACTAAAACATGAGGCAAACATAAAAACTATTATTTTGGTAAAAACAATCTCATTTATACAGGGGTAGCTCACAACAAGAATGCAGAAAAAGGCCAAAGCTATTAATAGTGTTGCTATTCTGTACCCATATATGACAACAGAAAACTCACAAAACATTTTATCGCAATGTTTTTCCTTGCTTCCGCATTGCAATTCATAGAGTTGTAAGACTACTCTATATTACCACTATGAGAGATCACAATTTGAAAAATATAACTAAAATCTTCAATATGAGTGACCTCGGAACAAAGAAACAATTCCATCTAAAATTACGGGGGGAAATGGGAAGTTATTCTTGACATTAAAAAAGATGCAAATGAAAGAAAACTTCTAACGCAGTACTGAACAAAGATAACTTCAAACTGCATTTACCAAATACTTACCACACATTCTTGAACATACTTGGAAAATCTGCTGTTCCTCTCAGCTGAAATGCCATCTTCAGCCACAGGCAAACTAGATGAATCAATACCAGAAGACCGAAAGAATCTTGCAGTCCTCGCCTGTGACTTTAGATGTGATGGGCTTCCATCAACCACAAAGACTGGAAATGCTCCAAACTGCACAAACACTGAACAACTATCACTCTTGTACGTAAAATTCACCAAAGTCTACGTAAAATTTATACTTCTGAGATTGCTCAACTATATATCAAACATACATTTCTCACTTCTATTAAGGGGAAAGAACTAGAGTTTACACTAATTGCTACTAAGACCACAATTAAGTTTCAGTTGAAGTTTCCCCTCCAGATTCCATAAACCATTAAAACAAGAAAACCCAACCAAAATTAATACACTTACCATTTCCTTTCAATCAAACATACCCTTTACACCTCTCTACATAAAACATTATACCCCAAAAATCAAAACCCAATATCCACAAACCCAAATGTGTAAACTTACAAACAAAACCCAACTCTTTTTCTCTACAAATTTCTCAACTTTCCTTGAAAACCAACCAGAAACCGCAAACCCAAGTAAAAAAATCGAACCTTGGCGAAGAGATTTATGGTGCGGAAGAATGTGAGCCTCAGGTGGGGGCTTCGTGCACGCGCCTTGATAGCAGTTTCATGCTGCACAATCCAAAGGGAGAGGTCCACAGCCACGCGCTTGTTCCTCAAGAAATCAAAACCCTCGTGGCGAGCATAGGGTTTAAGCAAGTCCCAGAATTTACCACCCACTCCCATCACTTTTTTGGAATTTGAAAAATGTGGAGCCGCCAAGGTGGGTTAGACATTCATGGTGGCAATTGAGATGAAGAAGAAGAATAACGTTCGGATTTTCGTGCCGTTTGGATTTTTTGGTTTTTTGCTTTTTGAAATCGTCGGAATTCTGAAGCTCTGGCTTTTAAAGAGACGCTGATGCCGCTTTTGACTCTCTGTGAGGAGGTCTTCAATCAAGCACGGAGTATCAGCCAATTAGAGCACGCCCTGTGTACAAGTTTAAAGGCGATGAGGGTACTTTTAGTTTTTAGTATAAACACAAGGGGTATTTTGGGGAGGATATTGTTGTTCGTGCACACATTATGTGAGTCAAATGTGTCACGTGTCATGACCGCTTCGTCTCAAACTTTCTTCTCTTAGTTTTAGTAATGTCTACGGCTGTGGGTGGCATGCGTGGGATACCGATTTTGTGTCCATTAAAAAAATGTGGACTTACTAGATGCAAGAACAACGAAAGCTTTTAGCATGAGAGAATGTAGAAACAAGTATTTGCTCAAGTAAACTGGTTAAAAGAATGGGCGCTATATGCAAACCTCGTCGGGCCTCTCGAATTATTGAAGTAAACTGGTTAACCCCCCTTTTGGTTGGATCAAAGTTAATACTGATGGTGCATGGAAATTGGACTCCAACCAGGCTGGCTATGGTGGTGTTTATAGAGACTACAAAGGCTTGGTTATAGGTGCTTTCTCTTCTACTCTTGATATCCCTAGTTCTGTGGCTGCAGAGGTCATGGCGGTCATTAAGGCTATTGAACTAGCTTGGGTTAGAGATTGGAAGTATGTATGGTTAGAGGTGGATTCTTCCCTTATACTTATTTTTCTCCGTTTTCCTCATCTGGTGCCTTGGAGGCTTCGTGTGCAGTGGAGCAATTGCTTGCATCGTATCTCTCAAATGCATTTCAAATCTAGCCATATCTTTCGTGAAGGCAATCAAGCTGCTGATGCCCTTGCCAACTATGGTGCTTCATCAGATGGCTTTACTTGGTGGGATTCAACTCCTGATTTTTTATGAGTCATTGTAATAGGGACCATTTAGGTCTTCCTAATTTTCGTTTTCGTTAATTTGTTTTCTTTTGTTAGGAGGCTAGCGGCGCTTCTTTTGCCTGTCCTACCTCCTTTCTCTTTGTAACATTCTTTTCTTTAATAAATTTCACAAACTACAAAAAAAAAAAAGTATTTGCTCAAGTAGAGCTCGACGCCTTATCATTGATCAAAATTAGCGGTCAGAGTTGAGGCAAACATGTATGCGTCATGTCATTAGCAAAGAAGTAGATGGAAAATCTAAAAGCGAGCAATGTTGAACATTATTTATATTTCTTGACAATATAAGTCAAAAAAATAAGAATTATTGAACACCATAGTGATGTTTTTTATTTATTTATTATCAAATCATATTGATGCCTAAAATTAGATGTTACCGTGCCAACACATCAAATGAAATTTTGGAGCTTCTCAGATAATGCCTCCTAGGCCAAAACAGTACGAGTTAATACCTATCCAATTTCACCTTTAAAACCAATCATAAACTCATAATGGAGTAATAACAAAAAGTATGGATCATGGAACTAGGGTAATATTAAAAGGACAGGCTACCCATTGAAAAGAAATCATGCCCAGCAGATCCACTAAGGCAAGGCCCAACCAGCCTATGCCGACATGAACATCTCAGTCATGCGAACCACCACTCCAACATCCACCACCACCATCATCCGAAGCCGACAACCAAACCTCACACCCATATCACAATATAGTGAACACAAAAATCCGAAGTGTGCCGAAACAAATTGGGTTCAGAACCTTAACTCACCTATCGCATAACTAAATACACGAACAGCTACTTACTTGCGCTTAAAAAATATTTTAAATGATCAAGTTTTGTTAATAAGAAAAATTACTACTCAATTTTGGTGGAAGTTATATATGTATCCTAGGGAATGTGAATAGATAATGATTATAGAAGATTAATTTGATTTACATAACAACTTGTCTTGTAGATTTCAAAAAAAAAAAAAAAACATGTCTTGTAATTTGGCAATTAATCGGTTCTATGAATACTTGAATAGTATGCCCTAAGTTGAGGATTCAGCCTCCCAACTTTAAAAAAAAAAAAAAATTTTAAAAAAAAAAGAATAAGAAGGATAGCATGCTCTAATACTATAGTAAATTTTTAGACTAGCTTGACCAACTAGCTAGTAACTAGCAGCGAACCTCATAATCAACATCATTTCCAACTTAATTAGTATACAAGCATGAAGTACGTACTATCTTGAAATGTGATATTCGTACTAGTGAATCGCCAACTTTTATATTATAGATCGATTATTACTATATATGAATCAATTTTCTTTTGCATCACATACTTTACTATATCTCTCTTGGTACTTGAACTTTCATACATGAATGATCCCTGTTTATTATTATCTCTCTTTTTCCGTAAGAATATATTATCCTAAACATCATCTTACAGGAGTAATGTTAACAAAAATATACTATAATAATGGAATGTAGCAAAATAAAAAGAGAGACAATGAGGAAATGGCATTACTCTCAATTGCATGGCTGCATGGCTAATATAAACTATTAGATATAGGTGGTGAGAAATGCATTAGTTTTTAGGATCGACGTAAACTAATAAAAGAACTAAAGGTTTTGGATGCTTCAATGAAAACATCATTAGGAAGGAAATGGTGATGCATTATAAAATTATGACACGAACACAAAAAGTCATGACTCACGAGTTTAGTTCGATCTGGCCAACTTTTTTATAGAAACATTTTAATGCGATGTTTTAAATGTTATTTCCTCATATTTTGCTTAGTTATTTCTTCTACTTAATCATTTTTAATTTATTTTCTATTTTCTAGGTATATCAGAGAAAATGACAATGAAATAAGCTTAAAGACACATGAGAAGGATGTGAGACTTTGGAAAAGACAAAGGCAAGGCACAAGGGATGCAGAAATGAGTTGAAATAAAGAAATGGAGTATTCCTGGTCCGACTAGGAATCTCAGTCAAAGTAGGAATCCTGATGAGGCTAGGAAACCTGAGGGCACTAGGAGACCATGTGGCTTCAAGATGACTCAAAACTCAAGATTCTTCTAGAATACTTGGGAATTTTAGGCAATATGAAGAACCCTAGATATTATAGGGGTCTTGGAGGTAAAAGAAGTAATTTTTGGGGATAAATATATGATTTTCCATGAAAATAAAAGAAAATTGAAGAAAGTGACGTTTTGAACTTATATTGGAGAAATTCAAGAGATTACAACAAGCAAAAAGGTTAAAAATAGGTCCAGATACATTCCTTGAGCTCCACACTCCATCCTTGGCCGAAATTGAGGAGATAAATCAGAAAATAATTATGCAATTAATGCAAAGTTAATCTCCCTAAATCAATGTGTTAAATTGGAGACTTCTCATTGGTTGGATGACATAGCAAAACTGACGTGGAATTATCTGATTGGCTAATGCTGTGTGGATCAATCTTGAAGATTTGGAGACTAAGTTGTCATCCTCCTATAAATAGGAGCATCGACCACACCACTTCACACACCTCTCTCCCTCAGAAAATAAACAACAGAAAAAAGTTCTCTCCATTCTCTAGTCTTCAGAAACTCTGCGTCTCAATCAAGGAGGAGAAGAAGTCATGCAATACATCAAGATCCTAGCCGCCATCCACCCTTGTGTCGTTCTTAGAAGATTGCTTGCTTTTAAGGATCTTCAAGTTCTTCATCTCAAGACTTGTCATCCATTTTTCATGGTGTATTTCATACTTTCTTATGTTTTCCTTTGTTTGATTCGTAGAGTTATGAATTCTAGTTAACATGACGTTAAAGGCAAAGTTTAAAGCCCGTTTATATGTTTTGAAATAAAGTTGTGATTTCTTTATGTTGATTTCTATGTTGCTTATGTGAGATTGCTTGATTGATTTTGTTTTATAGAAAACTTTTATATGTATGTGTTTTTTGGTGGCCAACTTAGGATATATGCACGTAATTGGAGCTAGATTTAGGTAAACAATTCACCTAATAGTTTTGTGAACCTATTTCATAAGTAGTAAAGGCTTTGGACAAAAGTCGAAATCAATTAAGAAGGATTGCAAATAGATGAATTTTTTCATACTAGGTTGTGCACTTTGGTTGACATCCTTTCTTTGTTTTTCATGCATTGAATGTGTTCTTGAGTAGCTAGTTTTCTAGACTATGATTGCATGTTCAATATGATTAATTTATGTGCTTTCACTTAGATTAATTATTCAAGGAAAGTAAAATATGGGAAATCGTTTGCTTACTAAGGTTTCACATGGTCAACTTCTTTCTCATGACATGGAAAATCAACTATAGGAGTTGTGATTGAATTTCATTGGATTAAATACTTGTTACTCCTCAAACTTTTGCCTGAAAAACAGTTTAGTCTCTCGCATTTCAAATTAAACTGGATAGTCCTTATTCTTTCAAATTCTCACAAAACTGGTCCAAAACAGGTCTAAAATGACTATTCTACCCCCAAGATCCTTTTTTTATTTTTTTCTCTCTCTTTTTTCAATTTCTCTCTTTTTTTATTTATTTTTTCTGCTTTTCTCTCTCTCCCTCTCCACAGATCGATCTTCTCTCTCTTTTTTCAACTTCTTTCTGCTTTTCTCCCCACCCTCGCCACTAAACGGGTCTTTGTCTTCCTCACCCTCATCTTTCGATTCAACTCCCTCAACCGGCTCAGCAGCACCGCCGCCTCCGACGACTACTCTGATGAACCCAACCACCAACTCAGTCAAATATCCACCGCCTTCTTTGGCTCCAACTAGCTCGGCTTCAGCTTCTAGTACTAGTACTACACAGAAGAACAATAAGCTTCAGCTGAATCCGGAGAAAGAAAGCGATGATCGGAAGCAGTGAGGTGGCAATTTCTCTCTCTTTGTTTGTAATCTGGTAGGATCGTAAAAGCTTACAACACAAAACTTGAAATTGCCATGCAACTAGTTTTCGACAAGAAAGTAGGAAAGCTTTTGATGTAGTTTCATGAAGCTGTGTTTTACTTGCTCCTTTTGAGTTTGGGATTGATAACCTTTTGATCAGATTGACAAACCACGAAGCTCTGTTTGGTCAGTGAGAATTTTTTGAAAAAATATTAAATAAGAGTAGAAATATTGAACCCTATGAGGAATATTTCCTCTCGTCTGGATATTTGATTTCGGTTTTGTGATTGAAATGTAATTCGATTTCCTCTGGTATTCAGACAAGTAACAAACCTTTCAATGTCGTTTCATGAAGCTGTATTTTCCTTGCCCTTATGTTTGACCAGTGCTTGGAAGATATACATTACTGTTGATATTTTTCGTTTCCCTAAATTCAATATTAATTGTTGCAGGTCATGGGATCATCACGATATTCTCTCTGTTCTGCCTGAATATAATTCAACTAGTCATTGCTCAACGAGTGCGCGGTTGAGATCAGTTGCTTCTTATAGTGGTAGGAAGGAGACTGTTGTTTATGCTACTGACGTAAATATTGGAGTTGTGATTCGGTGCAAAGTTTTTATCGACAAATTTTCCAAAATCCAGATATTTCATAATTATGTTAAACTTGACTTAGATGGGCTTGCCACTCTTCAAGTCCGTGCCTTCGATGATGAAGGTATTTTCATGATGCTGGTTATCACAGTATGTTTGGGCCTATTAAATTATGTATTTGCGACAAGAAATTGAAAAAAGAGAGAGAAGATCGATCTGTGGAGAGGGAGAGAGAGAAAAGCAGAAAGAAATTGAAAAAAGAGAGAGAAGATCGATTTGTGGAGAGGGAGAAAGAGAGAAAAGTAGAAAAAATAAATAAAAAAAGAGAGAGAAATTGAAAAAAAAAGAGAGAAAAAAATAAAAAAAAGGATCTTGGGGGTAGAATAGTCATTTTAGACCTGTTTTGGACCGGTTGTGTGAGAATTTGAAAGAATAAGGACTATCCAGTTTAATTTGAAAGGCGAGGGACTAAACTGTTTTTCAGGCAAAAGTTTGAGGAGTAACAAGTATTCAATCCAATTTCATTCATATGAATGTGGTTTTGATCTTTGTTCCTTGCGTTCCACCCTTGTATATATATTTTTACATTTTCTTTATTTTATTTATTTTAATTTTTTATTATTTTAAAATCCTAAAAAACCCCTTTTTGTGTTTACTTGTATATATTTCTATTCTTTGTTTTATTTTTGTAAATATAATATTTTTTAATTTTGTTAATTATTTATTTATTTTTGCAATTACAAATGTACCTTCAATCTCCGGCTTAAACGATCCATACTTATTCTATACTAACAACTACATTTGCAGGGTTAAATTGTGTGCTGTCCTTAGCGTATCACTTTAGCAGGACAAAATCATGAGTTAAACTGATGAACTCCAACACAAGTCAATGACAGTTCACTATGAAACTCATGAACACTTCAACTTTATATTTGCTAATACCTCTTTACTAATTAGTGTTTGTTAGAATAAATAGGTTTTGTGGAGAATCCTGTTATTATTTCAAGATGTTCTTTTTATGCTTATTGTAATTTGAGATTCAGACTCTACGCCCTGCCTTGTATTCTGCAATTTCATTAATCAAGCCTTAGAAGATAGCCGCACCAGCTCCATTTCAATAATAAATAAAAAAATGAATGATGTTATTCATTCATTGTTAAATCTTATCTTTAAGAAAATCTCAAACTTTAATTTAAGTTCGGTAAATATTTTTTTTGAGGGAAAGGAGGTCATACTTTTATTGATGAAAACGAAAGCTTAATGATACAAGCATCAGCTGCAAGTGTAGCTTGTAGGAAAGAAGGAGATGAAAAATAAAAAATTTCTGCAGAGAGAGAGAGCTGGAATAAGCTGCCATAAGATGAGCCACCTTGTTGGCACTCCTTTTGGTATGGACCACCTGCAAATTGGCATGATGCTCCAAGATGACTCCTATGTCATCGTAAATTCGTCCCAGGATGGAAGTATTATAACCATCCCTGACAGCCAATTGCCTTTCAACTACCTGAGAATCAGTCTCCAAAAGGACTGGAAAGAAATCATTCTCCACAATAAACTGATTCGCAGTTTTGCAAGCCACAACCTCTGCGTGCTCTGGAGATAGCAACCCCGATAAGGACTTACCCCCTCCAGCAAGCATAGAGTCTTGAAAGTCTCTAACAACAAATCCACAACTACCCCTCCTTGTTGTATGATTATATGAGCCATCCACATTAACCTTAAACCACCCCACAGGAGGAGCCTTCCACCTAACCAATCTCCCAGTCCTCACTCCGTGAGCTTTAGATTGGACATTGTGAAAGCGAAAAGCTTGCAGCCTGGATACTGCCATAAGCATAACATCATTAACTAGCTTACTTTTGTGTTCCCATACTCTACAATTACGTTCCTTCCACACTTTCCACAATAAAAACATCAACTCACCAAAAGACTGCAATGACAATTCGCTAGCACAAAAGCTAAGCCACTCCAAGGCATTGTAGAGCATAGCATGAGGATTATAACATACCTGGAACGCAACACCATTTGTCTGCAGCAATTGTTTAGTGAAGGGACAATCACGGCATAAATGAATGGTAGATTCAACAACATTAGAACAAAGTGGACAAACCAATGTCTCCAAGACAACCCTCTTGGACACCAATCGCTCCATTGATGGAAGTATGTCATGACAGATTTTCCAAATGTGGACTTTAGCTGAATTAGGAATTAACACACCCCACAACTTCTTCCAAAAACTCATACCAACCAGCAGCTCAAAAGGGTTTCTAGCAGAAGAAGTAGAGAAAGAGAACTGATAAGTGGTTTTGACAGTGAATTTTCCATTTTTTTCAAGGCTCCATACGGCTCGGTCATTAACCTCTCTTGAAGATAATGGAATAGATAATATCACCTCTGCTTCCTCTACCGGAAAGCGATCATGAATCAAAGTAGAATTCCAGACACCTGTTTGACTTATCAAGTCACTCACCAAGCTAATAGTAGAAAACGCTGCATTATCCATATTAGGTCTATAGTTTGGTACACCAGGCAACCAAGAATCAGTCCACACATTAACAACTGTGCCATTACCAATCTGCCAAAAAGTACCCTTTCGTAGTAAATCCCTTGTAGAGAAGATGCTTCTCCAAGAGAAAGAGGGAGATGGATGAGGCTCCACATTCCAAAAAGAATCGTTTGGAAAATATTTTGCCTTGTAAATCCGGGCAATCAAAGAATGAGGGTTATTAATCACACGAATTGAAATCAGATAAACTACGAAAGCCTAGCCCTCCCTCCTCCTTAGGGTTGCACAAAGCTTTCCAGGTTTTCCAATGAATTTTTCTTTTATCTTCCGTACTACCCCACCAAAAGCGTGCAGACATCTGCTCCAAATCTTCACAAAAATTCTGTGTCAACCGAAAAACACTCATCGCATAAGTAGGTAAGGCTTGAGCCACCACTCTTATTAATATATCCTTACCTGCTCCACTTAACAATTTCCCTTGCCAGGTAGCAACCTTCTTAGCCAAATTCTCCTTAATGTAATGGAAAGTAGCCGTTTTCTTCCTCCCAACATAAGTAGGCAGTCCTAGATATTTCTCATGTGAATCCACAACCTCCACCCCCAAGAAACTAGAAACTTCCTCCTGCATTGAGACAAGTACATTCTTGCTAAACACAACAGAACTCTTATCAAAGTTGACCAACTGACCCGAAGCTCTCCCATATGTCTCAATAATATCTTGTATCTCATAGCAATCTTCCAAAGAAGCATGAGCATAAAGAATACTATCATCCGCAAATAGTAAGTGATTAACTGAAGGAGACTCATTGCAAACTGCAATACCAGGAAGGAGACCAGAAGCTTGCTTCTGTCGAAGTAAAGCCGAAAAACCTTCAGCCCCGATGAGAAATAAATATGGAGATAACGGATCCCCCTGTCTCAAACCTCTACTCGGAATCACAAGACCGCGAGGCTTGCCACGCACCAAAAAGGAAAATCTCACTGATTAAGTTCGGTAAATATGATTGCTCCGATAAATTGACTATATTTATGTACCGCAGAACGTTTTTTTCTCTCAGATCGGTTCAATCTAAAATAGAGATAAACTATGGTTTAGCAATTTCGAGTTTCCCACAACTATTTCCAATCAGATGCAACATCGGATCCTACCATGCTTGGGTTCCACAGCCAAATGTACGTGTACATTCGTGAAAGCTTGAAAGGTCTAGCCTCATGTGATTGCCTCTGTGATCTGGCGGTGAGCTAGTGGACAAGTTTCATATTTTTAAAGATCTTGTAGGGTAATACAATGGACTGATCATACCATACCACCAATGCACATTTTTATTCGTCCAACAACAAAAAGATACACACACATTGTTAATTTGTAACTTCAACAAGATATTTAAGGGAATATGAAATTGAGGTACAAAGTGATTAATTTGTAATTATTTATATATTATTAAATGTATACCAGTGTTTAGACATGCACACTAAATTAAATTGTCTAAATCTTGATTTTAATAAAAACTCATGTGATAAATGATTCAGATCGATTAAGAGAAACACAACATGAATAAATTCTTGTTTGAAATAATTTCAAGATATGATCAAATTTCTTACCAAAGTGATTCATTTAGTATATTTAAGATATTTCAAAGTATGATCAAACTTCTTAAGCTTTCTACAATTCAATATTCATATATATATATATATATATATATATATATGACCCTTCAACTAAGGGATCTCTTTTTTTGGTATTTTCTAAGGATATGGCATTAGACCAACTTTTCGATTACATTTCAGCATCACAACCGTTCAGTTTTTAGGTTCTAATGTGTAGATCATTTCTGCAAATTTTCAGCCAAATATGTGATCGTTAAGGTATCAAACTAGATTAAATCAATAGATGAACCAAATATGTCAAACTTGAACCGTTCATACTTATAATCTTAAGTTGCTTTTTTGAATGCCTTAATGATAATCAATTTGACTGAAAATTTGCAGAAACGATCTACACATTAGAACCTAAAAACTGAACGGTTAAGATGCAAAAATATGATGAAAAGTTAGTCTAATGCCATATCCCTAGAAAAAACTAAAAAAAGGGATCTCTTAGTGGAAAGACCCTATATATATATATATATATATATATATATATATATATATATATATATATAAGACAAAATACTGTTTACTCTCTATACTTATAGGGTCTCGACGTTTCAGTCCCTCACTTTTCAATTTCACCTAGAAACTATATATATATATATATATATATATATATATATATATATATATAAGACAAAATACTGTTTACTCTCTATACTTATAGGGTCTCGACGTTTCAGTCCCTCACTTTTCAATTTCACCTAGAAACTCCCTAAACTCTCTAATTTCACCCAATTGGTTCTTGCCATCAAGCCTCCGTCAGAAGCTCCGTTATCTTGCTGACGTGGCAGTCATTTCCACATTAGAATGTCTTTTCTACACTCATTTACTGTTTTTCAATTTTTTTTTCCTCTCTTTTTTTATTTTTTCTTTTTACCTCTTTCTTCTTCCACCATGTCCCTGCTCTTCAGCCTTCTCCTCCTCCTCTCTGTTCTTTTCTTCTTCCACCAAATTTGACCATTAAGCTTACTTCAATCTAAAACTGAACTCTTTACCATCCCAAAACATTTTCCACAACATTTATATATATATATATATATATATATATTTCTCATACATTAACTATTTTTACCACTTTAAAAACTCATTTTTACCACTTTAAAGACTCATTTTACCACTTGAGGACTCAAGCGGTAACTAAGAAAATTTACTACTTTAAGGACTCATGCAACCACTTTGAGGACTAATATTACTATTTTGAGGACCCGTTTTACCACTTTAAGACAATTGTATGCATGTCATACGTTAACACATTCTAGAATTTCTCATATATATAATCCTTGATGAAATAGTTTGAATGTATGATCAAATTTCTTACCATAGTGATTCATTTACTACAAGTCTACAAGTCAAATAATGATTGTGATTTGATTGTTATTTGAAATGATATCAAAGTACGATAAAACTTCTTATTAGCAGTTAGGATCAAACTCATCACAATCGATTTGATCACGCATATAGTTAGTATTGTTAGACATACATAATAAACATTATACTATCTAAAACCCGACTTTAACAATACGATCAAATAAAAACTCATCTATAAATGATTTAAATCGAACGTATAACCACATTATCATATCAAACCATTTGAAATAAACATATATGTTTTCTATATGATATGATCAAGGCCGACTCTCAACATGTGCAACAAGAGCAACAACACAGGGCCCCTAATTGAGAGGGCCCCAAAAATTTTTTTATGTGTTTTATGTATATAATAATAAATATTAAAAACTATAAATAATATAAAATAAGGCCCCATAATCTTTTTTCTACGTTCACAACTTCACACACCTGACACCTACATCTCAATTTAGAGGGCCCATTTTATTTTTCATGGTTTTATATTTAAATAAATTAATATTAAAAACTGAAGATGAAATTAGGTCCACTGTGCCACACAACCAAACCTTATCCTCCTCTTTTTTCTGCGTTCTGTCTCTCCTCCATATCTCCTCTCGTCAATTCTCATCGACCATTCGACCTAGGGCTGGATTCGGTACTAAACTGATCCATTTTTCCCCAAACCACTGCCGAACCGACCTCTGTCGGTATCAAGATTTTCAAACCGCCGCCGATCCGACATAGTCGGTATATCGACTGTCAGAAAGCCGAGATTTCGGTTGGCATAGTTCGTTTTTCAGTGGGTTTGCAGCCGGAGATTCATGTCTGAAATCTGATGATTTTGAGACTTTTTTTCTTCCTCCTCCACCGGAGATTCATGATGTTGGAGATGACGATGATCAGATGATGTTGATTTGATAATGGAAGATATGGTAATTACTAATTAGATGAGGATGATCTAATGATGAATCTGATGTTGATCTGATGTTGATCTAATGATGATTTGATGTTGATTTGGTGGGCAGTGTTGATCTGATGATGATTTGATATCGACGTTTGGCAAAGCCACAGGTCTGTGAAGAAGAAGAAGAAGAACGACGAAGGAGAAAAAGATAGAAGAGACTGGAAAGAGAGAGAGAGAGAAATAAGGAAAGGAGCTTTGTTTTGTTTAATCTATCATTTAAGAAACTATACATAGAAAGTTTGTACATAATCTATTAAAAGCAGATTCAGCTCGAGTGGTCGAGAGTTGGGTTGGTGTATAGGAGGTGAGGCGTTCGAAGCCCACCTCTTACAAAGTTATATATATTTTGTATATAATTCGATATGTATACATGTATACGGTCGGTACGGTATACCGACGGTATGCAATATCTCATACAGTAGCCGAGCCGAATATGAGCTATCGGTACAGCTCAGCAGATCCGAAAGTCTGCAGGCAGAGTTTTCGGCCCAAATCAGTTCCGGCCGGTTCGAATTCCAGCTGGTTCGGTTGCTTCGGCCCAATTTGCCAACCCTAATTCGCTTTAGTACCTCTCTACTTAGCCTCTCATCAAAGATTCCGACTTGCTCAATAAGAACGACACCCAACCCAGACGCCTCAGCCTCATCGACGTTTCCTGTGAGGATGATTCCCTCATCGACTCATTCTCCTCAGGTAATCTTTTCTTTCTTTCACTCTGTTAGGTTTTGCGACGAATTTGACTATCTCTTCTTGATTTCAACCTTATTGATCTTGTTTCATGCGATTACAGCTCGGATGAATGCTTTGATTTGTTTTTGGAAATTCAGACTCACTTGAAAGCTTGTTGCTTTAGTCATTTCTGATTTTCCGATATCTAAATTTGGGGATCTTTTGGATACCTGGATAGGTTTACTGTTAGATTCCCGAGTTTTGATACTAATTTTATTGAAACAGTAATCTTGATTTTTGTTCTTGTTTGCACGGTTCAAAATTAGAACACAAAATTGTGATAAGCTAATTGATTAGTTTGCAGGTAAGAAGGCAAGGAGATGGATTTTCAAATGAATATCAATCAACACTGCTAGAATGTGTTATTTTGAGGGTTTCAGATCAAAGCATATTTTTGTAATTATTTTATGCTGCAAACTTTATGTTTGTATTGAATACTTACCCTCTTTTGTAGGCTCATCCAATGATATTGATCATATATTATTGGTTATTTGATTTTACATTGTGAGTTTGTTCGAGTATAAATTTCATATAAGATTGAAGTTTGGAGGGCCGCATCTTAAACTTTCGCACAAGACCTCCGAAAAGTTTGAGACGGCTCTGGATATGATGATATCTAGCTATCTTGTGGCTGGCTAGCCTCATGTGTTTCATTTCAAATTTCCTCTGATTACGTACAAAATCATGTGCTCCATAAGTTGTGAATCTCACTCAGTATTGATGCAATCTCAGTATTACAATTATTGTTGGCAGAGGATCAGTTTAAGGACACTAGGGGAACCACAAAATCACTCTGAGTTAGTATACCCTTCTGCATGTGTGAATATGTGATCAAACTCTCTCAAGTCTCAAGACTCTCAAGTACAGATATTAGTCATCCCCCAGAATTAATAACGGGCAATATAAAGGACCAATCTAAACCACATTATAAGAACCATACAATCAAACCCTAGTTAAAGGACACTCTGGTCTTGGCCAACTTGATGATGATCATTAAAAGGTCAACCTCCTTCCCCTCAAAAACATGCTTCCAAGTCCCATAGACCAAGAGATCTCCCCAAATCTCTCTCAGTCCTAGTTCTCCTCCTCTCTTAAAATAAGAGCAAAATAGAAGCATCCAAGCTCTTGCACTTGTTTGTCATGTAGCTCCATTTTTTAAATCATTCTCTGCATATATAGCATCCTCCACCCAGCTTCTCATTTCCTCACTTACAATTTTTGTATATGATCAAATACCTGGAGATCTCAACCCAGAAAACAAGAAGCTTCCTCTCCTTTTCTTCCACTTCTTATATATAAACCCTAGCTCTTCTCACTCTCACTCTCCCACTTCACTCTTTTCATAACCCAATTCTTCAATTTCTTCATTTCTGTGATCCTTAGCATCATTTGGGAATTGGGATCATCCAACTTGAAGGCTTCAATCATTTTGTTTTGGGCTTCAAGAACTTTGAATTGTCAAATCACATAGAATTGCTTGTTGGGTTACAAAATTTTCATATACTTTCCTTCTTCTTCAAAAATGTGTTCTTCTAGTTCTTCATGCTCATACAAGAATGTGGATCAGAAAAAGCCTTTTCCAATAGAGCGCAGGCCAACAATGCTCAAGGATTTCCTCAATGAAAATTCCAATTCATGTTCTTCAAGTGTGTTCAAATCATTTCCAAGAAAACCACAACTTGATTGCAAAGCAAGAAACCCAAATCCCAAACCCAATACCACCATTACTAGCAAGTTACATAGAAGCAGATCAAAAGCAGCATCTACCACAATCTCAGCATTCCAGTCCTTCATGAATGTGGTAAAAAACATCCAATTTACTGCAGTAAAAACTCCCTCCCTTTTACCACGGAGCCTCTCACGGCGGCTGTCCAAAAAGAGCTCATGGTCAAGGAAGCAGAGTCTTCAAACTCAAGTCCAAGTCAGTGTGAAAGTCAAAGATATCCTACGGTGGACATCATTCCGCGATGAGAGGTTACCTCAATCTCTGCCGTGGGATTTCGCTTCTTCACCTCACCATTGTACCACAGCCACCACCGTAACAGAGTCCACAACTACTACTACTTGTAGTAATAGCAGCAATGGGTCAAGTTGGTGTGACAGTGATTTTACCGCGGAGTTTTTACCGTCCCCGTTTGGTGGTAAAAATGAGATGGGTAAAAAGTATTCACCATGTGTCGGCAGGAATTCCACGGAGGCTACGGCAGGGACAGCAAGATGCGGTGAATTGGACCCCAAGGTAGAGCAATTATTTAGTGCACCGCATCTATATTAATATCATGTGTCTGCTGTTCAGGGTCCTCAGATGGTATTAATTAATTTAATTTTGTTGACTTATCCTGACGTTTGTACTTTATGTGGTACTTTCTGGTCCCCTTGTCCTATATATAGTAGATCATCCACCGACGAGTTACTTGTCGGATCTTAACTTAAATTACGACAGCAATCGTTTACACGCCCACATGATCAATAATGTTACCAATTCTATAGCGGTGTTCATCTTAATTTTACAAACCCTAGTGTGATGCATATTAGGTGAGATAAAATCTCATTTCTACTTGTTAGGCATAACTGTAGTTCTTCGAGTAATGCAAAATATGCATGTGTTCCAGAGGAACCATTTCTGTGAATATTGTTCAGTTTTGTTCGTAAGGGGTGAACTGATCATTGGTACTTAAACATCATCAGGTTGAGGTGCTATTTTGTGATGAAGATGAACAACACAGCCCAGTTTCTGTGCTCGATTTTCAATTTGGGGAAGACGATGAAGAGGCATTTTCGACCACTTTTGACCAAAGCCTTGCCAATGTGGAGAGTAAGTGCCCTATTCTCTCCATCATATCTTTCAATTTAGTATTGTACCATATCATTAACATATATACATGAATCTTTGTTCATTAAGCACTGAAATTGGCTAAACATAAAAGGCTTCACCCACAAGCAACAAAAAGAGAAAAACAGGTTGATATCATGAATTTGAAAAGACTATAACATGTACTGACTTGAATACTAGATCTGCAATGATGAATCTGCCCTAGTGTTCTGACCCTCTTTTCTTTTGCATCCATTATTATTCAAGTGTTTTTTGTATTGGAGAATGACCACAGGTTCCTCATAATATTTCATCAATTTTTGACAGGAACGAAAGAAATGCTTATGCAAAGGATCAAGCACTTTGAGAGTCTTGCCAACCTAGACGCTGATTTCGACTCATGGTTGTCACCGGAAGAAGGTATCAACTTCGAAGAAGAAGAAGAGCATGGAATTGAAGAGAGGGCATTGGAACTGTTGAATTTTGTCAGAGCAACTAGCTTAAAACCAGAGAGCTGTGAGTACGAAATGGAAGATAAACTATTGTTGGATTTCTTCAGGGAAGAATTGGGTGCACAAAGAAATTATCAAACAGATGATGGGTTTAATTGGGAGATCGTTAGCAAAGCAAAAGCTTGGATTAGTGAGGAAAAAACTGGACCCTTTGAGTGGGGACTTGAGCACAAGAAAGAAGCCTTTGTTAGAGATATGCATAAAGGAGGGAAGTGGCTTAACAAGTTTGAGGATGAGAAAGAGGAGTTGGCTTTACAAATCGAGACTGCCGTGCTTGAGTTCTTGGTGGATGAGCTTTCGGTTGATCTCTTATTGAGATAAGTGACGTGGTTTGTAGCTGTAGTGATTAAGGATATTTACCTATGTGCTAGAGGTCTGGAGCTTCAGTTACATCCCAAGAACTAAATGGGTGATGGCTCTCAGCCTTCATACTCAATTATGGTTCCCATTGCCATTGGTACTATTTTGGGTTTATTGACTCTGAGATCTGAATGTTACTGTGGAGAACAGAAGAAGTAGGAATAGAAAATGTGCAAAAATAAAACAAGGAATTATCCATGTTGGTTGTAGCTTGAGGCAGTATGTACTAGTGGCACTTTAGCCAAAAATGAATGGGGTATGAGCTAGTGGATATGTACTTTTGGGTTTAAGGGAGCATCTCTTTGTATATCTAGAGAATGTCCTGTTTTGGCATGTAAAGATAGGATGAATAAGAATTTGAGAGGCATAACTTATGCCCATTTTTGTAACATGTTGTACAAGAAAATGACTACAAGAAAATTGCAAAGGAACAGAATGCAACAGATAGGCAACAAACAAATTGATGAAGTAGAGAAGAGGAAGTGAGTGGATTTGCAAGAGTTGTTGCAATAAGCCTTTTCCACTTTCATGGGCCTCATGGTCATTTGGTTAATCTTCTATATTAGTAAGGAGAATACTCATTTTGGTTAAATTTTTCAAAAGTTAAGAAATGTCCCTTTTGAACTAGATATCAAATTTGGTATGCCAGAAATCATGCGGTCTTTATACAAGTTAATAAAACTCCTACTCAAGTTGTTTATGCATTATCAACTATGGCTCTCCAATATTAACAAGCTTACTCCTCTCCTCACAGAAGAAGAAATGCTAGCAAACATCTTATGGGATGGTAACTCCCAGATTCAAATTCTGTGAAGCTTAATTCTGATGGCTCAATGAAGCATAATCATCAAGGTGTTGCAGGTTTTGTGATTATAAATGAAGAAAGAAATCCTCTGATTCCTATAACCAAAGATATAGGTTATACTGATGTCCTCATTGGGGAGGTGTTGGCTTTAAGAGTAGGCCTTACAACAGCTTTTATCCATAGTCATACTCATATTCAGGTTCAAGGAGATTCAAAAATTCCCATTGACAGCATATCACCAGAAAGATTTCTTGCCCCTGGAAGATCAAAATGATAGTTGGAGACATCAAAATGATCTCTATGTCATTTCACTCAATCCGATTCAAAATGTTTGGAGGAAAGCCAATTTTGTCGCTAATGCTAATGCCTATCTTGGACATACTTTGGAGATTTCTAGTTGGTCTCATGCTTTGCCTTTTCAGGCTGCCCATACTCTTTATTTTGATAATTTGAATTAGTTTGTATTAATGCATAGAGTCAATCTATTTTTATATCGAACTGGTCTACTATTGATGTATTGAGATATTAATATGACGTAGGCAAATTCGGAATATTAAAGAATTTTTGGCAAAGTCCAAAAATTCTTTAGAGCTTGCATTAGAGGCCCCAGAGAGGAGATTAGAGATCATACTAACTCCGAATGAAGCAGCATTTCATTCTTTCTGATGATGGTGGGCTAGTGGCCAGGGGCGGATGTACACTATAAGTGGGGCGGGCTCCAGCCTGTCTGAGAATTTTGGGCTTAAAAAAAAATTAGATGTATACTTTTTTTTTTTAGTTGGGTATTGTCCAGCCCAAGCCCGTCCTAATTCCTAAACCCACTCCAATTCACTCGACTAGTCGACTTCGAGTCTTCGACTACGCTCCAGCCTCCAGTTCGTCTAATCATCTCACCTCGGCTCCTCCAGTCCTCCTCCTCCTCTAAACTTCTGCACTATGCACTTCTGCAGCTCTGGCATTCTCGGCTTCTCCACTTCTCTCAGAGATCAAGACATCAACATCAATTTGGGGCAATGATTCAATGTAAGATTTTGTTTAATTGAATCAATCCAATTTGGGGCAATTTATAGGGTTTAAGGATTGATGTGAAATTCATGTTCGTAGGTTGTATTGGATTGAAGATTTCGTGGATTGAAGAATGAAGGTTGCGGACTTGCGGTCAAATTCTCTTGGTCTGGAAATCTGGTATGCAACGTTGAGCGTTCTCTCCTTCTCCTTATTTTGCAAATTTGCAATTTATCATTTTATTGTTTAATTGATGTGGGTTAAATGTGATGTGGGTAAGTGGGTTTAAATGTTTAATTGATGTGGGTAAGTGGGTTTGAATGTTTGATTAATTGATTAAGTGGGTTTGAATGTTTGATTAATTGATTAAGTGGGTCTGACGACTGGAGAACTTGACTATATAAATGGAGGTATGATTGTATGAAATGGGTTTGTGTCAAGCGGTTTCATTGAACCAACCAATTTGCTGCTTTTTTTAGCTGCACTTGTTTGATATTCCAAATCGGGCAATTGTTTGATATTCCAAATCGGGCAATATATATATAATTTTTTTTTTTTGGTTTAAGAAATTCAAGCCCGTCCAAGGTTTCAATCCTAGATCCGTCCCTGCTGGTGGCCAAGCTAAAACAACTGAGAAGAAAGACCCATAATGGAATCTGAATTAACGGCACTAAAAATTGGAGCTGCAACAAACAGTACTGGAGCTAGCAAGTAAAGCAGAACAAGCATTCATTGTGCACTTTCAAAAAAACCAAGAGCTAGAAACGATAGCACTAGCTGTTGGAGCCAAACCATCACCATTTTGAAAGATTCCAAAACCAGCTGCTCCGGATGCCTGAAATGAGCTGTCTGTACTGTTATTGATCCGGCCCGGTCGGACGCGGAGGAAACCAGGAGACTAGAATAAAGCGTATCTATATGGCATAATCTCATAGGAATTAGTAACCTTTGTCCTGGATCATTATCACAAGAACAAATCCCTGAGGGCATATTCAAATATTCAATCACAACGACCAGACCAAAGCACCACTGTTGCTTTCGACCTAGAAAGGACAGACCCACATGTGTGTGTGTGTGTGTGTGTATATATCAATGTTTTAAAAGGCTGAGGCGTAGCCGAGGCACTTTCGGGAGAGCCTCAGCAAGGCGTTCGCCTTGAGGCGTAAGGCATAAACCTTACGTATAAATTAGTTGTATTTATGTATTATAACTAGTCTTATATATAGAACATGTATTGTAACCAAAAACTAAAATTTGACAACCAAAATCAGACTGCTCCCTCCCAATTACACAATGAAACTTAGAAACCAATCACACAGACTGAAAAAAAAAAATAGAAGTTGGGAATTGTTTACATACAATTCTGATGGTAATGGCTCAAAGCTTAAAAGCTGATTATCAGCAACATTGTTACTGGCTTCATTGAGATCCCTCAAACTTCTCCTTGAAGGAATCTTGTCTATGCAGCCACATCATGTGCCCCTGAAACTCACAAAACAAACATAACCATCACGTCACAACACAAACATAACCGTTAGTTTCTCTATAAGATAATAACAGAAGCTATACCAGAAGCTAATTATCAGTGATTAGTACTCTAGCCAGCCTCACTATACTTGAAGGTGTTTGATCTGCCATACAAGGAATTACTGCAATAAGTAGAAACTTAATTGAGAAAGCAATTCTGCTGGAGGTAAAGCCAACAACTTTGGCCATAATGAAACACCACTCCTTTGTTTTGATTACAAAATGATTACCAGAAACACATGATAATTCCAGATTGCTATTATATATGAGTAATATGACCAAAGCACATGATAATCCCCAACACTATGGTCTGCATATTCTGCAAACCTTGCCAATACCCATGTTCTTTCCCTCATTTAGTATCAATTGCTATCACTGCACCGATTGCTATCATACATGATTCTCATTCATTTATGCTATTATCATAATCTCACATTCCCAGTTGCACCAAAGTGGTTAATTGAACAAGAAAAACATAACATTTGCTGCAAATTTGATTCATCAGCAAGATCGAGGAAATCAAATTCATACCTTAAATCCTTTGCTGCAAATCCGATTCCAACTCTCCAAGTGAGAAAATCTCTTGCTCCAAGTGCGAAAAAAGCCTCCTTTAGAGCCAAATCCTTGAGAAAACTCATGGGCTCTTGATGATTTTATCAAATTTGTTGCCTGGGAATTGGGATTTGGAAGTGAAAGTGTCGGAGTTTTGATGGAGGAGGCTGAAGGAATCGAAAATGACTTCAGCTCGAGACCGGAAGGAGTTTTAACTCTCAAAACATCAAAACGATGTCGTTTTGGTGGAAAAAAAATTTTGTAGGAGAATTAGAATTGTGTTTATTATTGATAATAGGATCCCTTTATATATGGAGTTACAAGGTACACAATAGGTAATAGAATCCGAATACAATTGAATACCTAGAACACTTTCCTATTACAACTCTAAACCCTAGTTTGTAGAGGAACACATTATGTCGACATCAATGCCATGTCTTTGCACAATTATGGCTCTATGAGGGGCATGTGCAGCTCCTCGAACCAATTCTTGGTTCTTACTTTTCTTCGTTCTGAAAATGGATGTCAGTGTAAAGTCTTTAATACACGGATCATCATGCCAAAGCCTATATGTGTCAGAATCCCATAAGTCGTCTCTCATGACATGGTTGGATTCAATAACTCGAATAGTGGTTGCATACAACCCACTAGAGCGACACATAAGTTTCTCTAATACTCGTTTATGTCCGTAGTCATTAGAGGTGATGCAAAGGAACTTTGTCCATTCTGAAAATGTGTTTCCACATGAAAATCATTGGCTCTTATATAATAAAGTTCGAATTAAGGTATGTCCAAGACATTAAGTAAAAGAATTGACACTTTATTAATAGCTAATGATTACATCACAGTTTCCAAAATCTAATCCAAAATAAAATCAAACTAAGACACATTGTAGTCACTCTATCCGTTTGGTAACTCCAATCAAATACGACCAGGAAAGTAGAGAGAGATGTTAGTGGAGCGAGGCTCTCTTAAGTACCAATAATCTCAATGACCTTCCTAAACATCACATTTTATTGGGTCCGCCATATAAGAAAGAGTTAATACAATTGTCATTTATTGACTAAGGCATATTGCCATTACAAAAGTTCTTGGAAAAATAAAAGGACTAATCTAATCAAAGTCTGCTGCATCCTTGTGCACTTCATCTTCAGCTTTGAAGTCCTCTATGGTGAGATTGACATCTCCACTATCTTCTTCTTCTTCTTCTTCTGCAAGGTACACTTCTTGCTCCCTCAGGTCCCTGTATGCCCTGTATCTTGCAGCTAGTTGCTCGCTTGCCTTGCATTTCTTGAACCAATCCTCAATTGATCCACATCGATGACACACATCATTGTGGTTGCCTCCCTTTAATTGAGGTGCACGTTGCGGGCGTTCCCTAGGAGGGTTGCTGCCACCACCATGACCCATGGCGCCACCGTTATGGCTAGGGATACCACGACACCCTCCCCCACGTGTGGCATTACCACCATGTGTATCCACACCAAACTTGCGGTTTCCTTCCTGGTTAGGGCGGTTATATGGGCCCATACGTCCCTCATATCCCTCATTCTTAGGGTACCGCTCCTTGCGCCCTCCTTTGGGTGCATTATAATTCGCCTCATGAACGCTCTTAGTTCCAATAGGCCTTGAATTATAATTCCTCATGAGTATGTTATCATGTTTCTCAGCTACAGATATAACATTGATAAGCTGATGAAACCTCGTGATCCGTCCAGCATTGACTTCAGTACGGTATTGCTTTGATACCACAATGGCTGAAACGGAGAAGGTGGAGAGAGTTTTCTCAATTAGCTCTTGCTCTGTGACAGGTTGTCCACAAAACCTCAACATGGATTGTACGCGAAGAGCTTCTGAATTATATTCAGCAACAGACTTGAAATCAGCAAAGCGCAGATTGTTCCATTGAACCTTCAAGTCAGGGAGGAGGGAATCTTGGACATTGCCAAAGCGCTCTTCTAGCGCTACCCATAGCTCTCTTGCATCCTTGATCGACATATACTCCAATCTGAGATGCGGTGGTGCGCGGGCTGCAGGGGTAGTAGATGCGGTGGGGAGGCTGTAGGTAGAGTTTTCGGCAGTTTTTGGTTTTTAGGTTTTTTTTCTTTTCAGCTAGGGTTAAAGCTCATTCTGATAATGTGTTGTAGGAGAATTGGAATTGTGTTTTTTATTGATAATAGGAGCCCTTTATATAGGGAGTTACAAAATACACAATAGGTAATAGAATCCGAATACAATTGAATACCTAGAACACTTTCCTATTACAACTCTAAACCCTAGTTTGTAGAGGCACACATTATGTCGACATCCTTCAACAAAATAATAATAATCTCAGGCGTTCGCTTTAGTCACCTTAAGGATCGCCTTGGCCGCCTTTTCCGCCTGCATCGCCGCCTTGTCCGCCTCTGCGCCTCACCTGCAAAACACGCTCATTTTCTAGAGCACCTTGCGCTTTCTAAGCCTTAAGGTTCGCTTGAGGCGCTCTTTTTAATACATTGATATATGGATATGGCTCCTCTAAAATGAGTTTCTCTAAAGTTATGTAAAGTTAGTTTAATCCTCATCATTCATATGATCTAATGGCTAATAAAATAACCACGTCACTTGATACAACTTATATAATTTTCCCTTCCCAAACTATCCGTTACGGGGGCTTAATACCACTTGAACACAATTCTTTCCAACTGCCTTAATGCCCGTAACTTCAACCTAATAGAGCAAGATTAGTCCTAACCGTCATATTCGCTTGTGTGAATTTTGCTCGCTTATTCTCTGAAGACTATATTCTGGGCTTCAATGGTAAATATTCCATTGTTATATCAGTGAATCAAATCATGAAATAATACTTTCATTTTAAGCATTATTGGTATAAAGTCAACCAGCGATTAAATCAAAAGCTAGAGACTGAGAATTATACCAAGGCCAATAGAAACCAATCATCTAAGAGGTGAAACTATCGATGCAAATCAAGGAGTAGAGGAAATGGGTAGAAAACAGCATGTGGCAACTGCTAAACCCACACATATATGCGACTGAAAAGGGGCAATAACCACATCGAAGTCTTCCATGGAGAATAAACATAATTAATGTCAAACCCTAAGATTTAAAGTTGAAAACCAAACAAGGTGGTTGAAATTAAAATCGTAACACCAATTGAAATCTGAAAAGTCTATTATCATGACGGGGAGGATAACAGAGAAAGAGAGAAGAGGAGATCAGAGAGTATAGCATGTTATTTCTTATTCCTTGTTTGCGTTCCCAGTTCCTTCTGAGTTCATGGCATTTTTTTTCTTCTGCTGATGGAGTTAAGGACACGTCGAGGACAGTTTGGGAAGAAAAAAAATCATTTGTTAAGTGAGGATGTAGTTTACTAGTCATTAGATGATATGAAGGATTAGGATTACACGAAATTTACATAACTTTATAAAAACTCACTTTAGAGGAGCCGGATTCTTGATATATATATATATACACACGCGCGCGCGCATGCTTGTTATTGCTTAATTAGCCATAAACAGAAACATTAAGAATTATTTGCTAGAAGTATTTAATATGGCAGTGGCACGATACTTGGCTCTTGCTCTGATTGCGTTTCTCGTTTCTCCGATCATGGTGATGGCAGCAACATACGACATTAACTGGGCAGCAGGAATTGATTACACTGGTTTTGTGGTTTTGTTGCTCAGAAACACTTTCTATGCTGGAGATGTGATAAGTGAGTAATCTAGAACTTTGGCAGCTTAGCCTTATTATTTACCAGATTCATTTGCTGCATTTCTCAACTTTTTCTCTGGAAACAGACCACCACATTGGAATGTTCATAGTTTGTTAAATGCATGTACAATAACCCGAGTCCATAGTTTTCTTGTTAATATCAATTATATATGGTGTCAAAAATCCATTATGAATCAGACTGGATTTAGACTATGAACATTTTGGTTCTATAGTTCTGAATATCGAAACGTTTAGTCCTCGATCATTGTCTACTACTGTTAGTTTGTCATCACTTTCCTTTGATGGAATAATTCATTACTTTATTGTGTTAAAACCTTTGATATATTTCTTTGTGCAAGTTTTGATTATACATTATTCAGATCTTCATCGATGCTTTGTCTTGTTTCTCAGATTTTCATTGGGATATCGCTTATCACAATCTGATAGCAACAGATGGTGATGCATTTGACCAGTGCAAGAATAAACCGAACTTGGGTCACTATACAAGTGGAAATGAAGCATTAACCTTAGGTGAAGTTGGATACATACTATTATTTCATGTGTGGGTTTGACTGCAAATCTGATGGCATGAAGATGTCGGTGTTTGTGAACTAGATATATGTAACAAATGCATGCCTTTCTAAAGAGGAATCTGTACCAAGTTGCATGTGAATTTGATTTCATTTCTTGAGGGTGTAAATTATATATGATTTATAGTTTCACAATAAAATTAAACCTAAAAATGAAGGATCTTTTGAATGTAAAACAAATTGAGAGTAGATAAAACCAGGGGCGGAACCACATGGTACGCTGTCTGGGCTGCAGCTTAGACATAATTTTGGTCCAAAAACTCTCAAGTATATGTATATTTTCCTTCAATCCATACTAGCCCCCAAGAAGAAAAATTATATGCAGCTACTCAACTAACTTGGCCCTCGAGTCCTTGGGTCCTCGTCTCCTTGACGGCAGAGCAGCACCAGTTGGAGACGAGCTCGATGATCTGGTCATCTTTGATCAATGGACTCCCCGATGATTGCCTTGACCTTCTGCTAGACATGACCGATCAGAATATCTATTCCTACTGTATATATTAGCTCAGTACCAATCTAGCTTTTGTCAAAACTTATGAAATTGCTAGAGTATATTATATAGTAGTGGTAGTAGTAGTGGAGGAGGAGAAAAACCTAGCTAAAAGAAGAAAGTGGGGGAGAAGCAATTTCTGAGATAGAAGAAGAAAGAGCTATAGCAGAAGCAGAAGGACTAGGAGTGGGCGAGTAGTAGTTTGTCTTAGAAAATTGTAAGATAGAGTGATAGATATATATATTAATATCAATGGGAAGTGGGGCGACAGTGATATAAAAACATATATATATATATATATATATATATATATATATATATATATATTGTAGATACCTCTACTAGCATGACTAGTTTGCTATCTCACCAAGCATAAGTAACACCCTCTTTGGGACACCCACAAGCCATGGTGAGGCCCAACCGCTATTTGCATCTTGTAGCCCTATGTTCAAGCTACGCTATGGTATCCGGAAGTCGCAAATCCGTCGCCTGGAAGCCACCTTTCCGGCCTCGCCAACATGCCCTCACAAATAGGCTTTCTAGATTAGAAAAGGTGGTTGCTTGTCCCACATCAAAAACAATGTAAAGGAGAAGCATTCCTTCACCTATAAAAGGAATGCCTCCTCCCACTTAAAGAGGATCCCATTACATCTTTTGTAATCCCCTTGGGCCGCAAGGCTCAACACACTAGTGTAACATTCAAGTGGACGTAGTTTCCCGCTAAGACGGGAGACGAACCACTATATATCTTGTGTCACACTCTCTCTCTCTCTCTCTCTCTCTCTCTCTCTCTCTCTCTCTAAAGCTAACTAGAGATCCCTCGGATCACTAACGTTAACATTGGCGCCGTCTATGGGAAACCGACACACAAAGGCTTAGTCACCTATCACGAACTTTGACCCATCTGGGCCGGTCAATGCTTGGTCAACGCCCATCGAGGCCGATCAACATTTGGTCAACTCCAGTCAAGGCTGGTCAAAGCCCAACTCAAAAAAGTCAACGCTGGCAAACCCAAAAAAAAAATAATAAATTTTGCAGGTGCCAATTTACTCTAGACACCCAGAGATCCACTCTGGACACCCATTCCATCTGCAATCATCACCTCCGCTTCGCTGAGCTTTCTCCTCCGCTAAGCACCATCAGTGGCATCTTCTTCCGCTGGACTAGGCTCCGCTCCGCCGGCCTCCGCTGAGTTCCAGGACCACCGCTAGCCACTTCTGCCGGCGGGCCTCCGCCAGGCAACACCGATAGGCAGCCTCCGCCAGGCAACACAGCTGGACTATCTCCATCAAACAACCACTGCTAGGCTACACCGCCCAACTTCCTCAGCTGGGAACCAAGCGGAACCACCGCCTAACTCACTAGCCAAATGCCCCGCTCTGCGGGACTATCTGCGCTAAGCACCATCAGCGGCGCTTCTCCCACTAGCAAAGTTCCGACGCTCCAGCTGACCACAGTTTCCTCCGTCAGCCAAAAGTTCCGCCATCCAAACACCGCTAGCCAACTCCGCCGAGCACCAAGCTCCGCTCCGCTGGACTGCACCAAGCTCTGCTCCGCCGGACTATCTCCGCTAGTCACCATTCTGCTAGCCGGCCCCCACTCCGCCAGGTACCACCGCTGGTCATCTCTGTTAGCCGGCCTCCGCTCCGCTGGCTACAACCAACCGCTGGCCAACCTCAGCGGCCACACCCGTACGCCGCCGGCTAGAAGGCATCAGACCTGCAACTTTATCTGGGCACCCATGATTAGCGATCATCACTCAAATCCCTGCCGCTGGGCTATCTTCGCTGAGCATTCAAGTAATCGGCTAGAACTCGCTGAGCTATCTTCGCTGCACCCAGCCATCGAGCAGTTTAGCTCTGTACACTGACAAGCTAAGTTTCTCTTCCATTTATGGTCTCCTCCTTACTATACAAGCACCACGTGCTTCGGCTTTTTGCATAATCCAGGAGACAGCTGCCTGCATATATACACTTCACACATATATATATCTTTATGTATGGGCCACTTGTGCCATCACCTATGGACACGTACACGTGCGTATGCCTTCACACAAGTCACAATTCGTCAACAGAAGCATGATTAATAATTCAATGCCACCAATAAAGCATGCTTTTCTGCACACCTGCAACACACATGCACACATGCTTTTCATGTTAATTGTATATTAGTAATCACGCTGCATGTGTCGCTGAAACCAAATGCCCACGCCATGCATGCTCATCCATATAACATGAAAACATGCTGGTGCTTGATGCAAGTCCTTGCTTCAAAGATTATTTACATTAGTTGACTTCAAAGGCAAAGCACCAATTAATGCCACTCTTTTGTCCTCTTCTGGACACTAGCTGCTGTGCATGCATCAAAGACTAGCTCATTAATTATTCATGCTTCAACTAGCATTACACGTCTAAACCAAGACTTGCCATATTTTATCAACCTCATGGACATGGCCTTACTGTGAGTTCTTTAATTATCCTTGATAATTAGTGATGTTTGGTCACAGATCTTGACCGCACAATACCTAAGATCTCAGAATTTTGCTTCACATGATTCAAATAAAGTACAAATTTGCACATGGCCATGCTTATGAAATTTAAGCATATAATTGTAAATTAACGTTGTGCATATATGTGAGATAGCAATTGTGTAGAGTTGTAGCATTTTTAACATCGTAACACGAGGCTACATATACACATGTTTAATCAATTAAACTACATGGATTAGTTACTAATCATTTCTCTTATGTTAAGGAGGCACAAGCACCGTTTCAGTTAATGAAATCATTAGCTTTCTACTATGGTGCTTCACCGGAGCAATGGAGCGTTATGCTTGGACAACTCCAACATGATTTGGATACTTATATCAACGCCAATTCCAACTTACTCCAAATCGGCATAAGATAAGTAACTATATCTTATCTTTTACGCTTCTTCAAATTGAGCTAATGCCATGCCAATCACATGCTTTCACTACTTCTAAGCATGCTTATAGAATATCACACTTGATATATCTTTACATGCTTCCATAACTTTTAAGCATGCCTACAACATTTCGTAGATTTGGCAACACTTTCTAGTAGGGCTGTCAATTCTGACACGACCCGCCAACACGACTCGAAACCCGCACGAAATAAAGCGGGTTGAACCCGCACGATTAAAAAGCGGGTCAGCGGCGGGTCAACCTGTCATGACCCATTTAATAAACGGGTCGGTCACGGGTCAATCCGCCAACACGAAGTGAACCCATATAACCCGTTTATTAAATGGGTTCGGTTATATAACCCGCATAAACGACCCATTTAAAAAAATAATAATATATGCATATAATGGTTGAATAAGTCTTTTTCTCACTTTAAGCTAGGGTTACCGTTAACACTATAAATTCTCTTGTTTGGGTCTTGTATCAACACACAAACCCTAACACTCACGGGTCATCTGCATCAAATTTTCTTCTATATTGATTCTTTGCAAACTGCAAAGGTATATTAGTATATAGCATATCCATCTGCTGCTCATCCAAGCTAAGAGAAATAATGCCAAACTCATTAGCATGTGACCATTTTTTCTTGGTAAGTGATGTTAATTACTTGTGCAACGCTTCTTTACTCTTTTACTGTGAGGAAGTAGATCTTCCTTTTAGTGTCCTAATTACGTTTTGTATGAGTTTGATGCTAGTTTAATCTACTGATTTTGATTTGCTTCCAATTGTAGGTGGTGATCACTTGCTTTTCTTTTTGAATAAAGTGAAGAAGACTTTGGAAGTTAGGATTTGATCGATGCTCTACATTCAATTTTAAACTTCAAATTTAATTATGGATTAATGGATTATGCTATATTTTTTCTTGTAATATTAGAAGCTAAGAGTATTTCATTCTAGGATTGGACAACTTGGATTTGATTATTCATGAATTATATATAATTATTTATACTCTTTGTCTTGTGGAGTTTTTAGTGAATTTAATTAAGTCATACATTTTTTTAGTTAAATGGGTTATTTTATCTAACACGACACGACCTATTTATTAAATGGGTTAAACGGGTTGGAAACGGGTAACCCGTTTAATAAACAGGTTGGGTTTGGGTTTAAATTTTTGACACGATTATTAAATGGGTTGGGTTTGAGTTTGTCTCTCATAACACGACAAATACCTTGACCCGACACGAACCCAACCCGACACGACCCATTGACAGCTCTACTTTCTAGGTCTCACATGCTAGATATGCCATGCTTCGTATACCAATCTCAAACGATCTCTAAGCAAGTCTACAAAAATACAAAATGTTATTAGCATCCACACTACAAGTACATGCTGCACATGCCATGCTTCTATTTAATTGCAACTCAATTAAATAAATATGGGACACTCAAACAAAATATTATTACTCGCTCTATTTGTTTGTCATGTTTCATGCAAGTACAAACTTTACGAGTCTGTGGTCACCACCAGGCGGTAAGGCAACGACTCATAATGACAATGACCGCTACGCGGCATTGCAGTCAAGTTTCTCCTCCGAGAAATAGTAAAGGGACTAGTTAACACAGCCCACGGAAGCCATTGATCCGGCAGTTAACCCCGACGCTTGGGTACCAAAGATTGGGCTCGCTACCCAACACCCTCTGCTCCGTGCAGCTCCCCCTCAACAAACAATTTACCGACCATCCAGAGGTCCGTCGTGGCTGGGGGGTGGGGGACTCCCTGGCGGGCCTAGCAGGGGCCCACCCGAAAGGGTAAAAGTGTTCGCTCCGACCAATTCTAGATAGACGACGCACTCGCACTAGCACTAATTATGCTTGATATACGGCACAAAGCTACGCTTTGGTATCAACCCGTAAGAACACCCTCCTTGACTGGGGACTTCGGGGACTTGTACATACAGCCCAGCATAATTAGCAACGGTCACGCTCATGCCTCAGGGCATCACCTTCGAGCTACCCGTTAAAGCCTCAGCGGCATCCACGAGCTCTCACTCTCTCGCCGCAGCGGTACCGCCGAGATGTCATGCTCTCGGCATCCTCGAGCTCTCACACTCTCGCCGCAGCAGTACCGCCGAGATGTCATGCTCACGCCTTCGCGGCACCCTTGAGCTTCCGCTCGCGAGCTTACCGCTCACGCCTTCGCGGCACCCTTGAGCTTCCGCTCACGAGCTTTCCGCTTGCGAGCTTACCGCTCACGCCTTCACGGCACCCTTGAGCTTCCGCTCACGAGCTTTCCGCTCGCGAGCTTACCTCTCACGCCTTCACGGCACCCTTGAGCTTCCGCTCACGCCTTCGCAGCACCCACTAGCTTTCTGCTCACGCCTTCATGGCACTCTTGAGCTTCCGCTCACGAGCTTTCCGCTCACGAGCTTACCGATCACGCCTTCGCGGCACCCTTGAGCTTCCGCTCACGAGCTTACCGCTCATGCCTTCCCGGCAACCCACGAGCTTCCACTCATGCCTTCCCGGCACCCTCGAGCTTCCGCTCATGCCTTCCCGGCAACCCCGAGCTTCCTGCTCATGCCCGCTCATGCCTTCCCAGCACCCCCGAGCTTCCGCTCATGCCTTCCCGGCACCCCCGAGCTTCCCGCTCATGCCTTCCCGGCAACCCCGAGCTTCCCGCTCATGCCTTCCCGGCACCCCCGAGCTTACCGATCATGCCTTCCCGGCACCCTCGAGCTTCCCGCTCATGCCTTCCCGGCAACCCCGAGCTTCCAGCTCATGCCTTCCCGGCAAACCCGAGCTTCCCGCTCATGCCTTCCCGGCACCCCCGAGCTTACCGCACATGCCTTCCCGGCACCCTCGAGCTTCCGCTCATGCCTTCCCAGCACCCCCGAGCTTCCCTCTCATGCCTTCCCGGCAACCCCCGAGCTTCCGCTCATGCCTTCCTGGCACCCCCAAGCTCCCGATCATGCCTTCCCGGCACCCCCGAGCTCACCGCTCATGCCTTCCCGGCAACCCTCGAGCTTCGGCTCACGAGCTCCCGCTCATGCCTTCCCGGCAATCCTTGAGCTTTACACTCATGTCTACTTGACACACTACACGTTAATTGAACATTGAATTTTTCTACCATTTGTCGTTTACTGATTGCGACAAATCAAATTCTTTTTGCGTTCCATTAATACGAGCGACAACCAAACAAACACAACCGTACGCGCGGTCATCGTTCATGAGTTACAAATGCATACCTTCGCGGCTCTCATGCAACTTGCATCTCGCGAGCATAACCCCGTCAAACTCGACCTCGTTAGTCTCCTTGCGCGCGTCACGCATTTATCATATGCAATTCATTTGCTCACACGACCATATGCGCACTATTACGCTCATATATGCCAACGCATATCAATGCAACTCACATTTGTTGCCCAATGCAACGAGCATTCTACATATGCCTGTTTTTTGTCTTTGTTGTGCAGGTTTACGAGTCCCTTCTTGCTTACGGAGTTCGGGGACTTGTAGGGGCTCCGTACCGCCCGGTCACTTATGCTTGATGACTTCATGCTTATAACTCCCCAACCAAGAAGCTCCTTTTACTTGGGGACTTCGGGGACTTGTAGATACCTCTACTAGCATGACTAGTTTGCTATGTCACCAAGCATAAGTAACACCCTCTTTGGGACACCCACAAGCCATGGTGAGGCCCAACCGCTACTTGCATCTTGTAGCCCTATGTTCAAGCTACGCTACGGTATCCGGAAGTCGCAAATCAGTCGCCGGGAAGCCATCTTTCCGGCCTTGCCAACATGCCCTCACAAATAGGCTTTCTAGACTAGAAATGGTGGTTGCTTGTCCCACATCGAAAACAATGTAAAGGAGAAGCATTCCTTCACCTATAAAAGGAATGCCTCCTCCCACTTAAAGAGGATCCCATTACATCTTTTGTAATCCCCTTGGGCCGCAATGCTCAACACACTAGTGTAGCATTCAAGTGGACGTAGTTTCCCGCTAAGGCGGGAGACGAACCACTATATATCTTGTATCACTCTCTCTCTCTCTCTCTTTAAAGCTAACTAGAGATCCCTCGGATCACTAACGTTAACATATATATATATATATATATATTATCAATTGTAAGATGTTGTGTTGTGTGTGTGTTCTCAAGTTGGGGTTTGATTTCCGGTGGGCTTGGAGAAATGTGTTTGTAATTAAGCTAAGCCCTCTCTCTACTTACATAACTAACATCATAATTTTATCCACCAATTGCTGATTGCCACGGTAGCCCTCTCCCCTGTCCCTGTGCGTTTTAGATTTCAAAACTACTCCTATGTTTCAGGGCAGTTAATATAAGTTGGAGGGAGACGAATCGGTTAGTATTTTAGAAGATCCTGACTTGGCGTGCTGATTTGGAAAAATCCCATGAATCTACTCTAAGTTTCGATTTGGGAAAATCTCATGAATCTATTATAAATTCGGATTTGTGCATTTCGATGGAGGTCAGTGGCTGACTTGCAGGCAATTGCATGCTTGCCGATAGCATTAATAATGATTATGTGATTGCTGAGTTTGAAGTGAGTGGGCCTCAGAGGGTCTGATTTAGTTAGTTTATTGTTGTTTTACAGTAAATGTATGCTTGTAGTTATAATTTACGGAGTTTGATTTTATGTCTCCTCCATTGTATGTTTTGATTGAAAATAATAAAGGTCTAAGGATGAGTCTCCCACTGGGTTTCAAACCTAAAAATAAAAATAAAAAAGAAGAAGAAGTGAACTTCTAATTAGCCTAGACAATTTTCATATCTTAGATCTGCCACTGGATAAAACGATGGTCTGTACAAATATGTTAAGCAAAATTGACGTTCGAGGGAGAAACCCTTTCTCCTCTTCCTCCCTTTGTAGCCGCAAGGTCAATCTTGCTCGTCTCCTCCCTGTTATCAGATCTCTGTCCCACTTCCCTGAATTCAGACTAACTCCTCGGTTTGGATTCCTTCTTCGCATTCTTTTGCCTTCCTTTTTCCCTCGATTCCCCCAATCCAGTTGTTAGGTTACCGTACTGCTTTCTTGATGCTGTTGGCAGCCATGGCTATCGGTGGTACTGCAGGGCAGTGTGTGTCAATGGCGGGGCTCCTCCCGGTGTCTGATTGGGCGGTGGCGGTCTCAGTGCTTCAAGACCCTCCCTTTCGAGGATGCTCTACGGTTTGGCTCATTGATCTGGGTGGCGATGTTGTGGTCGGCAGCGGAGACGGCAAGACCAGAGCTGCAGACAGCGGGGTGGCTGGTGGTGAAGGTGTCGCTGGCTTGGAAACTATGGCTGCTGGCGGCTCGGCTCCATGGTGGCTAGGGTTTGCCATGGGCCATGGGCTTTTGGTTGGCTATTGGCTAGGGAGCCCGATAGTTAGTTTTCTTTAGTTTCTTTTTAAATTAGTTCTCTTTTTATTTTCTTTTCATTCTATTTCAATAATGAAACGGAGCTCGGTAGGGAAGGTTTAGGGTCCATATGAGGCATTTTTTTTAGTATTTCCCTACTCTCTTTCTCTATCGTTAGAGCGTGTTGTGTTTGTCAGTACAAGGTTACATTTAAGTACTCATTTTATCGGGGTCACACACGTGGCGGATTTCTTTGTAACTTTGTTGGCCGAAGTAATGAAAGTATTCATGTTTCTTCTCAAAAAAAAAAAAAAAAACCGATGGTTTGTAATGATTGCTTTTACCCTTAGTTTATACTCATTTTTTTTTAGTACTTAAGCGATTAAACAAGTGTTAGATTTATTGTAAAATTGTCTTCTATTGTTGGTACTTGATCTAGTTTTATGAAGGGTTAGATCTTAACAAAATTCATAATTTTTCATGTTGTAGATAAAAAGATGGGATAGACTCTGTTAGAGTGGTGGCTCTTTCTCTTTTTAGAGCACGACCAAAACTTTTTAGATGTATGATAAAATTTAGGGAAGAATCCTCATAAGGTATTTAGACTATTGTCGAATGCACATTTTGGTACCTAAATTTTCAAAACTACCCTGATGGTACCTGAACTATTGCTCCGTTTCTTCATATGGTACTTCCATCCAATCTGCAGTTAACTTTGCCTACGTGGCTCATTCTTATAGGATAACATTCATCTCCCAAAAAAAAAAATTAATAGGCAAAGTTAACGGCAGATTGGATGGAAGTATCATATGGAGAAACGGAACAATAGTTCAAGTACTACGAGGGTAGTTTTGGAAGTTTAGGTACCAAAATGTGCATTAGACCATAGTTCATGTACCATTTGAGGATTTTTCCCTAAAATTTATATATAGATCCAGCCCTAGTTGGATGATCTACTCCCAATGAGACCCAAAGACCCCTTCCCACACCCAAAAAAAAGTAGGCCAATCCAATCAGCCTAGGCAATTTTGAAGCCAACACAAGCCAAACAACACCACCCAGAACAGCGCCTAGATCTTCTTGGAAATACATTTGTCATTGCGCTGCAATGCCATCGTAGAAACTAAGTGCACTGATAGAAGCATGAAATGCGTATAATATAATGTATATTATGACATTATGTAATGCTCTTCTCTTTATTAAATAGTATTTATGTTTGTTTTATTTTGACATAGACAATCATTACAAAGTTTCAAAACATTAATAAATCCACTAGCATCTTGATTGGGTAGGAAAAAAAATTAATGGCTGACTCATGAACGATGTGGTACGATAGCTAAGAGTAGTTCTAGTAGTGGACTTGGCTTAGCTAGTAGAGTGGGGACCGATTCAATACAAATGGGTTTCCCTCTCAAATTAATGGGTTACAAGAATGATGAATCTGGAATGATAAAAACCAGATCTGGAATGATGAATCTGCAAGTGTTCTGACCCTTTGGCCTAGTATTTTGAGTGTTTTTGTATTGGAGAACGACTGCAGGTTCCTCACACTTTAATCACTTTATCAATTTTTGACAGGAACGAAAGAAATGCTTACGCAGAGGATCATGACACAATAACCAAGAGAAACGATATCACTAGACCTTGCCTCAAATTTTCTCAATAATAACCATCACTGTTTCGAAAGATCCCGCCACAATTGTTTTTGTCCCGGCCCGGCCGAACGCGAAGGAAACCAGGAGACTTGAATAAAGCATATCTATATGACATAATAGATATAATTCGATGCGAATTATTAACATTTGTTCTGATCATTATCACAAGAACAAATCCCTGAGGGCATATTCAAATATTCAATCACAACGACCAGACCAAAGCTCCACTATTTCTTTCGACCAAGAAAGGACGGACCTATATATATGCATGCTTGTTATTGCTTAATTAGCCACAAACCGAAACATTTAGAATTATTTGCCAGCCCAAGTGTTTAATATGGCAGTGGCACAATACTCGGCTCTTGCTCTGATTGTGTTTTTCGTTTCTCCGATCATGGTGATGGTGATGGCAAATTCATACGAAGTTGACTGGTCAACTGAAATTGCTTCCAGTGGTTTTGCTCATGAAAACACTTTCTTTGCTGGAGATGTACTCAGTGAGTGATCTAGAACTTTGGCAGCTTAGCTTTATTATTTACCAGATTCATTTGCTGCATTTTTCAACCTTTTCTCCGGAAGCAGACCACCACATTTGAATGTTCCTATTTTGCCAAATGCATGTACTACCCGATTCCATAGCTTTTATGTTAATATCAATTATGGTGTCATCCATTATGAACCAGACTGGATGAGACTATATGAACATTTTGGTTTCATAGTTCGAACTTTGAAACGTTCAATCCTTGATCTTTGTTAAATTTGCACAGTATATGGTAGCATTCGGACTTTTTAGATAGGCTAGGTCATTGTCTACTATTGTTTTTCATCACTTTCCTTTGATGGAATAATTTGTATATTACGTTATTGTGTTTAACATGTTTGTGCAAAATATGATTATATATTATGCAGATCTTAATTGATGTTTTGTTTTGTTTCTCAGATTTTCATTACGATAAGAATTATCACAATGTGGTTGTAGCAACAGATAGTGCTGCATTTGAACAATGCAACATGCAACCGAACTTAGGTTTCTATACAAATGGCAATGAAGCATTAACCTTGGTTGAACCTGGATACTATTATTTCATGTGTGAGTATAACTGTGAATCTGATGGCATGAAGATGTCAATGTATGTGTACAATATGTAACAAATGCATGCCTCTGTGGAGAGGAATCTGTAGCAAGTTGCTTGTGAATTTTGATTACTGTACTTTTCTTGAGTCTGGTATAACAAATTGGAAATCATATAATTTTGAGTGTGACAGAAGCCGAAAATATAAAATGACCATAAGAATTAGTTTCGCCGTAGTTTATTCTCTTTATGTGTTTGCTTTTTTTCTTTTTCTTTTTCTTTTTTATCTAATTTATCTTTCATACCACAATTTAAACTAGTGTTAAATTTCTTGTAAGATTGTCTACCACTGTTGATACTCAATCTAGTTTCTTGAAGATTTAGTTCTTAACAAATTCAAAAATTTTCATGTTGTAGATAAAAATGATGGCGTATGACTTTTCAATAACTCTTTCTTCTTTTGGATACAGACACGACCAAAACATTTCTGGCTGGGGCATTAAGCCTTATGCTAGGATCTATATTTAAATTTCGACATAGACGCTCATTACAACATATATACATCTCCAAGCATTAATAAATCCACTAACGTCTTGACTGAGTGGGAAAAAGTGCAGTCATAAATCATGAACGATGTGGTAGGACAGCTGTTTGTATGATTGGGTAAGAAAAACTGAATCCCGATCCTGAATCGTATCGAAAATAGCTAAAACGGGTCGGGTATTAGAAACAGAACAGTATTATTTCGGCCAGGCCCGTACCGTACCAAATAAACGGGATAGGTCAATGTATATATGTTATAATTACCATTTGGGTCCAGCCCACACTGATTATATAGATATATATTATAACCTTCTTACCTTCGTCTGCGCCTCCCTCTAACTGCTCTCTCTCCCCCCTCTCCTCCTCCCTCCCTCTACCTTTATTCAGCGTATCTGTTTACAACTTGTCCCGCACTCTAGACATCACCACTGCACCACTATACCTCGAGCATCCTCGTCCCACTACCATCTTCAGTTGATCCCGCGTGGCACCACCATCATCACCGCTTGCAGAGAATGTCGTCAGATCTATACCTATCGATTTTGATTTTCTGTTTTATGATATGAGTTTTACCAATTTGTGCATGTTCAAAGAAAAAAAAAAGGTATTTGCAGAGTAATGTTATATATATATATATATTTTTTTTTTTCTCTTAAGATCTGGTTTGTAAAAGTTGAATGGAAAAATTCGAAATACTTTTTTTGTTGTTTGAGTTATAAGTAAGGACTAAAATATCGAATATCGAGGAAATATTGATAATCTAAAAAATGAAAATTTCGATGGAAATATTGAGAAAATTTCGATCTAAGTAAATTTTCAAAAAAAATGATGGAAATTTAGAAAGTAATATGAAAATCATTAATGAATTTTCATGATCAGTAATCTATAGTATTTGATAAACTTAATTGTATAATGATTGATATGTTTTAGGGAATTGCTATTTGAGAGAGAATTTGCTGTGCTTTCATTGATAATAGGGGTCTCTTTATATAGAGGATTACAAGGTATAAAACCAGAGTTGTACAAGGAAACGTAATATTACATTGATTGGATATCTCTAAGATTCTCTGAGATTATCTCTAATTCTAACCTTATTACCACTAGGTCAAGTAACTTAATTGTATAATGATTGATATGTTTTAGGGAATTGCTATTTGAGAGAGAATTTGCTGTGCTTTCATTGATAATAGAGGTCTCTTTATATAGAGGATTACAAGGTATAGAACCAGAGTTGTACAAAGAAACGTAATATTACATTGATTGGATATCTCCAAGATTCTCTGAGATTATCTGTAATTCTAACCCTATTACCACTAGGTCAAGTAACTTAGAGTTTGGGCCAGACATAATCTGGATTTACTTAAACACTCCCCCTTGTGTTGCCCAAACTTGGTGCTCTTCTCATTGCCTCATCAAAAACCTTGCCGAGTAACAAAAAACCAGTATGACAAAAATAATATCGGTCGAAGGAGAAAAAGAGCACAACACACCCTTCACGTTTCGAGATCAACATATAGACATATCCCCCTCATGTTTGCATCTCCCTCTAATGACTACGATCATGGGAGTTCGGACATCTTGCCCAGCAGATGTTATCGAGACGCACAATATCTCCGCCAACCGCTGAGCAAAGCTCTACTTCAGCTGGCCAAATCTTCGCTCCCGCTGTCCAAATTGACGCATCCTCGTTCAAATGCTAGCGAGTCATCATCATGCTCACCATCAACACACTCAGAGCACGGCGTTCAACTCATCGTGCTTCAACGTTTATCACCTCGCTCTTTGGTGTTCACCTCCCTCACTGCCCACGCTTCAGACGCCGCTACACTTCCATTTGATAAAATTAAACTTGAGGTCCTCTTTTGATCGACCAGCCCCAGCTATCCATGCAAGTCTCCAGCCCAAAGGTCCGCTAGCCACATCACCGACGAGCTTCACCGCTGGCCAAGGTACCGCTGACCAAAGCTCCTCTACCGCTGGCCACCCGCTGTTGGCCTTCCTCCGCTGGACAACCCAGCTAGCCATCCTCCGCTGGACAAGCTCAGCTACCAATCATCCGCTAGGCACCACCGCCAACCGCCAGCCCTAAGGGCCAGCTCTCAGCGCTCGCCATCAACGCCTAACTCCCAGTCTTCTTGGCTCTCTTACCGAACTGCACACCCAATTTGATCAATCCATGCTACCTCCTTTCGTTCGCTCCTCGCCAAACGCAAAAGCACTTTGAAGCTTGTCCTTTTGCTAGCGCTTGTTCGATCAATCATCGTCAGAGTCTTGGACGTCCGTCCAGTCCTCCTCACTCACCCTCCCCGACAATCTGAGCATTAACCAACAACCACAAACAAAAGCTGCCATCTCATTGGCTCATGGCTGCTCCAAGACTTCACAAATAAGTTCATCCTTTGACACCATTGCAGTCATACGCTACTGAAGTAATTAACATACTTGATGCCACGTTAGGCTCATATACTGCTTTATTCATGCTAACTCTGCCATACATGATTATATATGACTTTTGGTACTTAGTAATTGCCTCATGCTCCACCTTTACATAATCATCGACACATATGCATGTCTTGGTGAGGCTAGCTGTCCAAACCAACTTCAAGCTAATTAAGCACAAGTAAAGTAATGATCAATTAATGAACCTATTGTTTATTAATAGTATGATATAGGTGACCTTGATTTTTCTACACATGTGCCACCCATATTCATGCCATTACACATGTTATTCAAGCATGCTCTGTTACAATCATAAGCACAATTACCTTGTAATACCTATAACCATATTGTTAATGCTCAAGTACGGCAGTAGCCGATTCCTTGTTTAACGCGGGTCCGGTGGGCGGACCGCTACTCCGAAGATTGGATGGTTGCTGTTTGCTGCAACACGATAGACAGAGCGTCAGAGGGAGACCGCGTTGGGCGGTCTTCACTGCTCCGATGCCTAAGTCAGTCACTGTATATGGACAGCATAACAATAAATGAGTAGTAATTGCGTAATTAATGAGGAGAGAGGAGAGAACCTTTTATAGTTGAGGAAGAGGTTGATCTTCCTCTTGTTTCCGATGTAGGACTGATGTGCTTCGATTCCCAGTGTCTGGAGCTTCTGATGCTATCTTGACGCTGCGCGTGGCGGCGCGTCAGCGGTGATCTGGGGGTGGTCTAGGGCTTAAGCGGAAGCCTGCCTGGCCGTGCCTTCGCAGGTCATCCCTTTGGTGGGACTCGGTACCTCTGGCGGTACAATGAGCGTGGCCCATTATAGCTAATTATGCTCATGCTGGCACATGTAGGTACAAGTCCCCCAAGTCCCCAGTCAAGGAGGGCAATCTTGGTTGGGGAGTTGATCGGCGGTGTGAAGCGTTACTTCCGCTAGACTTGCAACAGCATAATTAGCGTCAGTGCGTTGTCAACCATGGATTTACTGAGCAAACGCTTTATACCCTTTCGGGTGGGCCCCTGCCAGGCCCGCCAGGGAGTCCCCCACTCCCTAGCCAAGACGGACCTCCGGATGGTCGGCAAATTGTTTGTTGAGGGGAAGCTGCGCGAGGCAGAGGGTGTTGGGTAGCGAGCCCAATCTTAGTACCCGGGTGACGGGGGTCAACATACCTGATCAGGGTCGTCGTAGACTGTTGACCAGTCCCCTTGTCCCGTAGGGACGATCTGACAGTAACGCCGCGTGGCGGTTGTTGTCAGAGTGAGGCGTAGCCTCGGGATTCGCCGCTGGCGGATACCCCCCGCTGGATGTAGCGGGAAACAGCGTCGCGTAGACGTGTTTGGCGGTAGTTGATAAGCGGAGTTGCACTCAGCAACGCACATGTTTTGCAAAATGGAGTTGGTTCTGCCGGCAGCGCCACGCATAGCGGAGGGTGCCTCTTGCAAATTGACAAGTGGAAGTTTTCTAGCGGGCATCAGCTCAGTAGATTTCGACACTTGGAAGATGACAAGTGAGAAGTTCCGCTAGCAGGGTGTCGCTCAGCGGACTTCGATACTTAGAAGATGACAAGTGAGAAGTTCCGCTAGCGGGGTGTCGCTCAGCGGACTTCGACACTAGGAGGATGACAAGTGAAAAGTTTCGCTAGCGGGGTGTCGCTCAGCGGACTTCGATACTTGGAAGATGACAAGTGAGAAGTTCCGCTAGCGGGGTGTCACTCAGCGGACTTCGACACTAGGAGGATGACAAGTGAGAAGTTCCGCTAGCGGGGTGTCGCTCAGCGGACTTCGATACTTGGAAGATGACAAGTGAGAAGTTCTGCTAGCGGGGTGTCGCTCAGCGGACTTCGACACTAGGAGGATGACAAGTGAGAAGTTCCGCTAGCGGGGTTACGCTCAGCGGACTTGGACAGTTGGCGCCTTCCTCCCAAAAGTTGTGGCTTTTACTAGACGCATCGCCTGTTGGTGGTGGACACGTGGCGAACCCCTAAAGGGTTAGCGTGCCGAGGCGTTCTTCCTCCGCCGAGCCGTCTCCTCGCCATTAATGTCGAGTAATGATGGATTTCGTAACTGAGGCGACGCCTCGGTTAATCCGGAGAGTAACTGCAGTTGTGGGACACGTGTACGGCTGACATTTGATGTCGTTTTTTAAACGGACGGCGTGGGATTGTTTGACGTTGACATAAAAAGGGGGGGGGAAGGCAGCATATTTGGCACTACTCTAAACTTTGAACTGTGCCTTCGTCGTCTTCAAGTGTTTTGTGTCTGAGATCGGAAAAGAAGGGTGATATTGGCGAGTTTTCTTGCGTGGAAGAATCGACGATCTCCGGCTTTGAAGACTAGTGTACACACTGCTGTCAGAGGCTCCACTGTTAAGGTTGGTATTCTGGCCTATTTCCCTGTTTCATTGGGTGTCTGCCTCGGTTAATTTCTGGGTTTTGGGTGTTTCTGTGATATGCTATTTGTCGACGTACTGTGAGGGTGTGAGAGTGGGTTTGGGGAAGGGTGGTTGTGATTGACAGAATTGGGGTTGTTAGGGCTTTTCTAGATGGTCGAATCTGGGTTTGAGTGCGTTTGTTCTTGTTTTGGCATTTTCTGGGTTTGAGTGTTCTTGATGTTCTTGGGCACTCGCTGATATAGGGGTAGGTTAGATCTTTGTGTGAGCTAACCGATTTGGGTTTTAGGGTTTTGGGATGGCCGACGTCATAGAGATTTCGAGCAATGAGGATTCCGGATCTGAAGTGTCGTTCAGCGCGGCGGATAGAAATTTTATTGACTCGTTGCGTCCGTCTGCCCGTGCAGGAACCTCTCTGCCAGAACCGCTAGAGGTCGAGCCTCTACAGACCATTCCGTGGGACGTAGATATGGATCGTTAATCGCGTCCGGAGAGTTCTAGGGCGGGGGAGGCTGCCGCTGCACACACACTGCATGAAGAGCGGCTAGAAAGTAATAGTGCCGCCAGCGGTTCCGCTGGCGGAGGGGGTGTAGCGGGAGAGGATACCGAGTCGGTGTGGGTGTTCGAGGACGGCACCCTTGTTGACGAGGCGGGAGGTAGGATGACCGCGGTTGCCGTCAACCAGCTGAAGCGGGTGTTCCTGTTGCTCGGCGTGGTGAAGCTGCGTCCACCGACGGTAGAGGAGAAGGCTTCGATTCTGCCAGCGGGCCACGCCGCGGTGCACGAGGCTATATTCCGCGAGGGAGTGACCCTGCCGCTGGTGCCCAACCTACAGATCCTGGTGTGTGAGTTCGGCATCGCCTTTGGGCAAGTGTGCCCTAACATGTGGCGGTTGTTGCTGGCGTTGAACTCGCTGTGGCGGTTGTCTGGTTGCGAAGGGCCGATCGTGGCGGAGGTACTACACTTCTACGAACTGGTGTACGTGAAGCGCCAGGGTTGTAGAGGGCAGGTAAACCTCATTCGTCGCCAAGGAGCGCCCATGCTGATCGAGAACCTGCGGGACTCAATGTCGTACTGGCGGGGTTCGTTTTGCATTGCCACAGCGGGGTCTAACGAGGGGGGGGCCGTCGTTTAGAATTAAGTCAGAGTTTCAGCCCATCCGAGGTTGTTTGTCATTTCCGCTGAACACGACTGTCGTGGTTTCCGTTTTTTTTTCTTTTCTTTTTTATACTGACAATGACCTTTTTGTGCAGCGGGGTTGCGGTACAACCTGACTCGTGAGGAAGAGTGCCGCGTAGCACGCATCAGGGGTTGTTGGCGGAATCGCAACTTACTGGACTTCCGTCTCCTCACCGGGTGGGAGCTGCTGGTAGCGCAACAACTGACGCGTGCTGTTAGTAAGTACTCTCCGCCGTACTGCATGTTTTGTGACGTTGCCTCATACTGACCGGTTTGCCATTATGCATTTTTGTAGAGACTCCTTCGGGAAACAAGGCCAGCCGGGACGCTTTCAAGAAAGCGATAGACCGTGCTGAAATAGACGACTTCCTGGAGGCCATGTATGCCTCCGGGCTGGCAGGGCAGAACACGGCGGTGGACCCCAATACGCTGGCGCTGAGCCCATCAGAGGTTCCGGTGGTGCTGCCAATGCCGCACCACTCTCATCTTGGTGGTGACGGGCTGCCCGCTGTTCAGGCGGGGACCGGCGGGGCGAGCGAGGCGGCGTCGCGGAAGGAAAGAGCGCCGGCGATACGGCGCGGAGTGCCAAAGAAAACGGTGCGTCCAACGAAGGGAGTAACCATAGCGGGGTTGGAGCAGTCGAGGGAGGGTGCGAGGGCTGTCGCTGCTGGAGGTACGCGGACCCTGTAGCGAAAACGCCGTCAACCCGACTCCGGCGGGGAAGAGGAGGAGGTGGAGGTCACCGGGGCCCGCGAGCAGCCGAAGAAGTCAAGGAAGGCCCCGCCCGAGGCTTCCGCTGACGTGGCTACAGCGGCGGGTACGAGCGGCTTGGATTCATTTGCCGCTTACGCCGAGTTCCTCAACGACGGTGAACGGGACTTCCTGTATCATCTTTGCGAGCGGCTGGGGTTCGGCGGCTTGGAAGGGATTGTTCGGTCGACCGCCGTCAGCGAGTCGCCCTTCAGCACAGCCTTTGGGCACGTCGCTGTTGGGCTCCATGAGATGTTTCAAGCGGCATCCAAGCAGCCCCTAGTTGAGCGGGAGCTGAGGGAGGAGGTGGCGGGCCTCCAGAGGGACTTGGGGAAGGCCCAGGAAAAGCTGGCTGACGTCGAGCGACGTTTGAAAAAGGCCGACTGTGATGCGGCAGATGCCAGGGGCAAGCTGAACGTTGCCATTGAGCTGCACCTGGAGCAGAATGAGCGGTTTGCCAAGCTGGAGCAGGACACGTCCCTGCTGCGGGACCGGGTGACCGCGAAGGAGAAGAAAGTTGAGATCCTTCAGCGGGAGTCCACCGCCAAACAAGCGGAGATCAAGCGACTAGAGGGTGAAGTCGCTCGCTTGGAGGCTGAGGGGGGCCGTGCTGCGGCTGCCACTGTTGAATCATATAAGCAGTCGGCGGAGTACAGGAAAGCGCTGAACGAAGCAGCTAAGGCTGGTGCCCTGGCCAATGTAGAGATGCTGTGGCAAAAGGGCGCCATCGACTGGGCGAAAGCGGTGATGCCGGTCGTGCATCCAAGTAAGGAAGCTCCGCCGACAATAAGTACCGCTCCTACTGCCGCACCTGGTCGTGTTGGAGCAGGCTCGGGTAGCGGGGAGAGCGGCGGGCTTCCAGAGGGCGACTCTCAGCGGACGCCTACGCAGTCGGAGGTGTCCTGCGCCGGGTTCCTGGTGGCCCACACCCGGGCGGATGGCACAATAGAGACCCCCAGTCCCACAGCCCGAGGGTCCGACCAGACGAGCCTCTCCCATCCGCCGCAGGCCGCCAGGGGAAATGCCGAAGGTAGCGGAGCCGACCTTGCCAACCCCGTCAACCCCGCCAACCCCTGAATAGGAGTAGGAAAGTTTTTGTAGCCGCTGAGGCATAAATACTTTATGTAAATTCAGTTTGGATATGAATGAAATTTTGGAACCCAAGCTTCTATACTTGTTTTTCTTTGTGATAATGTGTGTGCCACTAGATGTCTTGACACTTACTTTTGGTCATGAATGAAACACTAAAGGAATTAAAATTGGTCCAAGTGCACAATGTAGCAGATGTAGTCCGCAGACTGGCGTTGCCAGTTGCCCTCAGTGCTAACTGAAAGGAAGAGGTTGATCTTCCTCTTGTTAATGAGGAGAGAGGAGAGAACCTTTTATAGTTGAGGAAGAGGTTGATCTTCCTCTTGTTTCCGATGTGGGACTGATGTGCTTCGATTCCCAGTGTCTGGAGCTTCTGATGCTATCTTGACGCGGCGCGTGGCGGCGCGTCAGCGGTGATCTGGGGGTGGTCCAGGGCTTAAGCGGTAGCCTGCCTGGCCGTGCCTTCGCAGGTCATCCCTTTGGTGGGACTCGGTACCTCTGGCGGTACAATGAGCGTGGCCCATTATAGCTAATTATGCTCGTGCTGGCACATGTAGGTACACATATGTATATATACATACACACCTTGATTTCTCTTATCTCAACATGCATAAAGTACTTCATGTTGTATGGTACTGAGCCTTATGCTTCTCCCTTGTGTATATATATAGCTTACGGCATATATACTTATGCTCATGGTCATCTCATCAATTCTATCAAATTCCTTTCAGTTAAGGCTAAAGCATATGCCAAAATCATATGATCATTACTCTTCAATATCATGTATGTGCTAGTAATCGAGTTTTCACCCATGCCTTGTCTTTAAACACAATTCATGTATATATGCTTCATTTATCTATTAGCTATACACATGCGCTTCATTCTCACCCATAGACTCATACATTTTGATTGAGGTCATTCAATTTGCAATTGACATTCAAGCATAAGGGATTACAATCATACACACAGTATATTTGGCTTACATTCTAACAGGTAGACAATCACGTACTCTCCATGAGTTGATGAGTATATGCCTACTAACAATATACTTATAATAATTCACATAATATGCTTAAGTACCTTGTCTCAAATATGCTTCTTGGCATTAGAATTGCACTTTTTGACATTCAAAATAGCAATGAACTTGGTCCATGCCCAATCTAGTCAAGTCTAGCTCAATTTATGAATTGATACTTTCAAAGTGATTATTTGTGCATATATCTCTATATATAGGCTCAAGGGCCTAGTACTTACATGATGACTTATAAAAATGGTTCTTTGACATTTTCGTTATCACTTTGAAATCCACACTAGAGGCACACAACCAAATATGTCATTTTGTTGTCAACTACAACATTGCTTATACACTTTGCTTAAAATTTTATCAAAGTACATATATAAGCTATTAGTGTTGATTTTACAAACTCATGTACTAATCACCTAGTTTGTTTCAAGGAGACATAATCACCGATCACATTTCCAATTAGCGAAATCATCACCCTTCGACTAAGGTACTTTGTCGGAGCAATGGAGCCTCATGCTTGGATAACTCCAACATGATTTAGGTACTTATATTAATTCCAACTCCAACTCGCTCCAAATCGGCATACGACTATATCTTATTTTTACGCTCTTGCAATTAGAGCCATTGCCATGCCTTTACATGCTTTTACTACTTTTAAGCATGCCTACAATATACCACACTTGATATGCATTTACATGCTTCTATGACTTTAAGCATGTGTTCACTATGTATCAATGTTACTAGTACGTCTACCATGCTAAATATGCCATGCTTTATGTCTCCATGACCTCTAAGTATGTTTACAACAATATCAAAAATGTTATTAGCAACTTTACTACTAGTACATGCTATACACATGCCATGCTTAAATCAATTTAATGTGACACTCACTTAAACAAACTATGCCACATCTAGAAGCTTGTGACACTTAAGACTTAATTAAACATACTCGGATAACGACTTACTTGGTCATCGAGCACGGCCACGACTTGCTTGGGCCACGCCTCGCATGCTCGCACAACGCCTACCCGCTCAACTACACCCTACTTGCTCCAATACAACCTAACTCGCTCAAACATATCCAACATGCTTTAGTTAAAGCTCCAAGTTCACAATGCTTCATAGTATTCACCGGGAGCTACTATCAAATTTTATATGGACACCCATCACACTTGCAATTATATAATATGCATGTCATATGGCCATAAGATCCATATATTATTACTTGCTATACTTATTTGTCATTGTTCATACAATTACAAACTTTATATATACTCTATATGTGAATATGTTGTCTAGCCTTCGGCTCATCATGTTTTGTCAAACTCCCCCTACGGGAAAGAGACCTAAATGGGTCTAGACTCCATGAGTCTATGGTCCATGACCAATCGCTATGCGGTAAGGCAACGCCTGATAACCCTCTCACTAGCTCTAACACTCATGCATTCTCGGCACCCCTGAACTTCACACTCTTGCCTTCACGGCACCTCTGAGCTTCTCGCTCACGAGCTTTAACGCTCACTCCTTCAAGGCACCCCTGAGCTTCCCGCTCACGAGCTTTAACCTTCATGCCTCCGCAGCATCCCCTGAGCTTCCCGCTCACAAGCTCTAACGCTCATGCCTTCCCTGCACCCCCGAGCTTTCACTCACTAGCTCTAACGCTCATGCATTCTCGGCACCCCTGAACTTCACACTCTTGCCTTCACGACACCTCCGAGCTTCCCGCTCACGAGCTTTAACGCTCACTCCTTCACGGCACCCCTGAGCTTCCCGCTCACGAGCTTTAACCTTCATGCTTCCGTAGCATCCCCTGAGCTTCCTTCTCACGAGCTCTAACTCTCATGCCTTCCCGGCACCCCGGAGCTTCCGCTCACTAGCTCTAACGCTCATGCATTCTCGGCACCCCTGAGTTTCGCGCCTCCGAGCTTCCTGCTCACGAGCTCTAACGCTCACTCCTTCACGGCACCCCTGAGCTTCCCTCTCACGAGCTCCAACCTTCATGCCTTCACAGCATCCCCTGAGCTTCCCGCTCACGAGCTCTAACACTCAGGCCTTCCTGGCATCCCCGAGCTTCCCACTCTTGCCTTCACGGCACCCCCGAGCTTCCCGCTCACTAGCTCTAACGCTCATGCATTCACAGCACCCTCGAGCTTCACGCTCACGCCTTCACGGCACCCCCGAGCTTCCCGCTCATGCCTTCACGGCACCCCCGAGCTTCCAGTTCACGCCTTCACGGCACCCCCGAGATTTCCACTCACGCCTTCCCAGCACCCCTGAGCTTTACGCTCATGCCTTCACGGCACCCCCGAGTTTCCCGCCCATGCCTTCCCGGCACCCCGAGATTCCCCCTCCTGCCTTCCCGGCAACCCCGAGCTGGGCTATCTTGCCTTCACAGCAGCCCTGAACTTCACTCTTACGCCTTCACGGCACCCCCGAGCTTCACGCTCACGCCTTCCCGACACCCTCGAGCTTCCCGCTCACACCTTCTAGGCACCCCCGAGCTTCGCGCTCTTGCCTTCACGATACCCCAGAGCTTCACGCTCATGCCTTCACGACACCCCCGATCTTCATGCTCTTGCCTTCTGGCATTCTCGACCTTTACACGCACGTTTCTCAATATAATACACATTAATGGAACATTGAATTCTTCTACCATTTTTCCTTTGCCACAAATCGAATTCTTTTCAAGTTCCATTAATATGAGCGAAAACCAAACAAACACAAGCATTCATGTAGCCATCGTTCATGAGTTACGAACTCTTGCCCCTTCATGGCACTCATGCAACTTACACCTCACGAGCGTATCCCCGTCAACTCGACCTCGTTCATTTTCTTGCGCTCATCACGTATTCATCATATGCAATTCACATGCTCATTCTTAGTAAGCTCACACAACCATATGTGTTCTCGAGTTTATACGTCATAACCGATCATACTCGGCGCCATTCACACATATACATCAACCTGTATCATGCACCTCGTATATTCTTATATGCCAATGCATATCAATGCAACTCACATACGTTGCAAAATACAATACGCATTCTACATGTGCATGTTCCTATATTTGTTTTACAGGTCCCTTCTTGCTTATGGAGTTCGGGGACTTGAATGGGCTAGGCGTCTCTCGGATGTTACTTATGCTTGATGATATCGTGTGAATAACTTCCCAACCAAGAAGCTCATCTTATTTGGGGACTTCGGGGACTTATAGATACCTCTCACTAGCATGACTAATTTGTTATCTCACCAAGCATAAAGTAACACCCTCTGGGGACTCACAAGCCATGGTGGGGCCCAACCACGACATACATGTTGTATCCCGATATACAACCTACCCTATGGTAGTCAGAAGCGGCCAAGACCTCATCGGGAACCAACCTTCCCGGCCTTGCCAAGTTACCTTCACAAACATGCTTTCTAAGACTAGAATAGTGGTTTTGCATCCCACATTGAAGAAAATGTAAAGGAGAGGGGTTTCCTTACCTATAAAAGGGATCACTCCTCCGACTTAGAATCCACTCTATTACACACTTTGTAATCCTCTTGGGCCGCAAGGCCCAACACACATAGTTAAAGCTTTCAAGTGGACGTAGTTTCTCGCTAAGGCGAGAGACGAACCACTATACTTCTCGTTTCTCATTTACTCTCTCTCTCTCTCTCTCTCTCTCTAAACATTAATTAGAGCCTTCGGTTTCTTAACATTAACAAATGGCACACCCAAAAATGCGTAAGTGCGATATATCTGGCTTGTACCCAGTCACTAGCTGTAACATAGAATAAGGTTAGGTAGCAGTGGTTCGTAGATGAATTAGCGTGGCTGCATGCAGTATTGCATATCCCCAAGCGGAAATAGGGAGATTGGTGTGCATTACCAATGTCCGAGCTATCATTTGTAGTGGCTTAATAGCAGCTTCCGCGAGACCATTTTAGGTATGAACATGGGGAACTGGATGCTCTATATCAATCCCCAGTGACATGCAATCATCATCGAACGTTTTTGATATAAATTCCCTAGCATTATCAAGTCAAAATGACTTAATTGGGTGGTCTGGGCAGTGAGCCTGTAGACAGATAATTTGGGCTAGGAGTTTAGCATAAACAGCATTTTGAGTAGACAACAGTGTGAAATGTGACCAGCGTGTTGACGCATCAACCAATACCATAAAGTATTTAAAAGGTCCGAATGATAGTTGAATTGATCCTCATATATCCCATTGGATTCTCTGTAAGAACAGAATGAGTATTTTGAGATTCTTTACGTAGGACGGTCTCGATCCTAATTTCTCTAAGGAACAGGCTTTGCAAAATGAGCGAGGGGCCTTAGAGGCAACTAATGAGGATTTTGGTTAGGTCTAAGCGTCTAAAGCGCTATTCGAAGCAAAATTGGTGATTACATTACCCATCATGGCTTTGGGACTATGGGAAGTTGCATCCATGGCACCATGGCCATGGGTGACACCATTTATGGCGTTGTTAATAGGTACCGTGGTGGCCCTAGGCATGCGGTGGATGATGACTGCACCAGTAGTGGCTGCGGCGGTGGTCACACTAAGTCCGCGAATCGATCTTTGATTCTTTCTTTGTTTCGCTTGAAAGAATGGATGTTCGTGTGACAGTCAGTCATCATATCACGACTAGGATGTCCTAGTCAGTCATGCCAAACCCAAAATGTGTCAGAATCCAAGAGATCTTCTCTTATTACGTTATTGGATTCAATAGGTCGAGTGGTAGTGATATAAAGTCAACTAGATTGACACATAAGCTTCTCTAAGATACGCTTTCGTCCGCAATCATTAGAGGTAATGCAAAGGAACTCTTTTCCGTTCTCAGTATGCGTTTCCGCATGGAATCCATTGGCTCAGATATCTTTAAAGCTCAATCAGGTTCTATTTGCCTTAGAAGCGTAGAGAGCTTCTGTGACATTAATCCAGGTGCCATTTGACAAGAGGAATTGGGTCATTCCATGTCCTTGAACTAATCCTGATGGCCCAGTCATCGTAGTAACAGAGGGATATGTAGGCAACATTTCCAAAAATAATTGCTTATGGCGGAGAATGGTGTGTGTAGTCACACTATCCACAAGACATTACAGTTCCCCAAAATCCATTCCTAAAAGAAAAAAACTCGTAATTAAAAAGGAGTTATAATGAAAAGAACTCAACTTTTATTAATAAGCCAACAAAATTACATCATTGTCTCTTTAACTATAGAGAATCTAATCCAAAAAGCTAGCTAATGCAAAACAATGGTAGTCGTCTAACTTTTTCAGTAACTTCAAAGCAAATGTGACCAGGTGAGTAGAGAGAGGTCTGTGGAGCAAGGCTCGCTTAAGTATCACTTATCTCAAAACCTTCCTAGACATCACACTTACTTTGGGTGAGCCTAGTATGAAGAAAGACTAAACCATTGCCATTTACTACCAAAATAATATGGCAATTGCCTACATCTCTCGGAAAATATAACAAACTTAATCAAAATCACCAGTCTCTAGATCTTGGCCTTTGAAGTCTTCCACCCTCAGATCGAGATCGCCATCTTGATCTTCTTGTTCCATATAATGTGCTTCCATTGCTTCATGATACATCTTATATGCGTTTGCAACATTCTGGGATGCTTTACATGCCTTGGCCCAATGTCCGGATGTTGGTGTGCTGACTAGTATGCTTGTGTGAGGGGTGTGCTAGTATGGTGTGCTCTATATAATGGCTCTTTACTGCCCTCTGGGCAAGTCATGATTGTACTGCTTGCTGAATTGCATAATGGATGACCTTTTCAACTAAAAAAAAAAAATTATCTTAACAGAATTCATAATTTTTCATGTTGTACATAAAAAATGGGATACTCTATTAGAGTGATGGCTCTTTCTATTTTTTGAGCACGCCCAAAACCTTTTAGGCGACGTATGATAAAATTTATATATAGATCCAGCTCTAGTTGGATGATCCGCTCCCAATGAGGCCCAAAGATCTTTTCCACACCCAAAATAAGTAAGCCAACCCAATCAGCCTAGGCAAGCTTGAAGCCAAAACAGGCCAACAACACCACCAAGAACAGCGCCTAGATCTGCCACACGCTTCTTGGAAATGCAAATGTCACTCGCTGCAATGCCATCGTAGAAACCGATCTGATAGGAGCATGAAATGCGTATAATATAATGTTTATTTTCTTGTATTATGTTTTACTTTTCTCTTTATTATATAGTATTTATGTCTGTTTTATTTTGACATAGGCACTCATTCCGAAGTCTCAAAACATTAATAAATCCACTAGCATCTTCATCGAATAGGAAAAAAATTAATGGCTGAATCCTGAACGATGTGGTACGATAGCTAGGAGTAGTTCTAGTAGTGGACTTGGCTTAGCTAGTAGAGTAGGGACCGATTCAATACGAATGGGTTTCCCTCTAAAATTAATGGGTTACAAGAATGATGAATCTGAAATGATGAAAACTAGATCTGGAATGATGAATCTGCCCAAGTGTTCTGACGTTTTTTCTTTTGCATCCGTTAGTATTTCGATTTTCGAGTGTTTTTGTATTGGAGAACGACTGCAGGTTCCTCACAATATATATTTCATTAATTTTTGACAGGAAACGAATGAAATGCTTACGCGGAGTATCATGACACAGTGACACACAATTACCAAGAGAAACGATAGCACTAGCCCTTGGAGCTTCAAATTTTCTCAATAGTAAGTGTTACTGTTTCGAAAGATCCCGCCACAACTGTTTTTGTCCCGGCCAGGCCGGACGCGGAGAAAACCAGGAGACTAGAATAAAGCGTATCTATATGACATAATTAGATGCGAATTATTAACCTTTGTTCTGATCCTTATAACAAGAACAAAGCCCTGAGGGCATTTTCAAATATTCCTTCATAACGACCAGACCAAAGCTCCAGTACTATTGCTTTCGACCAAGAAATATATATATATATATATATGTGTGTGTGTGTGTGTGTGTGTATGCATGCTTGTTATTGCTTAATTAACCACAAACAGAAACATTAAGAATTATTTGCTAGCCTAAGTGTTTAATATGGCAGTGGCAAAATACTCGGCTCTTGCTCTGATTGCGTTTCTGGTTTCTCCGATCATGGTGATGGTGATGGCAAATCAGTCATACGAAGTTGACTGGTCAATTGGAGTTGATTTCACTGATTTTGCTACTCAAAATACTTTCTTTGCTGGAGATGTATTAAGTGAGTGATCTAGAACTATGGCAGCTTATTAGCTTTATTATATACCAGATTCATTTGCTGCATTTCTCAACTTTTTCTCTGGAAACAGACCACCACATTTGAATGTTCCTATTTTGCCAAATGCAATACCGGATTAATTCCATAACTTTTGTGTTAATATCAATTATGGTGTCAATAATCCATTATGAACCAGACTGGATGAGAGTAGATGAACAATCGAATTTTGAAACGTTCAATTCTCGATATTATCCCTGATCTTTGTTAAATTTGCACAATATATGGTGGCATTCGGACTTTTTACCTAAGTTAGATCATTGTCTACTACTGTTAATTTGTCATCAATTTCCTTTGATGGAATAGGTATATATTACTTTATTTTGTTTAACAGACTAATTTGTACAAGCAAGTAACTTATGATTATATATATATTATTCATATCTTAATCGATGTTTTGTCTTCTTCTTTTTTTTTCTCAGATTTTCATTACGATAACGCTAATCAGAATTTTGTTTAACATACTAATTTGTTCGTGCAAGTAATAAGTTATGATTATATATTATTCAAATGTTAATTGATGTTTTGTCTTTTTGTTTTTTTGTTTTTTGTTTTTCCAGATTTTCATTACGATAGCGCTAGTCACAATTTGCTTATAGCAACAGATAGTGATGCATTTGATCAATGCCAGATGACACCGAACTTGGGTTTTTATAAAAGTGGCAATGAAGCATTAACCTTGGTTGAACCTGGAAACTATTATTTCATGTGTGAGTATAATTGCAAATCTGATGGCATGAAGATGTCAGTGTATGTGAACAATATGTAACAAATGCATGCCTCTGTGGAGAGGAATTTGTGACAAGTTGTGTCACGCTCCGATTTTCAAACAGAGTTAATAAATAAATAAACAAACATAGATACTTTAGGCGTGATGGTTCAGACATCAATATAAAATACCTGAAAACTTTTTTTAAAGAACAAGTAAACAAAGAAGCCCTAAATCCACAACGTCAATGTAGACTCATTCTTAAGGGTCATATATTATATTACACTAAGTTCATAAATTAAACTGAATCTACAATTCAATAAGTAAACAAACTCACCACACTCACTACACAAGCGGAAGACGAACAAGTTTCTAAACATATACGTGCAACAGCATAATACCTCTCAGCTCCAATCACGTTCACCCTAACCTACATGATAAACGTACCCCTACACCATCGAATATTGTACTGGGTTGCAAACAACAATCTCAGTAAACTTATGAAATCTCGTGTGAATAAACTCAAAACAACTAACAGAACACATGCTTAAACCATCTCAACCTAACAAAATCGATATACAATTATCACGATAATTAACATCAAGTTCATACCCTGCAGTAATATTCTTTCATAAGTTAATTCATGACTAAAACCTATATGCCTGACTCTCAACTTAGCAACTAATTATACAAGACTTCAACTAAAAAAAATCAAACTTAAGTAACGTTTTAAAACATTTAAAACCTCAATAATCCAAAATCGTCCTCCATTTATCTCAACCGAATAATTGTCACCTCAGTGATGTTTCAAAATCATTAAAATCTCAACAACCACTTCTCAAAAAAATTTAAAGCATTCATGATTTAAATCAAGTAAAAAGTAATCCCTGCATATGAATTAGTTTAGGAGATCGATCACATCAAAAGTACATCAAGCAAATCATAGTAATCTCTGCATATAAGTTAGTTCAGGAGATCACATTAAAATCAAATCAGTAGAAGTCACAGTAATCCTTGCTTATCGATTAGTTCAGGAGATTACATTAAAACCAATCAATTCAGAAAACAGTAATCTCTGCATATAATTTAGTTCAAGAGATTACGAAAGAAAATAAGCAATTCATTAATAGAAATAAACTAAAAATATCAATATACATTCATCTACTGATAACACCAAACACCACATCAACAAACTCAAACATCAACCACTCAACAATAATCCATATCCTTTTCATTATAATCATCACACAGATCACCACACTGGTAATCACCATACTGGTTCCGCCACACAGGTCCTACTGCATATAGACTATCACCATATTGGTCACCACTTTGGTTATCATCACTTCATATACAATTTCATCATTCTCAAAACAATAACAAAAACCTTTTTAAAAAATAATTTTCACACCTCAAACCATCAGCCAAAATCGTATATACTTCATTCAAAACTCAAAACTGGCAAAACCGTCTTTTCTTCCCAAGTCCATTTATTTCCCTCAGAATCACATTGTGCAATAGTAATGAACAAAACACGCAAAACATTTGACTATTGTTTAGCTTCTTGTTCAATCATGAGATTCACATTGCGTGATTTGTTATGTGGAAAAGATTATGTGTTTAAGGTCAGTCCAACACCTCATGACTTGCTCTTGTGTCTCTAACTCTTAACCTTGCCAGTCTTCTTTGCAAATTTGTGATTTAATTTGCTTCAAGTGAGTTTGTGTGGAAGAAGAAGAAGAGTAAAAATCTTGAAATGATCGTTTTAGCCCTTAAAGTGGGCTTTATGGTCATAGTTAACGTCCGATTTGGACAAAGCATGAGAGATTGGACACAGAAGACTAAAACTGAGAAGCTTGGGTGGTAAAAATTTTAAATTGAGAGTACAGGGGGTGAAATGATGACACCTCCAAACTTCAGGGGGGTAAAATGAAATTAACCTTAGACACACACACATGTACATAATTTATTTATTTTTGGTTAAAACAGGAGTCGGGAAGAGCAAAGTGCTCTCCCACCCCAAATTTATTGAAATAAAGATAATGTACAATCTAATAGGATGGCACAACAGCCAAACCCCTGGAGAACAATGTGAGTGACATCAAATTTAAACAATACAACTAACATAAAGAGAAAGGACAAATTAATGAAAACGAAAGTTAGGGAGACCAAGCTTATCTCGTCGACATTGGTCCTGAATGAAATGAGGAGGCTCGTCCCACCAAGTCAATGCAGACAATGATAAACCAATATTAGCAAGAGCATCTGCCACTTGATTACCTTCCCTGAAAATATGAGAAGATCGGAAGTGCATCTAAGATATGCGATGCAAACAATTACCCCATGCCACTGGTAAACGCCATGGAACAAGATGAGGATCTCGAAGAAAATTAAGCACAAGTGTTGAATCCACCTCAAGCCAAATATGCTTCCATTCCCTAACCCAAGAAAGCTCAATAGCTTGAATAACTGCCATGACCTCTGCATCAATAGAGCTAGGAATATCAAGGTTAGAAGCAAAAGCACCAAGGAATGAACAATGAAAATCTCAAAAAACTCCACCAAAACCCGCTCTCCCTGAAACACTTTGCCATTCACCATCAGTATTAATCCTAATCCAACCTAAGATAGGAGGGTGCCAATTAACTTCAGTAATCCTAGGAGCCGGTCGAGAACGACAATTTAATCCAAAATTCTTCAAGACTCAAAACTCTGTTAAAGAATTAGACATACAACCTGAGGCTAATTTGCTAGATGCCTTCATGTGCCCCATAATTAATTGACTTGCTGCATCAACAACAATGGTACAATTCTCATGCCTCATTTTATTCCTCACTTTCCAAATAAACCACAAGGTAGTGGTATAGCATATTAACCAAACCTCCCCGAGCTGTAGGCTACGTCCCACACACCCCCAATGCAATAAATCAATTAAGGTATGTGGCAGGTTACTTAGCTCAAATAAACAAGCCCATCTATTCCATAATGATGCCGCAAAAGAACAGTTCAAAAATATATGCAGTAGAGACTCTCTAGCCAAACCACCAAGAACACAACGAGAAGCCAAAGCAATCCCTCGACGCTGCAATAAATCCTCTGATAACACCCTACCTCGCAACACTTTCCAAGAATGAAGAGAAATACGAGGGATAATGAATGTAGACCATATAAGCTTGCCCCAATCCATGAGTGGAAGGCGTGGGCGAAGAAAATGGAATGCCTCTTTTGCTGTTAGCTCTCCGGAAGATGAAGGAACCCATATCAACTTATCAGGCATATCCAGAACTATAGAAATAGGAACATTATCAATTAACTTACATATGCCTAAAAAATGAAATTGAAGCAAAGAAGGAAAGTTCCATGCCCCATTATGAATATAGTCAGCTACCAAATCATCCTTAAGTGCAGACATACATGTATGAGATCCAAAAAAAATCCATGAGAGGTTTGCCCATGAAGTTATCATGCCAAAAAGAAACAGATCGTCCAGAGCCAATAATCCATTGTGTGTTCTCTTGGACCTGAGCCCAAAAGCGCTTAACACCCGGCCAAATAGAAGAACAAGCATAAGATCGACGCAAGACAGTATTACGCCAAAAGCAAGCTCGAAGGAAAGAACAACCTGTCGAAGTTGAGGAGAAAACCTCCCAACTCTTCTTGAGAATGAGGGAATGATTTAGAAAAACAAGTTGTTTTAATCCCAAGCCGCCTTCCTCCAGCGAAGTACAATATGTTCTCCAAGAAACTAAAGGAACTCCTCTCTTATCAATGGACCCAGACCAAAGAAAATTCCTACACCACACCTCCAATCTTCGCAATAAAGAGACAGGCCACTGATAAACTTGGAAGCTATATACAAGCATACTATGGAAAACAGATTTCAACAATTAGAGTCATCCTGCCATGGAGAGAAGGGAACCTGTCCAGCTAGATAGACGGACTTGAATTCTATCAACAATTGGTTGAAAATGAGATGCGCGGGGCTTACCTCGAAAAATAGGCACACCTAAGTAGGAGAATGGAACCTTCCCTATAGGAATACCCAAAGAAGTAGCAATAGAATGCCTTCGATAATGACTATGCTTGCTTAGAAAAACATGAGACTTAGCCTTATTAATTAGCTAGCCTGAATTATGCCCATACTCCTAAAAAAAAGACATAACCACATGCAAAGATTGATGATCACCACGACAGAATACAATCACGTCATCTGCAAACAAGACATGTGAAGGAGACAATACCCCTCGTGGAGATGATATTGGGCAGAACCTACCGCTATTTACAAGCATAGACAACCCCCTGCTCAAAACCTCCTCTGCTAAGCAGAAAAGAAGCGGCGATAATGGATCCCCCTACCGTACACCTCGTCCACATGAGAAGTAACCAACAGATCAGCCATTAACTAATAAGGAGAGCTTAGCAGAAGATAGGAGAACACACCCAATTAACAAAGATTGGGGTAAAACCAAAAGCCTCCAAAACACGAACAAGGAAATCCCAAGAAAGTGTATCAAAGGCCTTTGTTATATCCAACTTTATAGCTACATTCCCTCTGCGACATTTAGAATCCAACAAATTGATACACTCCGATGTTGTAACAATACAATCAGCAATATTATGTCCTGAAACAAAAGCATGCTGTTGTGGAGAAATTATTCTTGAAGCAATGGAAGCAAGTCGAAGAGACAAAATCTTTGGGATGATCTTGAAAACAAAATTAGCAAGTGCAATAGGCCGAAATTGCTTAATAGAATCTGCATGATCCACCTTTGGAATCAGAATAATAAGACTTGAATTAAAAGAGCCTGGTAAAGTACCATGTTGGAAGAAGAATAGAACTGCACTAGTTACATCAGTCCTAACATGCAATGAAAAATGCCCATTAAACCCGTCAGGACCAGGAGCACTATCTAGGTCCATACTCTTTCTTGCCAAGAGAATCTCCTCTGAAGAAGGAATAGCCGTGAGAGACACATTCTCATCATCAGTAACCATAGAAGGAATAACCCGACTGATAAGTCCAGTATCATGAGTATCTGCAGGGTTAGCAAAGAGGTCTGAATAATATTCAACTATATGATTTTGAATAGCAAGAGGATCCTTAAAAACCTGATCACCATCTCTAAGAAGAGTAATAGAGGATCGAGACCATTTAGCCCGACACATAGCATGAAAGAAAGATGTGTTACGATCACCCTCAGAAAGCCAACGCAAACGAGATTTTTCCTTCCAAAACAACTCTTGCAAACGTAAAGATTCTGACAAATTAGCCTGAAGCTCACTCTCCTTAGCAAAATCCGCATCAGAACCCCCAGTAGAAGATATACTTTGTTGAATAGAAACCAACTCAGCAAGGTCAAAGTCAACTTGCCTATGAACATCACCAAAAACTCGTAGTTTATGTTGCAAAATAGATAATGGACAACCATGCATGCTAACTGAGTCCCAATGTTGCTTGACAAAGGCATGAAACTCCCCATACTCCAACCACATCCTTCGAAATCTAAAGAAACTCTGACGAGCTCCAAAAGCATTAGAGAAAGACATAAGAAGTGGATTATGATCAGAACATAACCTGGGCAATGTACTACAATCAAAAGTATCCCAACTATCAATCCAAGACAAATTTGCAAGACATCTATCAAGTCTCTCTTCAACATTTCCTCTTATCCCATGTCTACGAACCCATGTGAATTCAGCCCCGTGTGTATCAACGTGAATAAGTTCACAGACATCAGACATAGCTTAGAACTCCTCACATGAACGTCTACAAACTAGAGCTCCACCCTTTTTCTAATGAGCCCCAAGAATGGCATTAAAGTCACCAAAAACAAGCCAAGGGCCAGAAACAAAGTTATCTTTAATATAAGCCAAGTCTGTCCATAAAAAAAGACGACCTTCCATAGATGTACGTGCATGAACGGGAGATAGAACACAATTGACTGAGTCCAAGTCAGTCCTTGAAACTATTGTAACCGAATGAAGAAGAGAAGGTTTTCACAAAACCCACAAGTTAGGGAGAGCTAAACCCCGTTCATTGGTACCAACTATTACTAAATTCAAAGAGCTCCAAAAGTTTAACGAAAGTGAATCCAAAGAAACAAATGGCTCAGAAATACATAATACATCTGGGTTATGATCCCGAACAAACTTCTTAAGAACATCTTGAGTGGGGTCATTAGCAATGCCCCGTAGATTCCAGTAAAGAACCTTCATTTAGAGACACCCTTAGTACGGCGCAAATAAGCCTCTCGGTTAGATGCCAAGGCTGCCTGACCTTCTAAGCTTTCTTTTGAGACTTGGACTGAACAACTGTAAACTCACCTTCCACCTCCTCATGTTCTGTCTCTTCAAACCAATTAGAGAGCGGTGTAAGAGAAGCAATAGCAGTCGTGGCTGTAAGAGAGCTGCCTTCCACCATCTCTAATGAATTCTCACAATTACATATATCCTCAGCAAATGCATTTTCTTGAGTAGCACCAGCATCACTTACATGCTCAACTGGAATGGAGCCTTCTATCTCAGCCAAAACAAGCTTATTTGTAGTAATTTGAGCACATGATTGGAGCAGCCCTGCAATCCCGTTTAGACCTTGCTTCGGGGATTGAAACAGACTATCAATCCTAATCTGAACCTCCGTGGACTGAGATTCACTACCAATCCTTTTCGAAACTCGCTCAGGGGATTGAAACAGACCTTCAGTTCCATTTTGAGCTTGCTCTACGAGTTGTACCCGTCCTTCTATCCCATTATGGTTGCTCCCTGGAGATTGAATCTGGCCAACAACTGCATTCTCCCATGAGGATTGAAGCTGTCTATCCCTCCCAACCTGATCAGTCATCTGATCAATCTCACATACTAGAGATTTTTGCAAAAATGAAGGTCCTTCAACATCATCAACCCTAGGGCTTAGAGAAGAATCCACAACAATTTCTTTACCTATTCACTGCTTAGGGACATAAACTTGAGATTCCACCCTCTTCCTCTCCTTCTTCGGATGACGCCGACGTGAGGGACCCCAACCAGTCCTTGGCTGTGTCTCATCTCTAGGTACAGTAGGCTTGACATATTTGCAATTTGAAACCTGATGCCCTACATTGCCACAATGAGAACACACATCTGGTAGCTTTTCATATTCTACTCCTTGCACAAACGTTTCTCCACTCTTACGCTTGATCACTATCTCCAATGGAAGTTCGGCAGAGAGGTCAACGTCCACCAAAATCCTAGCAAAAAGGCCATACTTGCGATCCAAAGTATTAGGGTCAATTTTCACTGGGACTCCAATTCCATTGGCAATCTCGTAGAGAGTTCGAGCTTCCCAAAATTCCAATCCCAAAACCTTACCCACACCTGAGAGTTCGTGTTTTTCTGATTGGATGGTGAGAAGTTAGGCACCCACCTCATAAATCTCATTGTGCCAAGCTTGAGTGCAATAGCGCCTTTCGCCCAAACCCTAGCAAGCGAATCATCGGAGGCAAATCTGAACATGTAATATCCCTTTCCCATGGGAATAAGCTTCCATCTTCCAATATCACCCCAAAGGAGAACTAGTTTGCGCTGTAGATCAGTAGGGGAGTAGGGTTTATCCCCTGCAACCAATGGGCATGTGTTTACATTTATCAAGTCCCGATTGATGGCTAGGTTTACCAATTAAAAAACAAAAACAAAAAAAGAACAACCACCTCATCAACAAACAAGGGTAAACCTAGCAGTGGTTGGAACATTGATGGAACCATAAAGGCTAGCAGGCATCATTTTCCCTTTTTTCATACTCCTAGCCATTAGTGGCCATGCAAACGGTCGTCCACCACGTGGTCGAAGGGTTAGGAGCATTGTTTATTATCTTCGACGCCTTGTCGCGATGTGACAAATGGGCAGTACCGCTGCATCCTACTCGTTCAACATAGACCAAGTTGTACAAGTGGAGCACCTCCGCCACGGTAGGAAATTCGCAGCCAGAGAGCTTCTACAGAGCAGTTGTCGCCAACAGAATTATCCGCATGTTGACTGAAATCTGCTCGAAGGCAAGTTTTAACTCGCAAAGCATGTACTGAAAGCTTGAGACCAAAGGAAGTTTTATCCTATGTAGAGCAGACTCATGCACAGCGGCAGGCCCGTCAGGAAGGTCGGTAGGATGCTTATTAGCCGCCAATGGCCGAAGATGCACCAAGCACTTTGTAAGTCTTCTTCATCTTATAAATTTTGGGCCACGTCATGGATTTCCCAATTTTATCCACCCTAACGCCATCTGGCAATGCCCATGTAGACCCTCCACTTGTAACCCCTTCCGCCTCATCGCAGGAATTGCCCTCCCCGTGATGGGAAACACTAACACTAGTGTTACTCTGGAAGCACTCCATCTGTTGATGCCTAATTATTGTCCTCCCATGTCGCGAAACGCTCGTGTTAGTCTAGGTTCCACAGAGTAAAATATGGTTTGCAATGGCGTTTTGTCAAGAGGTTCAGGCAGTGAGATTCCTGCAACGATAAAACGAGGCAACGAATCAATGAAAACGCGGTCCATAGTGTCAAGTGACACGTCAAACCTTGACTGCTCACTGCTTGAAATCTCTATGACGTTAGGCATCCCTCAGAAATACTCTAAAACCCAAGTTAACAATCATAGTTAGATCTAACCTACCCCTTTGCTAACAATCCCTCAAGAGCGCATGAAGAACAAAGACTTGAAACCCATAAAAGAAAAAATCAGATTCATGCATATCCTACCTCTTCACCCTTTTTTCCTCAATCAAAACCTGAAATGAGAGCACCCACATCGGCGTATCCCACATCTCTCTCACCATTCTAACCAATTAACCATCTTATACACAATCAACAAAAAACAAAGAAAGAAAACTAGCAAAAGGCACAGAGGAACCAACTTGCAACAAACCGCAAAAGCAATCAAGGATCACGAACACAGAGCCATAGACCAAGGACTCCACTCAAAGAGCCGGTCTTAGGATTCTTTATCCCTCCTTAAAGATTTCTACGAAAGCTCTCTCTCTGTCTCAAAGCACAAAGACGAGTGAACTTTTTGAAAACTAGGTTGAGTGTGAAAGGTGAAGTCGAGTTCCCCGCTGAAGTATGAAACCCTCTGCCATATCAAAACCGTGGAAGCAAAAAACCGCTCTTCACCAAATCATGACACGTGTGTCACTACCCCATTATTACTTAGATTAGGCTTGTGGAGGAAAAAATATCTTGTCGAGGAGGGGGTATCTTGTCGAAGAGAAGATATCTCGTCGAGAAGAAAATTTCTTGTTGAGGAGAGAACATCTTGTCAAGGAGGAGATATCTCGTTAAGAAAGAGATATATCGTCGATGAATATTTCAATAAGATGAAACCATTTAAGGAAGATCTAAGTAAGGAGGGATTTCCTCAAGGAAATCCGAGTGAGGGACAATACCTTCGAGGCACAATATCTTTGAGGAAGAATCTTCTTAAGGTGGACATGATAAGGCGGACCGGTCAACAGAGTTGGTCAGCTCATCCGCATCAGTAGCAAGTAAACAATACTTTCCCACATCGTCTTGAGGGTGGTATCACGAATCCACTAACGCATGACTTACGGACAAAACACACCACTATCCTCACTAGTTGATATTCGCTAAACCTGATCTATAAATACTTGGTAAAGTGAACATTTCTGGTAAGCCACACATTTCATTTACCCCATATACTACTCAAACTATTACTGACTTAGGCGTTAAAGTATTTTGCAGGTACCTTCCTTTCTTGTTTCGACTCGACTTGCTTGTACCGACCCAAATTCAGAGAACGAGCGTGAAGAAATTAGCCGCAAAGCTTTCACTCACTCCAATCAGGAAAAGTGGGTGGGAAATCTTCAGCTGAATTTTTCAGCACCAACATGGCATGATGTAGATATCTTTAGCAAAAATGAGAACTACCATTCCCGTCAATTTGGCTCTTGGTCACTCTTGGATCGTTCACATTTGTTAGCGTGGGGAAGTCGGAGCCTTTAGGAAATTTCTTTTGGTTGTTCACTTTACGTTTTCCTTCATAAAATAAACAAATCGTAAGATATCAATTTGTTTACTAGAGATTGGAGATTAGAGGCGCAACGTTATTAACGAAAATTAATATTTTAGTGAAGTGTTTGACCTCAAAAACGAGTTTGGATTTCTATATTAGAGATCGGAGATTAGAGATTAGAGATCATATTAACTCGGCGGGAGGCAATATTACATTCTTTCTGATGTACGTTGATGGTGCCAATTAAGCTATGAACAACTGAGAATAAAGAGCCAGAAGGGAATCTGAATTTACGGCACTAACCATCACTGTTTCGAAAGATCCCGCCAAAACTGTTTTTGACCGGGCCCAGCCGGACGCGGAGAAAACCAAGCAGAGACTTGAATAAAGCGAATCTATATGACATAATCAGATGCGAATTATTGACCTTTGTTCTGAACTTCTGATCATTATATGATTATAACAAGAACAAAGCCCTGAAGGCATCTTCAAATATTCATTCACAACGACCAGACCAAAGCTCCACTATTGCTTTCGACCAAGAAAGGACAGACCTATATATATGCATGCTTGTTATTGCTTAATTAGCCACAAACAGAAACATTAAGACTTATTTGCTAGCCCAATTGTTTAATATGGCAGTGGCACAATACTCGGCTCTTGCTCTGATTGCGTTTCTGGTTTCTCCGATCATGGTGATGGTGATGGTGATGGCAAATTCATACGAAGTTGACTGGGCAACTGGAGTTGATTTCGCTGAGTTTGCTACTCAGAACACTTTCTTTGCTGGAGATGTATTGAGTGAGTGATCTAGAGCTTTGGCAGCTTAGCTTTATTATATACCAGATTCATTTGCTGCATTTCTCAACTTTTTCTCTGGAAACAGACCCACCACATTTGAATGTTCCTATGTATTACCCGATTCCACCACTATCAATAATCCATTATGAACCTGACTGGATGAGACTGAAAATAGTTCGAATTTCAAAACATTCAATCCTCGATATTATCCCCATTCTTTGTTAAAATTGCACAGTAGATGGTGGCATTTGGAGGTTTTAGCTAGGCTAGATCAATTAGTTTGTCATCAATTTCCTGTGATTGAATAATGTATTACTTTATTGTGTTTAACATTGTTTGTGCAAGTAAGTCATATATAATTATATGTTTTTCAGATCTTAATCGATGTTTTGTCTTGTTTCTCAGATTTTCATTATGATAGTGTTCACAACAATGTGGTTATAGCAACCGATGGTGATCAATTTGATCAATGCGAGATGGAACCGAACTTGGGTTATTATCAAAGTGGCAATGAAGCATTTACCTTGGGTGAAGCTGGATACTATTATTTCATGTGCGGTTATCACTGCAAATCTGATGGCATGAAAATGTCAGTGTTTGTGCACTAGCTAGATATTTGTAACAAATGCATGCCTGTGAGATCTCAGAATTTCCGCTTTGTATTTAAATAGAAAAAATAATTTTGAGCTACTTTTGCTTGTTAAAGTCTTTTAATTTTCAGAATTACAATTTTTTCAAAATTTGTCTTTCGAGCCTGTAGAGTTACGAGTTCATAGGAATTTTCGGATATCCGAGCTATTTTTAATGATCTTTGGAAGTTGGTATTATCCAAGAATTAATTAAAAATAGATTTATAAGGCTGTTAATCTGGAGCGTCCATTTTAATCACCGCAAGATCTAGACCGTCAGATTAAACTATAAATAAGCTTGGATCAGCTTGAGAAGCATCAGATTGCAATCCCAGACCGACCCATTTTGCAGGCAGCGACACGACCCAACGATTTCTTCACTTTCCGGCCACCGCCTTAAGTCGCACCGGCGTCGTTAGCTTCGTCTTGACGACGGGAAGAGGAGACCGGTCCTCCCTTCTCCGAACTAGCAGAAACGGCGGCAGGAAGAAGCCCGAAAGCTTCTCGGGTTCTCCGACCTAGTTTCTGACTCCGGCCACTACCACAAGCGAGACCGGTGGCGGTAGCTTCGTCTTGGCGAGGTGAAGAAGCCTGTGGTATCTCCTTGTCCATCCATCAACTTGAGAGAGAGAGAATCGAAGAGGGAGAAAGTTCTACGTTTTCCGGCGACCTTCGATTTCAACTTTGGTATGAAAGTTGGTCAGTTCGTCGAGCTGTACATGCTTCTATACTTGAATTCGAGTTTTGGTTGAGAATTGGAGATTTTGAAGCTTTGGGCCGTCACGGCCACCGTGTGCAGCTACGGTGGTGGTTGGGCTGGTTGATTTCCAGCTTCTATTTGCATACTGAACTTGAATTGATATTCTGTTATGCTTGAATGGGTTTGTGATGGAAATCAACGAAGATTTGGCTGCAGAACAGAGTATATGAAATTCTAGAATTGGTCGATTGAGTTTGTGTGCAGCTACTGTGTTTGTTGAACTGTTGTTTGTGAAGCCTATTGTTATAGATTGTATTAATTTTGGAGTCACAGTTTAATTGGGACAGAAATGGAGAAATTGAGTGGAAAGCCAGAATTATATAGAATTGAATTGATTTTGGGGAAGTATGGAAGAATAGGAAATAAGGATTTGGGTGTCCTTAGTACATTGAGGGATTTGGTCAATACGAGGATTAATTGTGTTAACAATCTCCAAAGCAGTAGGGTATGGATTTCAGAAATGCGAGTCGCAGTGTTACTAACTCTGAGGAACATTGCAGTTAAAGCCTAAAAGTCAAGATATGGTCTTTTGGGGAACCTTTTCTATTAAGTTGATAAATAGATTATTAATTGAAATCGGTAATTTGTTTGACATTGGTTGATTAAATCTTGAATGTTATCGCTTTATATAAAAGCATGTGTTATAACGATTGCGATGTCATTCATGATACATATGCATTGGGAAATGTGCATATAGAATTGTAAAAAGAGTTTGGAAGGATATGTGGAATCCAAATGGATTATGGGAAATGAATGTTTTTGTGTAGTTGAGCTTGACTGGTCTGATCAAATTTCAGGTGAGCTAATAAAGCTGTACGATTTTTGTAATCTAGGTTAAGCAAGATGACTAGCAAAATGGGAAAGTTGATTGAATTGTTACAGGGAGTTAGATCATGTACTGTACTTACATGTGAGTTTGCAAGCATAATTAGCTATAATGAACCACGCTCATTGTACCGCCAGAGGTACCGACTCTCACCAAAGGAGTGACCTGTGAAGGCACAGCCAGGCGGGCTACCGCCTGAGCCCCGGATCGCCCCCAGATCACCGCTGACGCGCCGCCACGCGCAGCGCCAAGATAGCATCAGAAGCTCCAGACGCTGGGAATCGAAGCATATCAGTCCCACATCGAAAACAAGAAGAAGATCAACCTTCTCCTCACCTATAAAAGGTTATCTCCTCTCTCCTCATTAATTACGCATTTACTACTCATTTATTGTTATGCTGCCTATATGCATTGACTGACTTAGACATCGGAGAAGTGAAGACCGCCCAACGCGGTCTCCCTCTGACACCCTGTCTCTCGTGTGACAGCTAGCGGAGGCCATCAAATCCTCAAAGTAGCGGTCCGCCCACCGGACCCGCGTTAAACGAAAGATCGGCTACCGCCGGACTTTGAGCATTAACATTGGCGCTGTCTGTGGGAACCCTTGAACCAAAGGTCATCCCGCCACAATCACCATGACTAACGGTAGCGGGGGAAACGCTGAAGAGCAGGCAGACCAGTCAGCCATTCCCCAACCTACCAACCCGGTGGTAAACGTCAACCGCACACTATTCAGCACCCCGATAAACCCTGGCTGTGAGACAAACCCAAGTAGCAGCCGCCCACCAGGCCAAGACCTCACCTCTCTATATGAGCTGGCACTGGCGGATCTTCATACCACAAATAGAGAACGTGAACAAGAGCGCAAAGAAAAGGCCGAGGCCCAAAAGCAGGTGGCCACGTTGGTATCACGTTTTGATGAACTAAGAAGAACGCTGGAGGCAACCGCCAATCCGGCACGGAACGAACAATCACGGAGCACCAGGCACAGCCGACCTAGTATCGGTGCATTGATACCAACACCAGTAGTGCATATGCAGGTCCCGCTGGACCCACCAGAGCTATTGGGAATGGGACCGCCCCCCGTGCCCGAGTTAATGTTAGAGCAGGAGGCAGAATCATCGCTGCAACCCCACCGCTCGAGACCAAGGGCAAGAATCGAGGGAAACCCACCCGCTCCCAGGCGAGGATCAATCCAGCGGAGTGCTCGGCCAGGCCCCGCCGGCGATGCAACTGTTCAAATACTGGAAAGGATGCAGCAGTTGGAGCAAAGGTTAATCCGAGTGGAACCAAGCACCCCAGCGCCAATTTCAAATCCACTTTTCGCGTCCAGACCAGGACCATTCACTGCTGCAATTCTGCAGGCTGTCAGACCGGCGTACGCAAAGACTCCAAAAATGTCACATTACAGCGGTAAGACTGACCCCTTCGTCCATATGGACACCTTCAAGAAGGTCACCAACAACAAAGGATTCGATGATGCCACCCTATGCCACTTGTTCAGCGAAACGCTGGACAATGAGGCAATAAATTGGTTCTTCGAATGCCTGCCGGGATCCATTGACTCATTCCAGGCATTGTCACACGCTTTCCTTTCTCGGTTCATCCTATTGTCTGCCGGACACCACAATACAAGCCAACTGTTCAACGTCAAGCAGGATACGGAGGAAACACTCAAGGCGTTCGTCACAAGGCAAGGTGGCGGGCGGCGGCATCTCAGTGCAGCGATCTTGATAAAACAATGGTTTCGGTGGCTTTTAAGCAAGGACTCCTCAAGGGGCCATTCCTCTATCACCACAACTACAATCATCCAAATGCGGTATACGACCACCTCATGAGTGAGGTGGTCATTCATGCCCAAGCAGAATTCATCACATATGGAGAAACCCCACCGCCACCAGCAACACTAGCAAAATCAACACAACCCTCCTCCAGTCAGCAGGGGACCGTTAACAAAACCCCCAACACACCGCCAACTGACAAAAAGAGGGAGTGGCAGCAGGGCCAGTACCAGAACAAGCGGCAGAAGGACCAACACTACAAGGGAAACCGCCCATCCCATGGGGACAACAGCAACAAACAGACGGAGTCCTCTCAGTGGTATGCAGTATTTACGGTCCTCACAGCCTCGTATGAGGAAATATACAATCAGTGCAAGGATCAGATCCCACCGCCGCCCCCAGGAAGATACCCAAAAGCGGGCAAACCAAGAAACACCGGCAGGTGGTGCAAATACCATGAGAACAGCGGTCACAATACCAACAGCTGTAATGCTCTCAAAACGGTCATTGAGACCTTGTACTGTGATGGCAAGATGGAGCAATTCAAGGTGCGCCAACCGCCACCTGTGATCACCGACATTGAGCCCTTAGGCCGCATCAACACCATCGACGGGGGTGCTCCAATCACCAACATGTCTCACAGGGAAAGAAAGAGTTATGCACGAGCTAATCACCCAAAGGAAGTCTGCAACATCCGCTACGAAAGATCTGCAAAACTCCCAAAGTCTGGTTGGGAGCCCATTACCTTCTCAGAGGAGAAGGAACGCAGAGTACATCTGCCCCATGATGACCCATTCTTGATCGACGCCATTCTCGGCAAAATGCCAGTCGGAAGGATCTTGGTAGATAGCGGATCCGCTGTCAACGTCATATTCAGTGGTTGTTACAACGACCTTAAGCGAAACAAAAAACTACTCCAAGATCATGAACCACTGCTCAGCTTCTCCGGTGACGTCACGCAACCGCTGGGTTCTGACAATATATTTGCTAGTTATCGGTACTTGTCCATGTATGCGGAGATACATACGGAGTTCATAATTGTCGATTGTTTCAGCTCATATAACGCCATCATTGGTCGGCCATCACTCAACAAACTCAAGTGTATCATCGCTGGATACATGCTGCTCATGAAGTTCCCCACACCCAAAGGCACAGGCTGTGTCAGGGGAAGTCAGCAGTTGGCACGCGAATGTTATTCAACTACTATAGCACGATCAACCCGCAGCCATGAGATCCTAGCGGTAGGGAGTCAGGTACCGCCACTAAATATCTTTGAGGATCCCAGGGATGACGAAAAGAAGTACGTAAAGAAGGAGGCGGTCAACCCAGAAACATCATTAAAGGTTGTCAGCATCTCTGACGAGCACCCTGAGCGGACAGTCCGCATAGGCGCTCAATTAGACCCAGAGCTGGCGGCGAAACTCACTCAGTTCCTACGTGACAACGCTACAGTCTTTGCCTGGTCATATGCAGACATGCCAGGTATCTCCCCTGAAATCATCACGCACAAGCTGAGCATCAAACCATCCTTCTATCCCATCAAGCAGAAGCGCAGAGCCTTCGACAAAGAGAAATACCGTGCTATAGGAGAAGAAGTTGCCAAGCTGCAGAGCATTGGGTTCATCCGCCAAGTCATCTATCCCCAGTGAATTTCCAACCTGGTTTTGGTCAAAAAGGCTAGCGGCAGGTGGCGGATGTGTGTCGACTTCAAAAATCTTAACAAGGCATGCCCAAAAGATAGTTTTCCACTACCCCGCATTGATCAACTGGTTGATGCAACCACTGGACACGAGCTCCTCAGCATGATGGATGCTTTCTCTGGCTATAATCAGATCAGGATGCATCCCGGCGACCGGGAATGCACCACCTTCACCACCGACAAAGGCCTGTATTGTTACAATGTTATGCCTTTCGGTCTGAAGAACGCAGGAGCAACTTATCAACGACTAATGAAAGCCATGTTCGCGGAACATCTGGGCAAAATAATCGAGGTCTACGTAGACGACATGTTGGTCAAGAGTATAAAAGCCAGCGGACATGTGGCAAATCTCAAAATAATAATAACCATCCTCTTAGCCTACGGTATGCGCCTCAACCCAGAAAAATGTTTCTTTGGAGTCACCGCCAGCAAATTTCTGGGTTACATTGTCAGTGAACGAAGCATCGAGGCTAACCCTGACAAGGTGCAAGCCATCCTCGACTTGAAGGACCCAGAATGGAAGGTGCACGTCCAAAGCCTCCAGGGCAAGCTAACCGCCCTGTCTCGATTCATCTCCAGACTGACCGACAAGTGCGCCTCATCTTTCAAAGTCCTTAAAACAACCCACAAGAAAGTCATCGACTGGAACCCAGAGTGCCAGGCTGCGTTCCAGGGCTTGAAGGAGTACCTGGCGGCAGTTCCACTCTTTTCCATTCCTGTGCAAGGCGAGACACTGTACATATACCTAGCGGTATCGCAATCAGCGGTAAGCTGCGCCATCGTCCGGCGGGAGACCCAGGACGAACTCCCAGTGTTCTATGCCGGCAAAGGCATGAGCGGAGCGGAAACACGGTATCCTCCCTTGGAGCAACTTGCTCTCGCACTCATCGTTGCCGCCAGACACCTCCGCCAGTACTTCCAAGCCCACACAATCCATGTGCTAACCAATCAACCGCTGAGACAAGTAATGCAGAACTCTGAACATTCGGGGCGCCTCAACAAGTGGGCCATTGAGCTCAGTGAGTTTGACATCAATTACAAACCAAGAACCGCCATGAAGGGCCAGGCGGTGGCAGACTTCATTGCTGAGCTCACCGAGCGTCAATCCAAAACCTATGCACCACCCGCAACGGAAATGGTGACCGCTGAAAAGCCAGCTCCCCAGCAGTCAGACTGGAACCTGCATGTGGACGGCTCCGCTAGCTCCAAGGCCAGCGGCGCCAGAGTCATCTTGACAGGTTTTGGGGGGCTGAATGAGGAGTACGCGTTGAAATTCAACTTCAAGGCTTCCAACAATATGGCGGAGTATGAAGCACTCATTGCCGGCCTACTTCTGGCCATCGATTCAGGGGCCGACAGTGTCAACATATTCAGCGACTCTCAGTTAGTCGTTAACCAGGTCAACGACAGCTTTCAGGCCAAGGACCAGCAGTTGGCAGCATACTTATGGTACGTCAGGACACTGCTTAAAAAATTCAAATTTAACACCATCACACAAATCCCCAGGGAAAAGAACGCCAAGGCTGATTCACTAGCAAGACTAGCAACCGCCCAGCCACACCAGAGTCCAGTGGACACAAGAGTAGTGTGTCTCGACAGGCCAAGTATCACAAAAACCCTGGCGGAGATCTTCAACATTGAGGTCAATCCTAGCTGGATGGACGAGATTATCAAGTACAAACGCAACGGGACATTGCCAGAGGACAAAGTCAGTGCGCGACAACTCAAGCGGAGAGCAACTCGCTACAACATCCAAAACAGCAAACTTTACCGCCAGGGATTCACTCACCCCAACCTCCGCTGTCTAACCCCAGAAGAAGGAAAAGTCGTGCTGGCAACAGTACACGGCGGAGAATGTGGAAACCACTCGGGCGCGAGATCCTTAGCCAATCGCACAATGCGACAGGGCTACTTCTGGCCTACACTAGGTGACGACGCCCGGCAGATTTCGAAATCTTGTCACAAATGCCAACAATATGCTGATCTTCCACATGCCCCGGCGGAACCACTGTCGGTCATCATCGGTCCATGGATTCACTCCACGTGGAGCCTGGACTTGATGGGAAAATTCCAAACCACAAAGGGCCAGTTCAAATACATCATTGTTGTTATCGACTACAACAGCAAATGGATAGAAGCGGAGCCCCTAACGGCAATAACTACCGCCAAAGTAATCCACTTCCTCTGGAAGAACATCTACTATCGCTATGGTGTCCCGCATACAATCATTACAGACAACGGCACACAGTTCAATAACAAGGAACTCATCTCTTTCACCACCAACCTCGGTATCAAGATGCATTTTGCATCCGTAACTGACCCCCAAACCAACGGCCAGGTCGAAGCGGCAAACAAGATAATCAAGAAGCTGTTACAGAAGAAACTCGACAAGGCCAAGGGTTTGTGGGCGGAGAAACTCCCGGAAGTTCTATGGGCCATCAAAACGACCCCAACTTCCGCCACTGGTGAAACCCCCTTTTGTATGATGTTCGGAACTGAGGCCGTCCTGCCTATCGAGGTAACTTAACCAACCGCTAGGGTCGAAGGCTACTGCCCCGAGACCAACAGCGACGGCGTCAACCTTGACAGGGATCTCCTAGAGGAAAAAAGACATAAAGCCCAGAACAAGCAACGGATATCGTGTCCAACGGGTATCGCGTCCTAGAGGAAAAACGACATAAAGCCCAGAACAAGCAACGGGTATCGCGTTTCTACAACGCCAGGGTCAAAACCCGCAACCTCCAACTGGGGGACTGGGTAATGAAGGAAGTCATACCACCGCCAACAAAACTCCGCCCAACTTGGGAAGGTCCATACAAAATTGTAGAAGTCGTTATCACAGGCACCTTCTACTTAATGGACAAGGATGGCGTCACAACGACCCACCCTTGGAATACCGAACACCTTCGATATTACTACAAATAGTCATGCCGCTACCCAAGAGCATCTTGACTTAGCTAAATTTTTGTTCAATATTTAGCTAAGGGAAGCTACCCAGCGGGTACGACCCCGCTTTTGTAAACGCTGGTCGGGCAGCTATCAATGAAACAAGGAATTATTCAAACCATTGTTACCAAGTCTAGCACTAGGGGCAACTGGCAACGCCAGTCAGCGGACCACGTCCGCTACATTGTGTAATTGGACCAATTTTAATTCCTTTAATGTTTCATTCGTTGGCAAAAACAACTGTCAAAACTCTAGCGGTACAGACATCATCACAAAAAACCAAATTCCGAAATTTCATATATTTAGGGCTGGGGTTCCCCACCCAAAAGAGTTAATTACATCAAACAGTTACGCCTCAGTGGCTACAAAAAATATTTTAACTTCCATCTCAGGGATTAGCGGATTGGCGGGGTTGGCTCCGCTACCTTCAACATCTCCACCTGCGGCATGCGGCGGATGTAGACTGCTTGTTTGGTCGGACCCTGGAGCAGTAGGACTTGGGGTCTCTATTGTACCATCCGCCAGGGTATGGGCCACCAAGAACCCAGCACGGGACACCTCCGACTGGGTAGGAGGAGTCCGCTGAGAGTCATCCTCCTGGAATCCGCCACTCTCCCCACTACCCTAGCAGGCACCTTCAACCTGAGCAGGGGCAGTACTTTTTGCCTGCAGAGCATCCTTCGCTGGCGGCACGACAGGCATCGACGCCTTCGCCCAGTCAATGGCGCCTTTCTGCTTCAGCATCTCCACATTGGCTAAGGCACCGGCCTTCGCCGCCTCAGTCAGCGCCTTCTTATATTCCGCCGACTGTTTGAATGACTCCACAGCAGAGGCTGCAGCACGACTCCCCTCAGCCCCCAGGCGAGCAACTTCAACCTCTAACCGTTTAACCTCGGCCAGCCTGGCTGCAGACTCCCGCTGAAGGATCTCAACCTCTATATCTTTGGCAGCCACCCGATCTTGCAGCAGGGACATATCTTGCTCCAACTTGGAGAATTGTTCGTTCCGTTCCAGGTCCCGCTCAATGGCGACGGCCAACTTGCCACGGGCATTTGCTGCATCACAGTCGGCCTTTGTTAGGCGTCGCTCCACATCAGCCAACCTGTCCTTGGCCTCCCTCAAGTCCTTCTGCAAGCCCGCCACCTCCTCCCTGAGCTCCTGCTCAACCCAGGGCTGTTTCGACGCCGCCAGAAACATCTCGTGCAGCCCAACAGAGATGTGCCCAAATGCCATGCTGAAGGGCGATTGGTCAACGGCGGTCGACCGTACAATCCCCTCCAGGCCGCCGAACCCCAGCCGCTCGTAAAGGTGATAAAGAAACTCCCGCTCACCGTCATTTAGGAACTCGGCGTACGCGGAAAATGAGACTAGGTTGCTCGTGGCCGCCTCTTTCACCACGTCCGCAGGAACCTTGGGCGGAGCCTGTCGTGCCTTCTTCTGCTGGCGGGCCCCAGTGATCTCCACGACATCCTCCTCTTCCCTGCCAGAGTCATTTTGACGGCGTTTTCGCTGAAGCACCTGTGTGCTTCCAGCCGGAGTAGGCCTCGAAACCCTCGTCGGCGGCTCCAACCCCGTAATGGTGACGTCCTCTGCTGGGCGCACTATTTTCTTGTGCACCCCTCGCCGGGTGGCCGGCGCTCTCTCTTTCTGCGGCACCGCCTCGCTTGCCGCACCGGTCCCCGCCTGAACAGCAGGCAGCCCGTCACCACCAAGATAGGAGTGGTGCGGCATGGATAGCACCCTCGGACGGGCTTAGCGCCAGCGTTTCCGGGTTCACAACCGTCTGCTAAGCCACCAGCCCGGAAGCGTACATGGTCTCTAGGAAGTTGTCGATCTCAGTGCGGTCCATGGCTTTCGCAAAGGCGTCACGGCTCGCTTTGTTACCCGGCGGAGTTTCTACAAAAAAAAAAAAAAAAAAAACAACAACAAACCGGTCAGCATGGAACAATCTCATCAGAGGTGCGGTATGGCGGAGAGTGCTTACCAACGGAACGAGTCAGTTGTTGATCGACCAACAACTCCCAGCCAGTAAGGAGACGAAAATCCAGCAAGTTGCGATTCCGCCAGCAACCTCTTATACGTGCCACGCGGTACTCCTCTTCGCAAGTCAGGTTATAGCGCAACCCCGCTGCACAAAAAAAATGGGGGTCATTGTCAATACAAAGTACAAGGCTGTATATATATATAAAAAAAAAACCCCTCCAGTCATGTTCAACGGAGACTGACAAATAACCTCAGATAGGCTGAAACTCCGACTTAATCCTAAACGTCGGCTCCCCCTCGTTGGACCCCGTTTGGTATTCCCACCCCGTCGTGGCAACACAGAAGGTCCCCCGCCAATAGGACATGGAATCTCTCAGGTTCTCGATCAGCTTTGGCGCTCCCTCGCGGCGACTCAGGTTTACCTGCCCTCTGCAACCTTGGCTCTTCACATACACCAGTTCGTAGAAGTGCAGCACCTCCGCCACAGTCGGTCCCTCGCAACCCGACAACCGCCATAGCGAGTTCAGTACCAGCATCAACCTCCACATGTTGGGCAGATTTGCCCAAAGGCAATGCCAAACTCGCACACCAAAATTTGGAGGTTTGGTACCAGCGGGAAAGTCACTCCATGGCGGAATATCGCCTCGTGCACGGCGGCAAACCCCGCTGGAAGAATCGAGGCTTTCTCCTCCACCGTCGGCGGACACAACTTCACTACGCCTGGCAACCGAAACATCCGCTTCAGCCGGTTGATGGCGACAACAGTCATCCTACCTCCCGCCTCATCAACAGCGGTGCCGTCCTGGAGGACCCACGCTGACTCAGCATCCTCCCCCGCCACCTCTCCCCCGTCAGCGGAACCACTGGCAGCACTATTACTCGCCAACCACTCATCACGCATATTTTGGGCAGCGGCGGCCTCCCCTGCCCTAGAACTCTCTGGACCCGAAGCACGACCCATGGATACGTCCCAAGGTATGGTTTGTAGCGGCTCAACCTCTAGCGGTTCTGGCAGTGAGGTTCCTGCACGGGCAAACGGACGCAACGAGTCAATAAAAATTATATCCGCCGCGCTGAACGACACTTCGGACCCGGAATCCTCACTGCTTGAAATCTCTATGACGTCGGCCATCCCAAACCCTAAAACCCAAATCAGTCAGCTCACACAAGATTTAACTTATCCCTTTTATCAGTTATACCCAAGAACGTCAAGAACAGTCACCCAGAAAATGCCAAAACAAGAACAAACACACTCAACCCAGATTCGACCATCTAGCAAATCCCTAAGCCCTAACTCTGTCAAACACCATAACCCAACCCCAATACTCTCACTTTGCACCCTCAGGACACATCAAGGAAGAACATATCACACAAAAAAATATACCCAAAACCCAGAAACTGGCAATATCAAAAATCCAATGAAACAGGGATAAGGTTCAGAGTACCAACCTTAATGATGGAATCTCTGGTGAGATCGTGAGCGCTTATCCTCGAGGTAGGAGGCCGTCGTCCCTCCGGTATGATAACTCCATGAAATTTCCGCAGTTTTCTTCTCGAATCTCAGACGAACAGAGCTTGAAGACGAGGAATGGAGTTTGAAGCTTTAGCAAAGTGTCAAATCTCGCTAACTTCCCCCCCCCCCCTCTTTTATGTCAACTTCAAACAGTTCTAGGCCGTCCACTGAAAAACGACATCAAATACCAGCCATACACGTGTCCTACGACTCCACTTACTCTCCGGATTAACCGAGGCGTCGTCTCGGTTACAAAATCCATCATTACTTTGTATTAATGGTAGGGAGACGGCTAGGCGGAGGAGATACGCCTCCACACGCTAACCCTCTATGAATTAACCACGTGTCGACCACCATCAGACGAAGTGTCTGATGGAAGTCACCACTTGGGAAGAAAACGCCTATCGTCGGAAGTATCCGCTGAGCGAAACCCCGCTAGCGGGACTTACCACTTGTCACCTTCCAAGTGTCGACGTCCCAGCTGAGCGAAACCCCGCTAGCGGAACTTACCACTTGTCACCTTCCAAGTGTCGAAGTCCCCGCCGAGCGAAACCCCGCTAGCTGAACTTACCACTTGTCACCTTCCAAGTGTCGAAGTCCCCGCCGAGCGAAACCCCGCTAGCGGAACTTCTCACTTGTCACCCTCTAAGTGTCGAAGTCCCCTCTGAGTGAAACCCCGCTGGCGGAACTTCTCACTTGTCACCCTCCAAGTGTCGAAGTCCCCGCTGAGCGAAACCCCGCTAGCGGAACTTCTCACTTGTCACCTTCCAAGTGTCGAAGTCTCCGATGAGCGAATCCCCGCTAGCGGAACTTCTCACTTGTCACCTTCCTAGTGTCGAAGTCTCCGATGAGCGAATCCCCGCTAGCGGAACTTCCACTCGTCAACTTGCAAGAGAGGCAGCCTCTGCTACACGCAACACTGCCGGCAGAGCTCCTTCTCCATCTTGCAAACCCCGTACTTTGCTGAGCGCAACACCGCTCAATAAAATACCGCCAAGCACGTCTACGCGATGCTATTTCCTGCTACAACCAGCGGGGGGTATCCGCCAGCAGTGAATCCCGAGGCTACGCCTTACTCTGACAACGACCGCCACGTGGCGTTACGGTCAGATAGTCACTACGGGACACGGGGACTTGTCAACAGTCTACGACGGCCCTGATCAGGTACGTTGACCCCCTTCACTCAGGTACTAAAGATTGGGCTCGCTACCCAACACCCTCTGCTCTGTGCAGCTCCCCCTAAAAAAAAAACAATTTGCCGACCATCCGGACATCTGTCTTGGCTAGGGAGTGTGGGACTCCCTAGCGGGCCTAGCAGGGGCTCACCCGAAAGGGTATAAAGCGTTCGCTCAGTAAATCCATGGTTGACAACGCACTGACGCTAATTATGCTTTTGCAAGACTAGTGGAGGTAACGCTTCACACCGCCGATCAACTCCCCAACCAAGATTGCCCTCCTTGACTGGGGACTTGGGGGACTTGTACCTACATGTGCGTTTGCAAGCATAATTAGCTATAATGAGCCACGCTCATTGTACCGCCAGAGGTACTGACTCTCACCAAAGGAGTGACCTGCGAAGGCACAGATCACCGCTGACGCGCCGCCACGCGCCGCGCCAAGATAGCATCAGAAGCTCCAGACGCTGGGAATCGAAGCATATCAGTCCCACATCGAAAACAAGAAGAAGATCAACCTTATCCTCACCTATAAAAGGTTCTCTCCTCTCTCCTCATTAATTACGCATTTACTACTCATTTATTGTTATGCTGCCTATATGCATTGACTGACTTAGGCATCGGATAAATGAAGACCGCCCAACGCAGTCTCCTTCTGACTCCCTGTCTCTCGTGTGACAACTAGCGGAGGCCATCAAATCCTCAGAGTAGCGGTCCGCCCACCGGACCCGCGTTAAACGAAAGAACGGCTACCGCCGGACTTTGAGCATTAACATGTACTCAAAACATCTAGAGTCACTTCCATTTGGTAAAATACACGGTATGGAACGTGTAGACTCTCTTGTTTTGATATTTGGACTAACGGGTAATTAAGTGAAGCTCATATTATTCATTTTTGTAAGAATTGTTTGATAACTTGATTGCGATGTCTAGATAATAATGACTAAAAAAGGTTTGGCCTATTGAGCGTAAGCTCACCCCTATAGACAGGTGTGACACGAGTTTCAAGAAGTTTAAGCAAGACAACGTTTACGATTGCGAGACTCTGAAAAGAATTACAAGAGTAGAGTGAGTGAGATTAGAAAACGAGGTGTAATTTCTTTTTGTTATTTCAAATGTTTTATTTTCAACGATTCCTGAAAATGTATTTGGTATTATTTTTAATTTTTTTTTATATTTCTACGCTCGCTCCTCGGATCCGGTGTTAGATATCTAATCTCACCTCCACTTGGTTCAGGGCGTGACAATGCTTCTCTGGAGAGGAATTTGTACTAAGTTGCTTGTCAATTTTGATTACTTTTCTTGAGTCGAGTATAACAAATTGTACGTGAACGGTGGTTCTGTTCAAATCTTTTTATTATCTTTAAAAAAAATTTCAGCTTTATTATTGACTAGTCTTCCTTCGTACATGCTCTGTATGTGTCACAGTTTTTTTTTTTTTTTTGAGAAAATAAAAAAGAAAAGGTAATGGAAGAAATCGGTTGTTGCAAAGAGAAGGTAGTGGGAGAGAAAAATGGGTTGTGTGATCTTTTTTTTGTTTATTTTTCTAAAAATATAGTTTGTAATTGTCATGATTGACCTTGTGATTTAATTAATAAGGTTATTTTTGTCAAAATTTTGAAACACCTCTTCTCTTAATAATAGTATAGAGGTTTATTCAAAAAAATAAATAATAATAGTATAGAGAATAAGAAAAGTTACAATAGAGGGATGTAGAAACTACATCAAAATGAAAAATAAAAAGAATACGAGATGCACAACGACATCTAAAAATAAACCTATAAAGAGACAGTTGGATGCAAGAAGACATCTGATGAAGCACCGGATATGAACCGACATATAAGAAGCTACCGATGGTATGACCAACTATAAGAAGGTAATCTTCCTTTAATGTAACCGGTGATTTGATCGACCAAGCCAACCTACGTATACATATTGCAGAATAGAAAGCAATCTTCCACTTATGTTACCATGGTATGACAGTCCATGAACAATCCCTTAACAATGTAACAGGTGATGTGACCAACTGAATATATTCCACTAAAGCTATCTAAAAAGAAGAGAAATCTTCCACCAAAGTACTCAACAAAACATAAAGCAGGAACCAAAATTAAAAGAAGCAGCCAAACAGGATCCTAAAAAGCCGCCAGGCCTAAGACCAGACCCGACCCAACCCAGGTCCCAGATTCAGTCTCGACCCTAGCCCCTAGATCCATCATTCCAACCCCCGACCTAGATTCCAAGCCCAACAACGAACCCCACTCCAATCGCTTCGAGGCTATCTCAACTAGGTCTTCGTTGCCCACCGCAGAAACACATGACAACTCTCAGGAACCCAGTCCTCCAGTTGTTGCCTTCGAACGCATAGTTGACCCCCAGATCATGCTTGAACCCCGCTCAACCTACCCTCACACCACACCGTCGTGTCCACCGTACCACGCTTTTCCACCACTAGATAGACATAACAAATTTGCATTATGTGCTCCCTCTAACATGTCATCTTTTTCTTCTTCTGTCAAAGTGGTTGGCAAAGCATTCACACCTTACAGTGCCTTTACTAGCCCTTGGTGAACTAATAAGGCTCGCATCTTGAAACACCAAAAGTTGATATCTTTTCTCCCATTAAATTAATCAATCATATATTTAATTGTAGAAAAAGATTTCATAATTGAATCCATGATCACAGCTTAAATCACCAACTGGAAATATTATCATCAAATCAGTTATCATCTCCAAATCAAAACCCCCAGGCGTACCCTAAGCTCTGATACCACTTGTTATGCGGAAGCGTCAAACAAGTATGAAGTATCAAAATATGAAAAAGATAAATTAATAGAAAAATCCATAAAACTAAGGGTTTACGTGGTTCATCCCATAATCAAAGGGTTATATCCATGGGAAGAGACGGTAAGGAGATTCCACTAATATCCAAAGGAGATTCTAAGGTGTTACACTCAAACTCAAATCTCAATTTGTGAGGGTCCTTTATGAATTAAACAGCGACTATACCAAAATCAACCCAATAATTCGATTAATGGGAGGACTTTGTGTGTGCTTCAGATAATGGACAGAGTTTGACAGCGTGAAGCGTGATGTGGGAGCTAGAAATACATTGCGGTGAGAGAATTGGAGGGTTTTTGGATATGGGGTTCCTGGAAAAATGGATTTGAAGAAGGTTTTGGGAGAAAATGGCTAAAAGCTGGGTTTATGCTTGAAAGCTTGATTGCTGTAGGTGTTTCTAAATTTTCTATGCTTTGCTCCATACCTATTCCAATGCCAAGTCTCCCTTTTTATAGGTTTGATTGGAGAGTGTTGTGGTGACTCTAAACACTTCGTTTTCTGGCTAAAATATTTCTTCTTCAACTCATACATGAATTCTGCCCTAAAATCTAGGAAAGAAGTGCTTGCCTGAGAGATGAGGTTTTGGTAGAAAACGACAGTTGTTGCAGTAGTCAGCAATCGTTGCAGCAAAGGTAACCACGGTGACACTAAACCTAAAACGAGGTGGATGAGGAAAGTTGAGATCTATAAGTTCATTGTTTAAGGAAGAAGAGAATGTCCCTTAACTAGTCGCAAGGTTTTCGCCTTACTAACTAGTAGAAGAAATCAGTATTTCTTGAGGATTTTAGTTTGATCTATTTGTATTCAATTGCTGCAGGGAAGAAAGCGAGATTAGAACGAAGAGGAAGAAAGTTGGAATTTCTATTTTGGGCGTTTAGTTTTAAAGGAAAAGTTTGCCCAAATCTCATATTCACCATTTCGTTATTGATTTAAATAATCAGGCTTGGATTTTGGGCCCAAAACTGAAATAACTAATGACGCTAAATCAACAGACGAGCATTATGTATTTCCATAACCTTCTACACCACACCCACTTCTGTAAGCCCCAAAAGCGTAGTTGTGGTTTGGGTCCACAAGCGTGGCATGATGGTTTGAAATAGGCGTTTCGGCATGCTAGCTTCGTGCTTTTTTGGGTATCAACACAATTACACCCAAATACACTCATAGAAGAGACATACCAAATAAAAAACAACTAACTCGAATATATATTATCGCTCACAAGAACAAAAATAACAAACCAATAGTTGGTTTTTCTCTATAATTAACCCATTTGTCTCAATAACCCAAAACTGCGGTTATTTCTTTTCTTTCTCATTTTAATTGTTTTTTTTTTTTTTTTGATCAAAAGAGGTCAGCCCATTATATAGATTCAGCAAGCAGTACAAAAACGAAAGACCCATATGGGGCCGACAGAAAGAATCGTTCCTCAGAGCACTCTAAGACTCCTATTCTAAACAAGAACAAGAACCCAGTATACTCCCAGTACACCCACCTTTTAGGAAGTTCACGCGCCATTATTTTAAACAAAAACCTAGAAACTCCGAAGCAGGAATAAAAAACCCTCAGAGCTACTGGTTTCTGCGACCAAGATCAAAAATTAAATAAAATTAGGAGTAGAGGATGATGTATCATCATCAACTCCATCTTCATTCCTCAAACCAGCCCAAATTGAGAATCCTCAATCAAACATAGCCCAGTAAGAGACCCATACAGCACACAAGAAGTCCACCGTCCAAAAGCAAGCCCAAAGACTCCAACCACGAGCAGAAGTCCACTCCAGGCCCAACAGTCTTAGAGCCCAGAAACAAACCCTAGCATTCCTAGCGACTAAACAGCCGCCACCCTCAGCAGAAATACTACCACCACTGCCGCCACAGCCTTTCCCTTCGCCGCCGTCCAGCATAGGAGAAAGATCACCGTCACAGTCTAACTGCAGCCCAGCTGCAATCATTGCCGCCAAAAGGGACTCTGGTTCACCACCGATCACGTCGTCCTCAGCCACCATAATAATCAACCAATCCCATGTGATTAGATCTGAATCCAAACCGGCCTGAACAATCCAGTCATCACCGATTCCCTGTCCCACATCACCTAACCCAAATACGGCAGTGAATCGCCCTGCCCTGCCTACCGCCAACGGGGTGAAGGCAATGAAACCCGCGCCATCTCAGCCAAGATGGCTGCCTGCAACATATCTGATCCATCCAGAAGACAAAACGGATCCAACCATAGATTCAAGGGACGTCGAAGCCAAGCACTGCTGTCACCAAGGAAGGGAGAGGAAAGAGAGACATCGCCGCCCTTCCAAATCCAAGATGCAGAGCCACAACGTGGCTGAGAAACCTCTTTGCTGAAGTCAGGAATTTTGCGGTGCCGCCGCCGCCGCCACTCAAGGCCGGTTTCGACCTTAGGGTTTTGCTCGAGAGAGAAGAGAGTGTCATATAGAATGGAGTAATTCTAGTTTAATGGTAATCTCCCATTTTATTGGGTCTTTAATTTTTGTATATATGAGCTTTCTCATTTTAATTGTTGACCGAAAGCATATATAAATATATGCATGTGACAAACTCAAAAATATTAGCTTAATTATGTGGGCTTAGTCCAAAAAATAATTTCTTATTAATGTAACCCACACTTCGGAGTCAGAATGCCCGAAATGAGCCATCCGTACTGTTTTTGACCCAGCCCGGCCGGACGGGGAAGAAACCAGGAGACTTGAATAAAGCGTATCTATATACGACATAATCAGATATGAATTAGCACTTTGTTCTGATCATTAGCACAAGAACAAAGCCCTGAGGGCATATCAATCACAACGACCAGACCAAAGCTCCACTATTGCTTTCGATCAAGAAAGGAACGACCTATATATATGCATGCTTGTTATTGCTTAATTAGCCATAAACAGAAACATTAAGAATTATCTGCTAGCCTAAGTGTTTAATATGGGCATATGGCAGCGGCACGATACTCGGCTCTTGCTCTGATTGCATTTCTCGTTTCTCCGATCAGTGTTTAATATGGTGATGGCAACAACATACGACATTATCTGGGCACTTGGAATTGATTGCACTGATTTTGTTTCTCAAAACACTTTCTATGCTGGAGATGTGATAAGTGAGTGATCTAGAACTTTGGCAGCTAAGCTTTATTATTTACGAGATTTAATCATTTGCTGCATTTCTCAACTTTTTCTATGGAAACAGACCACTACATTTGATTTGAATGATTATAGTTTGTTAATGCATGTACAATAACCGGAGCTAGTCCATAGTTTTCGTGTTAATATCATATATGGTGTCAATAATCCATTATGAATCAGACTGGATGAGACTATGAACATTTTGGTTCTATAGTTTGAACTTCAAAACGTTCAGTCCTCGATATTATCCCCGTTCTTTGTTAAATTTGCCCAGTAGATGGTGGTATTCGGAATTTTTAGCTAGGCTAGATCATTGTCTACTACTGTTTTTTTTTTTTTTTGGTCTACCACGGTTAGTTTGTCATCACTTTCCTTTGATGGATGTTTTGTCTTATTTCTCAGATTTTCATTACGATGTCGCTCGGGACAATGTGGTTATAGCAACAGACGGTGATGCATTTGATCAATGCAAGAATGCAAGATAGAACCGAGCTTGGGTCATTATCAAAGTGGCAATGAAGCATTAAACTTGGGTGAACACCGGGTATCACTGCAAATCTGATGACATGAAGATGTCGGTGTTTGTGAACTAGATATTTGTAACAAATGCATGCCTCTCTGGAGAGGAATCTGTACCAAGTTGCTTGCGAATCTTGATTATTTATCTTTAGTCGGGTATAACATAAGAAGCCCGTCCAGCTCAGTTGGTAGAGCGCAAGGCTCTTAACCTTGGTTTGGGGTCAACAAAGTCGAGCTAAATCACACCCTAATTTTCTGACCTAGTAGTCTCTCTGCTAGGGTTGATCGTAGACGGCCATCTACGACAATCGTTCTTTTCTTCCATGGCGGATCCTTCTTCCACCTTGGCTACGGCCTTCGTTCTGTCTGACAAGGCACATGTTGATCCTGGGGTGGTTGGTGCGGCGGCGCTACAGGATAATCACCACTATATGGTGGGAAGATTATTACTATCTCGTAACCCCAATTCTGCTGGTTTGGTTGGATCTATCACCACCATCTAGAGGATGAGGCAAGGGCTCTCTGTGCAAGCTGTGGGGGAGAGATTTGTATTCCAATTTGATCGCGAATCAGATTGGAATAAATATCTCCATGGCGGTCCCTGGTTTTATCGTAATGCCATGCTGGTCGTTGCACCTTATGACGGGGTGTCTCCCATTGATTCAGTTCCTCTCCATACCATGGAGATCTGGATGGCGGTTCGTGGGTTACCTCCAAAGCTACAAAACAAATTTTCCTTGTCTATGATTGGATCTGCTACTGGGGAGGTTGTGAAATTTGATCAGGTGGCTATGTGTCTCAATGATGCAGAGCAACGAATCCGACTGGTGATCGATACAAGACGGCGTTTCCGTTTTTATCGTAAGTTTTCTTTCTCGCCTGTTGTGGCGGTGGATTTGTCTTTTGTGTATGAAAGGGTTAAGGGGTTGTGCAAGAGTTGTGGTCTGTTTGTCCATGATGTGGAGGGCTGCAATCTACTTTTTGTTAAGGAACAGGAGGTTTTGCCGGATGGAATTCCAGTTGGTGAGATGGCTGACCTGTCGATTGCGACGGCGGCTAAGGTGTCCCGTCCTTCTCCAACTGCTAGGGTTTCTGGAGTGGTTACGTCTCCTAGCCAGCCCAGGATTTCGGGTGATCTAGGATTTCTAACCCATGATGTAGCAGCGAAGGCTCTTAAGCATAGGAACCAGGCGGTCTTTTTCTCTCATCTAACTGCTGGTTTCCAGGCGTCAGGGCTGATGAAGAATGGGCCACTGTCAATCCCAGATTTGGCAGCTACTGCAGGGGGGGAGCTCATTGGTCATAAACGACAAACAGAGCTTATTCTACTGAAACCCGAGAAGCGACTTCCTTCTATTCTGATACTGGAGTTATTAGTCATGAGGATATTGCTCTGTCGCTTCCTCACGAACAAGGCCGGTTGTTGATCTCTCTAAAGAAGACTAAACTGGGTCGTCCCAAAGGCTCTAGGAATAAGCACAAAGTTGCGGCGAAGGAGGTGGAAGTGAGCAAGCCCTGATCCAAAGTGAAGGGTCGGAAAAGATTGTTGAAATTGCTAGTGGATGAAGTTCAAGGTTATATCGGTCCTCTGGGATCTACGGATGGGTTGGGTTCGTCTGAGGGCTAAGTGGGTAAGCATGATATGGTGGGTGAGGAAGAGTGTGTCCTCCCTAACCCGCATAGGGAGACTGTTGGTGCTTCGATGGTTGAGGATGTGACTACCTCTTCCAATGTTATTATTTCTGCTTGACTGAAAAAAATCAACGAGAGAGAGATTGCTTCTTAGGTACTTTATTTTTTCTTGGGTAGTTTTCTTCTTTTGTTTTTGTGCTTAATCCTAAAAGGTGGATGTGCGTAGTGGTATGCTTGTTGTGAGTGTGCTTTTGATGTGCACTCTGTGTGATGGCTTTTTTTAACTGCTTTTACGGGCAAGTTATCATTGTACTGCTTGCTGAATTGCATAATGGATGACATTTTCAACTAAAAAAAAATTGAAAAGCAAAAAAAAAAATCTTTAGTCAGGTATAATATTGTAAATTATATATGATTTATAATTTAATGAGGAACCTAAAAATAAAAGATATTTTGAGTGTAATTAAAGCCATACTTGGTTTAAATTCTCCTTATAATTTGTTTGCTTTTTTTCATTCTTCTTAGTACTTAAACGATCACACTAGTGTTAGATTTCTTGTAGGATCATTTACTATTGTTGGTACTCGATCTAATTTCTAGAAGAATTAGATCTTAATAAATTCATAATTTTTGATGTTGTGGATAAAAAAATGGTATACTACTTTTCAGAGTATTAACTATCTCTCTTTCGTAGACAGACGCGACCAAAACATTTTGGGTTAAACCTTCTGATGGGAATCTATATTTAGACTTCAACATAGACGCTCATTACAACTAGGGGTGGGCAAAAAAGCCCGTAAGCCGGAAAGACCGGCCCAGCCCACCCGGTCTGGGTTTTATAAAAAAATTTGCAAGTTTTTACCAGCCCGGGCCCATATCTATAAATTTCAAGCCGGTCCTGGGCCTGAGATTCCACCAATCACAAAACCCGGAAAACCCGAAGAGTATATATATTCCACATGTCATTCATTTATTGGCTGTTTTGAGCAAGAATCATACACCCAACTAGGGGTGTGCAAAACACGATACAAACCAGTCGAAACCGACCGGGTAATATGGTTTGGTTAAGGTTTTTTAGCGTTAAAATATGAAAGCTGGTTCAATATCGAACCAAACCGTTTATGAATTGGCTTGGTTTGGTTTTTCTTTTACTTAAACCGCGAAATCCGAACCGACCGGTATGTATTAAATATAATAGGAAAAAAATTAAAATTATATACATAATATATATATATATATATATGTATATTTGTGGGTAGTTTTTTATAAGTAAGTTCTAAATCTCCAATTATAATTTGATTCTCAAAATGATATACTACCATATTGAATCCTAGACCCAAAGGCTTAAAACCCAAATAAGTGAATCATTTTGAAACTATTTTTTTTTTGACAAAATTTTGAAACTATTTTGGTTTTTGTTCTTTGAATATTAAGTTTTTGTTCTTTGAATATTAGTTTTGGATTTTGATTCTTAAATTTTTATTATTGAGATTGAGTTTTAGTATTTTACTATGAGTTTTTCGTAAACAAAACATTAATGCTATATAGGTTAAAACCGCCTTACAGACCGAACCAAACCATCTTTAAATGGATTGAGTTGGATCGGATTAAGCTTATTTTTTTCGATGACCGGTTGTCTAAAATGTCTAAACCACTTATTTTGGCATAGAGACGGTTTGGAGTGAAAACCGATTCAATCCAATCCGCGTGCAGCCCTACACCCAACCACATGCAATCCCTCACTCCAATATTTTATATTCCATTATATCCTCTACACCAGGCATGATTCCTCTCTCTTCTTCTTCTCTCTTCTTCTTCTTCCTGAGATAGTCAACTCCAACTTTGCTCCTACTCCAAAAACTAGAGATCGACCTTCTCTCTATTGCCATCTTCTTCTTCTTCTCTTTCTTTTTCTTTTTCTTTCTTCTTCTTCTCTTTCTTCTGCTTCTTCCTTTCCCTCTTCTGCAACTCATGGCCTCATAATCATATGATTAATTGAAACCACTTCTCATAGATTCAATGGCTTCTGGATTGGATTAGTGAAAGATTGAAGTTTTTTGTATAGTTTTAGGTGGATGATTTCAAAAGCAGCCGACAGTTGGTGAGGTGTGCTGAAGTCGGCATCTTGGCTGGTGAGTTGCTGAACACCTTAATAGGCCTGTCCTTAAATTTGAAGCTTCTCGTCTTTGTAGCTTTGCTCTCTGTGGCTACCGAAAAGACCGAAGGACCGGCCTGTTTATTAACGGTCTGGGCTTTCCCAGTCCCTAAAAATGGAAAACGTATTTTGAGCCCGACCTGACAATTTCAGGCTCGGTCCTAGTCCCTGTAAATCTAGTGCCGGTCTGGGACTGTGCCCGGCCCTAATTACAACGTACATCTCAAAAGATTAATAAAGTACAGCCATCAATCATGAACGATGTGGTAGGAAATCTTTTAGGAGTAGCTCTAATGAGTAGAGTGGTGATCGGTCCAATACAATTGGGTTTCCCTCTAAAATGGGTTACAAGAATTTTTCTTTTGGATTTCAGTCTTCAAAGTGAAGTTCTGGCCCAAATAGTGATTTTCAATCAAATCTTCATTGACCCAAACAAAAGCTCAAGAGATACAAAGAAAAATGAAAAAAGATAGGTCACTATCAAAGGGAGTGCATGGTTGAACATTTCTTCTGATAATCTGAGTACATCTCATTTTAATCGAGAATACAAACCCACCACAACGGTCAATATCTATAATCAAGCTAGCCTCATGTGTTTTTTGTCTTTCCAATTAACTCCAAGCCTCCAAGGTGTGCTTATCAAAGCAAAATTGACATGTGAGAGGTACTTGATGAGATTCATTTTTATTGTCGTAGTGTATGTATGTAAGAGGTACTGAGGTCTATTCTAATCGATATTATCTAATCGCATATTCTGAATAATAATACTTAAAAATACATATTATTAAAATATCTAGACTTTTAGATATGTATTTGTTGGTAAATTGACAGATATAAAACAACCCTAGATATTTGGCAACCAACAATTTGGACGTGTTATAACCTACAAGCAACCAAAACTATGAAGCATTCCACATTTGCCTATATATGACTTTAACGTTTATAATGGCCGAATTATAAAAGCAAAGTAGAGGACGTAACCAGTCTAAGGCTACAATGTTATGAGCATGTATAAGAAAAGCTTTAGGTAGAAGGATTCTAGCTTTACCTTTTACTAAATATGGAGTAAAAGGCAATGTGCAAAGCCAAATGCTTGAGACCTAGTTGGGGTGAGATAAAAGAGAAAGATTGTGTAGCAAAAAGATATGCCCGACAGTTTAAGCGTATGCCATGGAGAAACTTACATAAAGATAGACAGAACTCTTGCTTATGTGTGAAGTCTCAAAGTCTTGGTTTACCTTTATGTACAGCCCAAGGATCCACAAGCCATCGCTATATTCTAGGTCAATGTATGAATTCGAAATATGTATAATGTATATATGAATCTGCATACATACCTACATTGTTTTATTATGCTGTTGCCTAGTGACAGTTAACTTCTTATAAGATCAACTCGTAATTAATCTCAATCATTCATTTCCTATTTTTTCTTTAGTTTCATCAAAAAATAACTTTATTTCTCCATCTCACATCCATTTAACCTACATTGATCCACCTTATTTCATCGATCTCCAGAAATATGTGTTACGTTGTATTAGTATTGTACATTTTTATTTTTGAATTTCTAAATCTGATCGTTAGATTAAAACCTTTGTGCATGTTTTTGTACACACACTTATTATATATATATATAGAGGCCGGATCGAGAGCAGACATCCGCAACCCAAAAAAAGTGCGGAAGTCGCTCCTCCGACATCGGGAAGGCAGCGATCACTGCGCTGCGGGTACCGGACACACCCTTTGGACATCCTGGATGGCCTCGAGTAAGCAGAGAAGGCGAAGGTGATCGGAAACTTAGCGGTGTGCAGCGAGCTCACCGGAAACCATGGAAGCCCATCGAGCTCGACGTTGAACCCTTCGTCGATGACTCCAACCACTTCTGAACTGCTCCACGTCGTGGCCCTGGTTCCATCCGGCAATAGAAACGCCGTCGTCACTGCCCGATTAAGGCCGGAGTAGTAACGTCCGCACTTTTTCTGGGTTGCGGACGTCCGCTCTCGAACGGTTTTGTGTGTGTGTGTCTATATATATATATATATAATCAAACTTATCTCCCTCGTGCAAGTAGCTAGCATGAAGATCTTGAAAGAATGAAGAGGGTGTGATATGAATTCCTCACGTGTTTGTGGGATATGTGCCATTAATTCAATGCAAACTACCCCAAGAAACGCAGGGAGCCCATTAATAGAGATTTTGTAGTCAACTCAGAGATTTTGTAATACTTTGGAGAGCTAGTCTTGGCCGATTAATTTTATAATTAGTCATCAATTAGTATAAATCGATCATTGGACGTGAAAAACTCTCAATAAATAATTATTCCATAAACAGAGCTAGAGCACTAAAAAGAATAAAAATAATAAATGCATTTATTTTCAGCCGTCAGATTTACTTGTCCCTCACAGTCCTTTAAAAACTGTCTCTTAGGTGAGCAGACATTCCATTCATAGTTTAAAGTTGGTATAGATCAATGGATTATTATTTGGAAGCTACTACATAACTATAATTTTTGTTAGCATTTTATCCCACTATCTTAAAGTGGATTGAACATACATAGGTATTAATTTCAAGCTAAGTTGAAGAAAACCAAAATTAAAGAAATAACCTAGAGGCATATGTTCAGTTGAACATACCTTGTGAGGTACGGAGGTATAATTAGTTGTTGTCATGGTATTGATTTGGGGTCAAGTTTTTAGTTGGTTGTTGCTTTGGTTTTAACTTTTTATCCGGCTCTTATGCTCATGCATGATCATAATTCTTCTCTTTTTCTTGATCCGATGCTAAAGGTATATATAGCTAATTTATTTAGTCACAATTTCTTTTTTAATTATGTCGCCATTGTTTTTGGCCTTTGAGTCTGCAGTTGGTGTTGATTTTCAATTTAGAGCAAGGGCACCACTGCACTGTTGCTCGGTTCGACTAATTCACTTGTTAAGGATTGATTCAGACAATTGATAGACCACGATAGGACTCACAAATTAGTAGACTAATTCTACAATGCTACATTCAAATTTTTCTCAGTTTTTTGGACTGGGATGCAAATGAGAGCATCGGTGCATTTGCTCTTAATAAAACGACTATTGAATAAGACGCAAGTTTTTCTCGCAATGTGACATATATGGTAATATGGGTACAATCAAATGATGAATCCACATGCCCAAACTACACTATACCATAAATTTGTGTTCAAAATAATTAAGTTGATTAACATTGACTTCAATTAATTCAATTCTTCTCTCTCTACCTATCCCTTTAGGCCTTGATATTTAATCACAATGGCTCACATCACAATGATTACATGCCTGCCTCACCGACAGTACGTCCTAATTCCCATGCCATCTCCAGGAGTGCAGTTAGAGAATTTTTTGGATCCAAAAATAGTATCATTCTTAAGTAGCTACTGAAGGCGCAAAGTCTTAAGATCGAATTAGAAAATGGACCACTTTTGGCTCTGGTATCGGCTTTCTGGCATACTTCATTTCTTCATTCAATTGATTGGAAGGAACCCAACATTGCGTTTTATCATTGAAAATTCACAAGTGTTCTAGCTTCACATATTCACATATGTATAATTTAGGGGCCCTTAAGCCCTAAATAATGGACCTTTCCTAAGATAAAGTGGGGCAGATTCGCCCTTTTTGTTTTTGATAAGAATTGTGGGGCAAATTGATTTTACATATTCTTTGGCTATTTATTGGGTAAAGGTTAAAACTTACGACTACTCTGCAAGTTGGGAGCTACTGGGTTGCCAAGTGTGATTGTGAGGTTTTGTTTGAATTGTTATGTTGATTGCATGGCTTGGTTTCTCTATTTTGGAAACCCAAGTCGACCAAAAAATAAAGATGTACCGCAAAATGGGGTCATTTGCGATAGCAAACACAAATAATGGGGTCATTCAACTTAATAATGCACATTTTTTTTATTCTTTTTGTCTTGTCTTAATTCTGTGAGTATGAATTACAAACCTCCAAAGGAATATTTTTTGAAAATCTACCTCTGACTTTTGTATCTTAAATTTACCATTTATCAAAACAGTATTTGCATCAGTATATCTCTCCTCTCTTCGGGTTAGGAGAGAAACCCTAAAGCCGGCGGCGGTGGGCCTTCTGACTGAGAGATCTCTCTCGTTCGATGGCAGCCTGGTGTCTGGACTGGCCTCGGGCCTCGCCTACGTAGCGGCTTGCTGCTAGACAAGTATTGATGCTATTGCTCGAGGAAGCTTTGATTAGATGTTCTGATTAAAGTTTTGCAGGTTTGGTTTCGGCGTCTAGTTCTGGTGGAATTCTTTGAGTGCATTTTTTGTGTTGAGCCTCGTTGACAGCGTCTCGAACCAGTGGCCTGGCGTCATGGTTTCATGGTTCTGTTTCAACGGCGGCACGGGTCATGGGGTGTGGGTAGATGATGTACGGTTCCGTGGCCGTGTGGTGCGCAGCGGCGCAAGTTGGGGCCGCACTAGTCAGGGGCTGTGATGTGCGGCGGTGGGAGGCAAATGGAAACTTGGCCTAGGCCATTCAGGGCTTGTCGAACTTTGAGTGGACCTCTCCCTTGGACTCCCTTTTAGGCTTGAAAATTTGGGTTGGTGGGGGTTTTTGGCCCTAGGCCCATAAAAATTCTCTTTGTTTTAGGGATCTTATGTTAATAGTTTTACTGTCAATAATTCCCTAAGTTTTTAGGGATCTATGCACTTTATGTGTCTCTAGTGCATCTGGAGTAGTACTGAAGGCGTATTTACGCTATTCTCTATGAATTTGATGTATAATGAGTGGACCTATTTCTATGTACCATTGTGGGTACTACCACACTTTCTTGATCTATCTAGTTGAAGGCAGCAGAAGAGTATGTAATAGCCATTCTGGCAGGTGACGAATGAAATTGACATCAAATTTGGGTTTGATTCACCAAAAAAAAAAGGAATATATTTTTAATAAAGAAAATTATCACAGATTAGAAAAATTTAATGGAGGTGATTACAATCATATCATAACACATCCAGAAACAATTTTAGAGTGTTATCAAACGATAAGAAATTTGTGCTAGCCTCAAACCAAAGTGGCTATTACATACTTTTTCGCTGTCATCTATAGACAGTACAAAAAGATATGGTAGTACACAGTGGTACATTGAGATAGGTCCACTCATAAAATATTCAGTGCTCCACCATTACAAAATAACATAAATCCTCCTTCAATACTACTCTAGAAGATTCGCTAGTACCAGCTTAGTTTATTGTATTCCAAAATACAAAAACTCTAGAGAACTAGAGCCCATCAATTTGGACAGCAAAAGGGCCTAAGTCCAAAAAATAGTCCCAGCTATTTAGGACACCCAAAACCCACTAGACTGCAGTACCGAGGATTTGGGCCACCAAGTGTTGGGCCTCCAAAATGATTTGGGAACCCTGTCTCTAGCATCCCTCCCAATCACAGCTGAAACCTCCGCCGCATGTCTCACACAGGGTACGACCCCTCTTGTTGTCGAGATCTCAAGTCAGAGTGCCCGTTCTGCATCCATGAATGTCCCGATATTCGGCCCTAAGGCCGCTACCACTCCAATCGCACCACCCTTAGATCGAAAGACTGCTTGAAGCAAAGAATCCTTTACTACTAACCTCCAAGTCCAAGCAGAAACAGAAATCAAAGCCCCCATATCATCCTTACATCACTTCCGATCACCCCTTTTATCCACCGACTAGGCTGACTAAAATCTTGATCCAATCGCCGACAACAATGACACCTGCATCCTATAGATCCCGACACACACCGGCACACCTAGACTACCTTCCTGCCATCACAACCAACTCAAAACCTCCTTTGATAACCAGCACAAGAGGTCAGCAACGGTGAAACCCTTCTCCTCCTCGAGTTCATGTGAGACAGTTTAGGGGAATCCAAGAATAGCAAAAAGTCCTATTGAAAACACGTCAGACAAAATTGACATTGACTTGCTGCGAGAAGGCAGCAAAAGGAAAAAAGGGATGGTATACTTGGTGATAACGCCAAACGCCATTGATAGATCTATAGACCAAGGCGGCTAAGGTTCGCAAGGGGTTAGAGCTCTCACAGTGAGAGCGAGATAATTTTCATATCAGACGATAGTTTGGTTACGTATTGTGAAAAGTCATCTATTACCTCCACAGGGATATGCGTTTATTCTGGATTCTTAGTTGTACTTAATTTTTAGAGAAAATATTTCAAACAGTACCCGAATTAAGGCCGACTCCTAACTTCAGTACTCGACTATGCAAAACTATCACTTTGGTACCCCAAGTTTGAAGCTCGACCCAAGAATGGTACACGTCGTCCATCACAGCGTTAAGTCTTTGCTACGTGGCAAACCATAAGGGCCCTCAAAATATGTCACATGATTAGCTAGTTAACGTCGTGATGGACGACATGTACCATTCTTGGGTAGGACTTCAAACTTGGGATACCAAAGTGATAGTTTTGCATAGTCGGGTACTGAAGTTAAGAATGAGCCTTATTTCGGGTACTGTTTGTAACATTTTCTCTAATTTTTACCTAAAATTATAAATAGTGAATTCTGTAATTTACAAATTGATAATCCGAATTGTATTTTTTTTTTTTTCAGATTAATCTTTAAGATTTCTTTGCCAAAGTGGATCGCTGAATATTGTTTGTTAATCTAATATTACAGAACAAATTGACTCAACAATTAATATCATTAAGATTAACCGTTCATTTACTTAAGACACATGTATCAAGCAAAGATAATTTTAACATAATGTTTTAATATGCGAATGATTTGGATTATGAAATTTTACGATAAAAATATTTTAACTGCAATAAAAATGAACTAAGAATTAATTCGATATCATAATTATTATAAATAAGTGCTCTGCTAGGTTATTGTTGGCCTCCCACCTTCGAAAAAATTCTCAAAATATCAAAACCTCGATGGCTATGGCCATCACTACTCTCGTGGCTAATTCTTTCTGTCTATTTGTTGTTCTCGATCTGGTGTTGAGGAAGTCACCTTTTTTGGAATCGGGCGGTGAAGTGTAGTTTTTGGGTGCAGGCCTTGTGCTGCGATCCATGGAGGGCTGGTGGCTTGCGGAGGATCTAGTGTGGGTGATTTGTCGGAGGACTAGTGGCTTGTACAAGATTTAGTGGGGCGATCTGTCTAATTTCGGCCAAGGCTTTTGGGCTGGGACTCTTTTGTAGATGGTGGGAGTGTTGTTGCAGAGGGAGACAGAGCTCTGGTGCAGGGCGATGTCTTAGTGGTCGTCCGATGACGTGCTGGAGATGACATGTTTGTAGGTCGATCTACTGACGACGTGCTTGCTGGTCGGGTTGAGGCTGCGATCGAGAGTGAGTTCAGGAACTGGAGCATAGATTTGGTAGTTTGTGATGGCTTAATCTTGTTAGAAACGTTGTGGTATGGGGCACCCAATTACAACTGAAGTAGAAACTATGAAAACGAGTGAAGCACAAGATGATAGGCAAACTGTAGAAGGATTTTCCTATAGCAAAAGGATACAACAATTTCTCTTCTGCAATAAGGAGAGCAACAATTGAGAATACCCTCTCTCTTATAACATGAGGAAATACACACTAACAAAGGAAAGACACTTGAGTTTTAGGAGAAATCTCCATTTTCTCTCTAAACTCCACTCCCTCTCTCTCTTTGTTTTCACTCACCACAACATGGGATAACAACTCTATAACTCAAGACCTCTATTTATACTAGATAGAGGAGGTTACAACTAGCTTCTTAAAGCTTAAGAAATTTTAAGAAACTTAGCTACAGATGAGTTGTAAATGCAATCTTTACAACTATCATATGTTGGAAAGTAGCCACAATCTTTGACCTATCAACAACTTAAGTATGAAGTAAGTCACAATCTTTGACCTATCAACAACTTAAGCATGAAGTAAGTCATAATCTTTGACTTATCAAAAACACCATGCTTATCAAGAACTTAAGCATGAAGCAAGCCTCCATTTTTGACTAATCAAGAAGATCATGCTTATCAAGAACTTAAGCATGAAGTAAGATGCACAAGTGGCTTTACTTCCACAAATCTGGGAGAGATTTGTTGCAGCGGCCAGAGTTTTGCAGGAAGACGAGGTTAAGTGCGGTGTTCTCCTGCTCCTTCCAAAGCTAGGGTTTGTTGGGCCTTTTGGGCATCGAACATGGGCTGCTTGGTCATAGCTTTTAGGCTCTCTAGGCTAGGGTTTCATTTACTTTGGACTTCATGTTGCTGTGGAGTTGGTTGGATCAAGTCTCCATGGCCCATGGTAATGTTTAAATTTTGTTAGGTCGCAAAGACCAGTTCCTCAGTTGGAAACTTTTTATTTACCTGTTTCTGAATATCTAGCTTTTTGTCAGAATAATGGTGCAACGACTTTCTAAAAAGTGGGTGCACTCTGGGTATGTTAGTTGCTATTTTGTTTCTAGAATAGGGTTTTATATACTCTAAAGGATGGCTCTTTTTGTCGACCATATGAGAGTGTATCGTTTAGTACTACTTGCTAAATTATAAAATCTGATTTAAAAAAAAAAAAATTACTATAAACATACGTATACACTATACACTATACAGTATACTTGCATATATAAGACTTAACCGTTCATTAGATAGATATTTTAGAAAGAAAATTATCGTGGGAGATTTCTTTCATTTTAAGGGACCACTGGGAGGGAGATGGCCTTGCAACCTCCCTCGCTATTGTTTGAGTGATGTTTTGGGAGCAAGATGGGGTTTCGTTTAGCTAGGCTCCAATGCCTTAAGAGTTGGACAGGTTTATAGTTATGTTGTACTCGTGCCCTTGTGAAAGGGTTATTCCTTCTGATTTGTTTTCACCAACCTGGATGAATTTGCCGAGCTAAAACTTCTCTAAAGAAAGAAAAATAACAGTTAACCTGGACAAAAATGTAGAATAATAACAGTATTAACATAACTGATCACGGAGGTGACCGGCTCATTTGCCGCCGGGACCATGACGTACGTGTTTTTGGTATCTTCTCCTCCTCCTCCTCCACTGTCCCAGAATTCCAGTCAGTCCCCTATAAAATCTCATCGTTTGAGTTCATCTTGTTTGTACAGTACTGTAGGTGTCCCTTTTCTCTCCACGTGCGGACAAACAATCGAGTTTCAGAAAGAGATGAGGTCCCAACTCCCAACTGGAAGACTCGCAGATTCTAATCGAGGACATCGACTGCGTTAAACCTAGAAATGACATCTGGTTGCATCTGGATAACGTGTCGGTGGTGATGGGACTGTTGGAGAGCAGAATGCCAGAATAAGAGGGAGAGAGGATGAAGAAGAAGAAGAGCCTTTGAGAAACGTGATCGAGGTCGTCGTCCTTGAAGACTGCAGCTTTTTCTGAAGATCCACACAAGCACCGACGCCTTTTAAGGTGCATTCAGGGCTTCATGCATATGAGTTGTGACTCAAACTTTCAATTTGCTTCCATTGCTCGTATAATATGGATAAATAGTACACGATGATTAATGAAGTTTGAAGTGCTCTGCCTAGGTCCATAGATTTCATGACCGGTGTTTTTTTTTTTTTTTTTGGAAAATATCATAAATGATCACTGAGTTGTGACTCATTCGACACTTAACTCACTGTATTTTGACAATATCACATAACTTACTCACTTTTACCTTGGTCTTTCACTTAATTCATTATCGTTAATTCTACCGTTAAAAGCCATCAAAATTAAAGGTATATTTGTCTAAACACTAAAAAAATGCATTAGAATTTTTTTAAAAAAAATCTTTAAAAAAAGGGACAATTTTTTTTTCAAATTATATATTTAAATTAAAATAAAATTATTTTTTATTCGAAATTTCAAAAGCTAAAAAAATTGCAAAAATCTAATAAGTTTAGAAATGTTATAAAGTAGGAAGAAGATGAAGAGAGAATAGTTGGGAGGAAAATAGAAGTATATGAAGCAGGAATCAATGGCACCCTTATGATTATAAGATTGATTAAGGGCAAAGTGAGGTGCGATTCCTATATCTCAAAAATGGAATATAGTCAAAGCAAACGCATAGCATATATAAGGAACAGTGCTCGAGGCATTGAGTATCGGCTATATACATATGATGCCGAATTATCTTTATAAAAACTGATATGCATAAATGACATAGATCATAAGTTATAGTTAATAGCAACAACGTTGCACCATAAACTCGTGGATCATCATAGAGTTTTTTTTTTAAAATAATAGCAGAGCGTGCTGATAACGTGTTATAAAGTAGAGAAGAAGATGGAGAGAGAATAATTGGGAGGAAGTAGAAGTATATCATTCAGTCTCATTAGCCTCCTTTATATAGAGGTAGGGTTTACATCAAAGTACATAACTAATGAGTATTTACATGGACATCCACATAGATAATAATATTTACAACAAGAAATTTTTTTTTAAAGTTAAAAATGTACTTTTAAGCGTTTTGACAAATATACGCTCAATTTTAACGGTAGAACTAACAGCAGTGAGTTAAATGAAAGATTGAACTAAAAATGAATGAGTTAAGTGATGTTGTTGAAAATACAGCGAGTTAAGTGTTAAATGAGTTGTAACTCAATGACTATTTGTGATTTTTTGCCTTTTTTTTTTTTTTTGAAAGAGAGATTTCATGACCGGGTGGTTACGTTAACTCACGTAAAGGATATTACTTAATTTAAGAACCGTATCTTCTTTAGGCATGTAAATGAAGCATTCAGAGTTCCGACCTGTACTTGCACCAATATATATATATATATATATATATATATTTATGAACCTCGACGAAACGAGAATAATTTGTTGAATAAAAAATAAAGACAAAGAGAGGGAACTATACTAAACCTCTAGACAACATCAACAGAAACGGAAATTAGGAAGACCCATTCGGTCCTGATTACAAAAACTATGAATGATAGGCAGAGCCAAATCCCACCAAACTAAACCTGAGGAAGTAGTTCCAAAATTTGGTACATTATATACATTATATATATACTGCTGGATAACATCATATACATTTTTTGGTTACTAGAAAAAATTTAACTATATATATTAAGAGTTGCGATTACTAAATAAGTGCTGAGTCGCTTATATCGCCGATGCATAGAAAAAATTTTAATATAAAAAGTTAAATTTGTTGACCATATTTTGATCACAGAAAATTCTACAATGCGTTAACATATGACATGCATACAATTGCCTTAAAAGTGGTAAAATGAGTCCTCAAAATAGTAATATTAGTCCTCAAAGTAGTAACATGAGTCCTTAAAGTGGTAAATTTTCTTAGTTACCACATGAGTCTTCAAAATAATAATATTAGTCCTCAAAGTGGTAACATGAGTCCTTAAAGTGGTAAATTTTCTTAGTTTACCACATGAGTCTTGAAAATAGTAATATTAGTCCTCAAAGTGATAACATGAGTCCTTAGAGGGGTAAAAATAGTTGATGTATGAGAAATGTTAACATAACATAGCTTTACCCTTTGATCACATGGTTTGAAAAATTTAAATGTGATTTGTGGGCTGCCGTTTTTATCAGCCATTAATTTGACAATTTTGGCTAAAGTTGTCTGAAATGTTTTTGATGTACATAATTTGTACGAGTTTTTGTGTTTAAAAAAAAACATCAATATTTGATAAGTTTGATTAACAACTCACATTCCTCTCGTTTAATGACTCGGAACTACATGAGCAACTATATACATTATTCATGGTATGCTCACAAGATTTAAATTGAAACTATGTGTGTGTGTGTGTGTGTATATATATATATAGATCTTATTTAGAGCGAGACTTCACTTTAAAATTAAAGTGTGCATTTAGAGTTTATGGTCACTTTTCGGTCACATATCTACATCTCGACAATTCAATTTTTAGATATTAGTGTGTGTGTGTGCATTTGTCACTTATCTTCTTATTGATCTCTTCAATGAGAATCAAATTTATTTAGAAGGCATATTGCACCATCAGCTGAGTGTCGGTTATGCTTGCATCCAAATGAATCAATTGAACGTACTCTTCTCACTTGTCCTTAGATTGTAAGTGCTTGGTTTGCTCATCCCCTATCATACAAAGTTCTTCTACAAGCTATCACTCTTCTTTTGAAAGCTAGCTCTTCAACATAAGCCAAATGGATACCCCTTGGTTTTATTGATCGAGTGTTTCAAGTTGTCCAAAAAATAATAATAAAATAATAATAATAATAATAATAATAATAAAAAAAAACGAGAGTCAAATTTAAAATAAAGTCATTAGCTCCAAACTATAACCATACTCATATATATTAACATTCTTTATATAATAGCTAGACTTGGAAGTTTTTGAATAAGCAATAAGGTTAAATGGATGGAAGTTGGAACTTACTTGTCTATAAACACATTTTGCTTTGTATTTATTCACTAATTATACCAATTCTGCCGTTGTTTTTTGGAGTGATACATTTCCTCAACGTCTCATTACTTTTACTTGTCACATACGTTATAACCTAATTCATTATTTTATTTTTCCTTTCGAACTGCTGCAGGTCTGTAGTTAAAACCTTATAAAAGTCCATGAAAGTCATGGTATGGCTGTTAACATGGAACGTTTCCCTCGTTTGATTCTTCACGAAAACTGATCACATGGAATAGTTTAATCTCACATATGTAATGTACATTACCAGCACAAAACCATCCACATGCTTCTAGTAGTACCGAACGTAATGGATCCAATAGTTCTCAGTACTAAGTTGCCTAACTGTATACTTCACGAAACTTAGTAGCATCGACAAAAATTAAGATTGGTGATATTCATGCATACATGATTCCAGTACGTAGATAGCTACATAAATTTGACCCTAACAATCAAGTAATTTGATGATGTTCACAAACTTATATTGTTCTTGAAAGCTAAGTCAATGAAATTGATTGGCCGAGTGCTCTCTATGTTTAGGTGAGCCTGTCACTGATGGGTTAATATGTTTATGTGCCACTACTTGGTCAATGTATTGAAAGGAATATATTATGGATAGTTGAGATGTCAATGAAAAAATGGCTTTGTTTTATGAGAATCCTTTACATATTAAATGGAATCCTCTAGACTATGAGCAAGTTAAGCTTAACTTTAATGTTTCCGTAAGGAATTGTGTTGCTTCAATTGTTTTTGCATTAGAGATACAGATGGTATCCTGTTCTTGCTGCTGCTAAAAAGATAGGTAATTAATGCTGGTGTTTTGATTGCTGAGGCTACTGCTCAGTGAGATGGCTTAAGTTCGGCTCGTCTCAATCATCATTCCCACATTTGGGTTGAAGGTGACTCTAAGGTTCTCATTAATTGTCTTCTCAACAAGATTTCCACCGCTGGGAGAATCAAGATTCTGGTAGAGGATATCAAGTATCTCTCTCAACAATTCCATTTCATCAGATTTCGACACATATTTTGTGAAGCTAACTTTGTAGTAGCCAGACAAGTTAGCTGATTTTGGTCATGATAGAGTTAGTCTTTCTATCTCGTTTAATTGTCTACCGTTCTCTGTGTCCTCAGCGTTCCACTTAAATAAATTGGGCAGGGTTGTTCTCATAGTTTTTCCTTAATAGTTAAAAAATTGAGAACTCATACGAATATAAAAAAATTATAATTTAAAGTTTTTGATTCAATCTCGACTCCAAGTATAAAAGTAAATATTCATAAATATTCTTACATTAGAGTATGTAGCACACTAAAAATTCAGCAAGTGTTGTATAACATAATGTATGCTACAAGTTAGTGCACGAAATCAAAATCAACAGAAGTTTGCAAACATTCCAAATAATTAAACCCGAAAGCTGAAAACTGTAATTTTATTCACATATCAATTGACAGAAAAGTTATGAAGGCACTACTTTCTCATATCTAATAAATAAGAAAATCTCATAATCACTTTTAAACACCAAAAAAAGAGCTAGCTTAACCCCTAATCAAAACTCAAGAACTGTAAAAGGACAACAATTTATCTAATAATCCTAATTAAACGTGACTTTCGTTCATCAACGGACAACAACAAAGCAATTATGATCGACTTTGAAAGCTGAAGGGTTGACAAACTACGCATGCATAATTACATTTTGCAAAGCCATTGTTGAGATTTACCATCAGGCCTGAATCCAACCAATAGGTATTTCTGTGAATAGCATGTGGTCGACAGGGTTTAGGATCTCGTCTATATACTTGGGATATTTTAAGTTTGTTAGTTTGTTTGTTTTTTTTTTTTTTTTTTTTTAAGTATGAACGTGTGATTTATTTAGTTAGGCCATGACTCTTTCTATCACCTCCTTAAAAATAGGTCTAATCTCGCTAAATTCTAAATAAAACTGTTGTCTCTTTGTGTACAATATTAGAATTATTTCCACAATATTAGTGATTGAACTCCACAAATTTTTTTTCTCTATCACGGTGAAAGAGATCGAAGTAACAATCAAAACTATAGTTGTAGACAAACACAAAAAAACAATGCTTAGGTTACTCTCTCTGAGAGGTAGGTGGATGCCGTGGTCTTATGGCGGCGGCTTTGCAAATTGGGCAGGAAGAGATGGAATTTCCCTCTCGTCTGGTCGCTGGGAGATTGAGGGCTGCGGGGTTCCTCGTAGTCGGCATCTCAAATTTAGGGGTGGTGGTGAGTCTGTGTTGCGAGGAGTTTCTCGCGGCGAATATGAGGGATCTGGGTCATTCGGGGTTGAGGATGGCTGGACAGGAATGGATCCGGTGAGTGGTGCTAGTCACGAGGTAGCGCAGTGGAGAGCCGGGCGGCGATCTTGCTCGTGTGTTCGTGCTGTGCTAAGTGGCTGGGTGCTGTCGGCGAATGGTGACATAGATGATGATTGCGGCGCTGGGCTAGCAATGGCTCCACCGATCTGTGCCGGAGTAAAGCTGGTTGCTGTTGGGAGCGACGACGATGGGGTGGGCGGTGGTGGAAGTCTTCCTCGGTCGGCACCGTCAAATGGAGGTGGACTGGTACTCCGCCTTGCTGGGTTTGGGTGGCCTTAGCAAGTCCAGTTGGGCTTTGAACCCTTCTGGGCCTAGTGCTAGGGTTTCCCTGTCTTTTGGGCCTTTGTCTGGCATATGGAGTAGTTGGGCTGCTGGGCTAGTTTATTTTAATTTTAATTACTTTTATGTAAGAATTCATTCTCCTAACTCGTAGCTTCTCTCTGAGTTTTGTCACCAAAAATAACCAGGATGTCTTGGCCTTTTGATTCTCTAGGATGTTCGAGGTTAGATTTTGGCAGGGCTTCATGATCTTTAAAAAGGTTGAATTACTTAGGTATTGACTCTTTTGACAGTTCCACAGGGATGAGTCATTATGTGTAATTTCGCTGATCAATGCAATGAGTTGACAATTCTCTAAAAAAAAGAAACAATCAAAACTTAATTCATTTTTCCACCCTCATTCATCACTTGCAATAACTTCGAGACTCACATTTTTATTTTCTGATTTTCATGTTTACAATAATTCATGCCTAGTTTGATTTGTGAAATTGAAGTATTGAGAAATGAAATTTAATCTTTTTTGGTGTTTGAGATGCAAAAGGAAAATAAATACTTTCCTGAAATAAAAAAAAATAAAGCGAAAAGTGGGTCATTCCCTACCCCCAAACCATTCATTTTTCCCTTTTTTTGCTTGTATATATTACTCAGATTCTATTATCTTACTGCATTAATTATAAATTTTTTAACAACTTTTCTTTTAACTTTTCTTAGAGTATCTTTAGCAATGCTAGTTATTTTTTAGTTAAATTTTAGCTAAAATAGCTAAAAAGTCATTTTGGCTAGCCATTTTAGAAATACGTCTGCATCAGTACTCTCTATTCTAGCTAGTTTTAAATTTATATAATTTTTTAAATGAAAATTAAATAGTTTAAATATATTTATATATTATATAAAATAACTCAATAGGAATGTTTTACATTATAGAGAGCCTTATCTCGCTCTCTATATTTAGGAGCGAGATAGCTAAAAGTTATAATAGAGAGCCACTTAGGAGTCTGGTGCAGCAGCTAAAATATATAAAAAGCTAAACATGCTCTCCAAGATAGCTAAGGAGCAAAAATATCCAATAGCAAGAGTATGCTAAAGAGTCTCTTAGAGCATATTTAACAATGCTAGTTATTGTTTAATCAAATATATTTTTAAATGAAGATGAAATAATTTAAATGTATTTATAAATTACATAAAATAACTCAAAATGAATGTATTTAACTTCTCATCCTATGAAAAACATATAGAAATTACTTCTATTTTGCTCAAACCAAATGAGGGCACGAGGCCTCAGTGCATATCATGTACCACACGAATCATGAATGAGACAACTTGTAAGCAAGTACAATGCTCTCTTTTGGTGTCTTCAGTTGTATAATAATTAAAACACTATTTAAACACAAACAAAAAATTTAGCAAAAATAAATTGGACAACAAGGTGCATAGAAAGAACCAAATGGCTCTCCACGTCATGCAAGAGTCCATCGATCCTCTTAAATGCTAGTCGTCCCAACTCGTTAACTTCATCATTTACTCGTTTTGCCTCTATAAACCCTCCCTCAGTCTCTGCCAACTTGCCAACCCCAAAGAGAGAAAGACTGAAAGACTCTGACTCGTTCTCTCTTTTCTAAACCGAAGAAAAGAAGAGCTCCGACTCCGAGTCCAATACACTCTCTCTCTCTCTCTGGAATTTTCCGTAAGTGGAATCATTCTTTATTGCGAGTTACATAACAGAGTCACCCCCGTAGTCATCCCGATACCATAGTGCATATTCCTTATTTATATCTATCACCCCAAACAAGATTTTCTCTTTCTTTCTTTCTCTCTTTTGTGTTGGTAAGGTGAACAATTTAAACATGCAAAGCTATAAATGAGTAGTTTTCACGCATTGAATTTTACATCCATTTTACAGCTCACCATTTCTCATTGATTTGGAGCGTTTTCTGGGTACCCAAAACCCAGAACTGAGTTGGGTCTGTGTGAAAAAGGGGTTGAAGACGATGAAGAACGAAGAACAAGCTCGGTTTCTGTTTGGGATTTCGCTCTCTGATAGACCCAAATGGCAGCAATTCCTGCTTTGCTCTTCTGGGTTCTTCTTTGGTTATCTGGTTAATGGTGTCTGTGAGGTAAATTCACTCTCTCTTTGGTTTCAAGTTTTTTTCGTTTTGGTTCTGGGATTTTTTTTTGTTTTGGGATGAATTTCCTTTTGTGTTTAGTTTCTTTTGAATCAAGCTAAGGGTTATGCTTTAGCTTCTGAGGAAGAAACCTTTTTGTTCCAAGAGATTTATGGTTTTTGTTTATTAGTTTTTTTTACTGTTTTGATTAAAGTTCTCAGATAATTTTAAAATGAGGTTTTGATCCTCTGTTTTGGCTTATGGGACCAATGGGTTTGATTATTTTATGAGTTTACTTTTGGAGGAATCAAAGTAATAATTTTGAAGAATGAATGCAGCTCATTGCACGTTCAGAGATGACTTGATTTTTCGTACACTCTGTTAAATTTTTTTTAATTGCTGATTGAATCTTCACTTTTTGCTCCATTTTCAGGAATATGTGTATAACAGGCTACAATTCAGGTAAAGGTTAACATCTGGGTATTTGTTTTGGATTTGTGGAGTGTTTGGTTTTCGAATTCAATTAGGACCCTGCTTGTTTCGGATTCTGTTTCTGATGTGTTCCTTGCTGCAGTTATGGGTGGTACTTCACATTTGTACAAGGATTTGTGTACCTATTTCTGATTTATCTTCAAGGCTTTACCACCAAGCAAATGGTGAACCCATGGAAGACTTATGTGAAGCTATCTGCTGTGCTTATGGGCTCTCATGGACTTACCAAAGGCTCCTTGGCTTTTCTCAACTACCCCGCACAGCTAATGTTCAAATCAACAAAGGTAAGCAAATGCGATGTTAAAAAACTTCGTTAGTTTCTCTGAGGCAGCCAATTTTGACTTGATAATCATATCAAATGGAAACAATTTCAGTGTAAAACAGAGAGGATTTGGAATTTGACTGCCTCTTAAGACACATTTTTTCTCCCCTTTCATATTTTTATTTTGTTTAGTGTGGCCAGTTTGAGATTATTGTTCTTCATTTTAGGGGAAAGAGTTTAAGTTGGTCTCTAGCTAAGTTTTTAGTGTCATTTAGATTCTGTTGGAATATTTGATCTTTGGTATAGGACAAGAATAGTTTATAAATATCTATTTGGCTGTATGTGTCAAACTACAGTTACTCTGCAGCCTCTCATGTTAACTTCATGATTTTGGTCCTTTTGGGGTTTCAGGTTTTACCTGTGATGATAATGGGAGCCTTCATACCAGGTTTGAGGCGGAAGTACCCACCTCATGAGTACGTTTCTGCAATCCTTCTGGTGGTGGGTCTGATCCTATTCACCTTAGCGGATGCACAAACTTCTCCCAACTTCAGTGTGATTGGTGTTGTGATGGTATCGGGTGCTCTAGTCATGGATTCGTTTTTGGGTAATTTGCAAGAAGCAATATTTACCATGAATCCTGAAACCACACAGGTGAGTCACATTCTCCTTGGGTGCTTCAAAGTGAATTAGATGCATGTTCATGGAAAAGCTGTGACTTCGGTTATAATGTTGTTCTCTATCTTATCTTATCCACAGATGGAGATGCTGTTTTGCTCTACAGTAGTTGGTCTACCTTTCTTGGTGCCACCAATGATTTTGACAGGAGAATTATTCAAAGCGTGGAGTTCATGTTCTCAGGTAACTTGCCAGTTACAAAATCTTTTGATTCCAGACTTGTTACATTCCTCGCAAGCCTCACAGTTACACCTAACCTTTTGGTATTATGCAGCATCCATACGTATATGGTGTGTTAGTCTTTGAAGCCATGGCCACGTTTATTGGCCAAGTTTCTGTCCTTTCCCTCATTGCACTTTTTGGTGCTGCCACCACAGCCATGGTACATTCTCCTCATAACTCCATTTTGTCCTAGATTTGTGAATGTGATATCAACATTTAATGGAAAAGATATGGTCTTTATTCAATTGGCATTTTCAAAGTAAGGGCCATGTTGCTTGTTTTCAAGCTACATTAGTTAGGCCTCATGAACACTGATAAGCAAACAAATAGTACAATGTGAGTTATATAAATTCTCATTCTTGAAGAGAAGATCCTCATTGGATTTTTTTTTCGCAGATAACAACGGCTAGAAAGGCAGTGACATTATTGCTATCATACTTGATATTCACAAAGCCATTAACCGAAGAGCACGGGACTGGACTTCTGCTCATAGGTATGGGGATCACATTGAAGCTCTTGCCTGAGAATAAACCATACCAAAGGGTTTCAAACTCATCATCTGGCAAACCCAAGAGTTCAAAGCCAGCTCATAACGAAGAGGAGATAATTCAACTTGACCATCAACATGTTGGAGAAGATGAAGAAAAGAGGCCATTGGTCTGATATATAAGACACTGCTTCTGTTGCACAATGTCTATCTAGCTACTAAGGAAATGATTATGCTAAATAACATCACTTTAGGATTTTTTTTTTTTACCTCCTGTTCCTTATTTCTTTAGATTTGGTCGGTCTTCTTTTATTCTTTATATTTTTTGTGAAGTGTTGGTACCCCACAGTTCCCCATAGTTACTGGTCTTTATATTTTCTTCCTTTGTTTTTGTTGTTAATGTTTTGGACTATATGTATGAAACATTGTTGAGAACTTGAGATCGTGGTGTACAAGTTTAGATATTTAAAATTATAAGAAGCTTGTAATTGCATTCACAGAGTAATTCGTGCTTTAAGGTTATTCTTGTATTTTTAAATTAGGGGGATAATCTGGGTTAGTGGATTGAGCCTTTGCTTCTAATCTATGTTCTATGACATGTATGCAGCTCATAGGTCATAACTTCAGGTTTGGTACAATTTTATTATAAACTATAAAATTGTTGTGACCAAAAATAGAGTACAGAAGTATAGTAGCTGACTACGTGGACGGCACTGATTACCAACACATTCAACGGCACTTCGTCGGTGCTACCTATGTGAACCTTGAACGCTTGAAGTATCGAATTTGTGGACGTTATGCGGTTTAACACGGATATAGGGATATACATGTGATAAAATTAGAATTGTATAAACACGGATGAGGTGCAACAATTAATGAGGTAAAACTGAAGTTTTTTTTTTTTTTAGGATAATAGTCAACCACTTTACTAATAATAATAATAATAAAGATTACAACTTGTAGATGTAGTAGCTACATCAAATTGAAGCATAATAAAAACATATGTAATCATGGACCAGCAACGGCCCCTCATGAATCGCTCACCCAGCCACGCCGCCACTGCCATCATAGGTAAAAATGAAGTTAGTAAGTGACCAAAGATTTAACTTGTAAAACAGTAAAAGTTAACAATTTAATTTCTATTTTTAAAATTAATTCAATGATGAATGACTACAAAAATTTTGTTCACATGGTCGCCATGAATATTCTGTCCTGTAAGCTTTAGATATTTATTCATGAGAAACATGAACCATAATCAAAGATGATCCACTTGATTTGGAATTTACCACATTATATAGTGGACAAACTAATTGGTATATTGCTTGGCATGTGCCTAAAACGACAAAACGGAAACTAATAGAAAGAAAATCTATATCATTAGGTACTATTATTATTCTTATTGTTTTTGTTAATTTTTGATTGATTCGTTGACAAATGATAATGAAGCTGGATTATCCTTTAATATAGGAATTAAGCTGTACCTGAGCTAAGCAAACTTGCCTTATTTCTTGGCAGCAAGTACTGTCGCTGCCCCGTCAATTTGGTTAGGTTCCTTGTATGGTGAGGAAGAGGAGAAAATCATTTTTGGATTTTGTGATTGTACTTTAATTTGGTCCTCATGTATAGATTAGATTGCTTTTTTGGTTCATCTGTTCTGAATAATGATTGCAATTCTCTTCATCCATGATGATGAAAAGTAACAAATTACAAAATAAAAGATTGTCATATACATGGATGAAAATTATAGTATCTAAAATACAGGGATTCTATTTCTGGAGCGATGCATAAAATCTTCATACTTTTTTACATTGTGAGGACCGAAGTGTTGCTACATAATTCTTTTCTTGATTACAAACTAATTTCAACCACAGGATTTGACCTGTAAACTTAATTAGTTATTAATCTTTTAGTTAAGAAAAAAAAATTACAGCTTCTTAAGGAATCTATCTCAATCGACTATAACCCGCCACAAATTTAGTTTCTCTCAACACATCATTCAGAATTAAGAATTTAGAAAATGCAGCTTAATTTTAATTCGATGTAAAGAAACACTAAACAATGCCCAATATTTGCGTGCAGTAAAAAGTTAGTGTATAAATTACATTTGTTGGCAGAAAGCCACGAAGTCCTTGCTGCATCATTGCTCCTCCAAATCCTCCAATGGAGCAAACTCATCATCACTACTCAGAGATATCCAACAGATCGAGTCACACAGTGAGACATTTTTGCTACGTGTCAAATCGCTTCCATGCATGAAGACAACGCATACACCACTTCAACTTGTTGACCGCCCTTTATCTTTGTTTATCCTTTTATTCGGTGCTGTAGCACACTGTGCGTGAAACTGTGAGAAGAGGCGGGTGACGATGAATAGTAAAATTACAGAGAGAGCTTGACGTACTTGCCGAAAAGAGACGACCATTTGAAAAAGACCAATGGCTGCAGAAGAGGCCAACTCCAGTACTAGTCTACTTGATCCAGTAGTAGTTGACGATATTGAAGAAGATAGAGAAAGCTTTGATAACGGTGCTACTAGTTCGAGACCAAAAGAGCCATGGAAAGGAGAGTATGCCAAGAGCATTCTGTATGCTGGTCTTGATGCCATTGTCACTTGCTTCTCTCTAATCTCTTCCATCTCCGCCAGCCGTCTAACTTCCGGTAATATATAATCACTCACTATTTTTTCTCTTGCTCTTCCTCTGAAACCTAAACCCTAAACCCTATCATAGTCTTGGTTTATTACATTTTGAAACGTAATTTTTGTTGATGATGTGGAGAACCCTTATTCACTAACATGAATTGTTGTCGGTATGTATATCTGAAAATATATTGACAGCAGATATCTTGCAAGACACTGTGCATTACTAGCTCAGTGATAGTTACACCCATATCTGTATATCTTTCTCAACATTTGTATACACAACCATTAAATTGTTTAAGATCTAGATCAGTGCATGTCTCACAGCTCTATAATGGATACAGAACCATAACTACTGATGGTACAGACGAACAGTAAGCACTGAAGTATGTTGTAAGACACCGAGGCAAATTATTTTGGGAAAATTGGACCTTCTGGAAGTGTATGATCTATAAGTGCGTGTGAGAGAGAGGCAGTGTGTAGCTAGCAAGATACACTAGGACTCATTTAGAGGTGCATGCATGCACTAGTGCATCATGCTTTATTTCAAAAATTGAGTTTTTATTCACTATAACTGTCTTACATTGCAGCGGATGTGCTGGTGCTAGGATTTGCAAATCTGGTGGCAGATGGGATATCTATGGGAGTTGGAGATTTTTTGTCCAGCAGCGGTGAAAAGGATGTTGCCGCCAAAGAAATGGCGGTGACGGAATGGGATGTCACAAATCACGGCAGCCTTGAGAAGATGGAGTTGCTCCAAAAGTATCAAGCACTTGGGATGGACGTTGATGATGCCGCCAAGGTATGCGAAAACTTCCCCTAAAATCTAATGAAAATGTTTGATGAAATTGTGAGAAAATTGCTTATTATAAAGTAAGGTTAGGTTGTTGTAAGATCTGATAGAAAGAAAAAAAAAACAAGAGTTTCTTTGTTATAATGCCTTTGGTGTAACTATTAAATTGCTTATATGTGACATGGTTTTGGGACTCGTACAAGGTTGTTAGCATTTTTGCCAAGTACAATGACATCTTGGTGCACGAGAAAATGATGGCTCATGGAAGGCTACCGCCAGAAGAAGCAGAAAAGCCATGGAAGAACGGCCTTGTAACATTTGCTGCCTTCCTTGTCTTTGGCACTGCTCCTCTCCTGTCTTTTATTGTCCTCATCCCATTTACGAACAGTGACTTGGTTAAGTTTGTTGGTGCTTGTATCCTCTCTGCGCTTGCACTCACGCTTCTTGGGATTGCAAAGGCCAAGATTGCAGGCCAGAACTATGCTTTCTCTGTGGTAGTGACTCTCTTCAATGGTGCTGCCGCCGCAGCTGCCGCTTATGCCGTTGGATGGACACTGAAAAATATAGCTGGCCTAGACGGTTGAAGACTAGGGGCAACAAGAAGACAGCTTAGTTTTACAATTTTTGAGTCCTTACCAGGGCTACGAATGTATATTTATGCTACATTTACGGTCATCGACCAGGGCCTGAACTACTTTCTTTTTTTGCAAAACTAATATATTTTTTTCTTTTCTTGAATGCTTAACTATTAAGAGCCTCGCAAAATTGAAGAATGAAATCAATTTTCTATTCATTTCACTCGGAAAATGAGACTTCTCTCTCTATAGAATTAGTGACCAAAAGCATTTTAGTGGGTACAACTTTGGCCTACATTTATTACATTAATGAAATCAATACACGACCATTACCGAGCACAAAATGCATAGTACAGTTACGGACGCTAAAGATCATAAGACTTGATAAGGACTAATTTCTAATGTGAGCTAAAAACACATGAATTTGTGTCGAAAGTTAGTTCCCTTCATCCAGTGCTAACTGCAAGGCATGCTCTGCTTCCTTGAGGAATAATCGAGTTAGTTGCTTCTGCCCTCGTCTATAAACTATACTAGACCACTTGTTTCTGCTCATCGATTGGGGTGGTTGAAGGCCATTTATCTCTTCACTGCAGTCAAGAAGAGTCCAACAATAGGAAACATACTGAATGTTCAGCTTCTCACTGATTCATGTATTTAAATGAGAACACAATGATGAGGGCAAAATATGGTACCTTAAATCGTTTTCATTTCCTGTATGCAGATTTAGGCTTTCACTAAAGCCTGCGTTTTTAAGCAAATTAGTGTCACTGTCCTCTGTACCAGAACCATCTTGAAGATCCACCATCCTTGCATACAGAATATTTGGTTAGCAACGTAGCATAGGTACCGACCAATTCATGTTAAAGCTTCTAAGTAGCATGCAACTACGGTATATGACTGTTTTAAGTAAGACTGATGGAGTCAGTTTCTGATGGATCTCCTATTAAAGTTACAAGTGGCGGCATGCAGATTCATTGAGAGGTTCATTTAATTCTTATGAACCATATCATAAAATCACAAGTGAGGCATTTGAATCATGGATTCAGAGTCACCTCATAGTAAGAAGATCAACAAGCATTTGCAAAGCTCCAGAGTCACCACAAGCCTCCCATATTGCTGCTCGAACTTCTGAATCAGATGGTTGCCTGCCCCCTCCAGATGTAACAAGCTTTAACATAACATATATTGAACCAGGGTTAAGAACCAGGGATGCAAATGATCAAATGGGCTAGACCATAAAATGGTCTCCCATCTTAAGTTACTAACAAGCATTAGAAAGATTTACATTTATTTCCTGCTTATAAAACTAGTTCAGGTCACTTTATATTAATTATAAACAAGAAAACATTTATGCTTAGCTAGTAAAACATGAAATAGCAATACTAGGTAAAGAATTTTTACCTCTTCCAGCAATGATGAAACCTGAAACAGCTCATCCTCCTTCATGGCTACTGTCCTCAATGTTGTCAAAAAGCTTTCGGGAAAAACCAACTTGTTTAAATATGATGGCATCTTGCGCTGACCACTCCAACTATAGCTGCAAACATGGTTGAGTTGGCCCTTATCACTTCCTTCATTAGTTGAGATGCCTACTGGGAAAAAGCCATGATCCAGTAAACTTCTAGGTAAAAGACACCTCATTTCGGCCTTCTGTGAACAAAAATAAAGCAAAGTTTGTTTTGAAAACAAATAAAGGAATAAGAAAAAAAATCCATTGATCCACCTACAGCTTTACTGAAGTAGAGAGTTTCTCCTAGATTAAAACAGAGAATACATAACACAAAATTAAAAGACAGACAATAGCAAACCTGTGCTTCAAGAAGCTGTGCTTTCGAGTCAGAAAATGAAACACTTTGAAGGGCTTGTACTGGATAATGGACCTGTATGTATCATTACCGTACCAAGTTGTGATCAGCTCAAACAATTGATTGACAAAAACTACGGTCCTAGCTGGAACCAGATGACAGAAGAATGGATTAAAATATCCAAAGTGTATAAAGTAATAAAACCAAAAAGTCCACCTTACATCTATTTTGATCAAGTTTAAGACATTGCCACCATCGAGAACGAGTTATTTAGAAACAACAGAATAATCTATACAAGGTTTCTCAACTATAACCAATATAAAGGCATTACCATGAGATAGTCATCTGGATTACCATCAAGGACGAAACCATACAGATGAAGTAATTCCTGCATCAAACATTCAAACACAAGATAATGGTTCTCCCTTCGAAGTTGATGAAGGTTGTCAAATGCTAATGTGGATTAGGAAAACAAGATGATGGCAGAGACCAAATACTTGAATAAGGCTTTCTTCAATTTAAGTCGACTTTTCAAATAACCTGAACAACTATGGCAGGTAAACTAAGTGGAATCTGCCAGACTCATAAGCCTAAGTAAGCTCAAAGCCTCACATGACAAAAGAACTTCAGGTGCAAGTAGCATGCAAGAAGTAGCACATGAAACTAAACATGTTTTAGAATACAAGTATATGCCAGGACAAAGGCAAACATTCTAAGAAATTATGTTTGGTTGCTAGGAAGAAGATGCAAAAATAAGTATACAACTTAAAAAGTAACTAAGTATACAACTTAAAAGTAACTTTGGTATAAAATGCAACAATTCTATATACGTCTCCAGGAAGTACCTCATTTCCTTTGTTACCATAACTTATAGAAATTTCTTCATCAGTCTCCAAGGGTTGTCCAGCTTTCCAATTTGGAAAAAGAAAAGAAAAAGGAATATCTCGGTAAGTAAGATAATCCAGCTAACTAATCAAGCAAGAGAAATGAAAACAAGTATAGTAAGGCTTCAATAGTAACTGTCACAACTAAATTAAACCAATATCAAATATCATAACCCTGCTACATAAAAGACCTCAAAAGAAATAAACACAAGTATTGATATATCCAATAGCAATAGTCACGATTAAAACTTGTATGCCATGATACCAATGCAAAATCTTATGGTTGCATAACACATAGTTTTACTGATTTGCAGCAAAAAATAAGGTACGAATGGAAATAGGACACTACCAGAAAGAAGATACATAGAAAAAGGAACCCGAGTTATCGATCCTGTTCCATCAACTTCCCAAGTTGCTGCCGGCTTTAAACCTGAATAGCCACACGATGTCAGCTAGTAAGGTGTATGAGAAAATAGACTATACGGAAAAACTCATAAAAATATAAGGACAAAAGTGTAGGCTACAGTATTAACTAGAATCAAATGAGTTGAACTGCAGGATGGGCTACACTGGTTAAAAAGCTTACACTCGAATCTTGAACAGATGTAATTATAATTCTGTAAGTTCTGTAACAGAAGTAGATAAATTTCTAAGAATACCAGACTTGATGACAACAGGCATACCATGGTTGCAAAAATCGATGCCAGGAACAAGACCCTCCACCCAGACAGTATCTTTTTGGTTTGATACAGATGTCACTCCATTAACTTGAATATCAACCCCGTCAACCTGACATCCTAATTTAAGAAAGCACTAATTTTAGTTCAAATAACTACATTTACATCTAGAGATACCAAATCAAGCATCCAATACATCATGATAAAGTATATTGAAAAGAATTAATGAGGGAGAAAAATTACAACACCTTTAGCATTGCCATTAACCATATTAGTAGAAACGTCAGAACTTTTGTCATTTGAAGCACTGCAATTCTTCTTTTCCTCAACTTGTGGAAATACATAAGAGTATGGAAGGGGAATGTTCAAAGCACGAGCCCAAAATACAGAATTTGCCCTAGCATGACAGAAATTAGGGAAGATAAGCAACAAAGGTCTAAGGCACCCTGAACAGATATTAGTAAGAAGGGTTCAACCAAAAAATCATAAGATTATTTCATCTTCAATTATACATACCAAAGGAAATCTTCAAAGCACACATCCCTATAAAAGAAGCAACCGGAGCATATGATCAGAGATTAGCAATCATAGTATATATTTAGAGATGAAGATAACTAATGAGTAATGACAATGTCTATATTATTCTGAGTGTTGTTCAACATGCAATTTTAGATATTATCTTCAAAGAATTGGAAAGTCAGCCTCTGAATGCTAGATTACAAGATTTTGGACCATAAATTTATATAGACAGCATTTTTACAAAAGCATCATAAATCACACAGACAACTGATTACTAAATGCTGAAATTCACATAGGTCCACAAATTGTTGGTGAGTTGAGAGGTCTAGAGTCTGAGAATAGCATTGCAATACCAAATTACATACTAATGTTTTCACATGATGTCATCAGCAGCTGTATGCTTTTTTATCTAACACTAGTTCAAGACAAAGTCACAAGACTGGGCATGACAAGTACCACCAAGATTCTCAGAAACCTGTCAATCTATTCTACCTTTCTAGGTGTTGCTAAGAAGCTCAAATAACAAGAACGACACAGGATAACTTCAATGTATCCAATGTACCCAGTATACTATTGAAATGAAAGTGCACAATTAATTATTACTATACCCATTATTCATATCAGCCTCTCTGATTTTTGAAACAAATAATTCAAATACCAAAAAATAGAGAAGAAAAAGATGCATGAATATTTTTTTGAAAGGACAGGACCTGCTAGCTTAATTCTCTTATGAACTCAAATGGAAACAAAATCCATTTCTGATATACCTTTCCGAATCACCATCAAGAGTTAAAAGTTTATCCACTAGAGCCTTCAACTTATCATCGTATAAAGACCGCAAGCTTTTCTTCTGTAGATTAAACCTGTCGTTGGTCACATATACTACAGAAAGAAGATAGGCTACTCAAATCATAATTGACAGAATCAATATCAAAAAAGAAATCCAAATACTTTCAAACCACCACAAAAAAAAAAAAAAAAAAACAAAGCCAACTGGACATTTACGAAAACATTATTGTCAACTTGAATAAAAAATAGCATCAGGTTAGCATTGCATTATGTCAAAATTACTCCCACAAGCGATGTGACATAATTTACAAGAGTTACCTTAAACCCTACAGAACGCCTGGATAGTGAATACTAGCTAAAAATTAAGAGGAGTGTCCATTGTAAAAACACTCATGCAAAAGAGGAGGGGTGTGGTTTGCAGTAAAAGGAATGCCAATTTGACCCCCCAAAAATATTTTGCAAATGTGTATTGTATGAATACATTCAACATCATAAAAGGTCCATAAAAGAAAAATCAACTTGAAATCAAGATAACTTCTATATGGATAAAACATACGTTTGAGAATTTTATTGTCATAGTTAGATGCCCAGAAATCTTTTACCTGCAGTTCAGTTGCTCGGTACAATGTTGTTCCTTTTAGGTCCAAAAGCTCATCATCAGTAAACCAAAGTGGATTGCCAAAAGTGGTGGGAAGCATATCAAGGTACCTGAGCAATTTCAATAATAGGCTCAGCAAAATATTTAGCTGGTTTGTTATCTTCCACCCAAGTGGAAAAGGCTGACCACCAAAGAAACAAAAAAGTTTTAATTGATAATTCAACAAATTCATTCTATACATACGGCTTCCAAGAAGAATTCTTGCGGAGGCGCTCCACTGTTAGAAACAAAACCATCAAGAACCTATCATCCACATCTCCTTCTTCGAACATTGCTCTACATTCTGGTCCAAAAAAAGGATCTTGCAAAACTCTCATAGGAGTTATTGCTAAATCCAGAGGCACGACTAACAGAACCCCTGAAATTGATTTCCAAAAGTGAATCAGAACTATTCTCTACTTGTCAAAATGTTACGAGAGCAAGTTTCATAACACAATAGGGATACAGTCCTGGAATGGTCACCTAAAGGTTGGATAAAGATGCCTAGGTATGATGCATGGGTAGAGTGCTAACTTATTGAATGCTCGTAGGATGAGGTAACCTACGAGATGAAAGGGTTGTCATTGGCTCAATATTGATAGTGTCCGGTGAATATGTCAGGCTTTGGAAGCCACATGGCATGCTACCACCATTTCTAATTCAAGTTCAAAAGAAAACAACAATCTTGACTGGTATATCCCTCCATGGGCATCATTTGGTCACAAATCAGCTTGCACCCGCCAGCTTTAGTATGAAGAACACAAGTGCATCATGTAGTTGTGAATGCACACATCTTTTAATCTTATAAAACTATGTTAAAGACATGGCAATAGTACTCCAAACATAAATTTCCAGTGCTTGCTCAAAGAAACAATAACAAAATTTATACTTTCAATTGCAAAAGACTTATCATTGACAATATATTAGCTTGCAAAGGCAACAAAAGATACTTCCAAAGATCGAAATCAAGTAATTTGCTCAATATTTCCTACATGATTCTTAAAAGAATGCAGTATCTGACACTGGAATTCAATTTCTGTACCTGACCCACATTTCACAGTCTCTCTACTAACAAATATGAACAACTACATAGACAAAGAACAAAACTTTACGAACTTAACCTAAAAGGAAGAGATGGGTTTACCGTCAGAAACATCATTAGCCGCAAAAATGCCAAACCCTTTATCAGAATCAGAGTATTTGATCTTGCACCCACGTAGCTCCACCCCATTAACCTGAATTCAAAACCCAATTAATCAAAATCACAGTTTCACTAATTTGATCAATACAAAAAAAAAAAAAGCTCATCCCACACTGTAAAAAACATGGGCACGCACCTGTAACCACTGCAGAAACCGTTCGAGCTTCGCGTCTCCTTGTGAACTCGCCATACTGAGAAACAACAGAAGAGTTTGGGGGTTTATGACTTAAGCAACTGGGTGGCTCAAGTTTTTATTTTCTCTTCACACCCACAATATTACTGTCCACACCCGTACCCAAAACTATATATATATATATAAACGTGGCAAAATCAGGAGGGTCCACTACTCCACTACTCCACTAGAGACGCACTGGCGGGTAAATCACGTAGTGACTTGTGAGGGAAGAATTTTCTGTGGTTCTGTTCTGTCCAAGAGCGACAATGCCTTGAAAGCTTTGAGCTTTTTGACGTTACCTAAACCCCAAGGACCAGTCTCAGATCTGAAAGGTGCGTAGACTTGCATGTAGTCAATCGGCAATAAAACATTTTCCCTTGAAGTTTTGATCTTTATCATTCTCATTATGCAAAGCACTCTCCTTTGATAATTTTCAGGTACAATTGACTCTGGAAAACTAGTGTACAAGAAATGAGGAGTCCACTCTCACAGATTCATACCGCTGCAGTGTTTCCATCTCCAGTTTTTCTATGGAGGCTTAAGGTTTGATTTTTTTTCTTCTTCTTCTTTTTCAGTTATTCAGTCATATTCCAGTTTATAGCCTTCATATTCATCTTTTGGTTGATCCTCTAGGACATTACATTTTCAGGTACTACTTTTCATGATATTGGGATTCAGTTGTTGCAAGGTCAGTGTTAAATGTTAATCCTTTTGATCTTAATCTCATGTATTATGGATGCTTTTGAAGTATTGGTCTGGTAGACGTAGATTTATGATAAATATTGTTACTATGCTTAAACCTGAATTGTTCTTTTGAAACAGATTGGATGGGATTCTGCCATGAGAATGAGTGCAGATTTGCGTCATTTATTTTTATATGAGGCCTTTTTGTATTATAACCCACCCCTCCTCATGGTGAGGCTTGATTGTTGGTGTTGATGATGTTGTTCTTTTCGCTCTCGTAACATTCTTGACTTTGTGGCAGCTTATCTTTTAATTTCTATTTGTTGCAGACTTTGATGGTTTGGCTTTGGGGAGTGAACTTATGGGTTTTTTCGCAGGCCAACATTGGCTATGCAAAAATATTTGATCTTGATCAAAATCATCTCACTCACAAAGAAGTATGGAAGGTACTGATGGTTCATTCGATTTCTCTTTGTCCTCCCCCTCCCCCACTATCTTCTCTGTAAGTCTCTTGTCTCTATTAAAATTTATGATGTTGAGGTTTAAATGTGACTACCGCACTCAAACCATAATCATGTGATAGCCTTTCTTGAGGCTCAGTATGCGACAAAGAGAATTTGTAATTTCACGGGCACAGTAATGTGCCAGCACATCAGATGGACTGCTGGCACATTAGTCCGTCTCTCATGATATATGATGTTGTGAACTTCACAGGACATATAGACAGGTTCAACTCTGTATGAATGTACTTATGTTTCAGTGTTTGTACATGTTCCTGATACTGTATTTTTATGTATGTAATGTAATTCGTGCATCACAAATGCTATACCATGTCAGTGCATATTTGAGCCACAAGGCCTTGCCAAATTGCAATCTCCCAAGTCTCATCTGGTCTAAATCCATTTGTTAGAGCTCTTCTACTTGCACCATTCGTTAATATATTCTTCCTGGACTACACATCTGTTTTATTAATTATTAATGTCTGGAATAGCATTTCCCCAAAAATACATTTAAGTGATTATTGTATTATAGCAACTTATGTTTTGTGTCATTCTCTTTCATCTTTGGTATTTATTGCCAATTCTTGTTATTATGTTAAAGAAGTTGCTTCTACTTGTATATTTGTCCTAGCAACCTCGTTCATTCACAATGCCCCGTTCCTTTTCTTTTTCCTAATTATCTGGCATTTTATATGCAGTGTAGCACTTGGATGACCATCATTGTCCCTACTAGCATGACAGCATACCTTTACCTTTACTCACACGGAAAATTATTATTGGCTGCATTACTACCAGTGTAATATCATCCCTTTCTCGAAATTTTCTCTTTGCTCTGGTTTTCTTGAGATTGATTGCATGCTTAACCCAGTTCCAAATGGTTCATTGACAAGCTTCCTTTAATATACGGATGTTGATGGAGATATTGGTCGGTCTTAATTTATTGTTAAATATTTTGCTGCTATCTTGTTATAACTATGTGATGCAGTCATTATTTACTGCATCATTCTTTACACTAAATGTGCTTTGTACATGCATTATAGGTCTATTTTGTATTGCACCAGAGTTACAACGGCTCACTAGTCTTGCTGTTATATTCATAAGACAAATTTTTGTAAATGTCTCTGTACGTCTTGCAGGTGTCCCTGTATATTGCTGTTGCTATAGTTCTGATATCCCCCTTTGATATCTTTTATTTGTCATCTCGGTACTTCTTATTGAGGACACTGTGCAGGATAGCTCTTCCAGTGCAGGCAAGTTTTCTTTCTTGTAGCTTGTATCCGGACATACTTGGGCACATCTTACCTAAAGAACTAAGTTGGTTAAAGTTTATAAATGAGTTGTTGTCTTTGCCTGTCTTCTATCCTAATGTTGTAGTAATCAAGGTATTGCATAATTTAAGACAAAAGAAAGAAAGAAAGAACAAGAGAAACTTGTTTATCAAATCCTGGAATGATGTGTTTATGGATGCAGGTAAGTTAGCCTGATAAGTACAATAGATCTTTTAATTTTGACAAAAAGAAAAAAAAAATATTTACAGGGGGAAAGAAAATATTTATTCAAAGTAACATTGGTCAGCAAATAGATATTTTGGTCTCTGAATAGATGACGTTCAGAGAGCTCATCATTTTATCAATTAATTGAAATAGGTCTTTACAATCTGCAGGCTATATCATTTCCTGACTTTTTCGTGGCTGAAGTTTTAACTTCTATGTCTAAGGTATGAATCTATATCCTTCTAGTCATTGCCGTCAACCATTCACATGTTATCAGTCATACACTTCCATTTTAGTATTAGCAATAATATTTGTTACACTTGAGTCTATTTTCCCATATCTCATTCTACATATGGATAATTAAAAAGTTCTTGTGGCTCAGGCTCATAATGAATATGGATTGCGATGTTAATTGCATACAGGTGTTTTCAGATTTGGAACGTTCAGTCTGCAGAATGGTTCATGGGCTGGTAAGATTTAAGTGTTAAGTTCATCTCTATGCTTGTCGACTGTCAAAAGGCAAATAATTCACCATTGTACTGTTGGGAGGATTATGCTTGCAGAGTTTTTTTATATATCTACAGTTTTGATGTGTTTCTGCAGAATTTATTAATGTAATCCATTTCAGATCCCATTCTCTGCAGTATTCTTCTGTCATAAGCCTTTGCTAAGTTCTTGGCAAGTAATAAGCTGAAGGCAAATAGTATAACAATTATCATTAGAAAATAGAAAAGAAAAAAGAATCTTATCAATTGGTTCATTCCTCATAAATCTACTATATAGGATCATTCTAAACGAAGAAGAATGATGTATCCATTCGCCAGCTTTTCATGCGTATTTTTGTTGTACTAGGTCAAAAACGTCATGACAAATTTGGTTTCTAACTCTGCTTTCGTCTATGTTCTTTTTGGTTTGAGTTTGTTATCAACTTGTGAAACATGATGGCAAAGAATTTTGTATTGGTCTATATTCTATGAAGTCACTCAAAATCTGATATCATTGAGATGTTTTTTTTTTTTAATGTGCAGGTTGCCACTATTGCATGGCTTGAAGCTGATTCAGTTTGTGGCAGCCACTCAATTGGAATCCCTCTAGTGCATGTTTTTCCTTATGTTTGCCGTTTATTTCAATGCCTACGTCAATACAAGGATACAAAAGACAAGACAAACCTTTTCAATGGTAATGACTCATTGTAGTTCATCCCTCTTTGACTGCTTGTTACCTATAAATCTATAATTGACAATTGGTGAAATGTAGAAATATTATCCTATTCTGAAGATTAGTTTTATACACTGGGTAGTTACGTGGAAGTAAATGGTACAGTATAGTTTGCTTTGGTTGGATTATTGAGGTTCTCCGTTAGTATGTGACAGGTTACAAATGCTTTGTTTGGGATCAAATTTAGTTTCTCTTGCATGAGAAGTGAGCTTTATGGAAGCAAAAAAAGAGATGAACAATTGGCTTTTCTAATTTAATTATTCAATGCGGGATACTAGCTACTAATTTTTCCAGATGAGAAGAAAAAAGGCTACGTAATATCTATTGAAGTTCACAATTTGTTGCTCTTAAAGGTGCTACTCAAATATTTTTGTATAGTCTACGATTACTCTAAGTATTAATCTAACCATCTGTTAGGAATTTACATTCGAAATGGTTTTTGTTATGTGGTATATAATCACTTGAAGTTGGGGGATTCTAATCCTTACTGTTGACTTGTGCATATGCGGCTGTCATTATCATGTTCTCGTGTTGTCAAATTTTGTAATTATTTTTGGATCCCTTGCGCAAACGTCGCATGTATCTGCAAAACTGACACTTATAAGCGACTCTTTTTCATATGTACTCATGTCTGTAGAAGTCACTTATGTTACAGCTTAAAGGCATACAGCTTTAGTACATTGCTTATTCAATATAATCATGTCCTTTTAACTGCTAATACTGTCATGTCATCAATCTGCTTTTCAGCTTTAAAATATTCGACTGCAGTCCCAGTGATTTTTCTTTCGGCCCTTAAATATCATGTCTTCCCTGATAGGTGGACAAACTTTTATGAGCCGCTTTGGCTTCTGTCTAGTATTGTTAACTCGCTGTATTCATTCTACTGGGACATAGCTCAAGATTGGGACTTGAGGTATGATAGCTTAATTACAGCATTTTGGACTTTCTTTTGCATTGAATTCAAATCAGTTTATACTCTCAAGCACTTTGAAGGCTCATACAGATAGGAGGCTTGCCTATTATCTCTTCATATTAATATTGTTTTCCCCCTTTGCTTGACAGTGGCTTCACTCGGATTTTCAAGTTCAGCAGACCAAGTTTAGTTTCCTACTTATTATATGGACAAAAATGGGTAAGGAGTTACTTTGTTGGATTGACGTTATGTATCAGCACTTCAGCAGGCAGAGCTTTTCTTAGTGACACATTCTATTAGATCGACTTGGTTATGTATCAGCAGGCTCTTCGTGACGATATCAACATTTCACATTGCAGGTATATTTTTGGGCAATAGGAAGCAACCTGATCTTGCGATGTGCATGGACATACAAATTCTCTGCTCATCTTCGTCATAACTACATGGCTGTATTTGCAATCACTGCATTGGAGATTCTTCGACGCTTCCAATGGGTATTCTTTCGAGTAGAAAATGAGTGGAATAAGATTAACAAGTCCAGTTATGATCCCCTACCCATGACTATCATCCAAACAGAAGAAGAGACATTGCTTGACGCTAACAGTCACAGTGTATAGAGTATTTTGTAACCATTTTGAACAGAGTTTCTTCCCTTTTTGCTACACTAAGTTACGAGGCTGAAATATGACTAGCCAAATCATTCTTATACTATAGAAGTTAAATCAAAGCAATTCAACTACAGTAACTATGTCCTCATTTTTTTGTTATGGCTGAATTTTATATATGAACCCTATGGAGATGGACCAGATCTTCAACTTCTAAAATGAAGAAACTGAGAGATAGAAAACTACTACTGTATGTGATTTCAGAAGCCAGTGAGGGATTGAGACTGGTGCAACTGTTTTTGATTTTTTTTATTTTTATTTTTTTTTTATGTTTTGATTTTTTCTGAATCTCGTAGCATTCTCTGTTCTGATCGAAGTTTCAGTTATTTGCAGAAACTAGCTAGTTGTAGTTGCAGAGAGTTGACAATACTAGAAAGAGGGACATAGTACACAATAACATCAATCTGGAATATATGAATTCAACACATGAAAGTAAATTCAATACTCAGAGAGTAATGCAAAAAAGGGTTTTTCACATTCACTGACTATAATTCACCAATACAATTTAGGTACAATTTAGGAATGCAGATGAACACATTCAATGGGTAGCACTGACTATCCTATTACTTTGAAAACTCTGAAAACCCAGTTTATTTGCCACCCGCCTTCGCGCCGAGGACTGCAGACAGTGGTTTCCAAGTTTCTTCCCCTGTGGTTTAGTACTGGTAGGGCATCCAAGCTTGAAGTCTTGGTTGGGAAGATAGTTCAAGACTTGTATCCTCCTCTGCTTCTTACTGTTCTCAATTTCTTCATATCGATCATGAAACTTTCTCTTTGTGGCCTGAAGCTTTGCCTCAATTGCCACTTCATCCAAACACGGCTTCGGCTTGATCGATTTAGCTTCACCAACACAGGGTGTGGGCTTGATCATTTTCGCTCGATCAAGTGCCACTTTATCAACACACGTTTCCGGCTTGATCGACTTATTCTCATCTGAAGAGGGCTTGATCGACTTAGCTTCATCTGAGCTGGGTTTGATCAAGGAACCATCAACGTTTCGTTTCACGATCTTTATGCGTACTTTGAGCGATGGCTTTGAAGGCTCAGCCTTTTGTTCCGACCCAGTTTCAGATGCTGTACCAAACCCTAGATCGGAGCGTCGATCATCACCGCCACCCAAACCCTGAATAGAACCGAGAATTCGACTCCTTTGGCGACTGAACTCGTCCGGAAAATCGGAGGCGGCGAGGGTGATGGCGTGGTCGAGAACATCGAAAATGGTGGAGTTGTTTGCAGTGGCAAAGAAATCCCTCCAGTAATTCAGCGACTCATTTTTCTGGATCGTCGCCATGGAAATCGACAAAGAAAACGGAGAAAAATGATCTAGGTAGCTTTGAGAGAAGTGGAGAACTGGAAATGAGATGAGAATAGGAAAGTGGAGAGTGGATTATATAGACGGCATTTCCTTTTCCCAGTCGGAATTGGGTTGTGATCCTTTTCCTTCTCTCAGTTGGATTGGGTTGTTCCTCGTCCGGATTGGCCAAGGAAAATTTTCGCGTCAAGTTTACGCGTTTATCCGGCTTCCAACGGTAACATTTGGGGCCCACCCGCAAGACCCCTAGATTTTTTGAAACAAAATAATAATAATAATATTACTTTTCTTTTTGTGCAAGAATAATAATATTAATCCTTTCAACAAAAAAAAAAGAATAATACAATTAATTGCTTTAGATATTCAAATTTAATTGCAAAGTACTTTGTTTTAATTCAGAAAAATATAACTTGCCTCTGAGTAGTGAATTTATATTCTTGTTGATCAAATTCAGAATATTGACCCATTGAATATTGGTTATCATGACCCATTTGGCTAGACTTGCCAGTCTAGTGCAAAAATTTTCACTTGTTCCTTCTTTGCTTTCTCTGCCATCTTCTTCAATTTTATCTTTTCCCTTTCTATTTGTATCTGAATTTTTTTCAAGCATTGCCTTTGTTTGGTAATTAAGTTGGGCTCATTATTGGTGGTGCTCTTTTCCTTGTTGGACGACTAGAAACAACCGCAGCAAGCTTTAGTGGTGTTGGAAGAACCCATATGTTTTTTCCTTGTACGTACGCTTTTCAAAACCCTTCTCGAGTTCCTTGAATTTTCCTTCAGTTTTCAGAGAGTAGCAAAGGTTTTGGGGTATATATAGGAGCTAATGCCAACAAGGAGTACTTTCTTTCCCAGTTTTGATGTTCAAATTCTAAATCAATTAGAACGTATTTGAGAATAGGACCAATGACCAGTATATATATAGAGCTTGCAGCAGTTTTTCCTTTCCAAGATATATGGAAGAGGAATTATAATTAGACTAAGAGTAATCTCTTCAAAACATAATAGGAAACATTTCTCCTAGTTCGAATGAGAAAAAGAGAAACATTTTAATCCATATCACAACAGGAAAGCTGAAACTAAAAAGTTTATTAACTCCTTTGTTAAGTTAATTGAACATGATTGTTTTGTTTTGTATATTTTTGGTAAGTAATAAACATAACTAGATATTTAGTTATATTCCTTAATTGAGTAATTTTTAATCCTTCTTAAACTATATCACTTTTCTTAATTTAATTTTTACTTTTTATCATCACTCATTTCCAAATGTCAATGAGATTATACTCCATGAGCTTCATGATATTGGCTTACAATTAGACCACAACTCACCACCACTTTTTTCAATTTGCTTAATTTCAATGACCCACAAGAAGCATTCTCGAAACAAAAAAAAACAAAAAACAAAGGGGCATTTTATATTACACCCAAATTTGATTACACCTATTAGATTAAACCCATCTATAATTTTTTTTAATATATACCCAAATCTGTTAATTAAGTTGATTACATAAATAAATTCTCATTAAGTGACATAGAAAATAAAATATGTTTTTGTCAAAAATTTCTTAATATGCTACAAGCTCTAAACAAATACACTTGATGAACTAGATTATTGATTGAAGCTTTGGTAATCAATACCTAGATCAAGGTTTATATCTGATTTTTTCTATATAAAAGGTATGTTATATTTTCATATAAACACTTGAATGGAAAGCAAACATAGGTTAATAACATATTTTACAGTTGTTCTATTTGTAAGGTATGTACTAAAAAGGTACCTGATCATTAGAATACTTTTTTTTTTTTCTAGATAATTTGATTTCAAGTATGTATCTAACATATAGGAGGCTTAGTTTTTGGTTTATACATTCGATTACAGCCTAAATGTTAATGGGTTTCGTATAACATCTTTGTATTAGAATTTATCATTATTTTCTGTATCATACCTCTTTGTTAGGTTTTCTATTATATTATACCTATGATTGTATAAACAAAAATGTTACACCTATGATTGTGGTATATATCATTGTGTGTCAATTTCTATTAAGCTTGAATGTTTCTATTATTTAAGCCCTACCTACATATACATATTTAGTAGGTACATTAGACATGTATTATTTGAGAGAATGTAAAAGGGCAAATTAGATATACATGAAAATAAGGAAAAATATTGATTATATATAGGCCTATAGTTTATATGGAAGGTTTTATTTTTATTTTTATGAATCACTCTATATAGAAGGTTTATCAATGTGATTTGGGTGTAAACTAAAAGAAAAGTATGTATGGGTTTTTTCTAATAGAAGGTTGAATTTTTGGGTTTATATCTAATTTTCTCAAAAAGGAAACCACAAGAAGGGAAAAATAGACATTTTCACAATAAAGAGACCTAAAACAAATTGGAGGACAATAAAAGGAGGCCCAACAACGCCTGCACCTCTAACCCACCCAACCAAGAAATATTTTTAGACCCCTACTTTAGGTTTTAGACCAACATGGGTGCTTCCATCTCCATTAACAAACCAGAGTCAACATAGGCGTCTTCATCGATTCCCGTCAACTCTCCACTACCAAGGAATGATTTAGTTCCTCAATCTCTATGTCTGATTCAACTTCTAAAACCCAATTGTCATACCAATCTCCAATGAAGCCCCTTATGGATACAAAACTCTTCTTATAAGAAGCGGGGGTGTCGAAATCCAAGGAAGTCAATGCAGTCCAACCGAAGATGGGCGCGGTTGAGAACTGCCAGGAAACATCATCATCATCTGATCGAGCTCCTCTTTTTTTTTTTGGTTGCTCTTAGCACACAAAGAGAGAGAAGAGTGAGAGCGAGTTTCAATTTCTGATTTGAACACCATCAAAATCGCAGCGACCACATTCTCCTTCATCTCAAAAAAGTTCGAATCGAGCAGCTTCACCGGCGCCAAAACAATACCCTGAGCCACAGTCCAGATGTTTCATCATCTTTTGTTTTTGTCTTTTCCATCCACATTTGTTTTCATTTTCTATTTTCTTTGCAAATTTGATTTTGTTCCCTTTGTTTTGCCATTTGATTTAGTTTGCAATTCTAGCAAACTTGAAACCAAGACATTCAAGCGAGCTTCCACAAAATTTGGCCCCCAGTTTTCAGTCATACAACGGAAATAGCTAAATTGTTGTACCTTGTAGCCCAAATTTCATTGTTTTGAGTGAAAATTATGACTTGAGGATGGAGGAAATCTGCCACTAGATTTTGGAAGACAGTCCATGCTTAATTGGCCGGGTTGTGCAATATAGTTCTGAGCAAAAAGATAGCAATTTGCTGATATTCACACAACATGATATGACTAATAGCGTTGTACAATAGAGTTCACTGGAATAGACAACAGTCAACCTTTGTTCCGTTATCTGATGAATCTTAATTGTGTGATTACATGCCTACATATTGAGCATGAAAAGAAAAATATTAAAGTAACACCAGTTTTATTACTTGAGCATGGTATTCTACCACAATTATATATATTGAGCATGACTATCATATACATTCATTTCCTCTAGAACTTCATGAATATATCCAACAATATTTGAGCATTTAGGGAGGTAGAATCTCGTTAACCATCGATAGTATACCTTCACGCTTATTTAGTTGCAACATTTACCTAGATGAGCCTGACATAATATTATTATTACTCAAGAAGTATACATTAGACCACGTTTAGGCTCAATATTAGAAACAATCAAACAGTAAAAGTTATTAATAGATTTAGTGGAACACAAATTATTTATCATAAAATTTGGAATAATAGCCATGCCATCTCAACCTACGGTCAATAATGGTTTATTGTCTTCATAATACGATGTCTATTATAACAGAGCTTGATGGATTAGCTCAAACACTTATCTAATGTGATCCACACCAAAAGTGACTTTTGATACCCAAAGTAAATATCATTAATTCAATTTGCACAAGAAAATATTTATCGACTTTCCCCAACGTGAAAAATAATTATTGAAAATATACTGAAATTTTCTGGGACCTCACATTAGAGATTATTTATTAAAAAAAAAAACAAATTACAAATTACTTAATCATAAAAATCTGTGAGAAGCGTTTGAGCTCAACCAAATTGTTCGATGGAGTAAAATTTTCTCATCTAGTTCACAGTGACCATAACTTTCTGTTGCAGATAGTCGCAATGATATGAACATAAGAAGTAGTAAGTTCCAGCTTCATTCAATGTTATTGCATCATTCCCACTGTCGTACACACCAAAGTTTGGAGATGCAACACAATTGTCATAATTGTCACCATTAGTAGCTATAACAACGTTGTGGTCAGTTGCAACGTAATTGAAAACTGTGGAAACAAAAAACCAAAATGTAGTGAGGTAAATTTCCACATAACAAACACCACTATAGATATAGATATTTATATATACACCAAACCAAGAAAATACACACACCTAAAACATCTCCAACAAAGAAAGTTTTGTCAGCAACCCAACCCTCGTAATCAGCATCACCATTCCAGCCTAAATCATCTCCAACAACATATTGTGTCGCCAAAACCATGCTCGGAAAAACAACGAAGAAGGCAATCAACACCAGAGCAGTACTAACTCGTGCCATGTTAGTCAAGCTAGCTAGCTCAAGTGATCCCTCTGAACAGTCTCACTTGTATGTCTGAACTGTTAGCCTCTTGTAAATTTGTATGAGGTCTTGGCTAACTATGGACGCATATATATAGGGTTTCAAAATCGTACAGATATGCTTATTTGCATAACTGACTGTATATATGGGGTCAGAATTTAGATAGCATAGGTGACGCCGCTGTCAATGATAATTACAAGGTTGCATGTTTCTGTAATATATAAATCATGACGAATATTCTACTTTTCCCATATTCTAGTAAAATCTTCGTCATATTATATTGATGTCTGCAGTTAGAGATTTGTTTTACTCTTTTACGTACTCATTAATTAATGGCATTCACCGGCCGTGTGACGCAATCGGATTGATAACTAGGTTTACCAGCAATAAACCTAAGTAAAGGATTCTGGAGTCCACCAGAGATAAAAGAGAATAATCTCAATTTTATTGATAAAAGATGATAAGATCCCTTCTACAGCCTTAAGGCGGCTTATTTATAAGAAAATAAACCCTAGGACGACTAACAATGAAACCCTAAAGCCCATGGGTAAAAACGAAAACAACCCGAAAATAATTAGGAAAACCAAAAACGGGTAAAATAAAAAAATGCAGTTTTGAGGCCCTAAACGACCCCGAAAGCCCGAAAAAGGTCACAGGTCGTGGCATAGCGACTAGTTTGATTTCTGGCGCGATTCCCTTTCCAGAAAGGTAAGGTACGTCCCAATCGGACTCCGGAAGCCCGTTTCGTGTCTACTAGTCACTTTCCGTTTTCCTCCTTTAGCACGATCCAACTGTTCTTCAAATTGGGCTGCCATCTGTTCTGCATCACCGTGTTTTGTTCTTGTAGCCAGCTTGTACATACATTTCAAAATCCTCCCATTTGATTTCATGGCGATTTTTAGTGCTGCAGAAGCAAAAAACAAAATCATCGTTAAGATTTCATGATTTCTTTCCAACACCAGACGAACTGGTGTCCTGAAGGCTTGAGAAAACTAACCAAAGCCACCTAGTCCATGAGGGACCGACGTTAAATTCTCCTGAGTCAAATATATAAATGGGTACTATCTAATATAATTGAAGAAGGTCGGGAAAAGAAAGAGGTACAGATGCATGCAATTAGTTCAAAAGAGAAATAAAACAGAGGTATTTTGGAAAACCTATATGGTATATAGATATAGCTAGCTAGCTAATCAATTACTCGTTGTTAGCTAGCTATATCTATATACCAAATGCAATTATCTGGAGAGGATTAATGTATTTGTATTCGGAGAGATTGTTGATTGCCACAGCATACAACCTTTAAAGTTCAGTCTCCCACACAACGGCCACGACATACTACGGTTGAGAATTTGTTTACACCTTCAGGTACATGGGTGGTATCTATATTGACCAGCACATGATTTTGAGTGAGAAATCATGGTTTCAGACAACTTCTTTTTTTTTTTTTTTAGCCAAAGTTTCGGGATTGATTTCCCTAGGTTCAAAATGCATTTTCAAAATTTTCTTTACATGGCATGTCATATCAAAATTGTCACAGTAATATACCGCAATGTCTAATAAGACTTATTGAGTAGTGCATTGCATATCACACATTAACAAGTACTGGATGATGGTATAGGTAAAGCTTTATAGCGTACTCTTTCTTCGATTTCATAACATGTACATATCGTGTCAAGATTGTCACAATATTATAACTGCAATGTCTATCAAAGAGTATTGAGTGGTGCATTGCACATAACATGTACTGAGTAGAAGTATAGCTAGGTAAAGCTCTATAGCATACTATTTCTTCGATGTCAACGTGAATGGTGACCAAAGGGACCCAAAAAAACGTGCCTAGTAGTGATCAGGAGGTAAAGCCAACAAACACGACATGCCACAGTTGAGAATTTGTTTACTCCTAACATAAAGCAAAGCCAACAGACCCCGAGTGACCCAGCACCAAGTCTTGCCTTCTTTATTAATTACTTAACAGGTGGTGTGTCTACAAGTGAACAAACGTTTGAATGAAAATCATACATGGGAGGGGAAACATACTCGACTCGAATTTAGGACTGTTATTGAAAAGAAAACTTGAAATTAGGACTTTAATTTATTCCGAATTCGATAATATATTTGGGTTTATTCCCACAACAATCCACCGGTAATCAGCATTACGATGGATGCAGCAGGTTGAACTAGGACTAGTACTAGTCGATCGGTAGGTATAGTAGCGATCACAAAAGAACCGTCCCTTACAAAGCCATAAGGTTGAGGAGTGGGAGGAAGTGCAACATCTTGCTTGGTGTATGGATTGCATATGTAGTAATCGCAGGTATCAGAATATTATGCCAGCACAAAACTAAGTCCTTGTGCTTGTTTTAATCCAACTGTAGTAGTAGCAGCAGCAGGCAGCAGTAGTACTAGTACCACTTGAACCAAGACTATAACCTTTCACGTAGCAGCAGCTAGTACCACTTGGACCAAGACTACAACCTTTCACTGCACTATCGATCTTTCAGCAGGAGACAGGCCATCTTCATCAATAGACGATGACGATCGACCAGTCTCTAATACTTGAAGCGCATCATCATCAACACTTCAACAGGTCTCATGGTGGCAGGCAACAGCCCAAACTTAACTTGGATTTACACTTTCAAGTAAATGACACCCTTTACGCACTAGATATATCCATGAGCAGACATTGCTAGCCAATGTGAGAGTTGATGACTATGATCCATGAGCATACCTTGCTAGCCAATGTGATAGTTCATGACCATAGTCACTACTGTAGTTGTGCTGGATCCGGCTCCTCTAAAGTTATTTTTCGTGAAGTTTTGTGAAGTTCGTAAAATCTCAATCACAAGTGTAATCTAATGGTTTAAGAGTGAGGCATTTCATTTTTCTTAGCATTTTTGTTTTTCCTTAAACATTGAAACAAATTTATTCAAAAAAAAAAAAATGGAATAACTCGGCCATTAACTTTGTGTTATAGGCTGAAGAGAAACTCTTTGTTTCTCAATTCATCTCCAATGAACTTCTGAACTTGGATTTTCTTCTTCAGAAAGACAGAAACATTGACTAACAATGGTTTTAATGTCAATTGTTGGGATCCGAGGGGTGTTAGGTAATCCTATTTCTCTCTTTGATGATCTAATCCAAGTTTGATGCTCTTAAATTATATGCATATGGAATATGGGAGAATGTTTTGATCCCAGATTTGTCTCGATTGTGATCCACGTTTCATGAGTGGAAGAAAACACGCTCCTGATATGCTTTTAAATTAATGTTTACATCTGACGTACAGTTTCTTCTGTTTTGTATCAATTTGGCCATGGGAACTATTAGGTAAAGGTAATCATAAACTGAGAAGGGGAAGATAAAGACTAATGGTGAATTTGAGGTGAAAAAAAAAAAAGACAAAAAGGGAGAAGAAGGAAGAAGATGAAGAAGAGGGGAAGATAGGCAATCGGAATGTGAGGAATTGACCAAAAGAATATTTTAACTGATGTGGCTTAATAAGAACCATGCGATTACATGGACAATTGAATTTTACGAACTTTACAAAACTTCACTAAAAATAACTTTAGAGGAGCCGAATCTAGTTGTGATATAAAACGTACCCATGGCTTAATCAAAGCTGTAGCGCTAACATTAATGACATGTGCTTCACAGCCTTTAAATATTCCATGGACAAGATCAGCAGACAGAGCCTTCCTTTGTGACAATGTCTACATTGCAGGTATATATATTTTCAGGCAATAGGAAGCAACTGATCTTGCGAGGTGCATGGAAATACAAGTTCTGTGCTCATCTTCTTCACAACTACATGACTGCATTGGAGATTCTTCGACGCCAATGGATATTTATTTCGACTAGAAAACAAGTGGAATAAGATTAGCACGAACCGCTTCCCATGACTATCATCCAAACAAGAAGATACATTGCTTGCTTGACACTAGCAGTGACATTGTATGGAGTATTTCGGAACCATTTTCAACCTTGGAGTTTATTTTTTTAATGCTTTGCTAGGTTTAGCTATGAGGCTGAATCTGAATAGCAAATGCTATCAACATTTTTAAATTATAGCAAGTCAACTATAGTAACTCCTCATTCTTTTGTTATGGCTGAATTTTATATGTGAACCCTATTCTTAATTCCGACAAGAAGTTTGATCAGGACCGATTCTTCAACCCCTAATCATATTGCTCTGCAGCATTGACATGACTGTGAACTAAAGAAATAAGTTCATGAAGAGCATGGACGGCAACCAGCTCCAGTTCATGCAAAGTAGTTTCTTGCTTTAGCTCCTTTCCTTCAAGATCCTGCCTCTCACTCGCCCGATCCAAATCCTTGTCATTCTGATCTGGGTAACATATAAAATCATGGCTTTTAGCAAAAAGAGAAATGCCGCTTGCATAAACATGCACTTCATCTTATATGTTAGCACATTCCAAAGGATAGTTTAGACCTGATCATCGTCAAGAATTAGCCTGAACAGAACATTTGGATTTCCATCTTATATTATCAAATTCAGCTGCATAGTTTATTTCATTTGGAATAAAACAGAACAACCAACTTTCTTTACCTTGAAAGTTGAAACATGCATGGAAATAATCATTTTAAGCACAAAAATTATCCTAGTTTACTTGAGTTGATTATCACGGTACCAGAAACTAACAATTTCCAGTGCTCCATTTACCTTTTTACAGGTGTTCCAAACTATATTCATGTGATCATGTCTACTGCATCAACTCCCAACCAAAAAGGCCGTAAACAAATATTTTTTCTTATGGTAGTTATGAAGAAAATAAAGGGTACAATTGAAAACCTGAAGTCGTAAGAGAGGTACTGCAATGCATCACAAAATTTGGTCCTGACTTGGTTGGCGTCAGTTGGCTTCTGACTTGGTATATAAAAGGTCCAGCAATATTGGATAGCAAAATTTGGTGGTTTCAGATGCATCTTTCAGTAATCCTAGACTAATTAATTAGAGGTCTCTTTTGGTTAAAATCTCAAACACCAGTATAATACCCTTTTGTCCTTAACTAAATGAGACATTAATAACAACAACTTTATATAGAGTGAAAAGCAGTAGAGAACCCTCTGCAAATTAGTTTTCAAATAACAAGTACAGTAATTTCCAAGTGTTTCTGGTGGCTTTCTCCGGGTACCTCACACAGAATGCTATACCGTCCGGGATACCGATCCAACTACTAGATCCTGAATCAAGAATACAACATTAGAAGGGTAAACCGTACCGGACGGTTTACACCTCTCCGATGCCTGAGTGAGAAACTAATATGTAAGAGTATCAAGTAAATAATGGATAAAGGAGTTATTACCCGTAAAAGGTAGTTGTACTGACGCTTTAATACTCGAGCATGAGAAAGGAGTTTCCCCTATCTTCAATGTGGGACGCAGGCTGCTCTCCTGATGCCTTATCAGCCCTCTGTTGTGTAATTAGATGGGTTGTGCTAGCCATGCCGCAGGCCCTGGGTGCCCGGGGGCGGCACCCTCATGAGACCCGTCATGGTGGGTCATGAAGCCGGCCCATGGCATAGTACCTGGGAGTCCCGATGGGCCCCAGCCGATAGTGCCAAACCTAGTAAAGACTTCCCTAGTATGTACTAGTCCCCCAAGTTCTCGTTCAAGTTGTTTCTTGGGTGGGGACTTAATATTTTAGTCACAAGATTTGGCACCGGTGTGTCTGTAGGGAGTCCCCCAAGTTCCCGTGCAAGAGATGTCTTGAGCGGGTTACGCTGTAGGTAGCTAATCTACAGTGCTCCCAATTTAACCCATAAAGTTTAAAGAAAACCTCTGGGTACCGTTAGAGGTCTTGAGCCTCCGGTACCAAGTGGGGTTTTCTGAGGGCTTAAGCCTCTGGTACCCGATGGGGTAGAATGAGGACTTAGCCTCTGATACCTGATGGGGTAGAATGAGGACTTGTAGAGGTACCCGATGGGGTAGAATGAGGACTTAGCCTCTGATACCCGATGGGGTAGAATGAGGACTTGCTTGGTACCCAATGGGGTAAAATAAGGACTTGAGCCTCTGGTACCCGAAAGGGTAAAATGAGGACTTGAGCCTCTGGTACCCGAAAGGGCAAAATGAGGACTTGAGCCTCTGGTACCCGAAAGGGTAAAATGAGGACTTGAGCCTCTGGTACTCGATGGGGTAAAATGAGGACTTGAGCCTCTGGTACCCGAAAGTGTAAAATGAGGGCTTGGGCATGTGGTACCCGATGGGGTAAAATGAGGACTTGGGCTTGTGGTACCCGATGGGGTGAAATGAGGACTTGGGCCCCTGGTACCTGATGGGGTAAAATAAGGGTTTGGGCCTTTGGTACCCGATGGGGTAAAATGGGGACTTGGGCCTGTGGTAGCCGATGGGGTAAAATGAGGGTTTGGGCCTCTGGTACTCGATGGGGTAAAATGAGGACTTGGGCCTCTGGTACCCGATGGGGTAAAATGAGGGTTTGGGCCTCTGGTACTCGATGGGGTAAAATGAGGACTTGGGCCTCTGGTACCCGATGGGGTAAAATGAGGGTTTGGGCCTTTGGTACCTGATGCGGTAAAATGAGGGGCTGGACTTGGGCCTCTGGTACCCGATAGGGTAAAATGAGGGGCTGGACTTGGGCCTCTTGTACCCGATGGGGTAAAATGAGGGTTTGGGCCTCTGGTACCCGATGGGGTAAAATGAGGGCTTGGGCCTCCGGTACCCGATGGGGTAAAATGAGGGCTTGGGCCTCCGGTACTCGATGGGGTAAAATGAGGACTTGGGCCTCTAGTACCCGATGGGGTAAAATGAGGGTTTGGGCCTCTGGTACCCGATGGGGTAAAATGAGGACTTTGCCTCTGATACCCGGAAGGGTTGGTAGTGCATGTCAGCCACGTGGGGCAGAGTGGGCTGTGCAATAAATGCCCGTCCCATCAACTGACGGTTTCGAGGCGTGGGGAGATGCATGGGACACGTGTAGTGATCCTGTGGTTGAAGGCCTTTCGTCTTCAACGGCTGCGATGCTTTGGAGATTGAATTTAAGAGGGAAACTGACAGTTTCCCTTCACTTTCGCTAAAACTCTCTCAGAAAACTCTGAAGATTTGCAGCAAGGAAAAGGAACAGCTAAGGGAGAAGTATCGTGCATACTTGCGGAGTGATAGATCGATCGCCTGTTGAAGAAAAGGTTAGATCTCTCTCGCCTTGTTTGTATGATTTTGTTTGTTCTGTCGTTTCTATTTCTGCCATGGATGTTTTCTGTTGTGCGTTTTCTTTTCTATGCGTTGTTTGCGTGTAAAAAAAGAACAAGAATAATGCTAGTGTAGGTTGCCTGTAGGTAGTATCTGGAGAAAACTGGGCTTTTTCTAGGGTTTTATGTTGATTTTTAATTTCTGGGTTTGTTCGATTTTCTAGGTTCTGTTTTGGCTTTCTGGGTTCTGAAAGTGGGGAGTGATCCGCGCTTTCATTAAGTCTTAGATCTACGACTTAGGCTAACCCATGTGTTTCTGATTCCAGATAGCGAATTTTGAGGCCTGGGTTGACATAGTTCTTAGGATGGAATCAGAAACCAAGGCTGGGGATGCGGGATCGTCATATCAATCTTCCGCAAGACAAGCGGAAGCGGATATCGATAGGTACTTGGAGCGAAGTAGAACCAGGAAGGAATTAGCGGAGAATACCGGATCCTCAACTGGGTTGTTCTCTGAGAGTAGTGAGGAGACCGACGAAGGTGAGAGTGAGGATGGATCTGCGGAGGCGCCGGTAGTCATAGTGGCTATTCCCGAGGGCATCCCGAAACCTAGGTACACCTTAGTAGACGGGACTGTATGCGATGAGCCTGAGTGAAGTATGACTATGAAGGAGATCATCGCTATGAGATTGAATTGGGGAATACCAGACGATGTAGAGCTTAGACCTCTCAAAGTAGGAGAGATAGCTACGAATCCTCCTCCGGGATGGGTGGCTCTACACGAGAACCAGTTCCACCAAGGGCTATCGCTATCGCTGCCCCGGTGACTACAGTATCTACTGCGGATGCTGAACCTGTCACCGGGGCAGCTGACTCCGAACGCCTGGCGACAACTCTTGAGTATGATGGCCATGTGGGACTTGTACCAGCAAGGGTGGCCCACTATCAACGAATTCAAAGCCGTGTACCGGGTCCTCTACTCGAGGAAACAATCATGTATAGGTACTGTAACGTTTGCTGCTCGGGACTATGAGCCCCTAGTTACCGATATGCCTTCCTCAATAAGCAAAAGGTGGAGGAATAAAGTGTTCCTTGCCGGGGGGCATTGGCAGCTAAGGAATAAGAAATGGTATCTAACGGGTACCTTTTAGGCCATCGGAGATCAGTCCTACTCACTGTCCGATGTCGAGAGAAAATGGATAGCCCAGGTATACGCTGTATGGAGTGAGGAAGAGAGATCCTCCTATAGGTTTATCCGGTACTCCGTACTAAATAAGCTAGGCCTAGGGAGACTTCCCGGTGAGGCTGATTTTCTGTTCTATCACTCGTGTTTGTGTGTGCGTGTGTGTGTGTGTATATATATATATATATTTTTTTTTTGGACTGATTCTTCAAATTGCTTGCAGTGAAAGTGCCAAAGAGGAAACCCCGGAAGGGCAAGGAAGACGACAGGATGAATGACAACGTGTTAATGGATATGCTTATGAGCCAAGGAGAAGATGCTCCACACATCGATGTCGATCTCTCGACGAAGGCTACGGCCGTTCCCTTAATGAACTTCTCCTCGAGATTGACGACAATGGGTACGAGCACCCTGATCCTAAGGCCCCCGTAACCCAGAGCGATCAGCCTCTTGCAGGAGACAATGTCACTATTGTTGATACCGGAAGAGGATAGGCGCTGGTGTCTGGCTCTATATCATCTCTGTCTGCCGGGTCTGCCGGGAGCGAGGAAGCTTTGCTACCTGGTGAGAAGAAGAGGCACCATAGGCACCGCCATCGGAGCGGGAACAAGGAGGACGTTACCTACATTGGTAGGGACGTCAAGGGGGCGGAGCCTAAGAAACAACAGAAAAATCCTCCGGGATTGGAAGTGTCGTCGTCACTCGGGCTCTTGTCCCCTGCTATTCCAATAGTCCCCAAGAAGCCTATCAAACAATTGCTGAGCGAGTACGGGGTCGCTAATGAAAAGTTCGTGCGCTCTATGCTTGCCTATTTGAAGGATATAGACCTCGATCGGGTACGGGCGAAGGACAACACCTCGCAAGAGAATCGTCGCCTCGCCCGGGAATCACTGATGCGGGTATGAGACCTACCTTATCCTTTCTAAATGTTTGTATTATTCGTGTGCTAATGGGGTGTTTGCAGTCACTGTTCAACATGTACGCTATCGACGCTAGCGAGGAAGATACGTACTTGAAGGAGGAGGTTAGCAGTTTCCCCGGGCAAGTGAAGTATCTTCATGGGGAGAAGGGCAAGCTGGAGAAGGAGCGGGACCTATTGAAGAAGAAGGTAGAGTCCTTAAGTCCCCTGGTGACCGAGCTGGAGGCAGCGAAGCGACGGATCGCCGAGCTCGAAGGTGAGTTGTCCGGGGCGAGGAACGAGGTTAAGAGTGCCCGGGACTCGGAGAGGGAAGCTGCAGAGTCTGCCACATCATGGAAGGCGAGAGCGGAGAGCCTAGAGGAGCGTCTTCCTGTGGAAAGGCAAGAGGCCGTTGCCGAATACCAGGGTTCCCAAGAGCTGATTGACATGTTGCTAAAGGCTCAGGACAAGGCCATGATCATGAAATACAGAGAGTGGGTGGCAGCCGGGTACTTAGATGAGGCCAAGTTCAGGCGGGGGCTCCTTGAGAAGAAGAAGGAGCAGGAGGCTGCTGCCAAGGAGGGTGCCGGTGGATCTCAGAGTACTGCTCATGATTAGTAGTATTTTAGTAGATTTTTTTTTTAGTATAAATTATCCTTGCCCTGAACAATGGCTTAATTCCTTTGCCTGGTAGTCTGGGTTTTTTGTGAACGGAAATTTTTTGAACTTGAATGGGAATTGGAAAGGAATTAAAATTTCTAGGATTTTATACCTTGTCTTGAGCATTTACTTGCATCACTTATTACCGGAATAGAGTAACTGACAATAGCTATGTCCGGGAATGCCCGGTGTAGGTAAAAAAGTGCTAGAAATGGTCTGAATAATTCGTTTTTCCATTCAAGTACCACATGGTGGTTAATACAGAATGAGTACCCGATGGGTAGCTTGCCATAGCTGTATGGTCAAAAAGCAAAAGCTAGGACATGCTCCGGGAGCTACTTGTAATAGTACCGTAGGCGCTGGGTATTCCATGGATGCCGGGAAACGACTCCGTCCGTGTCCCGGATGTAAAAGGTTGCGGGGCCTACCTCTTCGATGATCTCGTAAGGGCCTGTCCAGGATGGATCCAGCTGGCGGGGTTATGGGTAGACCTGCTTCATGACCCAGTCCTCTAACTTTAATGTCCGGGATTGGACCTTGGCATCATAATAACGAGCTATCCTCCGCTTGTTTGCCAAATTATGCATGTGTGCCACATCCCTTCATTCCTCGAGTAAATCAGCATCGAGCTGTAGGCCCTCTGAGTTGGTACCCGCATTGAAGTATTCGATCCTGGGACTCTAGATTTGTGTTTCAATGGGGAGAACCGCTTCAGATCCGAAAGCCATGCAGAAAGGGGTCTCCCCGGTGGCCTCCGTTGCCGTGGTCCTGATAACCCACAACACCTCCGGGAGTTTAGCAGCCCAAAGACCCTTGGCTTCATCGAGCTTCTTCTTCAGTATCTTCTTAATTATCTTGTTGACAGCCTCGACCAAACCATTGGTCTGGGGGTGAGCCGGGGATGCATAGAGGATTCTAGTGCCCAAGTTTTCGGTGTAAACCCTCAACTCATCATTGTCAAATTGGGTACCATTGTCCGTGACTATGGTGTCCGGGACTCCAAACCTGCAGTAGATGTTCTTCCACAGGAAGTTTTTTACCTTTTCCGTGGTGATAGCGACAAGAGGTTCTGCTTCTACCCACTTTGTTTGGTAGTCTACAGCGACAATGGCGTATTTGAATTGTCCCACTGATGTGGGAAGTTTACCGATTAGGTCCAGGCCCCACTGGCAGAATGGCCAAGGTGCAAGGAGGATGGAAAGGGCAATGGGCGGTGCCCTTGGGATATTTGCATACATTTGGCACTTGTGGCAAGAACTAGATATTGTTTGAGCTAGGGCCGACATGGTTGGCCAGAAATATCCTGACCTTAGGGTCTTGTGTGCAAGAGACCGGGCTCCAGCATGGTTACCGCATACATCAGCGTGTATGTGTCCTTCATTATTTTGTGACCGTCCTCCAGTGTTACTCACTTCAGGTTGGGGAAGCAGTGACCTCTTCTGTATAATTTTCCGTTCATGATCGTGTATCGAGCTGACCTTAGCTAGAGTCTCCTGGCCTCGACCTTATCGTCCGGTGCTAGACCGTCCACCATGTACTTTAAGATTGGGTCCATCCAGGAGGCTGTGTGGTCCACTGTGAATATTTCTGACACCGTTTTAGAAGTGCTAGGCCTTTCTAGTAATTCGACCTTGGTGGCCCCGTAGGTAGGACTTGGAGAAGTTGCCGCAATCTTAGCAAGGGCGTCTGCCTTGTCGTTCTCTGCTCTTGGTATTTGGGTGAAAATGCAGGAGGTAAATCTCTGAACCAGTGCCCGGGCTACGGCCTGGTAAGAGGACATGTGGGGCTTCTTTGCCTCGAAGTTACCGCTGACCTGGTTCATGACTAACTGAGAATCACTGAAGATACTAAAGTGCTGGACACCTAGTTCCCGGGCGATCTGTAGACCTGCTATGAGTGCCTCGTATTCTGCGGCATTGTTGGATGCCTTGAAGGCAAATTTGAGGGCGTACTCGTAGACTTGATCGTCCGGGCTAATTAGCAGGATACCGGCGCCACTTGTCCTTTTGTTAGACGCTCCATCAACATACAATCGCCAAGTGCTTGGTGGAGGTGGATCCGGGGTTGGTGGCCCAGGTGATCCTGGGGGTGGGCTATGAGAGGGAATTGACTCAGAAATAAAATCTGCCGCTGTCTAGCCCTTCATAGCTGTTCGGGGTTGGTACTTGATATCGAATTCCCCCAATTCGATGGCCCATTTAATTAACCTGCCCGATGTCTCTGGCTTGTGCAAAACCTGCCTCAATGGGTGATTAGTGAAAACGGTGATCGAGTGTGCCTGGAAGTAATGTCTAAGCTTCCGGGCCGATACCAGGAGGGCCAATGCCATTTTTTCAATGTCCGGGTATCTGGATTCTGCACCAGTGTAACCTTTTCCAGCGTAGTACACCGGGTACTCACAATCAGAGTCCTTCCTAATAAGATTGGAGCTCACGGCCGTCTAAGATGAGGCAAGATATAAGTAGAGCATTTCTCCTGGAATAGGTTTGTAAAGTAGAGGTACCTCTGCCAAGTATGCCTTTAGGCTAAGAAAGGCAGCTTCGTGCTCAGCGGTCCAAGCTATTACCTCGACGTGTTGGGTTTTAAATAGCCTGAAGAAAGGAGTACACTTGTCCGTCAGCCTGGAGATGAATCTTGACAGGGCGGCTACTTTACCTGTAAGAGATTGGACCTCGTTCCGGTAGGTTGGGGATACCATGTCTAATATAACCTGCACCTTCTCTGGATTGGTCTCAATTCCCCTGTGGTTAATGATGTACCCGAGGAACTTTCCTACCTTGACACCAAAGATGCACTTATGTGGGTTAAGCTGCATACCGTTACGTAATATGATGGCGAAGACAATTGACAAGTTGCCTACGTGATCCTCTGAGGTTAAACTTTTTACCAGCATATCGTCCACGTATACCTCCATGATAGTACTGTTGACTTCTTCAAACATGGAGTTGACAAGTCGCTGATAAGTGGCGCTTGCATTCTTCAATCCGAAGGGCATGACCTGGTAGCAATAGAGACCTTTGTCTGTGGTAAAGGCAGTGTGCTCCTTGTCTACAGGGTTCATTCGAATTTGGTTGTATCCACTGAACGCATCCATGAAACTGAGTAACCGGTATCCAGCAGTGGAGTCAATTAGTTGGTCAATTAGTGGGAGCGGGAAGCTATCCTTAGGGCATGCTCGGTTGAGATTTGTGTAGTCCACACACATGCGCCATGATCCTGGAGATTTCTTTGGTACCATGACCACGTTGGCTAACCATCAGGGGTATGTCACTTCCCTGACAAAGTTGATGGCCATCAACTTCTTCACTTCAACCTGGATAGCCCGGTACTTGTCATGTGTGAAGGCTCTTCACTTTTGTCTTACCGGTGCCGAGGAAGGAATAATGCTAAGGTTGTGTGTGGCTATCTCAGTTGGTATACCGGGCATATCCTCGTATGACTAAGCGAAAGCGGATGCGTTAAAGCGGAGGAACGAAATCAACTCTTCCCTGATAACCGAAGGCAGCCTGGTGCCTACCTTGACAGTCCTGTCCGGGAACTGCTCTGATAGTACTACTTCTTCAATGTCTTCCATGGCATCGGGCCGTTCTTCGTCAGAGTCAGTATCATCTCTGGGATCCTCGTACCTGTCTGTCAGAGGATTAGTAGCTACGGGCAACATCTCAGACTTTCCCTTGCCACGAGATACAGTCAAAGAATAGCATTGCCTCGCAGCAGCCTGATCACCCTGAATGGTGGCGATGCCAACTAGGGTTGGCACCTTTATCACTAGCATGTGACCTGCAATGAAGGTTTTCAGACGCCAGAGTGCCGGTCGACCCAGGATAGCATTATAGGATAAGGCACAATCAACTACAATGAACTCTGTTTTGATGGTTGAGCAATTCGAACTCTCCCCTACCGTGATCGATAGGTAATCTGATCAGAGTGGCTGGATGATATCTCTTGAAAAACTAATGAGGGGCTCATTATCTTGTGACAGCTTGGCCCTTCCTCTGTTTAAAGCTTTGTATGCGTCGCGAAATAATACGCTAACCGAGGCCCCGGTATCCATGAGTACCCTTGGACATTATGTAATGGTCCATTTGGAGCGTGATCAGGAAGGGATCATCATGAGGCATCTTGAGATCAGCATCCTCCTGTTGCAGGAATGTGACGGATTTCCACCCGGTGCCTTCGTCTTGTTGCGAGGCCTTGTGGAAATTGAAAACTTTCGGGTGATCGAAACTAGAATTTCGCTTCTTCCACTTTGGAAGCAACTCTTTCGGGCCCCCACCGTGGATCGTGAAGATCTGGCCGTACACGTCTATAGCTCCTATCTCTTTTGCAGGCAGGTACCGCTGAAGCTTGCCCTTCTGGATAAGCGACTCGATAGTATTTTTTAAAACCACGAACGCAAAGATTGGTATTGTGCCCAGCATCCTCGTGATATGTACAGAACCTTCCGGTATCCTGCTGGGTAAGTTTACTCTTCGGGAACTTCCTCGGCGGTGGTCCAGGTATCTCATCCTTGTTCTCGTTCCAAATAGTCTCGTATGAAGAGTTGAGGATAGTGAACACCTCATACCAGGGTGATGGTGGTGTTCGCGGGGCCTGCTGTGCCCTTTGCTCCCGGTGAGGCTGAGTGGTCCCGTAACTGTTGGACCTGGACGAGGACTCTTTGCTTCTCTTGGTAGAGGTATGGGGTGACCGGTCCTGACTATGGACCCACTCCCTCTTTAGTGGCGCATTCCTGACCACTGGGGCAGGGGTGGAAACCCTTAGCTCTAGTCTGGGGGTGTCCCCATACGTTTCGAATTCAGCCTGGGTGTGTCTGATGGCCGTAGCCATCAGCTCGTCGTAGTTAGCCGGAGGGTTATGATTAATCCCGTAGAGAAATTCTCCACGCCTTAAGCCCCTCCTAAAAGCCAGCTCCGCAAGTTCTTTATTAAGGTCCCGGCACTTAGCGGTAGACGCCTGCCATCGATTAACAAAAAACTTCAAAGTTTCATTCTCCCCCTGCTGGACCTTTAGCAGGCCCTTTGGGGTGTGTATCCCATCAGTACGTAAGATGAATCGAGCTACAAACTTGTCAGCTAGTTCCTTGAAGTTCCCTACAGAACCGGCCAGCAGTTCATAGAACTAACTCAAAGCCTCCCCTGACAAGGTCTCCTGGAACATATTACAACACACCGCATCCGTATATCCCTTAGCGCTTGTTTGGGATCGAAAGGCCTGTAGGTGTTGGTATGGGTCTCTAACTCCCGTATAGTCATCTTCAGTGGTTTTGATATATTCGCTCGAATGGCGCCTCTAACTTGTTGGGTGAAAAGACCCAGACGGTCCTCGTACATGGTCAGGGCTCTCCGGGTGTCCCTATTCTCTGTGGCCTCTACCATTGCCTGCAGGGCACGCAAAGAGTTGCTCATTTGCAAAAGCAACACCGTGTTTGGGTCGGTTACAGGTGGGTCACTTTGAACTAGCTGTGGTAACGGGGGTGGTGGCAGATGCCTCAAACTTTCCGGGAATAAGTCTACTGGTACCTGGATCATCCGGTGACTGCTTTCCGAAGACGGGGTTAGGGAGAGGCCGGGGCCTACCGTTACCGGAGCAGCATTTACGTCTGTTGCTACTTGGGATGCTCTAGCCAGGGCTTGGGTGAGTGCCTCATTGTGCTGGTGCCTCTTGTCTAGTGCTCGGGCCAGCGCAGTATTTTCATCTTCCAGCTCCTGCAGTCTTTGTTGCGAAAGGCGGTTTGTTTCCCTATCGGTTCTTTGTTGTTCCCGATCAATCCTAGCTTATTCTCGGAAAGCTGCGATCTCCGCTCGCATAGACTCCAACTCCGATACCAGAGCTACCTGATCCGGGGCCTGCGGGTGCTGGGTGATTGGTGGATTGCCCGTGCTCTGTGGGTCCAAGAATCCGAGACCATGCATTTCTCTTCCAACACTTGGCGTTTCTATTGATGAAGTACCCGGAGAGAATATCAATGCCCGGGCGACACTTCTACCCTCTCCTGTCATGATGGATCTCCCTTATCTGGCGCGCCAATGTTTCTGGTGGCTTTCTCCGGGTACCTCACACAGAATGCTATACCGTCCGGGATATCGATCCCACTCCTAGATCCTGAATCAAGAATACAACGTTAGAGGATACCTGAGTGAGAAACTAATATGTAAGAGTATCAAGTAAATAATGGATAAAGGAGTTATTACCCGTAAAAGGTAGTTGTACTGATTCTTTAATACTCGAGCATGGGAAAGGAGTTTCCCCTATCTTCAATGTGGGACGCATGCTGCTCCCCTGATGCCTTATCAGCCCTCTGTTGTGTAATTAGATGGGTTGTGCTAGCCATGCCCCGGGCCCTGGGTGCCCGGGGGTGGCACCCCCATGAGCCCCGCCATGGTGGGTCATGAACCCGGCCCATGGCATAGTACCTGGGAGTCCCGATGGGCCCCACCCTATAGTGCCAAACCTAGTGAAGACTTCCCTAGTATGTACACCAAGTATTCTACTGAACAAGTCAAGCATTTGATACAAACAAAGAATCTATCTCGTATATAACAGCTAGCTAATTTACAGAATCAAGCATTTGACAAAGGACCTGTGAAGTGATTCATCTATGAGTAGCATTTACAAGAAAGAAAGCAAACCTGCAACGCGACTCTCAAAACCAATTGCCCATCCCCTGTCCCATGTCTTGAAGCATCAATCATTCGTGACCAAAGCCACATGTACCAGTTATTCCCTCATGACAATTTACATTCATCTTCTTGCATGAGCATCAACTAGAAAGTTTGAAATTCCATTGACTCAACCTTGACATTAGTCATCATTTAACTAAGCTATGGGGACTAAAGCTGCATTGAGGAAATTAACCACCAGAAATGCATTGTCTAAGCTCATACTACCCATAGAGTACTTTAATGGTCACTCAAAAAAATCATAATTTCGACAAAGAATAGACTAGGTACAAGTAACATTTGGTGAACTCAACTCTATGAATGAAACATAATTTTTCAACCCTTCGATATTGATAATATTGCAAGGGTAAAAACCAAATCAGTGGCAGTAAGATATAAACTTAAAACAAATTATATAAATATATCTAATAGGGTGGCAAAAGCCTAAACAGCTACTGACATACCTCAGATTGTTCAGAGAATCAATGTCCAATGAATACAACTCCTCAACCTGCAAGGTCGTACCAAGGCATATTGGCATAAATGAAAGTGAACTAGTCACAACATAATACTTTGACTAAAATCCCAGGTTATCTATTTGGTTAAAAAATTTGCTAGATAAAGAAAAGTTGGATATAATGAAAGAAAGGGTTAGTGTTAGTTACAATTTACATTTTTAAAAAGGATAGAGCAATGGAAACTCCAATCTCACAACAAGAGCAAACATAATTCCTAGAAATGATTATAAGCTAAGATCTAGCAGTACCATTGGACAATCAACAAATTATCCCCAGCATTAAAAGGACCATAAAGAGAGGCATCAAAGAAACCCATACCTGCGCACCTTCTACTTGCATTTGCTTAATAAGCTCGGTAAAGACCCCTGACACGCAGAGCACAACCATATCATAACAGTTTTTATTTCCACAAGACCAATGTACAAAGAAGAGTTCCAAACATCTTTCCCTTCCTTGCAACCACTACTCAAATGTATCCACTCTCACTCTAGATCCAAAACTAATGCTTCTCCTCAAAATTTCACCTTCCAGTACTAAGTTAATAGCTATCACCCAGCCTTTACCTTCCAAAACTAATGTAGTCAATCTAGTCCCAAGTCTAACAGAAACAGCAAACAAGGGTGTCACCTTTACTTGATATTGAGCAACCAAAGACAAGATAGTTAAACTGAACCTTAGCTTGTTGCTTAATTGCTACCGAGATTCTTGATTAACTTTTCTGCAAATATATTTACTGCAAAAAACCTTGTGATTTGCATGTATTCTGTTTTCAACTAATGCACATAAAATTGACATCCTAAAATTTCAAATTGATTAAAGAGACCTACAAACCAAACCATATTCAGTAAAAAGAGGTTGCAGAGATAGTATCAGTGATTGAAACAATGACGGTTTATGGTTGCAATTGCTGCAAGAAAATCAATTCCAATTAAATAGAAAAACTGAAAGAGAGGTTTGATTATTACCTGGAGAAGATGATTGAGGCCTTGAGAGCTTCCCGTTCTCTTTCTAGTTCTCTGTGAAGAAGAAGAAGGCGCTTAGCTTCTCAAACACATTACAACTACCTCAAAACCCATTACATATACCTCAAACACAACCCCAAAACCCAGAAACACAATCCAGAAACGAAATACCCATCACTCCATCAACAACTACCAGATTATTAGCAAATCATCGACTACCCAATACCTATTACTCCATCACCTCCAAATTACACAAACCCATTGCAATATCGAAAACCAACAACAAAGGAATGTAAAACGCACTGAACATGAAGAGAATTTCAAGCAAAATTGATAGGATAAAGATGAAAGTGATACTGTCGGGGTGGAAGGAGAAAAGAGAAGGAGGAGGGGCAAGGCGGAGCTCCGGCTTGGACTGCGTCTTTGGCGGATCTGGTGAATTTGAGAAGAGAGATGAGAGAACAGGTGTGCCAAAGGAAGAGGAGGAGGAGGATAGCGGAGGCGGAGGCGGAGAAGGAGGAAAATGGAGGCGGTGGCTGCAGCAGAGAGCAGTAGGGTGCTGGTCGGAGGTGGAGGATGAGGAAGAGGAGGACGGGTGTTCGTCGGGTGTCGTGGTGTCTAGGGTTTGAGAGAGAATTGTCGCGTGGGAAACTGACTAGGTGTTGGAGGCAAATGAAATTTTGTTCCCCCGGCTCATCAATTTTGTACTTAGTCGTTTCCGCGCTTTCTCAAAATTTTGTAAAAAAACACAGACATCAGTAAAAAATGATAACTGATGTTAGTTATACAAATAGAAATCGGATTTCCAAGAATTGATGTTAGAAATCTCTTTTACATCGCGTGAATTCTTGACCGATGTCTATGACATGATGTCTATTAACATTATTCTAGTAGTGTTTTAGTGGTGGAAATGGTGGTGTCTTCTCTAGAGAGAAAAATGGATCTTGGATAGGATGAAGATGATTGAATGGAGTCAAGAATGCTGAATAATTGGTCTTTGGCCTCTCTTTGATCAGCTATGAATGTCCTCTATGGTCCCAAAGTGTGCAAGAGATGCTCTTACACCATTGTCCCCCAAATGGTCCCAAATTGGCAAGGTGACAAAAGGACAAGGTGTAGGGAGATATTTGAATTTCAAGTGATGGGAGATCTCACCACCATGGTCCTCATTTGCTGGAGAAAAGACCCTCCATGAGTGGCAGTTTGTAGGAAAAATTTGCCTGAAAAGTCGCCGGAAAAATCACCGGAAAAGTCGATTTGCAATTTTCTTCCAATCTCCGTGTCTTCTTCCTCTAGCTTCAAATCTCCGCATTTCAAGCCTCAAATAGTCATTTTATTCTCAATGCAAGGTTTCCTACAAATAAAAAGAAATGGATTAAAAAGGGCAAAATAGCATGGAAGACAAATCAATTTTCATAATTATGGGGCACAATTGCATAAGTAATTTGTGACTCAACACGACTAACCAATGTCAACAAACTGTACAATACCAAAATTATAAACAATTCACGTCAACCAAATTTGGTTGATTGGGGTTTCAATTTGGGTCTTGACTGAGATGAGAATCAAAACTTATGTTTTAAAAGTAAGGGAGAATTTTGCAAACAGTACCTGAACTAAAGGTCACTGTGAATTAACGTTCCTGACTTTACACTAATTACACTTTGGTTCCTGGACTATAAATCTCAACCCACTTTTGGTACACACCGTCAATAACTCTGTTAACCTTATGTCATTATTTAATTTTGTAAAGGGTAGTTTGGTATTTTCACTCTCTCTTGGTCATGATCAAATCTCAGCTCCACTTTCTACAATCTCGGATCTGCCTTCACCTACTGCCTAGAAGCCCAGATAAACCGCAGCTGCCATTCCCCCAAGCCAAGTCGCTGTCAGCCTCCCTAGCCTCTCCGGGCCGAGCCTTGCATTGTAACCACACCCCAGCCTCCAATCGGGCCGACCCAATTTTTCTCTCTCTTCTTCCTTCATTCCTCTTCTTCTCTCTCTCTCTCTCAAAGTTCTGATCTTTCATCCATGGTTTCCTGACCCAGAAAACTGAATTGATAGCTTGGCTGAAATTGGAGATAAACAAATGAAGAAAAGGTTAAGTCTTTGAATCTCCAAATTGATAGCTCGGCCCCTGTGCACAAAACATGAACTCACTCACTGTGCACAAAATCAACACCAAAACAATCTAACTGGGAGTAACAAAAGACCGAACCTTTTTAACAACCCAAAACACCGTCGTAGCAAGCGGAGGAGCACATCGAGCTCGTTGCGGAACTTGCTTGCAAGTAGCAAAAAGTTCCACTTTCTCCTTGTCTTTGTCGCGTTGTAGCATCTCGAGAAACAGAGTCGCTCTTCTTCTCTGTCGCTGCCATTGACCAGCTTCCCAAAGCTTCTTTCTATGTCAGTCTAATTAATCCAAGCAGCAATCAACACAGAGGTAGGATAAGAGAACACTCCTTAATTTCACACCGGAACCGCCTCGATCCTCACCACTTTGCTTTTGCTCTTCCCCACCACCGTGAACGGACTCGACCCTCGAACTCGTGGCGGCAATGGCGACTTCCGGTCTGGGTTGGTGACAGACCTCATCGACTCCGCCGACTCCATCGTCCTCAGGAAGCGCTCCTCCCACTCCATCTCCCATAATCTCTCCTTCATCCACCACGCCATCATCCACTCCCTCTCTCTTTCTTCCGATTCTGATTCCAATTCCAATTTGGATTTCTTCACCTTCTCATCTTCGATCCATGGTTTCCTGACCTAGAAACCCAAAGCCAAGATATTTTATTTTATTTTTATTGAAAAGAAAAATAGACTTTCCAAAGGTGGATCTACGGTTAAGATCGCACCACCATTTTTTTTTACTAAAAAAAATTTAACTTTCTGAAAGTGGATAGTCAAGTGACAACTTTACCCTTCAAAATATACGAGGTGGCATGCCAACTAACGGAGTTATTGACGGTGTGTACCAAAAGTGGGTCGAGATTTATAGTCGAGGTACCAAAGTGTAATTAGTGTAAAGTCAGGAACGTTAATTCACAGTGACCTTTAGTTCAAGTACTGTTCGAAAAATTCTCCCTAAAAGTAATAGATCTTATTCAAGAAATAAAACAAAGTTATGTTAAAATCTAACTGAGGGGAGGGGATGGAACTTACGAATTGCCATAGCCGAAAGTTGACAATGGGTAACTGTAGTTCAATTTGACGTTTCGCATTCACGTATTAGGCCTACCCGCTGCTCGCCGTTCTGCTAATGGTTCACTCATATCTTCGAACTAAGATTAAACATACAAAAAAATTGTTAACCATCAAGGCATCAACAATAACAGAATCATTAACCCCCAGTTGAAAAATAGAAACCCTAACCCCCAATTTTACAATCTGCTACCCTAACAAATTAACATAGTCACCTGTAATCATATTGAGAACGCAGAATTCAAGCTAAAAACCTAGAGCCAAATCACTGAATGGAAGAGGATATGAGTGAATGTGAATGATATGAAACCAAATCACGGAATGATAGAGGGAAAGAAAAAGAAAATAGAAAGAGAGAAAGGAAGGAAAGAGGAACGAAGCCATACCTTACATTCTACAACTGAATGGAAGAAAGGAGAGAACAAGGGAGATGACGAGAGACTCGAATGGTTGCTCGAGGCTTTTCTGTTTAGTTTCGTGCAAATTTTTAAGTTTTAGTATAAGGTGTTTCCTTTCCTAGAGATAGAAATAGGTGGAGGGGAAACGCGCCCTCTCTTCTTTTTAAAAGCCTGCTCTTCCTTTTAGAAGCCCGCTCTCTCGTCATTGACCTAGTTTTAATTTTTTCATAGCGTTTACATGCAAAACAGCTATTATAGATTGAATTAATAGCAGTTGGTGAAAAAACGCTATCATTAAATGCTATAAATAGACACTTTTGTTGTAGTGCTAGCATTCTCTGTTATAATCAAAGTTTCAATCAGTTATTTGCAGAGACTTCAGACAGTGTAACCAATACTATCAATCTGGAATATATGAATTTCAACACGAATATAAAATTGACTATACTGATAGAGTAATTGTTTCCCATTCATTGAACATAATTCACATGATACAATTTAGAGACAACATAGAAAAACACTTTCAGTGGGTAGCACTAACTATCCTATTACTTTGAAAACTCTGAAAACCAAGCTTCATTGCCACCCGGCTTCTCGCCGAGGACTGTAGACAATGGTTTCCAAGTTTCTTCCCCTGTGGTTTAATACTGGTAGAGCATCCAAGCTTGAAGTCTTGCTTGGGAAGATAATTCAAGACCTGTATCCTCCTCTGCCTCTTACTGTTCTCAATTTCTTCATATCAATCATGAAACTTTCTCTTTGTGGCCTGAAGCATTACCTCAATTGCCACTTCATCCAAATACGGCTTCAGCTTGATCAATTTAGCTTCACCAACACAGGGTGGGGGCTTGATCATTTTCGCTCGATCAAGTGCCGCTTTAATTATCAACACACGGTTCCGGCTTGATAGACTTATTCTCATCTGAAGAGGGCTTGATTGGTTTAGGCTTAGTTTGGGATTGCTGTGCTGTGAGGGGAAGCACTTCCGAACTTGCTGTAAGATGAACCACTGCCGAACTTGCTGTGAGAAGAAGCAGCTGAGGTGTTTGGTAAACTGTTTTTAAAAGTGCTGTGAGAACGAAAAGCAATTTCTAGGTGTTTGGTAAGTTGCAAGGCAAAAGTGCTTTGGCTGGTTATAATTACCAAAATGGTCATACATGCTAAGATATGCTACTAAAATACATAATTTTGGTTTTTGATTATGTAACCATACCAACTAAAAAAATTTCTCATGTATCATTCTTGTACCCTTGGTTGGACCGAATAAAAGATTTACTTTAAACCCTTTAATATGCATATTATTGTTTTACTATTACACAAAATAAGTCTAGAATATTTGGATTAATTTCTCTATCATGTTTCAACAGGAATCATTACACAAAATATATTAAAGTCACTTGAAATTTGCAACTAAATGCTAAGTAGATGCATTCATTAGACTTTGTGCAATTGCATTTCTTAACACCTCCATTTCTTGTCTTCCCAGACCATCTTCATCATGTTCATTATCCTCCATCTCTTCACTAGTCTCTTCACTTGAGTAATTTCCACTTTCATCAAAATCAATATCTCGTTGATCATATCTTCTTATGTAGTGCTACCCTTGAACATGTTATCATAGGACTGAGGGAATCATGACATTGTGATCTAGGGCTGTGCTACCCATGAACATGTTATCATAAACAGCCATCATGTCAAGACTAACTCCCACATCGCAAAATTTGCGATACTCTGGATTGATCTACAAAATAAGAAGATAATAAAGGAGTTACTAATATCACAAACATTTCCAGCAACCTTCATCACAACAAGACAAAAAGACAAAATTATAAACATATATACTCACAAAACAGTATTATTTATATCCAACAATTGTGAAAGGTGTTCCACTAGAAACATTCTTGCAAGTTGAAGGAGACAGAGGATAAGTTCTGAAAAAGGCTGAAGCATTCAGCTACTTTTGAACTAAGAGAAAGATTGAGTAAGTAGTTTATTTCTTGCATGCACTACACCATGAATCCTCATCCATAGCATTCGAAAAACGCTATGGTAGGATGTTATAGCGTTTACTAAAACGCTATGACTGCCGGAGCTATAACAGGTAAGAGACCTGTTATAGAGTTTTCCTAAACGCTATAATAAGCATGTGTATTCATAGTGTTACAGAAGCGCTATAGTCTCCCCTTTAATAGCACTTAACAAATGCTATTAGTTAGTTTTCAATAGCGTTTATTAATTGCTGACAAATGATATTTCATAGAACTTATGAAGTGCTGCAAGAGATCATAAACGCTATCATATTTTATTAGATAGCATTTAGGAAACGCTGCCATACATATTTCACAGCATTTTGTATTGATAATTGTACATTAATAGCAGTTTGCATAGATTATGACATGGTTGTTTATCACTAGCTTTTTACAAGTAGAAGATTTACAAATAAAAGCATCTACATAAACATGAATGACAATTGTCTGAAGAATATTTGGATTATATATAGCAGTTCCAAATACAAATGTGATCAAAATGTCTTAAAAACAGTCAAACTGCATAATCTGAATGAAATTAAGCATCAACGACAAGTACTACATTGTTTGAAACAAAGTGTTTTATATATATCTATACACAACTCGAAGCAATACCACATTAATCCATCGTTCTCCAATGTAGCATTTCAGCTCTCTTAGCATCTCTGTGAACTGTCAATAAAGAAAAAAAAAACAATCATATTAAAAGTTCATTCAAATAACCACTTGCAATTGTCAATAAGTTTACAGATTTGGCACATAGCTTAAATACATGTAATGTTCTTTAGATATTATTTTCTTGAGCCACATCAGTAGTGTTCCAAGTCATTTCAGATCAAGCCCAATTCCCAAATGTCAAAAGGTTGTCTAGGAAAGAACTCACCTAAGTATTTTAGTAATAGATTCACACATAAAGATTATAATGGTAAAACAATTATAGAAAAAATAAATAATAATACTTATAGTAATAGATAAATAAAAAATAAATTTTCTTACCAAAAGGTGAGGATGCATTGTCAACTTCCTCAGTATCTGCAATACACCCACACAGGTCATGCACGCTTCCTTATCATTTTCCTCCACTTGAATCAATCATCACAAGTTGATGCTATTATGCAAGCAAGTTCAAAAATCAAACAAGCACTAATAAGTTAATGAAATACAGAAAACTAAACAACATGAATTTTACTATATAAACTCAGTATCATTAAAGTAAATTATCACAATATAAGGTACACAAGCATAAAGAACTAAGAACTATCCCCCAATATTATCATGCATGCATATATGAAAACAAGTGAGACAATAATTAGCTGTTATATTTGTTGCACTAATATACGTAACAAATTTCCACTAAATCAAATCATTGCCAGGTAGGTAGGTACTCCCATAAGTATACTTATCATAACTGGAGAATTTAGTTCTCATAAAAATATGAATCTCAGTCAAGTCGAACAAATTTGACAAGTTGCTTGCTCTGATATAAGCAGAGAAAAATTCTTACGGGTTTTAGGCAGTCCTAAGCTGCTCCAGCATCAGATGAAATCAATAATTCTCCCAGATCAAGAAATGCCTGCATTATGTCAGATAAAAGGGGCAAAAGATATTTAAATTTTCCATTCTGGAACTTGCAGAAGATAAAGAAAAGAGAAGTAAATATATGCATTATTTTCTTGCATACAGAAAAGTAAAGATAGAAAAAGAAATGCAAGTTTGATATAATGGAAAAGTAATTAAAGAATCCAGTTAGAATTCAAAAACTAAGCCACTATGTATTTGATAGAAACAGAGACAACCAAAGAAAGATGGGTACGTTATTATCTGTTTCAGGTTATATCTATACTATATATTATATGCGACGATGCCTCATCCATATATGATATATGTTTACAGCTTCGGAGTTTTACTGCTGGAGATTGTGAGTAGCAAAAAGAACAATGTCTTTACTTCATGTACATCTCTCAGCCTTGATGAGCATGTAAGTTATGAAGGAATCAAAATCCAAATCAAATAAACCCATTTATATCACTAGGAGTGTAACAAACCCATTTATATCAGTAGCAAAAAGAACAATCTTTCAAAATCCAAATCAAACAAACACATATATACAAATCCAAATCCTACTGATCCAACACTCCAATTGAAGAAATTAAAATCAATAAATTTCATATTGATGTAACGAACCCCAATTGTAGAAATCCAAATCAAGCACAACAATTATTGATGCAACAATCCTAACACAATACAGTAATTAAAGAATAAGGCGGATCCCATAATAAGGCAGAGAAGGAAAAATACACACCTGAATTTTGGTTTCCCACCATTCAGCAAGATACTAAGTTGAAATAAAACTACAAGAACCAATAGCACACAGCATGTCCTTCAATCTACAAAGTTGTTCTAAACCATAAAAATAGAGAATTTGTCTAATAAAACTCTTCTGACCACCAAAACTCCCCATCGCAATCACAGAAAATCTCTATTAGCTGCAAGAAAGTGCCTAATAACTAGGGCTGGGTGTTTTGACCCGAAAAACAGGGCCGGACCGGTCCGGACCTCCTAGTTCTGGCCGGGCTTTGAGAAAAAAAAAATGAAAATTTGAGGCCCGGACCGTTTATGAATAAAACGGGCCGATCCCGGGCTTGGTATCTCTAATGCGTAAAATCCCGGATTACAGCCCGTATAAGCCATTAGGCTCATTACTGCCATATGTCCCTCTGTGATAGGTCATTTATTTGAGTATACCGTGAAATTGACCATAGGTGATCACAACCCCCACTTAGCTAAACGACCTCATCTCTCTCACTCTCTGCCTCTCTTTTCTTCAAACCCTCGTCTCTCTCACTCTCTGCTAGACCTGTAAATGGACCGGATTTTGATCCGGACCCACTCCAGATCCATGGCTATTGGACGGGTTTGGATCGAAAATTTTGATCCGTTGATCCGTTAATGATCCGAATCCGTTAACCCGTTTATTTAACAGATCAAATACGGATTTAGGTCGATCCGATCCGTTAATGATCCAGCCCGTTTTCTGTAATAATAAAATATTATTTTTTATTAATATAATATTATTTTTTTAAAATATAAAATATAAAATATAAAATATGAAGAATTTCTAATACAATTTTTTTGTAGAAATCTAAGGGACAGTCCATCACTCAAGATTCCAAGAAGCATTAAGAATTTTGATAATGTAATTCTACTTTTGGTGATACTTTTCATGTTGTTTTAATATTTTATTAATATTTTATGAGGTATCATGATATAAATTTAATATTACTATTTGAAATTTTAAAATATTTGAAATTATAAACGGGTCCGATTAGCGGATCGGGTATCCGTTAATCAAGCGGATACGGATTTGGATCGAGGTATCAATGATCCGCCGGGTTAACGGAGCGGGTTTGGATCAAAATTTTTTTTAAGTAAACGGGTTTGGATTTAGGTCGATCCGATCCAAATCCGGTCCATTTATAGGTCTACTCTCTACCTCTCTTTTCTTCGAACCCTAAAACGAGAAGTAAAACCCCTAATTTCAGATTTCCAATCCCATTTCAATTTCAGATTTCCAATTCTACTCGTTTAGCAGCTAGTACGACCTCATCTCTCTGCCTCTCTTTTTTTCGAACCCTAAAACGAGAAGTAAAACCCCCAATTTCAGATTTCCAATCCCTTTTTCCAATCCTAACCTGTTTCTAAAATCAAGCTTCGATCGGTTCGTGTATAGCCTTCTTTAGCCTTTTACGTTTGATATCTTGTTCGTTCTTGTTCGAAATGGCCACTTTTGGGAATCAGTTAGTGCTGGTGAATCCATCCACTGAGGGCAGTGCGGCGACTGGTGGCGGTGCGACAACTGATGGCAGTGAGACTGCTTCAAGCCAGGCGGAGACAGCGAAGAGAAAGAGGGAGGATTCGAGTCGGACTTGAAACAGCAGTTGAATGTGATTGTGATGGCTTATATTTGATTATTTATGGCTTTTTCTGGAAGTTTTTACTGCTTTTAAAGTTTTGTTAAGAAACAAATTAGCAGGAAAACATACTTTCAGGCTTTTTTCAAGAAATTCATTCTTGGCCCGAAAAGCCTGAAGGATCGGCCCGTTTGTTAACAGTCCCGGCCTTCCCGGTCCTCGGATGTTGAAAACTTAATATGGGCCCAGCCCGAACAGTTCGGGCTCGGTCCCTAGCCCAGTGAAATACGAAACGGGCTCGGCTCTTGCCCAGGCCTACTAATAATTAAGTGCAAGACAGAAATCTAACACAACCTGTGTCCAACTTCTATGGCAAGGCTTAAGCAATAGCACTGAGTAAAGCTCACATACCTTACTCCTTTTTGTGCAGTTATGGAGGAATCAGAGAAATTGGGTCCGTTTGATTCTATCTGCAGAGAAGAAGCATAACCCAGAAGACCCAAAGTCTGCGCAAAGGAAGGAGGCGAGGCCGGTGAGAATCCAGGAATTGGAGGACGTCAACAGCGACGAGCTAAAGAAGAAGGTGATTTGAGAGAAGAGCACCGAATAAGAGGAAGGAAGAGATGTGGAATGATAATGATAATGACCGCAAAGAGAGATGTTTGCCTCGCAATGGAGAAAATATAGGATTTAGCTGTTTTGAAGTAATTTTCAGAAAAGGAGGAGGACGAAATTGGCAGGAAGTCCAAATTTCATTAAACTGTACACTGTTGTTCCTCCGTGTTTTCCCGAAGCAGCTTTTAAAAGCTACAAATTGTAGCTTCTCAACTTTGGCTTTACAGAGAAGCAATTTCAACCAAAAGCAGGTTTTAAAGATTTTACCAAACACCATGCTATTGGCCCAAAAGCAGAAGCAGCCCCACAAGCACCTCAGGAATCAATCCCAAACTAAGCCTTAGCTTCATCTGAACTCGATTCGATCAAGGTACCATCAACGTTTCGCTTCACGATCTTTCTGCGTACTTTGAGCGATGGCTTTGAAGGCTCAACCTTTTGTTCTAACCCAGTTTCAGATGCTGTACCAAACCCTAGATCGGAGCGTCAATCATCACCGCCGCCCAAACCCTGAATCGAACTGAGAATTTGACTCCTTTGGCTATTGAACTCCTCCGGAAAATAGGAGGCGGCGAGCGTGATGGCATGGTCGAGAAGATCGAAAATGGAGGAGTTGTTTGCAGAGGCAAAGAAATCCCTCCAGTAATTCAGCGACTCTGTTTTCTGGATCGTCGCCATGGAAATGGACAAAGAAAACGGAGAAAAATGATCTAGCTAGTAATAGAGAATTGGGAAAGGGCAAACCGGAAACTTTGAGAGAAGTGGAGAACTGGACATTAGATGAGAAATAGACGGCATTTCCTTTTCTGAGTCGGAATTAGTTGTGATCCTTTTCCTTCTCTCACTTGGAATTGGGTTGTTCCTCGTCCGGATAGGCCAAGGAAAATTCGCGTCAAGTTTACGAGTTTATCCAACTGCCAACGATAACATTTGGGGCCCACCAGCAAGACCCCTAGATTTTTTTGAAACAAAGTAATAATAATAATTACTTTTCTTTTTGTGCAAGAATAATAATATTGATACAAAATTACATAGTAACACATGACTATTTGTTAAGTCATCTTTTGTCAATAACTTATATGTAATTTGTTATAATATTAATTGCTTTAGATATTCAAATTTAATTGCAAAGTACTTTGTTTTAATATAACTTGCCTCGGAACATGAGAAAAAGCACCAAACTGGGTGTTAGTGAAGCCTAACGAACATGAATTAAAATTGTAACACATCAAATTTGTCTAAATAAAAATTAAGCTATGAAGTCTCTTATCAATATAAATTTGTTTAAATAACATATTATTGCTATAGCAATGGGAAAAAAAATCAACAAGGGGCTATTTCGTCATCAATAACTATTACAATTTATTAACTAATTACTTGAATGAAATAACACCTAAAGACGATAATCTTGAAATAAGAACAAAACATAGAAAACTATAGTCCTAAATTGTACATGACGGTTCAACTATTGCGGCTTCATCACTAAACATACACTCTACGTACCTTCCATTGTCATTATTCACTAATCTAGTAATCTTGCCAGACTCGTACATTGTGGTGACGACTAGAATATTGACCCATTGAATATTGGTTATCATGAACCATTTGGCTCGACTTGCCTGTCTAGTGCAAAAATTTTCACTTGTTCCTTCTTTGCTTTCTCTGCCATCTTCTTCAATTTTATCTTTTCTCTTTCTATTTGTATCTGAATTTTTTTCGAGCATTGCCTTTGGTTGGTAATTGAGTTGGGCTCTGTATCATGGTGGTGCTCTTTTCCTTGTTGGACGACCAGAAACAACCGCACCAAGCTTGACTACTGTCTACTGGTGTTGCTACCAGCTAGTGGTGTTGGAAGAACCCATATGTTTTTTCCTTGTACGCTTTTCAAAACCCTTCTTGAGTTCCTTGAATTTTCTTTCGGATTTTAGAGAGATAGTGGCAAAGGTTTTGGGGTATATATAGAAGCTGATGCCAACAAGGAGTACTTCCTTTCCCATTTCTGATGTTCAAATTCTAAATCAAATAAAACGTATTTAAGAGGACCAATGACCAGTATATATATAGTAATATATATAGAGCTTGTAGCTGTTTTTCCTTTCCAGGATGCAAGAGGAATTTTAATTACACTAAGAGCAATCTTTTCAAAACATAATAGCTAGGAAAGATTTCTCCTAGTTTGAATGAGAAAAAGAGAAAACTTTAATCCATATCATAACAGGAAAGCTTGAACTATAAAGTTTTATTAACTCCATCGTTATGTTAACTGAACATAATTTTTTTTTTTTTTGTTGAAGACCTAAACATAATTGTTTTGTTTTGTATATTACTGGTAAGTAATAAACATAACTGGATATTTATTTTATATTCCTTGACTGGGTAATTTTTAATCCTTGTTAAACTATATCACTTTTCTTAATTTGATTTTTATACCTCACTCATTTCCATGAGCTTCACGATATTAGCTTTACAATTAGGAGAAATTCTTAGGTAAGGGCTTCCCTACCACGTGGCTATAGGGCAAGCCAATCAGAAGAAAAAACAAATTTCTCCCTTTTCTAAAACTGTCCCTGCTTTTTAAAAGTGAAATACCCAAAATACCCCATGTTGACCAATCAGGATATACGTAAAATTCTCTCTACAATTAGACCACAACTCGCCACCACTATTTTCAATTTGGTTAATTTCAATGGCCCACAAGAAGGGCAAAACAGATATTGTTACAATAAAGAGATTGAGAAAAAAAATCAGAGGACAATGTGGCCCAACAACGCCTGCACCTCTAACCCACCCGACCAGGAAATTTTTCCAAACCCCTACTTTAGGTTTTAGAGCAGGCAACATAGGTGTCCTCATCAGTTCCCGTCAACTCTCCACCACCAAGGATTGATTTAGTTCCTCAATCTCCATGTTTGATTCAGCTTCTAAAACCTAATTGGTAGACCAACCTCCAATGCAGCCCTTCGTGGATACAAAACCCTCCTCGGAAGAAGTGGGGGCGTTGAAGTCCAAGGAAGACAATACAGTCCAATCGAAGAGCGATGTAGTCAAGAATTGCTAGGAAATATCATCATCATTTGATCGAGCTCCTCTTTTGTTTTCGTTGCTCTGTCACATAAAGAGAGAGAAGAGTTAGAGCGAGTTTCAATTTCAGATTTCAACACCATCGAAATCGCAGCGACAACATTCTCCTTCATCTCGAAAGAGCTCGAATTGAGCAGCTTCATCAGCACCAAAACGATCCCCTGAGCAACCGTCCAGATGCTTAACCATCTGTTTTTTTTTTTTTCTTTTCCGTCCATATTTGTTTTCATTCTATTTGCTTTGCAGATTTGATTATGTTCCCTTTGTTTTTGATAAAGTAATCTGAGATTCACATCCAAAACCAATTAGCAATGGATGGAGTGGCCCAAACCCTTATAAACCCATAGGCAATGTCCCATTTTTCCCATGTGGGATGTATATATTCTCAACACGCCCCCGCATGTGTGGCGAATTTTCAAGCCATACACGTGGACAACTTTGGGTGACATGGAGCTCGTGTGGCCATAAGGCATGCACACGTGGGTAACCCGCTTTGATACCATGATAAAGTAATCTGGGGTTCACATCCAATACCAATTGGCAATAGATGGAGTGGCCCAAACTCTTATAAACCCATAGGCAAGGTCCCATTTTTCCCATATCGGATGTATATATTCTCAACAGTTTTGCCATTCGATTTGGTTTGTGATTCAAGCCAATTTGAAACCAAGACATTCAAGTGAGCTTCCTCAAAATTGGGGGCCCAATTTTCAGTCATATAACAGAAATAGCTAAACTGTTGTATCTTGTAGCCCAAATTTCATTATTTCGAGAAGGAATTATGACTTGAGAATGGAGGGAAATCTGCGGCTAAATTTTGGAAGATGTAGTCAACAGACTGTACTTAATTGTGTTATCCAATGCATTTGTGAGAAAAAAAGTTATCAATGTGCTGACATTCACACAATAGAATATTACTAATAACGTTGCACAATAGAGTTCACTTGAACAGACAACAGTCAACCTTTGTTCCTTTATTTGATGAGTGTTGTGTGATTACATTTTTTGTATCAGTGCTTGCGTATTGAGCATGGAAGAGAAAAATATTAAAATAACACCAGGTTTATTATTTGAACATGGTTTCTAACATGTACAATTATATATATTGAGCATGACTATCATATACATTCCTTTCTCCTAGAGTCCTAGAACTTCGTGAATATATCTAGCAATATTTGAGCATTTAGGGAGGCAAAATCTTGTTAACCATCGATAGCATACTTTCAGCCTTATTTTAATAACAACATTTAACGAGATGAGCCTAAACATAATATTAATGTTACTCAAGAAGCATACATAAGACCACGTTTAGGCTTATTATAAAGGGTGCGGCTATTGCCATCCTATAATTTTCTTTATTCACCCTACTTACTCATTACACCCTACATTTTAATTTCAATTATTAGATTTACTTATCTAACACATTTCTCTTTCTAGGAATATCCTCCATCATATGACATATCAAATTAAAAAGAAATTTTGTTGAACGAAAATTTCCCATATAACTTATATCAATTAAAAAGACGTAATAAAATATATTAAAGTTTCCTAATAAAATCATAATTTGATTTACTTCCATTTTTTTATTTTTTCCATTCAGTTTCAATGTTCGTTTATTTCAATCCATATTAAAAAAATTAGTAAGTGCTACTATGAGCAATGAAGAAAATATTGATTTTTTTTGTGTTTTAAATTTTTTACTTTCGGTGTTCATAAAGGTATTAAAAAGATTTTGATGAAGTTAACACTAATAGTTTTGTGAATTAAATAACGAATTAACGATGAGGGCACAAGAAAAAGATAAAAAAGAAAATTATAATAAATTGAAATTTGGATGGAGAAGATGAAGATTAATGTTATCAGAAGAGAAATTAACTAGTTTTGTATTTAGTTAGTTATGTATTTAGTTTTCCTTACATATTTGAATTTTAGAAAATTAGTGTACTTATTAGTCATTTTGCATTTGGGTAATATAGTCTTTCAATAATTTAAATATTTGTAGGGTGAACAAACAAAATGGTAGGGTGGCAATAGCCGCACCCTATTATAAAACAATCTAATAGTAAAAGATATTAATAGATTTAGAGGAACACAAACTGTTCATCATGAGATTTGGAATGATAGCCATGCCATCTCAACCCACGCTTAATAACGGTTTAGTGTTTTCATAATGCGGTGTCTATTATAACAGAGCCTGATGGGATTAACTCAAACACTTACTTGATGCGATCCAAAAATCACTTTTGACACCCAAAGTAAATATCATTAAATCAGTTTACACAAGAAAATATTTATCGACTTTCTTATTGATCTCGACAATTTCCTGAACCTGAAAAATAATTATTAAAAATATATTGAAATTTTCTGGGACCTCACATAGAGATATTTAATGGAAAAAAAAAAAACAAATTACAAATTACTTAATGATAAAAATCTCTGAGAAGTGTTTGAGCTCAACCAAATTGCTCGATGAAGTAAAATTTTCTCATTTAGTTCACAGTGACCATAACTTTCTGTTGCAGATAGTCGCAATGATATGAACATAAGAAGTAGTAGGTTCCAGCTTCATTCAATGTTATTGCATCATTCCCACTGTCGTACACACCAAAGTTTGGAGATGCAACACAATTGTCATAATTGTCACCATTAGTAGCTATAACAACGTTGTGGTCAGTTGCAACGTAATTGAAAACTGCGGTAACAAAAAACCAAAATGTAGTGAGGTAAATTTCCACATAACAAACACCACTATAGATATAGATATAGACACACACACACACACACACCAAACCAAGAAAATACACACACCTAAAACGTCTCCAACAAAGAAAGTTTTGTCAGCAACCCAACCCTCGTAATCAGCATCACCACTCCAGCCTAAATCATCTCCAACAACATATTGTGTCGCCAAAACCATGCTCGGAAAAACAACGAAGAAGGCAATCAACACCAGAGCAGTACTGACTCGTGCCATGTTAGTCAAGCTAGCTAGCTCTAGTAAATCCCTCTGAACAATCTCACTTGTATGTCTGAACTGTTAGCCTCTTGTAAATTTGTATGATGTCTTGGCTAACTATAGAAGCATATATATAGGGTTTCAAAAGCGTACAGATATGCTTATTTGCATAACTAACTGTATATATGGGGTCAGAATTTAGATAGTACATATATAGGTCACGCCGCTGTCAATGATAACTACAAGATTGCATGTTTCTGTAATATATAAATCATGCTGAATATTCTACTTTTCCCATATTCTAGTAAAATCTTCGTCATATTATATTGATGTCTGCAGTTAGAGATTTGTTTTACTCTTTTACGTACTCATTAATTAATGGCATTCACCGGCCATGTTTTGTTCTTGTAGCCACTAGCCAGCTTGTACGTACATTTCAAAATCCTCCCATTTGATTTCATGGCGGTTTTTAGTGCTGCAGAAGCAAAAACACAAAGGTATTTTAGAATACCTCATCGATAAGATTTCAAAATATATAAATGCGTACTATCTAATATAATTGAAGAAGGTCGGGAAAAGAAAGAGGTACAGATGCGATTAGTTCAAAAGAGAAATAAAACAGAGGTATATTTGACTGAATGGTGACCAAAGGGACCCAAAAAAAGGTGCCTGGTGATCAGGAGGTAAAGCCAACAAACACGACAAACCACAGTTGAGAATTTGTTTACTCCTAACATAAAGCAAAGCAACAGACCCCGAGTGACCTAGCCAAGTCTTGCCTTCTTTATTAATTACTTAACAGGTGGTGTCTACAAGTGAACAAACGTTTGAATGAATATCATACATGGGAGGGGAAACATACTCGACTCGAATTTAGGACAGTTATCGAAAAGAAAATTTGAAATTAGGACTTTTATTCCGAATTCGATAATATATTTGGGTTTATTCCCACAACAATCCACCAGTAATAAGCATTACGATGGATGCAGGTTGAACTAGGACTAGTACTAGTCGATCGGTAGGTATAGTAGCGAGCGCAAAAGAACCGTCCCTTGCAAAGCCATAAGCTTGAGGAGTGGGAGGAAGAGCAACATCTTGCTTGGTGTATGGATTGCATATGTAATAATGGCGGGTATCAGAATATTCTGCCATCACAAAACTAAGTCCTTGTGCTTGTTTTAATCCAACTGTAGTAGTAGTAGCAGCAGCAACAGTAGTACTAGTACCACTTGGACCAAGACTACAGCCTTTCGCTGCAGTATCGACCTTTCACCAGGAGACAGTCCAGCTTCATCAATAGACGATGACGATCGACCAGTCTCTAATACTTGAAGCATCATCATCAACACTGCAACAGGTCTCATGGTGGCAGGCAACTGCCCAAACTTAACTTGGATTTACACTTCGAGTAAATGACACCCTTTACGCACTAGATATATCCATGAGCAGACCTTGCTAGCCAATGTGATAGTTGATGACTATGATCCATGAGCAGACCTTGCTAGCCAAAGTGAGAGTTGATGTCCACAGTGACTACTGTAGTTGTGCTATAACACGTACCCATGGCTTTACATTACAGCTTGAGAAGCTTAATGTTTTCTGAATCTCTAGCATTCTCTGTTATAATAAAAGCTTCAATCAGTTATTTGCAGAAACTAGTTGCAGAGACTTGAGACAGTGTAACCAATACTATCAATCTGGAATATATGAATTTCAACACGAATATAAAATTCACTACTCAGAGAGTAATTTCAAAAAGGGGTTTTTCCCATTCATTGAACATAATTCACAAGATACAATTTAGGGACAACATAGAAAAACACTTTCAGTGGGTAGCACTGACTATCCTATTACTTTGAAAACTCTGAAAACCCAGTTTGGGCCTTCTCGCCGAGGACTGTAGACAATGGTTTCCAAGTTTCTTCCCCTGTGGTTTAGTACTGGTAGGGCAGCCAAGCTTGAAGTCTTGGTTGGGAAGATAATTCAAGACTTGTATCCTCTTCTGCTTCTTACTGTTCTCAATTTCTTCATATCTATCATGAAACTTTCTTTTTGTGGCCTGAAGCTTTGCCTCAATTGCCACTTCATCCAAACACAGTTTCTCCTTGATCGATTTAGCTTCACCAACACAGGAAACTGCCACTTTATCAACACAAGTTTCTGGTTTGATCGATTTATTCTCATCTGATGAGGGCTTGATCAGTTTCACTTCATCTGAACTGGGTTTGATCAAGGAACCATCAACGTTTCGCTTCACGATCTTTATGCGTACTTTGAGCGATGGCTTTGAAGGCTCAGCCTTTTGTTCCGACCCAGTTTCAGATGATGTACCAAACCCTAGATCGGAGCCCCGATCATCACCGCCGCCCAAACCCTGAATCGAACCGAGAATTCGACTACTTTGGCGACTGAACTCCTCCGGAAAATCGGAGGCGGCGAGGGTGATGGCGTGGTCGAGAACATCGAAAATGGTGGAGTTGTTTGCAGTGGCAAAGAAATCCCTCCAGTAATTCAGCGACTCATTTTTCTGGATCGTCGCCATGGAAATCGACAAAGAAAACGGCGAATGAAAGATAAACTAGTAATAGAAATTAGGGAAAAGGGCGAACCGAAAACTTTAAGAGAAGTGGAGAACTGGAAAATTAGATGGAGAATAGGAAAGTGGAGAGTCGATTATATAGACGGCATTTCCTTTTCCCAGTCGGAATTGGTTGTGATCCTCTTCCTTCTCTCACTCGGAATTGGCGTCAAGTTTACGTGTTTATCCGGCTGCCAACGGTAACATTTGGGGCCCACTCGCAAGACCTCTAGATTTTTTGAAACAAAATAATAATAATAATATTACTTTTCTTTTTGTGCAAGAATAATAATATTAATCCTTTAAAAAAAATAGAATAATACTATTAATTGCTTTAGATATTCAAATTTAATTGCAAAGTACTTTGTTTTAATTCAGAAAAATATAACTTGTCTCCGAACGTGAGAAAAAGCACCAAACTATTTACACCAACGAACATGAATTAAAATTGTAACACATGAAATTTGTCTAAATAAAAATTAAGCTATGAAGTCTTATCAATATAAATTTGTTTAAATAACATATTATTGATATAGCAATAGTAAAAAAAATCAACAAGGGCTATTTCGTCATCAATGACTATTACAATTTATTAACTAATAACGTGAATGAAATAACACCATGCAGGTTAGAGTGAAATCTTTTGATTATTTTTTCAATGTAAATAAATAAATAAAACACTAATCTTGAAATAAGAACAAAACATAAAAAACTATAGTCCTAAACTATACATGATACATCCTACAACTATTGCGGCTTCATCACTAAACATATACTCTACCTTCCATTGTCATTATTCACTAATCTAGTAATCTTAAGCCAGACTCGTACATTGTGGTGACCACTAGAATATTGACCCATTGAATATTGGTTATCATGAGTTCATGACCCACAAGTCGTGCAAAAATTTTCACTTGTTCCTTGACTTCCTTCTTTGCTTTCTCTGCCATCTTCTTCAATTTTATCTTTTCCCTTTCTATTTGTATCTGAATTTTTTTCAAGCATTGCCTTTGTTTGGTAATTAAGTTAATTGGGCTCATTATTGGTGGTGCTCTTTTCTTTGTTGGACGACTAGAAACAACCGCAGCAAGCTTTAGTGGTGTTGGAAGAACCCATATGTTTTTTCCTTGTACGTACGCTTTTCAAAACCCTTCTCGATCGAGTTCCTTGAATTTTCTTTCAGTTTTCAAAGAGTAGCAAAGGTTTTGGGGTATATATAGGAGCTAATGCCAACAAGGAGTACTTTCTTTCCCAGTTTTGATGTTCAAATTCTAAATCAATTAGAACGTATTTGAGAATAGGACCAATGACCAGTATATATATATAGAGCTTGCAGCTGTTTTTCCTTTCCAAGATATATGGAAGAGGAATTATAATTAGACTAAGAGTAATCTCTTCAAAACATAATAGGAAACATTTCTCCTAGTTCGAACGAGAAAAAGAGAAACATTTTAATCCATATCACAATATGAAAGCTGAAACTAAAAAGTTTATTGACTCCTTTGTTAAGTTAATTGAACATGATTGTTTTGTTTTGTATATTTTTGGTAAGTAATAAACATAACTAGATATTTAGTTATATTCCTTGATTGAGTAATTCTTAATCCTTCTTAAACTATATCACTTTTCTTAATTTAATTTTTACTTTTTATCATCACTCATTTCCAAATGTCAATGAGATTATACTCCATGAGCTTCAAGATATTGGCTTTACAAATTAGACCACAACTCACCACCACTTTTTTCAATTTGCTTAATTTCAATGACCCACAAGAAACATTCTCAAAACAAACAAAAAACCACAAGAAGGGCAAAATAGACATTTTCACAATAAAGAGACTAAAAACAAATTGGAGGACAATAAAAGGAGGCCCAACAACGCCTGCACCTCTAACCCACCCGACCAGGAAATATTTTTAGACCCCTACTTTAGGTTTTAGACCAGCATGGATGCTTCCATCTCCATTAACAGACCAGAGTCAACATAGGCGTCCTCATCGATTCCCGTCAACTCTCCACTACCAAGGAATGATTTAGTTCCTCAATCTCTATGTCTGATTCAGGTTCTAAAACCCAATTGGCATACCAATCTCCAATGCAGCCCCTTATGGATACGAAACTCTTCTTATAAGAAACGGGGGTGCCGAAATCCAAGGAAGTCAATGCAGTCCAACCGAAGATCGGCGCGGTTGAGAACTACCGGGAAACATCATCATCATCTGATCGAGCTCCTCTTTTTTTTTTTTTGGTTGCTCTTAGCACACAAAGAGATAGCAGAGTGAGAGCGAGTTTCAATTTCTGATTTGAACACCATCAAAATAGTAGCGACGACATTCTCCTTCATCTCGAAAAAGTTCTAATCGAGCAGCTTCACCAACACCAATACAATACCCTGAGCCACCGTCCAGATGTTTCATCATCTTTTGTTTTTGTCTTTTCCGTCCCCATTTGTTTTTGTTCTATTTGATTTGCAAATTTGATTTTGTTCCCTTTGTTTTGCCATTCTATTTAGTTTGCCATTCTAGTAAACTTGAAATCAAGACATTCAAGCGAGCTTCCTCAAAATTTGGCCCCCAGTTTTCAGTCATACAACGGAAATAGCTAAATTGTTGTACCTTATAGCCCAAATTTCATTGTTTTGAGTGAAAATTATGACTTGAGGATGGAGGAAATCTGCCACTAGATTTTGGAAGACAGTCCATGCTTAATTGGGTTGTGCAATATAGTTCTGAGCAAAAAGTTAGCGTTGCTCACTAGATTTTGGAAGACATTCACACAACATGATATGACTAATAGCGTTGTACAATAGAGTTCACTGGAATAGACAACAGCCAACCTTTGTTCCGTTATCTGATGAATGTTGTGTGATTACATGCCTATTGAGCATGAAAAGAAAAATATTAAAGTAACACCAGGTTTATTACTTGAGCATGGTATTCTACCACAATTATATATATTGAGCATGACTATCATATACATTCATTTCCTCAAGAACTTCATGAATATATCCAACAATATTTAAGCATTTAGGGAGGTAGAATCTCGTTAACCATCGATAGTATACCTTCAAGCTTATGTTGCAACTAAATTTACCTAGATGAGCCTGACATAATATTATTATTACTCAAGAAGTATACATAAGAGATTATTACAAGTATGTTTTTTCAAACAAGAGATATGTCTTGGGTGGATCTAGGGTTGCCATGGTTTCCCTCATCTAGGGTTCTTTCTTGTTAAATCTCTACGTCTGTGGCATCAGCGATATGTCAGGATTAAAACCTATTTGCAATTGGGATTTTTTGAATACAGAAACAACTCGGGTTGGGTTTACCAAGTCGTATGCATCTGTTCTGACGCAGCCTTCGGTTCCCCTGGCTTCTCTCCCTCCCCCAGTGGTTGAGGGTGGCAAAACAACTGTGACTATATCAGAGGATGGTTATCAATCCGGTTTGGCTAGATGCAAGCATATGCTCTTGGGTCGTCTGCAATTGGCTCCTAAAGATAAGCCGTATTCTCCATCTGATTTGCATAAGAAACTAGGTCTTCTTTGGGGTGAGATTGGTCGCTGGAGAATTATCCCAATGGGCAAAGGGTATTATTCATTCAGTTTTTCTTCAGAGGACTGTGTTTCCAGAATTTGGGCGAAGGGCTCCATTGCTTTAAAGCCTGGAACTCTACGTCTCATGCGCTGGGTACCAAATTTTTCCCCTGCGACTCAGCGTAATACCAATGCTCAGGTGTGGGTGAAATTTTGGGATCTTGGGCTGGAGTTTTGGGAGCCTACTATACTCTTTGAGATTGCCAGTGGTATTGGCGTCCCAGTGAAGATTGATGAGAATACATTGCATCAGAGATTCGGTCACTATGCTAGGGTTTTGGTGGATGTTGATCTCTCTTCTGAACCTCCGTTAGAGTTGGTGATTAAACGAGCCTGTGGTGACACCTGTGTACTTTCGGTGGAGTATGAACGCCTTCCAGATGTGTGCTCTCACTGTGGTAACGTTGGTCATAGGGTAACTGCCTGTAAGTTTGTTCGCACTCCATGCCATGATCAACCAGAAGCTACCCGAAAGCGGTCTCACAAACACAAACGTAGAGCAAAGCAATGTCCCTAAGAAAGTGGAGGCTGGGAAGGCAGTGATTGTGGATGATACACCTCCTTCTAAGGAAGATGCAAGAGAAGGCCCTTCCTTTGTGCGTAGGACTCCTCCTCCACCACTGTCTTCCACAATGGGTGGTGAAACAAGGGTCATCGGGCAGACAATTAACGATGTGATTAACAATGTTGAGGATGAGGTTGTTGTCCAGGCCACGGTTGAGGTGCAAAATAATGTAGTAGCTGAGTTGATTGGAAAGGACATTGAGGACGTTGCTGCAAGAGGTGTAATTAATAGGACTGAGGTGAATGCTACTACCAATACGAAGAATGTGGAGCTTGACGCTCTAAATGGGATGAGTAGTGATGATATTGGAGATGATGATGAGGAGGAAGTTGTTTCTTCTGAGGAGGAAGATGACATAGGTGGGAGTTCTATCCCTATTGTATCAAGTCATATTTCTCCACTATATAATTGGTATGAGGAAACGGAGCGTGAGGACCTGGAAGGTGAATTTACTGTGGTTATGTCTAAAAGTCAAAAGAAAGCTTTGCGTAGAGCTGCTACTGTTGAAAATAGGGAGGCCTACCTCCGTCGAACTAAAGATATTCCTCAATGAAGGTTCTCTATTGGAATTTACGGGGCATCAGTAACGGCCCCACTAAAGATGCATTGAAAAAGTTTGTATTAGACAATAATCCGGAAGTTTTATGCATTTCCGAACCCTTTGTTGGACTGGATTCTATTCCATCTTCTTTTTGGCGGTCTATGTCGATGGTACCTATCTGTACTAACGAACGAGAAGGGGCAATTCCAAACTTATGGGTATTTTGTAAGTCTTCAATTGTTCAAAACGTTCAGATTCTTTTGGTGTCTGACCAGCAAGTTACTCTTCGGATTTTGTTTGATTCTATTCCTTGTATCTTCACTACTGTTTATGCTAAAACTACTGTGATTGAGCGTAGAAGATTATGGGAGGAGCTCGGTGAAATTAAAGCAAGGTTTGGTGATGGCCCTTGGTTGGTTTGTGGTGACTTTAATGCAGTTTTAGGAGCTCACGAAAAGAAGGGAGGTGCAGTTGTCTGTCGTAGGTCTTGTGAAGAATTTCAGGCCATGTCTGATCAGTGTGAGCTGGAGCATATAACTACTCATGGTGCCCAATTCACTTGGGTGCGTAGGAGGGGTCTCAGAGGCAATGTGGAGCTGCGTTTGGACAGGTGTCTGGCGAATCATGCTTGGTTGGATGCTTGGGATCAGTTTGTTTGTTGTACCTTGCCTCGTATATGTTCTGATCATAATCCCCTTTTAATGTATTTTTCTAAATCTTTTGGGGCACGCCATAGTCTCTTTAGATTTCGTAAAATGTGGTTGGAGAATTAGGATTTCCACGGATTTGTGAGACAATGTTGGAACTCTTCTCAGACTTATGGTTGTCCTTTAACCATCTTGCAGCACAAATTGCGAGTCTTAAGCAAAGCTCTTCGTAAATGGAACTGGGAGGTTTTTGGAGATGTTCACAGAAAGGTTGAGGCTGATTTTGCTAACTTAGCAGCTCTTCAAAATGATATAGCTATTTCTAGGGGTTCAGAATCTGATTTTGCATTAGAAAGAGAGTTGTAGGCTAATTTATCAGAGTCTTTGCGAATTCAAGAGATCTTTCGGAAAGAACAATCAAGAGCACGTTGGTTGGCTAAGGGGGACAGAAACACTAACTTCTTTCATGCTATGTGTAAAGTTCATCGGGCTACGTCTTCAATTCACTTACTTCGTGATGGTGACCAGATTTATGATGACCCTAATTCCATTCAAGATCATATTGTTGGTTACTACACAAATCTGTTTGCTCGTACAAATTTTTCTAGCGACACCGGACTTATATCTCGAGTCATTCCTACCTTGGTTACTGATGAGGAAAATGATATTCTTACTAAAGTTCCCACAGAGGAGGAAATTTTGTCGGCAGTAAAATTAATGGACCCTTCCAGTGCTCCAGGTCCAGATGGTTTCAATGGGCAGTTCTTTATCTCTTGTTGGGACATTGTGGGGCAAGAAGTGATTGCCGGCATTCAATATTTTTTGAGGTTTGGTACACTACCAAATTCATTTAATTCGAGTTTGATCATTCTCATCCCTGAAGTGGACCATGCAGATTCAATTACTTAATACCGTCCAATTGCCTTAGCAAATTTTGTCTTCAAGATAATCCCAAAAATTTTATCTTTAAGACTAGCAGGTATTGCTTCACGAATCATATCTTCCCAACAACATGGTTTTGTTCAAGGGCGGAATATTTCAGATTGTATCTTGGCCACTTCTGAATGCTTTAACATGCTTGACAATAAGTGCTTCGGTGGGAATGTTGCTATCAAGGTTGACATCACTAAAGCATTTGACACTCTTTCTTGGGATTTTCTGCTAAATGTGCTTAAGGCGTTTGGTTTCAATCAGATTTTTATTGGCTGGGTGCAAGCAATTCTTGAATCGGCGAAGTTATCTTTGTTAGTCAATGGTAGGTCTGTAGGTTACTTTTCATGTGGAAGGGGAGTTCGCCAAGGAGATCCGCTTTCTCCATTACTTTTTTGCTTAGCCAAAGAAGTTCTTAGTTGAGGTATCACTGACTTGGTTAATCGAAGGAAACTTCATACTATTTCCTCTCCGCGTGGTATTCAAGCTCCCTCACATGTACTTTTTGCAGATGATATTATTATTTTTTGTCGTGGTGATCGTAGGAGTTTGGGAGTGATCATGTCTTATTTGGAGGAGTATGGTATGAATTCTGGTCAGATTGTTCACAAGGCTAAGTCAAGAGTTTTCATTAGTAAGCATCTTCAGCGGCGAAGGCATGCCATTGTATCAAAGCTGGGTATTTCTCAAGGGACTGCCCCGTTTAATTATTTGGGTGTACCTATTTTCCGAGGTAAACCGCGTGCCACTCATTTTAGATCTATTACGGACAAAGTCCGCATGAGATTTTCTAGTTGGAAAGGTTCTATGTTGTCCATGGCGGGTCGTTTGCAATTAATTAAATCAGTTATATCTAGTATGCTGGTTTACAGTTTTCAAATATATGAATGGCCCATTTCTTTGCTTCGGAGGATGGAGACTTGGTGTCGAAACTTTTTATGGTCAGGTTCCATTGATAGGAGAGGAATGCCTTTGGTAGCATGGAAGGTGTGTTGCTCATCTTATGACGAAGGAGGGTTGGGTCTTAAGCAATTAACTCTGTGGAATCGCTCTTTTGTTCTGAAAAAGGCTTGGGAGGTTTTCTCTAGTGCCTCTGAAGGTTGTGGTTTTATTCGCTCCAGGTTTTGGAGAAATGGTCGACCTCGAAGCTCTTATGCTACTTCTTCAATTTGGCCAGGTATAAAAAAGTATTGGGACCTTGTTGTTCAAAATGGACGTTGGATTCTTGGAGATGGGTCACAAGTTTCATTTTGGCATGATAATTACTTGGGTAGGCCTCTTATTAATTTCTTCAACGTGCATGGAGGGTCTGCTCATCAATTGGATGCAAAAGTTATTGATTATGTCCATGAGGGGACATGGAACTTGCCCTTTCTTTTGCAACTTCACTTCCCAAATTTGTGTTATCTTGTCAGCAGGATTCCAATCTCTGTTACCACTCCCGCTGACGATAAACTGATTTGGTCTCCTTCTTCATCTGGGGAGCTCACTGCTAAAGAGGCGTATTGTTTTTTAAAGCCTCTAGTTCCTCCTTTGGCCTGGGGTAAAATTATTTGGACAAAGTATATTCCTCCTCGTATTTCTTTTTTGGTTTGGAAAGTACTAAGAGGGCGTGTCATATCAGAGGATTTCTTGCAGAAAAGAGGAGTATCGCTAGCTTCGTTATGTGTGCTCTGTCGCTGCCATGGGGAATCAGTGGAACATATTTTTCTTCATTGCAACTTTGCAGCTGCTTTATGGTCCATTATGTTGGGGAAGTTTGAGCTTCATGGTGTTCCAATCTCTATTCTTGCTCTTTTGAATATGGGGTTGTCAGCGGGACGCAGTCCTCAATTTCAGGATCTTTGGATTGCTTGTTTTTCATCGACTCTTTGGTTCATTTGGCATTGCAGAAACCGAGCTCGTTATGAGGGTATTGAAGTTAGTGTGTCACAAGCTTGCCGGTTAATTTCTAGTCATGTTGCAGCCTTAAGTCGGTTGTCTTCGGGTTGCATGTTCAATAATGTGTAGGAGCTTTGTGTCATTAAAAGAATGGGCGCTATATGCAAACCTCGTCGGGCCCCTCGAATTATTGAAGTAAACTGCTTAACCCCCCCTTTTGGTTGGATCAAAGTTAATACTGATGGTGCATGGAAATTGGACTCCAACCAGGCTTGCTATGGTGGTGTTTATAGAGACTACAAAGGCTTGGTTATAGGTGCTTTCTCTTCTACTCTTGATATCCCTAGTTCTGTGGCAGCAGAGGTCATGGCGGTCATTAAGGCTATTGAACTAGCTTGGGTTAGAGATTGGAAGTATGTATGGTTAGAGGTGGATTCTTCCCTTATACTTATTTTTCTCCGTTTTCCTCATCTGGTGCCTTGGAGGCTTCGTGTGCAGTGGAGCAATTGCTTGCATCGTATCTCTCAAATGCATTTCAAATCTAGCCATATCTTTCGTGAAGGCAATCAAGCTGCTGATGCCCTTGCCAACTATGGTGCTTCATCAGATGGCTTTACTTGGTGGGATTCAACTCCTGATTTTATGATGAGTCATTGTAATAGGGACCATTTAGGTCTTCCTAATTTTCGTTTTCGTTAATTTGTTTTCTTTTGTTAGGAGGCTAGCGGCGCTTCTTATGCCTGTCCTACCTCCTTTCTCTTTGTAACCTTCTTTTCTTTAATAAATTTCACAAAAAAAAAAAAAAAAAAAAAGTATACATAAGACCACGTTTAGGCTCAATATTAGAAAACAATCAAACAGTAAAAGTTATTAATAGATTTAGAGGAACACAAATTATTTATCATAAAATTTGGAATAATAGCCATGCCATCTCAACCTACGGTCAATAATGGTTTATTGTCTTCATAATACGATGTCTATTATAACAGAGCTTGATGGATTAGCTCAAATCTAATGTGATCCACGCCAAAAGTGACTTTTATACCCAAAGTAAATATCATTAATTCAATTTGCACAAGAAAATATTTATCGACTTCCTTATTGATCTCGACAATTTCCCAAACGTGAAAAATAATTATTGAAAATATACTGAAATTTTTTGGGACCTCACATTAGAGATTATTTATTAAAAAAAAAAACAAATTACAAATTACTTAATCATAAAAATCTGTGAGAAGCGTTTGAGCTCAACCAAATTGTTCGATGGAGTAAAATTTTCTCATCTAGTTCACAGTGACCATAACTTTCTGTTGCAGATAGTCGCAATGATATGAACATAAGAAGTAGTAAGTTCCAGCTTCATTCAATGTTATTGCATCATTCCCACTGTCGTACACACCAAAGTTTGGAGATGCAACACAATTGTCATAATTGTCACCATTAGTAGCTATAACAACGTTGTGGTCAGTTGCAACGTAATTGAAAACTGTGGAAACAAAAAACCAAAATGTAGTGAGGTAAATTTCCACATAACAAACACCACTATAGATATAGATATTTATATATACACCAAACCAAGAAAATACACACACCTAAAACATCTCCAACAAAGAAAGTTTTGTCAGCAACCCAACCCTCGTAATCAGCATCACCACTCCAGCCTAAATCATCTCCAACAACATATTGTGTCGCCAAAACCATGCTCGGAAAAACAAAGAAGAAGGCAATCAACACCAGAGCAGTACTAACTCGTGCCATGTTAGTCAAGCTAGCTAGCTCAAGTGATCCCTCTGAACAGTCTCACTTGTATGTCTGAACTGTTAGCCTCTTGTAAATTTGTATGAGGTCTTGGCTAACTATGGACGCATATATATAGGGTTTCAAAATCGTACAGATATGCTTATTTGCATAACTGACTGTATATATGGGTTCAGAATTTAGATAGTACATAGGTGACGTCGCTGTCAATGATAACTACAAGATTGCATGTTTCTGTAATATATAAATCATGCTGAATATTCTACTTTTCCCATATTCTAGTAAAATCTTCGTCATATTATATTGATGTCTGCAGTCGGAGATTTGTTTTACTCTTTTACGTACTCATTAATTAATGGAATTCACCGGCCATGTTTTGTTCTTGTAGCCAGCTTGTACGTACATTTCAAAATCCTCCCATTTGATTTCATGGCGGTTTTTAGTGCTGCAGAAGCAAAAAACAAATGTATTTTAGAATACCTCATCGTTAAGATTTCATGATTTCTTTCCAACACCAGTCGAACTGGTGTCCTGAAAGGGGTACAGATGCAATTAGTTCAAAAGAGAAATAAAACAGAGGTATTTTGGAAAACCTCATTTGGTATATAGATATAGCTAGCTAGCTAATCAATGACTCGTTGTTAGCTAGCTATATCTATATACCAAATGCAATTATCTGGAGAGGATTAATGTATTTGTATTCGGAGAGATTGTTTGTTGCCACAGCCTACAACCTTTAAAGTTCAGTCGACCCACGCAATGGCCCCGACATACTACGGTTGAGAATTTGTTTACACCTTCAGGTACATGGGTGGTATCTATATTGACCAGCACATGATTTTGAGTGAGAAATCATGGTTTCAGACAATTTTTTTTTTTAACCAAAGTTTCGGGATTGATTTCCCTAGGTTCAAAATGCATTTTCATAATTTTTTTTACGTGGCATGTCATATCAAAATTGTCACAATAATATACCTCAATGTCTAATAAGACGTATTGGGTAGTGCATTGCATATCACACATTAACACGTACTAGATGATGGTAAAGGTAAAGCGCTTTATAGCAAACTCTTTCAATTCATGACATATCGTGTCAAGATTGCCACAATATTGTAACCGCAATATCTAACAAAGAGTATTGAGTGGTGCATTGCACATAACATGTACTGAGTACAAGTATAGCTAGGTAAAGCTCTGTAGCGTACTATTTCTTCGATGTCAACGTGAATGATGACCAAAGGGACCCAAAAAAAGGTGCCTGGTGATCAGGAGGTAAAGCCAACAAACACGACATACTACAGTTAAGAATTTGTTTACTCCTAACATAAAGCAAAGCCAACGACCACGAGTGACCCAGCACCAAGTCTTGCCTTCTTTATTAATTACTTAACAGGTGGTATCTACAAGTGAACAAACGTTTGAATGAAAATCATACATGGGAGGGGAAACATACTCGACTCGAATTTAGGACTGTTATTGAAAAGAAAACTTGAAATTAGGACTTTTATTCCGAAGTCGATAATATATTTGAGTTTATTCCCACAAACAATTCACCGGTTATCAGCATTACGATGGATGCAGGTTGAACTAGGACTAGTACTAATCGATCGGCAGGTATAGTAGCGATCACAAAAGAACCGTCCCTTGCAAAGCCATAAGCTTGAGGAGTGGGAGGAAGAGCAACATCTTGCTTGGTGTATATTGCATATGTAATAATGGCAGGTATCAGAATATTCTGCCAGCACAAAACTAAGTCAGATCGTTGTGCTTGTTTTAATCCAACTGTAGTAGCAGTAGAAGCAGCAGTAGTACTAGTACCACTTGGACCAAGACTACAACCTTTCACTGCAGTATCGATCTTTCAACCTTTCACTGCAGTATCGATCTTTCACCAGGAGACACGCCATCTTCATCAATAGACGATGACGATCCACCAGTCTCTAATACTTGAAGCATCATCATCAACACTTCAACAGGTCTCATGGTGGCAGGCAACTGCCCAAACTTAACTTGGATTTACACTTCAAGTAAATGACACCCTTTACGCATTAGATATATCCATGAGCAGACCTCGCTAGCCAATGTGATAGTTGATGGCTATGATCCATGAGCAGACCTTGCTAGCCAATGTGATAGTTGATGACCATAGTGACTACTGTAGTTGTGCTATAAAACGTACCCACGGCTTAATCAAAGCTGTAGCGCTAACACGTACACTAGTGACATGTGCTTCATAGCTTTTAAATATTCGATGGACAGGATCAGCAGACAGAGCCTTCCATTGTGACAATGTCTACATTGCAGGTATGTATATTTTCAGGCAATAGGAAGCAACTGATCTTGCAATGTGCATGGAAATACAAGTTTGGTGCTCATCTTCTTCACAACTACATGACTGCATTGGAGATTCTTCGACGCCAATGGATATTCTTTTCGACTAGAAAACAAGTGGAATAATATTAGCAAGTCGACCTATGAACCGCTTCCCATGACTATCATCCAAACAAGAAGATACATTGCTTGCTTGACACTAGCAGTGACATTGTATGGAGTATTTCGGAACCATTTTCATGGAGTTTATCTTCTTAATGCTTTGCTAGGCTTAGCTATGAGGCTGAATCTGAATAGCAAATGCTATCAACATTTTTATATTATAGCAACTCAACTATAGTAACTCCTCATTCTTTTGTTATGGCTGAATTTTATATGCGGGCCCTATTCTTAATTCCGACAAGAAGTTCGATCAGGACCGATTCTTTAACCCCAAAAATACAGAAACTAAGAGAACGTACACTAATAATTTTTGCGACTTCACAATCCTGAACTGGGACTGATAAGCACTAGTGCTACCATAGGATTGAGAGTGCAGACTCATACAACTTATAGTATAGTATTTCTCTGTATATTTCCAATTCTCTCGAAAGATGTCAGAGATGAAAACATTACAGCTTGAGAAGCTTAATGTTTTCTGAATCTCTTAGCATTCTCTGTTATAATCAAATTTTCAATCAGTTATTTGCAGAAAATTGAGACAGTGTAACCAATACTATCAATCTGAAATATATGAATTTGATCAACAAGAATATAAATTCACTACTCAGAGAGTAATTGCAAAAAGGGGTTTTCCCATTCATTGAACATAATTCACAAGATGACAAGATACAATTTAGGGCAACATAGAAAAACACTTTCAGTGGGCAGCACTGACTATCCTATTACTTTGAAAACCCAGTTTATTTGCCACCCGCCTTCTCGCCGAGGACTGTAGACAATGGTTTCCAAGTTTCTTCCCCTGTGGTTTAGTATTGGTAGGGCATCCAACCTTGAAGTCTTGGTTGGGAAGATAGTTCAAGACTTGTATCCTCCTCTGCTTCTTACTGTTCTCAATTTCTTCATATCGATCATGAAACTTTCTCTTTGTGGCCTGAAGCTTTGCTTCAATTGCCACTTCATCCAAACATGGTTTCGCCTTGATCGATTTAGCTTCACCAACACAGGAAACTGCCACTTTATCAACACACGTTTCCGGCTTGATCGAGTTATTCTCATTTGATGAGGGCTTGATCAGTTTCACTTCATCTGAACTGGGTTTGATCAAGGTACCATCAACGTTTCGCTTCACGATCTTTATGCGTACTTTGAGCGATGGCTTTGAAGGCTCAGCCTTTTGTTCCGACCCATTTTCAGATGCTGTACCAAACCCTAGATCGGAGCACCGATCATCACCGCCGCCTAAACCCTGAATCAAACCGAGAATTCGACTCCTTTGGAGTCTGAACTCCTCCGGAAAATCGGAGGCGGCGAGGGTGATGGCGCGGTCGAGAACATCGAAAATGGTGGAGTTGTTTGCAGTGGCAAAGAAATCCCTCCAGTAATTCAGCGACTCATTTTTCTGGATCGTCGCCATGGAAATCGACAAAGAAAACGGAGAAAAATGATCTAGCTAGTAATAGAGAATTGGGAATGGGCGAACCGGAAACTTTGAGAGAAGTGTTGAACTGGAAATGAGATGAGAATAGGAAAGTGGAGAGTGGATTATATAGACGGCATTTCCTTTTCCCAGTCGGAATTGGTTGTGATCCTTTTCCTTCTCTCAGTTGGAATTGGGTTGTTCCTCGTCCGGATAGGCCTAGGAAAATTTTCGCGTCAAGTTTACGCGTTTATCCAGCTGCCAACGGTAACATTTGGGGCCCACCCGCATGACCCCTAGATTTTTTGAAACAAAATAATATTTTGTGCAAGAATAATAATATTAATTGCTTTAGATATTCAAATTTAATTGCAAAGTACTTTGTTTGATTCAGAAAAAATATAACTCGGAACCATCTTGAACTAAACTCAAGCACGAAATTGGTAATCAGAAAAAGCACCAAATTGGGTGTAAATGAAGCCTAATGAATTGGGAAAAATTCTGTTTAGTCCATGTACTATGACTCTATCATCGTTTCAGTCCCTGACATTCTAATTTAATCTGAAAAGTCCCTGAGATCACAATTTCCTTCTAATAGGTCCTCGCCGTTAAAATTCCGTCAAATTTGGTCGTTAACTTGGTGACGTGTAAAGGACGTGGTAATCCTTTACACGTCACCTCAGCATGATAGTGGTGAAATGTCCAATATAACCCTATTTTATTTCTCTTTTTTTTTTCTTTTTTATTTTTTTTTCCTTTTCTTCCTACCTTATTCTTCTTCACACCCAAACTACCATAACCACCACCACCAAGCTCTCTCTCTCTCTCCACTAAAAGGAAATATGGAAATGGGTCTTATCATCACTATCAGTAGACATGGGCTTATCCCATATTGATCGAACTCATCATACCACCGTCATCAAAATGGGTCTTACCCAGTGATTCACCAACATCGAGTTGCAAAGTTCAATTTCATAGAAATCTCAATCAAAATCAAGGTTAATTTAGAAACCCAATTTGTGAATAATCAATTCAATCACTAAAAGAACATTCCCTTCACAATCCAATGTCACCAGTAACACAACACAAACCCCAATTCCAAATCAATTTTCTCTTCCTTTGGGAACCAAGAAGACCCCAAAATCCTCACTGATCAAAACCGAAAATACCCAAAACCCAGATTCTATTTTCGATTCTTTACAAAACCCAACTCGAATTTACACAAGCAGACGAATCAAAGAAGCAGAGAAAGTTGAGAGTTTGCCTTATCAAAAAGATGACATCTCACCGAACCACAGAAGAACTAGAGTTACAATTTGAAGCATGAAACTGATGAGCTATTCAAAACATTACCAAGTCAAACATCCAAAACATCTTAAAAGCAACAAAATTAGGAAGTATTCAAGCTTCAAAAGAGCCGAATTAAACAATCCAGAAACCCTTATTTCAACCATATATCATAATATCAACAGCGAAAACAACCCACGGGAACTCAAAAACAGTTTCTATTCAGAACCTCCTTACCTGGATCGAATCTTCATTCTGACTCAGCTGAAAGGCAGGCATGCTCGATCTCCAGGCGCTCGAGGGCCTTCTTGTGGGCCCAGGTCTCTATGGTGAGATCGGAATTCGCATTGAGTCCGACGCCGAGGATGACGATGGTGAGGAAGCTGGTAACGTAGCATGGGAGCTCCCAATCCTCCCATTTTTGAGACTGGCCTGGAGGTAGAGGGGTTTGGTTGAAGAGGTAGACTTTGGGCTGTTCTTAGTGGCCGGGACTGGCCCAGATGCTAGGGCCGGTGGCGGAGCTGCCGCGGGTTATGAGGGTTTGGATGAGGCACTGACGAAGCATTTTGGGGCGGGTATGACTTTCTCTCGCTCGGAGAAGAGAAAAGAGAAAAGAGTGACCAGAGTTAAAAGATGACATGGTGAGCTTGGTAGTGGTGGTAGAGAGCTCGGTGGTGGTGGATTTGGTCGTAAAGAAAATAAAAGGAAAAGAGAATGAGAGAAATTAAAAGGAAAAAAGAGAAAGGAAATTGAACAGGGTTATAGTGGACATTTTACCATCCACCTCGCTTACATGGCGCTGACGTGGCATCTAATTGTGTGCCACGTTAGCTAGTTAACGAACCATTTGGACGGTGAGGACCTATTAGACGGAAATTGTGACTTCAGGGACTTTTGAAATTAAATTGGAATATCAGAGACTGAAATGATGATAGAGTCATAGTATAAGAACTAAACAGAATTTTCCCCAATTTTTTAACACATGAAATTTGTCTAAATAAAATTTTATTGCCATATTAAGTTATGAAGTCTTATCAATAAAAAATTGTTTAAATAACATATTATTGCCATAACAGAGAAAACGAATCAACAAGGACTATTTCAATGGATTAAAAAAATGTAGTCATCAATGACTAATAACTTGAATGAACTAAAAACAAAAGCGATAACCCTTAAATAAATAAATAAAACATAGAAAACTACAGTCTTGTTAAAGGAAAAACATATTGTGTGCCTTCGTCAAAGTGATTGACAGAGAGGGAATCAAGCAATTACCGATTAACATCAATCAGCATGGATTACGAACCAATCAGTAGTTAATGTCATCATTGTAATTGTTCTTTCCATTGTAATTCTCTCCCTATATAAAGGGGTTATGAAATGAAATGAGTAGACCAATTCCAATCAAAAAAAAAAAAAGCAGGCCTGCTGCCCAGAGAGAAAAAAAAGAAGAGAAAAGCAAAGAAAAAAAAAAAGAGAAAAGCAAAGAAAGAAAAAAAAAGGGACCTGGCCCAAAGAACCGGCCCAGAGAAAAAAAAAAAAGGAAACAGGCCTTGCGGCCTAAGAAAAAAAAACAGAAACAGGCCTTGTGGCCCAGAAAAAAAAAAAAAAAAAAAAAAAAAAAAAAAAAAAAAGAGGACGCAAACACAGTTTTTCCTCAAGCTCAAAAACATCGCTACGCACGCCTGTATCAACAAGCGCGTGTACTAGGATCGTTTTATTTTCTGGAAATCAAGTATGTTTTCTTTATTTTATTTTATGATTTTAACCAAGCATGCTTTATACCATATTGTTTATGCCTTTATTTTATTTTGTTATTAAGCATGTTTAATTAGATAATTTTGATTGTTTTAAGCATGCCTTATTATTTATGTTTTATATCATTATATTTAAGCATGATTTATAATTATGTTGAAGCATGCTTTATATTTTATTACTTATGTTTTTATTATGCAATTGTGAGCATGTTTTGTGAATTTTATTTACGCTCATATAGTTATTCCTAAGCATGCCTTTAATTATGCTATTGTTTATATTTTATTTTACACATGATATATTATTGCTATTATTATATGTAGCATATATTTTGCTGTATATTTGTGCAATTTGAGCATGTCATGTAGTTTATTTTTATATATGCTATGTCTTATTTATTATTAAATGTGTTATAGTTATTTTTGTAATACGACATATAAAATTCCATTTTGCCATGATAATGAAAATTCATGTGCATTATACACACACTTACTGTGATAAAGTATTTTCACATAGCATCGAAAAAATGTGACAATTACGAATCTTGGTCTTGAAATCTAATTCATATACTTGGAAAATAATTTACGTGGATGTCTTTATGACTGCGTAATTTATATCTTCTCTCTTGTTTTATGTAGATGGTTGATCCAACTCGACCTGAGTTTGACATCTTGGACTCAGAAGGACTTGAGTACCATCGTTGGGTTTCCGATATGGAAACTGCCTTTGTGGCAAAAGACTACACTGCCACCATTACTGATCCCAAAGATGATGAACTATCTAATAAGGTGAAAGCATATGCCTTAATTTTTCTGAGGCGACATATTGATCCTAGTCTACGCTGGGAGTACCTTCAGTTGAAGACACCCAAAGCACTGTGGGATGCCCTTAAAGGACGTTTTGGGAACATTCACGATACTTTGCTCCCAGGACTGGCTGTTCAGTGGAATGGAATCCGCTTGCTTGACTATAGAAAGATCAATGACTTCAACAAGGACATGTTGCGCTTAAAGGCACGTCTCAATTTCTGTGGAAGGGAAATCACAGAAGATGATATGATCTACAAGACTCGTACTACCTTTCCTAATTCAGCTTTTATACTAGCGAACCAGTATCAGTTGGATTATGACAACAAAAAAAATCACAACCTTTAATAAGTTGATAAACCTACTGCAAGTGGCTGAGAGACAAAATAAGATTCTCTTGAATAACAATGCCAGGCCCACTGGGACAAAGAAAATTCCCGAGGCTAATTATGGAAAAATGAAAGGTGGAAATAACGTCAATGCAAGGGGGTTTAGACGTACTGATCCCTACCCACGTGGCAACAATGAACCACGTGGAAAGGGACATGGGGATCATGGAAACAAGATGTCAAAGGAAAGAGTTGACAATGAACCATGCTATAGGTGTGGATTCATTGGGCATTGGTACAAGAACTGCCAAGCAAACAACAGAGTAGCAGCCAATTACAAGAGGTATAGAGAGTCTAAAGAACAAGTGGCTCACTATATGGAAGAAGGAGGTCATGACCTAGACGTCAACCTTACAGTTGCAGACTCCAATGGCAAAAAGGAACTTGCTAAGTCAATGGATGCTCTCAATCTTGACTAATCTGCTTTATTCATTTTATTTTCCAAAGACAGTTGTGAAGGCATAATGCCTCATTTTTAATTAGACTATTATTTGGTCTTAAAGTTTATTTTCAATCATGGATTGATGAATAAGATTTCTGAACAAGACCTTGATTTGATTATCGTTGGCTTATTAATAAATTTCGAATTTTATTCTGAAGCACTGAATTTATTCAAATTTATTTTCTATACACATATTTACATGGTTCGACATAGCACTATAAAGATGTAAAGCAATACATCTAGAGAAAAATTATTAGAATGAAAAGAATACCATTCTACACAAATGGAAATACTCTAAAGAATGAGTTATATTTTCTAAATACCTCCCATTTATTTGTAGGAATGAATGGAGGAGAACTTGAGTGCTTAGATGATAGTGGGACTACCCACACAATATTAAGAAATAGGCAATTATTCATTGAACCAATAGCCTATAATTCCTCTGTGACTACGATGATTGGATTATCAAAACTAATAAAATGGCGAGGAACTGCCAAATTTTTGTTGCCTAATGGCGCAACATTTCAAGTCACAGACGCTCTATATGCACCAAGAGCTAATCGAACCTTGTTAATGTTTCAAAGCTATTTGTGCCAACGATTATCCAGTAAAAACACACCGTGAGAATGGAACTGAATACCTTGATATTACATCTAATGACTGTGGAAGGAAACACATCTTAGAGAAACTTATGAGTCAATCTAGTGGACTGTACCTCACTACGATTCGGATCATTGAATCCTATATTGTCACCAACAATGAAATGTGGGACACTGACTCATACAGGCTTTTGCATGACCGCCTATGGCACAGAGGTCGTGACACGATGATCCGTATTTTTCAAGAACTCACACGGACATCCCTTCTTTCAAGTGAAAAATGGGAGAAAAATCCGCCACACTGCAAGGTGTCAGTTCTAGTATTGCCCAAATGCAGTCATTGCCTTATGAAGTACCAGATGCACTACCTCCCTCCCATTATGCCTCATTGACTATTTCAAAGGCACATCACTCGTTTTGCAAAGCCTGCTCTTTAGCAAAAACAGGATCGAGACCTTCCTATGCTAAAGATACAAAACAAAACATTCCATTCTTACAAAAGATACAAAGAGATGTCTGTGGACCTATCCATCCAGAATGCGGACCATTCAAGTACTTTATGGTTCTGGTGGATACTTCGACAATCTGGTCACATGTCGTTTTATTGTTCACAAGAAATGCTGCAATACTCCTAGCACAGATTATACATTTAAGGGCTCACCATCCTGATCACCCTATCAAGTCTATACGGCTTGATAATGCTGGAGAGTTTACATCAAAAGCATTTGATGATTATTGCATATCTATTTGGATCGATGTAGAGCATCCTGTACCCCATGTGTATACACAAAATGGTCTCGCAGAAGCCACCATCAAAAGGCTACAGATGGTGGCTAGGGCATTGGTTATGCGCAACAACCTGCCTATATCTGCATGGGGTTATGCAATAGTGCACGCAGCTTTACTTATTCGTTTCAGACCCACAGCTAGCCAACCATTATCTGCGTACCAGTTGGTAACTGGATATGAGCCTGACATTTCACACTTACGCATATTTGGTTGAGCAGTATATGTGCCTATTGCGCCCCCACTGCGCACCAAAATGGGTCCTCAGAGACGATTAAGTATTTATGTTGGATACGAATCCCCAACAATTATACGCTATTTGGAAACCTAGACAGGCGATCTCTCTACCGCTAGATTTGCGGATTGTCACTTTGATGAGACAGTCTTCCCGTCGTTAGGGGGAGATAGGAAAAAAGATTTTCCAAGGGAACGACAGGAATTGTCGTGATTTGTCCCCACTCTGTCTCATTTTGATCCCCGCACTTCACAAAGTGAAAGTGAAGTGAAAAGAATAATCGATCTTCAAAACGTAGCAGATTCGATGCCTGATGAGTTTACTGATATCGTAAAAGTGACGAGATCACATATACCAGCTGCAAATGTGCCTGCAAGGTTAGAAGTCCCCAACAAGGGGCACGGTGCCGCAGATAGAGGCACTACAACCGCACTAAGTGGAGATGTGGTTGAGGCCGTGGCTCCCCAAGGAAGAGGGGGAGGTCACTTGGTTCGATTGACACTCACCCAAGGAAGAAGAGGGTGAGTAAGGCACAAACCAATCATCAATGTATAGAATCCCTCTCATGAGATTATCTCTGATTATAGTTATGTCCATGAATCAATACTGAAGGACGCTCCGATGTTTGAAATGATTCTAGAGAACAAAGAAATCTCAAAGGATTACGAGAGTGCGTATGAGTTGATAGAAAGATCTTCCATACACATTGATGATATATACTGTTGCTCAAGGAATCATAGAGCACGATGATATCGAACCACGCTCTGTTGAAAAATGTCAACAAAGAGCAGATTGGCCTAAATGGAAAGAATCAATCCAGGTAGAATTAGATTCTCTGACAAAGAGACAGGTATTTGGTCCGGTAGTGCTAACCCCACCAAGTGTAAAGCCTGTAGGACATAAATGGACATTTGTTAGAAAGCGTAATGAGAAGAATGAAGTCCTAAGGTACAAGGCTCGCCTTGTGGCGCAAGGTTTCTCACAACGCCCTGGAATTGACTACGAGGAGACATTCTCTCCCAAAATGGACGTTATAACGCTCCGCTACTTAGTTAGCTTAGTAGTTTCCAAAGGACCGGAAATGCAGCTCATAGATGTGGTTACTGCATATCTCTATGGGGATCTAGATTCAGAGATATATATGAAAGTGCCTGATGGCCTTACAGTACCCAAGTCAAGAGACTCTAAACCACGGAGTGCGTTTGCAACTAGGTTGAAACGCTCACTTTACGGATCAAAACAATCCAGGCGGATGTGGTATACCCGTCTAAGTGACTACTTGATTGGGAAGGGATATAAGAACGATGAATTATGCCCCTGCGTATTCATAAAGAAAACAAGCTCCGGATTTGCAATTGTAGCAGCATATGTCGATGATATGAACATAATAGGTACTCTTGATGAAATAAGAGAAACCGCGAGCTGCTTGAAATCAGAATTTGAGATGAAGGGTCTTGGGAAAACTCGATTCTATCTAGGCCTTGAACTAGAACACCGAGTTTGTGGAATACTAATCCACCAGTCTGCATATGTCCAAAAGTCAGGCGATATAACATGGACAAAGCACATCCTGCTAGCACTCCCATGATCGGTCGAAATTTGGATGCAAGGAAAGATCCATTTCGTCCAAAGGAAGATGACGAACAAGTGTTGGGAGCTGGAATTCCCTATCTAAGTGCAATAGGCGCATTATTGTACTTAGCCCAATTTACTCGACCAGACATTGCATTCTCAGTGAACTTGTTAGCTAGATTTAGCTCAGCGCCAACGCAGCGTCACTGGAATGGTATCAAGAACATCTTCGATACCTAAAAGGAACCATTGACTTGAGACTGTTCTTTCCCTACAGAGAGACAAGAGGGACCGCAGATGGTACTGCAATCCCTAAAGAAAATATTGATGGCGAAAACGCCACTCACTACACTAAAACACCAAATGACGTTTTGGTCGGTTTTGCTGATGTTGGATACGTATCTGACCCACATATCGTTCCCAAACTGGTTATGTATTTACCAATGGGAACACAGCGATATCTTGGAGATCAACCAAGAAAACCTTTGTGGCTACCTCCTCGAACCACTCAGAGATCATTGTTGTACATGAGGCGGTTCGTGAGTGTGTATGGTTAAGAACTATCATTGCACATATTCGAGGGACTAGTGGTTTGAGTTCTACCACTGAAGAGCCTACTTGCATTTACGAACACAATGCAGCTTGCATCGAACAGATGAAGCTAGGTTATATTAAGGGTGATAACACAAAACACATATCGCCAAAGTTGTCCTACAATCAGCAACAACAGACTCTCCTCAAGATTCAAATGAATCAAGTAAGGTCTGAGGAGAATGTGGCAGATTTGTTCACCAAATCATTGCCTAAGGACACATTTGAGAAACATGTGAAAAACATAGGAATGCGAAGACTTTCCAAGCTCCCTAGATTAATGTAAGTATTAGGAGGAGGTGTAGACGTCAGGGGGAGTCTAACACACACATGTCATACTCAAATGTAAAAGGTGCGTTGTGCTCTTTTCCTTCGACCAAGGTGTATTTTTGTCCCACAGGGTTTTTATTGTTACTTGGCAAGGTTTTTAGTGAGGCAACAACTCATGCACTATTTCGTCTTTGACTTGGCACAAGGGGGAGTGTTAAAGGAAAAACATATTGTGTGTCTTCGTCAAAGTGATTGACAGAGAGGGAATCAAGCAATTACCGATTAACATCAATCAGCATGGATTACGAACCAATCAGTAGTTAATGTCATCATTGTAATTGTTCTTTCCATTGTAATTCTCTCCCTATATAAAGGGGTTATGAAATGAAATGAGTAGACCAATTCCAATCCATTTTTACTTTAACAAGTCTTAAGTTTTACATGATAGTATAGCTACTGGGGCTTCATCACCGAACATATACTCTACATTCTATCGTAATTTTTCACTAATCTGGTTAGACTCGTTATTATGTACCCACTTAGATATTGACCCATTGGCCCATTGAATATTGATTATCATGAACCATTTGGCTAGACTTGCCGATCTAGTGCATAAATTTTCACTTGTTCCTTCTTTGCTTTCTCTGCCATCTTCTTCAGTTTTATCTTTTCTTTTTCTACTTGCACCCGAATTTTTTTTCAAGCTTTTGCTAGTCAATAATTTTTGGTTGGTAATTGAGTTTGCCTCTGTATTGGTGGTGCTCCTTTTCTTGTTGGACGACCAGAAACAACCGCAGCAAGCTTGACTAGTGGTGTTGCTACTAGTAGTATTGGTAGAACCCATATGTTTTTTCCTTGTACGCTTTTCAGAACCCTTCTTGAGTTCCTTGAGTTTTCTTTCGGTTTTCAGAGAGATAGTGGCAAAGGTTTGAGGTATAATAGGAGCTAAAGCCAACAAGGAGTACTTTTTATCCCAGTTCTGATGTTCAAATTCTAAATCAAAAAGTGTTGAGAATGAACCAGTATATATAGAGCTTGCATGCAGCTGTTTTCCTTTCCAAGATGCAAGAGGAATTACTCTTAAAACATAATAGAAAACAGGAAACATTTTTCCTAGTTTGAACGAGAAAAAGAGAACAACTTTAACCATATCATATAGGAATAAGTTCTATTAACTCCCTCGTTAACTTAATTAAACTTCTTTGTTTTTATTTTTTGTATATTTTTGGTAAGTGACATGTTAAAAAAAATTTTTTTTTTTTTTTTTTTGAATGGTGGTAAGAGTAGTGCTAGGGATCCCAAAATTTTGTACCAAAATTACTTACCAAATGACATGGCACATGCCATGTCATCAATTTCTTTGGAATTTCTGTTGACATGGATTTCCTTGTTGGATATAAAATAAATTTCATGTTTTTTTTTAAGAATTAAGAAAACTTATATTAAATAAAAGTCACAATTAAACAAAATACCAAATTAATTTAGAAAATGAATAGATTCAGTTGTTATAGCAATCTGGCTCTCTGCAACCTTGATACCTAGATCAAAATATATATATATATATAGGGAAAAAAAAAAAGCAATTCCCACATGAAAGATTATAACTGGGTCTTTGATGTTTGAGTTTTGAATCGATCTCTGCGAGTTTTCTTAATGTCTTTCTTTATTTCTTTTTTACCTAAAGCTTTTGCAGGTTAATGAGGCCTTGAAGCCATGGCTTATTCCGATCGTCATTAGATAAATAGAACTAAGCAGGGATGAGATCAACTAGCTTGTCCATAAATTGAGAATGTTGATGGATAATAGGCTTCAAATAAAGAATTGGATAAGAATCAATATTGGTCTCTCTATCCGTTTTATTCTTCATCTTTTTCCCCATTTAAGCAAGATGAAGCCAATTAACGAATAACATTGGCTGTTATTCAAAAGAAGCTATGTAATTATATTTGTAATTGCTTTGATTTTTGTAAAACATTAGGGTTTTGATAATATACAAAATATTTTCTCAAAAACATTCTGTTTTTAAATTGAAAATAAATAAATCCATGTCATTGAAATTTATGGAATGATATTGATGAAGTGTTGTATGCCACATCATTTGGTACTCAATTTTTATATAAATATTTGGTGTCTCAAGCATTTTCCTAATATATGGTAATTCCATTTATAATAGTGCATGCCAAGAAAGCCATTACATACCCACCCGCTGACACATAACAATGGTCAGAACAAGGATTTGTGGAGGAGCCACAGTGGTACATAGGATAGACCAACTATATTTGAACTTATCGCTCACTTTAAAAGCGAGCCTATAAGCCATGGAAAAAACATAGCGAATAGACAAGCCAAACTACACTCGTTAGGTTCCTAATACAAGAAACTTATTGTAATTAGACAAAATCTAAAAACATAAGTTTGGGCAAAGAGCCTAAACCCTAGCCCAAAATTAGAAGTTATTGGACTAGGGTAGAACCCCAGCCCAGAAACTCAAAGCCCACCAAAGCAAAGGTCCACCCAAGGCCCATTCAGCCTAATCCGGTCCAGTCCACCCACTTCCACGTCCCTGTCGTACAGACTAGCCAAGCCATGCTCCGTCCATCGCACGACCTGCACCCTCCTTAATATGCTCCGTCACAACTTGCACCGCCACTAGCGCCTGCCACCTACGACCCAAACTGCACTAGACCATGCCGCCTCAACCCACGCCACCACGAAGAAAAAACCAAACCCCAATCCAGGTCCAGGTGCTTGCACCTCCCACCACCACCTAGTCAGACTAGTGACGCCGTCATCAAGGTTCGATCGTCAGACCTATTAGCATGACTACCGCCTCTCACCATCCCAGCCAGAAACACCAAGAAGCCTCAAGCAAAACCTCATATGATGGAACAAGAGCAATAGCCATTAATACTCGTCCGGCAGGAGACCCCATGACGACGGCAAGGCCAAAGGCCAGCCCATGAGTCCGGGCGTTGCCAGACTAGAATGATTTCTCAGATCGAAATGCCGCCGGTCTTTAGTGTTTTCTTGCGAAGAGAGAGAAAACTTTAGCCGGCTACTTACCTTAAGGGTTTATGTGAAGAGTTGCTTATTACTAGTATGTAACAGGATATTTAGTCTAAATTTTTTTTTCTTTGACTTGGTGATTTTTAGTCCTTATTAAAATATATCATTTTTTTTAATTTGATTTTTGTTTTTCTGTCCTCACTTATTAAACTATATCATTTTTTATTATAATCCATGAGTTTCACGGTATTGCTTTTACAATTAGACCACAAGTCACCCACCACTTATTTCAATTTAGTTAATTTCAATAGCCTGCAGAATCTTGATTGCCTCGTTAGCATAAAAAATTGGAGTATTGGACAATGCAACAAACACATGGATGATGAATGAGTTCTCAAAGGATAAACCTCGCCAAAAAGGTATGAAATATTATTGGAAATAATGTGTGATGGAAATCAAGTACGTACAGTGAATAAATGGCCACAGAGCTTTGAAAAGACCACTCTCTTCCTATCACAATGTCGTTTTCCACACAAGAATTCGACAAATATTAGTGGAGAATATCATGAAATAAAATCACTTGTTCCATAACCCATGGATTCTTCACATTCACAATTAGGATTTTCTGTCTTGCTCGTTGAATTCTGGAAAAAAACTTCTATGAAACCGACTTTTAGAATCTCGAAGGGTCAATTTAATTCGGATCAAACTACAAAACTCCGGATTTTATCAATGTGAAGAACAATATTACTTACATTTTATCTTTTATTTTTTATTTAATTAAAAAACACAGTACGTGTTTTTAGTTTGATCCTACCGGATCATTTTGCTCTACATTCAACTATACAAGATGAGAATCAAGAAACAATATCTTTGCAGTTTGCACTATATCTTGACCATTGGAAGTTGCATGTAGCTTTTATTAATTGTTTGTGCCCTTCTTCAACAAATATCATTTTTTTTCTTAAATTAACAAATCTCATTCAGAGTTTTACACATTTTCGTGATTCTTTTGTTTCGAATTCATTTTGATGAGATCAATCCTGCTGTTCATATTGTTCATTGTATCTCTTGTGCATGTCATTGTCTCATTGATTGGACATTAGAGCAATTCCAGTAAGTCTTTTTGCATCTTCATTCAATTTTAGCTAAAGTAGCAACAAAAATTGTGTTCTAGCAAGCTAGTTAAAAAATGTACTTTTCAGCAATATTCTCAATTTGATATCAATTTGAATTTTTCTAGTGTTCTTTCATTTGTTTTACTTCAGAAAACATGTATTAATTATTTTCTTTATCCTCACCAATATCCATTCTATACATTCCAAAGTCCAGTAAGATTTGAATGTTTGAACTCCATAGTGTTGGTTGCTCAAGGTTTGCCTAATAAAAAACGAAATTATACAACCTTAGCTATTGTACAAATCTTAACGAGAGACCTATTCAGGAACTAAGTTGTTAAGGCTAATCTTAAGTACCAAAACCACGTACCCCTATGGATGGGGACGTTATAAAATGCCATTTACAGAATATTCTAAAATTCTATTCTAAAAGTAGAATAAAAAACTAGCATACTCCAAATATACCCACCTTTGTAACTTTTATTCTAAACAAAATTAAAGGATCCGAAGGAAAAAGAGACTACAGAACCAATGATTCTTGCGACCTGAAAACAAAATTAAATAACACTGGGAGTAGAGAGAAGGACTCCTCACCCTCCACTCCTTCCTCTGGCAGTAGCACCTCACTCAACATAGAAGTCTCCACTTCCTTTGCAGCTTCAACCTCACCCAAAACCAGTTCCAAATTTCCCTCTTCCACCTCAATTGCTTCAGCCTCAGATTTCTTGTTGTAGCTCTTCCATTTCTTAGGCCTTTTAGGCTTCAAATCGATTTTCAACTCATAAGGCAGTTTAGCTTTGTTTTTACTGCACTTAGGTCTACCCAACTTCTTCTTTTGAGGAGGAGAAGATATGAGAAGCTTCCCTTGTTTATGTTTCAAAGCCAAAACAATGTCTTCATCAAGCTGGAGCATAGGATCGAAAGGGTCAAGTACCTTTTCCAAGCTCTAGCTAAGGTCTCATTTGCCATCCTTTTCTTATCAGATAGCTACACTGCATTAGAGTTTGGTTCTCCGACATCCATAGTCGTCCCAGATGGCACCACCACTAATGGCAGATCCACCACCTGAGGGATGTTTACACCAGTCGTTAGAAGGGCAATCGAAACCCAACCCTTCAAAAAGCCCGCAGTATGCAGGCCAGCACCAATCTACTCCAATAGAGGGAATTCCCACAAGCTTGAAGTCTCGCGATGCATGGCCTATCCGCGACTCCTAGACTCTCAACCCAGACTGCGCACCACGACTCTTCATTTTCCTATGCTTCTCCAGCAAAGCCTAATCAGCCAAAAACCCTAGTGCCTTCCCTCCAGAGATCCAAACGAGGATTGGCTGCTCGGGTGACCCCCAGACTCCCCACCCCCCAATCCCAGTGATGCAGCCTAAGTAAATAAAGCCATAATGGCCATCGCTACTGCTGGCGGTTGGGCCAAATACTCTTCTTTCTCCTTTAACAACAATTTGTCGCAGTCGGAGACATCATGCTCAAAAAGACCACACTATCTATAGAATCCTTTTACTTTCTCGAAAACAAAGTTCAATTCAAGTTCAACAATGGGAAAAAAAGTGAATATCTTCCAAACCCTAACCATATGAAGGATATCGAGTTCCAAACAGATTTTTCGTTCTGCCTCCTTACGATGAAGAGCATCTTGATCAAATCTTATAACCCTCCCTATGGAAGAACCAACAAGTGACAGAGCCACCTTGTTGAGCAGTGCAAGGGCAAGACCTTTCACTGCAACCCAAGTCTCAATCGATCTCAGAGGAATAGTCTCCACTGAACCTACTCCATTATACTCGGCCAAAATCAACATGGTGTTTCGATAAAACCAAGGGCCCCTATGAAGTATCTGATTTCTTTCTGATTCACGATCAAATTGAAAGATAAATCGATCTTCCACATCACTAATGATCAGACCTGATTTGATCCTAAAAATCTTTGGAATAGTGCCCTTGAAAATGGGAAGATTGGCTTTTGGCGCTAACAAACCCCCACCATATACCAGTGGTCATCTTGAATAGCTGCAGCCCCAGCTACACCAAGATTAACCTTAGCGAAGTCCGACAATTGAAAAGCCGCAGCAAGACTTGCAATGACATCTGCCATGAGATTTGAAAATTTTGTCAAAGAAAAATTTTCCATGAGAAACCCTCGCAGAGAGCGGCTAGGTCAGAGGAAATTTTATATCAAGTTTTCAAATACTAGATTTACTCACTAAACCTCACTCAAGTTCCTCAAATACCCCTACTCATATAATTTGCAAACAACCTACTTTAAAGGGACAATGATAAAAAAGGTCATTTTAAAATGTCTTATTATAATTTAGATAACACAAAATATCCTATGATAATAAAGGTCACCGCTTAACAACCTGCCACTAAAATTAAGCGTAATTACCAAAGCTGCCACTGACAGCTCTCTCCCGTAGTCCGTCTACACCCTTATAGATTCAGACTTGACCCTTACCAAAATTTTCAGCCAAATTAATAATCGTTAAGGTATCTAACTCGCTTAAATCAATCAACGAACTGAATCTGTCCAACATGAACCGTACTAGCTTTAAGACAATTATCAATGCCTTAACAGTCATCAATTTGGCTGAAAATTTACAGAGATGATCTATACACTAGTACCTAAAAATTGAACGGTCGAGATGTGGATATGCGACCTAAAATGGACCCAAAACTCGAAGTTCATTCCGTAATTTCAAAGCAGAACTCCGCTCTGGATAGGATATGTATGTATATATAGAGGCCCGTTCCAAAGCGAACGTCCGCACTTCGCTAAAGTGTGGACGGCGACGCAGCAGAGGCGATCCAGGCCGCGACGGCGGTGCGCAGCTTGCAGGAGGGAGGCCGGAGGCATCTCAGACTGTTCTGGGCAGCGTTCGAGGTCGGGGTTGCAGGTTCTGGGCAGCAACCCGACCTGCAACTACAGGTTTTCTGGGCAGTGCTGCAAAAATTTCGCCGGCGACTTCCCTGATTGCAGACCTCTCCGCGCGACCCCTGGTGTCCTTCCGGCAACCCCCGCCTCTCCGTCGCTCCCCGAGCCGAGCTGCAGCGTCGACGTCCTCTTTGGAACGCCGTCGTGTGTGTGTGTGTGTGTATATATATATATATATATATATATATATATATATATATATGAGGGCCTTTCTACTAAGGGATCGATATCCCTTTTTTTGGTCTCTTATAGGGATAGGGTATTAGACCAACTTTTCGATCACATTTCAGCATCTCAACCGTTCAGTTTTTAGGTCCTAATGTGTAGATCATTTCTGCAAATTTTCAGCCAAATCGGTGATCGTTAAGGTATCAAACTAGAATAAATCAATTAACGAACCAAATCTGTCAAACTTGAACCATTTATACTTATAATCTTAAGTCACCGTTTTGAATGCCTTAACGATAATCAATTTGACTGAAAATTTGCAGAAGTGATCAACACATTAGGAACTAAAAATTGAACGGTTAAGATGCTAAAATATGATCGAAAAATTGGTCTAATGCCCTATCCCTAGAAAAGATAAAAAAAATGGATCCCTCACTAGAAGGGCCATATATATATGACCATTCTAGTGAGGGATCCTTTTATTCGGCCATTTTAAGGGATCGGTCATTAGACCAACTTTTGGATCATATATTCACATCTTAACCGTTCAAATTTAGATATATATGAGTAGATCATCTCTGCAAATTTTCAGCTAAATTGATAATCATTAAGGTATTTATAACTGCGATTTACAATTATGAACATGAACGGTTCAGGTTGGACAGATTCGATAGTTCGATATCTTAATGATCATCAATTTGGCTGAAAATTTACAGAAATGATCTATAAATTAGAACCTAAAAACTGAAATGTCGAGATGCCGAAATACGATAAAAAAATGAGTCCTAGAAGAAATCCCTTAAAATGGTTAAAAGAAGAGATCCCTCACCAGTTACCACATACATACATACAGTGAATAGTGATATGACAGTTGGTTTTTCCACTAATAAAGTTTGCTCTTTCACCTATAAATTGATTTGCTCTTTTGACTCCAGGTTTCTTGTATCTGTACCTAATAAATGTCACTCACCTCACAGATAATTTGATGATTTGATCTTTAATGTAGTTTCCGGAGTTGATTAATATATTTAATTGCTTAGTCTTTGAAAGCATGCGTTCACTTAAAGTCAAGAGAGATCTGATTGAGATGTAGACCACTACATCTTAAACACCACCAATAAGCTACCATGACTATCATTAGAAAATCCTCTTCCGTCGAGTCGCAGCACTCACCAATGCTAACCAAGACATACAGAGTCTCCGTACTGCCATCTAGACTTGAGACCCATTTTTCCTGATGGTAAAAATAAAATTACAAAACAAACTCTCTAAAAAAAACTTACTTCTTGAAAGTCAAAATTTAGACTTGAGACCCTTAGCTAGGGTTTCTTAGCTCACAAAATGTATAAAATGATCAGTTTGTTTGATGCAATTTTTTTTCTGACAATTTGTTAGAGACAATTTTTTTTTTTTTAATTTTTTATGATGAAGATATTCATTAATGATAATAGTCAAACACAACTAAGCGACTAAAATGTGGTTTAGTTAAAAATTCTACTTAATTGAAATAAGTTAAAAATGAACCAATAACTTATTCTCATTAGAACGTTGCACGTACTGAAAACTCTAAAACTTGTTGCTGGTCTCTTTCGTTCCTGTCCGACTGCGCCGTGATGCTAGTGTTGGCCTCTGATCTCGCTGGTATATCGGGATTGGGGCCGGACGAGAGTTTTGTTTCTTGGGAAAATCTTGTGCTCAGAGACAGGGGTCAGGAGGAGACTTTCGTCGTTTTTCTTGGTTGAAGGGAGTGGTTGCATATGGGGTAGAGTTGCGGCAGTGGGGTGGAATCAAAGAGAAACTGGATTGTAGTCGAGTCTAGGAAAAGACCGATCACAATCGGTGGAAGGAGGGACGAGATCAATGGCTTGATGGGTTGGTTGTTGGAGGCACTTTAGCATATGGATTGGAGCCTAGTGTCGATCCATGGTGGTCTTATGGGTGGTTGTGTGGTGGTGCTCTGAGATTGTCGGTGTGGGAGAAGGGCGAGAGTTGGTATAAAGTGGCTGTAGATCTGGACTCAAGCATGGCAGGGCAGTAACACTGTTGATTAGTGTCGTTGGCCAATGGTCCGATTGCAGTGATGACATGTTAGTGTGGGGGTACGCCCAACTCTGGTGGCGAAGCCGTGGGTATGGTGACGAGGTGGTGGTGGTGATGCAACTGTTGACTTGGGCTGATGGGGATGGGCTGAACAATCTCTTTGCAGCCTTGGGCTTCTGGGCCTCGACTTTGCTTGTGGGCTGTATTTGGGCTTCTACTGATTTTTTGTTTAACTTTTCTGTTTCCTTAGTATTAGTTTGTTTAGTGTTTCTAATAAGTCCCCGTCCAAGTATGGTAGGCGTATGTGGGTTTTGTCTCGGTCTGTACACTCAATGTGCTTTGCCTGGACTAGTGAGACGGCTATCCGTTTTCAAATGGAAAAGCAACCTCCTAGTGGTAGGAAAGAACAAAGTGTTGCCGGATTAGATTTTGTGTAGCAACATAGTAGGAAAAGTATGCTATTTGTTATGATGTTTCTCCTTAGTAAAATAATTTTTCCGTTATGTCACCGCTATATCAAAGCAGATGGAGTTGTCGGTTGAGTATTCTTTGCTAATTGGTGCATGTCAGAATACTTAGCCTTAGTAGAGACTCTTGGTATTATTCCAAATTGTTCTCTTGATACTTATTGTAATTTGAGGTTCAGGCTCTATATCCCCCCTTGTATTCTATAGAAGTATAGTTTCATTAATCAATACTTAATAACAGTCGCACCAGCTTTTCTTATTTTAAAAAAAAAAAAGTAAAAAAAGTTTTTTTTTCCTGTATCAACTAGATTCATCTTCAAAAACAAGGTCTTCAAGCCATAGTGACCCAACTTCCTTCCAAAAAGCCTTGGCACCAAGATAAAAAAAAAATTGTAATCACAATAAAAATCATACCCGACAATTTTACATGGCTTATAATGATCGTAATTTGGTGCCCACGCTTATAAACCAAAATTTTATATTGTCTCTAATAACCGACAATTCTCAAAGTTCCAAAAAATATTTAAATTTTCCTTTCAAAAAAATATTTAAATTTTCCTTTCAAAAAAATATTTAAATTTTTTTAAACAAGTTTCCAAATCGGCAAAATCTGTAAATATTTGACTTCAAGAAATTAGAAATTAATTTTCTGAAATTGGTGAAATGGATAAGAGTTGGGTGAGTGGATCATCATATAAAGATAATTAACATGTGAAGGGTAGTCATCAAAAAAAAAAAAAACATGTGAAGGGTGCAGCACATGAGACACAAAGTACCAATAGACCTTATTTATGTTTCCTGTCCTTTGTAAATTAAGGACTCCACCGTCCACGTGTAAGATATGTTCTCCTTAACCAAAGAGATGCCCCTACAAGAATAAATCATTGCGGATTTAGTATTACCATTTTACTTTTTAACTTTTGTGTGTGTCACCTCATTAGGCACTAACAAGATAATGTGTCACACATTACACTACACTTGGAGTGTGCTTGTTGGCAGTTCTACTTTTTTGTTAGGTTAGGGTTTGGTCTTTTGATGGGGTTTTGTCACTTTACGTTTTGGCACTTGTTAATCAACGATTGCAATCTTGCTCTAGTATAAAGTTTGCATGATATTTTCCTTTGTTTGGTATTTAGTGTGTAATGATGTTATTCTTTAAGGCATATGATGATATTGCGCCGCGCGGGCGGCGGGCGGGTATTATCTTTTCCTCACTGGTGTAAGGTAGTATTTCTGGTCCATGTTGTTAACCTGTCTAATTGTGTGATTTGTGTCCGTGTTGTTAACCTTTGTCTAATTGTTAGATAAAAGAGGGTTTTGGGGATGATGTTAAAACTTAAAAGTTGATGCCAATTATGCTCATGGGTTCGGGTGATTTGTGATAATATGCACATTTTTCTTTAGGGAAATGATCATTTACCCAATTTCAACAATAAAATTGCCCACTTACTCCACTAACAGTTTTTTAACCCCGTTTACCCAAAACACTCTAAGGGATTATTTCCCTACTACCCAATTAATTCTTTTTTTATTCTTTTTATTTATTTTTGGGACTTTTTTGTCCTCTCCTTCTGTTAACGTTAGTGATCCGTGGGATCTCTAGTTAGCTTTAAAGAGAGAGAGAGAGAGAGAGAGAGAGAGAGAGAGACGAGATGTATAGTGGTTCATCTCCCGCTTTAGCGGGAAACTACGTCCACTTGAATGTGTACTAGTGTGTCGAGCCTTGCGGCCTAACAAGATTACAAGAGATGTAATGGGATCGTCTTGAAGTGGGAGGAGGCATTCCTTTTATAGGTGAAGGAATGCTCTTCCCTTACATGGTTTTCGATGTGGGACAAGCAACAACTATTTATAGTCTAGAAAGCCTATTTGTGAGGGCATGTTGGCAAGGCCAGGAAGGTGGCTTCCCGGCGACGGATTTGCGACTTCCGGATACCGTAGCGTAGCTTGAACATAGGGCTACAAGATGCATGTCTCGGTTGGGCCTCACCATGGCTTGTGGGTGTCTCAAAGAGGGTGTTACTTATGCTTGGTGATGTAGTAAATACTCCATATTGTTGGAGGTATGTACAAGTCCCCGAAGTCCCCAAGTAAGAAGAGCTTCTTGGTTGGGGAGTTATAATCACGAAGTTACCAAGCATAAGTAAGCGGGCGGTATGGAGCCCCTACAAGTCCCCGAACTCCGTAAGCAAGAAGGGACTCGTAAACCTGCACAACAAAGACAAAAAACAGGCATATGTAGAATGCTCGTTGCATTGGGCAACAAATGTGAGTTGCATTGATATGCGTTGGCATATATGAGCGTAATAGTGCGCATATGGTCGTGTGAGCAAATGAATTGCATATGATAAATGCGTGACGCGCGCAAGGAGACGAACGAGGTCGAGTTTGACGGGGTTATGCTCGCGAGATGCAAGTTGCATGAGCGCCGCAGAGGTATGCATTTGTGACTCATGAACGATGATCGCGAGTACGGTTGTGTTTGTTTGGTTGTCTCTCGTATTAATGGAACGCGAAAAGAATTTGATTTGTCGCAATCGGTAAACGACAAATGGTAGAAAAAATTCAATGTTCCATTAACGTGTAGTGTGTCGAGTAGACATGAGTGTAAAGCTCGAGGATTGCCGGGAAGGCATGAGCGGTAAGCTCGGGGGTGCCGGGATGGCATGAGCGGAAAGCTCGGGGTGCCGGGAAGGCATGAGCGGAAGCTCGGGGGTGCCGGGAAGGCATGAGCGGTAAGCTCGGGGGTGCCGGGAAGGCATGAGCGGAAGCTCGGGGTTGCCGGGAAGGCATGAGCGGTAAGCTCGGGGGTGCCGGGAAGGCATGAGCGGAAGCTCGGGGTGCCGGGAAGGCATGAGCAGGAACTCGGGGTGCCGGGAAGGCATGAGCGGAAGCTCGGGGTGCCGGGAAGGCATGAGCGGAAGCTCAGGGTGCCGGGAAGGCATGAGCGGGAAGCTCGGGGTGCCGGGAAGGCATGAGCGGTAAGCTCGGGGGTGCCGGGAAGGCATGAGCGGAAGCTCAAGGGTTGCCGGGAAGGCATGAGCGGAAGCTCGGGGTGCCGGGAAGGCATGAGCAGGAACTCGGGGTGCCGGGAAGGCATGAGCGGAAGCTCGGGGTGCCGGGAAGGCATGAGCGGAAGCTCAGGGTGCCAGGAAGGCATGAGCGGAAGCTCGGGGTGCCGGGAAGGCATGAGCAGGAACTCGGGGTGCCGGGAAGGCATGAGCGGAAGCTCGGGGTGCCGGGAAGGCATGAGCGGAAGCTCAGGGTGCCGGGAAGGCATGAGCGGGAAGCTCGGGGTGCCGGGAAGGCATGAGCGGAAAGCTCGGGGGTTGCCGGGAAGGCATGAGCGGAAGCTCGGGGTGCCGGGAAGGCATTAACGGGTAGCTCGAAGGTGATGCCCTGAGGCATTAACGGGTAGCTCGAAGGTGATGCCCTGAGGCATGAGCGTGACCGTTGCTAATTATGTTGGGCTGTATGTACAAGTCTCCGAAGTCCCCAGTCAAGGAGGGTGTTCTTGCGGGTTGATACCAAAGCGTAGCTTTGTGCCGTATATCAAGCATAATTAGTGCGAGTGCGTCGTCCATCTAGAATTGTTAGAGCGAACGCTTTTGCCCTTTCGGGTAGGCCCCTACTAGGCCCTGCGAGGAGTCCCCCCACTCCTGGCTATAGACCTCCGGATGGTCGAAAAATTGTTTGATGAGGGGAGCTGCGCGGAGCAGAGGGTGTTGGGTAGCGAGCCCAATCTTAGATACCCAAGCGTCGGGGTTAACTGCCGGATCAATGGCTGCCGTGGGCTGTGTTAACTAGTCCCTTGCTGTTTTCTCGAAGGAGAAAAGCTTGACTGCAATGCCGCGTAGCGGTCATTGTCATTATGAGGCGTTGCCTTACCGCTTGGCGGTGACCATAGACTCATACAGTGTGTACTTGTATGAAACATGGCAAACAAAATAGAGCAAGTAATAAAATTTTGTTTGTGTCCCATGTTTATTTAATTGGGTTGCAATTAAATAGGAGCATGGCATATGTATATAGCATGTAGTTGTAATGTGGATGCTGATATCATTTTTGCATTTTGTAGATATGCCAAAGGATCATTGAGATCGGTATGTGAAGCATGGCATATCTAGTATGTGAGGTCTAGAAAGTGTTGCCAAATATACGAAATGTTGTTGGCATGCTCAAAAATTTGTGGAAGCATGCAAAAGCATATCACGTGTGATATTCAATAAGCATGCTTAAAAGTAGTGAAAGCATGTAACGGCTCTAATTGCGAGAGCGTAAGAGATAAGACATAGTGACTTATCTTATGCCAATTTGGAGCGAGTTGGAGTTGGCCGAGCATGACGGTCCATTGCTTGTGGCGGATAAAGTACTCCGATAATGCACGTCAACTCGTAGTTGAGGTTGAATATCCCATAGCAATAGTTGCGTTTTCCTTGAAACAAGGTAAGTGATTAGTACATTAGTGTGTAAAATCAACACTAATAATAGCTTGCATATGTACTTTGATAAAATTGTGAGCAAAGTGTATAAGCAAATGAAACATGGCCGTGATGGCAGCATTTTCATGTAAATGTATATGGCCCAATTGACAAGAATCACCTTGGTATACGCATGCAATAGCCTATATATATGTGTACAAGAAGCTTTTGTTGGCTTTTAATTACCAAAAAACTGAATGTGCAGATGGCACGTTTTGTTTATATAGTTATGTGGTTGTGTGCGTTGCACATTTATGACATAGTGGAAATGTTTAATGATTGTGCTTTTGACAATTGCCAAGGTGTGTCTGATATGTGCCTAACAAGATAGCCATGTACCAATGTATGGCAATATTATAAGCAATAGGCTTATAAGCGTAGCTGCATACTGTGGACATGCATTAGTCATGGTCTCATGGAGACATGGATTTATCAAAGTACTAGCATGTCAGATGGGCTTATAACATGTGTACATATATATGCATATGCATGTATATCATAAAGCTGCAGATTTTAAATGCATGGCATGTGCACGCAAGAAACGTTCATATGTGTTGCATATAGTAAGTCACCAACTTTTGCAAGAAATGGTAATATAATATATATGCTTGGTCAAGGACGAGTAGCAAGCACTGAGAATATATTATATATATGCTTTAGACTATTATAGTATAATAGGCATAGCTATCGCATCAGTAAGGTGAGAGAGGCTTAGCTTTCTGCATGGTTTGGTAGAACTGGGAACGTCGATGCAGACTAGGTGGGTGTCCTGATCAATCAACAAGGTACCCACAGTGAGCTTCCTGGAAACTAACACTCTGGCCAGCGGAGATTTGGTGTTTGCCGCTGATGCAGTCTAGCGGAGAAACTTATGAATACAGGGTGCCGCTGACGAAGCCGGAGCGGAGGAATTCTGCCGCTGCTTCACGGTCGGCGGTGGCGAAGTTTTGGTGCTCAGCAGAGCTTTGGCTTGTGGAGCTTTGTCCAGCGGATGAGAAGTTCGGCGGTGAACAGTCCAGCGGAGGTGAACAGTCCGGCGGAGGATGCCAGCGGTGATGCTGGTTGGCGGAGCTTTTGCCGGCGGAGGTGGCTAGCGGAAGAAGCTTGGGGTCAGCGGTGGTGGCCGGCGAAGGAGGCTTGGCGGAGGTTGGCCGGCTGAACTGGGGTGCAGCGGTGCGCCGCCGCTGAGGATAGCTAGCGGAAGGCCCGTTGGTGGACTGGGTTGTCGCTGACGGAGCTCGGCGGAAACGTGGCCGGCAGAGCTTGTTTCCCGCTGATGAAGTTCGGCGGACCTGGAGCTTGGTGGAGTGAAAAATTGGCGGTTGGTGGAGGTTTGATGCTCAACGGAGATGGCTAGCTAGTTATCCGGCGGAATCGAGCTAGCGGAGTTCTAGCTAGCAGTGAGGCTCAGCTCGGGGACTTGGAGACTGTTCAGCGACGAAGTCCAGCGGGCATGGCCAGCGGTGATGCTCGGCGGAGCTTGTTTGGCGGTGTAGCCTAGCGGAGGCCTGCCGGCGGAGGTGGCTAAGTGGCTGGCGGAGGTTTTGCCGTCGGTGTCTCCTAGCGGTGTTGTAGCTAGCTGACCTGGTGCTCAGCGGAGGTTTTGGAGCTGTTGAGTTCAGCGTTGACCATGCACCCAAGTGTTGACTTGGAGTGGATTGTTGACTCGGTGCCCAGCGGCGTTTTCCATGGGAGGACCGAAGCTAGGAGGGCGGAGCTACAGTTGGAGGGTGCCCAGTGGTGCAGCCCAATCAGCAGTGTAGCGGTGGAGGAGCGGAGGAGTTAAGCGGAGGACCGGTTCGGCGGGGATGCAAGTAGGGTGGAGTTGCAGCTTCGAGTGTGGCGGAGCGGAGGTCTGCCTGAGCCAGCGGAGGATGTGGCTGGAGGAGGGAGCTGCAGCGGAGGAAGGAGACAACGCAGCGAAGAAGATGGGTGTCCAGAAAAAATGTCTGGGTGCCCAGCGGAATTTTTGCCGCCCAGAAATTTTTTTTTTTTTTTTTTTTTTTTAAGGTTCAGCGTTGACCAGACGTTGACCGGCCCCTGATGGGCGTTGACCAAGCATGATGGGCGTTGACCAAGCACTAATTTGATGTTTACCGAAGTTCATGGTATGTGACGAAGCCATTGTGTTGGCTTCCCACAGACGGCGCCAATGTTAACGTTAGTGATCCGTGGGATCTCTAGTTAGCTTTAAAGAGAGAGAGAGAGAGAGAGAGAGAGACGAGATGTATAGTGGTTCATCTCCCGCCTTAGCGGGAAACTACGTCCACTTGAATGTGTACTAGTGTGTCGAGCCTTGCGGCCTAACAAGATTACAAGAGATGTAATGGGATCGTCTTGAAGTGGGAGGAGGCATTCCTTTTATAGGTGAAGGAATGCTCTTCCCTTACATGGTTTTCGATGTGGGACAAGCAACAACTATTTATAGTCTAGAAAGCCTATTTGTGAGGGCATGTTGGCAAGGCCAGGAAGGTGGCTTCCCGGCGACGGATTTGCGACTTCCGGATACCGTAGCGTAGCTTGAACATAGGGCTACAAGATGCATGTCTCGGTTGGGCCTCACCATGGCTTGTGGGTGTCTCAAAGAGGGTGTTACTTATGCTTGATGATGTAGTAAATACTCTATATTGTTGGAGGTATGTACACCTTCTTTCTCACTTAGAGAGAAAAGTCATCCTCCACCTTGCTGTGCTCCTGTGACCAGTGGCCGGCCGCCGACTTCGGTGATGGGAATCCAACGACCGGTGACCGCGGCAACTGATGACCGGAATCCGGAATCCGGCTACCTGACTGGTGTCTGGATTCCGGCGTCTGAATTTATTGCCCCCTAATAATACCCAGTAACCATATTATTGCCCCCCAGTAATCATATTATTATTGCCTCCCAAAAATCATATTATTACCTCCAATAATCATATTATTGCCGTCCAGTGAATTGTATAAACTCCCAAAACCAAAATGAATGCACTACATGCACAATTGATCAATTTATAATCATATTATTGCCTCCTAATAATCATATTATTGCCCCCCAATAATCATATTATTACCTCCCAGTAATCATATCATTGCCCCATAATAATGGTATTATTGCCCCCACTAATCATATTATTACCAAAAAAAAAAAAATTGCTCTAGCCACCCATAAATTCCTCTGGCACCCACCGGAGTTAATTAACCCCAGAAGCACCGACCTTCGCTTCACGATCTGCAGAAGCTAGGCTCTCAGATCTACCATGGTTTTTTCGACAAAGCTCATATCTACCATGGTTGTGAACGAGGCTACCAAGAGAGCCAGGAGGAAGGTCGCCGCCGATCTGCCCGTCCTGTTCACCTTCCATCCTCCTCCGGAGTTGCCGAAAGCCTTACTCGGCTTCCTCGCTCTTCCCCTCCCTGCTGACCTGGCAGATCGCCCTCCGGGTCGACCCCGCCGTCGTCCTTCCCTTGGATATCGTCGAGGAGGACGTCATGCGCTCCAGGCGATCCATCTACTGTGACCAGTGCCGAGTCGTGGGTGAGTGAGTGAGAGAGAGATAGATAGATAGATAGATATATATATATATATATATATATATATATATATATATATATATATCGGTGAGGGGGGAGGAGAGAGAAAATCTGTTTCAATTTAATAATAGGGGCAAAATTGTCAAAAGATGTTAGATTGGGTAAGTGGGGTTAAAAAACTCTTAGTGGAGTGAGCGGGCAATTTGAAGCTGAAATTGGGTAAGTGGTCACGGCCCCTTTTTCTTTAGGGGGGGGGGGGGTGAAATGTACACTCTAGTTTTTACAAATCACACACCCTTATAATATTTTAATAATTTTAGTTTTCTGATGAATTTTCCTCTTCCAGAAATACCCCCTACCAAGTCTCTTTTCTATTGGGCTAGTCCTGGAACGAGAAAAAGCAAGCATTTTTGCATAGATTTCTGGAAAAGTTGGGAACTTCTAAGATGGGTCTTCGTTTCTTGACCTGTAATTGGGTTTTGGGTGTAGGTCAGTTTAGTTCTCATATCTCTCTCTGCAACTCGATAGATTAGAACCAAAATAAGACGAAAAATGCTGATTGCGCACGACGAGGCCAAAATTGGTTATGAACACAGATGTTAGCTGCAACAGCATCAAAAGGCAAGAACAACAGATTCTCTTTCTTATCAAATTACCCAATGTTAGTTTGAATTTAGGGAATGGAACCATACCGGTCTATTTTCTTCAAACCAAAATTATATCAAAATGCATATTCATGTCCAGATTCGTACCTACACCTGAGACTCCAGTTTTCAAAAAAATTTCTTTTACTTTCTGGGTTGTTGCTTTTTTATCTTTGATTTTCATTCATAGTCAAAACCAACAGAAAATCCATTTCATTGAGAGGCAAACGAGAGAAAAGTTTGGTTGTTTAATCATGAGACAAAAAAGAAAAAGAACGAAGGTAGGAGGCAAGTCCATGAATTCAACCCCGTATCCTCTCCTATATAAACCCGTCACTACCCAACAAGCTCAGTCACACTCACACAAAATCTCAATATGTCTTCTTCTTCTTCCGTGCCTGCATGTGATTTCAAAATGCACAGTTTATCCCAACCAAAAATCCACAATCAAATCCCCCAAGCTTTTGGCCTATGACCTTCCCATGCTCTCCTGCCATTACATTCAGAAGGGAGTTCTATTCAATTCCCCACCTTACTCCATCAACGACCTTGTCACTTCTCTGAAGCAATCTTTCTCCGTTGCCCTGACTCACTTCCCAGCTCTCACCGGCCGTTTCGAGACCGACTAGGTACGTCCACATCTTATGTAATGACACCGGCGCCGATTTCATCTAGCCCAAGGCCAAACACCTAACCGTTGACGGCGTCCTGCCTCCCAATGGCAACGTCCCTCATTGAAGTCAAGATTAAAAGAGATTAACAATTAGAGGAAAATGATGAAATTTTCATATCAGGGAACAAAAATCATAGAAGCCAAATGAGAGAGATCATTGTGCGATAAGAAAAATAGGAAGATGAGGAGGAGGAGAAGAGAAAGAATTTTCCAGTTTTCCACCAAAAGAGAGAGGAGGGAGAGGAGTCGGAAGTTATGATTGTAAGGGTATTTTGGGAAAGACATATAAGAAAGGTGAGAGAAATTATTAAAAAAAGAAGAGGGAGTGCATAATGTAGTTTAGGGTGTGCAAATTTCATCATTGTCTTATGGCTTAAGCTTAAATGTTATTCAGTTCTAACTAGTTAACCCAAAATAATTAAAGCCTAAAAAGAATAGGCAAAAAATTACAAATAGTCATTGAGTTATGACCCATTCGACACTTAACTCACTGTATTTTCAACAATATCACTTAACTCACTCACCTTTACATCTGTCTTTCACTTAACTCACTGTCGTTAATTCTACCATTAGAAGCCGTTAAAATTGAGGGTATATTTGTCAAAACGCTTAAAAATACATTTTTAACTTTAAAAAAATTCTAAATTTATTATATTTTTTTTCAATTTTTTCAATTTTTGAAATTTCTAATAAAAAAGGATTTTGTTTTAATCTAAGTATAATTTGAAGAAAAAAAATTGTCTTTTTTATTTCATAAATTTTTTTTAAAGTTAGAAATGCATTTTTTTAGTGTTTAGATAAATATACCCTCAATTTTAATGCATTTTAACTGTAGAATTAACGACAGTGAGTTAAGTGAAAGATGGATATAAAAGTGAGTGAGTTAAGTGATATTGTTGAAAATACAGTGAGTTAAGTGTCGAATGAGTCATAACTCAATGACCATTTGTGATATTTTCCCAAAAGAATAAATAGACTTATATCAAGACTATCGCTATGAATTAAAGCAAGGCTTCTATAAAACTCATCACGTCTAACTAAGAAGTGATTGCACAATAACAACAGGGTTAGTTTGAGAGCGAATTTGTCTCCAAAAATCCAATTGCACATGATGTGAATTGCCCACATAAACTCTATCTGAACCCCCAATAATCTAAATTTGACGAAGATGCCTATAACTTACAAACACCTAGACATATAATAACAAAGTTCTTCAACTCAAGAAAAGGTCTAAATTGAGGGAAGAAGAATTTTTAGGGAAAAATTTTGATCAAATAAAAAGTTAAAAGAAGTAATGACACCCAAATTTAAGTACGCAAGCAAGGACTTGTTATTCACCCTAAAGAAACTAAAAAACAAGAAGAAAATTACAACAAAAGAAGATAACAAAAGAGAAAGGGAGGGGAAGCAAGCTTATAATCTACCTTCTCCCCATTCCTTTGTTTGGGATGATGGCTTGAGATAAGAAAGCTTCTACCTCTTTACAGGAGTTAAACTCAAGATCTCATACTTATAGTAATGGATGAAACATGCACATTAATAGAGAAGTAAATGATAGTGAAATTTTTTCTTTATGAAGCTTTTGTACGTGAAATTTGAATTTAGTTATATTGTCTTGAGCAAAGCTACCAATCAATTCAAGATTTCGAACCTTAAAGATATCCATATTTGATAATATCACTCAAATCGAACAATTAAATTTATTAAATTTTAAGTATCTTTATTTCAGTTGTGAGAATTTACCATGTATGTGGCATGCATGTAATGTATGATCACATGGACAAAGTTAGGTCCACTCTCATAATGAAAGCATTGAAAGGCAATGGATCCTCTCTTTAATTGGTAGAGTCAACTTTAACTACACATGTACCAACTATAACCACAATATCTATAATTTTCTTTTTTCTGGCCTGTCTATATTAAAATCTATATTCAATTGCACTATGATTTTATATAACCCCAAGATCTTGAGTCTCCATGTCTCCACTCTAGTGTTCATGATATGCGTCTTCATCACCGGAACTTCCAACAGTTCGCTTCTGCATACTGTAAGTTCGCCACGTACTGTTGATATATACTTTTTTTTTTGAGAATGAAAATTTAATCTTCTATTGATATATACTTGCTCTATATATATACATGTAACATGTGTGGGTCTTTAGCTCCATACGTCGAAAAAATCTAGTGATGAGGTACGTACGTGCTTTAGGTACTTAGCCAGGAAAAGGACATCCTTCGGCTTTGTTTCGAGCTCTGTAGGGCGACAGTGTCTTGTTTGTGTGGATATATGGCGGTTGACGGTGGATCTTTTCCTTGGTTTGGAAAATGGCGGAGGATGACGGTGTAGAATCCAAGTCAGGTGTACAGTGCCCAAACGGCGACACGTGGACGTCAAGTACCCATTCGTGGCACGAAACCAAATTTCGCGCGAGATATTCTGATGACCTTGACCTGACACTCCTCTCTTTGTTTTGATTCAGTTGAGAAAACGCAGAGCCCTCTTCGTTTTCGACTAGATTCCAGAACCCGTTTTTCCTTGACAAAATATCGGGATTCTTATCTGATTTGGGTTCCACATATTTAGTTTCCTGCTCTCTTCCTCTTGCTTATACGTAACCCGTTATTTCAGAAACGAAGCTCAGTCAGGGCATTTCATCGAACACGCAGAATGCATGGAAGATGAACCATAGGGGTCTTTGAGTTTTGGATTTCTGGTACATACCCTCTTTCGCTTTCGTTGTCTTAATTTCTGGGTTTTGATTAGATTTTTGCTATGTTATTTTAATTTTCTTTCTCTTCCTCTTACTCTGTAAACAACTATTTCAAATACGAAGCTCATTAAGGCATTTCATGTAGTATGCATAGAAGATGAACCATAAGGTTTTTGTGTTTTGGGTTTCTGGAAAATACCAATTTTCTCTTTCAGTCCCATAATTTCTGGGTTTTCATTAGATTTTGCTCTGTTCTTTCAATTTCAGTGGGTGAACCAAGAGTTATAAATGAAGCGCTGTCACTGTATCAGCCTTTGAAATTTGATTTCTCTCTCTCTCTCTCTCTCTCTCTCTCTCTCTCTCACAGTGTTGTTGGGTCTTTTGATTTCATTTTGGGGACAGAATTTCAGGGGTTGTATTTTTTGTCCTTATTGTTTGGCGGTTTTTCTTTGAAATTTAATGTTTCAGAATCAAAGTTTTTGACTATGAAGTTTCTTCAGAAGGAAAGTGTATGTAGCTCAGAAAAATGGGGCAATTAAAATTGTAATTTGTTTGTTTGAATTAATTCTATTTCCATATAGTTTCAATTTCTGTCTCTTTTGGAAGGAAATGGGAAAACCAAGATAATAAATTATCACAGTGAAATTTTCTCCAATATTTGCTTCAACAGGTTAAAAAGTCAGTTGCAAATATTATATTATAGAATCTTGTCTTTTATTTTTCAAGTCAATCAAACATGTAATTAACATTAAAGAGGAAAGAACAAAAAGTTACCATGTACTATTCATTTCCTTTCTCTGCTTTGTCCACTCTTATGATAGTAAAAAGTAGTCCAGAAAATGGTTTTTTTTTTTGGTTCTTTGTGTGTTTCTGATCTTCTGTTTGCAGAATCGCTCACTCTGAAAGATGGTTGCATTTGGGAAAAAGTTGAGAGAATCCCAGATTCAAGAATGGCAAGAGTATGTTCAAGTAATTTGAACTGTAAGTGCTCTTTGCTATGTGCCAAGGCGTTTAATCTAATTTCTTTATTTCTTTTCAGATACTATATTGACTATAAGTTGTTGAAGAAAAAACTAAATCGGTATACACAACAAGTTGAAGTTGGAACAGAGAATCACCTCATTGTTCTGAAGGACTTCTCTAGATTGTTAGATTGTCAGGTAACCTTTAGTGCAAAGAATTTATGTTTTTAAACTGAGCTTTTTAATTCTGCTATATAATCCCATCTCACTTTATGATGTGTAGACCGATAATCTTATGGGGAATATTGTGGACTGAACCCCTTGACTTTTTGCCATTCTATTCCATATGAAATTGTGACATTTGCTACACTGCAAGTCCTTCATGTTCTGATGCTTCTGATAATTTTACTAAATGTGAGGTCAATGTGTCACTGCATCTTATCAACAATGTTAATAGGGGATCATGCTTGACTTAACCATTGATCTTGATTTCCAACATGTAAGATGTAAAGGGCCATCGCATAGACTACACTGAAGTTTTCAATAACATTTGTTGGTCTTATTGATATCACTCATCAAGGCATCTATTTTTCTCAGCAGGACTAATCCACTTTCATTCCTGGACAGTTTAACTGTTGAATCGTAGATGTAACCATGAAATAATCTTCTAACTTTTTGTTTCTATATTTCAGATTGAAAAGTTTGTCATGTTTCTGCTGGAACAACAAGGAATTCTTGCTAGCAGGTTATCCAATCTTAGAGAACAGTATGATTCTCTTTTACAGCAGGCAGATGGAGAGAAAGTATGTGAACTACGAGAAGCATATCGATCAGTTGGTCGAGATCTCTTAAGAATTCTCTTTTTTGTTGAGATGAATGCCATTGGTTTGCGTAAGATATTGAAGAAGTTTGACAAGCGATTTGGGTTTAAATTTACCAATTACTATGTCAAAACCCGTGCAAATCATCCTTATTCCCAGTTACGACAAGTCTGTAAGCATGTGGTAATGTGTCAACTTGTTCTCTTTCTTTGTTAAGTTCTGTTTTTACACTCTTGGCATATTATAAAACTGTACAATATTGAACTATCTTTACTGTCTCTATAGCTGAATACAACTATAATCAGCTACTACTAAACATGCAGGGCATTGGAGCCGTTGTGGGAGCCATATCTCGAAACCTCGCAGACCTTCAAGATCATCGTGGGAGCTACACATCAATATATGATCAGCCTGCTTTATCCCACCCGGTTTACTCTTACCTCCATTGACGTATTATATGAAACGTCGATACTCTCTTCTAATCGTTTTGTTTGAATTTTAAAATATTTTTTCGTAGTGCTGGATTGTTCATAAATTCATGGACAGACATCCCTGTTCACAAGGCATAACTTGTTGGCAACCATCTTAAAATTGCTGCCACTCTAATTTTATCTTACAGACCAAAATAAAGACTTTGATTAGGTTCATTAAAACTGGCAATCCTCTTGAAACAAGAGACAAGATGCATTGGCTCGCAATAACACTTTTAATTACATCATACAGAGCTGAGTTATATTTAGCAAGAATTTAATAATTTGAAGAAAGGGATTGGTACCTCAACTTTCTCCGGTCTCACATCCAAGTCCAATAACAGAGTTAGGGTTTTGTTTCAAAATGTAACACTGTGTTACAAATAGAGATCAGTAGAAATTCTCACTTGAAAATCATACATGTATTAGTAAATTCTAAAACATTTCTCCAGCATATATTAGTGTTCTTTTAGCAGGTCCATTTATACATTACCACTGACCTTAAGTACTTGTTAAATTGTAATTGCAGGATCCTGTTGTTGATTCTATTAGAACAGCAGTGGACAGGTTGTCAAACTCGACGAATTTCCTCCATTATTTGGGAAAACATGCGCTTATTATGCAGGAGGAGTTTCCAAGTTCACCTGAGGATCCTATTGATGACAGCGCATATCATTTCATGTCACTTCTCTTAAATTTGGCAAATACATTTCTCTATATGGTCAATACATATATAATTGTCCCAACAGCTGACAGATACACCATGACCCTTGGAGCCGCAGCAACGGTCTGTGGTGTTGTGATTGGGTCAATGGCAGTTGCCCAGGTGTTTTCTTCAGTTTATTTCAGCGCATGGTCAAATAGATCATACATGAGACCACTTGTATTCAGTAGCATTGTTCTTCTTGTGGGAAATACCCTATATGCACTGGCATATGATCTTGATTCATTATCAGTACTTCTGATTGGTCGACTCTTCTGTGGGTAAGTGACTCTTCTATCATGGAATTTACATTTAATTTTTGGATTAGCTGTTTCCTGTTTCATGTCACACTGAAAGTTGAATGATATTATATGACATATTAGCATTATTCTGCTTTCATGTGAAAACTCAGAAGGAGTCAGTAGTATACATTTGCAAGTGATTAGAGTGTATTGTTCTTTTGCATTATGTTTTGTAGGGAAGATTTTAATTCTATCTTAGTGGGGTACAGGACTGACTTTTTACTTTCCATTGTGGGTACGGACTAAGAACATATATTAAAAGTCAGTGTATAAAGAATTAATGAAAGTCTTCAAAATGAATTACCTAATTTGATGAAAGTTCTAAAAGCAAATATTGAGGATTTTGGGAATTTCAGCAAATTCCCCTACTTCCTTATCAGTCAAAAACTGGAATGTATACTAGATGTTTGACATGTGAAATCATATCATGAGTTGTAAGAGAAGTTTCCTTTATTGGTACAAGCATGGTTATGATGATGTAAGTTGCAACAACTGATTTTGGAACTCTTGAATGCCCGGGCTTGATATGTGTGAATATGCTGCTGTGGTTACCTCATTAACATTTATATTCCCATCAAGCTTTCTTTCTGAATTCAGTATGTATATTTTACCTTGTTAATCCACATAAACATTCATGCTATCATTTTCGCAGGTTAGGTTCTGCAAGAGCAGTTAACCGGCGTTATATCAGTGATTGTGTACCCCTTAAATTGCGAATGCAAGCTTCTGCTGGTTTTGTCAGTGCTAGTGCACTCGGAATGGCGTGTGGTCCTGCTCTTGCTTGTTTATTCCAAACTAATTTCAAGATTTACAAGTTGACATTCAATGAAGCCACATTACCTGGTTGGGCCATGGCTCTTGCATGGCTTGTATATTTGCTGTGGTTGTGGATTTCTTTTAGAGAGCCTTCTCGTGAAACTAAAGAAAATGTTGTGCCAGACGAATCTACTTCTGGTTTGTATACATTATTACGTAGTACTTTTCAGTATACTGTATCTCCCTGATTATACTATATAATGTGGAGTTTTGTTGCAGCAGGAAGGTATATAGATAGTTCTCCTGAAACTAAAAAAAATGCCTTGCCACAGGAATCTAATTCTGGTTTGTATACATAATCACTTAGTTCTTTTCAATCACTCTATTTCCCTGGTTACAATATATAATGATGAGTTTCTTTGGAACAGGGAGGTTTATAAATATTTCTGTGGACGATAATTCTACACAACCATTACTGATGAACTCCAACGCTAAGCAACAAGATGAAGATGGAGACGAAGACTGTGATGATGCTGAAGAAGATTCCAAAGAACTCCAGAGGCCAGTCAATTCAATTGTGTCAGCATATAGATTACTTACACCATCAGTAAAGGTATCGAGTTTCTTCTAATTATCACTTGAAGCATCAACTATCATGCACGTTTCTTTGTCTTAGCATAGATGGCTATTTAGTCCTTTCGATCTTGCTTTGTACAGTGAGATCATCCATTACTTGTCTGATTTGTTTCTATATTTAACATGATATCTTAATTGAATTTTCTGATTCCCTCCAGGTTCAACTACTTATATATTTTATGCTCAAATATGCTATGGAGATCGTACTTGCTGAGTCGAGTCTCATCACTGGATATTATTTTATTTGGTCAACTAGCAGCGTGGCAATGTTTCTTGCATGTCTTGGGCTAACAGTGCTTCCGGTCAATGTTCTTGTTGGGAGCTATATCAGCAACATATTTGAAGAAAGGTAGATCTTCTAGTATGAGAAGTCACTATATTGTATACAATTTACTCTCCAGCTGATGCATATCTTTCTGTTGATTGACCTGATTGCAGGCAGGTTCTATTGGCCTCTGAAGTTCTGGTGTGCATAGGTATACTACTGAGCTTCCACATATTGACCTCTTACTCTGTGCCTCAATATGTTGGCTCAGCCCTTCTAACTTTCGTGTCAGCTGAAGTCCTTGAAGGTGATTTCTTCTCTTTATTTCTGTTCTCTAACCATTTTGCAAGTTTAGTCTGGACTCTGGAAGAACCCAGATTTAGTTTTTGTACTTACCAAATGTTCTCAATATTTTCTTTGCTCAGTGCCTCAACTTATGCAGTCTTCATTAATGCATGCCATCAATTCAAGTTTCTAGATACATCCATCTTTAGTTCTCAATTCTTGCTTTACTTGCTGAAAATGAAAAACTAACGCTTGCTGCACTAATCTAGGTGTGAACTTATCACTCCTATCTCGCGTCATGTCATCAAGGCTTTCTCGTGGGACTTTCAATGGCGGATTGCTTTCAACTGAGGCAGGGACCCTGGCCCGGGTAGTTGCAGATGGAACAATAACCCTAGCTGGGTATTTAGGTGTGAGCAAGGTCTTGAATACCACCTTGGTTCCTTCTCTGTTCTTCTGTGTCTGTTCCATTGTTGCCACCTGCTTCACCTACAACTCCCTCTACTAATTTCCCTTGGATAACATATGATGTTGTATAGTAGAGCTAAACTCGTTCAGTATCAGTTAATGCCAACAACACTTTTTGCTGCTTGATTTCAGATCATTTCATATGAAAATGAGAACATCAGCATTTTGTATATCTTTCCAAGTGCTTCCAATGCCATTGAGCTTGATCACTACATGCCTAGACTTTTATGTTTCATTCGGAATTCTCTGATTTAAGAGTTCTGACAACTTACAAAAATGCTTAATCGGATAATCTGCATTATATGATCATCACAGCATTTGCATTGTATGATCATCCACATTCCACACATGGATGGTTGCCAGCAGCTGATGCATACCGATTCTTTAGTAGGTCTTACATGCATCAGTGGCTGATATATAGCCGCCCTTAAGGTGATGACTCTGCAAAATAAAGCCAAGATATCTTCAAGGATGTCGAGCAATTATGCAAACTCTGAAGTCCATTCGTTTTCTAGAATAGATTGTGGTGGCTTATAATAACAACCTGTGGCCATTGGATGTTCTCAGGATGGTGATATTTGGAGGATTCATTTCAGTGGTTCAGCATGACTTCATCACCGTCCCAAGTGTTAGCAGTCTGTTTTCCACGTGCCCCTGCGCTTTTACAAAGGAAAAAGAAAAGAAGAAGAAGAAGCTGCATAAATACAGTTCTGCAAAGTAAAACTAAAATAACAAAACCTCAAATCTGAGAAAATCTTTTGATTGGCAACCATTTCATTATATATAAACAGAATTTGAAGACAATATATGTGGTTTAGAGAAATATATGTTTTTCCCTTGAAAATTTAAAATCCCGAGAACAAGGCCCTGCTTCCAAAGGATGCTCATTGGGTTCCTAGAGCAATACTAAAGACTTCCTAGACCATCAAAGTAAAAAGAAAATTCGTTCCGAAGTCGATTATAACCCAATTGACGAAAGAAGTGAAACATAAAGGTGATGTGAGGCTAAAATTGTGAATGGCTCTTTGTAAATTTCGGCCAAAAATTCTTACTGATTTGAGAGAAGAAAGGAGAAGTAGAAAGAAAACTAGAATTGAAAATTGAAAAGGGAGAATTTTGGGCCAAATGTAACATATAGTCCAAAACGACATCGTTTTAATTAAATTATGTTAAAATGGTTTCGGTGTGGTTTAAAGTTGAACTAAATTCATTCGGTTAGATACATTTTCTTTTTCTTGTTCGGTTTTAGATCTCACTGGAGCTAAGGAATTACAATATTCCAAAATAGAATAAAAACGTATCAATCAAAAAGACCTTCTACCATATTTTCGAGTATGACATGCTTCATTCGGTTCGATACATTTTTTTTTTTTTTTTTCGGTTTTAGATTCACTAGAGCTAAGGAATAGAATTTTATAATATTTCAAAATTTTATTCTCAATCGAAAACACCTTCTACCATATTCTCGAGTATGACATGCTCTTATGAAATATATTTCGAATTTCAATTGGTAAACCATAATGCCATACTTTAAGATTTCGAAATATGGTAGAAGTTCTCGATCGAAACAAAATTTAATTTGTAGTTTGGTCCAAATCAAAAACTATTTAATTGCAAAGTAATTTCTTTAAAACAAGGATTTGGTGATTTTGGTCCCAACTCCCAAGTCCAAACGGACATGAACAACAACAGTACTTGACACCGCCAGCAAAACAAAACAACTCAGTTGTTACTTAGCACGGTCTAGTACAACTACTACTTCCCCTTCTAGAATTCCGATTCACCTTCTCTTTCTCTCTCTAGATTTCTGGGTTCCAATTATTTTAGAGAGAGAAAGAGAGAGAGAGCTCTGTGAATAAAAACTATGGCAGCCTCTGATTTACCAGAGGGGACTCTTCAGAACGTACTGGAGCAAGAGACCCTCAAGTGGGTCTTCGTTGGCGGCAAAGGTGGGGTTGGCAAAACGACGTGCAGCTCAATCCTATCGATCCTTCTCGCCAGTGTTAGATCCTCTGTTTTGATTATCTCCACCGACCCTGCTCACAATCTCAGCGATGCTTTTCAGCAAAAGTTCACCAAGACTCCTACTTTGGTTAATGGGTTCCCCAATCTATATGCCATGGTGCGTTTTTTGATTGCCAATTTGCTACCTTTGGTGTTGTTTATGTTTCAATTTGATTGGTTTCGGGTAATTTTGGGTTTTGGAGAAGAATTGAGGTTAATTTGAGGTGGAATTTGGTTTTTGATGAACTTGGGAAAAAACCCAGATGGTGGATGTGTTGGTTTGATTGATTATGCAGGTGTAGTTTTTAGAATTTGCTGATGTATGATCGCATTGAGAATTTCCGGTTTATTGGTTATGTTATTGGTTGAGAATTTGAGTTCCCTTCTCTAAATGTAGGGTGAATTGTTTCGTTATGTTACTTAGATGTATTCGTGTCTGTGTACCTATGTTAATGGGAGAGTGGTTTTTGCATTATATTTAGACTCATTATTTGGTTATGATCCTATATAGGAAGTGGATCCTACTGTTGAGCATGAAGACATTGGCGGAGAGAATGGAATGGATAGTTTGGTTTCGGAGCTAGCAAATGCTATTCCAGGGATTGATGAGGCCATGAGCTTTGCAGAGATGTTAAAGTGAGACTCGTATTCCCTTCTCTTTGTTTCTTGGCAACTAGCGCTTTTTTTTTTTGTCTATGGTATAGATTTTAGCGGCCGATGTTATATTTATCTGTTCTCATAATTCTCTGCAGATTGGTTCAAACAATGGATTATTCTGTTATTGTATTTGACACTGCACCGACTGGTCATACGCTTCGGCTGTTGCAGTTTCCATCAACATTGGAGAAAGGTCTCGCAAAAGTGATGTCTTTGAAAAATAAATTTGGCGGTTTAATGAGTCAGGTACTAATAGAGTGAAGGAATTAGAATAATGCATTCTATGGGAATGTGGTGCATTGCATACAATAAATCACATGATTGTTAACAACTTTTTTGACTAAAAGTTGTGCATCTATTCTTTAATGGTCAGCTATGTGATGCTGTCTTAAGGTATAAATGTAGTGACCTTGTCTTAGTTATGTTCTCTTCCGCAGTTTACTCTATGTTCCTTCGGATACGTGGATTAGATGATCTAAATTTAAATCTTTAGGTTTAAAAATTATTAATATTTCATGTTAATACTGTGGATGTAACCTGACTATTTGAGATAGTGTATTCAAACATTGAAAACTTTTTGCCCTTTCAAACACCTAGTAGAAAGTACTGAAACTCCGTCTTTTTGTGTTTGTTTTGAACATTTGATGCAAGCAAGTTAATGTTCAGAGTTCAGACAAAGAAGTCTAATCCATGTCCCACATTTTAATTCCACAAATTTAAATGCAACATATGTGAATCCTGAAATATTTGGTTCATTACATTATTGACCAACAAAGGAGAGAATTCTGTCCTATATGGTCATTTATATGTTAAATCCAACTAATGTGCTTCAGTCTGCAGTGTGCACCATGTGCACTTTGGACACCCTATCAGTATGGGATTCAATTGGAGACCATTTTTACCTCTTGCTTTTTTCACCTTTCATGAGATATATCCCCTAGGTAATGTATCTCATGTTAGATCAAGTACTCTTTACTTAAATTAGGTAGTTTTTTTTTTTTTTTTGTGAAAAGGAGGTAGTTTCTTTGTAAAGGATGATTTTTTCTTATATGTCTGCATGTGAAAAAGCTCCTATTAGTTTTAGAACTGAATCTGGGATGAATGACTTTAACGGTGTGTTTGCTTTAGAACAATCTGTTAAATAGTAAGATGCAGAGATTATGTGTTTTATTTGAGCAGTCTAGCGAGTTTCATTACCACTTCCTGTTCATTGTATTGTTAATTGCTGCTGGGCATTATTTTACTAGTATTTCAGTCAAATGGTGATCTTGCTATAGCCATTGCTATTGAGAGAACACTTTGTCATATCTTCCCTTGTTTGCCAACCTTTATGAGTTGAGACTTGAGACACATGTAGAATCTTTAATTCATTTCAGTTTTCATTACCAATCTTAAATACTTTTCTATATGGATGATACTAATTATTTCAAAATTGTTGGAGGCAGATGACGCGCCTCTTTGGTGTTGATGACGAATTTGGAGAGGATGCGATTTTAGGAAAGCTTGAGGGCATGAAAGAAGTAATAGAGCAAGTTAATAAGCAATTCAAAGACCCAGTAAGTCTGTCATTAATTTTCTCTCTGTTGACTGTATGGTGAGATATGCAGGTTGTTTTGGATTTGTAGTCCATTGGAGTAAACTCTAAAATGTAAATTGAAAAGGAATAATAAACTATTTTCCTTGTTTGAGTTTTGGGTCCCAAAAAGAAGAAAACACTGCCACTTATGTGATAGAAGCCAACCCCTTCAGTTTCTTTATGTATCAAATCTAGAGATGTGGATATACTTCTTCAAGTTGTCAGTTTTGAAAGCCCAAGGAGTTTTAGTTTTCTGTTTGCTTCTTGAAAGTCCTGTCTTCAGAATCATTATGAAAACCACATTAAATTCACAACTTTATAGGTATTTGTTGATGTACTCATATCTCACTATTCGCAGGACTTGACAACGTTCGTTTGTGTTTGCATTCCTGAATTCTTGTCTCTCTATGAAACAGAGAGACTGGTGCAGGAACTCACCAAATTTGAGATAGATACGCACAATATTATCATTAACCAAGTACTTTATGATGAAGAAGGTATGCCTACCATGTCCATTTATGCCCTTTTACATTTGCTTTTGTTAATGGTTTGAGCATAAGGTTAACTACCTAGTGATAATTCTACAGACTCGCAGTCCAAATTACTTAAAGCAAGAATGCGAATGCAACAAAAGTATCTTGACCAGTTCTACATGTTATATGATGATTTTAACATAACCAAGCTCCCATTGCTGCCTGAAGAGGTAAACCATAGAGTGCAAACTCTGTTGAACTTTTGATTCTTTGTCCTGGAAAAAAAGGGTTTTGGTTATTGGTTTACTTTTTGTGTGCTTTCCTGTACTTCCCATTTCAGCAATGTTAGTCTTCGGGTCATTTTAATATCGGCCATTTATATTTGCAACTGGGGTACTGTGAGACCATTACAGCTGGAATGAGGCGATGATATATTGAAGTTACCGACCTACCTTCTATTGTCTCTTGTTCTTGAGAGTCAATCCTTATACTGGTTCTTAATTTTCAGTAATTTTAATCTTTTCGTTTAGCTAGTTTTTCTTCACATATTCCTATGTTTTTACTTTTTTCCCTTGGCTGAATTTCTTGACTGCTTGATAAAAGTGAGGAATTCAGTCTTTTTTTTTTTTCTTTCCTGGTAGAATACTTGGTACTTAACTGGCTGAGAAAAGTCAGGAATGTAGTGTAACACCTGGTACACATTGCTTCAAGCTTTTCTGGAATTGGTTGATCAATTGACCAAAGAGACAATTATAGAATCTGCTGTCTTTAACTCTATATATTCCTTTCTATAATATTATGGGATTTATTGGATTATCCTCTGACAGATGTATAAAATGGAGAAAAAAGAAAAGAAAAGAAAAGTAAACAAACAAACAAACCTTAGCTTTACCTATAGTTCCTTTGAAATATTTATGGGACTTAGTTGAAACTACTATTAGAACCCCTCTGACGCTATCCAGCAGGACCTCTGAGGTCTTTTTAGTTTTAGTCTTTGTTTGATTTGATTTGCTATCATATGTTTGTTCAATGGAAGGATGTTTCAGAGGACACAATGCCAATGAGTTTAGCATGTGTTTTCATGACTTTTTGCCTTATTGCTTATCAACTCACTTGGAAGCTGAAATTTGTTTTCTATATGCAATGTTACCCATTAGATGCTTTTTGATTGTCATTTGTGTTATTGCTGGATCCTGCAGGTTACTGGAGTGGAAGCTCTGAAAGCGTTTTCATGCCATTTTCTGACACCGTATCAACCTTCCACCAGCACGGTGGAATCGTTAGAACAAAGGGTGTCCACGCTAAGGCAGCAGTTGAAAGACACCGAAGCAGAGCTAGAAAGACTAAGAAAGGGAAAGCAAAAGGCCTGATGATGCCTTGTTCCCCAGTGTCGCCTTATGTTCCATTTCCAGTCTTGTCTAGTTTAGCATATCGGATGGTGTCATCTCCCCTACGTGGGGTTACAAAGAGAATTATATCTTCCATTTTAGTGCTGATTAAGATTTTCTGTTTTTTTTTTTTGGACTTTGTCAAGGGGAACCCAAAGGCTTTCTAGGCCCAAGATAAATCCCTTCGGCGCATGTGAAATGCTCCAACTGTGCATTGCAGCACAGTGCTTGGCCGCTTTGACAGCTTCTGTTTGATTGTTTTACTTCATGATTTTTTTTTCTTTCTGTTCTTTAAGTTAGATCACAATAAATTAATAATCATCATGTATTACAGAGACCTGTATCTTTACTCAAATTAATGTGATTTATTTCATTCGGGAGAGGTCTACTTTGTTATTTTTTTTTTTTTTTTTTGAATAAGGGATTAGGCGATATTAGCTCTTCGGAGGCAAACGATGTAGGGAACAAGTCCCACCCTCAATCCTGAAGGAGAGGGGTTTGCCACACTCTGGGAATCCACCGCCCGTCCCCCTATTATTATTTTATTAATAACATAAAAAGAAAATACAACCTAAAGAAGGGTGGGACATAAATCTTATCCCAAAAGCTAGAAAGAAAGTCAAAAGGAAGTGAAAAGATTGAAGCAGAACCTCAAATTTACCCAACTTCCAACAGGTTATATTGAAATTTCCACAAAACTAGTAGACACGGATCATGTCATCATGGAATAACTAGGAGTACGAATTGGCATATTTCTGAATTCAATCTTGACTTTTTGAGTATAGACGAGAGACTAGAAAATGAAAAAAGCAACGTTGAATGGTTCGCTTACTATATGATTGGACTTATAAATCGGTATCAATTCTAATACACATCATTACTGACCGTTATGGTCAGAGGTTCTTTCCCTCCCATATAACCAATTAGTATAAAAAAATAAAAATTCATTTTTAGCAGTGGTCGGGAAACCTGGATAAACACGAGTACACATTTTCAACTAAGTTTGCAGGGTAACAATAAATTGGTTAATTCTGAAAACAAACAACTAGTGCAAGTTTAACTCTGATTACCAAGAGGTGACCAAAGTCAAGTCTACTATGTCTGGGAGTCGGGGTAGATTGGAACATATCATTCTTGTGATTCTACTAGTTTATTTATTATTTTATTTTTTTGTATCATTCTAATTCTGTTTATTTGATGCTACATTAGTAATTAGTCATGTGCAGGAATATGAGGCGGAAAATTTTGATTCTGGATTTCTTCAGCTTAATTTGTCTGAAAGTTGAAACACATTGTATTACCTAGAGCTGCTTGATTAAATGTCTAAATGAGATTTATGAGAAATTGAACACATAACTACTCACTGTGGAGAATGCAAGTGAAAGTGCATAACATAACCTATTATTTATCTTCTTCTTGGTCTCTGTCGACTTCCTTCAGAGACATTCTTTTCTTTGGTGATTCTTGCGAGCATACAAGTCCTATACCTATAAGGATTGGAAGTATTCACTTCCACACACAGATGTGTTCATCTTGCTTAGGGAATTCTCATAGTCTATGTTTTCTTCTTCTGCTTCAATTTCATTGTTGTATCGACTTTCCATGCAGTTCACTTGGTTTTCTGCTGCTGCAAGTGTCGTCTCTTCTACAATGGCTAGAAGAGCTGGGCCCTCTCTATGCATAAATCTTCCAGCTGGTATGGCCATCTTAACAAAGTTATGGAGGTTGAAACCATCCTTAAAACAATTTGTCAGTGGGTCTTCTTCTGGTAAAGATTTGCAACTCAAGGATCCCACAACTATATACATCTCCTATTCTCCTTGTTTCGATGGCTTAGCACCAACTGCGTATTCTGCAACTCAGAAAAAAAAAAAACAAAAAATCAAGCATGTCATTCTCTTTGTACCACATACTTTATCTAATTGTATAGTCATAAAAAGAAGGGCTAAAAGGGATAAACAATAAACCGTGTTAGTTTTATATAGGGTTGCCATATGATTTGGTAATTATCAAACCGATCGAATACCAACCGATATTTTACGTTTGATAAACCGACTTTTTAGTAATCGAAACCGATATATAAAACTGAAATCAAATATTACTAAAAAAGTTGGTTTGATTTTGGTAAATACCGAATATACCGATTATCTAAATATTACACACACTCTCTCTCTCTCTCTCTCTCTCTCTCTCTAGTTTTCAATACACATATATGTATATTAAAAAAGGTAAACATAATAAAATATTAACAATATTATTAGTAATAGATTATTTTAAGTAACTTGGTAAAATATCGTTAAATGGCTAGTTTTATTGAAAATGACTAAAACTTGATGTCATATGTACATAAAGAGAGCTATAGTCAGATGAGAAGATGAATACAAAGTTTCAACAACTTATCAAATTAAATAATCTAGTATTGTTCAACTTAGTTTATTTATTTATTAATTTTTGAATAGATAATTTCATTACTTATCCGTGGTCAGAAGGCATTACATCATAATTTGTCTCACACCAAAAGTTCTAGATGGCACAAGCTACCAAACAAATGACAAGTAACCCTCATTGCATGTAAACAAATACGCACAATTATTGAAACTAACCATATGAACACAAATCCACACTACCTAAATCCTTGCAAAACAACTCTAATCGCCTAGAGACCTCAATTGATGTACAACTAGAGAAGCTAAACTTAAATAGCAAAAGACCAGAATCCAAATGCTAGGTAATGAGAACAGAAAGCTTAAAGATTCCCTTTGCCCTTATCTTTAGGGCTAACCTCCTGAACAGCAGCATTAGTAGGGTAAGTGAGATGAAATGGAGCCACACCCACCTTCTTTTGTGAGCGAAGATTCTTGTTCTTGCTCCCAAGTGGTCTTCCCACCATCTAAGTGAGGTGACAGTGAGCTTTGAATGCCGTAGGATCAACTGGCTTGAGGGTCAGAAGTTTTCCAATCAAGAAGAATTGGGAGGACCTGCAAGCAGGACCACCACCAATCTTCCCTAGGTCAGGAGCGCTGCCTCCTTCAGCGAGTGCAAGGGAAGCAGCGAAGCTTGTGGTGACAGCATCAATGGAGGGCATTGGGTGGAGAGAAGTCGAGAAGAGAGTGATAGAAGGAAGCTAGGAGGTGGAGACTAGGGCGCCGTTGAGAAACTAGGTTGAGAGAAAAACTCTCCTAGGGTTTTTTTCTATATTCAACTTAGTTTATATTATAAAGAAATACTTGTTGTAAAGTTTGTAAACCGAAAACCGAAATGCCAAATTTCGTAGATATGATTAAATACCGAAAATTTTGGTTCGTAATTGGTAGTTTCATTTTGAAGCCGAAAACTTTAGTTTTGAAGTTGATAAGGCCTATAACCGATTCAAATTAACCGAGTGGCAATCTAGTTTTATATAAGTTCTCTGCATAATATGCCACTATTTCTCTATTCTCCAGTAAAGAATGTTTATCTTCAATATAGGACAATTGATAAGTTAATAGCAGTAGAAGATTATTACCTGGAATAGCATAGCCAATGGTTCCCTTCATTCCAACAGTGCTACTTTGATTTTGAGAAGAGTCTGTGATGGTTAAGATGAGTCTTGCTAAGAAATCACCTAACCAAACAATCTTGTCATTGTTAAGAAGAGTGTTGCTTCGCTTCAAGTCACGGTGAATGATTGGTTGTTCACAATGGTAATGAAGATAACATAATGTCAACAACAATATTCATTCCTCGATTCAATCTCTGTGTGCAACCACTTTTCTATACTTTCATTTGAATATATTTAAAAAGTAGAGCTTTGAATTCATTACCATTGTAATCCGTGCAGGAGCAACAAGTTAAGATCTTAATGAGATTCCTATGCCTGATATTTCTCAGTGCATTATTCAGCCATGAAACTTTTGGAATCTCTTTTCTGTTGAAGGTTGAGGATGTTGACTGTTTGCTTCCACTTGATGGGCTTGGCCCAAGTTGGTATGTCTTGTGGAAGACCATGTGAGATGCATGTGCTAGATTAATTGCACATATTGAGACACACACACATTGCACATATTATTGAGACACACACACATTGCACATATTGAGAGACACACACACACAGAGGCAGGATCAGAAGCGAACGTCCGCACATATACAAAAGTGCGGACATCCATCCTCAGGCCTCGATCAGGCGTCGATGGCGGCACTACTGTTGTCGGTGCCGAGCCAGGCCTCGATGTCAAGCCCCTTCTTGCCGCTGGACTAATCAATAAAGAGTTCGAAGTCGACCATTGATGGTGTGTTGAAAATGAAAAATTATAGTGCCCAGTTTTATTAGATTATTTTGAAACCCTCTTCAAACAAAAAAATAATAATAATAAGAGGTAAGAAGAGAACGCAATGCAGAGGCGTGTAGCCTTGGCACACTCAGCTAATTCGACGGTTTAGGCCATACAAATGAAATTCAAATTGAACCAGCAAGATTAGATCAGCTCAAAATACAAAGGAAAAGTGATCAGTTTGGATTCTAGTATGATCATTAATTACGGTGGAAGCATGTTTTGGATAAACTTCACCTCTTGCAAATTCAAAGGTGGGTCAAAGTTGCAGGTATGAAATGGTTTTTAAACAAAGTCACTCCAAACCTTATGATCAGTTTGTCATGTTCCATGCAAATCAACAACATGCATTACGTGGAGCATGCATGGATTAGACCATTCAAATTTTCAAATGGAATCCAACAGAGATCAGACTCTCTCACCAAGTTTTGATTATAAAAAAAAGAAGAAGAAGAAGAAGATAAAGTCCGGCTGCACAAGAAAGAAAGAAACCATATGGAATCCCATCTTGATTCGTTGGTTTTAATTTTGAATATGATGATAAGATCAATTCAAAATTTAAATCAATTGCAGTTCCACCTGCGTAACCTCTTAGCCTCATTCGTTGCCTATATAAAGAGGCTCTCTACAACAAGTGGGGGGGGGGGCAGCAGAGTTACGAGAGAGGAACTGTGAGCTAGAGAGCAGAAGCAACAAAAGAGAAAAAGAGAGAGAGAAAGAGCAGAAGGGAAAACGCAAGAGAAAGCAGAAAAGACGAAGAAGAGAAAATTAATCCGAAGCTAAGAAGAGACCACGAGAAGCTACAAATACAAAGCAGTGGGTATAATTTCTTCTATATGCTGTCAATTATCATTTTCACTCAAGTGTTCTCTTTGTTCTACATTATATGATTACAGAAAGCTAAATAGGTGATCCTGTAAGACTATGAGCACTCCAAACAAGAAGTTGATGGCCTATCCTCTCTCCAAAAGTCCCTCGTTGCTTCATCCTCACAAATCCCACCAACGGCTTCCGGGCAAGACACAAAGTCGACATCAAGCCCTCATTCACAGCTGTGGTGTCACTCCATGCTGCACTTGCTTTCGATGCCTATACTGCGGTGCGTCCTGCGTATAGGTGGCGGAAGCAAGCTTCAAGTTCAAGGGGGTTCACCATACTTGTTTTGGATGCCTGTATCGCGGTGCGTCCTGCATATGGGTGGCAAAAATGAGTATGTCAGGTGAATGCCTGGTGGCTGCCATTTCACGACAAGTACGGTCCTGCAAAGTTCCCGAGTTCACAACAGTGGGGAAGCTGCTCCAGAAGGATCCTCGTATAGTGTTTCAACGCCATGTTGTTGCTTCCACCTGCATCAACGGAGTCACCAAAGTCATGTTCGGGAAACCAAAGTGGCTCACAAGTTAGACTGCAGCAGCAAATGGAAGAAAGAGGGGAGTTGCCTCACAAGATGGCTGTAGAGGTGTTCGACGGATACAACACGATGGAATAACCCAGCTTGTATGAAGGATTGAACATGTCCATTCAATCCCACAAAGTACAACAATTCGACGAGCAAATCTTCATGATCAGTCGACTACGTTTAAGCTTCAACAAAGTCAACGGAAGCATGATTGGCTCCTCCCTAGTTTGATTCGGATTACAGTCTAGAAGAAAATAAAACAAGAGGAAGCCAAGAAGAAGACAAAGAAGCATATGATCGACAAAGCCACCGTCCTAATTAAGTCCATTCACCCACAGCTTTCACAAATGCATGGCAATGATCATAAAGCACCTTGACTAGCAACGTGACACACCTCCACCAAAACCAAGGGTTGGATTAAGCGTTGAGATCTCATATTAATTAAAGAAGGTGATGACAATTGTTCTTTTGAAGTGGGGAGTGGGGAAATGGAGAGAAATTAATATGAATATGATGATGGGTTCACAACAGTTTCGGAAGACTGCACACCATACTTTGGGCAGCGAACAAATTTCAAGCTATTAGGAGTACGAAGTTTGTGCAGAGCTATCGTCTTTTCAGCTCTCCTTCCATGTTGAGTGCACAGTACAAAGACATGATTTCCTGCTCCAAATCAAAGTCAGAACCTGCTGTCGAAACCGTCAAAGAAACTTAAGACATGCTAATCAAGCTTTGGGCCCGGGTGTTAAAAGTACGAAGCCCAACCTAAAAGTTGACATCTCTCTCCACAAAAGCTTGTCTTCAAATTGTGGGCCTCATCTGAAGAAGTCAATTGGGCAAGCCCAAGTGTGAGGCTCGGCATGTTCGGGTGCCCAATTCAAATCAGTGGACACTCTACTAAAATTAAGTGTTCACCAAAACATGTTTTCTCAACAAGTGCAAAATACATACCCGTTGAGTAAAAATTGGTACAAAACCAAAAATCCCAAATATAAAGAACTACAGTGGTTTGATCCCTTCACGGGGTATGTAGGCAGTCTAGCGACCCACTAGATGCAACCACAACTCCAAACAGAATCCCTGACTCCACCAGTCAAATTCGGCCAGTCCCAAATGAATCACTGACTCCAGTCAAATTCTCCCAATAGCACAAAAAATCAAATCCATTCCAAATCACACAAATAAAGTCCGAACCAAATTCAAGGGCTTTAAATCCTCTCCCAAACACAAATCCAAAATAAATGGGTCACCTACCCATCTAAACCTCAAATGCCGGAACTACATGTGGTTTGATCCCACAAAGGGTATGTAGGCAATCTAGAACCAAATTTATCTAGATGCAACCGCGTCCTAAACACAAAATCGAATCTCTGGTCCACTTAAACCAAATTCGTCCCAAACACTACTCTCATTCCAAAATCAAAGCCCTCCAATGAGTCATTCACTCGTTGGAACTCTTGAACTACGAGTGGCTTGATCCCTCTCTAAGGGTACGTAGGCAACCCATTCAAATTTCCGGGTGCAACCGCAAAAACAAACAAACACACATCCCATCAATTGGTTTCTTCATAAATGGAATCAAAGGGTGTTTCCCTATAACAAGGGATTGTAATTAAGAGACACATTCTGTCTTGAATGGGTCGAACCCAAAATAATAAAAAAACTCTATTCACTAAATGAATACGAGTGAAATTATGTTGGGTGACATTTACGCTCTCTATGTGCAATTTTCTCTCAACATGGTGCTTGAAGTTTTAGGTAAGCTCGCCGCACATACCTCCTACTCCGATCACCTGAGCCTTCGGCTTGATGGTGACGTCGTTCGGGGTGTCCAGAGTCTTCGTCTAGCAACAGCAGCGTTGTCATCGTCGCTTGATCGAGGCCTGAGGATGGGCATTTGCACTTTTGCATCTGTTCGGATGTCCTATTCTGAATGGCTCCATGTGTGCGTGTGTGTGTGTGTGTGTGTGTGTGTGTGTGTGTGTACATGGCCCTTCTAGTGATGGATCCCTTTTTTGGTCTTTTTTAGGGATAGGGCATTAGACCAACTTTTCAATCATATTTTGGCATCTCAACCGTTCAGTTTTTAGGTCCTAATGTGTAGATCACTTCTGCAAATTTTCAGCCAAATTGATTATCGTTAAGGAATTCAAATTGGCAATTTAAGATTATAAGTATGAACGGTTCAAGTTTGGCAGATTTGGTTCGTCCATTGATTTAATCTAGTTTGATATCTCAACGATCACCGATTTGGCTAAAAATTTGCAGAAGTGATCTACACATTAGGACCTAAAAACTGAATGGTTGAGATGCCGAAATGTGATCGAAAAGTTAGTCTAATGCCCTATCCCTAGAAAAGACTAAAAAAAGGGATCACTTAGTGGAAGGGCCCTCTATATATATATATATATATATATATATATATATATATATATATATATATATATATATACAGCCTTTCTTGGGTGTGGACGTCCGCACTTTTTGCTTCGGTGCGGATTTCCAGTTTTTCTCCACTTTTCGATCATATTTTCACATCTTAGCCGTTCAGTTTTTAGGTCATAATGTATAGATCATCTCTGCAAAATTTCAGCCAATTTGGTGATCGTTAAGTGATCCAAAACTGCAATTTACCATTATAAATACGAACGGTTCCGGTTAGACAGATTCGGTCCGTTCGTGTAAATTGCAGTTTTGGATACCTTAACGATCACCAAATTGGCTGAAATTTTGTAGAGATGATCTATACATTAGGAATTAAAAATTGAACAGTTAAGATGTGAAAATATAATCGGAAAGTGGAAAAAAATGGCAAATCCGTACCTTTTTACTTCGGTGCGGATATCCGCACATGAGCAAAGTTCTATATATATATATATATATATATATATATATATATATATATTGACAGGACTTGCCCCAAATTTCACCCTGAAACCCAAGGTGGCCTTGCGGGGCCTACTTTAGGAATAACTCTACCAAGAAAATTCAGCATCGTCACCCCTAAAAATGGACTTCCCAAAACATGAAGAAAACACATTTACACTTCTAAACAATCCATCATTAATCTCCTGAAGTCACCATGCTCCCCAAATCACAACATCTCCCATTTCACAAAACAATTCTCAACTTAAGAATATTAATTCCACGGGTTATCAGAGCAATCTCATGCACAAGGTATACAAGAAGATGTAATAGAAAGGTAAAGGATCGATAAATCCTACAATGCGGAAGCAGTGACAGCTATGCCTTAACTTTATGTACACACGACCTCAACTAATGTAGCCTGCAAACTGGGCATTTGAAACCGAAGGGCCAGGGATAAAGCATTTAAAAAACCAACCGTTAGAGTGAGTGGATGAAAAATAAGTAATTTCGAAGGAAAACAAATATAAGATTTAATGATTTCCCAATTTTATTATCTTAGAAGCTGAGCACGCAGTAAGGTCTCGTGAAATACTCTTAGTTCTCCTCTTTACTGAAATCTCAACTTGTATTGTAAAAAATCTCAAAAACCGTCTCAAAACATGCTATAAATCTCTTCTTAAAATACTCGTGTCTAAAAATAGGCAATGACTAGAGAGAATTGTCGACTAGTCATCTCATGTCACCTGGAGGGTGCTGCGGACCAAGGACGCATCGAAGAGTATTGCCAACCGGAAAAGGAGGTGATGGTTAGAGGGTTCTGCCGACTAACCATAGATAGTTAGAGGGTATTGTCGACTAACTATCTCATGCCATCTGGAGGGTTCTGCTGACCAGATGACGCATCAGGAGTACTGCCGACCGGAATATTCTTGAGGGTATTTCCGACCAGACTATTCTTTGGAGGGTACTGCTGACCAGGTAATGCATGCATGCTCTATCATATTTACCTCCTCAAATAGACTAAAATCATGAAATATTTAACTCAAGAAATCTCGATATCTCAAATATTCGAAATCAAAAATTCTCCTAATATTTTCTTAATCAACCACTTCTCAAAACTCAATAACTCATAATTTAATTAGCTCGAAAATTACTAAAAGCTCTCGGAAAGGAAATTCAATATTAATCTCATAAATCATAATTAAATCTCAATAAATCAAAGCTCATAAATAATTAAATGCTAGAAGTACTGCATGCATAATTCATTTTAACATCAAAGGTCTACTCACAGTACTATTTAGGCGATCACGCATACGGATTTCTTCGTCGAGCAGTAGCTCACATCGCCCTCAAAATCAAAAGGGGGAAAAATAGAAACCCTAGAATTTCAAGGCTTCGATTCGTATTCCACACTTCAAATTAGATCAAGAGGCTTGGATGGATTGATGTGTATTGCAAGAGCTCCAAGATCCACTAAGTATTGTCGTCGGAGGTGGCCTGAAACTCAAGTTCCAATCAAAACCCGAGAACGAATGCAATGACACTTTTTCTCTTCCTTGCTGCGCCTTCCACGGTCCAACCCGAGCCACCAAACCATCCTAAGATTGAAGAGGATGGTGATTGCTTTCCAAAGGTACCAGCAACACTCGAATCCGTCGCCGGATGGAGAAGAAATCGCCTGCGCAAGTGGACGGGGTTGGGGAGAGAGAAAAGAGAGACCAAATGCAGCATTTCTTGTGGACAATAGCATGACATGTGACCATCGTGTCAATGCATCAACCAACACCATAAAATATCTAAATGGTCCGCAAGTTAGTTGAATAGGTCCACAAATATCACCTTAGATTCTTTGTAAGAATGGAATATTTTCTTTAGTGTCCTTTGCATAGGTGGTCTTGATCCTAATTTTGCTAAAGAGCAGGCTTTGCAAAAATAAAGATGGGCTTTAGAAGCAACCAGGGAAGTATCCGGTTGAGCCATGAAGTCACAATTAACTTTAGAAGTAGAAAAAGGAACCAAGGAGGTATTGGTGGCGTCAATACCACTTTTGGGCCGCAGGGGGTAGGTAGCGTCAGCCCTACCTTAGATCAAATTTTGGTTCTGACTTCTTTTCGTTTTGAAAAATGGATGTCCGTGTGAAGTCTTTAATATACGGATCATCATATCACGACCTGGGTGTCCCAAACGGTCATGCCAAAGCCTATATGTGTCAGAATCTCATAAGTCATCTCTCATGACATGGTTGGATTCAATAATTCAAATAGTGGTTGCATACAACCCACTAGATCGACACATAAGTTTCTCTAATACTCGTTTATGTCCATAGTCATTAGAGGTGATGCAAAGGAACTCTTGTCCATTCTCACAATGTGTTTCCACATGAAAACCATTGGCTCTTATATCTTTAAAACTCAATAGTGTTGTAGAGAATTGGATAATTGTATTGTATTCATCTCACCATGAGGTTTATATAGGGTTACATCATGTATACAAAAGGCAATACATAATAGCTATACTAATCAATCACACATTACAAGTATGTCAATCGCATACATTAAGCAATACCTATTGCATGAATGGTCATTATCTTTTACAACACTCCCCCTTGGATATTCCATGTCAATAGTGTTGCCTCTGCTATGCGCTTCTAAGTTGCCTCGTCAAAAAGCTTGCCAAGTAATAAAAACCCTGTGGGAAAAAACAACCTTGGTCGAAGGAGAAAAATATCACAACGCGCGTGAATGTGGAGTAGTCGACATCCTTCCACACTCCCCTTTGTGCCGCTCAAACTCGGTGATATCGTTTTAATCGTTGCCTCACTAAAAACCTTGCCAAGTAACAAAAGAGCACAACACGTCCTTCACTCTTCGAGATCGAACATGTAGACATCATACCTCCCCCTGATGTCAAGGTCTCCCCCTGATTTCTACAATTATGGGAGTTCGGATAACTTTCTTAATTCGATGCTCTTCACATCTTTCTCAAAGGTGGATTTAGGTAACGACTTGGTAAACCAGTCCGCTACATTATCCTTTGAACGAATTTGATTCACTTTAATATTTAGAAGTGTTTGTTGTTGCTGATTGTAAAAGAACTTAGGCGATATATGCTTGGTGTTGTCGCCCTTGATGAAACCTGTTGACACCCAAAATTCCACAAGTCAATTTTATGAGCTACACATGAAGAGACGAGTCGTTAAATCTGCAATCTCGTTGGTCCTTCAAACAAGCCTATTGCAGTCCAAAAGAAATGCTATAGTTAACTATAAATAAACACAAGCCCAAATGCTCAAGCAATTAACATGCATCTTCAAGAATTCGTCACCCCAAATGACCATGCAACATGTAGACCCATGCTACGTTTATACATTTGGGGCTTATTCAAAGGGATGTGGTGTGGAAGGTAACGGAACCTATGAGGCCTATCATTAAGATAAAGTTTGTCAATAATTTTGGACTTGGGAACCAAAATTCATGTGTGACGAACCAAAATCTCAATATGGGCTAGTGAGAGGGATGCAAAGCAAGCCCAACAAAACCTAAAGCCCACTATAGCCATTTTCTCACCCAAAGTCCTTAAATTAGCCTCTAGCCCAAAGCCCATTGGAGTCATCTTCTTCCTTGAACCAGAAATGTCGTTCTATCAAAACTGCTGCTGGGATTAGTGTTTCACCATTTATGGTAAGAGCCCAGAATCTATGGAAAAGCCTCCCAATTCATATCCTCAATAACCCTGCTTCAATTTCCAAGAATCCTTAGACTCTGTGATCAGGATTCACAACAGCAGAAATTAGGGGATTAGAATCCCCCAAAGATCACAGCAGCGTAGAATCTGGGATTACCACAGTCCTATACCTATACCATCGTCCTTCACTCTCATATCCTGAACAAGCTTTCACCCATTTAGTTCCATGGAGAAAACAAAATTCGAAAGCTTGGGAATCATCTTCCCAAAATTGAGAATACTCTCTCAGAACCCTTGGTCCTTATCACCGATCTTCTTCCCCAACCTTCGCTATAAAAGGCGGGTTCACTGCCGTTGGAAGGACAAGCCAGAACGACCTAGAAACTTCAAGCAAGAGATCAAGCTTCATCTCTAAAAAACCTTGCCATCAATACCCAAATAGCCTTATCCCATAACCCAAAACCATGCCACTGCTGGAATTTCCTCCTCACTAAACTCACAGGCATCTAGCTCCCACACCATATCCATTTATAAGCTCCATTTTCTGAAATCAATTCTAATCGCTGCTGTTACCATCCAGCTAGTCACAACAAAATAGTTCCTAGGTCACGCCTTCGATTGATTTTGAGCCTGGTCTTCGCTCTATCAAGAGGGCTATTGCTGCTGGAAATCCAAAACACAAACTTACCCTCATAAAACCTAACTTCATTTGCTCAATACAAGCTGCATTATTTTCATAAAGGCATGTAGGTTCATCTGTGGTAGACTTCAAACCACAAGTTCCTCGAATGTGTCTAACTACAAACCTTAGCCATATGCATTCTGGCACGGCTTCATGTAGAGCGACAATCTCTGCATGATTTGAGGAAATAGCAACAAGGGTCTGCTTTGTAGACCTCCAAGATATCGCAGTGCTTCCCATGGTAAAGACATAACCTGTTTGGGAGCGACCTTTGTGAGGGTTAGAGAGATACCCTGTATCAGCAAAACCTATCAAGACATCGTTGTCATTTTGATGGAAGGGAGGAGGAGCACGAAAGGTGGTGTTTTTCCTTGTGAAGTCCGATCCCACACTTCGGTTATTTCTTTTCTCTCTGTAGGGATAGAACAAGCCCATATCAATCGTACCTCTCAAGTATCGAAAGATTGTCTTTATGCCAATCCAATGGCGGCTTGTTGGCGCAGAACTGTGTCGAGCTAACAAGTTCACTGCGAATGAGATGTTCGGTCTTGTGCATTGAGCTAAGTACAATAATGCGCCTATTGCACTTAGATAAGGCACTTCAGCCTCTAATAAGTCTTCGTCCTCATCCCTTAGACGAAACGGATCTTTTTCAGGCTCAAGACGGCGACCGAGCATGGGAGTACTCACAGGCTTTGCTTTATCTTCATTAAAGCGCCTTAATAATTTTTGAGTATATGCTGATTGATGGATCATAATCCCATCACTATGGTGCTCGAGTTCTAGTCCGAGGCAAAACCGTGTTTTCCCAAGATCTTTCATCTCAAATTCGGATTTCAAGTACTTAGCAGTTTCCTTTAACTCATCTAGAGTTCCAATTAGGTTCATATCATCGACATAAACTGCTACAATTGCAAATCTGGAACTTGTCCTCTTTATAAACACGCATGGGCATATTTCATTATTGACATATCCTTTCCCAATCAAGTAGTCACTTAGACGGTTATACCACAACCGTCCGGATTGTTTCAATCCATATAGTGAGAGTCTCAATCTTATTGAAAACGCGCTCCGTGGTTTAGAGCCACTTGACTTGGGTAATTAAAGTCCATCTGGAACCTTCATATATATATATATATATATATATATATATATATCTCTCTCTCTCTCTAAATCTAGATCCCCATAGAGATATGCTGTAACCACATCCATAAGCTGCATGTCAAGTTTTTCGGAAACTACCAAACTGACAAGGTAGCGGAACGTTGTAACGTCCATTACGGGAGAATATGTCTCCTCGTAGTCGATTCTAGGGCGTTGTGAGAAACCTTGCACCACAAGGCGGGTTTTGCATCTAACAACCTCATTTTTCTCATTACGCTTTCTAACAAAGACCCATTTATGGCCAACAGGCTTTATACTTGGGGGTGTCAGCGTTATAGGCCCAAATACCTGTCTCTTTGTTAGTGAATCCAATTCAACCTGGATCGCATATTTCCATTTAGGCTAGTCTGCTCTTCGTTGACATTCCTCAACGGAGCGAGGTTCGATATCATCGTGTTCTATAATTCCTTAAGCAATAGAATATGCAAACACATCGTCAAGGATAATAGAATCTCGATTCAACGTCTCATGTACACTAGTGTAATTCATGGAGATCTCCCTATTCCCTAGAATTGGTTCTAACATTGGAGTGTCAACCAATGATGTCTCTTGGACATAACCATAATCCGGAATATCTTCATGAGACGGGTTATTTATGTCGATGATTAATGGATCTTTCTGTGCCAAACTAGCTTTCTTTCTCGGGCGAGAATCCATCGAACCTTTGGGCCTCCCACGTTTCCTTGCTGGGAGCCCGGCCTGAGCCACATTGCCATCACTATTAGTGGTGGAGGCGCCATGCCCAATACCCCTAGGGGTGGCGCCATGTCTATGATTTTTAGGGACATCAATCCTTGCAGGTACGTTTGCAGCAGGTATATGTAATCTTGTCACTTTAGTGATATCAGAAAACGCATCAGGCATAGAGTCTGCTATGTTCTAAAGATCGAGAATTCTCCGCACTTCAATTTCGGACTGTGCGGTTCGGGGATCAAGATGTGACAAAGTGGGTACATACCACGACAATTCCTGTCGTTCCTGTTGAACATTATTGTTCCTATCTCCCCTTAACGACAGAAAGACTGTCTCATCAAAGTGACAATCCACAAATCTAGCGGTATATAGATCGCCTGTCAAGGGTTCTAAGTAGCGGATAATGGTTGGAGAGTCATATCCAACATAAATGCCTAATCGTCTTTGAGGACCCATTTTGGTGCGCTGTGGCGGCGCAATTGGCACATAAACTGTACACTCAAATATGCGTAAATGTGAGACATCAGGCTCATATCCAGTAACTATCTGGGAAGCAGAAAAGGGTTGAGTGGCAATAGGCCTCAGACGAATGAGCACAGCTGCATGCAATATTGCATAGCCCCAAGCAGAAACAGGGAGATTGGTGCTAGGAGTTTAGCAAATGCATCATTTCTTGTGGACAATAGCATGACATGTGACCATCATGTCGATGCATCAACCAACACCATAAAATATCTAAATGGTCCGCAAGTTGGTTGAATAGGTCCACAAATATCACCTTGGATTCTTTGTAAGAATGGAATATTTTCTTTAGTGTCCTTTGCATAGGATGGTCTTGATCATAATTTTGGAATGGAATATTTTCTTTAGTGTCCTTTGCATAGGATGGTCTCGATCCTAATTTTGCTAAAGGACAGGCTTTGCAAAATGAAAGATGGGCTTTAGAAGCAACCAGGGAAGTATCTGGTTGAGCCACGAAGTCACAATTGACTTTAGAAGTAGAAAAAGGAACCAAGGAGGTATTGGTGGCATCCATACCACTTTTGGGCCGCAGAGGGTAGGCGGCGCCAGCCCTACCTTGGATCAAATTTTGGTTCTGACTTCTTTTCGTTTTGAAAAATGGATGTCCGTGTAAGTCTTTAATATACGGATCATCATATCACGACCTGGGTGTCCCAAACGGTCATGCCAAAGCCTATATGTGTCAGAATCCCATAAGTCATCTCTCATGACATGGTTGGATTCAATAATTCGAATAGTGGTTGCATACAACCCACTAGATCGACACATAAGTTTCTCTAATACTCGTTTATGTCCGTAGTCATTAGAGGTGATGCAAAGGAACTCTTGTCCATTCTCACAATGTGTTTCCACATGAAAACCATTGGCTCTTATATCTTTAAAACTCAATAGGGTCCTTCCAGCCCTAGGAGCATATAGAGCTTCAGTGACATTAATACTTGTGCCATTTGGCAACATAAATTAAGCTGGTCCTCGACCATGAATCAATTGTGATGGTCCATCCATCGTAGTCACAGAAGATCGACTAGGCGTCATCCATAGAAATAGTTGCCTATGTCGCAATATAGTATGTGTGGTGCCACTATCAACAAGGCATTCCAACTCTCCAGGAAACATAATGAAAAATAATAAAGTTCAGATTTAAAACATGTCCATGACATCGAATAATAATACGATACTTTATTAATAAAGATAGCCAATGATTACATCAAAGGTCCCAAAAAGTCTAATCCAAAATAAAATCAAACTAAGACACATTGTAGTCACTCTATCCGTTTGGTAACTCCAATCAAATATGACTAGGAAAGTAGAGAGAGATGTTGGTGGAGCAAGGCTCTCTTAAGTACCATTAATGTCAATGACTTTCCTAGACATCATGTTTCATTGGGTGCACCACATAAGAAAGAGTTTAATACAATTGTCATTTATTGACTAAGGCATATTGCCATTACAAAAATTCTTGGAAAATAAAAGGACTAATCTAATCAAAGTCTGCGGCATCCTTGTGCACTTCATCGTCAGCTTTGAAGTTCTCTATGGTGAGATGGATGTCTCCACCATTTTCTTCTTCATCTGCAAGGTACACTTCTTGCTCCCTCAGGTCCCTGTATGCCCTGTATCTTGAAGCTAGTTGCTCGCTTGCCTTACATTGTTTGAACCAATGCTCACTTGATCCACATCAATGACACATGTCATTGTGGTTGCCTCCCTTTAACTGAGGTACACGTTGTGGGCGTTCCCTAAGAGGGTTGGTGCCACCACCACGACCCATTGCGCCTCCACCACAAGCCATGGCTCCACCACCACGACCAGGAATACCACGACCACCTCTCCCACGTGTGGCATTGCCACCACGTGCATCCGCACCAAATCTGCAGTTTCATTCCTTGTTAGGGCGGTTATATGGACCCATACGTCCCTCATATCCCTTATTCTTAGGGTTCCGCTCCTTGCGCCCTCTTTTGGGTGCATTATAATTCACCTCATGAACGTTTTTAGTTCCAATGGGCCTTGAATTATAATTCCTCACAAGTATGTTATCATGTTTCTTAGCTACAGATATGAGATTGATAAGCTGATGAAACCTCCTGATCCGTCCAGCATTAACTTCAGTGCGGTATTGCTTTGATACCACAATGGCTGAAACGGGGAAGGTGGAGAGAGTTTTCTCAATTAGCTCTTGCTCTGTGACAGGTTGTCCACAAAACCTCAACATGGACTGTAGGCGAAGAGCTTCTGAATTATATTCAGCAACAAACTTGAAATCAGCAAAGCGCAGATTGTTCCATTGAACCTTCAAGTCAGGGAGAATGGAATCTTGGACATTGCCAAAACGCTCTTCTAGCGCTACCCATAACTCTCTTACATCCTTGATCGACATATACTCCAATCTGAGTGCCTTGTCCATATAGCGTCGCATCAAGATAACTGCTTGAGCATGCTTTGTAGGTGTTCGCATGAACACACGATTCGGGTTAGGTGCCTGGATTATGGGTAATATTCCCTTTGAAGTGAGGTGGTTCTCAACATCGGTTACCCAACTATGGTAATCCGAGCCTCTTGAGTCAAGCATGGGAAAGTCGAGTCTAGGTTCATTCGACATCCTGAAAATAAGAAGAGAAGATATATTAGTTTCGGAGCTAAACTTCCACGAAAACTAAAATAATAAGATTTCTGAGCTATGCTACTAAGAAAACAATTTCCAAGAATCTCTTTTGGATTAGACCAAACAATAATGTTTTAATATGGTCACAATTTGATGCTTACGGACGCTCTTAATTAGTCCGAGTATTATGAACACTCTTAGTTCATATGAACACTCTTAGTTCGTTAAACGTGAATCCCCACAATTCCGCTTTATTAAATAATCGAACCCATGTTCGTATATTGAAAATCCTGCAGAAAATAAAGGAATTTAAAAGACAAGAAAGCAAGAACTTTAATCTTTAAAACTTACTTGTTGAAATTCGGAGCAGATTCGCTTCTGAACATCTCCCACTTCGAATGGTGTACAGATCTCAAAAAGACTCCAATAGGGCTGAAATTTCGAGGTCAGATAGAAGAGGCAAAGACGAACAACTTTGATAAGGAAGGATTTTGATCTGAGGTCCTGATCAAGACGTTTCGGGGCGTGCAAACAGGCTGATCTGCACAGGAACGAGTGTGCTGCAGGGGCAGCAGGCATGCGACGATGCTGCAGGGGCAGTAGGAGGCACACGGGTGCTTAAGGGCTGCAGGAGCAGCACATGGTATGGCTAGCAAGGGCTAGGAGCTTGCGGCAGTTTTTAATGAAAAAAATTTCGGGTGTTAGAGTTTTTTTCTTGTTAGGGCTTGGGTTAGAGTATCATGCTGATACCGTGTTGTAGAGAATTGGATAATTGTATTGTATTCATCTCACCATGAGGTTTATATAGGGTTACATCATGTATACAAAAGGCAATACATAATAGCTATACTAATCAATCGCACATTATAAGTATGTCAATCGCATACATTACGAGTCTGTTAATTGCATACATTACGAGTCTGTCAATCACATATATTACGAGTCTGTCAATCGCATACATTAAGCAATACATATTGCATGAATAGTCATTATCATTTACAACAATAATGACTCTTTATTCAATTATGCAGAAAATGTGGGTACGTGTGACTTAATTATATGCAGGTAAGGTGTTTGAAGAAATATTTCTTACAAAGAGGTGCCAAGTTGAATTGGAAGTGATGATTTTATCTCTAATGCCAATTTTAAGAAAGGTGCTACTCCTGGACTAGTTGATTTCCATTTACACAAACATAACAAAACTATAGCTATGAATTGGATTGGTTTGCCTCTTCTGATAATTACCACAAACCTGATTGGATTACATCACTTTTTACACATAATTAAAATACAACATTGCTAGTCTCCATCAGATCTCGGGGAAATTAAAATCTAAATAACAGACAACTCATAATCTAGAAATCGAAATCAAGCAATAACTTATAACACTACAAAAAAAATTGCAATAGCCACGGCGCCTTGCCGTAGCGAAAAGCTATTTTGCCGTAGCAAAAAAGCATTTGCGACGGCTCTGCGACGGCAAAGCTTCCGTCGCCGTTGGTGGCGTCGCCAATATCTTTTGCCACGGCATTTTGCCGTAGCAGACCACTTTTGCGACGGCAAAGAGTTTTGCGACACTTACTCTGCGACGGTTTTATGCTACCCCTAATGCCGTCGCCATTACAAAATATACTACGGCAAATTGCCGTCGCAGCATAATTAATATTAAGATAATTATATTACTTCCCGCCAAAATTTGTTTCCTACTAAATTTTTTCCCGCCAAATTGTTTCCCGCCAATTTTTTTTTGCTGCCAAACTAATTTGCTTCCCGCCAATTTTTCAATAGGAAATTTTACTACGGTCTCGTTGCCGTAGCTTCGGTGTGGTGTTATATAGAAAAATATTCTTGGCTACCGCAATTCACTGATGTTAGTAGCTAACCAATATTTTTTTTTAACAAAACCTGTATTTTTGCAATATCCAAAAATGGGATAAAAATATCATGAATACACAACACATATATTGTTCATTAGCTCATCTATTTCATTGCAATGTAATTAAATTGTTGCAGTGTCAGTATAGGTAATTAGAAGAAGTACAAATTAAGTTATATATGCCCAAAATCAAGTTCCTAATGAAGACAACTAAGAGTAACACTTAACAAAAATATGCAATAACATATTGAAACTCAGCCCATTGCTCTATCACTGCTTGAATCTGGATTCCTTTCTTCTCCTACAGACTCTCTCCGAATTTCATGCATGGTCACTAGTTGCATCTGGAACCTAAGACATCAAAAAAAAAATTAAATATATCATGTATGGCTTTGCATATCACCCTTTTTCAATGTCACACCGTAACCCAATTTCAATAATGAACATCGCAGGTTACACCATTCTTTATAATCATATTACAAAGAGAATGGCAGTATGAGAGGAAATTTCAAACCAAGTGTCATCAAAGCTAGTGTTTCTTTTACAAGTTGATACTAGTATGTATATTCATCATTGATAAATTAATAAAGGTATATATATGTGAACAACAACAACGGGCAAACAGATGCTAACAAATATTGGCAATAATGTATCACTTGAAACAATTGTAGGACTGAGGACACAGACATCCAACACATGAAAAAGATAAGGGTTACCTGCAATTCCCCAAAAAACAAAATTCATGCAAGCTAGCTGAGTTCCTGTAGAAAAGAAAAAGAAACAAGCAAACTTTCCATCATTGCCAATTTTTTTATAACATCATTCAAGCATTAGGCATATAACTAATCTAATTAAAATTGAAATAACAAATAGAGGAAGATCCATAATGCTTTAATGAATGCACTAGTACACACTAAGAAGAACAAGTGAATAAGAATATTTACCTGTTCCCCCACCTAGCACGCAGCTCTAGAATTGCAATGATTGACTTATGGCATGGCAACAGAGATAATGAGAGATCCTGCAAGTATGAAGGGGCGTCTTCTTCCCATTTTCAAAGAGCAGTTGTCACTCCAAATACCACCGCAGGGTTGAACCTTAAAAAAACAATAAATTAAACAAATTAAGATAGAAGAGGTACAAGTACAATTGATAAATATCAATATCAGCATCAAAATAAACCCAAGTCCAGATAAAAAGAACACAACATATTAGTATGCAATGAGGACATTAACAACTGTATGAATGACAATCACAGCATATAGATGAATAACTAGTTCCCCAAAGTCATCACGTTATGCAGTAAATCCACTGATACGAGCACAAAAGAGGTGGTGAATTACAGCAAAGGCTACATATTCTCTCCTTATTCGTTTTATACATCCACAAAAGAGTCAGAATCGGAATGAAGTGAAGTTGCAACCTGAATTAAGTTGAACTTTTCTTGCAGTCTATATTAGTGTAGATTATGCAAGAAGTCATTATAAATCAGACTAGGTATAACCAAAATAAAAGCAAGATCCTATCTAATTTTTCTGAAGCAGATTGCAGTTTCTATAATTTCAAGTAAAATTGAATTCAGAAAAATGAGAGTTCATGAAGTCAAATTCTCAAACTCATATCGTTTGCTCACCAATTACTCAATTGAAAACCCTAAAATCACTTCAAATTCAAACTGACCCACAAATTGAGCACAAAACTTTCTAATTCAAGCCTTCAATTTACAAAACAATGTTTATATGAGAGATAGAACTTTCTAACCTTTTCAGTTAAAATAATGTCACTTCCTAGCTTTAGACTCAATGTCTCAGGATTTCCAGCCCTCTCCTTTCCTTGCAAGAAGATTGTTCCCAAATAAATGCTAATTACGTCATTGCCAATAGGCCTTGAACTGTTCAAAGCACAAGATATCACTATATAATCAGTAATTTATATATTCAAGACCTCAAACATATATAAATTCCTCATCCAACACATCCAGCACTAAATCAAGTAAACCATGAATCAAAAACTCAAACAGTATTCACCCCAAATAAGCTTACCTTATACACAGCTGATCCCTGCAATTCCCAAAAACAACAAAGCTGCAGGAAAAATGAAAGTAGGAAGAGACTACAGCAAACATTCTGTTATGCTGCAGCTTAGAATATATTGATCTCACATCACAATAGCGAAGACAATAACGAACAAGAACAAAACAGATAACTCTAATGCATTTGTAAATGAAAAGAAAAAGTAGTAACCCTTAGCATCCATTCCACTATGAAATCCAAAAATAAACAAATGACACAATTATCCATGGCATCTACCCCAAGTAAATAAGCACTAAGCAGAATCCCTAACAACTGATATTATAACTAATGACATACTTCAAGGTGGTGTTTGTTACGTGGGACTATTATCACCCACATTATTTTCTATAATAGTCTAGGACTCTTCTAACCTGGGATATGTTATGTTAATATCTGACCCATGTTTGGTACTGCTTAGGACTAAAGAGCAGAATAGTCAAAATAGTCTTATCCCATGTTTGTTTGTGTATTGGACTAAAAGTTGGTAATTTGCAGACATGAACAATTTTATGAGTTTGTGAGAAGAAAAGAAATTGGAATGAGAAAGCTGAAGACAAATCCAGAAATTGTATCCCTTACGTGACCAGTTACAGTGACATGGTCAGTTACGTGACCAGTTACTTGGTCAGTGACATGGTCAGTTACTTGACCAGTGACATGGTCAGTTACTTGACCAGTGACATGGTCAGTTACTTGACCAGTTACAGTTACTTGGTCAGTGACATGGTCAGTGACATGGTCAGTTACTTGGTCAGTGACATGGTCAGTTACTTGGTCAGTGACATGGTCAGTTACTTGGTCAGTGACATGGTCAGTTACGTGACCAGTTACATGACCAGTTACAGTTACTTGGTCAGTGACATGGTCAGTTACCTGGTCAATTACGTGACCAGTTACATGACCAGTTACATGACCAGTTACAGGTACTTGACCCAGAATTGATCAACATCCAAAATCAATGAAAACAAACAACCAAATAAGAAGATAAAAACACAGACGTTGTTGAAAGAAAGAAAAAACCCAGAATTGATCAACATTCAATTGAGTCCTCTAATCTCATTTAATTGAGTCCTCATGTGTGCCAAACGTGGGATGAGTCTTATTTTCTTACATAAGTTACTCCAATCCAGTCCAATCCCATGTAACAAACATAGCCCAAAAGTATAAACAGAAAAGCTAGTAAAAACAGAAACAAAATGAAGAAATTATACCATGAAATTAGATTGCTAGCAAGGTAAATATGCAGTTCCCCAACTTTAGATAACAGAATTCTCGTACAAGTCAAGCTTTAGATAACCACCGTCTTTTCCTTGTTTTCTTCCACACCAGAATTGTTTACCACTACCCTGTTCAGGAACCCCCAAAAAAAAAAAGGAAAGAAGAAATGCTTAATCACCACACAGAAAACAGAAAAAGTACAATTATAATAGAATCAACCACTAAACCTGAACCAAAGTATTACAATTAAGGAGTTACAATAGCCCATGGACAACGTATTAAAAAAGAGATTATACAGACATTAGCCCATCGACACGAAAAAGAAAAAAAATGTGCAATTTGGGAAACCAAATTAGTTAAATGGAGAAGAACAGAGGGGTTACCTGGAACCATAATTGCTCAAATACCTGCAAATTTCAAAGAAAACCACAGGAAAAAATCAATTAGGTAGGAAACTCCATGGTATCTGGGTTTTTCATGTGAATCTAAATTCTTCAGTTACATAATCTCTGAAATGCCGCTTAGTGTCTTCTTTGGCAACGTGGTTCTTGACAGCTTTGAGAAGGTGGCGGTATGCCTTAGCAACTTGCAAAGCTTCAGCATTCATTTCCAACAACTCTCTAGCTTATACAACCTCTTCTATTTCTCCACCCTGCATCATCAATTGAGGGGTTTCTCATCATGAATGGGCATACTCATAAGTCAATTTTGAAAACTCCACGGTAACAACAGATAAACGAAAACCAATTCATAAAACACAGACTCTAATTTTGAGAAAGGCGAATACGAAAGTTAAAAATCAACAAAAACATTACTCAAATCTACAGGAGGAGAAAAACAACAGAAGAAGCAGAACCATTAGCAAAATTACACAACCAACAGATGCATACAGATGCTATAAGACATTAAGAGCTTAATTCGAAAAGAAGGGTTATGGGTGCCAATGAAACAAGATTGAAACTTGACTAGAGTCTAGAATCCAACAGTTCAAGCACAATGAATCATAAAAAGGGTTGAATTTCACAAAAACTCACAGAAATTAAATTAAAGCATGAAACTTTCTATGTTATCTAATTGAAAACTGCGAATTGCAAATCAAACGTATCAATTAAAGTTTGAAAGGGTTGAAATTTCATACCAACGAAGAGCGATTTAGGGCTAGATGTGAGAGAGGCTGAGAGAGAAGGCTTTGGGGGTTTTCTTTTGGTTCGGAAAGATCTGGTTTCAGTCTTCAGAGCAGCCGCGCGCGCAGAGAGAAAGAGAGAGCAAGAGCTACTGAGCGATGAAGAAGCTGAAGCCGCCGGTTCCGATCTGGTTCTGAGCCGCTGAGACAAAGTGATATGTATAAGAGAGAGAGAGAGAACGACAACAACTGAGCCGCTGAGCGAGAGAGAGAGAGGACTGAGCGGAGAGACTGAACACGGAGGACCAGCGACGGGAAGTTCTGATCCGATCTGCTTCAGTGAGATCGAGAACAGAGAGAAAGAGAAAGAGGGATGCGGTAGAGAACAGGGATTGAGAGAAATAGGCTAGGGTTTTTTTATGAGAAAATAGATTTAATAAGAGAATTGGGCTCGTAGTTGTTCTCTAGTTGCGACGGCATTTTAGACGCAGTCGCCAAGCATTGGAAGTTTGCGACTGCAAACGTTCGCCGAAGATAAATATTAAAGTTTGGCTACCCCATTGCCACGGCGTAGCAACTCAGTCGCAAGTTTTACGACGGCGTAATTTTGCCGAAGCAAAAAGTCAATTTTTTGCGACGGCAAAAGGGTGCCGACGCGAAACGGGGTAGCCGTTGCAATTATTTTTTGTAGTGTAAGTAGCTACAACTTATTTCTTCCACACTTGGAGAGTATTATCTTACCTTTAGACGTCTTCAGTAGTACAATACAGAGAATAGTGACACCTTGCTTCCAATGCCATACTGTATAAATTATTTGCACAAAAACATGAGGATTATGTTCAATTTTGTTGCACATATCATAAAGAAAAGAATGAATAAATAAAAAAGAAATGAAAAAAATAATTAAAAAAAAAAAAAAAACCATTTTGTTGCACATATCATAAAGAATAAAATAACAACACCTTTTGTTTAGCTTCTTTTTGACCTTTCTCGACGGATGTCAACACCAGTGTAAGCATTTTTTATATGGTGTAGCTCCCTATGGACATCCTCCATAGACACCCTGTTCCTTGGTGATTCTTCCGAGCATGCAAGTCCAATCTTAAGGGTTGGAAGTATGCATTTCCACACGTAAGTGTTCATCATGCTTAAATTCTCATTGTCAATGCTGTCTTCATCAACTTCGATTTCATTGTTGTAACCATGGATGCTGGCTTCATTGTTTGTTGTTGAAGTTGCAGTCTCTTCTAGAGTGGCAATAAGAGTAGGATCTACAATTTGCATAAGTCTTCCTTGTATAGACGTCTTAACAAAAGTATGGATATTGCAATTGTCTATAAACATTTCATCGGTTGGTCTTTTTCCCGTGAACAATTCCAGCACAAGGATCCCATAACTATATACATCCCCTTGTTTTGATGACTCAGCACCAACTGCATACTCTGGAATTCATAAAAGTGATAAAACAACCATGTATATCAGTTCTCGCTGTAAGCAAAGTTTCTTTGTTGATCAGACTAGTATAAAAACTTTTTCATTATAATTGGTTAGTGATGAGTGAATGCATTAAACAAATGAATTTCATTATTGGGTTGAGATAGAAAGACAGTCAATTTCATCAGCAATAACTTTTCTATCTTAGAGAAGAGGTCATTTATATCTTGTCTTATTACAATCTTTGAGATGTCTTATCTTATATGGCTTTCCAATTTGACAACTTAGTCATTTGTTAGGGCTTAAAATTTCAGTTGGTTTCAGTGCCATTGTGTCACATTAATTATAGGCTACCATGCTCCTAATTGTTATACTTCTGACTATATTCATGTTTATCTTCAATAAACATCAAGATAAAAATTTAAGAAATTATAAAGTAGTGGAAGATTGTTACCTGGAGCAGCATAGCCAATGGTTCCTTTTATCCCGACTGTGCTGCTTTTATTCTCATAGGAGTCAGTGGTCGGTGGGATGAGTCTTGCTAACCCAAAATCACCGACATGAGCAACCATGTCATCATCAAGAAGAACGTTGCTTGGCTTCATGTCACCGTGAATAATATGTGGTTCACAATGGTCATGAAGATAACACAATGCAAGAGCCGTATCAATAACAATATTCAGTCTTTGAAGAAGCGTCAAACTCCTTGATTGGTTTTCTCTATGCAGCCACTTCTCTAAACTTCCATTTGACATATACTCATAAACTAGAGCTTTGAATTCATTACCGTTGTAATCAATGCTGGAGCAACATGTTAAGATCTTCACAAGATTCCTGTGCCTGATATTTCTCAGTGCATTGCATTCAGCCATGAAACTCTTATAAGCTCCTTTTTGTTGAAGGTTGAGGACCTTTATGGCAACAACATTGTTTTGTTCTTGATCAAGAATCCCTTTGTATACACAGCCAAAACTGCCTGATCCAATTTGATTGGTCGTAGAGAATCCGCCAGTAGCTTGATGAAGTGTCTGGTATGAAACCCTTGAAATGAAGTTGATTGATGACACTGTAGATAATGGTTTCTTCTTTTGAGTTTTCCTCCCCCAATAAAGAGCTAAGATGACTGCAAACAGAAGAGAGCATCCAGCGACTAAAGAAATTGTGAACTTTAGTTTGAAACCATGCAACTTTCTCTGCTTTGGTACTTTGATGGGGCATGCTGGTAGCTGCAATTCCGAAATACCACCACAAAGTTTGGTATTTCCATCCAATGATAATGCACTTTTGTTTCGAAAAACTCCTTCTTTGGGTACCTCACCCTCCAGATTATTAGACGAAAGGTTCAAATATATCAGGAATGAAAGTCTCTGTAGGTCTTTTGGAATATGTCCTGACAAGTTGTTTCGTGAAAGATCTAGATACTGAAGACCTCTCAAAGTAGCCAAAGAAGTAGGTATGATTCCTTGAAAGAGATTCCCTTGTAGTAAAAGAAATTCAAGGACCTGACAGCCTCCAATAACATCTGGAATTCCTCCTGTCAAATTATTATCAGAGATGTCCAGTATATTGATATTCTTCAGCTTACCCACTTCCGCAGGCAGAATGCCAGTTAGCGAGTTTTGCGCTAATTTGAGCAAGACAGAGAAGGACAGACCAATGACCTGTGATGGTATATCTCCACTAAGCTTATTGTGTGATATATCCATCTCCCGCAGATTTGGGCAGTTACCAATATTTGGAGGAATGCTTCCTTCTAATTCATTTTCAAATACCCAGAGTCTAGACAATTGGGTGAGGTTTCCTAGGGAAGATGGAATCCGTCCTGATAATCTATTGGAATTCAAATATAATTCTTGCAGCTTTTGTAACTTTCCAAAAGAAGCTGGAATGATACCTGTGAATAAGTTATAATCCAGGCTCAATTGTATTAAATTGTTGAGATTTCCTAATGTTTCAAGAATCGTTCCCCCTATTGGATTGCCCCCAAGGAATAATTTAGTCAGGTGGGTGGAAAAATTGACTAGAGAGTTAGGTAAAACACCTCCAAAATTGTTAGAACTGAGAGAAAGAATTTCCAGATTGCTGCAATTTGTCAAGGATGTTATAAATCCCAAATCATTAGATGAATTACTTCCTAGATTATTCGTACTGGAGCCGAGAAACTGGAGATGGGGAAGTTTTCCAAAACTTGTTGGAACTAGCCCAACAAAATTATTTTCCTCAATATCAAACTGCTGAAGCTGAGAAGCATTGGAAAATGAAGGCGGGATTTGCCCAGAGAATTTATTTGCCCCAAGGAACACTTTTAGGAGATTAGGCATGTTTAGGCCTATACCAGGTGGAATACTGCCCCTAAACTCATTAAGTGCAACTGAGAAGATTTTTATAGATGATATGTTAAAAATGGAGCGAGGTATCATACCTGAGAGTTTATTGGCCCCAATTGCAAACGTAGATAAGCTTCTCAATCGGCCTATTTCCTCTGGTATGTTGCCCACCAAATGATTATATTGCAAGGAAAGTAGAGTGATTGATGAAAGATTCCCCAAGGAAGGTGGGATGCCTCCTGTCAGATTGTTTTTCTGAAGATCAAGATGCAGAAGCTTCATCAATGAGCCAATCTCAGAAGGAATTTTGCCAGTAAGGCGGTTAGATGCAATGCTTATGATGCTTAATTTCGAGCAGAAGGTTAGGCTGACTGGAATTTCCCCCTCCAACATGTTGGAACTTAGGTTGAGATGACGCAGTCGGAACAAATGATCAACTTGTTGTGGAATCTTGCCGGAGAAGCTGTTGTTTAAAAGGCGGAAGGTCCTGAGAAAGGAGAGGTTGCCAATGTAAGGTGATATGGTTCCATCCAAATCAGCATCCGGTAGGTTCAAAGCTGTTACTCTTTGATGCCTTCTGCGGCAAGTAATTCCATGCCAGTTGCAGAAGTGAACAGATCCATTCCATGAGTTCAAGAACCCGTGTGGATCGGCGACTATGGATTCTTTGAATTTGAGCAAAGCCAATCGGTCGGTTTCATTGCCAAATGCATTTGCAGCAGTAGTGGTAGGTAGGAAAAAGTTGATAAGAAAGAGATGGGTAATCACATGCACACATATAAACCAAAATGCACACTCATGAAGAAGCACCATTGAATCTGCAGAAGATGCAGAAAGGTAGTGATCGAGAAGAGAAAATTATGAGAGGCAGATTAAGCTAGCTGATCTTTCAAAATGCGGTATTTAACATCCAAGTTAACACGTAGTAGAGAGGATCAACTAAGATCGCAAATTAGCTAGTAAAGATTGTATTGACACCGACTGAAGACTTGCATGTGGAGTTGTGGACCTAATTGGACAGAGGATGGCGATATTTTAAATGGCCTTGTCGGCAAAACCACCAAAACTTTTAAACACCACTGACATCTGTTTATTAGCCGTCAGATATATGACAAGGTCGGATTAAACAGTGAATTGATTTCTTACCTTATGGGTATTTTGGGGAGAACCGTACAGATAGGATAAGGAAAGGTTGGAAGACTTCACGTCTTCATGGTCGTCATCTCCTCATCCTTCACCTGTGCAAACTCACAACAAAAATTGCTTGAAACCGAGAACCTGCAAACAGAGCACATCAATTTGAAGTCTTCTCCCTCTTCATGTCCTCATCCTGCAAAGAGACAACAGCCACTTTGAAGAGAGCTTGAACCCGCAAACAAAGCACAGTCATTTGCTAAGAAGGAAGTTTCAGATCTATCAAGAAATTAGTGCGAAATCATTCACACCGGATAGAATTCGACAATTGTTTAGTATCTGATACAGATACACCTTCCTTCTAAAGGTTTCCTTGCAATATGCAGTAGTTTCAATTTCTCCTATTGAAAAAAAAAAATATATATATATATATATATATATATAAAAACAGAAATGAAAAATTAATTTTACAATAGCGTTGACCGTGCACTTGCACCAACATAAATGAATGGTTAGATTACATTAAATACACTTTTTGTTTATTAAAAATAAAGTTGATAATAAATATCAAGGGTTGAGATTATTTTATAAGAGTTGGATCACTTACACCACCGTCGGTGCATAAAATAATTTCTAATTTTACCAAATTAAGATTCATTATACATTTTGCTTTGTTATACAGAAGCTCATAAAGAGAGCTGAGCTTGACCGCCGACCAGAGATTGGTCATAGAGAGCATCCTTTGACGTTATCACTTTAATTACTCACCTACAGCTAGCTTCCACTTAGCCTCATCTTTCTTGATCTGCTGCTGCATTTTCTCCTTGAAATGTCTCAAACCACAATTGCAAGTTATTATTCCAAGCTTCTAACCATCAAATAAAGTTACACACTTCAACGGAAATGGTAGAAAGATGCAATTCTGGCATTGATAGTATCTGTCACATGTCATAATTAGTCATAACTTGGTGTGGATGATGGCACCATACAAGTATTTCCCAAAAAACTATTTCACATTTTAGCACATGGCGCCTGAGCTACCAGCAGAACACCGAAGTCCCAGAAGGATTGGGTTCAGCTCATATGGTGTATCATCCACATCCATTCACATTTTTTAGCAAATTCGACTACTTAATATGACCTGATCAAATTATCATGCTTACCTACACAAAAGAACCTCGCATGAGTCAGGCTAATTGCAGATACGTGCACTTCAAGAAGCTGCCACATGCGTTTGCAGATATTGTTCAAGTCAAAGGCTTCCTAAGGACCGCAGCCTACGAAAGGACACAAATGTCCTCACATTTTCACCATAACGGCACAAATACTTATTGAAAACGTAAGGTTACAGTTAACATGGTGGTCAACAAAAATTGTGGAGGAGAATGCGCTACATGGCTGGGGCCCTTTGGTGTTTTATCTTTTTGATTGGGTGACCAATTGGAGAGTAGAGACTAGTCTTGGCCATGCAGCTGGAAAAGATTGCCATGGCAATCAAGAGGGACCACATGCCCAGGCAATTGGTTTGCTAATCCTTAGTCACCAAATTGCCCGAAACGTTGGTGGCGAGCCCTACAGGCACATGGATTGCTATCAATGGCTCTTTCGTTACTTCTTTTCTGACCCAAACGGTCATTCAATCGTAGATGTTGGATCGATTAAATGACGACGGTAATTTTCTTTTTCACCTTAAAAAATAATTCGTAAGGTAAAAAGAATTTAAAATTTTATTTTCAAAAATTCTATAAATACCTATTCTCTCACCTTAATTTCTCACACAAAATTTTCAAAAATTTGACTTTTTTATCAGGAGGAACGATTATTGTACTTGATATAGAATTTGATTTGTTAAAATAATATTGTATGATTAATCTAATCTTTAATTATTTAATTAATTAAATTATAAGTTTAACATTATTTTGAATTAATGAATTATTCAAATTTGAAGTGTGAATAGTGGATTGGCAAACAAATTGTCTTTCATTGGTGCATTGTATAAGTTAGAGGCAATTGCCAATTTGAGGTAAATAGTGGATTGGTAGTACTAATTTGATTGGCAAATCAGCAATTACCTTTGGTTCATGGATGCATTAGGGTGGAAGAAACTTGGAAGCAGCTTAGCCTAGAGTCTATGAATATTAACATGCAATATTGATTTGCCATTGCCTCCCTCCCAATTCTAATTCCTAATGCAGGTTTTGCGATGCCAGTTGCTGGATATGAACGCACTTAATTAGTTCAGGAACTTTATGTGCCGATTGAAATGACAAAAAATAATAGGTACTTTCAACTAATGATGACGATGACAGTAAGCAATGCTCAATTTTGAACAGGTGTGATGAAAAAATCCATCACAGAAACTGAAATAAAATTGTTCAATTCGAAAGAATAAGCTTAGTAGCATCAATTGCAGATCATTGAATGGTAATCAGCATATTATCTGAGCAAACAAGAGAAAGATACTAACACATTGTGCAACAACCATTCAGCAACCATTTGGTTAAATAAGCAAGCAGCTCTTTAGTTATCCTGTTTCAGGTGATCGCTCCTAGAGCAAAAGGGTCAGTGACACCCTTTTTTTTTTTATTTTTTTTTTTTATCAGTTATTATTGTTTTTGAAATTAGCAAAAGGGCCATTTTATTGGTTGTTAAGCTTGAATCGCAACAAATGAGACATCAATGCAAATAGGAAAACGATAATTATATAATAGACCAGCTACGAGAATATCGCAATTTCCAAGTTCCTTAATTGAAAATCATAGCAACTAGTACAATGAAATTCTAGTAGGTTTTGTTCACACCTGATAATCCAGTTGACTGGAGTTATGAGACTAGGCTTTTCAACCAATTTAAGTGCGTTCATATCCAGCAACTGGCATCGCAAAACCTGCAATAGGAATTAGAATAAGCACAAGATGGCAACAATTCTAAAACCACAACTGAATATCATAATCATGAACGGTGTCATGTTAGTACCCTGTGAAGAATTCGATAATCTCATTTGTCATGCAGGTAATAGAATGCTCAGTGACAATGGCTTGTAAACTTAGGAATCGTTTGGTTCACGGAATGAATTTCTTAGGAAAGTTGTTCCTTTATATTTCCATCGGGAAGGGAAATTAAGATTCCTACTTATGTGTTTGATAACACTAAGGGACATAATCAATAATTAAAAGTGTAGTCGAAGAAAATTGGTATTTATTTTTTCATAGAATTATTTTAGTCATATAAATAGTGTAATAAATGTTAGGAAATGAGAAAGGAAAATGGTTTCTTAGGAGAATGGAAGAATTCATTTTCTTTCATATTTTCTCTTGCAAGAGGAACCATTTTCCTGACCTTAGACCATCTGCCACCGTACCCTATAAAGCCATATATAGCCTATTACCCTCTTCCATGGTAAGGCATTCCACAATTCCCAAAAAAAATTTCTGATGTATGGTCCAATGTTCAAGCCATATATGGCCTTCAATCTGGTAAGCCATCTCCATTTAATATTTTATTGTTTATTTCTTTTATTCCTCTTTTATCCCTCTTCATTCAACTTACAGCACTTTTATTCCAATTATACCTTACCAATTATGGCTTATGGTGGCAAGAGGTATCAAAGATTCTCTAGAATGATAACATGTGATAAGCCATATATGGCTATATAGCCTATCAATTATAAGGTATATATGGTGGCAGATGCTCTTACACTTACCAAACACAGGGACCAGTGACCTAGATGGTGGAAACAGTGACCTAGATGGTGGAAATGAAAGACAAAAAGCTGTGAATAGTACTGACTCAGTGACCTCAACGTGTGAACTTGCTCTTATAGTTGATAAACCATATGGACGAGGACCACCAGCTTGAGGTACATTGAATGATGTGGTTCTTCTCAGTCGTAGGAAACTTGGATCAATCTCACCATCATGTCTGTGAAGGGTGTCAAGGTCTCTCTCTCTCTCTCTCCCTAGCTAGTGAAGTTGACTTGAGCCCTAGTAACCCAAATTACAAGTTGAGGCAAAGGCTACTCGAGGTTGATGAGCTGATGTTGATACTTGACATCGAGTTTGATGAGCCGATGTTGATACTTGGCAGTAATAGTTTTAGAATCATATTTGTTTAAACTTTGGACTAGTTTACACTTTAGCATGGTCGACGGTTCAGGATATTAGCGAGTCTTCCATTTTCTTCAGTGGACTCTTAGGTCCAAGTCACAACTCACAACCAAAAATGTCATCTCTCCCTTGATAGCATCACGAAGTCGCTAGCTAAATTTAGTAAACCAAAGCCTTCAAATTAACAGGGAGTTAGAGACGAATTAAATCGTTCCTTAGTTAACTGTGTATGAGCATTCTTCTAATTAGTTAATAAGGACTTAAATGTAATTGTGCTTAAACTCTAATCCTTACTTTACCCATATGGACAAGGACCACGACCATGAGTTACGGTAGGGGAGATTGTATGAAATGGTTCTTCTCAGTCTTGAAACATATAGAGATTAAAACTTAGATCGCTTTCACCATCATGAATCTGAAGGGTTTGGGTCTCTCTTGAGCTCTTGTAACCCAAATTACAAGTTGAGGCAAAGACTACTGACGTTGATGTTGATACTTGACAGCAATAGCTTTAGAAATTTCAACTTTGGACTAGTTTCTAGCGTGGTCGACGTTTCAGGAAATTAGTGAGTCTTTCAGTTCTTCAATTGGAGTCTCCAAGTCACAACCCAAAATGTCATCTCACCCTTGGTAGCATCATGAAGTAACTAGCTAACGCAGTTTAGTTAACCAAAGCCTTCCAATTAATGGGACTAAATCCATGAATAGTAATTAATACTCCCACAAACCCAAAGGCCATAAGTACCATCACTTAACTAAGCTACAACATTGCTTGTCTCCATCCGCTGTGAGTGGAACTTCACTGAATAAACTAGTCGTAACCAAGATTTATCAAGCACTCGCATAATTTAGCTTATACTTATTTCTTCCATATATGTAAACTTGCGTTAAGGTTCCTACAGGTGGAAAATGAGCCGACTCATTGAATAATCAAAACGGCCGGCAAATCTAAGAAAATATTGGGCTATCTTGCAACAATATTGGATCCAAACGTAAGGAAGATGATGGTGTTTGGCTCCAAAATCAGTATGGGTGCAAACCGTCTCTTTTGAGCTTGTGCGCAGGCGTGCCAGCACCGTGGGGTGCAGTCGTCGAAGAATCCCTTGACCTGACTTCTTGATCAAACGCTGTGGACGAGGAGAGCAACAACCTCGTCACCAGGTTCTTCTCTATGCCTTTCGGAAAATGACTTCTTGCCTTACGGGTAAGGGCTTTGGTTGTGATCTCTTCGCGTCACCGAATCGATACTCAACGTTGTAGGTTGAGCAGAGCAATCACTGGGAAGTTTGGAGAAAGCGCGGGTTTGCTAGAACGTATCTTTAGCTTTGCTGGGTTGCGAGGGAGTTACCCTTACTTCGCTAGGTTGCAGGTCGGTTTGCTCCGAAGAGGCTTTGATAATTGTTGAGATTGATTGGAGAGTTGTCCTTTGTTGTATCGCTTTAGCCTCTATATAGGGGCTGCTCGTAGATTTACCTTCCAAATATGAATGAAATACTATATTTTAGGCCACAGTTATTGGCCTTGAATCAAATTAAAACTCTTAATAGTCTTGATAATTATCGTAGGCGATAATTAATAATAATTATCCACCTCCGTTGTAGCTAAAATATAGGCAAAGATTAATTACCTCTTAGAGTCCTGAATGCCATCTTCTTGGATGCGGTAGGATATGCATTAATTGCAAATATATCGTCGCGAGGACTCTGTAGCTCGAGACATGCAATTATATATATATATATATATATATATATATATATATATATATCTTCTTGTTGACGTTCAGCTTAATTGCATGGGCAAGCATTGATTGCTTGATTGGCTGCAAATATCAGATGGCCTAGCCCATGCATGATATATATTCCTTGTTGAATTGTAATCAAGGATAATTAAACCCTTCCTATCCTGCTCCACATCCAGCAATCTTTTGGGTGCAATATATGTGGGGTCCCTTGATATTTTCCTCTCATGCATGACACATTTTCCTCTCCTTAATTGTCTCACCATGCCTTAATTGCATGGGAAGTATATATATGGCCAACTTGATCTTCGCGAACCAACCAACTCATCCGCGCTCACGTCCTTGATTATATCTTCGCGAGCAATCTTTAATTGTAATATATATCTTCAGCTGCAAGTCCACGCCATTTATTCCTTAAGCAATAAGAGCCCATGCTTGCACGTCCACATCCTTCCCTCCTGCTCAATCTTGGTAATTAAGCAAATCATCATATTTAATTATCAAATATTTGATAATTAATAGTAAATCAATGAATATCTAGATTCGCTTCAAAATTGCTTAGCCTCCAAGTAGACTTTATTGAGCATCTAATAATATATTTCGAACTTATCACAAATAAATAGCTTGGGCCACGGATATTGGCCCGGATTTCTTCGAGTCCCCCTTATCGGGAAAAAATGTTAATTTTGGGTTCAAACATTGCCCCCCAGACCTCGAAGTCAAAGTTCCCCGTCTTGACTAAAGAGGTCTTGAGTCAGCACTGATCTTGCAATAACGTCACTCTAAAGCCACTTACATTGGCTTAATTGATAATTGATAATTTGAAATCACTTGACTGAATATGTATATAGGCCTCTGACTAGGCCATGAAACTTGATTGACATCAATGATGATTGACAAATACAGATTGACGAATACAGAAGTTGCTGGACAAGTCTAATAGCCACACTTAATTAATCAGAAGGTTTGCCCAGCTTCCATGCTTCAACACGATAAAAAGGCCACAGGTACTGGCCTTGTATATTGATGATCAAACTCTTGTATGTTTACAAATTAGCTTAATCATAGTAAGAGAGCACAATGACTTCAGCATCTAAACACTAAAGCCTTTACATCTGGCCTTCTGGATGAGATGCCCCCCAAGGCTTGCAGTGACTTGTTTTGCATGCTTTTCTGCCTATAAGAATACTATGCCCCCCAATGTTAGGGAACATGTAGTCTAACCATGTATTGTTCACCATTGCTTCTCTAACCTATATCATGACTTCAAGAAACAATGCTGGGAAGCTAAGCGGCCACGTGAGTTTGGCCATAAAAGAATGGTGATCATGACTCCATCATACATGCTTATATTTCTAGCAAACATCAATATTATATTATAGGCACCACTCACATGAATTACCTGCCCCACATGTACGTTGCTCCTCATTTTTTATATGAATCATGTCAGATGTAGGGTTGGTGTAGGAGTCAGAACTATAGCAGTTCCCCTAGCAAGTGAGCCTTCGCGCCATTTAACTGAATGCCTCTTTACTTCCCTTCGCTGCCTCTTGGAACGACACATATTGAAAAGTGATTGATGAATATCCCATCAACTTTTTGACCAAATGAATTCGGGCTTTGTAAACTTGTTCCTGGTGACCATTCAGCAACTCCTCGCGACCTAACTTTCTGGGTTGGATGCGCTTTTGGGTCTTTTGGCTAATCCGCGAAACATTTTTATTTGTTGCACTTACTCTCTGCCTCATGAAGTCTTCAAGCTGCTCGCGACCCTTCGCAGTGACCAATCTCGTTGCAGAATCACTTGCACCCGTTTAATTACTGCAGAAGAACTTTCTCCTTGTAACCGCATCACGTCTTTCTATGAAATTGGGTGTCAATCAGCCTGCTCTTTCTTGCTTTAAATTGCTGCATATTGAGGAGCCACGTACTCCTTGTTGCTTTTAGACCAGCAAGTGTTGACAATTGAACCAACCTAACATCATTTTATAACCATTTAAAGCAGAGGGGCACGTATGGCTCCAATTAAGAATCATAATTAATGCATGGCCACACGCTTTTCCTCTTTAGGCATCATGATCATGCCCCTGTAGTAGCTTTATACAAATATATAACGATCTGGGCCACTAAGGACGTGTTGTAGCCATGTCATGCCCTCTTCATCACTTCACATGCAATCCTAGATTAATTAATTAACAACTTCGATCAGCCACATACTGGCTTAGCTAATAAAGTAATCCCCCAAAAGTATGTCGGCCATAAGTACATTTCAGGTCGCGATGCGAAAGGCCACTGTGGGAAGGGAATAAGAAGTCTTCTTATTTTTCTTTTTTTTCTTTCTTTTTTTTGGTCGAAAGGTAGCATCAATTAACAAGGCACAAAGCCAAACAACAGTACAAGGGACACGGCCCAAAACAGACGAAGTCTACAAGCATGATTCACATGGTCATCTGCCAGAACAAGCAAGACCAGAGAAATCAACATACGAAAACAACTAAAAACAAAAAGGCCAAAGCAGCCCAAAAAACCTAAATCCTAATCAAACCTTCTTCTTCATCTCCAACTTGCAGCCACCATAGCAGATTCGACTCCGGAGCTCCGACGGAAGTCATGAGCAAGGGCTGGTAACCAAGGGTGGTCAGCAGAGGTGAGGATACGGACAGAGCCGCCATACATTCTCCAGTTGACCGATTACGAGAAGATCTCGCATAAAAGGATAACAACAACCAAACCAAGATAGATCTTAGCAAAGAAACCTGAGATCTGAAGAGGTGGTTGCAGAGGAGTTCGAACTCTTCCATGGCAAAGCAAGGTAGACAAGAAGAAGGAGATCTGTTCACGGTTTGGACATCTTGAGGAGCAAAGGCAGAACAGAAACTGAGAATGACCATGAGAACAAATTTGAGAATAAATCTTAGAGATTCAGATCTAAGATCTAAGATCTAAAAACAGATTTGAACAGTGAGGACAAAATCAGATGCAAAAGAAGAGGAAAACAAGGAAATCAAAACACCACTTGGGTGAGGAATCACCACATGGGTGAGGAAAATTTGGGGAAGAAAAGGTTGCTGCAGAAAAGAGAGAGCTTGAGTAAAAGAGAAGCAGGAGCTTCTCTCTCTAAAATGAACAGTACACTACACGACTCTCATCGGCAGCTTCTTATTTTTCTTTAACTCGCGAACTCTTCTTGTAGGCCGCTGGGCTTCGCGAACAAACAGACGTCTCCAAAAGAATTTTCCTCTTCAACAAAGAACCTAGTTCTTTTTCTTTATTTCGCGGTCGCCAAACTACCTCGCATGCGCACATGCCTTGACACGACATCAGAGTCAAGTGGCCTCTCTCCCTCTTACTTATATATATATATATATATATATATATATATATGTGAACAGTAAGCATACATATATTAATCAATCACCAATTTTCCTTCTCGAACTGTTCTCCGCGAGGCCATGTAATTAAAGCCATTTCGCTGCACTATTATTGGCAAAAAAATATTGACTTGACCTGTTCCATTGCTGATACCATACTAGGCATATTAAATGCCTCTAATATATGTGCCTAGGCCAAAACTAATGGCCTCTAAGTATCTCAGAAAGTTCAAGCCACTGTTAGGCAAGAACACAATATTTTGCATCCTCCACGATGCACAAAATTGAAACTCTTTTTGTATTTTTTTTGTTTAACTAAAAGAAAGATGCAAACTGAAAATTGACAGAAAATTAAAAGCAAAGAAAGAAAGAAGCTAGCGGCGACTCATTTGGCTAACCTCTAGAAGGTCACGGGGGAGGCCACCTATGCTTCACTCCAAGCTTTGATGCATCAAAATTTATGGCACGAAAATCCCTCTTGCAGGAGCTTGAAAGCAACAAAGATACTTCGCATTGAAAACTTGGAAGAAATTTGGCTCGGAGAGGGAGTAATATTGCCCCCCAAGTATCTTTGTTGGTTGACGAAGCATGATCTTCAATTGCACCTCTTGGAAATAATAATGTCCCAAGATCAGCTTTATCGCCAACTACCATGTCATAGAACATGGCGTCTTCAGAATAAGCCACTAATTGGCTTTTGTATTTGACCACTTGTTGATTTGAATCCTCGTGATCAAGAGCCTCAAAGAACTTGAACTCATGCATATGATTTTTGGAACCAATAACTAAATTATAATTATCATCATACTCATCATAGATTGGCTCCGTGTTGAGATCATATTTAGAATCACCAAAGAGTGGTGAATTGATCTCTTCTTCAAAGATAGGCATATCAAATATTTGTTAGCCTCTGTCCACTTTCCAGGCATTAAATTAAGATGTCTCTATGGACTGTTTAGTATCATAAATAAATCTCTCTTGCAAGAAATTTGAAGTTAAATAATTGTAAACAAGAGTTAACTTGTACTGATGATACTCAGACTTGTAGTCGCGAAGGACAAATTGGCCACTAAAATAATTTTTTTGGCCATCCTTGCAACGTGGGTTGCAGATGTATCCTCCACATATATCAAAACCACCGCTTGGCCTTGAAGCATATATGAAGAACTTCAAGTTGAATTGATTAATAAAGCCACAGATTGGCTTTCCAAGGCCACAACTTAATTGATAATTAAATTGGCCATGATTGTGGCCAACTTCACCATGACGTCCAGTAGCATGGCCAAGGCTAGATTGATGATAGAAAGGTGGGCCATGCCTTAATTGATAATTAAGTGGACCATGCTCTTGACCCTTTGCATGGTCATGATGATGTCCAGTACCAAAATCATAATTAAACTGATCATGCATCTGCTTCTGGTTATCAAAGGGTTCAACATGGGCTGCATCTTGCCCCCATGCATCTGATCAGTAGCCACATATTTGGCTTGATCAGTGAAGAAATCAAGTATTTGTTCAGAGACAATTTTATTGTCAGAAGAACAATCCTATGGACCATCTTCTCCATGCACAATCCCTATGTAAGGCTGTGATTCACCAGTGAGACCCTTAGATTGATTACCACCTATAGGCAATTTAGTCTCAGAAACGACTTCTTCGCGCAAAGTCGCGAACTTCGGTAAGGTATGCTTGTCCCGGGTCGCAACGACATTCACGAACTGCTCGTGGTTTCCTCAGATTTGTTGCACATCATGCCGCCTCTGCTCATGCGCTTGTCGTATCTCACGCACGAGCTTCCAGATTGTGCTAAAAATGTCCTCCTGCCTCAGTCGCGCCTCCGCATTGTCTTTCTTCATCTTCACGTAGAATGCGTCATTGTTCTTTTGGAAGATGGCGAGTCGCTCCTCTATGCTCGAATTCTCTGGGACAGGAAGAGGAATGAAGACAGGCATGATTTCAGGAATTTCTTTTGGAAAAGATTTTCCTCTGGCATCCTAATGATGGTGAATACAAAAAGACTCTAGTTTTGTCCCACTGGGCGTGCTAAAATGTTTGGCTCCAAAACCAGTATGGGTGCAAACCGTCTCTTTTGAGCATGTGCGCAGGCGTGCCAGCACCGTGGGGTGCAGTCGTCGGAGAATCCCTTGACCTGACTTCTTGATCAAACGCTGTGGACGAGGAGAGCACCAACCCTCGTCACCAGGTTCTTCTCTATGCCTTTCAGAAAAGGACTTCTTGCCTTACGAGTAAGGGTTTTGGTTGTGATCTCTTCGCGTCACCGAATCGATACTCAACGTTGTAGGTTGAGCAGAGCAATCACTGGGAAGTTTGGAGAAAGCACGGGTTTGCTAGAGAGTATCTTTAGCTTCGCTGGGTTGTAAGGGAGTTACCCTTGCTTCGCTGGGTTGCAGGTAGGTTTGCTCTGAAGAGACTTTGATAATCGTTGAGATTGATTGGAGAGTTGTCCTTTGTTGTATCGTTTTAGCCTCTATATATAGGCTGCTCGTAGATTTACCTTCCAAATATGAATGAAATACTATATTTTAGGTCACAGTTATTGGCTTTGAATCAAATCAAAACTCTTAATAGTCTTGATAATTATCGTAGGCGATAATTAATAATAATTATCCACCTTCGTCGTAGCTAAAATATAGGCAAAGATTAATTACTTCTTAGAGTCCTGAATGCCATCTTCTTGGATGCGGTAGGATATGCATTAATTGCAAATATATCATCGCAAGGACTCTGTAGCTCGCGACATGCAATTATATATCTTCTTGTTGACGTTCAGCTTAATTGCATGGGCAAGCATTGATTGCTTGATTGGTTGCAAATATCAGATGACCTAGCCCATGCATGAGCCACTATACATGCATGATATATATTCTTTGTTGAATTGTAATCAAGGATAATTAAACCCTTCCTATCCTGCTCCACACCCAGCAATCTTTTGGGTGCAATATATGTGGGGTCCCTTGATATTTCCCTTTCATGCATGACACCTTTTCCTCTCCTTAATTGTCTCACCATGCCTTAATTGCATGGGAAGTATATATATTGCCAACTTGATCTTCGCGAGCCAACCAACTCGTCTGCACTCTCGTCCTTGATTATATCTTCACGAGCAATCTTTAATTGTAATATATATCTTCAGCTGCAAGTCCACGCCATTTATTCCTTAAGCAATAAGAGCTCATGCTTGCACTTCCACATCCTTCCCTCCTGCTCAATTTTGGTAATCAAGCAAATCATCATATTTAATTATCAAATATTTGATAATTAATAGTAAATCGATGAATATCCAGATTCGCTTCAAAATTGCTTGGCCTCCAAGTAGGCTTTATTTATCCTATAATATTATATTTCGAACTTATTGCAAATAAATAGCTTGGGCCACGGATATTGGCCCGGATTTCTTCTAGTTCCCCTTATCGGTTAAAAATATTAATGTTGGGTTCAAACAGATGGTATGGACTTTGGTTACCGACTAAGGTTGGTTCGTAGTTGGTTTGGGCCCTGAGGGGTCAGGAAAGCTTCTAGATAAATACAACATATGACTACATAAAGAAGTACTCCTTGTTAATAACAGAAATTAATTAGTACATGGTTAAGTGTCCTGCAGATTTCCCAAGGAAGCTGGGAGCCTCCTGTCAGATCAAGTCTGATCATTAGCTTCAGCAATGAGCCAAGTTCCGGCGGAATTTTTTCCTTTAAATGGTTGGAAAGTTAAGGATGCACAATTCAGAGCTATTGCAGGTAACTTGAACTATTCTCACTAACGATGAGATGTCGTAGTCGGGACAAGTGATAAACTTGGTGTGGACTATTGCGAGAGAGGCTGTTGATTTGAAAGTTGATATACCTAAGAAGGAGAGGCTTCCAATAAAACTATAAAAGGTGATATGGTGCTATGCAAATCATGGCCTTGTAGGTTCAAGGCTACTAATATTTGATGCCTTCTGTCGCAAGTAATTCCATGCAGGGTGAAGAGATTCATTCCATGAGTTCATGAACCAATGTGGATCGGTGGCTATGGATATATTCTTTGAATTTGAGTAAAGCCATAAGATCCGTTTCATTTCCAAATGCATTTGCGACACTGGCAGGAGAGGAAGAGTTCATAAGAAAGAGAGGGTGATCACATGAAAGCATATATGAACCAAGATGGACATCAGCTGGGTACATGAAGCTCCACTGAGTTTGCAGAAACAGGAATGTGGTGAGGAAATTATGCAAGGTAGAACCACTTATTTAAAGATACTGGATTGGATTAAGGGTGGCATGGAATCTTTTTTCGAATCGAAGGTGGAAGATTGACTGATTGAGACTTGGAAGCAGCGCATATTAGGTTCAGGCCGGGCCGCCGGGCCGTCATATATAATTCATTTACCAATATAAACTATATATTCATTTCACTAAACCCTAAATCCACCAAGTCAGAAAAACTTGTTTTATCCCACCATGACCATGATCCTTACAATCACATTGTGGAAATTATATAAATCCTGGGGGCAAAGGGTCTAACAGTTTATGATTACTGTAATATGTCTTTTAAGACTTGATTTTGGTGGATAAGTGCCTAAATCAAGTCTGTCTCAACTGACGAGCTCAAGCCAGGGTCTTACAGCTTCAATAATGAGCAAATCGAGCTCAAGCCTAATCCAAGTTGTTTCGTAATTAAAGATGAGTTGCTTTCAAGCTGTGCATACCGAAGCTCAATCTTAGTTTGATTCTTTTTACGAGCTGAGTACAGACAATATAAAATCGAGAACTCAAGCTATATCGAGGCGATTTACAGCTCAAATTAAGGTGTCACTTAATTTTGTTGTTGATTTTCTCATTCCAACCCTTCTATAACCCAAGTTTGGTTTGGGTGGAAATGAAATTGTTGGGCTGTGTTGTCACAAATTGGTAACTTTATAATGGGCTCTCTGAGCTAGTTCTTTGTTTCTTCCACAACCCGTTCAAGTTTAGCTCAATCACCATAATGGAAAGTTGAGCTAACCCTTATTAAATTAGAACATGACATTTCAGTGATTTTACTAATTATTTTTTATAATGACTCTTTATTTGATGCCGCATTATTCAATTCTGTAGAAAATGTGAGTGGGTGACTTAATTAGATGAAGGTAAGGTATTTGAAGAAATGTTTCTTACAGGATTAGAAGAGGTGCTGGGCTGAATTGGAAGATCATTTTCCTCTGCCGCCAATCTAAAGAAAGGTACGTAGTCCGGGACTTGTTGGTTTCCATTTACACAAAACAAAACAAAATTATAGCTATGAATTGGACTGGTTTCACTTCTCTTATAATTCCGGCAAACCCAATTGGATTACATGCATCACTTATTACATATAATTAAACTACAACATTGCTAGTTTCCATCAGATCTCAAGGGAAGTCTACCAAATCTACACAACAACCAACTCATAACCTATAAATTGAAATTAAGCGCTTACAATATAGTAGCTACAATTTATTTCTTCCGCACTAGGTACCAGGATGTTATCTTGTCTATAGACGTCTCCAGTAGTACAACTCAGAGAACATTGAAATCTCGCCTCCCATACCACGTTGTATAAGTTATTTGCACAAAAACATAAGGATTATATATGCAAAAGAGATAAAAGAATGAGTAAATTAAAAAAGAAATGAAAAAGCCTATATATATATATATATATATATATATATATATATATATATATATACACACATATACATACACCATTTTGTTGCACATACCATAGCCAAAAAAATAACAGCAACTCTTGTTTAGCTTCTTTTTGGCCGCTCTCGACGGATGTCAACACCAATGTAAGCATTTTTTATATGGTGTAGCTCTCTGTGGACCTCCTCCTTAGACATCATATTCCTTGGTAGTTCTTCTGAGAATGCAAGTCCAATCTTAAGGGTTGGAAGTATGCACTTCCACACGTAAGCATTCATCTTGCTTAAATTCTCATTTTCAATGTTGTCTTCTTCAGCTTGGATATCATTGTAGTAACCATGGATGCTGGTCACTTCATTGTTTGTTGTTGAAGTTGCAGTCTCTTTTAGAGTGACAATAAGAGTAGGATCTACAATTTGCATAAGTCTTCCTTGTGTTGACGTCTAAACAAAAGTAAGGATATTGCAACCGTACGTCTACAAACATTTCATCAGTGGGTCTTCTTCCGTGAACAATTACAGCATAAGGTTCTCATAACTATATACGTACATCCCCTTGTTTTAATGGCTCAACACCAACTGCAAATCTACAATTCATAAATCAATCAAGTATTTCCGTTCCCTGTGTAGTGTGTACAATTGGAAACCTAATTACTATAGTACGTACGCAAAGTTTCTTTGTTGATCGATCGGACTAGTATGAAAACTTTTTCATTATCAATGGTTAGTGATGTATATATGAATGCGTTAGACAAATGATCGAATTTCATTATTGGGTTGAGATAGTTAAACAAATGATTTCATTATTGGGTTAAGATAGAAAGACAATCAATTTCATCATCAATATTTTTTCTTATATTGAGAAGAGATCATTTATATCTTGTCTTATTACAATCTTTGAGATGTCTTGTCTTATATTGCTTTCCAACTTGACGACTTAGTCATTTGTTAGGGCTTAAAATTTCAGTCGGTTTCAGTGCCACTGTGTCACATTAATTATAAGCTACCATGCTCCTTATTGTTATACGTACGTACTTCTGTCTATATTCATGTTTATCTTCAATAAACATCTAGATAAAAATTTAAGAAATTATAAAGTAGTGGAAGATTGTTACCTGGAGCACCATAGCCAATGGTTCCCTTTATCCCGACTGTGCTGCTTTTATTTTTATAGGAGTCAGTGGTCAGTGGGATGAGTCTTGCTAACCCAAAATCACCGACACAAGCAACCATGTCATCGTCAATAAGAACGTTGCTTGGCTTCATGTCACCGTGAATAATTTGTTTGGTTCATACTTCATAATGGTCGACATGAAGATAACACAATGAAAAAGGCACATCAACAACAATATTCAGTCTTTGAAGAAGATACAGACTCCATGATTGGTTTTCTCTATGCAGCCACTCCTCTAAACTTCCATTTGACATGTACTCAAAAACAAGAGATTTGTAGTCCTTACCACTTGTAATCTGTGCTGGAGCAACATGTTATGATCTTCACAAGTTCCTTGCCGGCTATTTCTTAGTGCATTGCATTTGGCCACAAAACTCTTGAAAGCTTCTTTTTATTGAAAGTTGAGGACCTTTATGGCAACAACATTGTTTTGTTCTTGATCAAGAATCCTTTTATATACAGAGCCAAAACCGCCTGATCCAAATTGATTGCTTGGAGAGAATCTGCCAGTAGCTTGATGAAGTGTCTGGTATGAAACCTTTGAAAGGAAGTTGATTGATGAAACGGCATATAACAGTTTCTTCTTTTGAGTTTTTCTCCTCCTCCAATAAAGAGCTAAGATGACTGCAAACAAAAGAGAGCACCCAGCTAGTAAAGAAATTATGAACTTTAGTTTGAAACAATGCAACTTTCTCTACTTTGGGACTTTGATGGGACATGCTGGTAGCTACAATTATGAAACACCACCACAAAGTTCAGTATTTCCGTCCATTGATATTGCACTTGTGTTTCGAAAAACTCCTTCTTTTCGGTACCTCACCCTCTAGATTATTGAACGAAAGGTTCAAATATATCAAGAATGAAAATCTCTGTAGGTCTTTTGGAATATGTCCTGACAAATTCTTCTTGAAAGATCTAAATGCTAAAGATCTTTCTAGGAAGCCATAGAAGAAGGTATGATTCCTTGAAATAGATTCCCTTGAAGGATAAGAAATTCAAGGCTCAGACAGTTTCGAATGATTTCTGGGATTTCTCCTGTCAAATTAATTATTTACGGAAATGTCTAGTGCGTTGATATTCTTTAGGTTACCTACTTCCAGAGGTAGATGGCCTGTTAGAGAGTGTGATAAGTTGAGTAAGATATATAGATAAGGAGGAAAGATCAATAACCTGGTATATCTCTAGTAAGGCTATTGTTAATTTGATATATCCATTACCTGAGATAGGTTTCCTATATATAGAAGATGGAATCGGTCCTGATAATCTGTTAGTCTGCAAGAGCAATACTTGCAGCCGTTGGAGCTTCCCAAAATAAAGACAAAAGAGTTATTGCAAGTCTAAATTAAAATCAGTGCCAAGGAATTTTCTTAGGTACCCGAGTATTTACCATACACCTATTTTGTTAAATATTTTGGACCATTGGATATATTTAAAATTTGGTAACCTGTTTAGTCCTTAGCCAATTACTATTAGTTAAATAGTATTTATTACTAATTAATTTTATCATTAGCCAATTAATGTTTGATTATCAATTAACAATTACACTATTGGCAATTACTTTTTTTTTCTTTATTAAAAACAAAAAACTTCTAATCTAGGCTCACGGAATTAGAATTAATTAAATAGTCTTTATTACTAATTAATTATAGCATTAGTATTTTTCTTAACCAAATATAATTCTTTTTACATGCATTTTATGACAACCACAACAATTAATGTAAAAATAGATAATCTTTGTTTTAGATGTAGAGTAACTACTTCACGTACAACTTATTATTACTGTTTTTTGGACTAATTTACAAATGTTACCCCAATGTATTATCATATAGGTAAACCCTTATATTTTGACTAATAGCACGTATGTTCTCATTGCTGTAATGCAGTTCTCCCTTGCGTAATTTAAGTAATATATTGTGTAATTTCCATCGTCAAAGTTGTAATTACTTTTAATCGACGCAATTTACCACAAACTACAACAATTGATGTAAAAACAATAATTTTTGTTCTAATTGTAGTAATTACTCCACCTACAATCGACAATTTAACAATTTGCCAACAAATTTGTTGTCAGAGTGGTAAATCTTTATGTTTTTATCATTAAATGGAATGATTACTTCAATGAGTAAACATTTTACCACAACTCACGGCAATTGATGTAAAAAGGGTCATTTTTGTTCTATTTGTAGTAATTACTCCACCTAAAATACTGTACTAATTTGTAAACAATTTAGCAAGTTTGTTGTCAGAGTGGTAAATCTTTATGTTTTTATCATTAATAAAATGATTACAACTATGACTACATATTTTACCACAACCCCACAACAATTGATATAAAAGTGGTAACTTTTGTTCTCTTTGTAGTAACTACTTCAAAAACTACATCATTTACAAGATTATCAACAATTTTACAATTCTGACAACATTTGTGTTGTGAACATGGTAGAAAATTAATATTAGAGCAAAAGATATGTATGTACTCGGTATTGTAAGGAGGTTCTCCATTTGATAATCAATGTTATCCATTTGATAAAAGTTGTCATACTATGATATTTATATTTTTAACCACTCAATTACAATAACCACAATAAGTGTGATCATGAGTCGTAATTTTAGTTCTACGTGTAATTTATTATTTTGACATTATCTATTACTTGTTTCTGAACAATATTACATATCAAGAAAGAATGTGTTGTTAATATAGTAAATTTCATTTTTAAAAATAACACATGTCAACATTTAAGTGGATAACCTGTTAACCGGTTCAATAGGTTTTTACTATATTAATTTATTAAAAAATAATAATAATAAGGATATGGCATACATCAAATTACCCGAGACGACCTCAGTGCCAAATGTTGCTGGCAAATAATTTGGAGAGCTGCTGTAGAGTTCATCAACTGGCCATGGTCTCTGTAAAAGCCTTACTTAAGAATCAAGCATCTACACCTTCTCCGAGTGAAACTAGGAAACTAAACGGAAAAAGGAGAGTTCCATCTCATTAATCTTTATGGAAACTGATTAATGAAAATGCTTATAGATAGCCACAGTAAGTTTTTAAATTTCATTCCTCCAAACCCAACATATTCGTCCATCTATCTCTCCTGTCATACGTTTCTCCTGAAGAACTGACCAAGAATTAATTCTCTATCTATTTCATCAACAATGGAAGAGAAACCCTCGAAAACCCTAAATTTGATCGACAAGTTAATGTATGCAGCAGAATCACCCTCAACGGCTAGTAGTAGCAGAAACAGTACTGCAGAAGACAACCAACAACTCTGTGATGCAGCCACTGCTTTAACTTTGCATCAATCTTGGTTGCAGCCAGCATCGACCACAAACAAGAGAAAAGCAAGAGCACCAGTTATTCTGAAAGATGAAGATAGAATTAAGAAACCAGCCCCTCCTACTAATCCGAAACATCAAAAACTAGTACTCTCTGATCATGAGAATATGGAGCCAAAGACGAAAAGTGACCCGGTAGTGGAATGTGATGATGCTCAGAACCTTCATACACTAACTGAAGGGAGCGCTAGGCCCAGTGCTCATAATCATATTGATGAGCAGGTGGCTCGTGACCCGGCCTTATACAAAATAAAGAAGAAGTTGACTCTAAGTGACCTCGGAAACTTGAGCAGGCTCTTGGTGCCAAAAGAGATGGTCAAGAACCATGTTCTGCCTCACGTGAATGGCGACTTTGTACAAAGACTCGAGAGCAAAGCCGGTAAACAAGTTACGGTTAAAGACTCTGACAAAGAGACCGAGCATCAATTAACTTTTAGATACTTAAGGTCGTCGAAGAGTTATGTTTTCAATGGAAATTGGATGGAAATCGTGAAGGGGAGAGATTTGAAGAAGGATGATGAAATTGGACTTTACTGGGACACACTCAATTCCAATTTCCACTTTTCTCTTCTGAAACTTGCAAGCCAAGAAAGCCAAGCTGCCGATGAAGTTACTCGCGCGTGGTCATCAACAATGACATCAAGTCTAGAATCTTAGAGGTAGGTAGATGACTTGTAATAATTTCCGAAAGTAATTACCCTCGTTATTGAACCACATTCCATCAGGCACTCATGGACAACATCTGGAGTAAGTAAATCCCTCCCGTAATAAAAGTGTTCATTTTATAATGTTCACTTCATATATATATAGGCAATGTGGGTGTAGGCATGATACCAATTTGTTGCTAAGTTGGACCATAAACTAGCAAGATAAATTTGCATCGACTCTGTGTGTTGCTATAGTTGCAAAGAACATGATCTCGTTCGACAGAATTAGTAGTTAAGAAATGCAGACCAGGTGATCAAAGAGATCATTCACTATGTTGGTGTGATATATGCTTCAAGTGTGTTGTGAGAGTTTTCTTCTACGATATTTTCATGCGATCGTTATTATATTTCCATAAGAATGTAAGGGTTATACAAATGTGAGCTTGCATGTGAATGTATAGTTACTTGTAGTATTTAGCTATACTTTTCACGTTTTTATAGATAATTGAGCTATTGGAGTAAATTAAAGCATTTTGAGCAATGCTATAAAACTCCGTGGCCCAGGCGCCGCTTAAGAGTCTCCGCTTCAATTAATGGCTAATCAGTGGGGGTGGGCGGTCCCATTTTGGGCTGGCGACTAGGCGGCCTAAGTGGTTGGGAGGGATTAGCAGGGTGGGTTTGGGCATCTTTAATTTTTTTCTTTTAAATTGGGGAAGATATTGGAGCTAAGATGACAACGGTCAGAAAGCTTTTAGGAAATGATTTGGAGATGAAGTACCCAATCACATCCATCTTTTATGATTCCACCAATGCTTTGATCAAACTCTCCTTGCTGCCATTCACCTCGGACTTGCCAATTTGCTGCGGCGGACGCTGGCGGCGCCATCTTTTTCATCTTCTAATTATCAACTATGGCGCCTATTAGAGCTGTTGAGATTTGCTCTCGGTGAATCACCAGATAGAGTTTTAGATGAGAGAGAAGCGTGTGAGAGATATTTGTATTGTTTATTGTTTTGCTTTTGTGACGATCACAACTCAATTTCAAGTGGGCACTAGTGTTTTTAAGGAATATGCCAAGACTAAAAAATTTAAAAATTATCGTTCCGTTTTCTTCTTCTTCCTTTTTAATTTTTTTTTTTTGTTATTCTTAATTAGATAAATAAATGCTATAAAAATAAAAATGAAACAAAATTCTATTTTTGTTATTCTTAATTATTCTTATTATATTAAGCGGCTGAGTGCTAGTCCCCTGGTGAATGTCTAACTATCGCCTAGTGATTATTAAAACACTAGTTTTGAGAGCATGTCAAATAGATTCTTTAAATATAAATATTTTACAAAAAATAATACAAAGATATTCTCAAAGTTCAATCCATGTGAAGGGATACATAAAAATTCACGTTATCAAGTTTCAAGGATATTTGTATATGAAAAGAATTTCAATAATTTTAGTATGGTTTGTTCACTTGTTGTACATGATTTTTTACGTTATTTTTTTCTCAATTGCAAATGGAGAGAACCAAAAAAAAAAAATTCAAAGTAATTGCAAGTTTCATGTGCGTAACTGCATTGAATTTTGAAGTTAGCTTTATCAAAGAAATTGGCAACAAACGAGCAAGCTACTCGATTGACACTCTAGTGATTAGTTGTCTTTGCTTCCTACGATTAAAACTATGTAATGTTACTGATCTAAGTATTGTGCTTGCTTAGTTTACTTTGTTTCTTGCTGGGGGATCCATGTAATGATCAATGGGCATAGAACAGTTAACTTGCATTGAGTTTGTTTTGCAAGGACAAATATTGATCAAGAAAATTACTCAACTTATAAAATGAATGAGGAAAGCAGAAAAGGCTGAAATGTTTAGTAGCACGAGGACATAGGAAAGAAAAAGGACAAAAACCATTGGTTCAAAATAAATGCTCGACTTGCACAAGCTTTATCATATTTTTAATTCAAACTTGCTTGGTCTCTCTGTTGGTGCTTCTGTCACTCTGCTACCATCATCCTTCTTATAATATCTTCCCTCTTGTGTAATGTTGCTTTGTCCCTTTGATTCTTTTTTATTCTATGCAGACTTTCTTTAATTTCTGGTTGCCTTTGGCTTCTATTGAGCCTGCTTTGCTCCTTTGGTCTATCTTCCTAGCCATGTTCACTTGTTGCTTCTGTTTTAAGCATGGATTATCTTCATTAGTTCTGCTGGAGTTTCTTGATGAGACTTCATGAGTATTTGACTCTTACTTTGCTCTGTCCTTTGCTACTAGCCTACTATTATATAGAATCATCAGATATCTATTACCAAAAGAATGAGGGGAGTCCAACATTCTCCTTGAAGTTAAAAGGCAAAGGTATAATCCAACCACAAATCTAAAAGAACAATACCATTCCTTATCCTACAGAATAATGCATACTGAACCAAAGTTTCTTGTTCTTCTTTGAATGTAGCAAAACAAGGTGCTCTTGGTACACAAACATCCCAATCTAAACAGCATAGAAAAATACTCTCTAATGTCTCCAAACTGAAAAATAACTAAAATACTACACTTTCCTAATCGAAACCTTCATCACTGCAACCTCAAATGTCTTTGAAATCAGCTCAAAGTCACAGATATCTCCCTCTTGCAACCCATTCTGTTTCACAAACTGTAGCCAACCTCCACTGAACCTACTAGAACTCTGATAAAGATGGATCCAGTTCACATCCCAGGACATGTTTCCAACTTGAAGCTCCACTTTCTTTGGCTTGTAGATGTTCCTCATGAAGCTCCTTGGTGTGAGCTGCAAAAGTTAGATAAAAGAGGTACATTAATCTAAACTGATACTAAAAATTTGAAGAGTAATGCCAATGCCTCTTAAAGTTGAATTAATATAAGGATACTGGGGAATGGTAATCACAAGAACTGATATACTTGGTCAGAAAAAAAAAATTTAATATATGCATCAAGATGTTGGGATCATGTTTCTATACCAATGGTCCCTTGGTCACATGAGTTTGGCACATCTGGACACTGAAGCAAGGATTTCCAGAACGGCTTATGGTGGCTCGGTTACTAGCTCTACCTCTCCTTGAAAAATGTGTTCGACGACCCAATTCGCCTGCATAAATTAAGAAAGTGAGTGCAGATTCTGAAAAGTTTTGATTAAAGATTGTCAGTTGATAAGAAACTTACTAGCACACTCAATTTCAGACTCCAAGCTAATTTCAGTGTTTTGCGGTTCACAATCAGAATCAGAGTCAACAATTGTAACGTCATGAAGCCTGTCACTTTTCTTACTGCAGCGATTGTGTCCATATATCTCAACATCGAACTTTGCATGTCCAAAGTAATGAAAGACAACATATTCACCGAGGTTCAAACGATTTCCAACTACAAATTCCCTCCAACCCTTTTTGAAGAAGAACTCTCCACTAATCCTCTTCAAATCAACACGCCAAGATCCAGAAAAAGTTTGAAGATGGCACTGATGAGGTACCTTTACTTCAAACTTCTCAGAAAAATCTTGGGGGATTTTCTGTAACAAAAGTATTTGAATCAATCCTCAATATATAAATAAGAAGACCAGAATATAGAGCAAATGACTTGCATCTTTTTCAATGAAAAAAGGACAAGCAAAAATCCGCACAAACAACTTATGTAAATACATCTCTCCTGTTTCTTTTCTTTTTTCCTTTGATCATAGCTATGTGGTTATCTCAAACTTCCAGAAACTTGTACTCCAATAATGGTAAGAGTAAAGTGGGATATATACTTGGCATAAAGAAGTAAAGACCTTGACCAGTTGACAGATTCTTTGGATTTTATGTTGCTTTCAGTAGAGAGGTTGGATTTTAAGGACTCATTAGAGATTTAGAGGATTAGCATGCAATTAATAACCTAAAATGACACTAGGTAGCCAGTAAAGTTCAACATAGAGGATATAGACTAATTGAGAGACTAAGGAGATAACAAGAGATCAAATCAAGCAACAGTCACCATAGATCAGCCAAAAATTTTGCACCAGAGGAGACTACAAATCCCACTATAATATTTGATCCTGTATATTTCTTTGGCTTGCATTTAAAACTAATATATTTTCCAAATCAAAAACCCCACAAATGGTTATGACAGATTTACAAGCAGAGAATTTTTACAAACATATAGAACACAAGAAAGTGAAAGTGCATGTAAAGTTTCTATCTTTTTGCTTAGATAAACATGTAAAGGTTTCAGCTGTCCAAAAGTGAAGAAAATCTATCTAAAAGAAAGATGATTATGAAGAAGTGGAGAGAACTTACAAGCTTCCCTTTTTGAAGAACAGAGTAATCAACACACTTGTAAAAGCCTGGAAATTTAGAGTCTTCATTCTCTCTTCTTCTGCTGCAAGAACCCATCACAGAGTTGGCTTGGCTACCTCTTCTCTTTGGGGGTGAATAAGCTTTGCTCATTTGGGCGCAGGAAACAGCAAGGCTCAACAAGAAAATGAAAGTATAAAAGCCTAGAAAACCAGCAGAGCAATATATAGTTATATACCAAGAACCAACAAAAAGGAGGAAATGATACATGAAAGTTATTAGTAATAAATGAAGAAATTAAAAAGAGCTGAAATGAACAGACTCGCTGAGAACAAGGACATAGTACAGCAAAAACCATTTACCATTGGTTCACAATTAAATGCTGGAGTCGTATACTATTCTTCAATTCAAAGCACTCCTCTCAAATCTGGATAAGCTTCAAAGCCTGTTGGGTTTCTCTTTCTGTGCTTCTGTCACTCTGCTGGTAATGTCCTTCATATATTGCCTACCCTTTTCTAGTGTCAAGTTGCTTTGTCCCTTTGATTCTCATTGATTCTGCAGACGTTTTAATTATCTGGTAGCCACTGGTGGGTGTTGTGCTGCTTTGGTTTTAATGCATTTGTTACTTAAAATTTGAGTAAAGAAGCCCTACACCGACCACAAATCTGGTCCACAACATCCCACATAAAACTGCATACAGAATCGAAAGTTTCTTGTTCTTGTTTAAATGCACCAAAACAAAATGCCTTTGGAGCACAAACATCCAATTAGTCTGAATAACAAAGAAAACGACAGTAGGGCGCCAAGAAGCTCTCATTGGCCAAAATGAAGAGCACAACTTCATATAACATATAGTCCGTCCACTTGGTCAACAAGTTACAAAAGTTATGGATTAGTAATGTATATTAAACAATTTGGCTCGACTATACTAAAAACAATGGGAGAAAGAATATTATCTCGTCTCAGCAGTTAAGTACAAGTATTCTTTCTTTTCTTTGTCCAACAGATGGTAAACTACAAACAGTTAGAATGTATGACCACGTTTCCGAGTAGTATTATGGGATATCCAATAGATTGATCGCCCCATGTGCCACATCAAGATATGAGAAGTGAGAACCAACAATTTTCTTGAGAGTTTCCTATCTATCATATTCAACAATCGACATTGAGTTCTGCAATAAGAATTTCTCTTCCTGCTGATTATGGTTCATAACATCCAACTGAAAACCAACCATTTGTGCAACAATACAGTGCCAACAAGTTGCTACTGATGTACATTAACCTACAACTGCAACTGCATGAGAGAGTATTATCAGCAAACAGAAAAACAAACGTAATAATAAACAAATCAGTGTTTCTTCCACCAATGAGACAGAGAGAAGGAGAGGGAGTGAGTTTTGAAAGGAAAGGAAGATGAGTTGAGTGGGTTGTTTAAGAGAAATTCCGCACTAAACCAAGGAATGTTTCTCCAACCCATTTGACTTGGCACTGATCTCCCTCCCCCCTTCTCTCTTAATTCTCACATTATTAGAACTATATAGCATCACTGATATGCCTATACTTTCAAGCCTACCATTTACAAGAAATATCATATCAAATAGATATGATTACTTGTAGAGTTAAGAGGATAAATATGTCCATATAATCAAAAAGTGAACATACTTCAAGTTGGAAGTGCAGACATCTGAATTTCATCTCCCAAAATCCCATCCGATGAATCAGGCTTTTGGAAAGAATCTTTTCTACCACGTTCCAAAGAAGTTGCTTCGTATATCCCTACAAATGAATTAAATTTATAAGAAAGTTGGGCAACATCAACAATTGGGAAGAACATATATAAGAAATATGCAGAAAACCCCCATACTCCATTCCATTTTTTCCCCTCATGATACATAGTCCCATTGCATATTAGATTACCAAAAGCAACTAGCGTGCAAGTTTCAATGAGCAACCAAAATTTGCAGCAAAGGACAAAATGTAAGAAATGTACAGATTAGCAAAAGATTACTCAAATATATACATGAAATCAACAAGCAGCCCTCCATACCAAAAACTACTTCATTTCAGTAGAACTGCATGAAAACATATAATAATGTTGATCACAGTACCAATCACATCCATACCAACATCAGAAGTAATAAATGTTGTGCACATACCAAAGCCCAAAACTATGCAGCAAATTAGGAATCCTGGAAGAGAAAAGTCCAATTTGTACACCTTTTCCATCACGATTATGCATCCTCCAGCTACCATCAAATGCTTTGGAGAAGAGAAAACCATGTGTAATCTACAGAACCATTAGAGCATTAAAGTATATGACATGATCAGGACACAGGAGATCATCCCCACTCAACTATAAATACAAATGAAAAGTAACAAACCCCAAAAATAAAAATTGCTCAACCAGTGCACTAATGACATATATGAGCGTGGTTCATAATTTTCGGTCTAGGCGAACAATACCTCCAAATATTGATCAAATTTTACAGTTCAAAATTTTTTCTGGTGTACCCCACTTAAATCCTATAGTTAAATGAACTTGATAGTAATCATTAGAATGAAAAGGAAACAGTTTAGTCAATACAAAACAGTCTTTACCAGATTGCTGACAAAGATTACCCTTGGTCTGTCCCCAGCACTCAGATAGACAAACGAAAATATAATGATTTTGTATACATAGCCCCTCACTATGTAGTGCTTAGGAACCAAACAACAATCTGGAAGATAAAATGCCCCAAGAATATGTGTAATATCTCTACAACTAGAAGAACCATTGCAGTTTTCCTCCCCATATATGGAATGAAAATCAGTTGACTATAGTTAAGTTTGAATAGTCAACAAAACTAAATTTACTAAAGCTGGAAAACATAACTAAAACATTTCCAAATAGACATGGAAGAACTCCTAATCAGGCAGTTTTACAAAGAGTGAAAGAAAGGACTGAACTGGACTGACAAGTTGTAAGAAAATACCTCTCTTCCGCAATACTATCAACATAGAATATCAAGATAACTCCAAAAAGAATGGTGCTTAGAAAAGCCCAAGTAGAGAATGGCATCTTATTGCTGCTGCTAGAAGCTGATCCCTAAGTGATTCAAAAAAACAAGAAAGAATTAAAAGTGAAAGGGTAAAAAAGAGAGGGGGAGGGCAAAGAAAGACTAACAATATAGGCATAAAACAGAAGACCCATAAAATCAAACTTCAGTTGCTCCAAAAGTCATTCTAATCCAATGTAATCTTGGAACTTACTATGATTACGTCCCACATGGCAATAGGAAACATGAAGCATGTTGCAGAGGCAATAGTTAGAGCATGAAGTCGCCTTTTAAGTTGATTCTGAAAGCACGGAAGGCAACAATGACTTTTTAAATGATCATATCAATTGGAAAAAAACAATATACTCCTCAGGATATATAGAACAAAAGAGTATGAACACAATAATAGTAAGATGATGAATACACAATTCATCACCTTCAATGAAACACGCCTTGCAATCACCCTCCTCAATGCTGATAAGATTCCTGCAAAGATTGGAATTGCCATCTCTTTCATACCTAACACCTGTTCTGGCTGAACCTCAGCATCAACGTTATCTTTAAATGGTAATTTCAGGTTAAGTTACACATTAAAAGACATGATCACCATTTTTGAAAGTGAAAAGGAAAGAAGGTATAGGAGGAGACAATAATTACTAAACCGCCTTCAAATAAATTAATCCCATATAATCAAGAGAGAGAGAAAGAAGTTAAGAAAGGATATAGAATGGAGAGTATGTTTCCGTGGCCCACCCTTGAGATAAGAAGTAGAAAGACGCCACCATTGCAATAAGCCCGCCTATCTGGTAAAAAATGAAGAAACATCCATCTGAGATTACAAGAATCCAACATCTCTTAGTATTCAATTAGAAACAAATTGATATCAAGTAACCAGGACTCTATATCTTCTATTCCTAATTCTGGGCAAGCCTTCACTAAAGCTTGAAGATATAAAAGTCAATACTCCAACAGGCACAGTCAGTTAAGTCAAAACATTTTATATAGCTGGAGATGGAAACTCTGGCATCTTTCGTCAACTTTGAATAAGTCTAATGAAACGAGAAAATGACCACTCTAAAGAGCAACACGTCAAACATAACATTAACTTATGTGCTCAAAGTGATCATACACAATTGACATGAAGCAAACAGCCTAAGAAAGTTAAATCCACAAGAGGAACAAGCATCTGAGAATTCAACCTTTTTCCAAGCGTGACCCTTCCGCCCATATAATACTGCAGAGAGTACTCCAAGGATAGCACCAGAATACTCTGCCATTATAGCTCTAGCATAATATAGAAACATAAAAAATTTAAAATCAGCTCTACTTCTAAATAACGAAATCCAGTTTTATTTGTTCATATTATGTCCATTTTGATATCTAGTCATCACATGTTTATTGCTACCAGCTTATTGCTCATCAAAGTGGTAAGAGCATGTGATAGGCAGCACTATAAAAAGGACGCAAGGTATGCTATGTGTTTCATCTCACTCATCACTATAATTTGAATGTGACCCTTCAAATGACATAATTGGAACAAACAGGAAAAAGGAAATTAGCTTAATCATACTCATACTACTAAAATTTGTAAAATTTGTATAAAAAGGCACTTGAAGTGCTTATTTGGAGTATCTGAAATCATAAGCGAGCGTACCTAAGAGGTCCACATGATTTGAGGCCTTTTCCCCACAAAATAAAGTACAGAGCTGTTATACCACCATTTATAATAGAAGGAACCACCTGAAAACATCAGGAACTACTCAAGAAGCATCTAGCAGCAATCATTTTGTAACTTTTTTTTTATGCTTTTTCCTCTGAATTTAATAAAAGCAACAATTTAAGGAACCTGTGTATTTGAGAGTGGCCTGCCCTTCCAAGGCTTCTGCAAAATTAGAAATAGGATGGATGCTGGGATCAGGCAAATGAAGAGAAATAGTACAACCGAAGCCCCCGTCTGAGACAAGTAACGGTACAGGGAGTAAATTGACCATATTCTCAAGAAATTTCCGACAATATGGATTACTTGCAAAGGAGTGTGCCTGTTTGAAGGTAAGTTCATTGGTATAATTAGTTTCAGTTGAAATAGAAACAAAGTACAAACATATGACACTGATTTCACTGAAAAGAAATAAGAGTTCTATTCCACGAGAGCTATAAAATATGAAAAGCAAAAATGAGACCCTTCTAGGCTCTAGCACTCCAAAAAAAAAAATTCCTGGTCAAGATGCAATGTGGCTACAGCAACAAAAACTACTCAATACTAGACCCTGCAGCAGCCCCACATACATCTTGCAACATTGAACATTATCTCCACGGTAAAATTTCTCTACTACTCCTGCTGCTAAAATGCTCCTCCTAATTAGAAATTTAAAATGGCAGATATAGAAGTCCATAGCCTGCACCTAACCACAGTTTTCTCCCCATAAATGCAACTATCATCTCTAATCTCCGGCTGCTTCACCTGTTAATCCCTTCTTTCTCCTAAAAGGCAACAGCAAAACTTAATACTAGGTCATAAAGTATATCACCGAACATAGTGATATCAGAGTTAAAAGTGGGAAGCAAGCCTAAAGTAACCATCATTGTCTTGTACAACTAACTCAAATTACTCGCTACCTAATTTACAACTAATCAACAGCAACCCCATTATGCATTGTGCTGAATGGGACAAACTTACCACTAGTTCATACTTAACCAAAACCCAGCTTATTAAGTTAGATTTAGTTCTCTTCTTTTCTATCCCTCTAAACCATACTTCTTCAATTACTCAAATTCTTTGAAACCTTCACCACCAAGCAAACTAAGACCCAGAAATCCTACCAACCCAAACCCAAAAAAGCTTGCCACTTTCATGAACCCAATAAACCAGAGAAACAAATACAACAGTTAAACACATATAAGATTCACACATCTTCCTCCCATTCGCTATCGAACACACTAACTTAGGGTTTTGAAATTCAAATCTTTCGAAACCCAAAATGCAGAGATTCAATTTGGGTTTTACCTGAAATGTTGCGGAGATCCTCGATCTTCAGAAACTTTCCTTGGAGTCATCATTTTCGAAACCAATGGCTTTCAAGTTATCACAAAATCTAATTGCTCATGCATTTAATCGCCGATTCTATGCTTCTTCGTAACTCAAAACCTTGCAAATCACCGACTTTAGCAGTGAAGAAGAAGAAGAAGAAGAAAGCAAAACCTCAAACTCTGAGCAAACCTTGTTCAAGCTTCGCTCCCAAATTCTATTTCTTCAGCTTCTGTAATAACCTGGGCCGTTGCTATCTTGAGCCCATGAACTGGATGTCGGCCCACCCTCTATTTTTGGGACTCACACAAAATTGGTAATGTCATTGCCCAATGAAGTTGGTCTAGTGGAAGCATGTTAAACTTGCACCGCAAGGCTTCTCTTGGTAATAGAAGGTCTCTGGTTCAAACCCCAGCTCATGAAAAACATCCCTTGGGGAGAGGCCATACCCAAGTTGTTTCCGACTCTGGAGTGGTAGTTCACTCGGCCACCATTTTTGTACCCAAAAAAATTGGTAATGTCATTTATAGTCGTATTTATCTATCTATACTATAATTAAGAGATACTAGTATTAAGATAAGAGAGCTTGCTCATCAAAACTGATTTTTTTTATAAATTTAACTCTTATATATTAAAAAACTATAAAATATAAGTAATCAACAGGGATTATATAGTAGTATAGTACATTGCAAGTAGAAAACAAAATAATACAAAATAAAAGTAGAAAACGTAGTAGTTGTATGTAGAGCTTCCCCACTATCTTTAACTTCTTTCCTCACACATAGTGAGTGGGCCTTGTTAGTATATTTTTAGCCTCAGACATTAGAGCGGTTCCGTCGATTTAAGTTTTTTAATGCTAGCTGACGATTTTGGATTTTCATTATTCAAAAGTGAAACTTCACCCAAAAAAAAAAACCGATCAATTAACATGCATATTTGTTTGGTTTCAGTTATTTTTAATGCGTTGATTCTGATAATTTGACCTCTATTTCTAAACAAAAAATTTCATGCCTAGTATCATTAATTTAGTCCAGCAATATTACTCTCCGATATGTTGACAGTTGCACTAGTGTTATGAATCACCCACACATGCTTGTACATAATGTTATTGAGATTCAAATATTCACGCAGCTCTCATGTGCCTTTTCTGTTCATGAGAAACAAAGACCTCTGCTCCAAACTCACGAGTCACACCTATCATCAACTAAATAACCACTGAAGGCATCACTAAAATCTTCGAGAGCGATGAGTTGATCAAAACCAGCTAAACCACTAACAATGGTTTGATAAATACAGTACTTCTTCTCCTCTTTATTGCCATCTTCAAGAACCAGGTAGCTCTTCCACTGCCTACTAAATAAAAACAACTTGCAATCAATCGTTACAATGCGCTTAGGATCTATATATAGCTTTTTTTCTCCAGACAGTAGAAAGAGATGTGGCCATCCATATTACGAATCTTGTTTCCATTTGGGAAAAGCACTACTTGTATTCTCCAGTGTTAAACTCTGTCAATTAGTATCCATTGATTTCAGCCTTGAAAACAAGTCTACTCTCGTAATGCAGCGTTTTGGAGGTTTATTCGTAATTGATCTCAAGATGAGATGAGGTCCTTACGGTGAATGTCAAAGCTAGCCATGGCGTCAAGGTTAAATACCCAAATTTGTACGTAGAGGAAGACGCAGAAAATTAACTTTCCAAACGCAAATATGAAGTAGAGGGTGCTATATAAATATAAATATATATAGAGTGAAAGCTTAAAACTGATAGATGTAATCCTTGTACAGTAAAGTGAATGAATGCTAATCAAGCAATAATAATAAGAAATAGGAAAATCACCAGTGTTACACTGATGAAAAGGTTAATTAAGACAGTTAAAATGATATAATGCTTCTTCTGGGAACAATTATCACCATGAAAAATTTGTTTGAGAATTCAGAAGCTTTCATTCTCAATCTACCAGCACATATATATAACACCATATTTATCTGCATGCATTCTTTGGTTGATTTGTAAGCCCACATAATCAAAAGGTTGTCACTATAAATTGTTATATCTCCATATATAAATAGATCCTCTATGCATGGGATTGAATTATATCTTCTAAAAATGAGGTTGCAAAGAGATTATCAGAAAGTTAAAAAGCTCAGTCTTTAATTTCAAACAAAAGAACCTAACCAACTAGATAGAGATGAGCTCAATAACTAAGAACTAAAAACAAAGCCCTCTGAGAAGGTTAATTCACAGCTAACTATTACTTCATAAAGTAACAAAATCAATATCATCTTTCATAATCATATGCATGCAGAATGCAGAATGCAGAGTGACAAAGAAACGAAGATCTCATTGAGTTGCAATAGCATATGCAGCCTAGCTCCAAGCCCTAAGGCAAGTGCACAGGCCTATATGAAACAACAAAGTTACATGGCGAATTGAACAACAAACCAATTAACCATACTTACCAAATACATATATTGCGTTTAACTCGGAATAATATACTCACTAGCAAGCTAGGTATAGATAATTCCTCAACCATGGGTCTGTTGATGCAGTGGTAGTCTAGGAACTGGTGTTGGCCACCATGGGAACACCAACTGGAAGAGGCGAGGATGACGGGCAATATACTTATCATTTGGGTCGTCCTGAATAGCTATGTTTGACCACGCTCTGGTACGAGTGTTGTACATGGCAAGGAATGCCCGCATCACTTCCTCATCCATATTTATATTACATACATAGAAGATATCCTCATCAGTGTTGGGGTCAAAAGCTGAGATCACAAGCACATCTGGAACAATATCTTGGCCACTGGATAAACCCCCGAGTGTTTCACACATAATTTGCCGGCTGAACCAACCACTTCCAACTCCCAACCTATTATATCATCGTATAACATGTCCCAGCCCCACACTCGCAGACACCCTCGGTGCACATCTGTGCATTCTATTAATTGCACACGCTCATCAGACACACGCTCGTCAACTAGGTCAAAGAAACAAAACTCAGGATGATGATCATCAACACTAATATTCAAAGTAGTGCTAGTACTTTTAGTAATATTCTTGTTGCTGAGCGGACCCAACCAAATCAGACCAGCACCATTAAGACTCTGCCAACACAATGGTATAGCATACCATTGTAAACGAAGCCAGGACCTGTGCACATATCAAGCACAATGCCTCGCGGGGATGATACAACTGTTTCACCTGTCTCAGAAGAGAATATCTCAAGATTGAATTTGAATGCCACAGAACCTGATGAAGATGTATGAGGAAGAACTCTCACAACAGTATACCTAAAGTCCTCGTTTATTTTAAGCGTACTACGTACTATTACTTATAGTACCATTACCCTCCTCCTCATCCTCCTCATAGTATAGGGATCACAATTCACAATCAATAATTATTTGTATGAAGTTTTATATAATAAATTAGTAATATTGTTAATGCAGATTGGGGCGGGTATGGGGACCTAATCCCCAATGAGGATAGGGACGGGGAATCCCCAGTTTCTTATTACGGGGATTGGAGCGGGAAAGGGGATGTGGAATAAAGTCGGGTATGAGGATGGTAATTTAATCCCCTTACCCTACCCTCCCCATTGCCATCCCTAAGATAGGATGACGATCTGGGGCTGATGATCATGAACTTGTTTTCCTTTTCCTTCCGGTAATCATGGAAGGGATAGGATGAGAATCAGAGGCCAAGGCCAGCGTTGATGATGAATTTATTTTTCTCCTTATTTTCCTTGCCTTCAAGGAATGAGATGCATACCTTTTTTGAATAATGCAAGAAGTCAGATACATTATATAGATATGTAAATGCAAAGGAAACCCAACTGAATAAGGAATCCTAAATAAACTTGAATTGGCCATCTTAAACTTGAAACACAGCAAAAACGAGGAAAAAAATGTCCTAGTCCTAACTACATACAAATTCTAATTAAACGAGGAAAACAAATACAACAGTTAAACAAATATTCGATTCACACATGTTAACTAACTTAGGGTTTTGAAAAGAAAAAAAATTCTTTCGAAACCCAAAATGCAGAGATTCAATTTGGGTTTACCTGAAATGCTGTGGAGATCCTCGATCTTCAGAAATTTGTCTTGGAGTCATCATTTTCGAAACCAATTGCTTTTTAGGTTATCACAAAATCTAATTGCTCATACATCTAGTCGCCGATTCTATGCTCTTAAAACCTTGCAAATCACCGACTTATGCAGTGAAGAAGAAGAAGATGAAAAGCAAAACCTCAACTGTGAGCAAACCTTGCTCAAGCTTCGCTCTCAAATTCTATTTCTTCAGCTTCTGTAATAAAGGCTCGTCGAGCCGTTGCTATCTTGAGCCCACGAACAGAATGTCAGCCACCCTCCAGTTTTCAAGCTGATAGGAGCATTTTAATGCGACGTTTTAATTGTTATTTCCTCATATTTACTTAGTTATTTCATTAAATAAATCTTTCTTGTTTAGGAAAGTTACTATTTTTAGAAAGTTTCCATTTTTAGTAATAGTTTCTATTTTCAGGTCCTTGGAGCAAACAAGCTGGAATAAGCTCAAAAAGGGAAAGAAAAGCTGGAGAACGTTGGAGGGAGCTCAAGGACTGCATAAATGAGCTGAAACGAAGAAATGAAGTTTTCCTGGTCCAACCAAGAAATCTTGTTTCAACCAGGAAACCTTGTCCAGAAAAGGAAACTTTGTCACAGCAAGACTCTTGAGCAAACAAGGAAGCATGAGCAGAAAAATAAAGGAAGTTGACGTTGGAGGAAGATTCCTGGAGGCACTAGAAAACTATAAGGCTTGAAGATGACGCAAGGAGGCCCAAGAATCTTCTAGAGTATTATGGATTTCGGCAAAATGGATGAAAGCCTAACAAATTAGGGTTTTGTGATGCATGAGAGATATTCTTGAAGATTTAATTGTGCTTTGCCGTTAAATGCCAAGGAGGAATGGAGAAAATAATGTGAAAATCAGAAAATATCAAGGAGATTGACGCCACAAAAGGAAGGATTGCCATGGAGATTTTCTGGGAGAGAGTTTTAAGGGAAAAGAGATATTCTTGAAAGATAATTGTGTGGTTGCCATGAAAATCAAGAGAGAATAATGTGGAAATCAAGAGAATATATGGAAGATGGCGTTGGAGGAGAATTAGGGAGAGTTTTTAAGGAAATAAAAAGTGTAGACAACAAGGAGATGCTAAAATCAAGTCTAGGTTCATCCATACAGATATTGTGGCAAAAAATAAATCAGAAAATCAGAATTTATTCATAGAATTTCGGCAACTTAATATTAGGGAATTATTTTGGTGAGTTTTTGGACAACACAACAAGACTTGCATGGAAATTTTTGATTGGTTGAGTGACATGACAAGCTGACGTGGCATTAACTGATTGGATGGAGCTGTGTCATGAAGCCTTGATCTCCCTTATAAATATCCTCCCTCCTTGGACGTTTGGAGTTCCACACTCCACACACCCCATAATTCAAAAAATTCTCTCCATAACGTCAAGCTCTCTCTCCACCCTCTAGTGCAATCTACGGTTTCAAGCAAGGAAGAAGGAGCCGTGAGCATCATCATCCATCCTCCACCTTGAACACTTGCTTCCAACATTCAAGCATCCAAACGTCAACCCTCCATCCTCATCTCCATCTCATGGTGTAATTCAACCTCTTTCTTTGTAACCTTTTTTGATTTCGTTGGAATTGTTTCTAGTTGACAATAATATTTGAACAAAGTTTAATTATGAATTTCTTATGATTGAATGAATTTTCGATTCCTATAATTGTGATTCTAAGTTGCTTTTGTGAGATTGTTCGATTAAATTTGCTTTACAGAAAACTTTTATATGTTTATGTTCTTTGGTGCCAACTTAGGATATATGCATGTAATTGATGCTAGATTTAAGTTTGTGATTCACCTAATAGTTTTGCATCCGAATTGAAAAAAGTCTTTAAAACTCTATACCAACTGTACCAATCAGCATATTTGCTACTAAGATACATTACTACTTTGGTTCCTCTTCCAAGAAGATGGACCAACTTTATCTTCAGCTATGGTATAGGGACTAAAGTCAATGCCCTTGTTGTCCGTTGAATTGATCTCCATCAGAAGTTGCTCATCCAGTGGATGTTTGGAGGTCGTTGATACTTTCTTGACCACAACAAATGAACGGTAGAAACTCGTTCCATCCTATCCATGTAGTTTAATGCTGGTTTGTTCACTAAAATGTCAGTTACTAGATAACACCAAACCCTATAAATTCCATCAAATCTAACAGTACATATATCAGGTGATAATGCATAGTTGCATACTATGCTTTTTTTTTTTATACTTTTTAAAAATTTGTAAAATTGATAAGTAACTACAACAACATCATCCATTGCAAAAAATAAAACCATTTTCTAATTTAGTTGAAGTGAGGTGAGTTATTTATCAGCCAAACATTCTTCTTACAGCTAGATCCAATTTCCTGCTCCTGTATACTGCATCAAAAAGATGTTCTAACATGCATGCAAAATATTGAATAGACAAGAACAAGTCTGTGACCTCAATCTGCGTGAGTTCATTCTATTCATTCAAGGAAAGAAATATAACTAGCGAACACACCACAATTAATATATATTTTTGGTTTAGTAAGAATCAATGCAAACATTATAACTACTCAAAGTAAGAACAAATACCTGTGTCAAATTTTGCGCATACTCAGCATAGTGTTTAACGCAGTTATACAGAAATCTTGCTAAGTCTTTAGCTGTCCCAAGATAACCTTTCTTATACTTCAGAATAGTATGCAACACTGGATCAGTGCCCAAATTTTTGACCTAATATTTCTGATGTGTGTGTAGTTCAGTCTGGAAATCGGAAGCGTTTCCTAATGCATATGCCGGATCAGACACCATCTTAAACAACCTTTCAAGAAATCTCACTCTCTTTTTCTTGGTGATCATGAATACAGGATAATTGAAAACCCACAATTGGAAATCAGGAGTAGGAACTTGAGTAACTAGAAGGTTATTTTTGATGAATTTCAACAATGCATCAAGACGGCTAGGATTAGTGACCAGCATCCTTATATCCTTGAGAAACTGTTCAAGGACCTTCATTTCCGTCTTAAAATCCCAACTTTCTGGAACCCAATTTCAAAAGAATATTTTCTCATCATCCGTAATAACTATGTCCTTCTTTATATCACCAATAGATCCAGTCCTCTTGTACCGAGACTCCAACGCTGGTCCAATTTTACTTAAAATTCTATAAAAATCATCATTTGACCTTTTTTTTTTTGAAGTTATTGTACCAATGTTCAGCGGTCTCAAATACCCGATGGTGCTTCACCATGCAAGCACCCCCTTCAATATCATTTGGAGTGAAAAAAAAAACACAATACTCAAAAGGATGTATTAGTAATTGTTTTCTTCTACACAGTCAAACTTAGAAAAGGATGATAATTCATAGTTGCATGCACTGATAAATAAAACCAACAACATACATTGCAAAAGAGAATGTTGTATGTTGAACGACTTAGATTTTTTGGTATAAATTTGTCTATATGGTATGAAAAACAAAGCAAACTATACATCTAACTTTAAAGTTAAATGTATAGAGTTAGATGTATAGTTTGCTTTGTTTTTCATATTAGTGTATTACATCATAAAGCAACAATCTAAGTGTTAAGATTTATAGAATTTTAAAGTTCTAGATTTTTTTGTCGCTTTCTCTTCGTTCTCATGTATAATATATGTTTTTGGTGTAAAAATAGCATGTTCTTAAAGCTAACCGATTCTTTATAATCACACTTCTGTTTCTCATAAAAGTTAGGTTAAGAACTATTTGAAGCTTTTTTTGTATATCAGAGATACTTGATAGGTCTTTTGCAATGAATGGCCGTTCTTTATTCTTTTTTTGCAATTCGATCATAGGCTATTGTTGAGATTTTTATTTGTGTCTCAATTTTACTTGTTATTTTCTAAAGTAATATGAGCTTCACAACAAAACCAATTGATAATGGATGAAGTTGACTAAATGCTCATAGACAAAGTACCATCTTATTATTATTTAAGATGGTGGTTTATGATGATGTGTCGACGGTTAAAATTAGACTGCGTTTTCTGAATCACGTTTTGCTTGAGTCAAAAGAGACGTTTGTGGATGTTGTTACAGTGGTAAGAATTTACCTAAACTCCAATGAGTGGGAGAACCGCCGTGCAGGAATAATTGTAATTGCCGCAATTATTTAGCCCAGCTTCGAGGTTAACATCACTTACGTTGATGAAGTGCTACCACTGCTCCTATCTTATTCAAAAGATCCGGAAGTGGAAGTTCACTATGTTATTATGAAGGCATTAAGGGTGATACGTTTGAATTTTGAGATAAATAGATATCATGGAAACATATTGTCTGAATTGACTATGTTGATATAGGACAAGAATCAGCACATACAAGTGCAAGCTGGTAAAGCAATTCGGGACCTCACCAAGAACTGCACATCAGATATTTTAGCACCTTTCTTGCATACAATTGTTAGCAACTTGCTTGTGCTCTTGAAGATTGGGAGCAAGAAACAGAACGTAGTGGCTTTTTCAACTTTGTCAAAAGTTGATAGTTCATCCAAGGGCAGTTTCACATCATATTATAAAATTAGTATGGATTCTTTAATTAAAATATGTTGATGACCGAGGCTGGTCCATCTAAATCTTTCATCCAGGCGAAATGTCTAGGATGCATAACCAATATTGCACCTGCTGTTGGAAATGAAAGATTTAGTAAAGATGCTTTGGAGGTTGTGGAAGCTCTTATGGGAATGGAAAAGATGCTTAATTAAGATGAATAAGAAGATTAGATGCATTGTCATGCAGGCATTATTGAACCTCTGCATCTTAGAGGAGGGTTATTTAGTTCATGTACTGTCTTTGATGTCTATGGTGCATGATAGTGCATTCAAAAAATCCAAGAAGTAGCTGATGACAAAATGGTTGACATAGGGGCAAAGAAAGGTTTAGCTCTGAAGAAATCCAGGATACAACAAGTGGGTCCGTGATGTCCGCCAGCATCTTAAGGCTGAAGAAATCAGGGATACTATTCTTGAGCCTAGCCAGGAATTGCTAACTATTGAGCAAGCTCAAGTTTTGAAAGAAAATAGAGCAGCCTTAGAGGCAAATAAGGCGAAAGCCATCATCCTAATGACCCGTCATGGATGATTCGCTCCAGTACGAGTATATGAATAAAGAACACCCTAGAAGGCTGTAGGTCTCACTTGAAGAAAGATTTGGCAACGTCTGTGACTCCCTGCTTCCTGACCTAGAAGTGAGATAACATAGCCTCCGTTTCTGTGATTTCAAGTCAATTACTAACTATAACTCGGAAGCACTTCGCCTTAAATCTTTAATGGAATTATGTGGAAAAGATGTCACAGATGCGATGTTGATTGATAGGACTCTCTCTACCTTCCTCGTCTCTGTTGTGATGGTTGCTAAGAATTATCGAATCGATGTTACTGCAAGACACATCACAAGGTTTCATGAGCTTATTGGAGCTATGAATGTTGCTAAAAAGCATGACAACATCCTTATGGAGGCCCGTGGGAACATAGCATATTCTAGAGTCAAATTATAGTTGTGCCCCTAAGGGAGGGTGCCAAGAGCGAAACCCTAAATGTAGGGACATTTCTAGACGTTTTGGTCCATATTCTCTCTCTAATGAGGAAGCTAAACGCCAAAATAGGCGAACACGAAACTGGTATTGGACATTTGGGGGGAGTTCCGTAATCGATCAATCTAGTGTGTGAAACAGCAATTAAGATTAATTTGATAGTATACATGTTTGGTGACCCATTGATTGTCATTCCCTTTAGTCACTCTATTCATTGACATTATGTCAATAATTTTTAAACCAAAAAACAAAGAAGAGAAAATGAGCAATTAAGAATTTAAGATTAGGTGACGTAAGGGTCATCATGGGCCGGGCTAAGGCCGGCCCTACCCTAAATTTTAGGGCTTAGAGTCGGGTTAGGCTGGGTTTAGTCAAAGTCAACAAAATTTAGGGTCGGGCTGGGGCTTAAATATGTTAACCCTTACCCGCCCGATCCGCTAGAGCCAAAAGGGCCGGGTCGAGCCGACCTTCCGAATAGGGCCGAAATGGGCCTTATTTTGTTTAACAAAATAAAAAAAAAAAGTTATTTTTATTCTCAAAATGTAGCTCAATGGTTATATAGATAATACAAGACTCATTGTTTTTTGTTGATCATATTTAATATATATATATATAGGAATTAACTTATAACATTTATTAATATTAGTTAAGGTGATTATATTCAATTAACTATCTCTCTAAATCTCCCAATATTAATTGTTGTGTAACAAAGAAAATAAAAATTAAAGAAAACAAAGCTTACAAGATCAATTACAAAGAAATAGATAGATTGCATATTATAGAAAAAAGAGAAGCAAAATTAAAATATAGAAAAAATAGAAAATTATTTGGGCTTAAAGGGTCGGGCTTCATTTTCATGGCCCATACCCTACCCTATTTTAGAAAGGGTTGAGCAGGCTTGGGACAAGCTTAGGGCTGAAGGGTCAAATGATGACCCCTAAGACCATCTCCAACGGTGGTGTCAATCATCTCCAACGATGGTGTCAAAATCCACCGTGGAGCTCCAACAGATGGAAAAGACAGTTCAATATCTCTCTCACCCATCCTTCAATTCCACGGTGGAAGTCAGTTCTTGATCGTTTCTTTTGTCAAAAATGACAGCCTCTACTCATCTGTCATTTTCTATTTTTTAATTGTTTCTCTCATTCTCCCTCTTCTCACCTTTGTCCTACCCAGATCGGAGCCACCCATGGCAGACCTTCAATCATTCTCGCCTCTCTATTTCCTCCTACCATGTCGGAGATCAGATCGGAGATGAGCTTGCATAGAGAAAATCAATGATTAGATCAGACCAGGTGCTTCTTGATTAATTAGGTGAGCTCAATGAAGACTGGGAATATGAGATTTTGATGAAGCAATTGCAAAGTTTTGATGGGTAATGAGATTTAATCTTCTAGTTTTTTATGGAATTGTAGTTTTAATTGCCTCTGTGCATATGCCTCTCACAGTACTTAGAATATGGGTATGTGTCCTTTGAACACCTCCGTTTTTACCATCTAGTCTTCTACACCTTCATGACTCTCTGGTTCAATCTTTCTGCCGAATCCCATATCATTGCAACCCACCTAACTGTTTCAATTCAATTAGTTGAACCACCCCCAACAAGTATTTCATTACCATTGTAATTTGGATTGCAGAAGGATTGTGTAAGTTTTCTACCATTGCAGAATTTTCTGGCTGACTACTCATTCTTCTTCAAGTTCTCTCTTAATTATAACTAGTCCCTTAACATGTGTTCCGCACATGTCAATTGGTTTTATTTTTATTTTTTTAAATTTAAAAAGTTACAACAGTTTCTTTCCTGATGTTGGAGAAGTTTCTCATTTTTAATGGGAAGTACGTATTGCAAATTTTTGAAATATGACATAGTCAATTGACTATCTTATCCTCATATAGAAATAATTTATTTATTAATATTTATATTATGTAAGGGCAAATATGGTAGTTCAAAAATTTAACAATTCCCTTGAGAATTGGCTTAATTATATAAGATAAACTAATATACATATTTGACCCATATGTTGGAATGCAACTTTGCAAAATGTCACTTGGCACATAAGCTGTCAAATTCAAATTTGACAAAAAAAAAATTGACATCTTTGTTAAAGTTGCTCTAAGGTGACGACTCATTGATCGTCATTCACGTTACTCACTCCATCTACTGATACTGTGATAAAAAAAAAGACATTTTTTAATAGAAAAATAGATGGAGAGACTAAAATGCATGAGCAATTGAGGTTTAGATTTTGTCATAAAAAAAAAGGGGGAGCTGAAATTTGTACTCCCATTTTTACATTCTACACTTCTTTTGATTTTTTTAATACTTCTTTATTAATTCACAATATTTATTTTCCAAAACTACCCATCTCTCTCTCTCTCTCCCCACCTCCCCAATTACACATTCTTCTGGTTGCAGCTCTCTCTCTGCCCTATCAGGCCAATTTCACATTCTTCTGCTTTTAACCTCTTACACACTCGAATTCAAGAACACAAATTTTTGGAGCTTGTCTCTAGTAAAGAGCCAACACCCACATTCTGGCATCCTTATGCAAGCATTAGAGTTTCATGTTTCCCAGAGATACATGGGAGTGTCCTTCTAGATTTGGTGGGCATCAATGGATTGGAATAAAACCAAGAAAAACATAGTCGGTGAAACCAGTACCATTTTCCCATACCAGAAAGAGTTTCAGTTTTAGACTTTCATGCTGTAAAAGGGCGAGGATGAGACAAATAAGGGTGATTTGGTAAAAGTCACACAAGGGGAGTGCAAAATATAAAAATGAAAGTATAAATTTCAGCTCAAAAAAAATGGAGGTTTAGATTTAAGAATACACGTTTGGTGCCCCATTCGTCTAGTAATCTAGGTCCTACCCTTGCGAATGCCCCTCATTGGGGCGTGCAAAACCCATATCCATTGCTTGGCTTCTCTGCCGCGTCAGCCTATATAACCTCATCAGTCCCCAAAATCTCAACCGTCCAGAGTCCACTTCAGTCCGAAAATCTCAAACCCATACGGACCCACGACCCAGATGAAACAAACTCATTTGCGGCACATAACATAAACCACACCCAATCCTTCTCCTCTCATCGAGCCTTTTCCTATTACACATCAGCAACCGAGAAACTGAGAGATGAAATTACCATAAAGGGCTTGGTCCTTGTGGGTCTCCGTCCCAAAGTCGCATAAGGCCGAGTAGGAGGAGGTTGGGGATTTGTGGGAAAGGCAGAGACTTTGAGAGAGATTGGGAGGCTATGGAGGCTTATAAGAAATGGGTCAGGGAGAACAAGGACTATGTTCACTCCTTGGAGTCTCTCGCCAATGTGAGCTTCTCTATCAGTTTCTTTAAATTTCATTGCTTTCTCTACGTCTATGGTTATCATTTGATGCGGTGGTTTTTCTAGTTTCATTGGATTGTTTGTGCTATTTGGTTCACTGGGATTTTTTTAATTTTGTTAGAAATGGAGAAAATCTGATAAAAAAAAAACCAATCTTTAATAGCGTTCATGTTTGGTTTAAGAAGAATTACCTTCTATAATTACTTTGCACCCTTGTGGAGTGTTTAGTGTGGTTAGTACTACTGTTTGTTCCTGTTGGTTTTGATTTTTCGAAATTTATCTATGGTTGCTCAAAAGATGTGGGTTTGAGGAGAATTTGGTCATGAGTGTTTCAGAAGGTAATGCAATGCAAGTGTTCTGACTACTTGTTTAAAAAAGCGATTTCGAGTTAAGCAGTCCTAATTTGTTCTCTGGTTATTACATCACCCAAATATGTTCCTGCGCTGATCTGTGGTTTGCCTTTTTGTGTTTAGTTTAGTTTTCTTTCTTTTTGTGTTTTCATTGCCAGCAAGGTAACTCTTAAGTGGAGAAAAATTATGGCTTTGTTGTGCTGCGATTGTGTTTTCGTTTGAATGTAGGGCTTTACTTTCAGTTTTCTTTTTAAATTTATTGTCATCTTAACTCGGTGTTGAACAATTTTGTGCAGGGATTCACTTGGCTTCTACCTGAACGGTTTTCTCAATCAGAGATAGGACCAGAAGCAGGTTTTTTGAAATTTTGGTAACATTGGCTACTTCTTGTTAGCTTAGAAATTGCAGGGCTTCTTTTAGTTTTCCAAGTAATTATCTAGCTCTCTCTGAAGTAACTATACCTTCTACAGAAAAAAAAAAAACAGATGTTTTGTTTCCGACATGATTCCAACATTTTTCTTGTCGTTATATATAATGAAGTTTCTATTTCTCGCATATGTGTGCATATACATATCACGAAACTGCAAAGTTGGTAATATTATTTTTATATGATGTTTCGCAGTAACTACTATCTTGGGAATATTAACTGCTGTCAATGAACATATAATCGACACAGCTTCTCCTCGATTACATGCTGGTCATGCTGCGCGTAATTCTTTTCCTTATCCATTGTGTATATCTGCACTAAAGGACTTGGAAACGTTGGTTGAAGTTGTGGCTCAACAGTACTTTGGTGATGACAAAAAATGGAATTACATTGCTATTATGGAGGCTAGCAAGTAAGGACCATTGTTATTTAACATATCTCACTCAATATATCAAACAACTATTGCATGCAAGCTTCTTTGTTGCCTCATTAGGGGATTTCATTGTTTATCAGGGTGCTAGTTAGGTTAGCTTTGTTCCGGAACAGTGGATATAAGATGCTTCTCCATGGAGGAGAGACACCAAATGATGAAAAAAATTTGGATACTTTAACTCCTCAGCGTCGAAGTGGTGGTTTTATGAAGCCTGGTGAGCAGCATGGGAATGGTCACTTGAGAAATAATCATGCACAGGATCCATGGAATTTAGAAGGAAGAGCACTATCTGCATTGAATAGGTTTGGAGAAAAGGCTAGAACTGTTTCAGATCCAGTATGGTTGCGTCGGGTTCAACACCAGCATGCCATTATGGAGCCTCCAAGTAACTACTCATATACACACTGGGATAAGTGTAATTACAATTTATATTAGTTTCTATTAATACAAGATTTTATTTCTCACAGCTCCAATGGTTGAGAGGTCGACTCTATCCTCCATATTGTCCGAAAAGGGTCTCCATGGGGCTTTGTATGTGGCTGGGGAAGTGCTATTTATAACAAGACCACTTATTTATGTTTTATTTATTCGGAAATATGGAGCTCGCTCCTGGATTCCTTGGTTTCTTTCGCTGGCTGTGGACTTCACTGGAATGGGCATTCTATCTCGAATTACTTCGTCCACAGGTAGTACAAAAGAGCAGCAGTTTCATCTTTCTGTCCCTGAAAAGAATGAGGTTAGATGTTCCCAAATTCTTTGTAGACTATGAGATCAACCTTCTACTAGGTGTCATAATCTGTTGTCTTAATTTATTCCCATTGAAGTTGGTGCTGAGTAGCTCTTTGTATTATGGCTTGGATTCAGGTTAAAAGACGAAAACTGTTATGGGCACTTTACCTCATGAGAGATCCGTTTTTCAGCAAGTATACCAGGTAAATGCAGAAGTTGTTTTAAATAATGAATGTTTTCCACCCTCATGTTTTTCCAATCCTCACAGAAAAGATAAGAGAGATAAAAAAAACCACTTTAGACTTTATTCAAACCTCTGATAAGGGTGGGGTAAGTAGAGTGGTAGCTGGCAGTCGCACCTCTTGTAATTTGATAATACATTGCTGCTTTTTCTAGGAGTTAATCATTTGTTTCATGACTCTTATGGTTGATAATTTTAGGCGAAGACTTGAAGGCACTGAGAATATGTTGGAACATATACCAGTAGTTGGATTTCTTGCAGGTTGGTTTTGTAGTTTATTTTCTTCATTTCTAGATTGTCTTGTTACTTTATGAAGTTGAGTTCTTTTATGTACTGAGAACTTGATCTGGCAACAACAAAATTTTTGGTTTGTGCAGCAAAACTTGTTGAGCTTATTTCAGGAGCACAGTCAAGGTATACTTACATGTCGGGATCATAAGACGGGGTTTGCAATGAATTATGGCTCTTAGAGTAGTTCCACAGTTCGTTTAGGATTTTAGGTGAAGTAAATTCCCCAAGCTGTATGATGGTGATTATGTATTTTCTTGTGGTTCATAAATATTGACAAATATATGACATTGTTGTATCAAATTTTGTTAAATTGTCAAAGAAAAAATATTTAATGTATTTCTAGTAACCAATTTGAGAGAACGTTTGGAAACCCTGGTTATTGAAAATAATTTTGCGTTAAATTTCCATGGAAATGTGATACGCGGGTGAGCAATTTCTCAGGTTAAGCTCAACACTACGTTGCTGTTTTTGTAATTGCTTCATACATGTCGCATAAGCAGATTCAAATAAGAAACAGAGGTGTTGGATCTTGTTGATCGAATTGGGTTTTGTCCTGAGGTTTCAGGTTTGTTAGTATACGCTTGCTACCTAAGTAATGAAGGCATGCAAGTATTGAGGATCTTCATTCCGTTTAGTTTCGACTTTTTTGTTTGAATTTTAGTATGTGCTAATGTGCTGAACTGTAATTGTTTTTAATTTTAACGTGTTTGAATATGCTTTTGAGTTTCGAAGTTTCTGAAGAAGTAGGATCTGTTTCCAACATAAGCTCAAGTAATACATTGCCCCAATAGTTTTATTTGGTCAATAACTTTCATAAGACATCAGAAATGCTCTGCTCAAACAAATGGGTTTCTACTGAATGAGAGGCATTATTTCTGTTTTATCAATTCCTGATCTACTTGTCTGAGGTTGTATTTTATGAAGTGAGGTAGTTGTACCCAGAATACGTCGCTTAGGTGCAAATAGTAGAGATCTAAGCTTCAAAAGTTTGCCAGCTCCAAGTGAAAACAAGTCAGGTACTGCTTGTGATACCAAGCCATACTTCTCATGAACAAGAAGGCTGTAAATAGGAACCACATATTTGCAAGTCATTCCACCATCTTCTCCTGCACCCAACAGAGTATAGATTTAAGAGTTGGAATTCTACTGAACTTTTCCGTCCTATTTTCATTATGTATAATTTTTTTTCACCTAATAATGTGCACTGCCACTTTTTGACCTTATATATAGTTCGATATTAAAGCTTGCTTTTAAATCTGTTTATGCTACATAAATTCTCGCAGACTATAATAAGAAAGCTCTGTATATTGTTAATTTTGTTTGAGGACAAGTATATATTGATACACAGAGAAAGAGAGTAAAATTTCAGAGAGAATGGAGATTCAAGTGTGTTTATTCATCTCATACAAAGAGGTATTTATAGGAGTACATTTTGTAGTGTGAATGCTCAAAGAGAAACTCAATTTGATAACTACTCCATTTACAGCTGCAGCTCTACATTGTGGCTGTGATGATGATAATTGCCATGCTTGTTTCCCTTTGGCATAAAGCTTGTCACACAAGTCTCTATACCTACATTATACACTCAAGTACCTATTGTATACATGATATAGACATTTATACTATGACTCATATGTACAACATGATTCATATATACTACAACACTCCCCCTTGGATATTTCATGTCAATAGTATTGTCTAGGTCGTGCGCTTCGAAATTGCCTCGTTAAAAACCTTGCCAAGTAATAAAACCCTGTGGGAAAAAACAACCTTGGTCGAAGGAGAAAAAGAGCACAACGCGCGTTGAGTGTGGAGTATGTATCTGGATACTCCCCCTGATTTAGACTCCCCCTGGAGACCGTGGGAGTTCGGATAACCTTCTCAATCCGATACTCTTCACATGTTTCTCGAAAGGGAATTTTGGTAACGACTTAGTAAATAAGTCCGCTACATTTTCCTCTGATCGGATTTGATTTACTTCAATTTTTAGAAGTGTTTGTTGTTGCTGATTGTAGAAGAATTTTGGCGATATATGCTTGGTATTGTCCCCCTTGATGAAACCTAATTTCATTTGCTCGATACAAGCTGCATTATCTTCGTAAATGCATGTAGGTTCTTCTGTGGTAGACTTCAAACCACAGGTTCCTCGAATGTGTCTATTTACAGACCTTAGCCATATGCATTCACGCACAGCTTCATGTAGAGCAATAATCTCTGCATGATTTGAGGAAGTAGCAACAAGGGTCTGTTTTGTGGATCTCCAAGATATCGCGGTGCTTCCCATGGTAAAGACATAACCTGTTTGGGAGCGACCTTTGTGAGGGTCAGAGAGATACCCTGCATCAGCAAAACCCATCAAAACATCATTATCATTTTGATGGAGGGGAGGAGGAGAACGTCGGCCACCATGGATGGTGTCGCCGGCGTTCATATTATGGAAGGTGGCCTTTTGCCTTGTGGGATCTAATCCCATACTTCCGTCTTTTCTTTTCTCCCTGTAGGGATAAAACAAGCCCATATCAATCGTACCTTTTAAGTATCGAAAGATTGTCTTTATACCAATCCAATGGCGGCGTGTTGGCGAGGAACTATGTCGAGCCAACAAGTTCACTGCAAATGAGATATCTGGTCTTGTGCATTGAGCTAAGTACAATAATGCACCTATTGCACTTAGATATGGCACTTCAGCCTCTAATAAGCCTTCGTCCTCATCCTTTGGATGAAATGGATCTTTTCTGGGCTCAAGACTACGGCTGATCATGGGAGTACTCACAGGTTTTGCTTTATCTTCATTAAAGCGCCTTAGTAATTTTTGAGTATATGCTGACTGATGGATCATGATCCCATCACTACGGTGCTCGAGTTCTATTCCGAGACAAAACCGTGTTTTCCCAAGATCTTTCATCTCAAATTCGGATTTCAAATATTTAGCAGTTTCTTTTAACTCATTTAGAGTTCCAATTAGATTCATGTCATCGACATAAACTGCTATAATTGCAAATCCAGAACTTGTCCTTTTAATGAACACGCATGGGCATATTTCATTGTTAATATATCCCTTCCTAATCAAGTAGTCACTTAGACGGTTATACCACATCCGTCCGGATTGTTTCAATCCATATAGTGAGCGTCTCAATCTTATTGAAAACGCGCTCCGTGGTTTAGAGCCATTTGATTTAGGTAATTGAAGTCCATCTGGAACCTTCATATATATCTCTGAATCTAGATCCCCATAGAGATATGCTGTAACCACATCCATGAGCTGCATGTCAAGTTTTTCGGAAACTACCAAACTGACAAGGTAGCGGAACGTTATAACGTCCATTACGGGAGAATATGTCTCCTCGTAGTCGATTCCAGGGCGTTGTGAGAAACCTTGTGCCACAAGGCGGGCTTTGTATCTAACAACCTCATTTTTCTCATTACGCTTTCTAACAAAGACCCATTTATGGCCAACAGGTTTTATATTTGGTGGTGTCAGCGTTATAGACCCAAATACCTGTCTCTTTGTTAGTGAATCCAATTCAGTTTGGATCGCATCTTTCCATTTAGACCAATCTGCTCTTCGTTGACATTCTTCAACGGAGCGAGGTTCGATATCATCGTATTCTATAATTCCTTTTGCAATATGATATGCAAATGCATCATTCATAATCATAGAATTTCTGTCCATCATCACATGTATACTAGTGTAATTCATGGAGATCTCTCTATTCTCTGGAATTGGTTCTGTTATTGGAGCGTCCTCCAATGATGTCTCTTTGACATAACCATAATCCGGAATATTTTCATGAGATGGATTAATTGTATCGATAATTAATGGATTATTTTGTGCCAAACTCGCTTTCTTTCTTGGGCGAGAATCCATCGAACCTATGGGCCTTCCGCGCTTCCTGGCGGGGGCCGTGGGTCTAGCCACTACGTCACCCATATAGGGGACGTTGGCGCCATTCTCATGTACTCTTGAGATGGCATCATGTCCTCTAGTGTTAGGGACATCAATCCTTGCAGGCACATTTGCAGCAGGTATATGTGATCTTGTCACTTTAGCGATATCAGAAAACGCATCAGGCATTGATTCTGCTACGTTCTGAAGATCGAGAATTCTCCGCACTTCTATTTCAGATTGTGCTGTTCGGGGATCAAGATGAGACAGAGTGGGGACAAACCACGACAATTCCTGTCTTTTCTGTAACATTACAGTTCATGTCTCCCCCTAAGGACGGGAAGACTGTCTCATCAAAGTGACAATCCGCAAATCGTGCGGTAAATAGATCACCTGTCAAGGGTTCTATATAGCGGATAATGGTGGGAGAGTCATATCCAGTATAAAGACCTAATCGTCTTTGAGGACCCATTTTGGTGCGCTGTGGCGGCGCAATTGGCACATAGACTGCACACCCGAATATGCGTAAGTGTGAGACATCGGGCTCATACCCAGTTACCATCTGGGAAGCAGAAAATGGTTGGGTGGCAGTGGGCCTCAGACGAATAAGCACAGCTGCGTGCAATATTGCATAGCCCCAAGCAGAAATAGGGAGATTGGTGCGCATAACCAATGCTCGAGCAACCATTTGAAGTCTTTTAATGGCAGCTTCTGCGAGACCATTTTGGGTGTGTACATGAGGTACAGGGTGTTCAACCTCGATCCCAATGGACATGCAATAATCATCAAAAGTTTTTTATGTAAACTCTCCAGCATTGTCAAGACGAATTGACTTAATAGGATGATCAGGGTGGTGAGCCCTTAATTTAATGATTTGTGCTAGGAGTTTAGCAAATGCAGCATTTCTCGTGGATAATAGCATGACATGTGACCAGCGTGTCGATGCATCAACCAACACCATAAAATACCTAAATGGTCCGCAAGTTGGTTGAATAGGTCCACAAATATCACCTTGTATTCTTTGCAAGAATGGTATATTTTCTTTAGTGTCCTTTGCATAGGATGGTCTTGATCCTACCTTTGCTAAAGAGCAAGCCTTGCAAAACGAATGATATGAAGTAGTTTTTTCGACCAATCTTTGGTTCGTACTTCTTTTCGTTTTGAAGAATGGATGTCCGTGTGAAGTTTTTAATATACGGAGCATCATATCACGACCTGGGTGACCCAAACGGTCGTGCCAAAGTCTATATGTGTCAGAATCCAATAAATTTTCGTTCATGACATGGTTGGATTCAATTACTCTGATAGTGGTTGCATATAATCCACTAGAGCGACACATAAGTTTCTCTAATACTCGTGTATTTCCGTAGTTATTAGAGGTAATGCAAAGGAACTCTTGTCCATTCTCACAATGTGTTTCCACATGAAGGTCATTGGCTCTTATATCTTTAAAACTCAATAGGGTTCTTCCAGCCCTAGGAGCGTATAGAGCTTCGGTGATATTAATATTCGTGCCATTTGGCAACAAGAATTGAGCCGGTCCTCGACCATGAATCAATTGTGATGATCCTGCCATCGTAGTTATTGAAGATCGACTAGGCGTCATCCATAAAAATAATTGCCTATGTCGTAATATAGTATGTGTGGTGCCACTATCAAGAAGGCATTCCATTTCTCCGGAAAACATACTGAAAAAAGAATAAAGTTCGGAATATTAACACATGTCCATGACATTGAATGCGATACTTTATTGATAAGGAAAATAACCAATGATTACATCAAGGTTTCCAAAGTCTATTCCAAAATGTAATCAAACATATACAAATTGTATTTTCTCAATCCGTTTGGTAATTCCAATGAAATATGACCAGGGAAGTAGAGAGATGTTGGTGGAGCGAGGCTCGCTTAAATACCTTGATCTCAATTACTTTCCTAGACATCATACTTCATTGGGTACGCCACATGAGAAAGAGTCAATATAATTTTTATTGATTAAGGCACATTTGCCATTCTTGGAAAATAGAAAAGACTATTCTAATCAAAGTCTGCTGCATCCTCATGCACTTGTTTAGCTTTGAAGTCCTCTATGGTGAGATTGACATCTTCACTCTCTTCATCTTCGGCAAGGTTGGATTCTTGCTCCCTGAATTGCCTATACTCTTTGTAGCTTGCAGCTAGTTGAGTACTTGCATGGCATTGCTTGAACCAATGCTCGATTGATCCGCACCGATGACACACGTCATTATGGTTGCCTCCTTTCATTGGAGGTGCAGTTTGTCCACGTTGTGGATATTCCCTAGGAGGGTTACTGCTACTACCACGTCTTATGATGCGACCTCCACGGCCCATATTGTTATCGTATCCACCTCTCCCACGTGTGGAGTTGCCACCACGTGTGAAGCCACCACGTGTGGAGTTACCACCACGTGTGAAGTTGCCACCACGAGTGTCCGCTCTAAAGTTGCGGTTTCTCTCTTTATTGGGGTGGTTATATGGGCCAGTACGCCTTTCTTGTCCCCTGTTATTAGGGTATTGCTGCTTGCGCCCTCTTTTGGGTGCATTATAATTTGCCTCACGGACGCTCTTGGTTCCAATGGGCCTTGAATGATAATTCTTTACAAGGATGTTGTCGTGCTTTTCAGCTACCGACAAAAGATTAATAAGCTCATTAAACCTTGTAATTCGTCCAGCATTGACTTCGGTGCGATATTGCTTTGATATCACAATTGCTGAGACGGGAATGGTGGAGAGAGTCTTCTCAATTAGCTCCTCTTCTGTGAGAGGCTTTGCACAGAACTTCAACATGGCTTTGAGGCGAAGAGCTTCCGAGTTATATTCAGCAACAGTCTTAAAGTCGGAGAAGCGTATATTATTCCACTGAACCTTCAAGTCAGGGAGGAGGGTATCTTGGATATTACCAAAACGCTCTTCTAGCGCTACCCATAGGTCTCTAGCATCTTTGATTGACATGTACTCTAATATGAGTGCTTTATCCATATGGCGCCGCATCAAGATAATAGCTTGTGCATGCTTTGTAGGTGTTCGTTGGAACACAAGGCCTGGATTAGGAGCTTGAATTATGGGCAATATTCCTCTTGAAGTGAGGTGGTTCTCAACGTCGGTTACCCAACTATGGTATTCCGAACCCGTTGAGTCAAGCATTTGAAAGTCGAGTCTAGGTTCATTCGACATCCTGAAGATAATAAGAGAAGATATATTAGTTTCGGAGTTTAAACTTCCACGAAAGCTAAAATCAATAATATTTAGACCAAAACAATGATGTTTTGCGGACGCTCTTAGTCCGAATATTATGAACACTCTTAGTTCATGATTACGAACGCTCTTAGTTCGTTTAGCGTGAATTTCTGTAATTCCGTTTTTAATTGTAAGTTTCCGAGAAAAAGAAAGAGAAGAAATGTGGAATAAAAACTCAAAAAACGGGAACTTTTAGTAAATAATACCTTGGAATAATATTGCCGGAAAAAGTTGTCGAAAAGTTGCCGGAAAAGTGTCCGGAAAGTCGCCGGAAAAGTGTCCGGAAAAGTGTCCGAAAAGTCGCCGGAAAAGTGTCCGAAAAGTCGCCGGAAAAGTTGTCGGAAAGTTGCCGGAAAAGTCGCCGGAAAGTTGGTCGACAGATCTGTCGACAGATGTGTCGACAGCTGCTGCGCAGCTGCTAGGCAGGGGGCTCGGCAGGTGGCTCGGCAGCTGCTGCGCAGGTCCTCGGCAGGTGCTCGGCAGCTGCTGCGCAGATCCTCGGCAGGTGCTCGGCAGCTGCTGCGCAGATCCTCGGCAGGTGCTTCGGCAGATGCTCGACAGGACTCGGCAGGTGCTCTCGGCAGATCTCGGCAGATCTCGGCAGGTTCTCTCGGCAGATCTCGGCAGGTGCTCTCGGCAGATCTCGGCAGATCTCGGCAGATCTCGGCAGGACTCGGCAGTACTTCGATAGCGGTTCGGCAGCGGTTCAATTTTTCCGTTGGCCGGTTCAGGCTGTTTCCGGCCGGTTCTGGAGGTTCTGAGGCCGGTTCTGAGCTTCTTGAATGAAGGGCTTTGATATGTGCTAGATTTTGGAGGTTTTTTGTAAGTTTGGAAAAATGACTTTGATCGGATTATGAACTACCTCTACTCTTTTCAATTTCGATTCTAATTCTAGAGCAATTTCGTGCTGATAACGTGTTTGAGGACAAGTATATATTGATACACAGAGAAAGAGAGTAAAATTTCAGAGAGAATGGAGATTCAAGTGTGTTTATTCATCTCATACAAAGAGGTATTTATAGGAGTACATTTTGTAGTGTGAATGCTCAAAGAGAAACTCAATTTGATAACTACTCCATTTACAGCTGCAGCTCTACATTGTGGCTGTGATGATGATAATTGCCATGCTTGTTTCCCTTTGGCATAAAGCTTGTCACACAAGTCTCTATACCTACATTATACACTCAAGTACCTATTGTATACATGATATAGACATTTATACTATGACTCATATGTACAACATGATTCATATATACTACAACAAATTTGTTAATTGAAGATCGAATATCAGTTCATACAATTTTGACATCTGCAACAGCTCTCTTATCCCATATCTCAATGTCATTCTGCCAGTTCCTCACCAGCTTCATTAGAATAAAAATCTTTAATAAGTCTGGAGTTCACTGTACTTCATTACAACCCAAAAAAAGCATAGGAAAACAAGTTACAAAAGTGACAGTTCGAGCAAATTTTTTAACATATAACATGCAAATAATGAGCAAGTTTGCCACAGTTACTTATTATGTGTTACAAATTGAAAGAGTGAGTCCAACTTACATGAAAATACACAGAAACAAAGCACGGATCTTAGTCCTTATTAGCAAACTGAGGCCAACAACGAGTCAAGTGCATTGATCTTCACAACCACTTCAACGTCTCCAGTATCTTTGATGTACGTAAACATGTCTCCTGTGATGACCAAATCTTTGTTCCAGCTGAGGGAATATCTTCAGAAGCATGTTATACATAGCACTGTAATACCATTTCCTCCATCTCTTGCAAAACAAAAGTGACCCGATGACAATCCCAAACCCACATGTAAACCCAATTTCAGGACAGATAATATCCCAATCAATCTCATGTCTAGCATTTGAATGGTTTCCTTCTAGCTTTGGTGATGAGAACCCTGTTCGATTATCTGCTGTCAAAGGAGGCCCCCATAATCCTTTATTACCTTCGAAAGAAGCTGCATCAAATGTTGAAAATTGAGCACCACTTGGTATCCTCCCGACCAATTGATTATATGAGAGATTCAAGAATTCAAGGAAAGTGAGTTTTGTAAGCTCCGGTGGGATTTGACCGCTTAGTTTGTTTTTCGAGAGGTCCAAGGACTCTAGCTGACTCAAGTTACCTAGTGATGATGGAACTGCACCTGTGAAAGCATTGTTGGACAAGTTGAGGGCATACAATGATTTGAGTTCTCCAATTTCCTTGGGTATTGATCCGTTGAACTTGTTGTACGAGAAGTCAATGGAGGTGAATATAGCTAAAACAAACACCAGCTCCATGTCTAAACCTTTGTTGGTAACTGTGATTGTATCTTCTTGATAATAAATTCCATCCAAATCAAATTGAAGGTTATTGATCTTCCATGGGGCAGCATCTTTGCTAGTCCTCATCGCCTGCAAGGTTGTCAAAGCTGTTCCAGGTACTTCACCACTAAAATTGTTGTGAGCTAAGTCTATGATTTGAAGTACTGGCCAACTGCCATTAGTCTTGTGACATCCAATGTGCCCATAAAATTTGTTGGATCGCAAGACGAGGACACGCAAGGTGGATGTGTTCCTTAAAAAGCAGGGAAATGGTTCTGTTATCAAATTTTTTCCAAGGTTTAAAACCTCTAACTGGGTGCAGTTGACAAGAGATTTTAGAAACCGGCCTTGAAGGTGATTTTCACTTATGTCTAGAGTTTTTAACCCGCAATTATGAGAGAAGTCATCAACATTTGTAAGATTGTTTCTCCTTACGTTGAGTACTTCAAGACTCCACATTGTCGTTAAGCAGTGGGGAACCGTGCCACTCAAAGAGCTATTGGACAAATCAAGAATCTTAAGAAAATGTGAATTGCATAATGATTCTGGAATGATCCCATTGAGGTTATTGCTCGAAAGTGAGAAAAAGGTTGTTCTGGGAAACACATATCCAATGGTACTCGGTATGATAGAGATGAAATAATTCCTGGAGAAATCTAGATAATTGGCATTGCAAGGTGATGGAAAAATTGGGATTTGCCCATGAAACTGGTTGGAATGAAGGTCAAGGTAATTTAGATTAGTGAGATTAATTGAATGAACTTCTAGAGAACCTAGGGAGTTGCAAGAAAGATTTAGGAGATTGAGATTATTTAAACTCCAAATCCAGTCGGCTATCTTGCCATTTATCTGGTTATTTGAAAGGTCCAAATGAGATAAGTTAGATTGATTTCTCAAATCAAGTTCAAGATTAGGACCATTCAGCAGGTAGGAAGACACATTTGAAATTTCAGGCAATGGACCAGAGAATTGATTGCTGGAAAGATCTAGGTAATCCAAAAGGGGAAGAGAAAACAGAGATGCTGGGATATTCCCATCGAGCTTATTGGATCCCAAACGGAGATGCAATAGCTTAGTAAGGTTTCCCCAGTGGTGGAGTTAACAGTACCTGTTAGACCATTGTAGGAAAGGTCTATGAAGTTCACATTCTTGGCCCCACTGAATGACGGAATTGAACCTTCCAACTTGTTACCAGACATCGACAAAGAAACCAACCGTGTAAGGTTTGTCATTGACTTGGGCATCGGTCCGGTGAAATAGCATTCTTGAATATATATGGTGGACAACATTTTGAGATTGCCAATAGAATTTGGCAATAACCCTGAAAAATTTGTCCAGCTTAGATCCAGGTACTGAAGAGATCCATTCCTTGGGAATTCTGGCAAGGAACCATCGAGTTGGTCATTAAATGAAAGGTCAATACTTTGTAGAGAAGGCAACTGAAAGATCTCTTTGGGAAATGTTCCATGCAACTCGCATCCCGGGAGACTCAAGACAGTCAAGTTTGAAAAGTTGGCAAAGAATCCTGGAACTGGCGCAGAGATATTGTTCCAGTTCAACCTAATCACGGATAGAGACTGAAGCTTAGCAAGGGACTCGAGAAGAGGGCCTGAAAGATTACAAGAGGACAAGCTCAAAACCTTGAGGTTGGGAAGGGAAGATGATATGGCTTGGCACCACTCACTCCCCTGTTCTGATATTTGGACACTATCAAGATATAACTCTCTAAGCTCTGTGAAGTTTTGAACCAACATGCGTAAATTTGGACTTCCAAGTTGTACATTGTCAGACAAAGCAAGAACCACCAACCTCGTCAAGCGTGAAATCTCGATGGGAATTTTCCCTGGATAACGATTATCAGATAAATCCAGATACCTCAAGTTCGCGAGCTTTCCGATCGCGGATGGAATTGATTGAGAGTCGCTGCCGAGGAGGTTGTCCGCCAGGTTGAGGCTTTGAAGATAATGGAGATGGAAGAGACTGCTGGAATTGTCAATTCCAGCTGAGACATGTTCACTGCTTATGTCAAGACCCAGAACACGCCCATTACGGCTGCAAGTGACGCCGACCCAAGAACAACAATCAGTACTTGCATTCCAAGAAATAAGCTTGGTGGAAGGATGGAGAGAAACAAACACGAGGCTTTTCTTGAATTGGAGCAATGATAGTTGCTGGTCTTTAATACACTGGCTGTGAACTGGTGGGATGATGATACTGACCCAGAGTGTGATCAAGAAAAGGAAGAAATGTAGCAAAGTTCTCATTTTGGCTGAGGTTAAGTGAACAACTAATGGTTATCGAGGCTTTAACAAGCTGGAATTGGTAAAGCCTCCATTAGATTTGTGGTCGCTGAATGTTCTCTACTGTGGCCAAAGTGGACGAAGTCTTGGGCTGACAATGACCCTGAGAGCCAGACTCGCAGGCTGCGAGCTGGACCGGACGAAGACCCTGAGAGTAAACTCGCAGTGAGACAGGCTTTGACAAGTGGAGGACCCTGACGCTTGAGTTGCTTCTGTGGCCGTCCAACTTGAACTGCAATATCTAATTGCAGTCCAAAACCTTAAAAAACACACCATTCAAAGATAAAACTATGAGAGCAAACCTACATGCAGAAGAATATATACGGTCGATCTTATACAAAAAACATATAAAGTATAGTAAAAGAAGCTGAATTGCTAATATTGGTGTCTCCCTTTGATCCTTAATCAATAAAGATAGTAAAGGAGTAAACTAATTAGCAGTAGCTTCTATATATGAAAGAGAAACATATTATTATTAATTAACTGGGTGATTACTGTAAGCTAGCTTGTAATGATATCATGGCATTCGGCTGCTGATATCATAGGCCAATATATTTAGGCTCCAAGTCCTCTTCCTTGATCCTGGTCCCCCTTAGTACTGGTATTTAAATTTACTGTGTCTTGTCTGGGCTTCTCTTGTCAGATATAGACACTAAAACTTTTGTTGCATGCATCTTACATCTACTGTGTGTCTGCGACTCCGAGATTTTTTAGTAGCTCTATGCTTCACAAAACTCTCTTCTTTTTTTTTGGTTTCACGTTGATCCGAAACTCTTGGATTGACGATATCATGGCTTGCATCTATTGAAAAAAAAAATTTGATAAATATTTACCAGTAAACAGAAAGATTTCTCTTGTTTGAGTTGTGAAACCATTATAATTTTTTAGTTTTCATTGAATTTTAATTAGAAAACATTTGTTTTGGTCTTTGTTTGAGCCCAATTTTGACATTTTTCTTGACAATATATCTCGAAAGAAACCGATATATATGGCTCAAAATGTTATCAAGAAATTCAGAATATTTGATTTAGAGACACCATCTTTCATCCCAAAAAGTTTCAAATGTTATCCTACGAATTTCATTTCTACTTATTTTAGAATAAAATGCAAGGCGATGCACATCTTGTAAATTAATATTTATCTTGCAAAAATAGGAGAGAATTAGGGTTTGGGAGAAACAAAGGAGGTTGTGGTGCCTGTCCGGCGGCGCCCTCTCATTGACGGTGGCTCCCTGCCTCGTCGGTGTTTGCTGGGTGCGGCCGGACGGGTTTGTGTTTGGTTTTCGGTGGGTGGTTTGAGGCTGCAGTGGAAGTCCTTTTCTCTCTCTCAGATGGTTGCAATGGTGGAACGGGGTTTTGTTGCAGACACAAGGGGGCTTAACGAGGGCGGAGGACAACTTAGTCGATCTGGGTTCCATAACTTGGAGTCGACGACACAGTTGTTCCGCGCTTGGTGGTGGGCTGAAACGACAATGACTGAACAGCAAGGTTTGATCTTCTCGACGGGGCTGCAGGAAGCGTTATTATCTGGCCGGTATTTGGGAGGGTTTTGGCAGAGATGGTTGCAGGCCTACAGAAGTATAGTAGCGAGAGAAAGCAGGGGAGGAGCGGGTTGGCCAGGTGGTATGCTGTTCTATGTTCTTTAGGCCTGTGTTGGTGTTGGTTGATGCCAACATTGGCCTCTTTTGGGGTTGGATCTGGGTTTGGTGGCTACCAGAAGGCATGGTGTGATTTTTGTCTGGGCTGGGGTTGGTGGTGGCACTATCTTAGGGCTAGATATCGGAGATTTGGTTTCGAGACAAGCAACCTTGCAAGATCCCAACTTCCTGTGGCGGTTCCCCGGAAGCTTGAGTCAAATTTGAGGGACAGGAAAGCGGTTCCGGACAGTCTATTATTATTCTTTATTAGGTTTTTACTTTTCGTTTTTCGGTTAGGTGTAATAAGTCCTTCCTCAATTGAGCGAGGGTTTGGTTGTTTTGGTTTCTTGGTTGTGCCATTGTTATGGTGTCATCTCCAGGGACTTGTTGTTTTAATGTCGATGTTTTCTTGTTGTCAATGTAATGGGGAGATGCCCCTACTCATATACTGGCGGTTTTGGTATATGGAGTTGGAAAGGGATAGTCTCTTCTTGAGGTTGGCTATAAGGATGTATCGAGACTCCTGGGATAAGTTGAGTGTCTGTAGCCCGGAAGAAAGGGCGAATGTGGTTAGAGTTGGGCCCCTATCGGTTCATGGTATCTGTAACCGCTGGTTTAACATTAGGGGTATGAGTAGGTCTTCTTCTCTAGTTAGAGTGGTTGAGATTTTACGGAGTCATCCCCATCGTTGTAATCTTTTGGATTAATGAAATTTTCTTTTCTTCTAAAAAAAAAAAAATGCTGATGAACCAAATTTGGGACAATTATTGATCATCTCATTAACCTCATGTCTGTCCCTAAATAATTTTAAACAATGATTTGAAGCAAAACAATGATTTGCTTGTCGATTATGACATCTTCTTTTTGTTATTTTCCAGAAGTAATCTATTAGATATTGTGGTAATATTGTGTTAGATTTTTGTGTGTGGAAAAAAAAAATACTAAGATAATCCAAATACATCTAAATGCTCACGTTCATTTAATGTAAGTTCAACCAGTATAACTGTTTAAATGTTAAAAGTGTAACAATGTAATTGTCGATCGCATCGAGTATAATATCTTACTTGACTAGTGCAACACACTATCTAGGGGCTGCAAAGAAATAAACTATAAATCGCCTAAGGAATTACAGGAAAAAAAATAAAACACATGTAAAACAAATAAAGAAGGAAAAAAAAAATACAAAATGAAAAGGTATTCTCACTTTCTCAGTTCCCGCTTCCTGCTTTGGTGACCTGAGGAGCCAAAACCTAAATCCCAAATTGACGAAGCAAGCGAGCTATTCATCAAAATCCGAGGCTGGGTGATTGAAGCAGAGCATAGATACGCTTCGTATTTGGTGAGCCCCTTCCTGATTCCTTCAATTATCTCATTATCCTTTGCTCTAATTATGTTTGGTCTATGCTCTAAAAGATTGCAATTGCTTCTTCCAAGTCGTAGCATCTCTGTTAATTCAGTGACCCATTTACATTTATGTCAAAACCCACGTTCCTATTCATCAAAATCATTACTGGGTTCTGAAAATGACAAACCAAAACAAGAACATAAAGGTGGCTCTTTTACAGTTTCATACCTTATGAACTCATGTGGGATGTCCCCAGAAAACGCTATGTGTCAGAAAGGGTACACTTTGAAACCCCAGAGCGACCCGACTCGGTTATTAAGCTTTCCAAAAACTATGGACTCAATGATGCCCAAATCACCTTGCTTGTTAAGAAATTGCCAAGGTTGCTCTTATACAATCCTGATACCCTTTTACCCAAACTTGCATTTTTCGGTTCTCTAGGCTTTTCAGGCACCGACCTCGCCAATGCCCTCTTTCACAATCCCATGATCTTGACGCGAAGCTTAGAGAAATGTATCCTTCCTTGTTTTGATATGATCAAAAGTATAGTTGTTGAGGATAAAAGTTGCTACTTTCTTTAGGACCTCGAAATGGACAGTGTCGGCCGAGTCACTAAGATATGTTGTATCCAATGTTGCATTTTTGAGAGGGCTTGAAGTGCCGGAGTCCACAATCTCTGTTTATCTGACATGGCATCCTTTGATGCTGTGCCATAAAACTGAGTGTTCCAAGGAAGATGTCAACAAGGTTATGAGTACGGGAATCGAACCTTCATCATCTGCGACGTTCATGAAGGCACTAGTTGTGACTTTTATGGTGGATGCATCAAAGCGGGAACAAAAGATGCAATTTTATAAGGAACGGGGTTGGACTGAAGATGATTTTGTGTTGGCATTTAGAAAACATCCCCTGTTTATGACCTTCTCTGAGAAGAATATTTCGAGCAAAATGGATTTTCTTCTGAACAAGATGGGTTGGCAGCCTGCAAATGTGGCTGGGGATCCATATGTTTTAACTTATAGTTTGGAGAAGCGGATCATACCTACATGTTCAGTTATTAGAGTTCTCCTGTTGAAGGGCTTAATAACGAAGGGAGAGTGTTCCTTGGTTTCCATTCTGAAGAAAAGTGAGAAGTACTTGTTGAATAAGATTGTGCTCAAATATCAAGAGCAAGTACCTGAACTATTGAGCATCTATCAAGGCAAAATGGGTCTTGCAGACCTCGGATTAGGATTTGAGGACAGAGCTAGACTGAATCATTTGTAGGAAGATATTTATCATTTTGTTCGTAATTTGTTCATTAAGAGGATTATAAGAAGGACCTATCATGAGATAATTTAGAGGAAGCTGATCATGAGATAATTTAGAGGAAGCTGGTCATGTAATGGAATTCATTGGTTTTTCTAGGCTGAAACACCTAGAACAATTCATGGTCAAAATCATTTTAGACTTGAGATTGGAGAGTAGTTAATCAATTGTTGGAAGCTTTATTTTTCTTCCAAGTTCTGCTGCTCAAATCTTGCTCTGCTCACCTAGTCGATTACATGTTGGCCATGCTGAGCGTAATTCTTTTCCTTATCCATTGTGTATATCTGCACTAAAGGACTTGGAAACGTTGGTTGAAGTTGTGGCCCAACAGTACTTTGGTGACAAGAAAAAATGGAATTACATTAATTGCTATTACGGAGGCTGGCAAGTAAGGACCATTGTTACTTACCATATCTCACTCAATATATCAAGCACCTATTGCATGCAAGCTTCTTTGTTGCGTCATTAGGCGATTTCATTGTTTATCAGGGTGCTAGTTAGGTTAGCTTTGTTCCGGATCAGTGGATATAAGATGCTTCTCCATGGAGGAGAGACACCATATGATGAAAAAAAAAATTGGATGCCTCAACTTCTCAGCGTAGAGGTGGTGGTTTTATGAAGCCTGGCGAGCAGCGGGAAATGGTCACTTGATAAATAATCATGCACAGGATCCATGGAATTTAGAAGGAAGAGCACTATCTGCATTGAATAGGTTTGGAGAAAAGGCTAGGACTGTTTCAGATCCAGTATGGTTGCATCGGGTTCAACACCAGCATGCCATTATGGAGCCTCCAAGTAACTACTCATATACACACTGGGATAAGTGTAATTACAATTTATTTTCTGTTATTACAAGATTTTATTTTCTCACAGCTTCAGTGGTTGAGAGCTTGACTCTATCCACCATATTGTCCGAAAAGGGTCTCCATGGGGCTTTGTATGTGGCTGGGGAAGTGCTATTTATAACAAGACCACTTATTTATGTTTTATTTATTTGAATATGGAGCTTGCTCCTGGATTCTGTGGTTTCTTTCGCTGGCTTTGGACTTCACTGGAATGGGCATTCTATCTCAAATTACTTCGTACACAGGTGGTACAAAAGAGCAGCAGTTTAATCTTTCTGTCCCTGAAAAGAATGAGGTTAGATTTTCCCAATTTCTTTGTAGACTATGAGATCAACCTTATGCTAAGTGTCATAATTTGTTGTCTTATTCCCATTGAAGTTGGTGCTGAGTAGCTCTTTGTATTATGGCTTGGATTCAGGTTAAAAGACGAAAACTGTTATGGGCACTTTACCTCATGAGAGATCCATTTTTCAGCAAGTATACCAGGTAAATGCGGATGTAATTTTAAATAAAGAATGTTTTCCACCCTCATGTTTTTCCTACCCTCACAGAAAAATGAGAGAAATAAAAAAACCACTTTAGACTTGATTCAAACCACTGATAAGGGTGGGGTAAGTAGAGTGGTAGCTGACAGTCGCACCTCTTGTAATTTGATAATACGTTGCTGCTTTTTCTAGGAGTTAATCATTTGTTTCATGACTCTTGTGTTGAGAATTTTAGGTGAAGACTTGAAGGCACCAAGAATATGTTGGAACATATACCTGTTGTTGGATTTCTTGCATGTTGGTTTTGTAGTTTATTTTCTTCATTTCTAGATTGTCTTGTTACTTTATGAAGTTGAGTTCTTTTATGTATTAAGAACTTGATCTGGCAACAAAAACATTTTCGGTTTGTGCGGCAAAACTTGTTGAGCTTATTTCAGGAGCATAGACAAGGTATGCTTACATGTCGGGATCATAAGACGGGGTTTGCTTGAATTATGGCTCTTAGAGTAGTTCCACAGTTCGTTTAGGATTTTAGGTGAAGTAAATTCCCAAGCTGTATGATGGTGATGATGTATTTTCTTGTGCTTCATAAATATTTACAAATATATGGCATTGTTGTATCAAATTTTGTTAAATTGTCAAGAAAAAATATTTATTGTATTTTTAGTAACCAATTTGAGAGAATGTGTGGAAACCCTGGTTATTGAAAATAATTTTGAGTTAAAAATTCTATGGATATGTGATACACGGGTGAGCAATTTCTCAGGTTAAGCTTAACACAACGTTGCTGTTTTCGTAATTGCTCATACATGTCGCATAAGCAAATTCAAATAAGAAACAGAGGTGTTGGATCTTGCTGATAGAATTGGGTTTTGTCCTGAAGTTTAAGGTTTTTTAGTATACGCTTGCTACCTAATCCGTGAGTAATGAAGGAATGCTCGTATCGAGGATCTTCATTTCGTTTAGTTTTGACTTTTTTGTTTGAACTTTAGTATGTGCTAGTGTGCTGAACTGTAATTGTTTTTAATTTTAACGTGTTTGAATATGCTTATGAGTTTCGAAGTTTCTGAAGAAGATATGATTTCAACGTAAGCTGAAGTAATACATTAAAGTAATAGTTTTATTTGGTCAATAACTTTTATAAGAAATGCTTTGCTCAAATAAATGGGTTTCTATCTGATGAATGAGAGGCATTATTTCTGTTTCATCAATTCCTGATCTACTTGTCTCAGGTTGCATTTTCTGAAGTAAGGAAGTTGTACCCAGAATAAGTTGCTTGACTGCAAAAATAGTAGAGATCTAAGCTTCAAAAAGTAGCCAGCTCGAAGTGAAAACAAGTCAGGTGCTGCACGTGCTTACTTCTCTTGAACAAGAAGGCCGTAAATAGGGAACCACATAGTTGCAAGTCATTCCACCATCTTCTCCTGCACCCAACAGAATATAGAAGAGTTAGAATTCCCCTGAACTTTTTCCCTTCAATTTTCATTATGTATAATTTTTTCACCTAACAGTGTCATCGCCACGTTTTGATCTTACGTGGTTCGACGCTAAAGCTTGCTTTCCAAATCTGTTTGAGCTACATAACTTTTCGCAGACTATAATAAGAAAGCTTTGTATATTGTTAATTTGTTAATTGAAGATTGAATATCAGTTCATACAATTTTGACATCTGCAACAGCTCTCTTAGCCCCAAATCTTAATGTCATTCCGCCAGTTCTTCACCAGCTTTTTTAGAATTAGAATATCTATTAACTCTGGAGTTCACATTAATTAAGTACAACTTCAGAACACACATAGGAAAACAAGTTACAAATATGACAGTTCGGGCACATTCTTTTCACACATCACAGGCAAATATTGAGCAAGTTTGCCACAAATTTATTTATTATGTGTTACAAATTGAAAGAGCGAGTCCAACTTACATGAAAATACACAGAAACAAAGCAAGGATTTTAGTCCTTATTAGTAAAACAAGTCTGGTGCATTGCTCTTCACAACCATTTCAAAGTCTCTAGTATCTTTGATGTACATAAACATGCCTCCTGTGATGATCAAGTCTTTGTTCTAGCTGAGGGAATATCTTTAGAAGCATGTCATACATAGCTCTGTAATACCATTTCCTCCATCTCTTGCAAAACAAAAGTGACCCGATGGCAATCCCAAACCCACATGTAAACCCAATTTCAGGACCGATAATATCCCAATCAATCTCATGTCCAGGATTTGAATGGTTTCCTTCCAGCTTTGGTGGTGAGAACCCTGGGTTCTTGTCTGCTGTTAAAGGAGGCCCCCATAATCCTTTGTTACCTTGGAAGGAAGCTGCATCAAATGTTGAAAATTGAGCACCGCTTGGTATCCTCCCGACCAACTGATTATATGAGAGATTCAAGAATGCAAGGAAAGTGAGTTTTGTAAGCTCCGGTGGGATTTGACCGCGCAGTTTGTTTTTCGAGAGGTCCAAGGACTCTAGCTGACTCAAGTTGCTTAGTGATGATGGAACTGCACCTGTGAAAGCATTGTTGGACAAGTTGAGGGCATACAGTGATTGGAGTTCTCCAATTTCCTCGGGTATTGATCCGTTGAACTTGTTGCATGAGAAGTCAATGGAGGTGAAGATGGTTAAAACAATCACCAGCTCCACCGCTAAACCTTTGTTAGTCACTGTGATTGTATCTTCTTGATATTGAACTCCCCACAACTCATATTGAAGGAGACTGGTCTTCAATGGGGCATCATTTTTGCTAGTCTTCATCGCCTGCCAAGTTGTCAAAGCTGTTCCAGGTACTTCACCACTAAAATTGTTGTGAGCTAAGTCTATGATTTGAAGTACTGGCCAAGTGCCATTAATGTTGCGACATCCAATGCGCCCATAAAATTTATTGGATCGCAAGACAAGGACACGCAAGGTGGATGTGTTCCTCAAAAAGCATGGAAATGGTTCTGTTATCAAATTGTTTCCAAGGTTCAAAACCTCTAACTGGGTGCAGCTGACAAGAGATTTTAGAAACCGGCCTTGAAGGTGATTTTCACTGATGTCAAGAGTTTTTAACCCACAATTATGAGAGAAGTCATCAACATTTGTAAGACTGTTTCTCCTTAAGTTGAGTACTTCAAGCCTCCTCATTGCAGTTAAGCATTGGGGAACCGTGCCACTCAAAGAATTATTGGACAGATCAAGAACCTCAAGAAAATGTGAATTGCATAATGATTCTGGAATGATCCCATTGAGGTTATTGCTCGAAAGTGAGAAAAAGCTTGCGTTGAGAAACACATCTCCAATAGAGCTGAAATAATTCCTGGAGAAATCTAGGTAATAGAGTCTGAAAGGTGATGAAAGAATTGGGATTTGCCCATGAAACTGGTTGGAATGAAGGTCAAGGTAATCTAGATTAGTGAGATTAATTGAATGAACTTCTAGAGAATCTAGGGAGTTGCAAGAAAGATTTAGGAACTCGAGATTACTTAAACTCCAAATCCAGTCGGGTATCTTGCCATTTATCTGGTTATCTGAGAGGTCCAAACTATATAAGTTAGATTGATTTCTCAAATCAAGTTTAAGATCAGGACCATTCAGCAGGTAGGAAGACACATTTGAAATTTCAGGGAATGGACCAGAGAATTGATTGCTGGAAAGATGTAGGTAATCCAAAAGGGGAAGAGAAAACAGAGATGCTGGGATATTCCCATCGAGCTTATTGGAACTCAAATCGAGAGAGGATAGCTTAGTAAGGTTTCCCCAGTGCGTGGAATTAATAGTACCTGTTAGACCATTGTAGGAAAGGTCTATGTAGCCCACATTATTGGCCCCACTGAATGACGGAATTGAACCTTCCAACTTGTTACCAGACATCGACAAAGAAACCAACCGTGTAAGGTTTGTCATTGACTTGGGCATCGGTCCGGTGAAATAGCAATCTCGAATATATATGGTGGACAGCATTTTGAGATTGCCAATAGAATTTGGTAATAACCCTGAAAATTTTGTCCACCTTAGATGCAGGTGCTGAAGAGATCCATTCCTCGGGAACTCTGGCAAGGAACCATCAAGTCGGTCATTATCTGAAAGGTCAATACTTTGTAGAGAAGGTAACTGAAAGATCTCTTTGGGAAATGTTCCATGCAATGAGCAACTTGTGAGACTCAGGACAGTCAAGTTTGAAAAGTTGGCAAAGAATCCTGGAACTGGCGCAGAGATATTGTTCCAGTCCAACCTAATCACGGATAGAGACTGAAGCTTAGCAAGGGACTCGAGAAGAGGGCCTGAAAGATTACAAGAGGACAAGCTCAAAACCTTGAGGTTGGGAAGGGAAGATGATATGGCTTGGCACCACTCACTCCCCTGTTCTGATATTGGGATACCATCAAGATATAACTGTCTAAGCTCTGTGAGGTTGTGAACCAACATGTGTAAATTTGGACTTCCAAGTTGTGAGACTGGACCATTGTTAGAAAAATCAAGAACTACCAACCTCCTCAAGCGAGAAATCTCGATGGGAATTTGCCCTGAATAATCATTAAGAGATAAATTCAGATACCTCAAGTTCAGGAGATTTCCGATTGCGGATGGAATTGATTGAGAGTAACTGCCAAGTCGGTTGTCCGCCAGATTGAGGCTTTGAAGATAATGAAGATGGAAGAGACTGCTGGAATTGTCAATTCCACCATAGATCTGTTTGCTGCTTATGTCAAGACCTACAACACGCCCACTACGGCTGCAAGTGACGCCCACCCAAGAACAACAATCAGTACTTGCATTCCAAGAAATAAGCCTGGTAAGTGAATATATGGAAATATCATGGAACACAAGGCTTTTCTTGAATTGGAGCAGTGATAGTTGCTGGTCTTTAATGCACTGGCTGTGAACTGCTGGGATGATGATACTGACCCAGAGTGTGATCAAGAAGAGGAAGAAATGTAGCAAAGTTTTCATTTTGGCTGATGTTAAGTGAACAACTCTCAATGGTTATGGTGACCCTTATAGGGGGGAATTGGTAAAGCATCCATTAGCTTTTTGTCGCTTTTCAAGTGTTCTCTACTGTGGCCAAAGTGGATGAAGTCTTGGGCTGACAATGATCCTGAGAGCCAGACTCGCAGGATGCGAGTTGGGCCGGACGAAGACATGGCCGGAGGAAGACCCTGAGAGTCAAACTCGCAGTGAGACAGGCTTTGACAAGTGGAGAACCCTGCCGTACGCTTGAGTTGCTTCTGTGGCCGTCCAACTTGAACTACAATATCTAATTGTAGTCGGAAACTTTAAAAAACACACAATCCAAAGATAAAACTATGAGAGCAGACCTACATGCAGAAGAATATATAAGGTCGATCTTATGCTAATTAGCAACAGAAGCTGAATAGCTAATATTGGGTCTCCCTTTGATCCTTAATTAATAAAGATAGTAAAGTAGTAAACTAATTAGCAGTAGCTTGACTAGCTTCTATATATATATATATATATATATATGAAAACTGGAGTTACATATTATTATTAATTAACTGAGTGATTACTGTAAGCTAGCTTGTAATGATATCATGGCCTTCGGCTGCTGATATCATAGGCCAATATATTTAGAAAACATCCCTTGTTCTTCTCTGAGAAGTTTCGAGCAAAATGGATTTTCTTCTGAACAAAATGGGTTGGCAGCCTGCAGATGTGGCTGGGGATCCATATGTTTTTTTAACTTATAGTTTGGAGAAGCGGATCATACCTACATGTTCAGTTATTAGAGTTCTCCGGTTGAAGGGCTTAATAACGAAGGGAGAGCGTTCCTTGGTTTCCATTCTGAAGAAAAGTGAGAAGTACTTGTTGAATAAGTTTGTGCTAAAATATCAAGAGCAAGTACCTGAACTATTGAGCATCTATCAAGGCAAAATGGGTCTCGCAGACCTCGGCTTAGGATTTGAGGACAGAGCTAGACTGTATCATTTATAGGAAGATATTTATCATTTTGTTCGTAATTTGTTCATTAAGAGGATTATAAGGACTTATCACTATAAGTTTTGCTACCACCTATGCACTTTCGTTATCTTTTACCATTTTCTTCCTTGCAAAGAACTGTCTTCTTAAGTGGCTGCTGGATTCAGAACATCTATTATCTGCAATTCGAACTCAGATTAACCCAAACTCCTATCTGACTGATCATGAAGACATTTTGATCCAAATTGTTCAAAGTTCTGTGAACCTGTTATTGATGTTAGTTCCTTCCTTCAATTGTTGGGTCTATACTCTGTATAACATTGAAATGTGTCTTGTAGGAACTCTTTTCCTGCCATCATCAACTTAAATTCTATTTTCTTCTGGATAGCACTGCCTTCACTGTTGGATCTTCTGGAAAAATGCAGAACAAAAACAAGCATCTTTTGTAGACTGTTCCAATCTAGTTATTGCTAATGTAAGTATCAATTCCTCAATTTTTGCTCGATAACAGATTAACAGTGCACTGTTGTGGCAACATCGGTTTGTGTTTCAAAAATAGTTTTAACTTGGTTTACACCACCACCCCCTGTCCCCCGAGCAGTGGCTGCTTTATATTTTGCTGTACAGGTGTTTTCTGGTTTTGTGATTCACAAGGTTACATTGAAGATCATGAGATAATTTAGGAAGAAGCTGGTCATGTAATGGAGTTCCGTGGTTTTTCTAGACTAAAACACCTAAAGCAATTCATGTTCAAATCATTTTACTTTTGATTGACTTGAGATTGGAGAGTAGTTAATTAATTGTAGGAAGCTTTGTTTTTCTTCCAAGTTCTGCCGCTCACCTAGTCAAATCTTGCTCTTCTCCAAACAGTACAATAGCATTTGAGAGAGCTTGTTATTCCTTCATGCTTTATTAATTCTTCTACGCAGAGACTACTTAAAAGGTGATTTGTAACATTGGCAACAGCATTGCGTCTTAAGGTTCTGTAGTAATGACTACTCAGATCACCTTTATTCTAAGAGATGTGGTACAAGTACAACCCTTATAAATGATAAGAGCACAAAGACATTCCTATTGGAACTGTCCCTCCATATCGCTTAGTCCATATCTCTATCTGATTCTGAACCAGAAATATCTCTTGACAAACTATACTCCCACTATCTATACTTGAACCATAGTGTGCGATTGCAGAGTCGCCAGGCTCGCCACAATTGGCTAACTATTGAACATGCAGCATATTATATGCATAAGGTAGAACAATGACACATCCAATAGAAACCAACCTCAATATGGGTGAAAAGTTACAGCTTAACTCATAATGCTAGCAATTGCACAATGAAGTTGACCTTTGACAATAGCAAATTCACAATCCAGACAATGTGCAGCTAAATGCTCAACAAAAATATATGGGGTTCCAGTAGCAACAGCTCCATATAAAGCACAAAAATACATATAAATAGGAAGGATAGACAAAAGGTATAAGACCCTCCTTGACATTGTCCAAGCAGAAAGTTCACCGCAGATCTGAACTAGACAATATGCATAGAAAATCCAACACCGAACCAGATGAAAGATTCTAGTGACCATACTTCTGGAACTCCCACTCGCTGTTATCTGGGTTAACAAAAGAGAACCACAATACAAATTAGGAAGAAAACAATGTAGTCCTGAAAAGACAGAATGTCTACAGATAGCTAAGAATTAAGAAGAGGATGATAATGCTATATCTTACCCAAGGGACACACTTGACGAGTCTTGAGCCATCTGCTTATGCAGTGGAAGTGGAAGGCATGGTTACAAACCCCTGCAGAGATATAACCAACAGTTCAGAAGAAGAGACACCACATGCTTAAACCTAGATGCATAATGCCTGATTCACTATTTCTAAAACCAGTCAAAACGACAACTCAGTGCCAGAACACTATCAGTAGCAGCATCCATTTCAAACATCAACCTGAAATGGCATATCATGTATGCAATCTCTTGTTTCCTAGATGAAGTGACAGAATGCATATCAAAGAACAAAAAGTAAAAATCAAAATACAGTATACAAAAAGAACCTAACAGAGCCAGTAATCTTTTAGAAGAAATCCATGTATAATTTTTCAACCACGACATTGAAGTGCCGAGTGAAATGATGGTAATTTGCTGAATTTTTTTCCTTTCCCCTATTACAACTTCAATTCAAGAATACAAATTATGCTTTAAACTATACATATTAGCACACTTTTTAAGAATGTACATGTTATAGATAGTTAAAGTCCCAAGTTAAGAAAACAAATCTAAACTACAGGAAATCAAGGTTGAAAGCTGAAGCATACCCCAAGCAACGGTACACTCCTCACTTGTAGCACTTGCCTGGTTCGCTTGGCACTCGATGCCTAATCACCACCACACCAAACAAACAACATGATCAGGCAACAAATAACACGCTAAAGAGAAGAAGAAGAAGAAGAAAAAAATTCAAAACCCAGAGAAGAACAGAAACTCACAGAGGTCCATAATATGGTTCCTGCAAATGGCGCAATTATCCACAACAATATCTACACACAACAAACCAAACAAACATTACCACAACATAAACCAGAATTCCAAACCCAAAGAAGCCACAGGAATTAGGGTTAGGGTTTAGAGTATTGCTTACCCCAGGCCCAGAGAGCGACGGCGTTCCACTTCTTGATCTCAAATCGCTTGGGCCTCTTGGTCGAGGAAGGACCTGCAGAGCTGGAGCCCTCACCTACCGGGATCATCGGCACGTCGGAGTCCAATGTCGCCATGGATCAGCTTCAAAATTAAGCACACAAAAATTAGCTCAAAACCACAAAATTAAAAAAAAATCCAGCACCAGTTTCATGATCCTTCTCTCAATTTCAACCATCAAACGCAAAAAGAATACAGGAAAAAAAAAAAAAAACAATCTTTATAGAGAAACACGTTGCAGCTGAGAAAATTGAAGCGGGGGATTAAGAAGAGTGAGAAATAAACGTACCGAAGAAAGATTGCGAGCAGAAAATTAGGGTTCTTTGGAGTGAGGAGGAGGAAGAAGGAGACCCGATTTGAGTGAAAGGAAGAGAAACAAGGAGAGCGTGAAATAGGGGAAACAGAGACGGTGAAATGTGAATGGAGTGTGTACACTGTACCGGGTTTTTTATGAGATCGGGTCGGGTTTTGTTTTGCTTTTTCTTTATAGAAATTTGTTTTGTTTAGTTAAATCAGTTTTTTTTTTTTTTTTAAATGGAGACCAAAATGTTGTAATTCATGTAATCATGTCTCGAGATTAAGAAAAGAGAAAAATAGTTTTACTAAATTCATCATATATCAAATTTATTTAACTTGATCTTTGTTTTCTCAGATTTTGTTTCTTGCTTTTGAATGTGTAAAATGCTATAGTAACAATTAATAAAGAAATTATGAGTATATTATGACAACATTATGTTGCCATCTTGGGAATAAGGCTTATGGTTAGCAAGGAGGCCTAGTTTTTCAGATTGAAAAGGCCCAACTCTAAGCTCTAACAACTCCAGGCCCTCAATATCATCAAGGACAACTTTGAGCAATGTAGTTTGCCCCATTCTTGATTTGTACTGTGCTTACTGCTAATCTAAGCCACCACCAACCATGTTCCTCTCAATGTGATTATGTGAAATTGTAAATAACCGGTAAATTTCCCCATTAGCTCTATACAATTTCCCAACAGAGTATCAAGGGGATGCAAACTTGTATCAGAATTATTGATGAGAGATTAATAAAGAATAACAGAATCTGATTCCCCCTCAATGGGATCAATATGTAGATCATGAGCTAACTAAAGACTAGTTACATTGGCGGATTTTGTTATCGACATTTTTTATTTATTTTTGAAGTGATCAGAAAATATTGAAACGTAGCCTTATGCTCACATGCCGGCACATCCAGACTGAATTCCTTGAGCGATGCTGCTAGCTCTTCTCCTATATCAAGGCATCGCTGCCTGAAATTTATGTTTCGCCGGCTCATTATGCGGTGCAATGACTATGGACATAACAATTGGCTGCAGATTCAATATGGATTCAAGTCGAATAATTAGGCAGTGTAATTGAGCCAACTTTTGATGAAAAAGAGAATAAAGCAAGAGAACAATTGGCTCATGACACTTGGTCCTACTATCATCGCCTCATTGCCTCATTTGCTTTGCTCGATCCTCTTTTTATTTCTCACGTGAGTAAAAGGGTTTATTTCAGACTAATTGTCATGTATGGTAGTACCAATAGTTTTTTCCGCTCATCCAGGCAAATGATTTAAGGACAATGTTGAATTGCATACTGCAATATCACGTACCTGCTGGAATTTCAATGTTATGTTAAGTTATTGTTAACTATTGGGGGATATTGTTTAGTTTAGCGGATAACTTTTGATTTCATAAGTGAGCGTTAATGAGTTACATTACTTGCGTAATAAGGAGTTCTCAGATTAAAAATTATCGATCACTTAGTGATAATTGGTATATAATTATAATTATTTTAAATTTGTACTATTTTTTTTTCAAAATAATTAGAAATTTAAACTTTAAATATCTTTTCTTTTTTTTATCAAGAAGAAATTTCATTAATAATGAACTGGATACAATGAGTTTTGGCATCATCTCATACACAGAAATGGCCACTGGACTTCACACTGGAACTCCAAAATGACAGACTAACAGAGCCAACAAGGCCCCGACTCAACTACAGACTTAACTTGCACTACAACAAAAGGCAAAGACAAAACTGTATGACAGACAAAAGCGCAGAAACAGTGAATCCTTAACATCTCACCTCTCGTCCAGCCAGTAAGAACTCTAAACTAGACAACTTACTTATGTCGACACGAAACTCACCCACCAGAGTCCTCCTGACAGCGTTTGATCGACCAAGCCAACACTCATTGTGACCTAAACCCGACCAAAAAGGTTGCCAGACAATCAGACCTGGGACTAAAAAACTCAACACCATCACCACCCTCTTGTCAACACCATCCATCCACCACTGCTCCAAATCGCCATCGCCTTCGACCCGATCTCAGACAGGAAGGACCCACTAGAAGGCTAAGGATGATTGTCTATAGCCAGACATTTTCGCCACCACTGCTGACCCAACTCCAGAACAGGAACGACCTCTCGACCGGAGAAGAGAAGATTGTCTATACCAAAAATTACAGTGCGACCCAACAGCTAAAACTAAAAAAACCTACAAAAGACTTATTGAAGAAAACCAAATAAAGAACCAAACACTAAAAGCTCTCAACAGGCCGCCACACCCACCACCATCGCCATTGCCGATTGACCCCCAACAGCCCTCTGCCATCAGAATCGCCTGACCACCACCCTCCACCCTCTACCACCAAGACCACCCCAGGCCTTTACCAAATCGGGTCCATCCCATATCAAACCACCCCATCAGATTGGACCCAAACCGATCGGGACCAACCTAGGACGCCACCACAACTCCCCCAAACCGCCACCACCACTCCCCGATCCGCCGAAGGAACATTGACTGAGGACCCAGCATACTGCAGACCCGCACAGGGTCACCAAGCAAGGTTAGATCGGAGACAAACTCTGAGGAAAATTGCCAAAACGGCAAAGAAAAGCAAACAAGCAAAATGGAAAAGAAAACAAGATCAAGAACGAGTACCCTCCCTCCTCTCTAGCTGGAGATCCCAATCAAATTGATCGAGATCTGGCCAGAGAGGGGCAGGAAGTGGGGAAACTGGTTTCGGGGGGTTTGTTTAGAGAGAGAGGAAAAAGTAACTTTAAATATCTTGCAAAATTTTTGTTTTGCCAAATTTCATTCGTTAAATACCATAATAGTTTTTGATATGGTGATTCATATAATAAATATTTCCATATGTATATACAATTGCACAATTTAGTCTGTTTAAAATACATTATCTCTGTTTTAGCTAGTTTTGAATTTATATTATTTATTGAATAAAGAAAAAATAGTTTAAGTATATTATACAAAACTACTTAAAAGGAATGTTTTGAATTAACAAAAATAATAGATAGCTTCATCTTGCTTTCATGGTAAAGAGCCACTTAAGAGCCTGATACATCTGCGAAATTGATAAAAAGCTATACATGCTCTCCAAAATAGATAAAGAGCAAAGATAGAGTATTTGTTAAACATGCTCTTATTCTCATAAACTCCAGTGTCATCTCAAAGGGATGAGAAAGCAGTATAATATACGTGAAAATAAAAATAACAAATTTGTGTTTCTCATTTCTCATTTTCTATGTAAAATAAAATTAAAGGGCAATATTTTTGAATAGAAGTTGATTGTTATTCAAATAATCAACAGCCAGTTGGCTATAGCTTACAAAATTTACATAAGAATTCCGGCAAGAAAATCCGGTAAAACCTATCTAAGCTAAGCAAACTAATTAACATCATTGGGAAGCTCACAATTAAGCAAGTCTATCCAAGAATGACAGAGCTTCGCCACCTACGGAAAGAAATCATTCAACTAGGCTTCTATTGCCAGACACGCAATTGTGGTACAAGGAAGGAACTAGAAACGTCATAGAAGACTCATAGAAACTAAATCACCCTTACACAGGCTTAAACCCCATATTGAAACAATTAATCAATAAGCAGCTCCTTCCCATTTGAGTTGGAGCATAAAACCACACCTGCATTATTACCATCCGCTTTCTCTGGAGATAGTAAACGTTTAGTCTGGCATCCAAACGGACAACCCTTCTTCTTTGGAACTACTCCTATCGAAATCGGAACCTCCACCAACTCACCAAGTTGGAATTCCGAAGGGATAATTGCCAAACTAGGTTTAAATACCTTAATTCTCACACCTAAGCCCAAATTTGGACTTCTTCCATAAGCAAGCCCAATAGAAGGCCCAACAGACCCCTCAAACCCAGTCAAACCTAAATCCCCCGGCCCACCAAACCCATTCAAAGCCCCAGTCAAACCTGCGGTCAACCCTAATTCAAAATTAGGGTTTCCCGCTGGTTTTTTTGGAGCAGCCAACCCAGTTGCAGCTTCTGTAACCTCCGTCGCCGGTCCACCCAACGCCCCACCTGCTCTCTAGTCGCTTCCGTCACTAGACCCAGTACCGCCGACACAACAGAAAGACCCTCCGGCCCCACAACAGCCATCACAGAAGGTCGCACTCCGGACTCCGAATCTAGACCTTCATAGTTTGATGCCTCCCGGCCCGGCACCACCAACGCGAGCGTCTCCACCGCCATCCTCTTGTCACAAAGACCACCCCCAAGGAAAAAAAACCCACAAGCCGCATAGAGCCCATGGCACTTCTCATACTATAATTCCACCATCACCGAAACAACCGGCGAGAACTCAAACCTCCGTCGGGCCCAGATCCGCCGCAAACATCATGAATCACACAAATCCTCTGGACGGGATCCTTTCTCAACACCGCCCCCTGGTCAACTCGAACAAAGTCCCCAACGCCCGTCCAATTATGGTTAGGGCTTTCTCATTCCGCATCGCAATCTGCAACCCTCTCACAACCACCCGCACCTCAAGGAGATGCAGCTGCGCCACTTCTAGGGCAGAGACCCCATCATAGTCCGCTAGCAACAACATAGAGCTGTTGTATAACCAAGGACCCTTCGAGAATACTCGATTCTTCACCTCCATCTCTTTAAATTGGAAGACAAAGATGTCCTCCTCCTCTTGCCGGATTAGAATCCTCTCCTTCAATCCCCAAATATTGGAGATTGCCGCCGAGAACGATGAAAGCACCATCGCTTTCTTTGAAAGAAGTCGGCCACAGAGATAGAAAAAAGAATCGTGGATAGCATCCTCTCTACCAAGTAGGCTCACCATGGCCTCTTCTGACAGTGCTGAGGGAGCCACCGCCTTCATCTTCTTACCGGACTTGATCAATTGGATGGCTAGAGGAAGAAACCCAAACAGAGCCAAAGTCGACTTTTTCTTTTTTGGTCCTAATACTCATAATTGTCTTGAATTAAAACTTAAAGCGTAATATTGATCTCACACGAGAATTATAATTTTTGTTCTGTCCAAAAAAAAAATTTATGAGCAAAAGAAAGAAACAACAATTATATATTCTTGTAAAAGAAAAACCCTAAAGAGAGAGAGCGGCGGAGAGTTTCCTCTTTATGTGACCGGCTCCCTATGCAAATTTGTGCTCGTTTGGCGGCGCACGATGGCGAGCGGGCCTCTGTACTCTGCCTGCTTCTTTGTGCTGCTGCCGGACGGGTGATCTAAGGATGGGTCAAGGGCGGCGGTTTTTTGAATGGCGTGCTCGAAGTCTTGGCAATTGCCTCGGCGGTGGTCTAGGGGCGGTATCTCTGTGCTAATGGCAGTGCAGTGTGGCATCTCTATTTTGCATGGTTGGCTGCTGTGAATCTGGGGTCGGTGACGGCGATGGTGGCTTTAGGTGGACTGCATCAGTCTGGTTTTTGGGTAAACTCGAGGCGTGGCTTTCGATTTTGCTTGGTTTTCATGCTTTTGAGGTTCATGGTGGTTGGAATTGTTGTGACGGGCTTTGGGAGGCAGCGGTGACGGCTGCGGCGGACTAGATGGTGATGGGTGGTGGCATGTGCAGAAGATGACGACGTGGGCCGAGTTGGCCAGGTTTGCCATGGCTTGGGCGGCGCTATCCTTGGGCTGTTTCCTTTAGGCCTGAGTAAATTGAGCCTGGATGTTTTAGCCTTGCATTATGTTAGTAGCTTTGCTTACTTCCAATAATTCCCTAAGTTTTTTAGGGACCAATGCACTTTTTGTGCTTCTAGCGGATCTTTTGGAGTAGTACCGAAGGAAGATTCATGCTATTTTCGAATGTATTTAATGTCAAATGAGTGCCCTAGTTTCTACGTACCACTGTGGGTACTAGCACAACTTCTTGCCTACCCCTAATTGGTAGCAAGATAATATGTAATAGTCATTCTAGTTTGTGATCAATATAGTGGCTTTTTGCCTTGATAAAAAAAAAAACAATTATATATTCTTTTTGAAGTAACAATTATATTATTTTAGAAACAATAATAATATTGGAATGCTTCTTTTATTGAGTGGCTTAATTTTCTTACTTCTATTAATGCTTCTACTGATCATCACTTATTAAGTATTTGGAAGCATTCAAACTTCTTGGAAAATCAAAAACTTGGTACGGAAAATTCTATAGTTGAAGAGTTTATTGAACACTGTATTCTTCATACGTGTGAAGTGGGAAGCGAACTTTTTAGCTGATGCTATTGCCAATGTTGGTCACGATTTGGTAGCTCAGAGAGTCAGCGCTGGTGTCATGATTTGCCTCGAGATGCCTTCTTTTTCGATAATTTAGTTTGTGGTTGTATTAGAGGAACTATGTTGTAATTTATTTTGTTAAATTAACAAATAATAATATAATTTTTATCATTGGACCCATTACGACCTTTGACCCACCCGAACAGATAAAACCCTATCCAATGGGTCCAACCACGTGTCAGCATCCCTTCGTCCAACTCGATGTGCGATGGGCAACGAACCGTCAGATTCTCTTCCATCTTTTCCTGCCAATTACCATAAAATTCCACAACAATTAAATAATACGTCTACTGTAAGCCGTCCCACTCCGTATAAATAACCAGTCCCTCCCACACAAAAGGCTTCGTTTTTAAGCTTCCCTCCAGTCTCTGTGTCGCACTCAAATCTCTCTCTCTCTGCAACTCTCTCGTTTCTTCTTCCCAGTTTCCTTCTGGGTTTTCATCCTTCTCAACTGGGTCTTCCTTCGTTTTTGTCGCCATGCTTCAAAACCAAGAATTTGAACCCGGGCAACACACAGCAGCCGCCGCAGGAGTGGACCCCACCGACCGCGCCGAGACCGACTCTCCGCCGTCTCAGGCTCTTGTCCTGAAGGAAGAGCACGAACCCGAGCAGAGGTCGCCGGCTCTGACTATGGCGGTGAGCAAGCCGAAACGGTCGTCGACGAAGGACCGGCACACGAAGGTTGAGGGCCGCGGCCGGAGGATCCGAATGCCCGCCACGTGCGCGGCCCGGATCTTCCAGCTGACCCGGGAGCTCGGGCACAAGTCCGACGGCGAGACCATCCGGTGGCTGCTGGAGCACGCCGAGCCGGCGATAATAGCCGCCACCGGCACCGGAACCGTCCCGGCAATCGCCATGTCCGTCAACGGGTCCCTCAAAATCCCAACCACCGCGCCCGACCCGAAACCCGGCGACCCGTCGAAGAAACGCAAACGTCCTTGCAATAGTGACTACGTGGACCTAAACGACAGCGTTTCGGCTGGCCTGGCTCCTCTGACCACCACCACCCTCCAACAACCGACACCACCGCCACCGCCGCAGCCGGTTCACCAAAGCATGGTCCCCATGTGGGCCGTAACCTCAAACGGCGTGGTTCCGGGGACCTTCTTCATGGTCCCTCAAACGCAGGCGCCCCACCTATTTACATTCCCGGCCACCGCCGCCGCCTCGCCTTTCCTCAACATGTCGGCCCGGCCCATCTCCTCCTTCGTCTCCTCCATGGGCAACGTCGCCGCTCCGGTCTCCAATACGCTGTCGTTTCTGTCCCCCGTTCCGATTCCCCCAGCCTCCGCCACCATAACGAACAGCACCGACGCGACGACCACCACTCTCCGAGACTTCACGCTGGAAATCCGCGACAAAACGGAGCTCCAATTCATGTCCGGGTCGTCGAAGCATTGACGTCCGCGAAATCTCGGCGGTCTCTTGGTTCCCGCTCCGTCGTCGTTCAGCTAGGGTTTTTAGAGCATTTCCTACTTTGAGCACGTGGTCACGTGAGGGCGTGGAGAGTGGGGTCGGATTAGGCGGGCGTGGCGGGCCCACAGGGGTGGGGAGAGCGGGGGTAGGGCAGGGTTGGGTTTTGGCTCTGTGGACCGTGTAAAGAAGGGTGGGTGGGCGTGAGGGGAGGGTGGGGGCCTGAGAATATATTTGTTTTTTTTGGGTGTGGGCCACCACAGGGTTCCCTAATGTGACCATGTGAAAGGTGGGAGCGGGGCCCAAGGTGGGGACGAAACGGGACCGTTTGAGCACTATTGCCGAGGCGGCGCTCGCGTGTGGTGGTCCCTACGCGGGCAGGTGTGAGGGAATGGAGACACGTGGCTGCTTTAGAGGTGGTGGGTTTGTTTTTCTTGGTGGGGCCGGAGGTTTCAGAGTGATGCAGGGAAAATGGAAATGTGACGGTGAAGATGAAGATGGGGCAGGGGTTATGGTTACTGTTCACTTTATTTTTTGGTTTTTTTTTTTTCATTTTTTTTTTAGGGTGTCAAAGAGATTTGTAAATTTAAGTAGAAAAGGCATTATTATTGGGTCATTGACCTAATTTTAACATCCACTTGACCACTTGTCTGCTTTTAAGGTCTTGTTTAATGGATTATGGATGCCATGTTCCCCTTGACTGCAAACAGCAAACTAGATATGAGACGTTAACGGCAACTCTAATAAGATAGAGTTGGTCTAAAAAAATATAGTATTCGGCCTCAAATCAAATATCAAATTTGTAACTATTCCATAAACATGACCATAAACAGTAGCTCGGGACCATATATTTTTAATTAAATTAATTAACATATTTTTAATATAATATTGATAAATATTATACTCATGTTATATTTTAATCAATAATAATGAAAATAACACTCCATATAGCACTTCATGGTTGGAGATGAGTACCATGAGAATTAGGTGCTATATGAATAGTGCAAGAAAGAGGTGCTAAAATAAGGATATAACACCCCTAAATAAGAGTTGCCTTAATAGTTACATCATAGCTAGGGATGACAAAAATCTCCATCGGATAGGGTACCCATATGGTATTCAACCTTAATGGGGAGAAATTCAGGGAAAATTGGGTAACGGGAATGGAGATTCCCAGTATTCGAATATTGTTATCGGGTACGGGGCGGGGATGATATTTTGATCCCCATGGGATACCCACCCAATAAGAATTATACGAAATACATATATAAATATATATGTTTGTTTATTTATTATATATATATTTTTTATATTATTTATAAATAAATATTTATGTAAACTTCATATTTTTGTCAATATTTAAATTCTGTTAATATATATGTTAAAAAAAAGGAAGATTCTTTTAATAAAATATCTTTATCAACATGTTAATTTTCCTTTATTGAAATAAGAAATTTATTTTATTTTGATGTTCAATTTTAACTTCATATTTTACAATCCATAATTGTTTGTATAAATTTTTATATAATAAATTTGTAATATTGTTAATGGGGATTGGGGCCGGTATGAGGACCTAATCCCCAATGGGACGGGAACGGGAACGGGGAATCTCCAATATCTTATTACAGGGATTGAGGAGGGTATGAGGATGAATAATGAAGTCGGGTATGATGATGGTAATTTAATCCTCTTACCCTACCCTCCCCATTGCCAACCCTAATCATAGCTATGAGAAGTTCTAACATAGGAGCGTGAACATTTCGACGAACACCATCGCACCAAATCTCGGAAAGACAACCTTTGGAAGGTCCCCCAGAGGCCCAGAGTAGAACATCAACGGTTTATGAACCGCAAATGCCACAACAACGAGAAAAGGACGAGGGGGACAAAGTACTCTCCAAGATCAGTAGATAGAGGTGAAGTGAAGATTGAGTGCGTGTTTGTGCCTCCACCGACCTCGGCACCCACATTGGTCTTTGTCGTCGATGCTGCTAGAGGATGACTATACAGAGTGGTAGATAGGTGAGATGACGATGAGCCCGAAGAGATCTGCAGTGGGTAGAGGAGTGGAGGGATTGATCTTCTTGCACAATCGATAAACCAAAGACGTAAATATAATACCATTTATACATCAGTAAAGGGATTTGGTTGATGTAAAATGTAAACTATGATGAAAGATGTGTAGTGTGGATAAGAGAACAGTTCTAGCATGCATCCAAGACGAGAAAATGAAATCGGGTGATACCTATAATATACCAAAACACAAATCAAATTCATATTCGATGCCATTTGAAGCCTCACCGTTAAGTTAACATTGACATTTTATTCATCAACAAACACCTCTGCAGTTCGTATAATCAGTACAACTAGTCCTGCAAACTCTCAAACCTGTATAGTTTATACCTAGTCAGACAATCAGATCTTATCATGATGCGACAGTTGCCGATGTCTTCAACTTCTTTGGCGGTGGGTTTCCTCCAGAGAGAAGGACATATGAATAGAAGCAGATCATTGCAGCACTAACAGCAGCATAAAATCCTGTAGGAAACACCTTCTTTGTCACTGCGTAGGTCTGAAGGTTTTTCCATAGAAGAACCGCAGCCAAAGCGGCTTGTCCTACAATGAAGGGTAAACTGGATTTTCCTTGCCTCCAGATCTTTAAGCTAAAGATGCTAAGGGCTAGCAATGCCCCTCCAAACAGGATGCCGGATCCCAGTGTGGCAGGATTTCTGGTGAAAACAAAACCAAGAAGTCCACCACTCAGAACCATCCCACCAAATGGAATTCCGAAACAGAAATCATGAATCTTGGCTGCACGTTTCGGTTGAACAACTTGATCATCATCTAAAATGGGATCCGACTTTGCAGGTGATGCATCCCCTGTGTAACTAGCACTAATCTTGGTCTTTGAACCGCTTTCAAGACTCATAGCAAGAATAGACAGAGACTTTGGGCGAAGAGTGCTTGTGCAAAGGAGTGAAGGACGTCTTGAGAGGTGGAGGTGGCGATTCATTGCAGAGAAGCACGAGAGCTGCAAGGTTGTCCCTGCTGCCATTGTTCTCATGTTGTCTAGTCTTAACAACCAAAAATAAAATACTGGTTACTAGAAAATATATAAGCCAAAGTACAGGTAACTCGAATAAGAATTGAAACTTTTGGGCAGAAGAAATTCAATTCAAGTTCATATAATTTCTAGCATGAGCTTCATAGAAGAAAACACTTTAATCAAACAGAAAACGTGACTACATCTCGACAGGATGACTACCTCAAACACCAAAACAGAAATAGTATCACTATTCCAACTTTTATTCATCACTTATAATACAATCACAAATGTAGACTACTAAACCCTTGATTGAAGAAAGACAAACCTGATTAGATTGGAACAAATCCTAATTATTCATCCCCAAGATAACTATGATCTTAACACCAAGCAGACCAAATCTATCTCTTCCCACTTTCATAACATTACGCCATTTGCATTTCGCTTAAAAACCTATGCTTAAAACCGAGTCTGCGCAATTCTTCAGCACATCACCCAACTACTACTACTACTAACACATAGACTATCTTACATTGAAATTTTGTTTTCCAAAAAACATTTCAACCGATAAAAATAAAGAAATTGCAACCCATATCCTTACAATGTGCTATAAGGGTAGAAAGCCCAAACTTAGCTAAAAGAGTCTCAGAACTATATATATCAGATGTGGGATTCAAGTCTACGAGAAAAGCACCCAATTTCGATGCCTAATCTAAGATTTGGAAAGAAACCAACTTCATCGGTGATCAGATCAGAACCAGAATTGTACTAACTGCTAACATGGGCAAAGCTGAGAGTCACCATTTCTTCCAACACAACCCACCAAAACAGTCATTTGCAGATAAATTTTGTAAATTGATTAACATGTTCATGATTGCTGCCGCAAATTTCAAAGAATAAAGAGAACAGGGATAAAGTTTTGATGGAATCTGAAGGTTACCTGGAAATCGAGAAGAGGTGAATATGACGAATCTGGAGCTGGGCGGTGGCCGCTAGAAGAAAAGGAAGACTGCCTGTGTAGGGGGCTCTCTAGTCTTCTAACTAGTAACTACCCAGGGCTTTGTTTGCAAGTTTTACTTCGTTTGTGTTTTTTTATTTTTATTTTTTATTTATTCATTTTTATTAAAGTGTTTTTGGTGTTTGTTTTTTTCTTTTCTGTAATTTTTTTTTTTAATTTTGAAGATATATACTTTTATATTTTCTTTTGGTCAAATCTTTTTGTATTTGGGCCTATAAATTTGGTATACCCATTTTTCCCATTTTGGTTGGAAGCTAGTGAATTATTGTATTGAATATGACATAACTTTTGTGACCACAATTTTTTTTAAAAAATTCTCTTGAGATTTTTGAAAGAGCAGAGATGCAATGAGGTAAATTTTATATCCGGTGTGTGCTGATTATTAGTTATTTTTGCACATGGAAATATAAGGGTTCGGATTTTTGAAAGAACTTCAAAAAATAAAAAATAAAAAAAATCCCTCTTATTGGTAAGATTCGTCACAAAGGAGTGGGAAAAAAGTTATGAATAACGAAAGAGGCAGATGATAGTTCATTCAATCACATTGGAATATCCTTACTGGACATGAAATAACCAATTAACTTTGAAATGGCTCAAATCTTTCTTCTTTAGCTTAGGCAAAAGGGCAAAACTAAAAACAACACCATACAACAATTGCATATATATAGATTTCCATCAAACTGTGAATACTGAAAAATCACTGACCTCAAATTTTTGAACGTTTTCCAATTTCCTTTGTGGAAGTTACATGAGCATATATTCCCTAAGTGAGTGTGTATTATCAAACTATGGTAATCGGTACATTTAACTATACCAATCAAGAAAGAGAATGGAAAAAGTAAGTACAAATAAGAAGAGCAAAAGAAAGGTCCTGCTGCTGGTATTTCTCTGGATTGCTTTGGAAAGCTCTTTGTTGCCGAGATCTACATTGTGTGTGGCTTCAACTGCCTGTTGGAGCGCACAAGGATAATTAGCAGTAGATCTTTGAAATACACACTAATGCTTTATACAAGATGCAACTATAAACCAGTGATTAAGTAATAAACAGCGAAAGGAAACAGTGGGAGAATGTTGTAAACAAAAATCATGAAGTGACGCATATCAGATAACCACTCACTTGGTCATATAGTTGCTCTATTTGTTCACGTTGTTGCAGAACATGTGTAGACAGAAGGTGATTTAGTGCAGACATTTCCACCATCTTAGTTTCAGTTTCCTGAACTGCATCTAGAAGGCTAGTCAGCTCTACCTGCATTGAACGGCAAGAACAGCAATATATAAACTGTAAGCAACTTTATATACTTGAAGGTTTGTAGCTTAAAACATAGTGGAGCTAGGATAAAGAGATCAACGGAGCCCAGATTCTGATGACCTGAAGGGCGCGTGTTTCATCATCCAAGAGCTGTTGTTGGACGGTTAGAGACTGCGTCTGAAATGCTTCAGGTTCTCTGACCTCTAAATTGTTAGAATTGGAGTTATCTTCGGATTTTGATTTTGGATTCCGGTTAAGTTTTCTTCTTGGTGTTGCTCTGCTAAAGGTATCTTGGAAGCGTATGGATCTTAGCTGATCATACTGTGATGTGACAGAATGAAGTCTCTCACTTAAAATCAAAACCTGCAGGTTTGAGCACATGCATCAGAAAAAGTTAAATAACACCATGATGTCAATTTTTGAAAAGTTGAGGAATATAAAATTCCTACTTAACTTGCCAGGATATTAATAATTTTCCCAATAATATGGCCAAGGAAAAATTAGCTTAAGAAAGAACAAGAAACAGGATGCTTTCCATATCCAACAGAATCAAGAAAAAAGGTAGGGTTAATGCCTTAGAGTACTTAGGCTTATGAGCACAGACTACAGTATAAATGGACAAACTTATATAACATGTGAAAGAATCATACCACCCCATGCTTGTGTGCTATAGTATCAGCATTAGAGTGATCAGCCCTCATACCAAGCCAGCCCTTTGACTGTGCCTCCTCATCATTAATGCTATTTTTGAGAACATTAATTTGTTCTTGGCACGCTTTAATAAAAGCATTAACCTGCATATAGAGATAGGAGTAAGCACAGAGAAAACCATACAACTTGATTGGCAAGTATACGAAAATATATTTCACCTAGAAAAAAGGAAAAAAAATAACAAACTAAAGTTCAAAAAGGATTTACTGAAGAGCAAACTAAGTCCAGGAATTGATATACAACAGGTAGCACTGAGTAGAATCAGAGGAATAATTCTATGATTTTTTTTTTCAACAATTTTTATAACCAAACGGAGAATATCACCATGCCAATTAAGAACTTACTTCCTGCTCAATGCTATCTCTCTCATGTTCAGTGGTGCGATGCCGATCCACATAATCCTTTCGATGTTTCAACATAAACTGTTCCAGAGCTCCAATGCTTTCAAGCTGATTCATGTATCAAAGCAAATGGGTTAAACACTGGCAATGTCCTGTGGTTGGGCTTACCATGATTTGCCCAGAAAACCACAATTAGATATGCTGTTGGTGGTAAGGTAAAGTTATAATTTACAACAAGGTGGTCCAATATAACATAATATACAATCTACACCAAGTCTGAAGAAGAATGTTCACTGAATCAGAGAACTAGAAGGTGGAGACATGAAATAGCATAGAAGGGAGTGAAATTGGATGTCGGAGGATACTAAGAGATAGAATACATATAGAATCAGCACTCACACTTAAATACACTTCCTTTAGTTGTCTGAGTGTAAAAAGTATTAAGAATTATTGGCAAACACAAAAACTTTCTTTTCTTTTTGGGTGATATGCAGCAACAACAGATATATTGAGAATCGGACATGCAAAAAGAAAGATCAGCCCTATGTGTACTAAATATATTTCCAACCAATTAGGCAAGACTACAAATCTAAATTCAGAGAACGGAGACACAAAAATCAGCACCAGGCTTAGTAGAGTTGAGTTAAAGCAATAACTTGAGTCCACCCGGGGGAAATCGGCACCATTGCTTAGACATATAAAAAGCTTGCATAAATCCACAATAGCATCCAAACAAAACTAGTTTGTTTAACACTCGCAGAGGCAGTCCACCCTAGTGTTCGGGGAAATGTCTTGCTTCATACGCTATTGATTGACACACAGGCACACACACTCTCATGGGGTCCTTAAATCACGACTTATTTCTTAGCTACTAAATCAGATATGAGAACTACAGATGCATCGAGTCTCATCGGATTACACGTCTTAGTCTCCATTTGATCTAATAACTAAACCGGGCCTTGAAACCAAAAAAAAAAGCTACATAACAGGTTTTCTATATGCTTCACAATTAAACCATAGGGCAATGCATATTTCAAAAGCTTGCGTTTCCATGTGAAGAATCAGAAAATAATACAATTTCATAGTAAAGCATCAGTCTTTCATCCAAACACTCCAATTAGAGTTCATCAGAACAGCTACAATGGCCGAAAGAACAACAGAAGAGCATTGGGAAGTGTGCAAAAATAAGTACCGTTTTGTAAGCAGCTCTGGTGAAAGGTGACCTTTGGCGAGGTGCATGTATAATGAACTTGGCCATAGTCGCTGCCAATTTGGACTGTAAATTTCGCAGATTCAACACTTTTGAGATTTTGACAGTAAAAACCAAAGAATTGCAGTAAATTTAGAGATTTAGGGATTGATTGAAGAACCTCGTTGTAGCCGGAAGAAATGGCAGCTTGGCGCACAGCGTCTTTGAAATCTTCCATTCTGTCTCTGAATTTGGCCATATTGTTCAAAATTGAGATCACACAAAAACCCTAATTCTGACAATCCCCAATTTCAGAAAATTTGCAAATCTCTAAAGTTTTGGTCTTGTTTGGTGAGCACCGAGTGAGTACTTCTCCGATGAGAATTCAGGTGACAACTGCGATCTGATTTTTTTTTCACTCTCTCTTCGTTCTTTTTGTTTTATTAACTTTTTTTTTTTTAATTTAACATTGCGGGTTCGGGTCCCGTGGTATCATTCGTTCCAAGTTCCGACCCGCATATGGGTAAAAAGCATGTCGTTAACACCCCGTGGCCAGCATACTCTCTATTTCTTAATAAATCAATTTAAATCCAAGTGTAGCCTTGACATCATTCATCTCATAAGAGGTCATTAACTTAACACCATCCACCAAATTTAAAATACCACATGGAGGACTATTATCAAAATTAATTTCCTTAAACCCAAAACAGGCTAGCAACATAGTCTATTCTAGCAAAAATAAATAAATAAATAAATGAAAAGAAACAAGATAACAATTGACGTCACCTCCATGAAGTGAAGCAATTAAGCGAAATTAGAAAAAGAACAAAAAAAAGATTTGACAATAGAAATTTTTTTCCGATCATTATTTTCTCGATTCTTCTTCTCTATATTTTTGTCATTTCTTCCATTTTGTAATATTTAACATTCTATCTTAATCAAAGTTGTCTAATAATCCTCAGTTATGGTTGCAAGAGGATGAGGGAGAGGTATGGCTGCAAGAGAATGAGGGAGGGGAAGAAGGAAGAAGGAAGAAGAGAAGGTGCAGATTTTATTTAATCTTTTTTATTGTTCATTTTGTTCAGTTTTTAGAAGGGCAAAATTGGCTTTAAAAACTTCCAAAAATTGTTGGAGGATTTAATTATTTCAAGAGGTGTGAATAGTACTCCTCTTAAGCTATGGAATCCAGATTAATTAAACAGACTACTATATAGGTCAAGTCATTCAACTTCTTCTTTTTTAATATATGTTAAGATGGCTCATAGACTCTCGAACGTACAGGCAGTAGAGGCAATGGCAGGAGTTTCAGGCATTGCAGTCTATATGTAGCCTTGGTTTCTCTCTGTGTTGGATATATAAACAGAGAAGCAGATTAGATTACTTGAGATTAACAAGAAGGAACCTCTATATCAGCAATTCAAGAAAAGAGGATAGGATAAGAACCAACCAATTATTTGTACGATTTTCATGAAGAACCATCTCCATCCATAAATTTTGATAGGTGGGATTGATCAGCAGAGACTGGTATGCTTATGTGTTGATTTTTTTCTTATAGACAGGACACTGTAAAATAAACATTTATCCATTGGCAAAGAAAAACAAAAGAGCCACAAACTTGGAAAATGGTTAATAGCAAATGGATAGGCAGTAGGAAATTCACATCAGACACCTAAGCAGCATAATGCTTTACAGAACTATAAGGGTTCCAGTTGATTTAACAAGGAAACTAGATAAGTAGATAAATGGCAGAGAAGGGTAAGGCTGCCTCGACATCAGCATAGCATAACGTGTACAGCTGATCCAACAATTGAAGCTTCTAATGACCATACTTCTGAAACTCCCACTCGCTGTTATCTGGAATACCAAGACAACCACAAAAATAATTAGGGAAACCGAGGACTGGGGAGATAAAATATACTGCAAGAGCAGGAATGCAGAAATAATACCTAATGGACACACTTGGCGGGTCTTGAGCCATCTGCTTATGCAGTGAAAGTGAAATGCATGGTTACAAACCCCTGCAGCAATAAGAACCAAATCTCAGACAACAAGCAAATCAGATATAGATGTCACAAGCTTGATACCAGAAGCAAGCAATAACTACATTAACACAAGGATCATTTGGAGATACAATATGGTATTTGTAATCAGTTCAAAATAAATAAAAATAGAGACAACTGTTGTGGGGTGAGAGTGGCATAAGCACAGTAAAATACAGCTTTGAGCGCACATATAAAGCACATCAAACAAAGATATTCAGGCCAACTAATGCTAGGTCAAATTTGCTGATATAGTTCCGCAATAGCACTCTAAGAATCTCCCTGTTTCCAAAAACTATTTTTGACAGGACAATGTTCTTTTTGAAAACAGTAGTTCTCCTTTTCCTTTTCTCTCTAACTCACCTAACAGTCTAACATGTCGAAGAGAAGCAGATGTATTCTTTAATGCCCATTAGGCATATTTGCTTGACCTCAAGTGCAGAGTGAAAATATGGTAATCCAATGAATTCTAGCGTTTCCCTCTAATCTAATTTCAAGAGCAAAGAATCAAAAAGAAATGTCCTACAATAACGTAGAAAGTATTGAGGAACAACAAAATCACTCAAAGATGCCGATAAAGAGTAGGTGATGATTAAAACATAATAACATAACTGAGTCAATAACAAGGGCATAGCAAATACACAATCTGAAAGATAGTAGGGAGGATATACATAAACTTGAAGATATTAGTGTTTGCAAGCAAAAGACATACCCCAAGCAACTGTACACTCCTCGCTTGTTGCGCTTGCCTGGTTTGCTTGGCACTCAATGCCTAACCACCACAGCAAAAGTCCAGTCAGTAAACAATAAGCAATACCATAAAATGTAAAAGTGTATAATATTGCAGAGCAATCAAAGAATAAAACTCACAAAGATCCATGATATGGTTTCTGCATATAGCACAGTTGTCCACAACAATATCTGCATACAACAACCCAAAAACAACATCACCAAACCATTTATTAACAAAATTCATCGAAATGTCACACCCAAGCCAAGAGAAAACCAGAGGAAATAGGTTGAGGGTTGGGATTAGTTAGTTACCCCAAGCCCAGAGAGCCACAGCATTCCACTTCTTGATCTCGAATCGCTTGGACTTCTTAACTGAAGAAGGGCCAGCACCGCTGGATCCCTCGCCTGCCGGAACCATGGGCACGTCGGAATCCAATGTCGCCATTAAAAAAAGGTAATTCAATCTGCAAAGCTAGAATCCACAAATCGAAAATCAAAATTCTAGAGCAGAACAATAACAACAACCAAATAGCAAAGAAGTGGAATGCTAGAGCCTAACAGCTGCAAAATCAATAGTAGAGGGGGCAAAGGCCGGAGCTTTGGGTGTGCAAGAACCCTAACAGCGAACACGGTAGAGGTTTTGGAAGGGGTTGGTTTCTTCAGATTCTAGGAGAAGGGAATAAGGAAAGAAGGAAGATACAGACCTGAAATTGGAGACGAAGAGGAGATTTGATGACGAAAGCGTGACCTAGACCGCGCGAAAAAAGAAAGACGGGAACGGCTGAACGGGAGGCTCTCCGACTCAGAAATCAGAGCAGAGCCTTTTTTAGTGAAAGCAGGTTTTTATCAACTATGGGAGGTTTTTTTTTTTTTTTTTTTTTTCCTCAAATGAGTTTTTATGTTATTCCAAGTGATGAGAGACGAGGGATAAATTGGAGGAGGTTAGTGGTTTGACCGTAGAAGTGTTTTCATTCACCAGTACTTTTACTATAGAATTCTCTTAAAACAAGTGTGTGAATGGAAACAATGTCAATTAATTATGTTAAATGTTTATCAAAGTGACTAGAGATGTTTTGAAACAATACTAAATGAAAATAACTAATGTTTAACGGGTTGTTATATGTGAGCTATGACTCGATTTAGCCGACTTCAATAACTTATTCAAGTAAGATCCGTTTTCATATATTACATTCTGCATGTGTACGAAAAAATTTTGTTTTTTTTTTTTTTAAAAATTTGCAGAGGAAATAGATTCACTAGTAGTTATTGCAGAGAGAAAATAGTGGGGGAAATCTATAAAATAGATATCCTATTTATTCTTGTGATTTAAGTTATTTCAAAAAATTTTAATAAAAATTTTAACTAACAAAGTCTTTTCTCTTAATAATAACTAGACTCCAAACACACCCTATGGGTGTGAATAATTACGTGGGAAGTTATTTCACAGATTGTAGAGAAAATTGCTGCATATATTTTGTTTTTGATTTTGATTTTTTTTTGTTAAATTTCTTTTGTTTTTTATTTTATTTGCAAATTGACCTTTTTGTTTTTCTCAAATATTTTAGTTCAAATATTTTTTAATATTTGAGGGATATTTTGGTAAAATTCTTCTGTTTTGGCTGACAAACTCTCTTCTCTTAATAATAATATAGATATAGATGAGTTGAAATTCACGACATTTAATTTTGAGTTAGTTTTTCAAATTTTATGCCTTTAGAATGAATATTGTCTATATATTTCCTAAAAATCCAAAAATTTTGTTCGATGGGAAAGGGTGAAAACTTGCTAGTGAGTAGTGACAGTTGAAACGCTGGTATTAAATCGTTATTTACCAAAAAGAAAATGGAAGTACGGCTTTACCTTCAACTCTAAACCCTCGTCTTGTTTGGTTAGTTTTGTCATCCCTCTCTCTATGATGCACTGACACGGGTACGAGGTAGTACGAGGTACGGGTGCGATACGATACGTTGATCTGTTTTTTCTCAAAAAAACAGGATACGATACATTTCGGATACGTTTTCTAAAATAATATGTAACATATATATATATATATATATATATATATATATATATATATATATGGTGTTAATAAATGTATCTGATGAATATTGCATATAAAATTATGGCATTGCAATGAAACAAGCAATTAAAAGACATAATATTAAAACAATCATACAAAACATAAGTCCAAGGATTAAATTACTTAACAAAAAGTTGAACCAATTTATAATAACAATTAACAATTAACAACCCCTACTCCAAAACGACCTTCAAGCTTTAATAATAGATGGTTGCTGCCGCGGGATTATAATTCAAACCAATTTATAATTTTATAACAACAATCAATAACAACCCTAACTCCAATTCAAAGAGATGGTTGCTGCCACGGGATAATAACAATCAAACCAATTGATATCAGATGATTCAAAAATCTGGAGATCGACCTTCAAGCTTCAAGCCTTCAACCCACAGAGCTTCAGCCTTCAAGCTTTCAATCTGAACATACGTCTTGGTCGACCCTTTCATTGACGAAGCCGCGAAGAAGGAGAGAACAGAGACGCGAAGGGAGAACAAGTGCGGCTGTGGTATGTTTTAGGTTTTAATTGATTCAATTTGTCAAGAATACCCCCCCAACGCGTATCCAACCCGGATACGGATACGATACACCATAGTCAGATTTTTGGAGTATCCATGCTCCTCTCTGCGTTAAACCCTAGTCCCGAAACCCATATCTGAACTTGAACATCTGCTATCTCTTGCCATCAGGTAAAAGCTTTTCCTCTGCTAAATTGATTTCTTTTTGTTGTACAATTTCATATTGGGTTCTTTTCCTTATCACTTTTCATTTGCTCATCAGTTTTGATAGTTTTAACCAGATTTCATGTCGTCTTTCTTTCTTTAATCCTTGTTGAATTGGCTTGCTTTCTCTGGTGCTTCAATAATGAGCTTGAGGGGTTCATACCCATCTGCAATGGCTTTTGCACTGTCTTGTCTGTACAGAATAATATCTAAGTATCAAACTTGAGATTAGAGATATATGATTTCTAATTTCAGTGTTCAATTGAACACTATCTGTACTGATTGAGATGGGTTCACGATATAGAGAAATGGGTTCCCATGTTTTGAGTATAGATTTTACCTGTGTTATGATGATTCTGTGATGTTATCTTACACTACATTGCGGCAAAGCTTAGCTTTTGGGTCTGTTTTGTATCTGTGCAGGATCAAATAGTATTTGTGATTGTTGACAAGTGTGTTATTTTATCACCAAGTCAGCTATCGGAGTTGTTTGTTTTGCTTTGAGTTTATATTTGATTTAGTAATGGATAATACCACACTGCAAGAGTGCTCTGTACCTGAAGCTGTTCTCCAGACACTTTTAAGTGTGTCAAACTCATCTACCCTTGTAAAATCCTTGGAAGATTTGATACAAGTTTGTAAAACGGCTGATGGTCGCGAAGACCTTGCCGCTAAGAATATTCTCCCCACAGTCCTGCAGCTCATTCAATCTCTCTCGTACCCTTCTGATCACTACTTTCTGACGTTGTCTTTGAGGCTTGTAAGAAATCTGTGTGCGGGGGAGGAAGCAAATCAGAACTCATTTGTTGAGCAAAATGGAGTTGCAATCATATCGAATGTTTTGAGTTCTGCAAACCTTTCTCCGGAGCCAGATTTTGGGATTATTTGTGTGGGCTTGCAAGTTCTGGCTAATGCTGCATTGGCTGGAGAACGACAGCAGCATGCAATTTGGCAGCAACTCTTCTCAGAAAAATTTGTTGCTCTTGCAAGAGTTCGTAGCCAGAAGACTTGTGGTCCTCTGTGTATGATTATCTACACTTGTTGTGATGGAACCCCTGAACTTGTTGCACCTCTTAGTGGTGAATGTGGAATAACTATTGTGAAAGAGATTGTAAGGACTGCCGCTGCAGGTAATTATGGATATATTCTTATTATTGCTTCTTACATTTAGCTTCAATTAAGTTTCTCTGCTGAAACCTTGTATTCATGTATGAGGCTAATTTGTACCTTCTTATGTTTTGTCTGTCTAACCAGTTGGTTTTGGAGAAGATTGGTACAAATTGCTTCTTTCAAGAATTTGTTTAGAGGAACCTTTCTTCCGGCCACTTTTCTCAAGTTTACAATGTGTTGATGGAAATGAGAATGGTGAAGATACAGAATGTGGAGAAGAGTCTTTCTCGAAAGAGCAAGAATTTTTGTTGGAAAATGTATCAGAGATCTTGAATGAGCGTCTCAACGAGATAACTGTTCCCAATGATTTTGCTTTGTGTGTTTATGGAATATTCAAGAACTCCGTCAGAGTTCTTAGTTATGCAACAAGAGGCAGGTCTGGACTTCCAACAGGCTCTATTGAGATAGATGTCCCAGGATACTCGCTCACAATCTTGAGAGATATATGTGCCCAAGGAACACTAAGAGGATCAACAGAGAATACAATGGATGTTGTGGATGTTTTGCTCTCCTCTGGTCTCATTGAATTACTTTTGTGTTTGCTTCGTGACCTTGAGCCGCCAGCAATAATTAGGAAATCTATCAACCAAGCTGAGGACCAAGATGGATCAAATTCTTCTACATTGAAACCATGTCCATACAAAGGTTTTCGGAGAGACATAGTTGGAGTCATTGGTAATTGTTTATATGGAAGGAAGCTTGTGCAAGATGAGATCAGGAGAAAGGATGGGCTTCTTCTGCTGTTACAACAGTGTGTAACAGATGATGACAACCCGTACTTAAGGGAGTGGGGCATTTGGTGTGTGAGGAACTTGTTGGAGCGGAACCAAGAAAATCAGCAGGCGGTGGCTGAATTGGAACTTCAAGGGTCTGTTGATGTGCCCGACCTTGCTCGACTTGGTCTCCGAGTAGAGATGAATCCAGAAACTGGACGTCCGAAGCTTGTCAACATCTCATGAGATTTATTACTGCTCTTGATAGCGCATTTCACATGTAAAGAATGAGTAACCAGTGTAGTCAAAGTGTAGTACATAGACCCTCTCAAAGATGTATTTTTAATCTCATCAAGTTCATTGTTGCCTAGACTTATGCAGCAAAATTAACATTGTTTTTGCATTATTTAAACACAGTGCTTGAAATTAGCCACATAAGCAGAGATGCATAATCGGACATGCTATTCTGCAAAGCAGGAGATATCAATAATGTAATGTGCCAAATTGGCATTGTTGTATAACCAAACTGTACAGGTATATTTTATTGGAATTCTTCTGTGAACAATCTGGATGTGATAACAGGCAGATCAAATGGGCAGGTTTCCTTGAATGCCAAAGAAGCGAGTTGGTCTACCAAAGAATGAAATTGAAAAAATAGGGTAAAACCCTAAAAGCACTTATATTTCCTGTCGAATAAAACAAAACCCTAAAAGGATGGTGTCTAATGCTATGGGTATGCTAAACGAAACAAAAAAGTTTCAAAACTGTACTGACTGATCTGTTCTAAATCAAAGTGAACTGGTGATCAAATTGTCAAATTTTCTTGAATGCCAAGGAAAGAACCAGTTATATTTCCTCCTACGTCGGGGAAACTCTCACATCCAGGAAGGGATGTCACTTTGCCTTTTCGATCAATTTCAACTGGATACTTCAATAGATGACCCGTCATCTCTGTTGCATGCTCAGCAGCAAATTGTTTCCAATTCATCTCACCCATTGCTCTAACTCTCCTAACACATTCAAGACTCTCTGGTTCTCTAAAACAGTCCTCAATGGTTCCTGTGTGCTCTGCCCATAGTGACATTCTATATCCATATATCTATCGAGCAAAACATTCGCAACTTCAGGCCATATAAGTGAAAAAGCATACAAACAGTTATAACTATGTCCTTTTACAGACTCTAATAAACTCAAAACCAGCATATAATCGGGATACTGTGATTACCTCTCCGAAAGGACTAGAATGATTTCTTGCCCATGTATGATGGGGTTGGTAGGCCCCCATTGCTATTTCAGTGTCTCTTGTCCCTTCCATAGAGCGCTGATTTATGTTTGCAGACCCCACTATTACATACTCGTCATCGACTATCATACCTTTTGAGTGAACATAAATCATAAATCGCCTGCTTTTTTGACTAAATGCCTGGAAACAAGAGATGCAGTAGATACATAAGTATATTTATGCTAAACAGATGCAAGGAAACTTGGGATTTAACAACAGTAAAATATTAGAAATATTGCAACCCTCCTCTCATTCCAAATCACGCCCAGAAAATTAATAGGACATATCCGGTGTGCTGCTATTAGGTACAGGCACCTTCTGCCTAGAAGAGTAAACGGGCCCTTGCTTGTACCATGACTGGCAGTTTTAGGGGTAAAAGATTTACCTGTGGAGTGTTTGCTGCAGCAGGACTTCCAGAAACAGATGTATCATTTCCATCTATAGCCTCACGATTTCCAAGACAAAAGAAGTTTAAATAGTCTTGGGGGCAGAATGCACCCTCCAACCCCATTTCCACTAACGCCTTGTAAATTGTCTCATACATCATTTGCATCGTCTTGTGCTGCAACAATCAATAAAAGATCCTCAAAGTAAATATTAGCGAAGAAGTAAGCCACACTGCTTTAGATTTTATTAGTACACTGGGTTTTCTATCTTACAATTCACTCATATGATCAAATTTTATAATTTCTTTTCTTAATAATCTCTCCTTTCTCACCCTTCCCTTTAAACAACAGTTCTACACAATGATATAAACCAAAACAATGTAACCCATTCAGTTCCTCTATAGGTTCTACAATTGATGTTTGGATTCAAGTGGATGTTGTTTTGGAACTTAGAGTTATCATAATCTTCTTGAAGCCCTAATGTCCTTGCCACGAGAGGAGTCGCACACCTAACAATGAGTGAGCATTTCCAATTTGGAACACAACCATTTAATCTACCTCTGTTTCCAGTTACTCAGTTCCTCAACAGGTACAAATTTCACTAACTAAAGAAATAGTATAGGTGCATTAAAAATTTGGAATTCCTAATATAGATATCAACTACCAAGTAAACAAATGAAGCCCACCTGCCAAAATAGAATTCTTTGTGTTGCTGCACCAGTCGGAACACCTTCTGGCCACATTGGAATAACAATATACGCAGCGAATCTCTCGTGTGCTCTGATTTTCTCAGCAATCTTAAGGGCAATTTCCATGGGAATCAAATTATTAGCACCTGCATAAACATTAACAGATAGTTTAACCATAGGAGCATGATTGCAGATTCAAATATACAGCTTACAATGAACTGGCTCTTAACCATAGGTTCAACTTAAAGAAGCTTTCTTTCATGGTCCTAATGTTTTAAGACAGTTGAGTACTTTCACGCTAACCCATGCACTGTAAAACTCATACTCATCCACTATGAATTCAATCTTAAAAAGTATGGGCATAAACTATCAATATGGTCTCTTCAAACCAAAATGTTCCTCTTTATATTGACAGAGATGATGACTATTTTCAATCTTGAAAAGCAGGCAGTTTTACCTATTTAGCTATGAATACGGGCTCTCCAAATGAAAATATTTCTCCAAATGAAAATATTCCTCACCTAAGTCTTTGTATTGATTCCAATTGTATGAAGACCCAATAAAATATTGATTCTCTACATATATGAAATGCTGGGCAGCACGGATGGCCTTCACATATGCTGTATGTATGCTCATGTCGATCAGCACATTCTTTCCGCATACCAGATTCTGTAAGAATAGAGCATTAATCACCAGTTCAAACTCAACTTCCAAAAGGTCACAGTAAAGAGAAAATTATCAGTAAATGTTTTTCACCTTGCTTGTTGCTTCTTTTGGATCCTTTGGGAAACCTTTAACAGAGTTTGAATCAATTGAACGAAAGATCTGCATTGGTGAAACACCCAGAAAAGATTAGTTTTAATAGTTTATTAGTTTTAATAGTTTGCTTTTCTTATTTTTTATTTTTGGTTTGGATATAGGATTTACTTGGTCTCACCCATTTACTAGTCGAGCAAAGTTCCAGGGGCAACCTCAATAATCAGTTATAATCATTACCTGAACATGCCAAGTTTCAGGATCGTTGTCACTAGTGGAAGCAGCATGGGCTGCTCCAATTATGTCTGGAATCCTTTCCAACTTGAGCAAAGAATCATTGTAAGATTTTTTCAGTTTCTTCATCCCTTGTGGTTTTGAAGCCTTTAACCAGCGCTCCTCAAAGTTGGTCAGAACATCATATGCTGCTGGACCATCAAGTCTAGAGTGCAAATCATGCCATGGCTCTCTTGGACAACCAGCGGTGCTACCCTTTTATGTGATAAAATATATATCAGAGGAAAAATTGCGTTGGTTACTTAAATAATAACAGTATCACATAATATACCGATTTCTTGGCCAGAATTTACAATTTCTTAGTCTATAGACAGGAAGAATGACAAAATTTATGGTATATACTGGTGGTCTAACTGTATGTCCGCCTCTGAATACTGAATGACTACATAAGAGGTAGAATAGCAGCATAATATTAGGGGAGTGAAATTCACACTCTCCATTTTACAATCCACACTCCATTTTTCTTTTCTTAGTAACTTAAATTTCGGCTTTTTATAAGAAATTCAACCAAAAAAGGAAATGAGTGTATATTACAAATTACAGAGTATGAATTTCCATTCTCCTAAAATTATTCTATAACCTTCTATTGCGATTTGATGTTTTTCGCCTAGCCCATGTCTTAATGCATTTTCAATTTGTTTCTTCCGTATATCCTCAGTTTAATTCACAAAGGGACATCATTATTTCACATGATATAAATCGGTAGTAGCTGCCTCTGGCCATTTATAGTGACAAGTTAAGCTTTTTCAGAAAAGTTAACCATGCAATTACAAAGAGAAGATCTAGTAATTACCGTGAACGTTGGGTTGTGATAGTCATCTTTATGCACTGTTTTCAACGTCTTAAATAGCTCATGGTTTGGAGTATCATATCGACCATCACATAAGTCAAGTCCTCCAACAAAAGCTAGGATTTTCCTCCTATTATGGCCAGCATCAGCATCCACAATTACGGTTTTCTGATGATGCGTATAGATCGTTCCAACTTCCTAAGAATCAAAAACATGAAGCAATTCAATGCCACACATTTCACAACACAGAAGAAAAACAATCTAAGGAATAACATAAAGACCAATACATGAAAATAAGTAATATTACTGAACTCAGTTAAGCCTAAATTTCAGCTAACGAGGTCAACAAAAGAGTTAGATTATGGCTAATATGAAAATATAGTGTTTAGACAATTCCAATTGCTCTGCCTTGTTATCTACATATAATAAAATGTAATTAGCTTATAAAATGAGAGGAAATTAAGAAATTTTCAGAAAAATTAATGTTGACATGATCTGGAATTATATGTTATGCCTTCTGCAAGGCAATATATGGAAGAATTATCCTGTGGAGTTCATTCTCTTCGAAGTGATTGATGAGTTCAGTGTTAAATTGTTTAGTTTGCAACTGATAGATAAAGAGAAGGCTTTACGATATATATCGATTTTTCTCAAATTCTGCAAGAAACTGAGAATGCTTGCAAATTTCCAGAAAGTTTTGTCAAACATTTAAAGATGGAAGCAGAAAATAATTGCTTGTGCCTTACCCTTTGCTTAACCCAGCTATGTCGTTTTCCGGCAGTGCGGGGGCAAAGCAACACTTGCACTGAAGAGTGCTTAAAAAACCGCCGAATTTCCTCATCATGGGTTTGCATGATTCCATCCTGTAACAAATAATTTCATGAGAAATACACAAAAATTAAGTAAGAGGACTTGCATCAAGAATCTCACAAATCATGACGTTATATGAAGGTTAACAATTCAATGATAGATTTAGAACCACAGTCCCTTAAGATAGGGTTCCAGAATTTGAAATTGAAAGATACTTACAGTTTTATAACCCAAAATGCTCCTTGAAGTGGGGTCATCCCACACAAGCAGCAGTACTCTTACTCCTTCCTGGGACTTGGATCTCAGAAGATCACCTATGGTGACACTTGATGCTGCACCACCATCCCGAACCAGTTTAACATTGTGCCAAACCGACCACCCAGCAATGTAAATCAAACGCTGTGCTTGACGTATTGCATCAAAAATGTCATGCCAACACTTCCCATGCACATATGGCCTCCCCCCACCTAAAATCAAGTTTGGAAGACAACCGTCTGGGACGTGAGCATCTTGGTAAAGAGTTACCTTTCCACCTGTCCTAAGAGGAAAATAGGTGCCAGGAACCCCATAGTAATCAGGGCCTGCCCCAACTCCATTGTGGTAAATGCTCAATCTCTCAATTGGAGTGTACTGAATTGAAAGCCTTAGGACAGCTCCAGGTTTACAAGGCTTCCCACTAGCATTCAGGATTGGGTAAATTCCCTCAACTCTTGCTCCCAAGTATATATGTTCTACTGGAATTGCCACGATTCCAATAAGCTGGGATCCCACAAGATCACTATCTTTAACAACAAAGTGCACTTCAGCTGCATAATGTGCTACTGGAACATTGAAATGTTGCCTCCAAACAGGAAATTCAGAATTGCTTATCACATATGTCCTCCCAATTACAGCATTTGCAACTGAAATTGAAACATACGGATCACTAGTAATCCCACGGTTCGACTGCCCATCAGCTTTGTTGCTTCCAGTCCCTGGAAACTTCATAAACATATCCCCCAAAGTCTTGTGGAACATGTCCATATTCGGCAGGTTTTTTGCTTCATACACCCAAATATCCAGATTCCCATGTAAGAGCAAAACCTTCAAGGACCCTTTATTCTGCAATGGAACAATCTGCAAACTCTGGCTATGTTGAGACCCATTGATTGAAGTTGTTGGGGTCAAAACAGGACTTGGCGATTCAGTCTGATTCCCTGAATAAGTACTACTCGTCTCCCAAGTCGTAAAGGAGCTATTAGGATACCCATAAAACTCCCCCACCTTATCACACCTTGCACTCGAAGGTGCTGACGGCCCCACTGAATTATCAGTTGGCTGGTTCTCAGACAAATGCATATTACTCAAAAGCTGATCCACTGGGGGGTAACCAGAAGCCTCAACTCCTACAGGACAACTATCATACCTCTGGTGAAGAGAGAACCTACTGGCACGCAGAGGGGATTGGTGGGGGCTTTCTACTGGCGGGTACATCCCTGACTGCTGGTACTGATAATGGTTAGAATCATACTTAAAACTACCACTCCCCTGGTGTTGAAGGGTTGGCAGAGGACCACTATTTGTACTTGGCCGGGCCGGAGGGTATGGATAGGGATAAGGGGGCTGATTGTAGTCGAAAGGGCCCGAATGGGAAGAGGCTGAGGATGGTGATTGTGGATATGATGTAGGTGATGGAGGGTATGTAGTTGAAGAATGTGAAGGTGATGGAGGGTATGCAGATGAGGGAGGTGGAGCTGAAGGAGGGTATGCAGATGAGGGAGGTGGAGCTGAGGGAGGGTATGCAGAGGAAGGAGGTGGAGCTGAAGAAGGGTATGGATATGGGGCTTGTTGGTAAGGAGGGTATGAGCTATAAGGGTATGGATATGGGGCAGGAGCAGGAGCAGGAGGGTATTGATCTGGTGGAGGAGGGTATTGAGAAGGAGGGTATTGATCTGAAGGAGGAGGTGGGTATTGAGAAGCAGGGTGATGTGGGTATGGTGGGTAAGCATTCTGGTATGGTGGATAGTATGGTGGTGGAGAACCATTGTTATCCATCTTTGGTTTCAAAGAAACTGAATCAAAAACTTGAATATCTGTAATGGGTTTTTTCCTATGAAACTTCTGTAATACATGTATTCTATATTGAACTTGATCTCCAACCCACAAGCTAAAAATGGAGTTTCAATCAAACAACCAAATAAAGATTCAATCTTTGAGTCAAGAAGAGCAAAATATGATTTGGGTTTTAGAGTCTGTGTTAGATCCTATTCAACAAGAAAAGCTCAATTGGATCCTTATACACACACCCAAAAGCTTTGAAGAACAAAGCGTGTTTTGGGATCCCAGAAAGAGAAAACTTGAGGATTACCTTGTTGAAAATAGGAAAAAACTTAATTAGGTGGGCAAAGTTGGAACCTTCATGGAAAAAAAAGAAAGCTGCACCACTTTTCTGAGGATCAAATCTTCTTCTGCATTTGTTGCGTGTTTAACAAAGCGTGTGTGCAGTAATTAGAATCAGAGAGAGAGAGAGAGAGAGAGATCATTCTCTTTTGCCCAAAGCAAAACGGAAACATTTTAACGTTTTCAGGCTTCAGCCGCCGGTTTCCGTTATCGTTGATGTCTACGTGGAGCGACAGGGTTGGTCAGACGTGAGCCAGCTCAGCGCTTCGTTGACACGTGGAGTGCCCTTGTGAATTTTGTACTGAACTGACGTTAACACTTAACAGGAGACAAAATCAGAAGGAAGGCTCTTTTCGAGAAGTACGAGATAATGACGCAATAACTAGCTAAAATTACCGTATTATCTGTCAGCAAAGCATCTAGGCTCATAAATGGAAAGGACAGATTTTTGGTTGGGAGGAAATTGGTTATTGGTTATACCTCTTTCCGAGTTTCCATAATGGTTATCTAGTTATACATTCTTTATATAATTTTACAAATTTTACAAAAATCAATTTTGCAATTTTGTTATACTCGCCAAACAGAATCTCATTAAATTTGATACTCGTCGACATAGAATGTAACAAAGTGGTGACCCGCATGACCCTTCATGCCCGTTGAAATTTATCTGGAAGATATAAGCGCTCTTCGAAGACCAACTAAGTTGTACCGGGTAGTGTTTTTCCTCTTTTGGTGGGAAGACTCTTCAAAGTTTAATTACCACAAGTAGTGTCACGTCCAATATGAACATTTACTATCCAAATATTGAAATGCGTCATGTCTATCCATGTCATTGTGAAATGAAACACACAATGTGGGTGCGTCATGGGTTTTTATCTTCCTTTGGTTGACTTCCAATGCATATAATCGTTTGATCGTTTCAACACGTATAGAGGAAAGATTTTGTTGTGGAAAATATGGCAAGGGAAAGAGATTGTAGGCTGAATTTAGGTTATGAGAAAGTATAGAAGTCAAGATGAAATTCTCATTTGACTGAAAGTCCATCAAATATTCAATTGCAAGAGCAGCCTGATCAAATAATTCTATGCTAATAGGACAGTTAGTTTTATTCTTCTCCAAAAATGAAATCTAATCAAAACCCAATAATAAAACAAATATTTAATGTAAAAGTAAAACTTGCATGAACCTAATGCCGCCTGATAAGACGAACATTTTTTAATGTAAAAGTAAGATTTACGGGACAGACTGGTTCTTTAAATCACCTAATCACTTATGCATAGCATGTAACACAAAAACAGAGCATTTTGCACGCGAGAATCGCTATTCCACAGCTATACATTACAATTCTTATAACCAAGATGCAGTAGACTCTAAGAGACGGGAGAAGATGTCACTGGAAAATTCGGTTCTGGGAACCTTTCAACAGAATGCCAAATGGCCCTCTACTTTGACCGCACAACGCAAGTGGTGTAATGTCACACCAACAGGAGGAAGATGACATTCAAGCAGCTTGGAGTAATCTGCCATCTTTGGTAAATAAAATTGCAATTTCCAGGGCCTGAAGAAAAATGTAGTTTCGGTTTAGTTTGGGGGTTATATAAACTGAGCACAAATTCCAACAATATCCCCAAACACTCTTTATCACAATGGACTCCGTGGTTCAAACGTACTTCAAAAGTTTCACATATATGACAATTAAAAGCATCTTAATGAATGTTATTCAAACGATTAAATGAGGTCACCATACCTCCCTCTCTGTATTAAGAATAAAAAATGGTGTTTTCTATCGATGAGATTAACCAACACAATTCATACCTAATACCAAAGCTACTGAATTATAATATTCCTATGAAGTCAAATGTCTCAAGCAGTTCAAGAGAAATGGAGAAAGAAATTAGTTCTCTATTAGTGCTATAAACATTGAAAAGCATTCTGAGCACCTAGAAAATAAATATTATAAATAATTGAATACAAACTGAACACCTTAAGCACTTCAGGTATACGGTTTTAGTCTTGAAATGACCATAAGCTAACTTGGCATAACAGACTAGAAAAGCAACTAGACAAGTAACAAATCTTCTCACAGTTCTCTCGAAGACTCAAACCCACAGGGTTCAAGAAACTCATATCCTCTAATCAAAACTTCCAAGTTCCAAACTCTATCATGTCCAAGAAATCACAACAACAATAGGCTTGGACTTGTGACTGTAGGATGTCAGCAGTCCTTGAAGCCATCCATCAAACATATTTTCATTTCCCAGAAGCATTAGTTGTATACCATAACAATCAAAGATATGGTAAAGTCCTTTCTTTCCTTATCGAAAACAAAAAAAGATATGCTAAAGTCAACAAGAGTGGTACAGCATACATCAATATAGCATTACAAAAAAACAGATATGTATAAATAAAAGAGAAAAATATTACTTTGATGTAAATAAACAAACCTCGTTCAAGCTCCACTAAAATATTTTGGAAGATTCTTTCGATGAGTCAGAAGCAAGGTTTGAATCTTTGACAAAGATGGCAGATGTGAAGAAAGAACCTTCCCAAATAAAAATTTCTGCCGATTACGAAAGACATGGCCCTTCATTTCTCTCTCTACACCAGATCTGTAGAGGAAAAGATGTTTCTGAAATGGAGAGCTAGATGGAATTTTCTGGGGCTATGATTTCCTCCCTTGACGTCAAATTGGAGACTATGCTGGAGTTGTTGTACAATTTATTTACATTTACACTAACAGGAAAAATCAATACAAGATGGCTTGAACCAACACATATCAAGCACGCCGTTTACTAAGACGCCAGGAGTTTGGTTCATGGTATCTGTCATATAGCGGTTCAATACGTTCTTGACGCTTGCGCTTACTCATCTTGGTAGGATCAGCCACCGTGAAGAACCTGGGTGCTAGTTCCACAAGCCATTTGGGGTCAACAACTGTCACCTCCCGCATATACTCCTTTGTAGTCATAACCAACTCATGGTAGATGACCCAATCCGGTTGTCTCTGAAAGAGAGCACTGCTTGGATGGATATAAACTGGCTGGTTCTCCACTAGGGTTCTATACCCCTCCTGTGGGTCCTTTCTAGCAGCATGGAAGAAAAAGCCTGCAGTAATTGCCTTCCTGATCTTTGTAAAATTCTTTCCAGCACTCACAACGTCCAGTTTATACCTGAAAGTCACAATTCTAGTCAGAACGCAATTTAACCATCAAATGAGAACACGACACTTAAATATAATTGACCAGTGGGGTACTTCAAATAGTAGTCTTAAAAAAAAAAAAAAAAAAAAAAACAGTGATTGAACAGACATTGTAGTATCAACCAACACAACATCCAAGCTAATGTATCAGAATGTTAATTTTACCAAAAAGGAAACACACATCTCTTGGGAAAAAAAAACACTGTATCAACAGTTCAATATCTAAAATGGCAGCAAAAGAGAGGACTGGTTAAAACACTGGATATAAACAAAAAGGTGACCAAAAGTTGCAACTTGAAACAATTAATCTTCTGAAAAATCTCTTGGGAAAAAAAAAAACACTGTATCAACAGTTCAATATCTAAAATGGCAGCAAACGAGAGGACTGGTTAAAACACTGGATATAAACAAAACGGTGACCAAAAGTTGCAACTTGAAACAATTAATCTTCTGAAAAATGGTGGCAAAATTTCTACCCTAATTTTCTAAAAACATTCTGTACTCTGCAGTCGCATGCGATTCATAATGACCTATTTGCTGTTCAGGTATCAAATATCTAGATGGTAAACAAAAGAAGGCATGGCATTCAGCATTACCTAAAGTACAAATTGAAAAAAGCATGCTAAGTCCACTTTTTGTAGCATGCAGTGTACCAAAACATGTAAAACTATGTTTTAAAACCTTGCATGCAAATGTGAACCTAGAAAAAAGTACCCACGCATCCATTACAATATTACATACAGCATGATGAATTTACGATCAGAATACAGCAAGACAAATAAGAAGAACATACTTATCCATGATGCTTAGAAGCTGTTTTCTGACATCCTGCGCCCTCCTAAGAGATCGAGACTGAACAAAGTTCTCAAAACACCAAGGCCCTGAAAAGTTCTTAGCTTTCCAAGCCTCATAGACTGCAAGTAAAGTCAGATGATCTCCCTCTGGCTGGAAAAACTTGGCTCTCTTCTGATCAGCCTGGGCTTGCTTTTCCCTAGGCCTGTAAAATATATTGCCTGTCTGAATCATGGCAATGATAGTCAGGATCTCATCACTGCATCCAAGGTCCACGCTGGCCAGTAGCATCTTAGATAATGGTGGATCCAGAGGAAACTCGGCCATTTTCCTACCCAATTTGGTCAGAAGACCCTCTTCATCTAGGGCTCCTAAACTGTATAGTTGTTCCATAGCAGAAATGAGTGCTTGGGGTGAAGGAGGATCCATAAAATCAAAAGACAAGAGATCATTTATCCCCATTGCTTTCATCGTTAATGTAGTAGTCCCAAGATTTATCCTCTGAATTTCTGGAACTGAAGTAGGGGACATCTCATTGCGGTATGCACTCTCAGTGTAAAGGCGGTAACATTTCCCAGGCCCTGTACGGCCAGCACGCCCAGCTCGTTGTTTGGCCGATGCTTGTGATATTGGAGTTATGACTAGTGAATCTAGCCCCTGCTTTGGGTTATAAACATTTTGCTTTGCAAATCCAGGGTCAATTACATAAAATATCCCATCGATGGTCAGAGATGCCTCGGCTATATTGGTAGCCACAACTACTTTCCTCTTCCCAGGTGGGGCTGGATCAAATATCCTCGACTGCATTTCACTGGGAAGGGCACTATAAACTGGTAAGATAATCAACTCAGGCACATTTTTACCAAGACCCTTCATCCTCTCATATAGTGACTGGCATGCAAAATCAATTTCTTCCTGTCCCGTCAAAAAGAGAAGGATGTCACCTTCTGGCTCCGTTAAGTGAATTTGTAGAACAGTGATTAAAGATGCATCAAGATAATCACTTTCTGGCTGCTTGGTGTAGAGTATCTCTACAGGAAAAGTTCTTCCGGGGATAGTGAAGATGTTACAATCGAAGAAATAACCTGAAAACTTCTCAGCATCCAAGGTAGCAGATGTGACAATCAAACGAAGGTCTGGTCTCCGCTTCACAAGTTTCTTCAATAATCCAAAAAGAACATCTGTATGGATTGTCCTCTCATGAGCTTCATCAAGCATGACCACAGAGTACTGAGAAAGGTTCTCGTCAAGTAGAATCTCCCTAAGAAGCATACCATCCGTCATGTACTTGATTACAGTATCAGGTCCAGTGCAATCCTCAAAACGAATAGCATATCCAACTTCCTCCCCCAGACGACAACCAAACTCTTCAGCAACCCTCTTGGCTACAGACATTGCAGCCACCCTACGTGGCTGTGTACACCCAATCTTACCCATTGTCGTGTACCCAGCTTCTGCAAGATACTGCGTTACCTGGGTTGTCTTGCCTGAACCAGTCTCACCAATGACAACAAGAACTTGATTTTCATGCACTGCCTGAACCAATTCTTTCTTCAGCTTATAGATAGGCAAGCTCTGCCTCTGTTCCTGAATTGAAAGCTTTGACCTCTGCCCAAAAGTGACGGTCTTCCCAAAAGCATCCTTCTTCCACTCAGGCATGTCATAGGCCGACAAACCAACACCTCTAAGTTCCTGTGCAAGATGCCTCTCACCAGTCTCTGGCATTGGATCTTCCCAAGGACGATTCAGATCCTTTGGGATTGAATCCAACATGGTTCTTTGCTGCTGCTCACGCACTTCTCTACGCTCCTTAATGAGTGCAGATTGAAGTGCAGCTGCACGACTCAATGACCCTTCTGGATTCTTAAATATTTTCACAGGTGACATATCTGCAGAATACCTGGTTTGCCCTTGCAAGAAGGCTGGCTCATCCTCATTAAGCTCAATCTCAAGTTCTTCCTCAGCTCCCTCTTCTTCATAAAGCATCCCATCTGTTTCTTCATCATACATTGGATACTCTTTGACACCCAAAACACCCGAGGCAATCAACTGTTTGGCTTCCCACTTCTCCGGTGAGCTCATTCTCTTCAATGGCCGGCGAGATGGGGCAGTAACATCCTCTTCCACAATCCTAATCCCAGAGAGACCCGTCCTTGTCACAGGCCCATCATCCTTTGATATCGATGGGTTTGTCCTAAGAGAATCATCCTCTGAGTTCTTCTTCAAAGGTAGCAAATCCTTCCCAGTATGTTGATCAACATCCCTCATTGACAGGCTCAACTTTTGACCAGAAATTGAAATCACCTTAACATAGACCTCTTGATCTCTCTTCACCACATCTTTAGCATTACCAATTCGCCGAGTAGCAATCTGCGAAACATGAACCAAACCCTCCTTCCCTCTAAAATCGCTGAACTGAACAAAGCAACCTGTGTCCATCACTTTTGAGACCCTACCCTTATAAACCTTATACAATTCAGGCTCATCAGAATGGTGCAATCCATTCCGCTGATCCCTACTTCCTCTCCTATCAACATCATCTTCTCTAACATCTCCGTCCTTTTCATACTCATCCCTCCTGTGCTTATTGGATCGATCTGTATGCCTTCCCTTATCATAATCATGATAATGATTATCTCTCCGCCTTTCATCTCTATCATACCTATCCCTTCCCCTCTCTCTCCTATCCCTCCTATCCCTATCCCTGTCCCTGTCCCTGTCCCTGTCCCTGTCTCTGTCTCGATTTGTATCTCTTTCCCTATCCCTACCTCTACCTCCATCTCTACCTTTGGGCCTATCTTCTTCACGCCCATCTCCCCATTCTTCTCTGTCATTTCGCTTTTCCTTGGCCTCCAACTCAATTTCCCTCTGGATATCCTTTACCCTATCCCTGTTATCAGCAATAGACAAAGCCTTGAACTTGCTTTTACTACCTTCAGCAGTGCTCTCTTTCTTTGAGTCGTTCTCGGACTTTGCCTTGGGAGGAAGAATTGCGTGAATGATAGTGAGGAGTGTACGGACAAAGTAATCAGGCATCTCGGCACCGTGTTCCTTCAATTTGGCATCAAATTCATCCACACTCTCACAGTTTCGTCCCATCTCAGTTATGAACTCGGCTAGAACTTTGTCCCCAAACCCTAGATGAGTTTCCAGCTCTGAACAGACCTTGGAAACCAAGGAAAGGTACTCGAGCTTCTTCAAACCATCATCAATCACAGCCATCTTTGGAGATTGGTTATTCAAACACTGCCAAAGAAAAAAGGTATTAGTCACAACGGACCATCAAAGCCAAATTCTTCAACCCCATTCCATCATCTATCGTTTTCTTTATTTGGTGTTAAATAGAGAGAGATGATACACTATGACAATCACGTCAGCAAAAAAGCAAAAAGTAGATGAACAAAAATAAAAAATGAAAGCAGAGAGACAAAGATATGGAAAACCAAGTCACTCAACAATCGAAACTCTAAACTTCAACATCTATCACAAAACCAAAAGAAGTCACAAGAGAAGGAGCCCTACACAGTAACTGTACAGACCACTACTGTTCTTTTCCCAAAGAAATATAAAAAAAAAAAAGTGCCTCATATTTGTTTAGTCCAGCAAATTTGCCTCTACAGATGACACATTCATACTAGTTCTTTCTACAACCCAACCTTCCACCGGGAGGTTGAAGACACTCCAGACCAGGACCAAGAAGCAACAAAACCAACCTCGATTTGAACATCAGGCTCAAAAAGGCATCCGACTAAATTGGAGATCTAAGGCAGGTCTTTCAATCAGTACCTCTTAACTATAATTCCAATACATTGCATTATTCAGATAAAGCATTGATGAACAACAACGCTTTCATCAATCCTTCATCCAACTGCAGAATCCTAATCCGTAATTTTCATTCCTAAAATTAGAGAAATCATCACGAAAACTAACTAAACATGGCTCAAAACAGCCAGAAATTGCTACATCCCAAAAATGCACTACAGATTATCAAACCCGGCCAGATACAATAATCCAACTCACAAAATCACACTGTCTAATCCGTAATCCAATTCGACGTTATGGGAACGAAAAACTATTATCCCCAGTAAACACGTAAACGATTCAAAATCACTGAAAAATAAAACCTAGCATATACACGTACGAAACTGGAGAAACAGAAAACGAAAACAGAGGCGGTTGAGAGGCGATAAGGTACCTCTAAATGAAGGCGGAGCAGAATCTCCGGTGCGGCGGCCGACGGCGACGGCAGCGGAATTGCGGTAGCGGAAGCGGAGAGGGTTTTCACTTTCCACAAGCTTCGAAATGGAAAAAAGGGAGAAGTTTTTTGAAAGGGGATTTTCTTTATTTGTTTTTGAACCTCCACAAATCCTAAGTAGCCGTGTATGGGCGGGGGGGGGGCCCGATTCGTTTAGACTAGGTCGGTTTAGGAATCCGGTCTGGTTAAGCCCACCCGTTTACGCTTCAGCTCGGCGCCTTTAATAATTGGGCCGACCCAACTAAGAAAATAGATCCAATTATAAATTGCTATTTATATGATATATACATTAGGGGTTATTATCACAAATGGTACCTGAACTATATCTCAATATTATCGATGATACCTGAACTTCAAGTTTGATCACAACCAGTACCCGAACTTTTCGATTTCATTTTAAATGGTACCTAGAGCCACCTCCGATCTCTATTCCAACTAAAAACGGCATGGGAGGAGATCATAGTGATGATTTTTGATGATTTCGAGGGCTGCGATCATATATAGTGATGATTTTTTGGTAATAGACTTGCCTTGAACTTGTTTTTTTGTTTTTTGTTTTTTTAGATTTGGCTTTTTTGGCCGGAATAGTGATCGAATGTGGCCTTAGGTACCATTTAAAATAAAATCGAAAAGTTCAGGTACTGGTTATGATCAAAATTGAAGTTCAGGTACCATCGATAAAATAGAGGATAAGTTCAGGTACCATTTGTAATAATAACCCATACATTAGCAACTTGCTCTTTTGAGACGGGTGTTTTACGGTAACATGGTGACAGTACCTCATTTAGGGTTAGCGACCTGGTATTGTGATGTTGTTTGGTTCAAATGTTACGCATCAAAGTGGTTTCTAACATCGGTTTTGTAGGTCGGTCACTAAATTTGAGAGTTTTTAGCGGCAGGAAAGCTCATTTGAGTGACCACTATTTCACATTTTGAGTTAGGTTACCATGGCCGTGTTCGATCCACGTTACACATCCAAGTGGTTTCTAGCATCTGAATGGTTAGTCAATCAGGTTTTTATTGTTTCTGTCTTTTCTTATGCCTTCCCTTGCATCATCAATAATTATAAAATAAATGAATAAATCATTGAAGTAATTAAGATGAGTAACTTTAATTTTAATTCATGTCATTATGTTAAGACACATGTAAAGATCATTCAAGTAGTGATGTGATGTTTGTCAAACGTTATTATATTATGAAATTTTCCATATAACATATAAGTATTCATGTAGGTGCATCATAGATTTTATCTTTTCTTGAAAAGTTGAAACAAGCAAGATGTAAATATACATGATGGAAAGAGAATGGAGTTTGTCAGCTAAGTTCAATTAATTAGGTCTACATGAGTAGCACTGATATATAAAATTCAAATATGAAATTCTCACTTTGGCCAAGAGTCCATCAAATTATCAATTGCCATAGCAGCAGGATCAAATAATTCTATGGCAAACAATAGAACATTGCAGATTTTTATATTTCTCAGAAAATGAGCTTTAATCAGAACCTAAAAGTAACCCAGATAATTGGTGTAAAACAGTAAAAGTAAACTTGCATCAACCTAATGGCCTTCTGGTAAAACACTAATTAAAACTGTGCTGGTGCAGCATTGCAACAATCAAGTAGATCTGAAAATTTCCTCTAGATGCATTTTTGGTTCATCAATCACATACACTAGTAGTGTTTTTTATCCAATGTTTCTAAAAGCTTTCAAATCCTGTTAATGAGTTCTCCAATAAGTCAATTCTCTTTTCTCCACCCATAGTCGACCTAAACTAGAGGTTGCATTATTGCTTCTGTTTAACCCTAGAACACTTACACCCAAATCACTGCAATGGGACTTCTAACCCTATATTTCTCACTCACCCAAACTAAGGATCCAAATGAGGAATTGATTTTAGTACTCACTCCAACAAAACTCACCTTGTAGCTCAATTTCTCACCCATCTTCTTAAAAACCAACTTCCTAGGTTCAACAGTAACTGATGCTCCAATGGGTGCTTCCACTTGCACTGCATAAGTACTAGGGTTAATGGCACCAACATTTGTCACTGTCCTCTTGTATGTCACACTCATTTTCATTCCGCCTTTTTTGAAAACCACTGAGAATGAAGGGTAGTTCAGGTCGCCGGGCTGAAGAAGAACTGCACTGTTGCTAGGACAAGTGAAGTTACTAATCCCACCGGAGAAAAGAGCTATTTGGGAAGATGTGTAATTCAAGCTACATAAATAGAGCAAGTAATCTTTGCTGGTGATATCATAAATTAGTCCTGGATCGGCAGCACTTTCTGGGTCGACATGCCCCGAACCAAATGCAAAAGGGTTAGCTGATTGATTTTTTGAGCCAAAATCAGAAATCGGAGAGCCTTTGTTATTTAGTGTATAAGCTGTAGTCATAAGTGCAGATTTGATTGCTGCAGGTGACCAATCCTTGTGCACTGATTTGATAAGAGCAGCTAAGCCACTAACATGAGGGCAAGACATTGAAGTGCCTGAGACCATGTTAAACAACACCTTTCTCTTGTCACTTTTAAGCCTGGTTGGGCTAGTCTTGGCTGGCCAAGCAGCCAAAATGTTGACACCAGGAGCAGTCACATCTGGCTTGATCAAGTCCGGTCCAACTGAGCTTGGCCCCCTAGATGAAAATGCTGCCATCACCGGAGCAGTTTTACCAAAGACCGTGCCTTGGAACAGAAGCAAAGCTGTAGGTTTCTTTGCTGCACCTGCGTATTTTCTCACGGCTTTAGAAGCCGAAGCTCCAAGAGAAGTGGCTGGCAAAATGTGAGCATCAGCAAGTAGTTCCTCTCCTTGAGCTTCATTATTGAGTAGAAGCATTCCGGCTCCTCCTGCTTTCTTCACTTCCTCTCCAATTTCAGTCCGGCTGTGTGTTCCTCGCTCACATGCTACAATCTTTCCCTTCACAAGCTTTGTGTCAAGCGAGCCATCAACACAATGCTCAGCTCCTTGGCCACCTGCTGTTCTGTTATACACTAGTGGCAACTGCTTAGTTTTCTTACCTGAATATAGTGATGACCCTTCATAAGTTTGTCCATTCCCAAGCTTCACTATCACTGGGAAGTTTCGGTCAGTGTAGCTAGCAGCAACAGTCATGATCCAAGGTGCGGTATTGCTAACACTGGAGCGAAAGGGACCTGAATTTCCAGCTGAAGATGACACGGAAACTCCGTGTTGGACTGCACCAAATGAAGCTATAGCAATATTGTCACGAAAATAAGGTCTCGGAAGACCTCCCAATGAGAGTGACAAAATGTCTACCCCATCAGAAATAGCACTGTCAATTGCAGCCATTACATCAGAGTTAGCACACCCCAATGGCCAACAGGCCTTATAGGCTGCAATTCTTGAAGAATGCCTCATTCCACTGGCCGATCCCTTTGCTAAGCCAAATAAGCTTGCTTGTTTGACAACATTACCGCCTGCAGTTGAAGCAGTGTGAGTTCCATGTCCTTCGGAGTCACGAGGGGATCTATAATCCACTGTTTCATTGACTCTTCCGACAATGGCCTCATACCCTTGGAAAAAGGCTCTTGCACCAATAAGCTTTTTGTTACAATTTGAGTGTGAGAACCTTGTGCCTGGTTCACAAGTGCCATTCCAGTGAGAGGGTACAGAGGACATTCCTTTGTCCTTGAAGCTAATATGTTCTGGCCAGACTCCCGTGTCAACAACCCCAATGATCACATCCGTGGCCAAGTTGGGAGCACTCCAAAGTCCCTTCCCTTCTTGTAAGCCAAGAAACTGAGGAGTGTGTGTGGTGTGGAGAGTTAGAAGCTCATCAGGTGTGGCATCTAAGAAACCATGGATTTGACTCAAGGATTTGAGTTGATTGCTTGAGAGCTTTGCTGCAAAACCCGAAATAGCAGTGTTGTAGATGTAAAGAAGCTGAGGAGCTGATGCTTTGCCACCTTCTTCTTCCTCTTCTTCTTGAGATGAGAGTTCGGTAATGGAATCCATCACTGCTTTGTAGTAGTAGTGTTGATCTTTGTGACCCGAGGCAGGGATTTTCGCCTTGTCCATGTGAACAATGTACGTCTGCGTTTCCATCAGAGCTGTTCTAGTTGTAGCCATGAAAGCCAAGAACAACAAGAATGCTCTAACCATCATATTACCTGTGAAATAAATAATCAAACAAGAAATGATAAGAAAGATGAAGAAAACAACAGCCAAAACAGTCAATAGAGACAGAATCAAAGAGTTGTTTAGATGTAGGATGGCATTTACCTCTACAACAAAGAATGGAATGGTATATTTGGGATGAAAATTACCAACTTGAACAGCCTGTTTATATAGACAAAAAAGAAGAAGAATATATTGTATAGGAAATGAAGCACCCTACGATGACTTGAAGTTGACAGTTTGATCTCTTTCTGCTTATATAAGCGTGACTCGAAAGTGCACGCCTTCAGTTGGATCAAATCCAGAAAGACTCTGAACCAATTGCTTTCGGAAGAAGCTACATACAGTAGAGTAGGCACCCAAAAATAGAAACAATGACCCTAATTAAAATGCAGGGAGTATGTACAGCTAGGAAGTGGCTTGCAGCTTTGCAAAAATATTATGGTCCCCTAAAGCAAAGAGATGCTTGCTGGTGGGTGAGAAAGGGAGCTTTGCATTCTCAAGTTTCAATCATAGCGTTCCATGCCCATTTTGTAGTTTTCTTCTCAAAGGAAATAATACACATGCTAGCAAAATGATTAATTGAAACGCACCTTTGGGTAGATTGATCAATAGAGTGCAGACAACATGAAATGAGCAATTGCTAGTACTTTTTGGTAGTGAGCACATGGACCCTCATCACCAAAGTCTTCCTTGGAGTCCAATTCAAGGTATGGCAAATATCAAAGCCAGCGAGAAGCCAGTACTAGTGGGATTGAATCATTGAAATCAGAGCAATCGAATGCACTTACACACATGTATGTATCACATTCACTGATTACATATCTCATGCGAAAATCGTCCTTTGGGTAAGTTGGAAACTCATGCTAGTTGCAAATATAGGAACACATCAAAAGAGAATATGTACCACTAATTAGGTCACATATACTGATCACCACATCTCATGGAGGCGAGACCTAGCTACGTGTATGGGTGGGTCCCACATCCGCAAAATGTGACCGCCGATGTGGTTCGTTATATCATATAGCACTAATTGAAGGGAAATAGTCACTGAATACTTTCAAATAATCTAACTGAAAAAACAGATCAATACTTATGAGATCAAGCTCAAGGGAGAACTTAATCTGATGGTTGCTTTAAGGTGAAGTTATTAGTTCTTATGAAGAATTAATAGTATGGACCATAGCACTAGCTTGCCGACATATAATCCCTTATTTTACTTCGAAACAAGCACATGGTTTACATGGAAACAACTAAACCTGAAGATTGGACTAGTTACAATTTAAAAGCATGAGTACCCAAGTACATCCTCTTAAATTCCACAAATGAACTTATATAACTTTATGATGAGAAACTACTTAATTTCCTGGACTGTAAACCACAATGGGACTCCTCACGGTGTACCTAGAGCTTTTCCATCCGAGCGAGCCAGACACCATTTGCATACTGTCTATCGGATTCGCCTTCACGACAACTTGGAAGCTCCTCTTTTGCAAAGCATGAGAGAAAGTCAGACTCATGGGTTTGACAGTGATTTCCACTCCCTTTGGTGCTCTGATGGTGGCATTGTATGTGGAACTAGCAGGACCAACATTAGTGACAGTTCTTATGAAAACAGCTACTGTCGGTTGCTTGCTGCTTTTCAAGCTGAGCTGGATGGTGGGATAGTTGAGAGCATCGTAGCCGAGTCCAGGAATCAACGAGGAGCAGTTTATGGACTTTGAGCCAACTAATGGGGCTAATGAGGAGCCACTATAGCCTTCATGGCATAGGAACTGAATGTATGACATTTCATCCATGTCATAGATTAAGCCTGGATTCACAGCCTTTCTCGGGTTCACTTGACCAGCACCATAGGCGAATTCTGCTTCTGTGTTCACTCTATGGCTCATCGGTGTTGCTGATAAAGAGTTAATGATTCTAATGAGATTGTAAGCCAGGATGAATTTAAGCATTATACTAGAGTACTATGAGTAAGGATTCGAGAAGTGCTAAAAGATGCTTCAAGATTTAACAAAAAGCCTTTTTTTCGTAACATTTTTATATAGATAGGTAAATGTGCTTTTAGAGTTGCAGGAGCACTTGGAAGCATTTACTGGAGCATGTTAGGTGCTTCGTTATGGAGTGCTTCCAAGATGAATATATAAGAAGCACTCCACTGTTTAATAAGCTTTGCTTCTAATAAAAGTGATACTAACAAAGCACTGATAAGTGTTACACTGTACAGAAGCACCCCAAGTCCTCAGTATCGTTTGAGAAGTGCTTCTGCGTGCAGCACTTTTGTTAGAAGCACATAATAGAAACCCAAATTCTTTCTAAATTTTCAACTTGAACCACCATCAAGGTGCTTATCTTGGAAGCATTTGACTTCTTTTGTAATCCTCATCAAACAATATTTCTCCATTACCGCCGTAGGCATTGTAACAAACACTTCTAGTTATAAAAGTGATTTTGGCAGTGTTGAAAGCAACAGCATGTCTCCAGGATACCCGAGAAGAATTGTAAAATGCATATATATTTCATACCTGTGGTCATGATGGCAGATCTTATTGCAGCTTGAGACCAATTCGGGTGAAATGACTTAACATATGCTGCTACACCAGCAACATGTGGACATGCCATTGAAGTTCCAGACATGAGTGTGAATTCTGAGAATTGTGTGTCACCATCCAACCCAGTAAGTGACTTCAATGGAGTGTAAGATGCCAAAATGTCAATCCCAGGTGCTGCAATATCAGGCTGCAATAAAACAGCTTCAGTTTCGAGCTGAACTTGCTAATGAGACGATAAGGTTAGAAAAAATAATCATGACTAACCTTTAGAATGTGTTCTGATCCCGGATTTGGACCCCTGGATGAAAATGAAGCAACATATGGAGCACGTTTTTGTGCTTCTTGTGACTTGAATATAACTGCTGATGGTGATCTACATGAAAAAAAAAAAAAAAAAAAAGGCACTTCTTTACTTTATGTACATATCAAACATTTGATAAACTGAGTCACAAGTTATTATTCATTTCCTAGCTACCTTGCTGAATGTATATAGGCATCAATGCTTTCGCCAACTGTAGAGTTAACCATGGTTCCTGGTGCCATGAATATTTGAGCAGCATCGAGAAATTGATCGTTTTCAACAATGGTACCAACTCCTCCATTTCCTTTAATGACAGAATCTGTACCCCAAGATCTAAATTGGCAGAAAACAATCTTTCCCTTTACTTTTTTAGGGTCTAATGAGTCCTCAGCACAGAACCTGATATGTACAACAGTCGGAAACTCTAATTATCTTTGTTTTGTGAGATTAGTTTGACTTGTTATTATTCTTGATAGCTGAGGAACAAAGTGATCATACCTTGCATTTTCTTTGCTTTCCGAGCTTTGTGCTACATCAGCCCCACTAACAAGGGGGTACAACGTCTTATTTGGATTAAATGTGCTCACTCCAATCCCCTGCATATACCATAAACATGGAATTAAACTTCACTACATAGTATAAACACAACCAAGTAAAATCAATGGGAATATTGAAAAATAGGCAACATGTGTACCCTTTTAAAGAATTTTATCGCCTTCTTTCTTAACCCTTTAATATTTTAACCAAATTTGGAGGTCTTACATAAGGAGGATTCAAGCAGTACTGGAAAGGGTTCAAGCACTTCTTGAGAGGGTTATATGAAATACAAAGGACTAGTTTTGGAAATCTTGAAAAATAAATGTGGGTTTTTAGCAACCAAACGCTGAAACTGCGCGCTGGACAAACATGCATAACTTCTGCACAATAGGAAGGGTGTATATTTGTTTGTCCAATTCAAATTTCGCTAAATTTATAGTTCAACACATAATTACCTACTTTTAGTAAAACAATTAGTACTTTTAGTTCAATCCATTAACACTTTTTGTAAAACAATTAGTACTTTTAGTTCAACATGTTAGTACATATATATACTTTAATCTCTCAGTACTTGGTAGAACTTTAAGAAGAAAAAGAACTGACTATTAGTTGAGAACAACATAATGAATTAATGGATATTTGTAAATCATTTAAGCAAAAGTACTTACTGCAAAATTCTTCCCATTGCCCAAATGAACTTTGCTAATGAACTGCCTATCAATGCCACTAGCTGCCACAGTTACCAACCATGGTGCATGGTTGACAATACTCCCCAAACTTGGTCCATCATTTCCAGCTGAGGCCACTGTAATAATACCATTCTTCATGGCATGAAATGAACCAACTGCTATACTATCCAAAGTATAAGAGGCTCCCCCTCCACCAATGGAAATCGATATGACATCCACGCCATCGTGTATGGCAGCTTCATACGCAGCAAGAATGTCCATGTCAGAGCAGCCGAAACTAGCCCAACATACTTTGTACATGGACACCCTAGCTGATGGCACTGCCCCTCGTGCAGTGCCCTTAGCAAGGCCATAGAGGTTGGCATTCGGCACTAGGTTGCCAGCTAAGGTCGATGATGTGTGAGTCCCATGTCCATCCACATCCACTGGAGATAAGATGTCAGCTGGGTCTGGAGTGCCATCAAGCTTGAAGTATCTAGCTCCTATGATTTTGCTACAAGTAACATAGCAGTAGAGCATTAGTTATCATCTAACTATTAGTATCGCAGCATTGCCCTCCACAATAGTGGATGGGGTATTAAGTTCGAGTTCCTTTCACTGATAATATTAACAAAGATACACGTAAGAGATATAAGTCATATAACAACATTTTAAAAGGAAAAGGAATATGTAGATGTCAATATTGATATTGATGATTGTTGAGGGCATGTTTCACATCAAAAACTAAAACAAATTTTGAAACAAATTCTGGGTGCTTTTATTTGTTGAAAGTAATATTCAAGAGAAAGACCAAAGTGCTAATAATATTGATAACAAATGCTTTCATTTTCCATTTTCTTGTGCTGTAAAACAAAAGCACATTAAATTGACAATTATGTAGGAAAACATGTTTTGGTGTACAGTAATTTGGAATTTTTACCAAAATTAAAGTAAATTAGGAACTAATCTCTCTCTAAGTGATAGAAGTGTTTTTGAAAGTTTACTTGTTGCATCCTGAGAAATTAGCAAACTGGCCACAAGTTCCTTTCCATTTTGCTGGTGGAGGACTAAAGCCTTCATCCTTAAAGCTTTGGGACTCTGGAGTAATTCCTGATACAAGATTTTATACCAACATAGAAGTATACATAAGTTCTATTATCTAAAAACTGAAGTAAATTTAAAAAAAATGGTAATTAACCAAGCAGGAATTAGATGTCAGTTTTCCAGTTACCTGTATCAAAGAGACCAACTATAATGTCACTTTCACTTTTTAAATCTCTTTTAGCTTTTAATGGTAACCCAATGAAGTTCCATGACCTTGTTGTGTGCAGCTTGTGATACCTATTTGGAATCACAGAGAGAACTTGATCCATTCCTGTACATTCACAAACACAAGGCTCAAGTTAATCACAGAAGTGTTCTCTTGCCAGACAGTCTGTCATGTACCTTAGCAACTAAAACGCAACGTGGTGTACGTGTATCAAACTGACAGATAGTACTTTACTTGATAGCTTTTCAGCTTCGTCACTGGAAAGCTTAGCAGCAAATGCATTGAAGCTCTTTGTATAGCTATAAACCATGGACTCTGTTGCACCAGAATAGCTGCAAAAGGCATCAATATATTCTTCAACTTTATAAAATTTGTAAATCTAGTGCCTTTTTCTAATAAGGAAAAGAGAAATTGTTGATCATTAACCTTCCTGTTACAGATGAGAGGACATTCGTATGTGTTTGGGCTGCAGAGTCTTCATGATCAGCAGGGTGATCACCCAAATATACAATGTAAAACTTCTGTGTAATATTTTCATAACCATGATTAGAAATGTCAAACAAGTATAACACTAAATTCAACATTAGGGATTGTGTACCTTTTGGTGTTGCTCATCTCCCTTGACACAAACAAGGCCTATTAGGATCATATGGAAAAGAAGAATAAGGGAATGGAAGCTGAATCTCTTGCTCCCCATGCTTGAAAATAAAGGTGTATTTTGGGTAGCTCTATACTTGATCTAGACCAATGAGTTATTATATATATGTATACATAACAACCTACCTGAGTTTCACAAGGAATAAAGTAGAATAGAAAATAATAAGATTAAGAAGAAGCTTGAACATAACTTGGTTTTGGGGAACCTTAAAAGTAAGAGAACATAAATTCTGGCTGTCTATACTCATATATTGTGCCAAGTCAATGTCATGTGTAGGCTAGGCAGGATTGCTTCTTTTGGAGAAACTTAATTGATGAAAATATCAGTTTCCCATGTATTTCTTACACATTGTGAAATGTGAATAAGGTTATGACAATTTAGACTCGACAATTCTGAAGAATGTCATGCATGACAAAATCTGTGGCTTAACTTCTTACAGGACCAGGTCTCTACAGTCATATACTAGTTCAAGATCAAGTCGAGCCAATCTACCGTCGTACTTAATGTAAGAATACATTAATGTATTGTAAACGAACCCAGAAATCATTATACTTAAGGTTAGAATAACTCGAGCACTAAGAACAATACTTAAGGTAAAATAAAATGAAATCTAATTGCCAACACCGAATAGTGCAAGATTTGGCTTGTCTAACACTATTTCTTAAATGCATGTGCCATTCAACATGAATTGATCCAAGTATTTGATGAAACATACCAATTTAATTAGATTATGATGTGCAAAATCAATTTTATCACAGCTGCAATGATTTGCAATAGAACTAATAACCAAGGGTAGAGCTTTTAACTAATGATGGAGGGTCACTTTCAAACTCAGAGCAGTGGCTTGGAAACAAAGAGGCTAGCTATACCCTTTCAATTACTTGAATTCCAATTCAAGCAAAAAAGATCCTTGCTGTTCTCATTGGTACAAATAAGGATAACTTGGTCAGTTTCTTGGAGTCTATGAACAACGATGGTTTAACTGACCAAATTATCAAGCTTATCTTAGAGAGGCTTGACCACATTCTTGGAAATATTGTAGTGTAAACTTGAAGAAATTGATTTCCATTGATTTGTGCAATTGCACTCTTTACAATATATAGCGGTATACATGGTTATATTTACAGAAAGCATTCAATTGTAATTACAACAATATCAAACTGCTCAATCCTAGCCTTGTAACAAATGCTAAACTCTAGCCATAATAGATCCTTGACAGTAGCAATATCAAGCTGGAGATAAATCAATTAATGGAGGGGATTTGTTTGTTGTAACTGAAGCTTGAGTTGAGGAAGAGATATGCAAAGAATCTATAGTTCTAACATCCCCCCTCAAACTTGAGGGTCCTGGACGCACAAATTTGCCTGACAACAAAGAATGGCGATGTTTATGCTGGCTTGGTGAGCAGATCAGCCGATTGATCTACTGAAGGAATGAAACAGACCCTAGGATTCCCAATGGCAACTTTTTCCCGGACATAGTGATAGTCAAATTCAATGTGCTTTGTATGTGCATGAAAGATGGGATTGGAAGCCATGTATGTTGTGCTCAAATTATCACAATGCAATAACACAGGAAACTGAATATGTATGAGCACCAAGTTCATAGAGAAGATAACCACATTGTGTCAGCACAAGCATGAGCAAGAGAGCGGTATTCAGACTCTGCACTGGAGCGGGCTATGGTGGGTTGCTTTTTGGAGCACCAAGATATGAGATTTGAGCCAAGGTACACGAGATAGCCAAAAGTGGAAAGCCTAGTGGTTGGACAACCAGCCCAATAAGGATCAAAATAAGCTGAGAGAGTAATAGGCTGGCGTTGATGTGTAAACAGTAATCCACGTCCAAGAGTACCCTTAACATATCTTAGAATGCGTTTGGCAGCAACTGTTGGAAAATTTGGTCGATGGATGTTATTTTTGTCATCAGATTTCGTTTCCAACAAAATTCCACAAATACAATATTTTATTAATAAATAAATATAATCAAATTAATGCCATAATAAGCTGAAAATAGAAGATCAACAATTATCTTTTAGATTTGCGAGCCGCTACCCAATGATTACTTCAAAAAGAATTTAAGGTTGAGGCGTGTAAACACTGCCCTTAAGATTAGATTTTGCCGCTCGAAGACGAAGACAATGTCTCGGTGTAGCAGGTTTGTGGCGCCCTACCCTCCAGGGTACAACAACCTCGATCCTTATAGGTATACACTCACAATACTCGGATCGTATCGAACAGCTTGAAACTTTCTTTTAGTGGAATAGAAAAATTAAAGGAAATACATGAATACTTTGAGCTCGGAAAGGTAATAAAGAAGATTGAATTTCTGTTGTATTTTTTGATTTGGAAAGCTAGAGATTATATAGGACAAAAATGATTAATGCAATAATAATTTGCTAATAGCAATTAAGTTTTGTAACTTATGTAACATAAATGAATATAATAACATTGATTAGGAAGAATCAAAACGTCAAAATAGGAATGACATTTAAACTCTGTAACTTATGTAAAAGAAATGCAATATATATTTTGACATTGATGAGTAAACCAAAACGGAAGAAAGCAAATAAAGAACCACCATAATTGCAGACTTTGAACAAATGAATAATATATGAGTAAACTGATGAAATCTTTGTGTCAATCACAATCAAAGATAGTTAATGACTATTGTCATCTGCAATTAAAGGTCTAATGGAGGTTTCAAATATAGCTGATATTTTGAAATATTCTAACTAAATTCCAACAATCCCCCACTATTTCAAAATACCAAAATTTCAAGGAAAGTGAAAGATAAGGAATATCAAAAGAAAGTGAGAATCAATGCATCAGAACTGGTGTCTTTTGGACTATGAACCAGCCATAGGACAAATTAGTCGTGACCCACGAAACCTTGGTGAAAATAAAATTTTCTATGGGGTGGCGCGAATAGGCCATGCGCCCTACCTGGGTATTCATGAATACTCTAGAGAGTATGCCTTGCTCTCATAGGAAGCGGCCCCACTTCCACATTCATATAGGTGAAACCATCAAGTGTGTACTGCAAACAAACACACCACCCAAATGTTTGGGCTATGAAACTCATTAAGAACATTTGTTCAACCTTACACATTGCAGTTCAAGCACTATTTATTTACGCCATACATTACTAACCGAAAAATACACATTATCAACATTCAAATGCAAACTGAAAACCCATTAGCAACTAAAATATATACACTTTACCATCGTAACATATAATAAAAGACAATAAATTATAATAAAATCATGTATGTAACTGTAACCGTGCAAAATAAATAGTATTAATAGAGAAAATCTTATTGGAGCAAAACAATAATGTACGACTACATGTAAAACGGTTTTGTTTTTCAAGGGACAAAAAAGGCACCAAATGAAAGGAATGAATGCAATAGATTAATAAGAGTCCGAGCATATTGAGATCTTATTTGAAAGGCTAAGTAGACATTTAATAATCATAAGCCAATAAAAAAAAAACTGAAGTTTAATGCACGATTAAGATGCAATGAACATTTTGCAATATGTGTGAAGCTAACTGCCATAATAATTATTCCAAATCAAATGAATAAACTCATTCCTAGATATAACTCAGGATATAACGTTGACTCCGTCCTCAAAACAACCCATAATATGTTCTTTTAAAATTTTAGCGCGGAAAATTAATATGTTTAACGAGGAAGAGTTATACTCACAACAACTGAAAAAATAGACTTATCTTTATGTTTAAGCATTCCACAAGGAAACATCCACCAACAGGTCTACTATTAAGTTTGTTGGAAAATTTGGTCGATGGATGTTATTTTTGTCATCAGATTTCGTTTCCTACAAAATTCCACAAATATAATATTTTATTAGTAAATAAATATAATCACATTAATGTCATAATAAGCTGAAAATAGAAGATCAACACTTATCTTTTAGATTTGCGAGCCGCCACCCAATGATTACTTCAAAAAGAGTTTAAGGTTGAGGCGTGTAAACACTGCCCTTAAGAGTAGATTTCGCCCCTCAAAGACAGTGTCTCGGTGTAGCAGGTTTGTGGCGCCCTATGCTCCAGGGTACAACAACCTCGATCCTTGTAGGTGTACACTTACAATACTCGGATCGTATCGAACAGCATGAAACTTTCTTTCAGTGAAATAGATAAATTAAAGGAAATACATGAATACTTTGAGCTTGGAAAGATAATAAAGGAGATTGAATTTCTGTTGTATTTTTTGATTTGGAAAGCTAGAGATTATATAGGACAAAAATGATTAATGCAATAATAATTTGCTAATAGCAATTAAGTTTTGTAACTTATGTAACAGAAATGAATATAATGACATTGATTAGGAAGAATCAAAACGTCAAAATAGGAATGACATTTAAACTCTGTAACTTATGTAACAGAAATGCAATATATATCTTGACATTGATGAGTAAACCAAAACGAAAGAAAGCAAATAAAGAACCACCATAATTGCAGACTTTGAACAAATGAATAATACATGAGTAAACTGATGAAATCTTTGTGTCAATCACAATCAAAAAGAGTTAATGACTATTTTCATATGCAATTAAAGGTCCAATGGAGGTTTTAAATATAGCTGGTATTTTGAAATATTCTAACTAAATTCCAACAGCAACTAGATGTGGGGCACGCGGCTGACTCATGAACTGAAAAACCATGTTTACTACAAATGCAATGTCAGGACGAGTGATAGTAAGGTACTGCAATGAGCCAACCAATTCCCGAAAAATTGTAGGATTTTCAAGCAGGGGTCCATCAGTAGTAGTAAGAGCAGTCTTGGCAGACATGGGTGTACTGACAGGCTTGCTAAATAAAAGACATGCTTAGAAAGAATATGACAAGACCCGCCCCGAATTCCACCCTGGAATCCGAAGTGGCCCTGCGGGACCCACCTTTAAAGGAGATTTACCAAAAATTTCGGCATAACCTCCCTTAAAAATGGATAACCCATAATCCTGCAGAAAACCAATAATTCACTTCTAATAATCCAACCAAAACTCCTGGAGCCACCCTGCTCCCAAATTCATCCAAACCCATCTCAAAGTTAAAAACATTAAACATAATCTCCAAAGGGTATAAGTCACTACAATCACCAAAGTTAGGTCATAGACCCCAAATATAATACATATAAGTTGGGTCACATATCCCTTAGTAATCAGAGCATTCTAGGAATATAAATAGACAAGGAATACAGTAGGTTAACCAGGTAACCTACAGAAGGTGATGGCGGAAGCAGGTGCGGTCACTATGGCTCACACTCGTACACCGAGCAACAGTACTGCAATCTGGGCATTTGAAACCGAAGGGCCCAGGGAAAAGTATATAAAAACGTTAGCGTGAGTGGACAAAAATAAATAATTGAAAGAAAAAGGGTTTTATACTTTTCCACAATTATCCCAATAAAACTCCCGATGCATGCAATAATTAAGAAAAGACCGACTAGCCCCGCTAGTCAAGAACAACAACAAAGAATATGGGGAAAATGGGTTCACCATACGGGAATGGAGCCCCTCAGGCTCAACCTACCCTCGACTGCCACTCACACATAGATTGTGCGAGGAGGAGAACTAATAACCTCAACTTCCATTCACACAGAGATTGTGTGAGGAGGAGAATATCACCTCGACTACCACCCACGTGAGGAGGAGAAAGCTACCTCACTGCCACTCACAAACACAAAGTAAGTGAGGAGGAGACCTATTCACATTACCCGCGTATGGTGAGGAAGAAGATCGTCCAAAGCCAGTAAATCTGTATAATTTCCCCACTTATCTCACGAAATAAGAATCCAAGTGTATAAAGACGTGACCCCGCACGCCAAGATCATCTCAAGTTCCAATATAAGTAGGGTATAAAGAAGTATAAAGTTTTGCTTCCTCGAATTCTTATTTCGTAAATCTCTTAAAAAGCTCCAAGAGCTGAATATAAATATAAAATCAATAGTATAAATTTCCGAATCCGCATAAAACAAAATCCTCAAATCGAGCATAACGAATCTTAATTCAAAAGTTCAAACCAATAAAACATTCAATAATCCAAACCAAAATAAAATGCTCGATAAATAGTTGTTAAATCAATAACTTAAAACTTGCGGAATTTAATTTGCATGCATCAATTAAAATCAAAGGTCCACTCACGATATACGGCTAACGTGGTATCCAAGCGTAAGGATCCTCGTCGAGCGATAGGTCGGTATCACGTCCTGTACACAATTATAATCCGTAAACAACAAATTGCTAAATATTTACGATAATCAATAATTAAATCTCAAAACCCAAAACCTCAACTTCTCCAATCCTCTTCCACACCCAATCAAACTTCACCATTAATATCCATCCGTCGATTGATGTATTCCATATCGGAACAAGGGAAATCCGAAGGTCGGATTCCCACAATTCAACAACCGAAACTCCCAAACTTCGGAAATTCACAAACAATTCCAAACTCCTCCAAAATTCACCAAACTTCACATACAAGCTCTATGATAATTATAGAATTTAACTAGCCAGAAATTGAAATTAAAAAGCTACCCTAGCCGCCGTTACAGCAGCCCACAGTGGCGGCGGCGCCGCCACTGCCACCAACCCCAATGGACACCAAAATTTGACAGTAGCACCTTCTCAACACACTGATTCAACTTCTCAACTACAACATTCCCAAATAACAATTAAAAACGGCCGAAATCGATCAATGAACAAAAACCCAGAAATCCTCAAGAACCCTAGAATTTCAATTCGTCGATTCGGCATCTACACAACAAATCGTGATACAAGGCCATAGGGGAAATGATCAGTGATGAAAACCGAACCTTCGACGGCGAGATGGGGACCGGAGGTGGCCGGAATCGCCGGATATCGGCAAAAACTTCAAACTGCAGCCGGGGGGAATTTGGCTTCGATCCGAGCTTTTCCGGTCAAATCGTCGAAAACCAAGGTTACTAGGGTGATGGGAGGGAGGAGGCGCTCCTCTGATGACCGGTTGCACGCCGGTTGGTGGCCGGAAAGCGGTAAATCGAAGGGAGAAAGAAAAAGGGCCGAACGGAGAAGAGAGAGGTCGGGGGAGAGGAGAGAGAAAGAGGAAGGGGTGGGTTTCCGGAAATGGAAACCTACCTCGGTAATTTTCTATTTTTATCAAAATTTTACCATGAACAGTAACTTCCTTATTTCGCTCATAACTTTCGCATACGAACTCCGATTTTTACGCACTACATATGCACGCGCTCGGTTTAACGTCCCCAACAACTTTCATGAAGGAAATTTTCTCAAATTTTGGCCCGAACAAAAAGTCGACTTTTAGGGCCACTAAACGTACTGAAACGATAGTAAAAGTGAAAATAAAAGTCGTTTACCGTCCAAATGACTAGTAAACGGGTAATTGAGATACGGGACGTTACAGAATATCATGATTGTATTTAAGCTGATTGATGTGTAGCCCATGCTGATGAGTAGTAACCTATAAGCCAAGAAAATAATGAAGAGGACCTAGGTCCTTGATGTCAAATCCTCGCCCAAGACACTGTATAAAGCTCTGAAGGGACGATCATCACTCCCAGTCACCACAATGTCATCAACATATAATAGAAAATAGATAATATGTGGCACATGGCGACAAATAAAGAGGGATGGGTCTGCAATACTCTAAGTGAAACCAGCAGATAATAAAAATGTGCTCATACGATGAAACCAAGCACGTGGTGCTTGTTTCAACCCATAAAGTGCTTTGTTAAGTTTACAGACATGGTGAGGTTTTGAGGGATCAACAAAGCCAGGAGGTTGTATCTGTTCGCTCAAAAATAGTCTCGGCCGCGTGTCACTGGGCCGAGGGCTTCTTTGGCTTTTACATGTCCTTCTAGAGTGGTGACGTGTGAGTGGGCGTGCCAGTTCGCGGCCGGTAGGCCAAGTTAGGTTTTGTTATAGATTGTAGATCTTGCGCCTATCTAACTTCTTATCAGTTGATTGTGGGCCGAGGAATGATCAATCTCGGCCGCGAGGTTCTCTCTGCCTTGAATGCAAGGACTTTAGCATGGATCGGCCTTAACTAGCGGCAGTCTTCGTACTATGTAACTCAGTGATTGAGGCGAAACTGAAGTGGTGATGATTTTTTTTATGATTTTGTATAAAGTAAACGACGTAAAGTAAATAACAACAAGTAAATAGCATAAACGAAAGTGCAGGTAAGTAAAGTGCAGGAATGTAAAGGTTCAGCAAATAAAGTGCAGGAAGCTAAAGAACAAGAAAGATAGATTGCAGCAAAGTAACAAGCAAAAAGATAAATTGCTAGAATGTAAAGAACAACAAGGTAAAGTGCAGGAAAGATAAATACGTAAAGATTGATAATTAAGTGTTGTGGAATTGTAGAAATATATTGAGATAAAATTTGAGTAATCGCGTAGAGCATTTGGTCGAGGACCTCTAACAATGAATCCTATGGTCCTTTTTATAGTGAAGCTAAACTACTGAATGAAGGAAAAGAAACAATCTCAACCTTTACAGCTAAGACCGCATTGATTACAAATAGAACAGTATTCATGTTTGTGATATTTGTGACGTTATCATTGATTGATTCTTTCATGAGCAATCAATCAAGTCTTGTAACTGATGATTGACAATAACACTTTCTGATGACTTCGGTAACGTTTCTTCTAACAATCAATTCTCTTTGATGTGCTGCGGCTAATTGCTAATTAGCCGCGGTCATTCATTACGACTTGTCCGTGGTTATTCATTACGACTTGTGGGTCCGCAATCATTCATTACGCCTTGTGATTCATTTGGTCTCTCCTGATCTAATAACGGCTCTCTACACACATTATCTTCGGTCATAAATTTGACAATAAACATTTAATGTGCTGCGGCTAATTTGAAAATCAACTTTGTAAATCTTTAATGATTAGCCGCGGTCATTCATTACGCCTTGTGGGTCGGACCCACCTTTCTGCCATGTGAGCCTTGCCAAATATACGTTCAAACAGTATCATGAAAACATTTTCCTTAAGAATGCCATGAAGGAAGGCATTCTTTACATCTAATTGCCTGTGTGGCCAACTTCTTGAAACAGCAATAGTAATCACAGTACGAATAGTAGCAGGGATGAAACCAAGCATGTGGTGCTTGTTTCAACCCATAAAGTGCTTTGTTAAGTTTACAGACATGGTGAAGTTTTGAGGGATCAACAAAGCCAGGAGGTTGTATCATGAAAACATCTTCCTTAAGAATGCCATGAACACTACCAGCAAAAATGTCATTGCACACTGATTTTATACCTACTGACTTTCACATTGATAAAAAAATCTGTGGGATTTAGTTTCTAGCAACAGATATCAGTGTGAAATGATCTACTGGATCCTACATGAGCACATGTTGACAATATTGTCACTGAAATCTGTGTGACATAATGTTTTTCACAGATGTCCGTGTGTCCCAACAAATGAGATGTTCCTACTGGATATACAACAAATGAGATGTTGGTGGGTCCCTTCTAAATAACTCACACTGTCCCTTTTTTGTGTACGCAGAAGCCAATGGCCACCCCCCTCAAATGGGATAGAAATTTAATCCGTGAGTGTAGGGTGGCCAATGACCATCACACACAGATTTCAGTGGGTAATGGCCATTGGGAGTTACACATACGGATTGAAATCAGTGTCTACTAGCTGTTTTACTAGTAGTGGAAGGAAGGCATTCTTTACATCTAATTGCCTGAGTGGCCAACTTCTTGAAACAGCAATAGTAATCACAGTACGAATAGTGGCAGGCTTAATAACAGGACTACCATAGTTATCTGATTTCCTCTTGATGCGAAAGACCCATTTGCAACCTACTGCATTCTGAATCTGGGGTTCACATCCAAAACTAATTGGCAATAGATAGAGTGGCCCAAATCCTTTTAAACTCATATGCAAGGTCCCATTTTTCCTATGTGAGATCTATAATCTCAACATGCCCCGCACGTGTGGTGAATTTTCAAGCCATACACGTGGACAACTTATATTGGGTGACGTGGAGCCCGTGCGGCTGTCAAGCAAATCCTTATATACCCATAGGCAAGATCTCATTTTTCCCACGTGGGATCTATAATCTTAACACTCCCCCGCACGTGTGGCGAATTTTCAAGTCATACACGTGGACAACTTATATTGAGTGACGTGGAGCCCGTGTGGCTGTTAAGCATTCACACGTGGGATAACCCGCTCTGATACCATGAAGAAATTGATTTCCATTGATTTGTGCAATTGCACTCTTTACAATGTATAGCGCTATACATGGATATATTTACAGAAAGCATTCAATTGTAATTACAACAATATCAAACTGCTCAATCCTAGCCTTGTAACAGATGCTAAACTCTAGCCATAGCAGATCCTTGATAGTAGCAATATCAAGCCGGAGATAAATCAATTAATGGAGGAGATTTGTTTGTTGTAACTAAAGCTTGAGTTGAGGAAAGAGATATGCAGAGAATCTGTGGTTCTAACAAAACTTATAGGTAGACAAGCATGTATTGTCTAGTATCTTACCTAAATTAATTAGTATACATTGATAGAAGAAACATGGAGGCTCAAATAGATCAATGATAAATGAAGTAAGAACTTTGGCATGGGTTAATGTCATCAACTATAATTGGAACTAAAATGATTGGAAAAGGTGGTACCTAAATTTCATATCTCTATGAACTGAATTTTGATGAAAGTAATGGTACGTACATTGTGATCGATGTTTCCATCCTCCGTGAGGGGTCTGTCTCACAGAGTACGACGGGAGTTGTTCGTAATATTGTTAGACATCTAAATATCTAATGGTGCAATTGCAAAACAAGAAGCTTGTTTTAGCAACGGAGCCACCAGTCATGAATTTGTTTTTGATGCTTCTATTTTTCCCTTCATCTGCAACATCTGTTGTAAATACATTGTAGCTTTTTTCAATTTTTATTTAAGCCTTGTAAAAACAACATAATTAATTAAAGAGATAAAAGAAAGAAAGGGAGACAAACTCTAGAGGTCAACTCTATCTTTTTTTCTTTTCTTTTTTTTGAATAAAGAGCTGGTGCGGTTGCTCTCAAGCCTTACTTAATAAAACTGTCGAATACAAAGGAGACGTTTAGCCTAAACCCTTGATTATAATAAGAATCTACATAACATCCTAAAATACTATCACGAATCTCTACTAAATAACTGTATTTACGAGTCTTTATCTGTTTTGGGTTTCTTGGTGGAAGATCTTCGTTCCATTCTTACTCAACTGAATGTGGCTAGACTCCAACATATACAATCAAGTTAGTTTTAATTCTGCTCATCTTATGACAACCAAAGTTCCATAAGTTATGGAATCAATTTTTACCCCTCATAAAAAGAAAAGGACAAACACCAAAATTTCTCATGCAAGAACGTAAACAAAATAAGAAATTAACATTATCGAAACCGAAGTTTGTAACTTTGACCATGTGTCTTCTTTTTTTGGTCATATTGACCATGTGTCTTCATCTGCTTAAAAACTTAGGTCGGTGAAGGGAGAAATTATTTCTTCCAAAATGTGTACTATACTATGCTCTGTGTTAGGGGCCGCACTTGTAATGCTGCAAGCAACCTTGTCCAAGGTCATTAGTCAAGCGTTTGGTTGGTTTGCTTGTGTGCTAGGGATGTTTTGGTAATTTACAAATTATGTAATTTATTTTATTTTATTTTAGCATTAGTCTCCTCAGCCTTTTTCACGTTTCCTCCTGTCATGTTCATGTAAAGCCGATATGCTCTTTGGGGAGGAGTTCCTAGTCGGCATAGTTTGGACTAGTGAACTAGTATAGGTAAGCACATGTACTTTTGCCTCCCTTGCCATCTTACAATCAATAAAAGAGGAATTATTCAATCATCTGTGTCTCGTGAGACTGCTCTTTGATCTTTCCTTTCGATTATTCATTGTTCTTCACGGTTGCCCAACGTTTATATAATTGTGTTCTTGCTTGTTGCTAGCACTATTTTAATATCGTGTGGCTTTCATTGTTCCTTGCAAGGTACTCACTTGGCTGACTTGCTTGCTAGCAAGTGCCGCACGGTCCGTTTTGTGCATTGCAAAGTTCGGCCCGTGACAGTTGGTATCAGAGCCAACTTGGCTCAAGAAGCTTACTACGATGACCGGTAAGATGACAAACCAACAAAGATTCGATTGGTATGACCAGCAACTCGGAGAACTTGCTGGGGTGCCCGACAGGTTGATTGATATCACTAATATGTTGGACCGCGTTGACCTAGATGGGTTGGCGGCGCAGATGATAGAGGTGGAGAGCCTAAAGGACCGAGTTGTGGCCCTTGAAAAATGTAAAGCTCGAGGAAGCGGAAGGGAGAGAAATGAGGAAGAAACTCCCGTTCCGAACGAGCAAATGGGGGCAATGAGTGATGCCCTTGACACACTCCAGGTGACGGTGGACAATATGGCAGAAAATGTCTGAGCCACCATTGATGCATTCAGGAACGAGCTGGTGGAGATGAGTACCAAGCTCAACCTGACCATCCGTGCGATGGGAAACCAACCTGTGACAGACTACAGGAAGGTAAAGATACCGAAACCTCAAGCATTTGGAGGGGCGCTAGACGCCAAGGAGCTTGAGAATTACTTATTTGATATGGAGCAATACTTCCGAGCAGTGAAGCCAGACTCGGAAGAGGTGAAGGTGAACATGGCAACAATGTATTTGTCAGGAGATACGAAACTATGGTGGAGAACCAAGTATAATGACATCCAAAGGGGAGTATGCACCATTGACACTTGGGAAGACCTTAAGAAGGAGCTCAAAGCTCAGTTCTTCCCCGAGAATGTTGAATACATTGCCAGACGGCAACTAAGGGAGCTCAAGCACACCAACAACATCCGAGACTTTGTGAACAAGTTCTCTGTGCTTGTGCTTCACATCTCGGATATGTCAGAGAAGGATCGGCTATTCTATTTCCTTGAAGGCTTAAAGCCATGGGCGAGGACAGAACTTCAGCGGCAGAGGGTCCAAGATTTGGCCTCCGCACAAGCTGCTGCTGAAAGGTTGATGGACTACACATTCGAAGAGAACTCTTCTAAGAAGACTCAGCCGTTTTCGAATGCGAATGTCAACAGAAATGTAAGGCCCGGACCGATCAGAAGTGGGGGAGCGGAGTCCAAATTTTCCAACTCAAGAGGAGGGCACAGGAGAATAGTGAACACGAGGGACACGGCAACATCCAAGCCTGTTGCCTCGACAGGGGTCTTCACCCCTCGACCTTTTAATCCCTCGGGCTATGCTCCAAAGCCACTAGCATGCTTCTTATGCAGAGGACCTCATAGAGTGAATGAATGCCCTCATAAGACTGCTCTCTCTGCTCTATAGGCTCATATTCAATAGAAGGAAATAGAGGATCAGCAAGAGCCTGAGGAGGAACCTGGTCACATGGGAGCTTTGAGATTCTTGGGTACGGTGGAGAAACAACCACAATCACCTAAGAAGTCCCAAGCTAAAGGCTTGATGTTCGTAGATGGTAGTATTAATGGGAAAGGAGGCAAGAGCATGATGGTTGACACAGGGGCCACTCACAACTTTGTGCCAGAAGCTGAAGCTCGGAGGTTGGGGCTGAAGTTGGAGAAGGATGTGGGTCGCATGAAAGCTGTGAACTCAAAGGCCTCACCCACAACGAGCCTATCTCGAGGGGTATCACTCCAGTTGGGTCACTGGCAAGGGAAGACGGACCTCATAGTTGTTCAGATGGACGATTTTGATGTCATATTAGGAATGGAGTTCTTGTTGGCGAACAAAGCCATTCCCATTCCTAGTGCCAAAAACTTGCTCATTATGGGAGAAAGGCCATGTGTGGTTCCCGCAAGAATCGAACAACCAAGTGAACCCCACCTCTTGTCCGCCCTCCAGTTCAAGAAAGGCGTGAAGAGCCTACCTATGTAGCAGTTCGCCTGATAAGGGATGAGATTAAAGGAGAAGTGGTTCCGAAGGGGATCGCGGGGGTATTGGAGAGCTATGTAGATGTGATGCCTCCCGAACTTCCCAAGGAATTACCTCCGAGAAGAAGTGTGGACCATGAGATTGAACTGCTTCCAGGGGCCAAACCACCTGCAAAGGCGCCTTACAGAATGGCTCCCCCAGAACTGGCGGAACTTCGAAAGCAGCTTGAGGACCTGCTCAAGGCAGGATTCATTAGGCCATCTAAAGCCCCCTTTGGTGCGCCCATGTTGTTTCAAAAGAAGCATGATAGAAGTTGGAGACTGTGTGTGGACTATCGGGCTCTTAACAAAGTCACTGTGTGCAACGAGTACCCAATCCCTCTGATTGCAGATCTGTTTGACCAACTCAGTGGTGCCAAGTATTTCACAAAGCTAGATCTTCGCTCGGGGTACTATCAAGTTCGCATTGCAGAAGGCGATGAACACAAGACCGCGTGAGTCACCCGTTATGGCGCCTTCGAGTTCCTGGTAATGTCGTTCGGGTTGACCAACGCGCCAGCCACATTCTGCACCTTGATGAACCAAGTCTTCCACGAGTACTTGGATAAGTTCATGGTAGTCTATCTGGATGACATTGTGGTATACAGCTCCACCCTAGAAGAACACGTAGAGCACCTGAAGCTGGTGTTCCAATGGTTGCGGGACAATCAGTTGTATGTCAAGCGCGAGAAGTGCTCCTTCGCACAAGTGACCATTAAGTTTCTAGGTCACGTTATTGAAAGGGGTCAAATCAGGATGGATATGGAGAAAGTAGAAGCCATAAAGAAGTGACAAAACCCCAAGAATGTGAAAGAGCTACGTTCTTTTCTTGGGTTGGCTAATTACTACCGACGTTTCATTGAGAACTACTCAAAGAAGACAACCCCCTTAACTGAGCTCTTGAAGAAGGGAGTGACATGGGACTGGAGTAGTGATTGTGAGAAGGCCTTTCAAGATTTGAAGAAGGCCGTGATGGAAGATCCGGTCCTTGCCTTACCTGACCTGAATTAGCCGTTTGAAGTTCAGACAGATGCTTCTGACTTCACCTTAGGAGGTGTTCTGCTGCAACGAGGGCAGCCTGTTGCGTATGAAAGTCATAAACTCTCGGAAGCTGAGAGGAAGTACACGGCTCAAGAGAAAGAGTTGCTAGCCGTGATTCACTGTTTGAGGACGTGGCGACACTATTTGTTGGGGTCAAAGTTCCTTGTGAAGACAGACAATTCTGCCGTCAGCCACTTCTTGACCCAACCAAAGTTAACTCTAAAGCAGGCTCGGTGGCAGGAGTTTCTTGTAGAGTTCGACTTCCAGTTCGAACACAAAGCTGGGCACACAAACCCAGTTGCTGATGCTCTAAGTCGCAAGGCCGACCTTGCCACCCTCAAGGTGTTGGCCACTTTGTCAAGCAGTATCATTGCCACAGAAATCAAGCAACATATCAAGGAGAGTTTGGAGAAGGATCCCATGGTGCAATCCCTCATAAAAATGGTGAAGGAAGGGAAGAGCCGTCGGTTTTGGATGGAGGATGATATATTGATGGCCAAAGGAGGACGAGTGTTTGTTCCGCGAGCTGACGGACTACGAAGAATGCTCATGAGAGAGTGTCACGACACCCTGTGGGCAGGTCACCCAGGATGGCAGAGAACCCACGCACTTCTCAAGCAGGGTTACTATTGGCCCCAGATGCGGGACGATGTCACGGAATACACCAAGACTTGCATAACATGCCAGCAAGACAAGATTGAGCGTCAAAAGACTCCAGGGCTATTGGAACCACTGTCCATTCCGACTCACCCGTGGGAGAGTGTCTTCCTTGACTTTATTACTAACCTCCTGAATGTGGGAGACTTATCAGGTATCCTGGTAGTGGTTGACAGGTTTTCAAATATGCCACCTTTGTGCCAACTCCAAAGTATTGCTCGGCGGAAGACACAGCAAGCCTCTTCTTCAAACTTGTGGTGAAGTATTGGGGTGTGCCTCAGAACATTGTCAGTGATCTGGACACGAGGTTCACGGGAACATTCTGGACCGAGCTATTCAAGCTGCTCAGGTCTGAGCTCAACATATCTTCAAGTTATCATCCACAGACTGATGGGCAAACAGAAAGGTTCAACGGGATGTTGGAGGAATACTTGCGCCATTTCGTTCATGCCAATTAGCAGAATTGGGCGCAATTTCTAGATGTTGCACAATTTTGTTTCAACTCGAAAAAGAGCTCATCCACCAACAAGAGTGCTTTTGAAATTGTCACTGGCCAACAGCCTCTCTTGCCTCATACTGTGCAAGAAGTCTACAAAGGGGCGAATTCGCATGATTTCAACTTCACAAAAGAGTGGAAGACCAATGCCGAGATTGCTCAAGCCTACCTAGAGAAAGCAGCGGGGAGAATGAAGAAGTGGGCAGATGAAGGCCGCCAACCCAAGGAGTTTAAAGCAGGAGACATGGTCCTTGTCAAGCTGCTCCCGGAACAACTCAGGTTCCTGCGCTCTAGAGACAAGCGACTATTTCGAAAGTATGAAGGACCGCTCCCCATCATTTCTAAAGTGGGGAAATGCTCCTACAAAGTCGATATTCCCGCCTGGATGAGAGTCCACCCCATCTTCCACGTCAGCAACCTCAAGCCGCACCAGCCAGACCATGAAGATCAAGCACGCAACCAGCCTGTTCGAGAGCACGTCGACATCAGACCACCCATGTAACGTCCCGAACCTGAATCCACCGGTTTACTAGTCATTTGGACGGTAAACGACAACTACTTTCACTTTTACTTTCGTTTCCGTACTTTTAGTGGCCCTAAAAGTTGACTTTTCGTTCGGATCAAAATTTGAGGAAACTTCCTTCACGAAAATTGTAGAGGACGTTAAACCGAGCGCGTGCATATGTGGTGTGTAAAAATTGGAGTTCGTATGTGAAAGTTATAAGTGAAAGATTAAAGTTACTGTTCATGGTAAGAAAATTATATATATAAGGAAAATTACTGTGGTAGGTTTCTAAAACCGGAAACCCACCTTTCTCTCTCCTCTCCCCCGATTTTCCCCTCTTTCTTCTTCGGGAAATCCTTCTTCCCTTCGATTGGCCGCCGTCCAGCCATCACCCGGCAGAAAGCCGGCCACCACAGGGTCGCCTCCTCCCCCTGGTCACGCTGGTGCCCTTAGTTTTCGACGATTTGGCCGGAAAAGCTCGGATCGAAGCAAGGTTTGCTCCGGTTGCAGTTTTGGGGTTTCGCCGATTTCCGGCCATTCCGGCCACCTCCGGCCACCAGGTTAGCATCAAAGGTTCGGTTTTTGATGGTGATCATTTCCCCTAAGGTAGTTCAATCCAATTTGTAGTGTAGATATCGAATTGACAATTTTCCATTTTTAGGGTTCTTGAAGTTTCGAGCTTTTCTTCACCAGCTTGATTCGACCACTTCGAGGTAAAATTGGATGATGTTGTAGTTGGGAAGTTGGTTGGGCTTGTTGTGTAGATGTGCTAGTGCCGGAGTTTGGTGGCCATCGGAGGTGGTGGCCGCCGGCGCGTGGGGCCCACGCGCTGCCACTGTTGGTGGCACGTGGAGGCTTATATGGCAGTGTTTTAATTTCAGTTTTTAGCCCATTAAATTGTATATTGTTGTAGAGCTTGTATATGAAGTTTGGTGAATTTTGGAGGAGTTTGGAATTGTTTGTGAATTTCCGAAGTTTGGAGTTTTGTGATGGAATTGTGGGAAATCCGGCCGTCGGATTTCCCTCGTTTTCATTGTGGAATATGTAAATTGAGGAAGTAGTGTTGTGGAAGAGATTTGGGTGGAATTTGAGAAGTAATGGAGATAGGGATTTTCGAGTTTCGTTTAGGTTCGTATTTATTTTATCGGATTGCCGTTTACGGAAACATAATTGTGTACAGGACGACGTACCGAGCTATTGCTCGATGAAGGAACTCGTTTGCGTGGTCGCCCAATAGTACTGTGAGTGGACTTTTGTTTTTTTAAATAAGTGATGCATGCATTTATTTACTAAAGTACGTTCTATTTAATTAACCTATCACTTTCCGAGCATATGAATTGATTTTGGAATTTAATTATGATTTATTTCGGTATGACTTTCGGAATTGGTTTTGGAATATATGATTATTTTTTGGAAATATGATTTACGAGATTTTTCGACGACTTATTTTACCGAGATGATTTTTGGATTACATATTATATTTAGTAGTCAAGTTTGAGATATTCTAGAATATTATTGGAAATGAGATTTTTCCGAAGGAATTTGGGCTCGTACTAATTTCCGGGTTTGGTTCTGAATTTGAGAGTATTTGGCGTGCGGGGTCACGTCATTGGAATATATTTACTTGTTTTCTCGTGAGATATTGGGAAAGCCTTTCGGATTTTATGGATTTTGAATGATTTCCTCACCATACTCGGGTCATTCAATTAGGTCTCCTCCTCACTTACTTTGCGTTTGTGAGTGGCAGTTGAGGTAGCTTATTCTCCTCCTCACTTTGTGTTTGTGAGTGGCAGTCGAAGTGATTTATTCTCCTCCTCACGTGGGTGGCAGGCGAGGTTATTAGTTATCCTCCTCACACAATCTATGTGTGAGTGGTAGTCGAGGGTAGGTTGAGCCTAAGGGGCTCCTTTACCCGTATGGTGACGTCCCTTCCCCATATTCTACTATTTGTTACTTGACTAGTGGGGCTAGTCCGATTCTTTTAGCCAGCGGGGACTGGTATGTTTTCACGAGACTCCGAGTTTTAAAGACATACGTTTTATAAATGTTGCATGCATCGGGAAATTTTTTTTTTTTTAAAGAAATAAATGTGGGAAAGTATGAAATCCTTTTTCTTTTAAATTGTTTATTTTTGTCCACTCACGCTAACGTTTTTCGTCTACTTTCCCCTGGGCCTTTCTGTTTCTAATGCCCAGTTTGCAGGCGTTATTAGTTGAGGTCGTGCGTACGTGGTTCGAGGCATAGTTGACGAATAGCTTCCGCACTTCTTTGTTTGGCTCTGATCTATTGTGGGTTATTGTTTTGGGTAATCCACTTTAGGGGTGACTCGACCAATTCTCGGTAGAGTTATCACTAAGGTGGGCCCCGCAGGGCCACTCCGGATTTCGGGGCGAAATCCGGGGCGGGTCCTGTCAACCCAAGCCGAAAGAAGTGGAGGAGATCCTAGCAGAGAGAGTGACCAGAGTGTCAAGGCGCCCATGCCAGCAGTTGCTGGTCAAGTGGAAGGGTCTTGGAGATGAAGAAACCAGTTGGGAGAATGTTGAAGACCTGAAGAAGAAGTTCCAGCAGAAGATTGACGACTTCAAGGCCAAAGCCGTCGTCGAGAGCGCCGACAGCTTAAGTGGGGGAGGATGTTAGGGGCCGCACGTGTAATGCTGCAAGAAACCTTGTCCAAGGTCATTAGTCAAGCCTTTGGTTGGTTTGCTTGTGTGCTAGGGATATTTTGGTAATTTACAAATTATGTAATTTATTTTATTTTAGCATTAGTCTCCTCGGCCTTTTTCACATTTCCTCCCGTCATGTTCATGAAAGGCCGATATGCTCTTTGGGGAGGAGTTCCTAGTCGGCATAATTTGGCCTAGTGAACTAGTATAGGTAAGCACATGTACTTTTGCCTCCCTCGCCGTCTTACTATCAATAAAAGATGAATTATTCAATCATCTGTGTCTCGTGAGACTGCTCTTTGATCTTTCCTTTTGATTATTCATTGTTCTTCGCGGTTGCCCAACGTTTATATAATTGTGTTCTTGCTTGTTGCTAGCACTATTTTAATATCGTGTGGCTTTCATTGTTCCTTGCAAGGTACTCACTTAGCTGACTTGCTTGGTAGCAAGTGCTGCACGGTTCGCTTTGCACATTGCAAAGTTCGGCCGTGACACTCTGCCAAGTCTGAAACCCCAGCTGAAGCCTAAAACCCTCCCCATGTTCCTCACCAAGCTCTCCCGCCTAAACCCAAACCCACTCGCCCTCATTTCCACGCGCCACCTCTCCACCCTCCACGACCGCTACTCCTTCAAACCCCCACCCTCCCTTTCCCCGAACCCCAAGACCACCCCAACCCTAACCCTAATTTCAAGAAGAAGCAGAAGCCCCGGTACAGTCCGCCGTCGTCTCTCGATCGCGAGGGTCAGGAGCCGATACATTCCGATTTGCCGTTCGATTTCAGGTACAGCTACACCGAGAGCAGCCCGGAAGCGCGGCCCATTGGGCTGCGGGAGCCCAAGTACTCGCCTTTTGGGCCGGGGCGGTTGGACCGGCCGTGGATCGGGGTCTGTGCCCCGGCCGTGGACCCGAAGGTGAGGTCCGTGGAGGGAACGGAGGAGGAGGACCTGAAGTTGGAGGAGGAGAGGAGGAGGAGGCGAGAAGCGGTCCAGGGAGAGCCGCTCAGTTCGGCTGAGAGGAAAATTTTGGTGGAGAAATGTCAGAGAGGGAAAACCAAGAAGCAAATCAATTTGGGTAATGAGATTTTCGTATTTGATGAGCTGCAGATTTTGTTTGATAATCTGGGTAGTATTATTTTTGTATGATGATGCTGATTTTGAGGTTTCTAATAGTGTAATGTGGTTAGGGAATTGAGGATATGGGTGTTCTTGTTGTTGTAGTTGATAATTGGGTTGTCTTGAATCGGCTCGTTTGTTGTGCTTGTGTGAGCTTTTTCTTTGTTTGATGTGCAGAACTGGATGAGTATTTGATAGTATTCGTAGTAGTTCGGGTCTTGATTTTGATTAGGAATTTGGGTATGAACTGGAGGTGGTATTTCTTCTGTTTGGTATTGGTTTGAGGTTTTTGAGCTGGGGAGGGTATTTGATACAACCGGTAGTTTTGGGTCTTGAGAAATTTGGTGTTTGGATTCTATATAGTGCATTTGCTTTGAGGGGTTGTATTCCTTTTGTTTATTGATCAGATCATACTTTGCAATGTTTGAAGTTTGTATGTGTGTTGTAACTCAGTTACCAAACAAGAACAAGCAGTGTATGCATTGATAGTTCAATCTTCTTTCTCTTATTTTTCTTTGCCGACATCTTATTGTTACTATGGTTTGATTTCTTGTAGGGAGGGATGGGTTGACTCACAATATGCTGAATGATATTCATAACCATTGGAAACATGAAGAAGCAGTGAGGATAAAATGTCAAGGTGTTCCGACTGTTGACATGAGAAATGTTTGCACCCAGCTCGAGGTATGTTATGCTCTAATCATGGCTCTAAATCTGACCTTTGCTGGATCTATCTTTCTTCATATTTCTCTTTGCTCCCTTATTTGCCTTTACTTTGGTATCATAATCTTCTACCTCTTATAGATCAATTCTTGTCCATCCTGCGTCACATATAGTTTTGTAGTTTTATGAAGCATCAAAATTCTTTCAACCTGCATCCCATCATAAACCCTGGTTGCAAGGTTTTGTAGGTCAATTTGTGTTTGTATTACAAAATCCATCTACCATTTCACCATAGATGCCCTTAAAATTTTCTCACTTGTTGATCTTTTATTTCTCTTTTGATAATTGAAAAGTTAAAACTCTGTTGGGAAGAGAAGTTGTCAGAGTTTGCAAGAGGAGACTTTGTAGAATCGTAACTGGGATTGTGTACTTCAGAAAGAGTCGAGACAACCACACTGGTGTTATGCATTATGACAGATAAAATACTGAAGAGGTGTCTCTGTAGAACAATGAATAAACACATGCAACATATAATCTTTCAGTTTTCATTTTGAATCAAATTATAGACGAAATGGTTAAACCATACACTTTTATTTCTTGGAACTTGAAAGAGATATTAATTTCAAGTTTCATGTGTCTGTTGCAGGACAAAACCTTTGGAAAGATCATCTGCAGGCATGGTAGTCTAATCATATTGTTCAGAGGCAGGAACTATAATCCCAAGAAGAGGCCTGTGATTCCATTAATGTTGTGGAAGCCACATGAGCCAAAATATCCCAAACTGATCAAAACTGCGATTGATGGGCTAAGCATTGAGGAAACAAAGGAAATGAGGAAGAGAGGATTAGTTGTCCCTGCTTTAACAAAACTTGGTACATACTTTATCTAGTTTATGGTCTCTAAGACTTGATAGTGTTTCTGTGTCATTTGCTTATGATGTAGTTGAAACTGCAGCCAGGAATGGTTACTATGGTAATCTGGTACCGATGGTTAGAGATGCGTTTCTCTCCTCTGAGCTGGTGCGGATAGACTGCCAGGGTCTTGAGAAGAGTGATTACAAGAAAATAGGCTGCAAACTTCGGGTAACTATCCAAGCCTTCTTCCTCTCTGCTTAAGCTTCCCACATGTACTTGCACTTTCAATTCTTTATTCGAAAATGAGAGGCCTGCACTTGAACATCCAACTGGCTATTCAATGGCAGCAGGTCTAGCTTTCTGTGCGCAACGTGTCTTGCGACAGGAATAGTAGCATTAAAATCTTGGCTTTGTTTATGCAGATTCTATACATGACCTAGCCTCTGTGTCTGCATGTGTGATTGCTTCTTTAAATCCAACTTTTTAAATTATATTTGCGTGTTGATACAGGAGCTTGTGCCTTGTATCCTGGTGACGTTTGATAAGGAACAGATTGTGGTTTGGAAGGGCAAGGACTATAAGCCTGTAGAGGATGCCTACTTCCTTCCAGAACAAGAACTGTTTGATAGTCCAGAAAGTGATGTGGTTTCTGGTGCAGAGCGGTGGGATAGCTCAGACGACAATAGTAGCCAAACTGAGTACTACTCTGGTGACGATGAGTAGTCTCTTTCTGCTCCAAATTACAGACAGCACGTGGTTGTTGGTTGGAGAAAATGTAATTGATCGAGCTTTTCATCTTCAGATTGCAAATCTGAATGCTGGCAAATTTGAGCCGGTTCAGAATCCAGATTTGTCCTGAAAATGATATTATCATGCATCTATAGATTGTGTTGGAGTGAGGTCAGAACTTATGGAAATTAGTGTACAAAATATTGCGTTTCCTCTATGGTCTATACAGCAAGAGAGAAAAGCTTTGAAATTATATAATTAGAGCCACGGTCAGAATTGTATAGATTCGTTTACAAACTTTACAGGGGACTCAATATCTTGGTTCGAAAAATGCTGCATTGTCAGTTTATCCTCATATGAAAGCACTTGCACATTTTCTGTTCAGTTTAACCTCTTTATTTTTTGGGGAGTGAAATGTATGCTCTCCAAATTACATTCCACACTCCCTTTCTCACTTTTTACAGTGGAAATGTCAAAAATGCCCACTACTTTATCTTCTCAAAATCAGCTTCTTCCCACAGTAGATGTCTTTATTCTCAGATGCGTATGTTGAGGTCATGAACTCTTCACTGAAGAATTCAAAGAAGTTGTCTTCGTCTCTATCAAATGAAGAGCTATGGTACTCTTCGGAGAAGTCATCCCAGTGAGATGGGTTGCTGTGTGTAGGAAGATCACAAAGAGAGAGTGTCTCCTCTGCATCATATGGATCATCATCTTGTTGATTCTGTAATTATTGATTTGGGTTTTCTTCAAGGGCAATGTACGAGTATAATTGGGCAATCATTTTGGAGAATGAAGAGGAAAAAAAGCTAAAGCTTTGATGGAATTTCTATGTGTGTTTTGAGTTTTGCGGAGAGAGATTGACCCTAATTAAGTTTAGTTATATATCTCTGGATTTGGTATGGCAGATAACAATGGCGTCTAGATGAAAGGAGCTGATATATTGTTTTTTTTTTTACTTTGTCAAGGGGAACCCAAAAGTTTCCTAGGCCCAAGATAAACCCCTTCGGCGCATGTGAAATGCTCTAACTGTGCATTACAGCACAGTGCCTGGCTACTTTGACAAATTCGGGATTCGAACCTAGGTTGGGGAGCACACCCAACTAGGCAAGAACCACTAGGCTACTTGCAGTGGTTGAGCTGATATATTGTTGACATATAGAGTTTAGTTGCCAAATGAATGGAGAACAGAGTGGTGGTGGCTGGTGGGTGTACTAGTGTTCGAATGTGATAATATAAAGGAGAGGGGCAGTTTTGACATTTCCATACTTTAAAGTGGGAGAGAGAGTGTAGAATGTAATTAGGGGAGTGAAAATTAAAGTGGGAGAGAGAGTGTAGAATGTAATTAGGGGAGTGAAAATTAAAGTGGGAGAGAGAGTGTAGAATGTAATTAGGGGAGTGAAAATTCACTCCCCTTTTTTCTTGGTTCGAAAGTTTAACCTCTTTCGGTGATGACAAATTGTTTCCTCTTTTGAATGTTGGGAACAAGTGAGCAATTCCAATAGGTTTTAGTTGGACCTCCAAATTTGCTATTTGGACCTCCTATACTTAGTTACATCTAATTTACTTTTTAGATTATTTGAAAAGCTAAGTAGACCAGCTTATTTTTACCAAAACACCCTTAAACATGAGATACAACAATCAGTTACTCTACTTTTTATCTCTATCTTCAACCACGAGAAGAAGAATGAATCAATATCACATGATATTGCTCTTATGAGTAGGTCTCTCCTCCACCAAAATTAATCAGAGGGTTGTTCTCAATCTTGATATGTTGCTGAAATTTTTTTGAATTTGCTAAAAGAAGGATTTCAAGGGTTTTGGGTTGGAAGATCGAGTAATAACTATATAATAATATTCAATGAATTTAGTTTAAGGAAATTCCAAATCAGATTGTTTTGAATTTATTTTTTGTATTAAATGATGGACCACGTATAAAAATTATTATTTTTACTTAATTATGTTAGGTAAATTATAAAACTATATGACAATATAAGGAAAATCAGGAAAAAAAAATTAATTTTATTGAATGTTATATTTGGGAAGTTAAGAAGAGTATTTTTTTTTTTTTTTCCATTTTGCTCTCTTGTCCTTATTTGTCTTTTCATATGACTTGACAAAGTCTATTAATAATTGAAAAAAATTAGAGGTCCAAATATCAAATTTAGAAGTCCAACTAGAACCACTCTAAAAAAAAAAAAAAAAAAAAAAAAAAGTGAGCAATCAATTATTCCTAAAAAAGAAAATGTGGACAATCATTTTGATATTATAAATGATGATAATATTACAGAGACTACAAACATCATCTTCTGGTCAGAAACAGACAGATTTTAGTGCACTAATTAAAAGAAAAGTGGCAAGCCAAGACCCAAGTTGTCGACCTTATCATAAACATTCATGTAAATTACAATATTAGTTGATGATACATCCTAGCCTCCCCCCTTAAACATTCAAAAGTCAAAACTCAAGTGCCACTCTAAAATGAAAACATATTAGAAACCATAACACTGTTCGATGACTATATGGACACTGTGTGTTTTTTTTAGTGAGAAATTTTGAGTTCAATTTAAGATGAGCTCGTTGTCTTTTTTTTTAAAGTGAAAATTTTTGAATTCAATAATACACGATGAGTATGTTGTCGAGCATGTTGTCGATGTCAATTGAGTGAAAAGATAAAATGTGAGTGTGTCATATGTAATATGCACAAGTGGATGCGAGAGAGCGGGCCACATTGCACAAAGTGTGCCTTCACAAATGAAATTAAAAAAAAACATAAATAAATAAATAAAGCCTAACGTTTCCTTCAATTATCTCAGTGGGATTACCCGCTCATTATCGACACCGTCCATTGTATCGGACGAAAACAAGTGACCATTTGCCTTTTTATGAGTCTGCTTCATCCACCTAATGCATCTGAACTTCTCACGTCGTCCTCTTCTTGCTTTCCCATGTCCCAGCAAAAAGGCAAAAGGATTAAGAAAATACCCCATGAGTTCTATACTACTCATTTCAGTTTGAGATGGTAGCATTGGTATCTTGTTATTGAGAGGGTTTCAAGTGTATACAAACAAGTATACAACGTTTGAAATTTCGGTTTGAACATAACTTTGAAAATTTCGATATATTTCGGTCAAAAATAGTACCCAAAAACTAATTTGAAAGATATTTTAGATACCGCTCAAGTACCTGTAAAGTTAAATCACAAAAAATTTAATAGTTTCCGAGAAATTTAACCCCGTAAATGTATGACGTCAATATCATGTAACTCTTTTCCTCATAGTCTAACAAACAAAATCGTTTTCTTTTCAAAGATAAACAAAGACTATTTTTTCTTTTTCTTTTGGTAAAACACTCCATTATTAACTATAATTTTCCGAAGTCATTTGAGGTGTCGATCTATCATATTAAGACAAGTTCACAATATCTAGTTGTATTCTCTCTACAAGAACGCTTTTGAAATATTGCATTATAATGTTCGACCAAAAATTTTAACTCATCGTATCTGGACACTCATTTCCTCTTATGAATAACTCATAAATGTAAGCTCATCGTATCTGGACACTCAAAAATCATTTCCTCTTCTGAATCACTCATTGGCCATTTTAAGTAAAAAAAAAAAAAAAAAACGTCAAAGTACAACTGTAAGTCTCGAATTCGAACAACTAGACAACAGGAAGGAAGGGAAGAAGGTGAACCATGAAAAACGCAGCCAAGGGAATAAATGTTTGTTTCCCACCACACACTGCCATATACATATTACAGACAGACAAGTCCAGAAGAGAAACACCCCAAAAAGTCACCTACCTTTTTTCATCTCTCCCCCCATTACCGTTCTACTTGTCTGTCAAGACTTCAATCTTTCTTCTCCCTTATATATCATTCCAATATGCCTTACACCCAAACAGTAACCACCACCACCACAATGGGCCAGGCCGGCCTCACCCTCACCGCGCCGCTCCTCTCTCCTCCGTCGCCCGATCAACCCCACTTGATCGTCACCGTCCACGACGACGACGACGACGACGGCGGCGGCGACGGCAACGGCAGCTTCCGCAACCCGTTTGCGTTTCTCGGGTCGGGCGGGTTTAAGGTGCCCGTATCGACGACGGCGGATCCGTTCAAGAACCAGACTTTGAAAATCGGAGGGGTTTACGAGTGGTTGAAGATCGGGGTTTGCTTCCCCATCGCGATTGTGAGGCTTGTGATCTTTGGGGTTTCGTTGCTGATTGGGTTTGTGGCCACCAAATTGGCTCTGTTGGGATGGAAGGAGAGGCAGAACCCTATGCCCAAGTGGAGGTGTAGGATTATGTGGATCACTAGGGTCTGTACCAGATGTATTCTCTTCGCCTTTGGGTCAGTTTTTCATCTCTATTTTGGTTTACTACCGTTTTCGTGTCTGCGTTGTTCATTTTTTTTTTCCCCGGTTAAGCTAAGCTGTGATTGGTTGGTGCAAAAGTAGAGGAAATGAGTTGAAAGTGGAATTGGATTGAAGTCAAGTAGTGACTTTGACAGGCATAGGATTCTGAACATTTGAGCAAGAGTATGGCTTTTTTGAGTTTTCTGAGAGTTAATTACTGCGATTTTAAGTGAACTTATTAATGGATTCAACTGAAAGGAAGGTTAGAGAGAAAAGGTGTATGAAGGAGCTGTTAATTTTAGTTTTTTAAATTTGTTCTTTCGCTGGGGGGAGTGTCTGGTAAACTGTAAGTGTTCAGTTATCCAGTGAAGCTATCCAGGATTGAGTATAACTATCTGCATTCTTGATAGGAGTGGAATTGTGTTTGTATTCCTTCTAATGGATTGTTTGTCCTCTTTTACCTCTGTTTCAGTTACCATTGGATAAGACGGATAGGAAAACCTGCTCCAAGGGCAACCGCCCCAATTGTTGTATCTAACCATGTATCTTTTATAGAACCTATATTCTACTTTTATGAACTATTCCCTACAATTGTCGCATCTGAGTCCCATGATTCCCTACCTTTTGTTGGAACCATCATCAGAGCAATGCAGGTAATATAATGTCCCTGCATATTAGTTGTTTACTTTAATGCACACAAGGTTACATATGTTAACGAGATTGCTCAATCAATTTATTTGCATATACATATATATATTCTATTATCATGGTTTTGCTCAAATTTTTTTTTTTTTTTGGTTGTGTTCTCAGGTGATATATGTTAATAGGTTTTCACCATCATCAAGGAGGCAAGCTGTTACTGAAATAAAGGTAGGAAGTTTCTATAAGTTTTTGGCTATCCTTGTTTGGTTAGTAAGTCATAAACCAATTTAGATGTATATGTTCCTAACCACTTTCTCTTCCTGTCATCTAATATCGAGTTAAACCTGTATTATCAGGTTCCTGTGTTTTGTTATCATTTTTTCTTTTTCAAACTTGTATTGCTTTATATCTACAGTAAAATTTCTTAGGAAGTACCTTCAGAATTCCTGCATTTGCTTCCATTAAGAATGCTTACGTTGAAATAGCATTTATATTCATTGTAATTCTATGCTTGGTGTAGTTGATATCCGCATATGACCAACGGCAGATAAGGCCAAGAAAAGTATTGATAAATCAGATAAGAGGAAGAAACACTAAAGCCATAAATCTCGTAAATAGGTAATGGACCAAAAATGGGCCCAAGGGCCAAACCTTTGGATTTTTAAAATGGCTTTGTGCAATGTCTTTTGAGAATCAGAATCTTATAGAACTCCTGTAACTGTACTGTTAAGTATGAGAACAAATGGCACCTATAATAATGAATGGATGCAGTATGTCAACAATAGAACTAGTGTTCTGAAGTAGGCAGGTGAGGTTATTTAGCTTTTTTTTTTTTTTAATACTATATCTATTATATATTATGCCGTGCAAGCTAAACCATAAAATTGTTATTATATTAGTGCATTGCCTTGTAAAGTTGTCCTAATTCTTAGTTATCTTCACTTGAATACTGCAACTGTATGAATTTTGCTTGCAGTGCCATATTTATGTAATGCATACTTATATTTGTTCTATAAACTGTAAAACATACTCTTTAAGCCCAACTGTGGCTGAAATGTTATTTGTTAGACCTTTTTGGTATATATCCCTACATTTAATTAGTTTCATAGTGGATGCAACTGTAGGAGCATATGGTTACTCTAGGAAATAATATGTTAAGTGATTTGTATCAATTTTGTAAGCTATTTGATACAGAATTCTGCTTTCAAGGATCTGAATACAGAGAAAAGCTTCATGCGATAGATTTCCTCGAGTGCTCCTATTTCCTGAGGGAACCACAACCAACGGAAGATATCTTATTTCATTTGAACTTGGTGCATTCATCCCTGGTTACCCAATCCAACCAGTAATTGTACGCTATCCTCATGTGCACTTTGATCAGTCCTGGTAAGACACTTTTCTAATCTGCTTATTCCGTTGGGTGCTGTCTGGATTGGTATCTTATAAGTGTTTCATGTGGAGTGCTTATTAGGGGGCACATTTCTTTGCCAAGGCTCATGTTTCGAATGTTCACGCAATTTCACAATTTCATGGAGGTAAATCGCTATCTTATATTTTCTTTATATTTCTGCATCACATTTTGGTATAACATTTTATATCACTTGGTCGTTGAATATTGATCTAGGTTATCTTATCTGAATTGGGCAGGTCGAGTACCTTCCTGTTGTTTCACCTCTTGATAACAAGAAAGAAAGTGCTTTCCACTTTGCTCAGAGGGTAAGAATCTGCCCTTAGTAAATTTGGTTTGGCCAGTATTTCTATAAATTTGTTGGATAAGTTTTGTTTTGCATCACTGTCTTTCTGGTATGCCCTTGTTTTTTAGATTGTTGATAGACGTTGGCACATATTTTATATGCAGACTAGTCATGCTATGGCAGCTGCACTCAATGTTGTACAGACATCTCATTCTTTTGGAGACTTGATGCTTCTCATGAAAGCAGCTGATTCAAAATCGAAACAGGTATATATCTTTGTTGATACTTACACATTTGTGCAGTATTTGTTGTTTGACAAACAAGCACATGAACCTGAGACCACCCTAACCCCCAAACCAATGCACTTATCACCTAACCGGAAGCCCAACAATTTTGGCATTGTATGCGCTTCTACTGTTAAATTGAGATCTTAGCGCTACCTCAACAAACTTTAATGTTGCGCTAAATGTTTTTATCATAAATTCCACAGGTGCGGCCCTCAGCTTACATGGTTGAAATGGCGAGTGTAAAATCTGTAAGTCCCTGCATATATGTGCCCTCCACTGATATATTATTACTTAGAACTGATTTATAAACTATGTGCCCTTTAAAATTTTGCATCGTTGTCTGTAGATTATCAGTTCTATAGATTACAAATTTAGAAACTATAACCAAGTTCTCTCAAATCTTTATCGGTATCTAATTCTTTGGTCATGATTGTGATACATGTGTGTGTGCATATCTCAAGGCATTAGTCATTTAGACAACTTCATCCATAGGGTTCTAAAGCAATGACATTCTGCCTGGACACGTTATAGTTTCAAAAGTATACAAGAGTGTAGGATGGCAATTGCCAATGCGAAAATTCTCCTCTTACTTCATTGGTTCAACTTATTGACATGTTGTCCTAATTTTTAGTTACAGTCTGATGCATCCACTTTTCTGCATGATACCAGATATATTTTGCTTCTTCTCACACGAGTGTCTAGATTACATGGTTTTATTACTTATGCACCTTTTTTTTTGTCCATAATACATGTGAGACCTGATAGAAATTAAGTGATCCATCTTTATTTATTATTTTTTTTCTTTTTTCAGGTACTCAATATAAGCAGCACGGAAGCTGTTGACCTTTTGGATAGATTTCTTTCTATGAATCCAGACCCCAGGTACCATTGGAACTCATATTAAATGAAAGTTGTAGTTGTGTCATCTTGTCAGTGACTGATATTCATCATTTTTTATTATTTGTATTATGCATGCTGCATTGCGTTATATGAATTTCTTCTCCGGCATCTGAATCATAGTATCTTTTCTGTCTCCTATGTTCTTATAATATGTGTGGCAATTGTTTTTCCACACACACACACACACTTATGTTAATATTGGGATAAGAGTCCTGCTTTCCAATAAAAGAAAAAAAAATGCTTGCTTTATCTTGGAAGTTTTCATTTTTAGTACACTACTATGATATGTGTAGTTTATGTGTTCATCCTTGTTCAATTGTCTGCATTTCAGCATATGTTTTGTTTGTCATGGGTGGAGAATGTTCGTCCTGAAGCATATGTTTTGCTTGGTTGATGCATGACATATCAATTGGATTAGATACTGTCTTTAGTTAAATGGCATCGCATTCAGAATGCTCAACTCTGTGCTGTAAATGTGTGCAACACACACACACACACACACACACACACACACACACACATATATGTATGTATCTCTTATTCAAAGAATCTATGCAATACATGTATCTTCTGAAAATGATTTATGTAGTACTTTTAGTGTAATACAACAACTGAAAGATTATTACTTATATCTCATTTTGGCAGTGGTCATGTTACCTATCATGATTTCTTGAGGGTTCTAAGACTCAAGGCCTGTACCTTTTCTGAAGAGGTCAGTTACCACATCCTTTGCTTAATCATTTCCCTTCTCTCTTGGTATTCTACCTTCTTGAACTTAAAATGCTAACAGTTGTTTAGACAGGTCACATAATATCTTTTTTTTCCTTTTCTACTATGTACTGTAGCCTAGAAGATAGTCAAATAAGAATTGTATGTGAATTTAGTCAATTTATGTTTTGAGTTTGTAGTAGACGCACCAAGGATTCAAAGCATCAATGCATCACCACCAAAACTTCGCTCTTTTTATTCTTTTTAAAATATAAAATTGGTTTCGTGATATTTGTACCATTCTGTTAATCACCTATTCGAGTTACATTTTTGCAGTATCCTTGCACAGTTGTTTGCTTTCAGCGTTTTTCCTTTTTCTTCTGGACTTACTTCTTAGCCTATTAAACTTGCTTTATGCTTGTGTTGTCAAGCTACTAAGCTGACACAGTTTTTACACAATTAAGGACATGAAAGCAGGTGTCTATTTGTTGCTAATTTTAGGAAACACATGATAGTTTTTCCTCTTTAAATCTATCACAGATGGTTCGTTTTATTTTCTTTTGCTGACCTTAAGTATTTACGAAGAACCGACAGTTGCTGCATGTCAAATGTTTCTTTCCTTTGCATCCGCTGCCGCTCATAATGTGGATATCTTTTGGGTTTCAGATATTTGCATTCATCGATGTTGACAAAAATCGAGCCATCACATTTAAGCAGGTACTCCAACTCCTCAATCCCTCTGTGTGTGTGAGCATTTGGTCACGTGTGTGTGCTTGAGCGTGTTATCAAGGATCATTTTGTTTTATATATTTGTGCCTAGTTGAGGTGAGAGATTGTCTGAACATTTTATTATTATTATTATTATTATTTTATTTTTTTTAATTTTTAATTTTTTATTATTATTATTATTATTTTAATTGTCTGAGATGCATAGATGAAAATGTTTAGAATTTCAAGAGGTTTCTATGATGAGATACCCATAGAACTCTGAGAATTACAAGTAGAGGACCTTGGGTTGGAGAGCTTTTTCTTTCTCGTGAATGAAAATGCTTTCGAGTAATTTGTTTAGATTAGAAATCCATAAATTAAAGAAACTTTAGAGAATGTAATTATGGTGACAGGCAACTCCAACTGCCATACTTGTTTTGTATTATTTCGTATGTTGCACATATAGCAATTTATAAAGCTATTTGTGCATCTGATTGTGATTCTGTTTTGGTTTGATATATGCTATTGTAGGATTCAGGCTGTAAATGTAACATTTTTATTTGCTTTCAGTTCTTATTTGGATCAGCGCATGTCTTGAAGCAAAGATTATTCCGGCAAGCCTGTGCATTAGCTTTTTCTGAATGTGTTTCTGAGGATAATATCTACATTTTAGAACAGCAAGTATGCTTCTTGCACCCACCTTTCCTTTTGTTTGCCTACCCCCATAGATTTGTTACAATTAATTCACTGGCAATTGCCTGGCTTTTACTATTGTATCAGTTTGGAGACACTATCAGGCCTGCAATCCCAGATTTGACTGAAAATGAGGTGATAGACATACCCTTTTATGAATATCCCTGCAACATCTTTCAGTTGTGCCTTTGTAGACAACTAATATCAATTGTTACTTGCAGACCCGTGAGCTGTTCAATCTTTTTGATACTGATCTTGATGGGAGAATCAGCAAGGACGATTTTTTCACCTGTCTAAGAAGAAATCCACTGCTAATTGCCCTTTTCTCACCTTGCTTACTTAACAAGGACTTCTCAGAAGATGGTAGTAGGTTGGTGGAGGAGATTGTGTAGTGGATGGATTTTCTTTAGGGTGCGTGAAGATATTGTACACCGTCGTAACCTCCATTAGTCTGGTATGGTTTTTGTTGAAGGGTGATTGAGAGAGTCAGAGAGGAGCTTCAGGTTGGGTTTTGCTAAGGTACAGAGAGGAGGGGGCATAATATTTTAATCTTGCTCCCTTGAGTTGCTTATAGTTTAATTCAATTACTTGTTTTCGGGTCTGCAACTTGACATATCGTGCTTTACAAAGTGATATTACATATTTGTTGGCAATTAATGAAGTCGAAATTTTTGCATCTGATTTTTAGTGCTACTATGTAATCTAAACATGCCTTGGTCTCGAATATCAGGTTATCAATTTCATTATTGCACATATTCACATAGAAATGCTTTGGTTGACCAAAGGGAACAGTGTGCCATCTCTGTATTTTGTCAGGGTTGATCGTTTTCTTCAGTAGGATGAGTTCTCTGTTGACTGTTGTGCAGAAGTGACAGTGAGAAAGGAAACCTTGCCATCCAATTTCAGCCATGACAATAGCAACTTTTTTACCTTCCCAAATCCTTTTAATGATTATTTCTATATGATGAGCTCTAATGAAGACTTTAAAATGAGGACTTGATGAAGATTTTAAAATTAGCGGTTGCATAACATGTGTTGTAAAATTAATATTTTTAGTAATTAATATTTCAACTAAAATTAGAAAAATTCATTTAACTATTGATTTGAAAGTTCTTAAATTCCTCACTAGTCTTTCTGTATTTTTGTATTTGATTTTGGGCTCCATAAAAGATATAATATTGCATGTTGCCGTGAATCTTGTGGATTGCGGGTCGATCTTGAGAATTTGAGGGATCAATTGAAAGTCCTCATTTTAAATTCCTCACTAGTCTTTCTGTATTTTTGTATTTGATTTTGGGCTCCATAAAAGATATAATATTGCATGTTGCCGTGAATCTTGTGGATTGCGGGTCGATCTTGAGAATTTGAGGGATCAAAATGATGTATATTTACTACACTCAAGACTTCCCGTACATTTAATAAATCAGAGTTTCATGGATGAATTTTTTTTCTAGACTAACCGATATAAAAAAGAATTTATTAGATGAACTTAAAATAGAGATAGCATAGGATGGTTTTCTAATTGGGAAACAAGATAAATTTTTTTTTTTTTTAATTAAGTCATAGACATCTCATTAATTTCAAGCCAGAACATATCATCAATGGACATGAAGTTTGTGGTGGTACACTGGTACTAGGTCCAGCTCTGAGTCCAGCAAGCCTGGTATGACAGGCCAGTCTCTATCGTTGTCGCATGTACAGCTTCGAAGTTAGGCCACCCAACTTGCGCCGCTCCAATCCACTTCTGATCGTGATGCGCTGCGTGACCTACACCGTCTCTACCCACGCTACCACGATTTAGCGCTCCAAGACCGCGTTGCCATGAACCAGCGTCGCTACAAGCTAACCATGTATAACACGACCACTGCGCCTCAGAGACTTAGCACCAAACCCGTTGCCGAAACCACCATGCCAATACCTCGAGCAAAAACACCCCTCCCTCGAAGCTAGGAGCAATAGCATCAAACACCCATCCGGCGATGCCAGAGGCTAGTCCAGACATAGGGCACCGTTGGACAAGATAGATCTCAAAGAAACAGGAAAAAGCCGGCCTTAGGATTAATTTCTCTGAGAGAGAGAGAGAGACAGAGAGAGAGAGACCGTTAAAAAGTGAATCCTCCTACCTCCTCCTAACGCTTATCTCTTTTCTTGCTTCCTTGCTTTAATCCAATAGGTCGGATTCCTTGCTTGCATCCTTTTGATTACTAATTAGTATCTCCTCCTTGCTGCAATCTTCTGGTACAATGCAAAGGACTAGACTTTCGACTTTGCGTTGCTTTGTTCACAAGGTTTTGTATATAATCAGTGAGATAACTTTCCTAACGACTGAATTGCTTGAATTAGTTGAAGGAAATGAGCCCACTGGAGATGAGAGTTTTTACTGCGAAGGGCGCGTCTGATGGTATCGTATATAAGCTCACCGCTGCATTTAGGAGTGAGTGATCTTTCCCTCTTCAACAAGCCGGTGGCTTTCAAAAGAGAGTCCCGACGTGGCGGTATACATGTAGCTCCATAGTGGAGCTAGTCACTGGCTACAGGTTTCTTTCCTACTGGACCGGAGGCAGCCGAGAATGTTATGTCAAAAGGCCCAACGACGATGAAAAAGGAGGACGATCGAGTAGGAGCGCTATGCAACAATTGCATATTCTCCAACTCACAATTTACAAACACACTGCTTGAATTGAAATTAGGTCGCAACAAAGTTTAAAAATTTTAACAGAGTGTTTACAGAACCAAGTACAAATTCTGGAAAAGTGGTATTGGTGATTTTAGGATCTGAGGAAGGCAGTAACAAATCCGATTTCAATTGGCTCTATCCCATAATCACCACAGTTGGAACAAACAGAGAAAGAAATAGGAACTGAACAACCAACCAAAATAAAAAAGGGTTATATAAAATTGCCACACCTTGATATAATTAGTAGAGGAATCAATTCAACCAGTTTATTCGATCTTGTTGATCTTGCAATACGAAAGAAGATTGAAACTTCTTCTCTCACTCCCTTCGCTATATCTGTCTCACTTTCTTTCTTTCTCTCTCACTCCCTTCGCTATGTCTCTCTTTCTGCCCCTCACACACACACTCTCTCTCTCTTCTGTGGAGCAAAGACGCAGTGTCATGCCGGAACCAGTCGGTGTCACAGGAATTGAACAGCAAGAGGGACAATTTCATAAAAGCAGGCAGGAGAGGGGTAAAAAGGTCTGTGAACTATTCATTTCGTTTATCCTTTTGCGGAATGAACAGTGATTTTCCTTTTGGGCTATACTAAAAAAAATTTAATAAGTAAAGGGCCATCTGCCCAGGAGTAATCCACCTAGCCTAGGGTTAGCCCTAGTGGAATGTTGTGTTCTTACACAATTGTAGGCCTCATCAACGGGCCGGGCCCATTCGTAGCGGGCCCGGGCCGGGTCTAATTACATTTTTAAATAGTCACGGGCCGGGCCGGGCCGGGCTTCCTTGTAAATCAACGGATCCAAGCCCGTCCATATAAGGCGGGCCTTGCGGGCTTTTTCGGGCCGGGCCGGGTAGCCCACCCTTTTTCGGGCAGGGCCGGGCTTTTCTATAATGCATTTTATTGTGCAATATTTAGCCTCATCCACATCAACTAATTTTACTCAACCTCATTCAACTAATCTTGATTCTAGATCATCTCATGTCATATTAAGGATGCTATTTTTTTCCTTTTAAAGTTTTAAGGGGTTTGGAACCTAGCCGAACTAGGAGGCTCATCCCCACGCCCGTTTTAATGTACTAAAATAAAAAGACAGAATACAAAGTGTCCCAATTTACAAATTACAACTTAGAACGAAAGCAAATTATTAATACAATTTCTATGAATTTATCTAATTAAGCATATTGTCTTCCATTCAGACTTGGTATCATTGAGGCTCACACTTAGAATCTGCCTGCAGCCCTGCATAATTGGTACATCCCTGCAAAAAATTCTTGAAATGAGCCACTTATTTGTAATGCACGGACTACACAGAATACCTAAAACTCCAGCTTTATTTCTACTTGGGCATAAAATTGAACATGCTTATTACATATATCTAATCTGCAAATTTTAGTAAAAGCAAGCAACTCACTGTTTCAAATGAACCAATTCAAGCTTTAAAACTACCCACTATAGTCTAACTTCAAATAAAGTTTGTATGTAAAAGCATCCTAAGAATTGTTAAGGGTCCAATTACAATTTTCCACATAAACTGCAACTTACTGACCTTGAAACTTTAAGGCTGCAGATTGGTTGATAACTCATGGGATTCAACTGATCTTGGTACCTACCCATTTAAATAAAGAATTAAAAAACCAGAAAACATGTTTTGCTAAACTGAAAATAAAAAATAGAAGCAATGAAGTAGCCAAAACAATATACCTGTTCATGGGACTCATTTTCAGAATCATTATCAGATTCATTTTCAGCTTCATTTCCAGCTTCATCTTCACTATTTTCCATCCAATCTGGTCGTCCTTCCCTAATGAGCCTCCTTTCTTCAGCTAGCTGCATTTCACGCTGAGCCTCTTGCATCCTTGATTTTGCTAAACTCCAATCCTTCAAGCAAATCAATGCCTCTATTGTATTTGGACTCAAGCTAGCCCTTCTCTCAGATACAATCCTACCTCCTGCACTAAAACATGACTCCGAAGCTACAGTAGAAGCTGGAATTGTTAGCAAATCTCTAGCCATGAGAGAAACCACAGGGTATAATGATTCATTTGATTTCCACCAAGACAAGACACTAAATTGATTATCATTTGTAAATCATTAGAACTCGTAGTTGAAGTATGAGAAGATGATACCTTTGCCCTTTTCAAACTTTGCATTGAGAAATTACCAACAATAGGCAATGCTATAGAACCCGGAGATAAACTCGAGGTCGAAGAAGCTAAATTTTCAGATTGCCTAGGTGCTACATTAGACACAATATTCTTCTTATATGTTTCATAAAGAGCTTGCAATTCAGTTCTTAACTCTAACAATTTTGTATCAACATCAAGCTGATCAATACCCATGCATTTTAGCCATTCTCCTAGAGCAAATAACTTAAATCTAGGATCGAAAATTGTAGCAAAACAGAAAGCTTTGGGAAATGTACCCCAATACTTATCAAATTTGTCCTTCATTGCAGCCAATGCATCTTTAAAGACAAAAAAATCAGAATATGCCACAAATGCTGCATGGATATCTATCAAGCAATTAATAACACGACATGATGTAGGATAATAGACACCAGAAAATATCTTAGTTGAGGATGCAAAAATCCCCAAAAAGCCATTAACTAGAAATGCAATTGACCAATCTTGTTCCGATGGAACATCTAAATTGCAAGACCTATTTTCATTCACCTTTTGAGCATACCTATTCAACGGCCCCTTATACTTTATTGCTAGTTCTAAAAGTTCATAAGTAGAATTCCATCTATGAGGCACATCATTGTCAATATTTTTTTTTGGCAAATCAAAATCCTTACAACAATGCACCCACAGTTCATGTCTCTTATTAGAAGAATTCATGCTTCGAACAACATTGATTATTTTATCAATAGATGGACCTAAAATATATAAACCATCTTGCACAATCAAATTCAAAATATGAGCACAACAACGTACATGAAACAATTTTTTAGGCACTTCCTCAAGCATAAGATAAGAGGGAAGAACAAATGCAGCCACATCATTATTTGAAGCATTGTCTAAAGAGATGGAAAATATTTTATCATGAATGCGCCAAGACAACAATTCTTCAAATATATGATTTGCAAGTGACTCTCCCGTGTGAGGGTACTCAATCATCTTAAAGCATATTATTCTTTTATTTAAAGACCAAGTGTTATCAATAAAATGTGCAGTAAGTGACATGTAACCCATTTTTTGACGCGATGACCAAACATCGGAGGTCAAACAAATTTTTCCCTTAAACTTTTCAAAAACACTCAACAGATCATTTTTGCCCTTAGTAAATTTCTTCATCACATCTCTTTTACATGTTGAGGCTGAAATTCCTACATATTGAGGACAAAATCCTCGACGAATCATTCCTTTAAAATCATGTTTTTCAACAAAAGTAAAAGGCAGTTCAGCTCTAATAACATAATCAACAAGTTCTCTACGTGCAGCATTCTTATCGTAAGCAAAACTAGTGATATTTCCAGAACTATCAGGACCTAATCTTTTCTGCCCTTTTTCATGAATTTGTAAATGCCTTCTTAAATGACTAGTACCAGCACTCGCACCACCTCTAAGCAATGCCTTACAAACCCCACATTTATTTTTTCGTACCATACTTCCATGGTCATTAACTTGAACCCTTTCAAAAAACTCCCAAACATTACTAGTGAATCTAGTTTTCTTAGAAGATGCAGAAATAGATGAAGCTCCAGCTTCTATCAAGTTATCAGCATTAATATCATCCATTTCTAGCTGGAAATAAACAAAGTTAAGATATTACTTGAGAGTTTTGAATGAGCAAGCTAAAACTTATTCGCAGAGATGCTACTGTCCATTCCTTTGTTTGCTCTTACTCATCCTGCAATGTAAGAGATCACAATCAAAACAAGAATCTAATTCATTATTATTATCAGGCACAGAGTAATTCTTTGTTATTATCAGGCACAGAGTAAAAACAAATTGTAAAATCAACAACTTTATTGAACTTTATCATTTTATCACCTCAGAAAACAAAGGTCCAGTACTCTCAGACCAAAGACCAAAAACCACAGACCACAGGTACCCGTTATTATCTTCACACATATAACTCCTTATAATCTTAACAACACATGTGAAACAAAACCACAGACCAAAGACATCAACAAAACCAGTACCTGCTCGATTAACACCTCAGAAAACAAAGTTTTGATTTTTCTCAGACCAAATCAACAACGACCAAAGGTACCCGTTATCATCTTCACACATATAACTCCTTATAATCTTAACAACACATGTGAAATTCAAACCAGTACCTGCTCGATTAACACCTCAGCTCTCAGTGAACAGATCCAACTCGCCGTGAAAAGATCCAACTCGCCGTGAACACATCCAACTCGCCGAAAGGAGGCTGATCCGTTATGGAGGTTTAGGTCGAGTCGTCGAGAGAAGGCTGAGGAGTTATGGAGCCATGGAGGTTTAGGTCGAGAGGAGGCTGATCCGTTATGGAGGTTTAGGTCGAGTCGTCGAGAGGAGGCGGAGGAGGTATGAAGGTTTAGGTCGAGAGGAGGGTGATCCGGTATGGAGGTTTAGCCGTTTAGGTCGAGAGGAGGTTGATCCGTTATGGAGGCTTAGATCGAGTCGTCGAGATGAGGCTGAGGAGGTATGGAGGACTGGAGGTTTAGGTCGAGAGGAGGCTGATCCGGTATGGAGGTTTAGGTCGAGAGGAGGCTGATCCGTTATGGAGGCTTAGATCGAGTCGTCGAGAGGAGGCTGAGGTCCTGAGGAGCTATGGAGGTATGGATATCTAGATCTGAGACTCTGAGTGACTGAGTCGTCGAGAGGAGGCTGAGCGGCTTGAGGCCTTGAGAAACAGAGAATGAGAGAAAGTGTTTGATTTTAGGACTCAGTTTAGGTTTAGGTCTGATTTGTCTCACAGCTGGTATCCAAGGATCCAACGGTAGGATTATAAAACGGACGGATCCAACGGTAGGATTAGAAAACGGTAACTTCACAGTTTTCTAAAAACATATATATAATTTTACATAATTTAAATATAAATCTATATTTATAATTTTATATATCATACACTCCAAAGAGCAACCCCTATTAATTCAAAGAAAATGAAAAAACCGACCGTTGGATGAGTTTATTGTAATAAATTATGAGTGTGGTAAAAAATTTAGCCAATTTCACCATCTTTTCGAATCCGATCGAATTGGTCAACCATAGTCACTTATATGTTTTCTTAGTTGACCGATGGCGTAACAACCACGAAACGTGCTTATTTTTTCACATCACGTTTGCATATATTCCATCGATGGATGTGCGTGGACATAAGATAAAAAAAAAAAAATTTTAATTACAAACACATTGGCATATACCAATTTTCTTCCTAAAGTTGTATGACTTATACATTGCATTTAAATTGTTTAGGTTCATTCTAAAGCAACCATGAAGTGGGAAATGAATTCGGAGAAACCAACCTCTCGATGGAGATATTGTAATGTTTTATGGTGTTTGTAGAAAATCTAGCCAATTTGGTTATCGTTTCGAATTCGATCAACTAGGTCAAACGTAGTTACTCTTATAAACCTATATTTATATATTATACACTCCAAAGAGCAACCCCTATCAATTCAAAGAAAATGGAAAAACCGACCGTTGGATGAGTTTATTACAATAAATTATGAGTGTGGTAAAAAATTTAGCCAATTTCACCATATTTTCGAATCCGATCGAATTGGTCAACCGTAGTCACTTATATGTTTTCTTGGTTGACCGATGGCGTGACAACCGCGAAACGTGCTTATTTTTTCACATCACGTTTGTATATATTCCATCGATGTATATGCGTGAACATAAGATAAAAAAAATTAATTTTAATTACAAACACATTGGCCTATACCAATTTTCTTCCTAAAGTTGTATGACTTATACATTGCATTTAAATTGTTTAGGTTCATTCTAAAGCAACCATGAAGTGGGAAATGAATTCGGAGAAACCAACCGCTCGATGGAGATATTGTAATATTTTATGGTGTTTGTAGAAAATCTAGCCAATTTGGTTATCGTTTCGAATTCGATCAACTAGGTCAAACGTAGTTACTCTTATAAACCTATATTTATATATCATACACTCCAAAGAGCAACCCCTATCAATTCAAAGAAAATGGAAAAACCGACCGTTTGATGAGTTTATTACAATATATTATGAGTGTGGTAAAAAATTTAGTTAATTTCACCATATTTTCGAATTCGATCGAATTGGTCAACCGATATTTAGAATATATATATGCACATATTTTATATAGAAATATAATAGTATAAGAACTTCCACTGCACACACATACAGACATACAGTGATACACACACACATACACATATATATATATAGAGGGACATTCCAAAGAGGACGTCCGTGAAGTAAGAAAAGTGAGGACGAAATACGTGTCAGCTAGCCAATAGAGTTAATTTTCATGCGGGTCCCACACTCAAACAAACATCATCTTCTCCGTCTCAGAGATCTCTTACTCCTTCTAGTCTGTTTTTCTAAAGATTGAAACTTGCTCTTGATCCTCATCTTGGTACTCTTGAAAGGAAACAAAGCCGTCAACTGTCATCAAAAAACAAAGTTGTCACGATTCTTAACATGAAGCTTCATATCCCTTTGAACCGTACACAGAACTTGCTTCAAGCTCCACTGAGTCAACTCGTGCTCGATGATAAAGCCATCGCCGGGGTTGACATCAACCTTGAGGAACAACAAGACCAATGGCCTGCTGGCGACCTTGAACTTCTCCACGTCATTCAAGTAGTCCTCGGCGTCCATGAAATCCTTCCACTCGATGAACAAAACCCAGAAAAATAAAAAAACATTAAATTGTCTCTAGGCATGAATTCGAGTATTGATTATCTGGGCATTATTCTTGGCAATTGATTTTTGTTAACTAATTTTGATTTTTGATTGCTAATCTGGGTATTAAGCCTAGCTGGGAGTGGAAGAGATTGACAGAGTCGATGATGTCGACGACGTTGTTTTGGGGAAGACGCGGCCGAGGAGGATGCCATTGACGGCGGAGGTACTCTGTTGTTTTCGATCACCTAAAATAAAAGAACTTTGAATGGCAAACAATCTCAGATAACCAATGAATCAGAAATTCAATTTCCCGCAAAACCATCACGAAATTTGAACAAAGAAACTAAAAGAGAGTCAGAAGTCTTGAACAAGAATTTCAGAACAAATCCATCTGGGAGATCCCAAGTTCACAATCCTCCGTCCACCCATGTGAATCCATCACCTGCCTCACCGTGGCGTTGTCGATCTTCTTGACTTGAATCTTCTCCCGAGCAATCACCCAAATTCTTGATCTTCTTCTCTTGGAGACTCGGCGGTGGGGGCAGACTCTCGATCCAAGTGATCGTTCTCCCATTTGCGGTCCTTGCGGCGACGCTCGATGTCGGCGACGAAAGGGTCGAAGGGGCGAGAGGGTCGAAGGGGATGGGATTATGAGAACGGTGGTTTATATGAACACTGAGGCCCTGCCCATTTCAAGGTTTAAACTTTCTAATCAATTGTTTCTGGGTTTAGAGATCGGAGAGACGGAGGAGATCAAGATGGAGACGGAGACGGAGCAAGGAGTGTGTTGACTTCCCTTGGACTGATGGTGAGAAACAGAGAAGATGATATCGGTGGGACCCGCAGGAAAACTAAGTTGATTATTATGCTAACACGTATTTCGTCCGCAGTTTGCTGCTTCACGGACATCCTCTTTGGAACGTCCCTCTATATATATATATCTCTATTATATATATATATTAATATATATATATATATATATATATATCTCTCTCTATACACACACACACATATATTGATATATATATATATATATATATATATAAAAAGTTATAAACACACACACACACATATATATATATATATAATTTATAAACACACACACATATATGATATATTGATATATATATATATATATATCTATATATATATATATCTCTCTCTATATGACTATATATATATATATATATAAACACACACACACATATATATATATATCTCTATATATATATATATAAACACACACACATATATGATATATTGATATATATATATATATATATATCTATATGACTATATATATATATCTATATAAACACACACAAATATATTATATATATCTTAAGAATAGTCAGAAACAGCTACTGTCCATTCCTTTATATATATCTATATATATATATATATATATATATATATTTATAAACACACACACATATATAGATATATCTATATATATAACACACACACATACACACATATATATATATATATAATAATATAAACACACACACACACACATATATATATATATATATAATATTTTGCGGGCTTTTACGGGCCGGGCCTAGCGGGCTTTTGGCGGGCCGGGCCGGGTTTTTGCGGGCTTTTTTGCGGGCCTCCATCGGCCCACCAAGGAGGGCTTTTGCGGGTTTTTTGACGGGCCGGGCCGGGCCAAAAGCCCTGCGGGCCGGCGGGCCTCCATCGGCCCACTTGATCTGCGGGCTTTTTGATGAGGCCTACACAATTGCACAATAATAAGAGTTTTGTTGCCACTCACTCCGCTGTGCATATCTAATAATCTAAAGTTCTTACTCTTCATATAAAGGGTTGGTTTTCCTACGCCATAGTTATCATATGTTGGATAATGGGTTCCTCTTTCTTGAAACTCTATTCTTTCTTTAATCACCCTTCTATAAATGGAAGCCTCAATAACAAGATCCCCCAAGTCTTTGATCCTCATAGCATTATGATGCATTTTGATCTCACAGTTGATTAATGATTCTTCAGTTTAAATTTTCATAATTGAAACTTTAGTTGTTTTAAGAATTTTTTAGATTATAAAGATTTATAAAGCTAACCGTTTAGATGATAATTTTAAAATGACGCGCTGAATTTATTAAGGCACAAATAATACTTCAACTTAACAAAGATACGTACGCAACTTGATTTAAAATTGAAGGTCATAAGCTAATTTCATTTTACCTCCCTAACATTTATATGTTAAATCAGTTGTGGCCTCGCACTTTTAATTTCATCACAGTATCCCTGTACTCTCCAATTTAATCAATCATGTCCAATAATTCTTTTTTTTTGTTAAGTATTTTGTAAATTGAAAATGTGGCTTTAATGGGCTCCCTTGTATGATAACGATTCATTAATGTGGCATACAAAATTATATTGTGTCACTACAATTTCAAAACACATCACACAATAGTTAGCAAAAAACCAAGGGTTAGACAAGATTGATTGAAATTGGTAAGTACAGGGGCACGCGTGATTTAATTAAAAGTGCAGGGGCACAAATGATTTAGAGTGTAAATATCAAGGAGGTAAAATGAAATTTGCTCCCATTTCTTTATCTATTGAGAGCAAGTTCACCCGTTAGGTTACCAGGTCACCTACCATTCACTGCTTTTTAGTGTATATTTTCATTCTCTGGGTCATGAAATACACTGTGCCCGTGACCCATGGCACGAAATACATTGTGCAGGTCACCATGGTGACCCAGAACACTGTACAGGGTGACCCAGGGCACGAAATACACTGTGCTCGTGACCCAGATGGTGAAATTAACACTAAAAAGCAGTGAATAGTTGGTGACCTGGTGACCCAACGGGTAAACTTGCTCTGAGTGAATGAGAATTATAAATGTTTGGAAAGTATTCACCTCTTCAGTACCTAAAGATTTTCCACATTCTTGAAGACAATATATGGAGAAAACCCATTATTAATTCCAAAGAATGATTCAAAATAGATAAAAATAAAATAATAATAATAATTTAAGGAACCCTTTAAGGAATGATAGCCAATCAATTATCCTAATACCAAAAAAGAGGCAGAAAATTTGACAAGGCTTTGGTATTGTCGTTTTTGCTAATTTTTATCTTCTAATAAATTCGAGTAGGGACAATAAGTTAGTTCTCAACTCAATTTCCTGATTAAAAAAAAAAAAACAGAAAATTTGACAGAAAAAAAAAAACAGAAGAGAAAAATATAGTTGCGGTGAGATTTTTTTTTTTTATGAACAATGTTCTGGTGAGATTAATTTGATGTGACTGGATTGAACATTGAAGTGACCTTTTTTTCAAAAAAATTTTGGTTATTGGAATAAACAGGCTATTAGTTTGAGTATATGTATAATGCCAACGTGAATTTCAGAGGCACAACCATGTGACTGTTTTTTTGTTTAGACTGTAGACACAAATTGGTACCATTTCCTGTCAAATCTCTGATACTAGGGCACCATGTGGGTTTGCTTGGAGTAACAGAATTGGTCCAAACAAGGTTGAACTGTGTAGATCCACCAAACCTTTTAGAGTTTTAGCCATTTTCCTTTTAGAAAAATGACATTTCATTACTGGATGAGAATTTTTAATCCCCTAAAGACAATGGCCTATTAAGCAACACAAGTTTTATAGTGCTGTTAAGTATTGAAATTTCTTTGTCAGAAACTATTAGATTAGTCATTGTTTCTGATGTGCACAATACAATGAGTTAATCCAATGACTTCTGATTTCAGAATTTGAATATTTCAGAGAACTATATTAAAATTTGAAAATTGAGATTTACAATCTAAAGTTTGGTATCTATCCATAACAGGTTAACCTAACTTTTGAACTATGCACACAAATTATAGACTCATGTAAGAATCAAACTAACAACAGCCCTTAAGCAACCCACTTCAGGTGAAAAGGGGAAGGGGTGCCCGAAGGTTAACCTCCTTCGGCTCAAAACCCTAATAGCTAAGTAATCAAGAAGGCTAGCAAGACAACCTCAATGGACTCGGTAGCCCAATCCCTCTCGTGGGTAGAGCCAGCCCCAATGGCTCAAAACCACAAACATGAAAAAGACTTTGATAGCCTAAACCAAATCATCATATCCACTTCCAGTTGTCAGACGGTCAGACTTGCCAACTAGTCTTGCCTTCTACTGCCAAGAAAATCTTAATCTTTATAAATTCTTACTATCTAGTTGTATGTTACATATATGTCTCTCATTTATAAGTCAATAATCCTAAGTTTGATTAAAAATGCTAAATCTTCGACAATTAAAAAATTAAAAATTAAAACTCTTAAATTGTGTTTTCTCATGTGACACATAGATCACCACGTTGTGCTATCCTTGAAATCTATAAAAATGGTTATCAAGGGTCTTCAATGTGCTATCCTACGTACCAATTTATGAGTACAAAAGATCCTTAACTTCAAGAGATAAGCTTGGCATCTATTTGATAAAGTCTTCTTCATGACCAGAAAACTAATGAGATTAGGCAAAACTTCAAAACCTATGCAAGAAGAAACAACAACTCGCCATTATTATACCACAAAGTGAAGAAACCTTTTTAAGAGTTCCCTTAATTCATCGTCCCAACCAGCATACTGTGCCAGACCATGGTCCCCTGTCCCCAGTACCCACATGATAAATATCTTAATAGCCCTAAACCCAAGAGGTGTGGAGAAACCTTAGGCAATACCCAATAAATGAGCATCTGACCAACCACTGCCGCCACTCGTCGGCTCACTAAATGCTGTAATTGGATGAATTATCAGAGTGGAAGCAACATGTAAATCTGCGTCGAATCGGTTTCTATGAAAGAAGCCTTTGTTTCACAAAAAAAATTGGGACCAAGCCCTGATTTTACTGATATCGTCTTATACTGTTTGTTGTAATACGTATATATTTATGTGTGCGCGCGCAAGCATTGCTCTGACTTTGGAATTTTATGAAATTTTATGTGCGTAAGACACTTTGGTAGCTGGAGAAAATACCTTGGTTATTATTGATTGTATCTAATATATGTGCATTACTTGCTGCATAACGGTTTATCCCCTAGAATCAAACCCTCTTCAAGATAAACTCGTATTAATTTCCCTCTAGACGCCAATGATCTTTGGGAGAAAAATAAGATCATTGATGGCTATAGGAAATTTTTGTGTAGGGTTTGCTAAATATGATTCATCTAAATTACTCCTGGGCTCCAGAGTATGCACGTAAAGGATGTGTAGAGATGCAATAAAGTAATTTGGCAAAAGAGACCCAAATGTGAAAAACCTGTATGATGTGATTCACTAATGGGAAATCAAATAATTGAACTATTTCCCATTTTATTCCAGTTATTTCGTGACATCCTAATCATTTTAGTGATGTGTGTTGGAACTGTGTTCCTCGAGACGTAACAAAGTTGCTTGTGTTATGTGGAGAAAATTTAAGTAGGATGACATTGTCTCGTAGCACTCCGATATGATAATAAATATAAAAACACTAAAACCGTCTTTCAGATGCCATACTATTATATAATTAATAATAATTTATGCATAACCATGTGGTTCGTCCGAAGAATTTAAGGCCACGTCTGGCAAACAAGATAGGAATGGACTAGGATAGATAATTGGATTGGATTGGAATAAGATTGGATTGGCGAAGAAATTCTTAACCTTATACTTTGTTTGTTACATCAGATTTTGAATTGGATTGGAAATCTCTCCTTTTCATAAAGAAAAAAAAATTGAAAACAAAAAAAATATAGAAAGAACGTTGAGAGCTCAAAGACGAGAGAGAGAGAATTCCCCTAAATTTTTCATTGACGACGTAGATATGAATTGTAGTACGAGTTTAAGCTTTGTGTCAGGGACCGGAGATGGCAAGAGACGAAGAATACAGATGTAATGGAGGTCAGAGAGGACCGAAAATTGCCTGGAGATTGGTGGAACTTAGCTGAAGAGGAAGATGTCGGTGAACTTGGAAAAAGATGGCTGGGTTTTGCCGGATATGGCCAACATTGAATGGTATTGGCCGCCGAGGATGGGATGAAGATGGAAGGCCGGTGGTTGTTGTCGACGGCTTGGCGCGTATCTGTTTCGCGATAGGGTCAATGTCTCTCAAAATTTATATCCACTTCTTATCCCACCTATTCCACAGGATTATATGTCCTACTCTGATAGGAATTGAAATTTCCAATCCATAGAAATCCAGATTGCCAAACAATGCCAAACAGCTAGACAGATAATTTTTAGGGGAAATGATCATTTACCCAATTTTGGGGTTAATTAACCCCACTTACCCAAACACTCTAAGAGATTGCTCACTTACTCAAACACTCTAAGAGATCATTTCCTTATTACCCAATTAAGTTTTTTTTTTATTCATTTTTATTTATTTTTTGGACCATTTTGCCCTCTTATTCTTTGTCACTTAGAGAGAGAAGTCATCGGAGACCTTGCCGGACTCCCGTGACCAGTGGCCGGCTGTGAACTACGGTGACCGGAATCCGGCAACCGGTCATCGGAATCCCGAATCCGGCTACCGGACTGGTGACCGGATTCCAACGTCTGATTTTATTACCCCCCAATAATACCCAGTTTTCATATTATTGCCCCCTAATAACAAGTTTATTGGGAATCAATAATTAGTGAAAAATGAAGATGTTTTTAATTTTGAAAGTTTTAGGAGGTTTATCCAAATAAATAATCTTATTATGCCCCCCCCAATAATCTTAATATTGCCTCAATAAACATTTTATTGCCCCCCAGTAATCTTATTATTGCTCCTCAATAAACTTGCAACAAGACGATTACAACAGTTAAATATCACTACAAGCAGTCACCAATCTACGAAATCTACCAAATAGATGATATTCTAGTACATAACTGGAATTAAAACATTTTTTCTACATATTTTCTCATACTTTTCAATAAAATCAACCAAAAAAGAAGTGAAATGCTTAGCTCTAGCAACATAACAAAATGGGCGCTTGGACATTTGGAACATAGTTTTCTTTCCCTTTTTCTTTCCTTCTGGGCTTTATGCCTTCAATTTACCCAAAAAAAGAAAAAACAAATTAACGGCTACATTGTCATGAACTCTGCCTCTGAGAAAGAGAATGGCACTGGAGCCCCGTGAACCTTAACATGATCGTGCCCCTAATGCCTCAAATTCCAGGTCATTCCTCTCCAATTCCTTGTTGTCCTTGTTCCTTATCAATGACAACAAAGCCGAGCACAGAGTGCGGCGAGTTCCTATCTAACAAAACCCAATCCGACTTGGACTTGGCTGAGTCGCTTAACGGAGTTAGGGATGGGACGCCGAGCAAAGAACTGTTGACCGGAAATTTCTGATCCAGAATTCCAGATCCGTAGACATGGAGAGAGGGAGGGAGGGAGGGAGAGAGAGAGAGAGAGAGAGAGAGAGAGAGAGAGAGAGAGAGAGAGAGAGAGAGAGAGAGAGAGAGAGAGAGAGAGAGAGAGAGAGAGAGAGAGAGAGAGAGAGAGAGAGAGAGAGAGTGAGTGAGAGACCTGATCTCCGACGACGGCGACAGAGGGAAGCTTCTCCAGAGAGTCGGTAAAGAAGAACCGACATCCCCACCGAGGTGGTCTGCGAGGATAGTGCATGCTCTCTGAATCCGGATTAGAGCCGTGTACCGGAAACCCAAAACCAGCCGGAAAACAGAGCTGAGATGGCCCAAAAGTCATGGGGAAGGTTCCATCACCGTCATCGACTCACCAGGCAATATGACTTCTGCAACGAAGTCTTCACCACCGTGAATCGGACTCCGGTTCTCTGACGCTCCAATGAGGAGGAGGGGAGAGAGCGGTGCTTCGACGCTCCAACGAGAGAGAGAGAGAGAGAGAGAGAGAGAGAGAGAGAGAGAGAGAGAGAGAGAGAGAGAGAGAGAGAGAGAGAGGATTGCAGTTTGTTAATTAAAAAGGGGCAAAACTATCATTGATGTTTAAATTGAGTAAATGAGATTAAAAAGAAGTAAGTAGACAATTTTCAGGCTACAATTGAGTAAGTAGTCACGACCCATAATTTTTAATCCTATCAAGCCACTTATCCGGACAAACAAACGCACTGTAAAAGTTTCTTACATTATCCCTAGCTTCAGATTCTCTCTCTACCAAAGGCAAACCAAATTTCCAGCTTGAGCTTGACGCCCCCTTCAATGCCACAAAATTGCAATGACTTTCCTCTTCTAGTTTTTTCCTCCTCATCTTCCTAAAACCATTATGGCAAGATGCTAAAAAACAAAAGAATTAAGCAAAAAAAAAAAAAGTTATTATTTTATGTGACCCCCCCAAAAGTTGGTGGGCCGTGGCGGAGCCATCCCGCGGCTTAAATTAATGATAAAAGCCTATGCGTTTTCGAGTTCTGATTGGTCCAAAGCTTAAGCAAACGTACGGAAGACAGTGACGTGTTGCTAACACTGTACTATTTTTCCTATTTTTAATCTCTGCTCCCTCCCCCCCACTTTCCTTTTTTTTTCATCGTCTTTCCACTTTTTCCAATTTGAATGAAAGCAATTTAGTATGAATTTATAGTAAAAAAATCCACCTCTTTCCTTCTCTTTTTTTTTTCTCTATCATATCCATCATCCAATGCCCAGTTTTGTTCACCTTCCTTGGGTTTTCAACTTTCCCTTTTTTGTGTTATTTGCTTTTTTAGGTGTGTGTTGAAAGTTTTACCAAAACAAGCAAAGGATACGAGGCTGTTTTGTTTCCATCCTTTGAACCATATATTATTATAGTATATTTTCATGTTTTTTTCTTTCAAGGTGGGGTTTCACAGAGACAGAGAGAGAGAGAGTGACAGAGTGACAGTGACCCCAGAACAGAGAAAATTATTTTTGATATATATAGCAATATCTCTGTGTGTGTGTTAAGGAAGGGAAGGTAGGTGTGTGCCGCTGATCTTATGCTAGCTTGGTGGCGTGACTCAAAAACAAGTAAGGTCAATCAAGTAAATGATCTTGTTTATTTCTCTTCTGGGTTTGGTTTAAAATCCTCAGATTTTCGTTGCTTGGTTCTCAGTCATCATCTTTTGGCTTCTTCTTCTTCTTCTTCCTCCTCCTCTTATTTGGGATAGATAGCTTTTCTGGGTTTTTTTTTGCTTATTTGGTAAAACTTTCCCAGACTTTTCTTTGCTTTCACTCTTGTTTTTTTTTTTTTTTTCCATTTTTAGTTTGTTTGAGGGAAATTTTGGTTTTTGGATCCATCAATCATTCATACCCACCTGTATCAAAAAAATCATTCATACCCACCAAAAATTACCAAACATATGTTATATGATTTGCCAAGTCCTTGAGGGCTTCTTCGTTTTCTTTCCCTTTTTGTCAAGAGCCAATAAGACTCACTTAATTCCCTTTTTGACTTTCCTCTCTCTCCCACTTACTTTGTTTTTTTTTTAACTGTTGTTATCTCTCATTTATGGTCTTATGTGTTTCTTAATTGAACACAAATTCTACTCTATGTAGATTGCTTGAGAACCCATTTGAATTTGAAGTTAATCTGGTCGTCATCTTCTACCTGATCTCTCTACTCAGAATCCTCTCAACGACTTGCTGGGTTCATTTTGCCAAATTGGGTAAGTTTGACTTTTTCATGTTAACCTTCATTTTTGACTAAGCACATGCATTGTTCCCAGATATCAGTGAAATTTGAGCTTTGGTATTGCTTCCTTTCTTGACTGAACAGAGAAAGAAAAAAATGGTGCGAGGCAAAACCCAGATGAGGCGGATAGAGAACGCCACGAGCCGTCAAGTCACCTTCTCGAAGCGGCGAAGCGGTCTTCTGAAGAAGGCTTTCGAGCTCTCCATTCTCTGCGATGCTGAGGTTGCGCTCATCATCTTCTCTCCGAGAGGAAAGCTCTACGAATTCGCAAGCAACAGGTATACTACCCCAAATTGTAACAGCTTTCCCATTCACTCCACCTGTATATATGATTGAATCTGTGTATTAGTTTTTGAATGAGAGAACCCAAGGCTGTAGATCCATTATTATACAGTATATAGTTTCTGTGATCAGGTGAAGAACTGTCATGCATATGTTTAAGTAGTATTCAGCTCGCTTAGGATTATGTTTATATTCATACATGAAATCACTAACCCACCCTCCATTTTTAGAGTCTTAGTTGGCTGATCTTGGATTTTTTTTTTTCTTAAAAAATCTTGGGGTAGCTAGAAGAGAAACTTTCCTAAAAAGGTAACTTAAATAGGGAATATTACTATTTTAGGAAACTATATGGTTCATTCCTTCAACGAGTTTGGTACTGTTTAGTTATTATTGTAGTAGGTCCGTAGGACAAAGGTGAATATTGGTTATGTAGTATATAATTACCTTTATAGTTTTAGCAATTTTTAATAATTTTTTTTTTATTAAAAGAGTGGGCAAAGTTTGTGAAGAAAGAGTTTGAGGAATTTTTAAATTTCCTTGGTACAATGGTAGCAAAATACATCTTTTACTGAAGGCTTAATACCCAATTTGCTACCCTAGGTTTTACTTTGGTCTGAATTTGTTACACTAAATATTTTTTCTGTCAATTTGCTGCCGTATGTTTTTAAAATCAGCCAACTTGCTACATTTTCATCATATTAATTTGTCCATTTCTTAATGCATCTTTTATCGAAGGCTTACAATTTGCTACCCTAGGTTTCACCTTGGTGTGAATTTGTTACGCTAAATATTTGCTACCCTAGGTTTCACGTTGGTGTGAATTTGTTTCGCTAAATAATTTTTTTTCCATTTTGCCACCATATGTTTTTTAAAATTAGCCAACTTGCTATATTTTCATCATATTAATTTGTCCATTTCTTAATGCATCTTTTACTGAAGGCTTAATAGCCAATTTGCTACCCTAGGTTTCAACTGGGTGTGACTTTGTTACGCTATATTTTTTCAGCCATTTTGCTACCTTATGTTTTTAAAATTAGCCAACTTGCTACACTTTCGTCATATTAATTTGTCCATTTCTTTGTCCCAAAAATGGATTAATTTTAAAAATCTAAGGTATCAAATGACTAATTTTGAAAATTTAGGGAAGTAAATTGGCTAACCTTGAAAGCTTAGAGTAGCAAATTTAATGAAAGGGTAGAAAATTGGCTAAAATGAAACATAGGGTAACAAGTTGACACTAATATGAAACATAGGGTGGCAATTTAACAATTATGGCTTTATCGAAGGAGACAATGTTTCTCCCATTTCTTCTTGACCTCACAAGGGATATATGACTTCTTCTTTTTTTAAAGTTATATGACAACTTCTTTATTGATCAGCAAAATCATACATAACGATTTGCCCTAGTGAGGCTGACAGAAAAATTATTACCTGAACAATTCTACATTTTTGAGAAAAATAAACACATCGAAAAAAAGTTCACAATCATGTATGACAATTAAATGGCACAGATGAAAAGAACGCCTTTGGTGTCATAATTTTTTATTTGCTGAAGCCGGTGCATTTTTCAAAAGCAAAAAAGCATCACCCTTAGCTACCTCTTCCATTGCATTCTCCTCAAGCGTAGGAGTTTCACCCACTTGACCCACTTCACCAACAGCCACTTTCCTTTCCCCATCCACACGAGGAAACTGAATCTTCCTAGGTTTTGGGACCCTTAGTCTTGTACTCATTCTTGCTCCCTTTAGGTCTGCTTCTCTTCTTTGTTGGAGAAATGTGAATGACTCTATTTTGATTTGGTAGTTCGAAACCATCATCCACCTCTAAGGGTACAGAATCTGGAACCATTTCCATCTTTAACCGACTTTACAACCCTAAGCAGCTTAGATGGAGGTTTCTATCTAACATCCAGAATACTAGGGTTAGCCTTATTCTGTTTAACCACTGTAGTGGATTCCTCCAGTGTCGGATTCCAACTTGGAATAGCTTGTAGATTAGATAAATAGAACCCAACCATGTTGAACGGAGAAGTAAGTGCAAGAGATGCATTGTTACTTGAAACTGGGCTTGGGGAAAAGCAGTTGTCACTCTAGGGTTAAGGTTTGAAACTCTACCGTAAGTCCCTACCCATCAACCTAGTCCGAATATGACCGCCTCCTCCTGCCATTGTCTGCTCACTCTGCTACTCAAAGGACACCACCAACCACACCTCCGTCTCTATGTCAGGATCACCAGCCTTCGAAACAAGCCCCACTGTCAGTGGTGGCATCAAAACCCTAGGAACCAGCGTAGAAGCCTTAAGGGTTGAAACCCTAGCTATTGTAGACAGCCTTGTTATGGAAGAGCCAACCACAACCCCTGCATAAATTCTTCCACCTTATGATCATATTGCATCTCAACCTTAGTATCTACAATGTCTCAAACCGAACGGTCCGAGTTGTCCACAAATGCCGTCACAAGTCCAACACCACCCTAAACCGCTGCTCCAGCAGTGCCCGACCGAGAGTGAACTGGTTAGATCGCAATGGCCCATCAATGAACCAATGAGAACTAGAGATTCCTCGGTCCGAAGCGAGGTTGCAGCCACCGCACTACCAGCCAAGTCTCCACAGAATCCAGGTGAACCCCCTCAACATCACCAAGAGTCCAAGACCATCATACTCGCTCAAACTCAACATACATCCATTGTATAACCATGGACCACCATGCAACATTTGTTACACTTCTCCCTTGATCGAAACCGAAAGAGAAACCGCTCCTTTGCCACCACTGAGATTGCAAAATGCTCCCCCAAACCCCATATAGCATTAAGGGTACTAGGCAGCCGCCTTTCATCCTCTGCCTTCATTTGAAATCAAACGCCCCACTAAAGAAAAGAATTTCCTTGGTATCGCCGCCGAGCCAACCTCCCGAAAGTGCACCACCATGTCGTCCGTGAGAGCCAAGGCTACCGCCAATCTAGAAACCATATCTTCTGCCATTGTTGGCGTCGAGAAAAGTTTGCAAGAAATCAAGGAAAACCCTAATGTCACAACCCTAGCAGAGAGCGGCTAGATTTTTTTGTCTCTAAATATACACATGTTATTATCAAGGGGACATATGACTTAATTGACAATGTAATGATTAATAGCAACGTTGATTTAAAGAATATGCATTTGTTCCTCATCCAACATGTTCTAAGGCTTTAATATACTGCTGAGGAAACTTTGTCTTTCTATAGGTTTATTTTTTAAAAAAATAGGGTTATTATCACAAATGGTATCTGAACTATACCTCAATCTTATCGATGGTACCTGAACTTCAATTTTGATCACAACCAGTACCTGAACTTTTCGATTTCATTTTAAATGGTACCTAGAGCCACCTCCGATCACTATTCCGACTAAAAACGGCATGGGAGGCGATCATAGTGATGATTTTTGATGATTTCGAGGGTTGTGATCATATATAGTGATGATTTTTTGGTAATAGACTTGCCTTGAACTTGTTTTTTTGTTTTTTATTTTTTAGATTTGACTTTTTTTGGTCGGAAAAGTGATCGAAGGTGGCCTTAGGTACCATTTAAAATGAAATCAAAAAGTTCAGGTACTGGTTGTGATCAAAATTGAAGTTCAGGTACCATCGATAAAATAAAGGATAAGTTCATGTACCATTTGTGATAATAACCCAAAAATATATATAGAAATTAGGGGCCTTATTTGAATTTTGAGGAATCTCTCTATAAGCTTCAGCTGTACCGTACAGAAAATATCGAGTTTTTATATACAACCACTGGTGTTTGATTGAATACCATGGAATGGTAACCAGTTGCATGCTAGGGTAATCCACTGACTGAGTAGAAAAAGAAACTGCCTGTACTTCGTTTGTTGTTTTCGGACAAGCAAGTTGTCTATAAAGGTACTTTTTTTTGTTTATTTTTTTGACAAGAGTCTATAAAGGTACTTGGATAAGAGGGCAGAAGCTAATGTGTGCTAACAAGCACATACTTCCGATACACACACACACACACACACACACACACAGCCCTTCTTGGGTGCGGACGTCCGCACTTTTTGCTTCGGTGCGGATTTCCGGTTTTTCCCCACTTTCCGATCATATTTTCACATCTTAGCCGTTCAGTTTTTAGGTCCTAATGTATAGATCACTTCTACAAAATTTCAGCCAATTTGGTGATGGTTAAGGCATCCAAAACTGCAATTTACCATTATAAATACGAACGGTTCTGGTTCGACAGATTCGGTCCGTTTGTGTAAATTGCAGTTTTGGATGCCTTAACCATCATTAAATTGGCTGAAATTTTGTAGAGATGATCTATACATTAGGAACTAAAAATTGAACGGTTAAGATGTGAAAATATGATCGGAAAGTGGGAAAAAATGACAAATCCGTACCTTTTTGCTTCGGTGCGGATATCCGCACAGAGAGAGAGAGAGTACCACTTATAATTTGAACAGGTATAATTTGAAAACTATTTTAATTTGTTTTTAGTCAACATAATATCATGGCGTATATGCATATGTTAGATCCTGGGGGTAGTTTGAGTTGAGGATTGGAGGTGATTTGGATAGTAGCATGAACCACAAGTTTGATTTTCATAAAGGCTGCAATCTCAAGGATATCAATACATCTCTAGTGCATTCTGCATCATATTGTTACGAAAGTTCTGTATATATGAAGAAATCTAGGTATTCAAACTCAAAAATTGACAATAGATGGAGGTTTTTAAAGCTAGACTCTTTTATGAAATATTATCATTTCGTATGCGACAACAGTACTCCACAATTCCTCGCACCCCTTATGCGTCATAGGGACAACACACTACATTTATGGGAGACCTAAGCCAAACACGTCTGCTATTAGCCATGCAATTTGACACTTACATTCATATATAACATTCATATATAAGAAGATAATCTACTACATCAATCATTAATTATAAAGATACAAGAGTACAAGAACAAAAGTCCAACCCCTCTACTCAAAAGTGTCACCTTCTTAGTTTATATACATTGTTAACTGGTTCTCTAACAGCTAAAAATTTTAGGGAAAATGCTAGTTTTATGGTATCAAGGGCTTATTTGCAAGAGGTTATGACGATTCACATTCTTTTATCTCAACTCATCAATTTGCAATTTCTCTATTGGTTAGCAAGATGTAGGGTGAGTTGTATATGCTTCTCTTTGTCTCTTCATGTGCAAGTTCGTATTGTATGTGTAGGACAGTAGGAGGGTGTTAACTTGATATCCGTTGTTTTGACTAAATTTCTTAATAACTCAAGCTTTTGAGCTATAGTCGTCTCAAACCCATCATTTATGGATGGTTGGTCTAAACCACTCAGGTGGTACATCGATCACCTCCGAGGCTTTTGGATTTGTTGCGGATTATAACCGGAATCTAAGAGGAAGATTTTTACTACACAAGTTTATTACAGTTATGCATAGAGCTAGGCTAAGTATGTTGTAATGACTATTTTAGGTCTGGAATTGGGTGGAGTTTGCTGCAGGAGAGTGACTATTAAGTCTGCAGTAAATCAATGAATTAGCGCAGTAGGTTCAAACTTGTAATCTAGTGGTGAACCAACTTTGAAAAGCGTTAGAGGTAGACCTGGTCTACAGCTATGTAAAGCTGGTCTCCTAGATTCCTACTGTAAGGAATTGACTGCCTGTGGAGCCTAAAGAGAACTCTTATTAGAATATTTCCCATTTCCTTTTTAAGTAGATATATACATGTTGGGATTAGGCTTTTATTGAGCACATTAACAGGTCATTAGGGTGCGTTAGGGAGAGTGGCTTTGTGTGAAAGCACAAAAGATGAGAGTAGAGGAATCCAAAGGGTAGTGTTCTTTGGTAAATGAAACTTTTCAGTTTGTAAAGCGTAAGGTTTGAGATTTCTAATCTTTTGTTTCTTATCCTAGTAAAATCAGAACGCTTTTACAGATTGTATATATGAATTGATTCCAATTGCAACGAACAACAGGCGATCAATTGAAACCTAAGATCTAGTCTTTTGGCAGTAAAGTCCTCCTCTCTCTGTCTCTCTCTGGGATGACAGATTATGTATATAACTTTACTTATTTGGGTTGCTACTCTCTCTCTCTCTCTCTCAGATGCGAAATCTTGTTAAGTTTGGTTATATGGTTGCTGATTAGTTGTATCCTTCATGATCATATATTTGTTTTAAAATTCAGCATGCAGACAACTATTGAACGTTATGAGAAGCATACAAAAGACAACCAAGCCAACAACAAATCTGTTGCCAGTGAACAAAATGTGCAGGTTATGCCTCTTTTTTGTAAGATGATCCAAAACTAGAAAGTGCTTGAAATTATAATTGAGGAACAATTGGAGCCAAATTTTAATATGAAAATTAAAATTGTATGGCATTTCATGTAAGGAAAAATTCTACAATGCGTTAGTGTATGATATGCATACAATTGCCTTAAAAGTGGTAAAATGAGTCCTCAAAATGGTAATATTAGTCCTTAAAGTAGTAAAATGAGTCTTAAAGTGGTAAATTTTCTTAGTTACCACTTGAGTCCTTAAAATAGTAATATTAGTCCTCGAAGTGGTAATATGAGTCCTTAAAATGACACATTTTCTTAGTTTACCATATGAGTCCTCAAAATAGTAATATTAGTCCTCAAAGTGGTAACATGAGTCCTTAAAGGGGTAAAAATAGTTGATGTATGAAAAATGTTAACATACCATACCTTTACCCTTCATGTAAATTGTATCTATATATCTTACCTCATATATTACAACCCATGACCTTTCTTCAATGCATGTTCTACACAATTGATGCCATTGTTGTCTCAGTTTTTTGATAAGTTATTGATATTTATAAATGGCAGCAGCTCAAGCATGAAGCAACTAGCATGATGAAGCAGATAGAGCATCTTGAAGTTTCGAAACGGTTCACAACCTTGTCTGAGACTTTTCTTATCTTAGAAATAGTCATACTCTAGCTTTTCTTTGGTTTTTGAAAGCATTTGAACTTGCAATTAATTGCAAATGGCTCAGGAAACTATTGGGAGAGAGTCTAGGACTATGCAGCATTGACGAACTGCAAGAAATAGAGCAACAGTTGGAGAGGAGTGTGAACAGCATTCGAGCAAGGAAGGTTGATATCTCTGAAAAACCCACATTTGTAGCATTTTTCAACTAATTTATCTCAAAAAGTATGAACTGCTAATAATGTCAGAGCTGTTATATGTTGTCAAAGCTGGTGTAACAATCTAAGCTGCAAATTAAGCAACAATAGGTACTGATAGTAACAGTCCCTCATCTTCATTAAATGTATTTAACAAGCTTAATTTCCTTGTCAATACTCCAGGCACAGGTTTACAAGGAACAGATTGAGCAATTGAGAGAAAAGGTAAACTTCTACAGTAATGCTTTCATTTACGGACTGCATGCCCCAATCTCTATGTATGTAGGCTCTCTTATTTAGGCTCACCAAAATGTGTTTAGTATATGTGGCGGCAGCTTACTTGTTAGAAATAAATGAGTTTTTTGAGTAAAAGAAATTGCCACATCAACTGCTGAACAGAATTTAAGGAACAAAATTGATTAGTGTAGCAATACTTGCACTTGTTATATTTGATTAGCCTTTCAAAGTTGCAATATTGCACGACAGAAGTTATGCTTGTTCTAGCTTTGACTTAACTTGCTTCCTATCTTTTCAATGACTTCAGGAAAGAGTCCTCACAGCTGAAAATCAGAGGCTAAATGAGAAGGTAAACCCCTTTTTTCTATTATCATCATCGTTCATCTAGTTCTTATTGTAACATTGTTTATGGTATTTGTGATTACTGGCTTACCACATGTGAACAAGGGGTACATGCCTTTCCTCAATTTACCATTAAAATGTAGTCATTTCTAAGTTCAGCATTTCTACAAATAACAGACATTTCAAAATGTGATTAATTTCTTTTGTATAGTGTGAGGCTATGCAACCGAGGCAACCAGTAAGTGAGCAGAGAGAAAACTTAGCCTGCCCTGAAAGTAGTCCAAGTTCAGATGTTGAGACTGAATTGTTCATTGGACTGCCAGAAAGAAGATCGAAGCACTAGCTTCCCCCTTGTCAGAGAACTGCTCGTGTCAATAATCTATCTAAGCCATGGCTGATCAGCAGAAACATAAAATGCTTTAATTGATAATTAGTTGCCGATTGTTTTGCGTATGTTCTGTATTACATTCTTGCTCCACTGATTTATGGAGCTTTGCAAGGAATTAATAAGACTATGGAATATAGTCTTCTTAAATTAACTGTGATTAAATATGATTTGTAATTTTGTATGACTAGAAAAACCATTACATGCGCTACTATTTCAAATACGTATATCTCAAGTTCTGTTGAAACTAAGAACATATTCGCTTGGATGAAATGGTTAGGACTTAGGAGCATATCTTTGGGATCACATTGTTCTTTTAAAGTGTATTTTTCCGAGCTAGAAGTCTTGGATTGTGAAAATTTTCTAATGAGGTATGTTATGTTTCCTTATTATTTTTTAAGGTTCACGTAAATACTCATTAATTATGTAAATCATATTTCTATATAAAAAAGTCCAAGAGAATGAATCACAGACTTCTCTCTCGTCATATTCTCTATTCTCTAGTTCATAGCAAGTAATCACAAACAAAATAGGGTTCTTGTTTAATGGTGATTGTTCATATAATCAAGGCTTGATAAACATGAATATAAAATTAAATTTTGGAAAACCTACTTGGTTGTAGAATTAACATAACCGGATCATTGATGGGTGGTTGAATGATAATTTGCCTATTGTTGATGGTAATCCACAATCTGCAAATCACCATTCCAGAACACGGTCCGTAATTCGGCAATAGGTGCTGATAACATATTGTAAATATAACAAAGAGAGAATGAGTGACGGAGAAACCATGTATCATCATCTTATTACGTAGCGAAACCCACTAAAGTTGGAGTTTAAGTACAGTACATTTGAGTCCTTGTTGGCTAATCACATAAATGATCAACGATTTACAACAGAATTCATATATTGAAGTATTGAACGGATTGCATTTTTGGCTACATCCACATGGAAAGAAGTAAACCACAATGTGGGATTGTTGAAAAAAGAAACACATCCAGATTGTGGTTTCTTATTCTAGGAAATGCCATTATTAGAAAGAGCAGATGATTTCTTCTTCTTCTTTTTAGAAATAAATAGAAGTGCGTGTGGGTTCTATATTTTATCATGCCGATGTTTGGCTAAGAACTTTATGGACAGCTTCTTTTGTGGGTAGGGCAGGAATGGCTCCTTTCTTTTCCACAGTGATAGCACCACAAGCATTGGCAAATTTGAGAGCCTCCTTCAACCGTTGTTCATTCTGTATCAATAGATAAAATTAGATTTCCTTGACAAATACGATGACACAAGATCCCAAAGCCCATTTTTATACATCTAGGACAGAATAAGGCGGAGTTGCAATCCTAGTAGTTAAGAAAATGCATTTACAGATTTATCCCAATATCTTTTGGTAAAAGAAAGTAGGTGTATACCGGAGTTGGGAATCTGAGTGCTTAAGAGAATTTTAGCCCAATGTCACTAGGAAAAGAAAGAAGTGTATACCTTGAACAAATCAGGGTCTGAAGCCAAGCTGTTGAGTACAGAGCCAACAAAAGAGTCACCAGCTCCAGTTGTATCTACACAGTCCGCTTTGATTCCTGCAACTTTACCCTTGAATTCCTGCTCATGAACAGTAAAAATGGAATCAACAAATTTACTGCAGATGAAAAACAATGAGAAAGATAAAAAAAAAAAAAAAAATTACTATCTACTGATCAATGTAAGTGAGCATCAAAAATGGATGTTTAACCTTTGTGTAGTATCTGCAGCCTGCTGGCCCTTCAGTTACTAACAGAAGCTTCAGATTGGGGTGATAAAGCTTGTTCAAGACCACATCATCATCATAAGGATCATCACCTCCAGTCAAAAATGTAATTTCCTCCTCACTTATCTGCAGTTTTGCACACATTCCCCATATTTGAATTAGTATTTTGTAACGCTGAGTAGAGATGTACAACATAATGTATTCAAGAATGGATGTGTCATGTACTTTAATAATGTCAGCTAGGTTCCAAATGCTCATAATGCCCTTCTGAGCAGCCTCTGCAGAAGGCCACAGTGGCAATCTCAAGTTCGGGTCATAAGAGAGGATACAGCCAGCCTTCTTAGCAACGTCCATCGCAGCGAGATGTGCTGATTTACATGGTTCCTCAATCAGACTAATCGACCCATAGTGAAATATATTTGCCTGCATTCATCAAACAGAAATGAATGTTAATATTTGTAGGTGATTTATCAAACAGAATGAATGCCAATGTTTTACCTTTTTGATTAGGTCGACGTTAAGTTCTTCCTTAGTGAGAAGCATATCAGCACTGGGGTTGCGATAGAACATGAATTCGCGTTCTCCATCACTTCTCAGTGTAACAAAAGCCAATGCAGTCCTTGCATGTTGGTCAAAACACATGCCGGAATTGTCCACATTGTTTTCCTTCAGAATATTAGACAGCATGTATCCAAACTCATCTGCACCAACCTGTGATAGAAAATTGTAGAACCTTAATGGTTGAAAACAGAATGGCATAATATCTGAAATTACTCATCAACCAAAGGGCACAAAACTATATTATATCAAGGTATATGCTGAGCAGACTCGCATGTAGATGCCTAGTGGAGTATACCGATGCAGATAGAAATTTGAGCTCCAACATTGGCTATATAGATCAAGCTCAAGATATTATGTAAGACCATCATGCAAGGATTTATGTTCCAATGTGAGACTCTGTTCTCCAACATTGTAGTTGTTGCGAATTAGTCCACATTAAAGACATGAAAACTGTTCAAGTGAGTAATGATTTTTCACAAGTATATTGACATGTTATATTATCAGACAGTGAATCTGGACCTGATTCCACCTTATCAAAGTCCAGATTGAGATCAGACTTCTCCGCGAGAAAAGGTTACCCCTCACTTGGTTAGTTCAACATAAGAGAATGAAAGCAGAAATTGTAAATAACAAAGGTGCATAGAAAAGCACCTTGCCCATAAAAGCTGCTGAGCCTCCTAATCTTGAGATTCCAACTGCAACATTAGCAGGAGCTCCACCAGCAGCTTTCTTGAAACCTTCTGCATCAGCAAGAGAAACTCCAGCACTCGTTGGGACAAAATCAATCAACATCTCACCGAAGCAAACGACCAGTGTGCTCCTCTCTGGGGCATCCTTTTTCCTGGGAGATAATGATTTGATTGAATCTACAAGGGACCAATTGTTTAGTGAAGGTTAATGATAGGAGTACCAAAAATATAACAGCAAGATACTAATACTAATACTAATGTCAAACTGCAAATTGTGATGCACGAAGCTTGTCCAGGATCAGATCAAATAAACAACTTATCAGATTCTTAGAATCATGCTTTGATTATTAGATTCTTATCATTGGATGGGGATCGAACTTTCTACTTATCATATTCCTAATGCACTTCCCCATCCTCCCCCATGCCTTGAGCTAATTAAACCTCAAGGGATTTTTCGGTCACATTTTCCTACTCAAGAATCAACAACCAAGTAAAAAAGTATGATTGAAACAGATAATGAGCCATTTTGATTGCAAGTAATAACAGATTAGGATTCCATCTTTCTTGTTATTACCTCAAATCATTGGAAAATGGATACAAACGCAATCGCTGAAGTTGACACCTTTCATGTCAATTTGAAACTTGAAATTTACCATATCTTGTGGCTCAAGCAAAATGTACCATATCAAAGTTCGAACTAAAACTATTCAAAACTAACAGCAAAATTGTCATCTGTATCTGACCATATACCCAAACTATTTAAAACTGATTCTAACCAAACAATTCCCACCTATAAACACATTATTATGCTCAATAATTAATCAAAAAGGTGGATCAAATCAAGAAATTAAGGTGCAATTGATTGTTAATACCGGTCATGGAGGGCAGCCTTGGTAACTTGAGGTGACTGGACTTTCGGGATGTCCTGGGGAAGCAGCCGCAACCCATCGGCATTTTTTCTTGAATTTCGATGAAACTAACTGATTGATAGTTGTGTGTTCTTGATGATGACCAAACGTTGAAAAAAATGGAAACTATACAACGTTGGCTTCTTACAAAAACCACAACTCAATTAGTTTCAGGGCCCTAAAACAATATTAAACTACATTAATTGTATGAACCCCGGAGTCTTTTGAAGTTTTAAGACCACTATATATATTGTGCCTCCTGGCCTATCATTAGAATATCTCATTATATCCAACCAACATCCTCATTGCATAGCTCGATTTTAGCTAGAACACCAAACGTTCTTGGCTGGCCATATTCGAAGTGGTTACTTCATCTATGAAGTCATAAACTGTTTGCTATATTTTGAGAGCCAAACATTGTTTTTTTTTTCTTCTTATAGTTTTGATCTTGTGTTTTTAGATGTTATTTCATAAATAGGATACGCATGTCTGGACGAAGTCTTTCACGACTTACATCCGTAGATATAGAACTCTTGGATAGCTAATTTTTATCCATTTTCCCCCTCCACTACCTCTTAACGCTAACATTGTAGCCTTACATGATCCACATTTTACTAGGTGATAAAAAAAAGAGTTGGATAAGTAATAGATTAGGTTTTTTTTTTTTTTTTTTCAATCCTAGAGGAGAGGATCCGAATTTTTTATTTAATATTATGGTTCAAAAATATAACTATACTTGTTCATCGATTGTTGTCTACTAAAACGGACATATGCTACATTTCCTATAAATTTAATGATATTAATTGCAGGAGGAGAATGTTGTCAATATGTTCTAAACTATCAGAGCTACAACCCCCACACACAATGACATAGCATTGTTTGTAGAGTTCAAATCTTGAACACAAAAATTAAATTTTGTGTGCTTTTGAAAACTCTAGAGCCATTCTCCAAATCTCCCAAGAAAAAGCAAAAGAAAAAACTCTAAAGCCCAACTAATGTTCAGCCCAAGGCAATTGAATGTCTTTGACAAGAGCTCTACTTGGGCTTATATAGGTCCAATACTCGAAAGGAACCTGGCCTTGAATACAGAAGCAAGTTATAAACGTAAGTGGGCCGGAGCTCCATGAAAACACAGGAACAAAAGAAACATAACTGCCATTCAAGCAAGTGCTCAACAAATGTAAACATCTTGATCTTGTCATCCATATTTTCAAGTATGTGAATATGCTGGACAACTGTATGCAGTTTCCAGTACAAAACATCAAATATGCTAAAGCTTAGTTGCAAATCCTGATATAAAGTTTATTTATATTGAAGATTGAAGCTAGAGTTCTAGACATAGTGTGCTCAAAGCACCCATCCCTGGATGAAGTTGGTCTCGGCAGCCATGGCCATGCTCTTCGGAACATCTGCGGATTCAGCAGCAACATAGTGATGGTACCTGCTCAAACAACAACACTATACGAATAAGTACTTTTCACTTCCACCAATTTCTGATGAATTTGGAAACAACTCTATCAAATACCACCTAGCTTCCATTTTTAAACATTTGTTTCTGAACTTGTAACTTCTAGATGATGTTCTATTGATTTTGTTAATGACATAGGAGCAATGAAAATCATCACACAAAAGTAACACTTCAACTTGGTAGGTTTTAAGAGCTTAGTATGACAGAAAACTATTCTACCAATTTGTGCACGGAAGGTTTGAAATAGTTGGTTGAGAATTTTGAGATGGGTCGAGATGAGGGTGTTCTCACTAAAAAGTATAGATCGGCAGAGAATATTGTTGTTTAGTACCTTTATAATTCATGATATGGTTCCCATTATGCAATGAATCTGAATCAAGTGCATGACCTACTTTTAGCCGAAAATGCAAGAGAGACAAACTAGTGTACCCAATTTGTAAGATGGGTTCAGGTGCGGGATCAATGTGGCTGACTTGTGAAGAATGCAAGAAGTTGCTATTCCCAGTTGCTGCACTATTGGAGCTCCAGAAGTCTTGAATGGCTTTGAGATTTTCCCCCTCCTTCTGAAGCTGAAATTAAACCATAGGGTTTAGCATTTCAGAAAATAATACATAGATGTTGGGACTTGTACACTATTTCCAACACACAGAGGAAAACTTGATAGATTACTTTCATTTTCTCAGTCATACCTTATCCCTAAGCTGCAGGTTAAGGTCTCCAAGCTGTCGCTCCTGATGTCATATCGAATTGGCAAACCATGGTTATAAAAAAACGTTATGAAGCATGAAAAAATGATTAGATCACATGCAAGAATTTACAGGAAGAGGAGAGAACGATTCATTTAGGTTTGTAAAAGTTACATCTTAATTTGTGAAATTTAGAATCCAGACAGATGAATATTGTACTGTTTAGATCACATATGACGCATCATATATATGAGCTAGCTGCAACAGTATTATATATGAATCAAGAGTACCGCACACTAATATATCATTGCACTTAACTTAATCATTAATTATAGTCAAACAGTAGAATATTATAACATGTCAGGTTTCCTAGCAAGATCCATCAGCTAACCAAATGATAGCAAGAAAGTTTTGTGTTCCCCTAATATTCTTAGTTCTCTGTCTAAGAAGGATCGTTGTCTACAATATACTACAAGATTCTATGCACAACTGCCATTTACATACATGATACTGATTGCTTTTGACCAAAACGAAAAGTACATGAAACTAGTACAGGTTCAAGAAAGCATGGTCTACTCAGCTTGCTTTATATATAAACAAATAACAATTTATTCATTAACATATGATTTGTGGAGTTGGCTTTCTAAAAGTAAAAAAAAAAAAATCTTTGTACACATGAATTGCTAGAACACAGAGATTCATGAACTCTTATATTAATTTGTAAAAGATGATCCAAAAGAAATTATTACATACTCTCTTACCTTTTTGCGCAGGTGTTCCATTTGTTCAATCATAATCTGTGTCTACATTAATTATAAACAATTCATAAGTATTAGAAAATATCTCAATAAACTCACCTTTTGATTAACAAAAAGCAAGATCTAACTAAATCTAATCATGTTGCTGTAGCTCTAAATCTTAATGCATATGTAGATATGTAAGTACCTTCCTTTGTCTGGCTTGTGTAAGAGCTCCTTCAAGCTGTTTTTCAAGATTTTGCAACTCCTTCACACTCAGTGGTCCAAGGTCTTCCCCAAGCAAATGCCTGAATTAATTGAAGAGCATCACAAAATTATATTACACCAAGCTTAGTACTTGTGCACTTGGATATGTTTATTGAGTACGTAGTTTCTAATTAATGAAACAGTTATGGCAGACCATGAACTAACCTTTGAGTACGCAGAAGTGAGTCATATTTAGCTCTCAGTTTTGAGACTTCTTCATACCAGCACTGGTAAAAAAATAAGAAAACACGTGCATGAGAAGTTCAAGTTCAAAGGAAATCATGAGAAACTCTGGGAAAACAAATTGGTGTATAATAGTAAATGTATAACGTTACCTCTGTTTCCCGTTTGGTGGAGTTGTCATGAGGACTGAAGCTGCTTCGTTGGTATCTCTCAAGGGTTTGGGTCATACTACTATGATAGATTGAGAAAAGTGTACGTATCAGCATAGTGAGAGAAGGCACTTTACTTGAAACTTAAATAGCAGAATTGGATAATTTGAACAAAACTACAAGCATTGTGTGTGTGTGTGTGTGTGTTTTTCGGCCGATTATGTAAAGTGACATAGAAATGGCGGGGTCTCACAACATGAGATGAAATCCAGTTAATAAATTGATTGAAGAAATTTTTTTATTACAGATTAATAGAACCATGAATGATGTTGCGAGGAACAAATTTATATCATACAAATATTGAGCATATAGTACGGAATATCCATACTTAATTACAAGCCAGTTTGATAGTTTTACCTAGCTAGCTTTGTTTAATTTACGAAACACTAATATTATAGTTCACAAATGAATTATTCCATCACATATGAATTATTTTGGATATCAATCATTTGGTCCAGGGAAAAGCTCATCAGCAAACAAAGTTAACTAGCTAGTTAACTCATTCTTAATGAAGTTCAAGATTAAATCAATTATAGATGAATCTCTCACGCATGTATGAACATTCTTATTGAGTTAAGGCTCCAAATTGGTTGATAATTATAGCAGAAAGTGAAGTTCTTAGTCAGAAATGCAATATATGATGCCTAGCTTAGGGTTTAGTTAAATACTGATGAGCAGCAGACATGATGTTTTTAAATTGCAATATATGTTTGTCTTTGGAAGATTTTGTTGCTTGTGAAGAGGCAGATGTTATTATTCAAGATGTTCTCTTTTTTGGACCATTGTGCCATGTAGCAAATCTTCAAATTTAAATAAAATCATGCATCTTTCATTCAAAAAATAAAATTACAAACTAGGAAGCATGTAAGCAGAAAACCCAAAAGAAAAAAAAAATATGATGGAATTTTTTTCTTTATATATATTTTCAATAATCTTTGGACTGATTTTCGTACAAAAGTAAACATATAAATAAAAGGAAATAGAACAAAAAATAAAAACAAAACATAATTAATAATGGACTGATATGATCAGATAGATCACAGCACGCCAGTCCTTGCCATCAGAGAGAAAGAGTGTGGAAGAGCTAGTTTTTCACCAAAATAGCAAAACAAAACAAAATTTACTGGGAACTGGAGACAGATATTCTATCATGGAAATATATATATATATAACCAGTTTATGCAATTTAATGAGCATTCACCAAAATGAAGCATACAATTTGAAATCTGGAACACTGAGAAAACAAATTCTTGCAAAGTAAATTTTTACCTGGGATCCTCTTTCCAGGAAAGGGCGCGCAATTTTAGGTAAAACACTTTGATGAAATCTCAGACATTTCAAAAATATTTTTTCTTCAACTTCTCATACATAATATCCTAAAAACCATGACTTTACCAAAAATGAGCAAACCCTAGCAAGCTAGCTCTTTTTTCCAGAAGCTTGAATTATCAGCGAATCAAAAGATATGAGAGTGCAAGATTGATCTCATATCTTCAGCTTTTAATAAATAGCACAAAACCCAAGAATCAGGTAGCTAGCTGTGCTTGATTTAACACACAAGCTCAGAGAGAGAGAGAGAGAGTCCCAAAAAACCTAGTGATCAAAAAATTGAAGCAAAGGTACCATAGAAGAAATTATAGAGAGAAAACAGAAGAAGCAGGCTTAAAACCAAAAGATAAAAGGATCTAAAGAAATGAGGACAAATTTGTGATAGTACTATATGTCTATATGCCCTTTGGATACTTTAAAGAGAGAGAAACAGAAGATAAAGCTAAAGGCAGTCTCTTCCACAGAGGTAATTAGAAGAGCTCCATTCCTTGTCAGTCACAGGAAGATAAAGCTAAAAGCCCGTCTCTTCCACAAAGGTAATTAGAAGAGTTCCATTCCTTGTCAGTCTCAGGTTGTTAAACTCACATCAGATCATCGATCAGAAGATGTTCTCATATGAGAACAACAGATAGATCAGTCAACAAAATTAAGGAACCGCATTCATATACCCAGAAGGGAAGGGAAGAGAAGAGAGAGAGAGAGAGAAAGAGGCAGTAAACGTGTCGATCTGTGATTGGCAAATCTGGTAATATGGCATGGAAAATCCAGTCACCTCGCTTTGAAGTTGAACCAAAACCCGGAAATGCCCAGGAAATAGTTAAGAGTGCAAGTGAGAGATGTCAGCAGAGAGAGAAAAGCATCTGCTCTCTGTAACATGTAAGTGTAAGACAGCACAACACAGAAACATAAAAGCTAAAGACAAAGAAATACCGCACTTAATCTCATAGAAGAAGAAGAAGTGAAACCCAAAACTCCCAAAGCAATGAACTTTCCAGAGGGAAAAGAAAGGAAATCTGAAGAAGCATTATTACTACAAAAGCCAAAAAACTGAGCAAACCAAGGGGCAAAAAACGAGACCTTTAACAGAAAATTGGAGAGAGAGAGAGAGAGGGATGTACCCAGCACTTGAAAACTCATAGAGCTTGCCTCGACTAGAGAAGACGATAAGGGCAACCTCAGCATCACAAAGCACAGAGAGCTCATATGCTTTTTTGAGCAAACCATTTCTCCTCTTTGAAAAAGTCACCTGGCGGTTGATCTTGTTCTCTATTCTCTTGAGCTCCACTCTTCCCCTCCCCATTTTTATCAATAACAATACTGACCGCTTTTCCTTTCTCCTCTGCTTGTGTTCAATTTCTATATATATGTGTGTAAATGTTTATTACCTATTATTCTTTATTCTTATTATTCTTATTATTATTATTATTATTCCTCTTTCTTGGGATTTACACAAAAATGGTGAAGCTGGTGAAATTTGCTTTTGTCTCTGTGAGAAGTGGGAGTGCAGAGTGTGTTATATGGGGTCGTGCTTTGGCTGAGACAAGAGGCACATGTTGAGATTTCCATTACAGCAAAAATGTACAACCCAGTAACATTTTGTTCTTTTTTTCTTTTTCCTTTTTTTTTTTTTTTTTTTTTTTTTTCATTCTGATTTTGGCAAAGCTATTGGTCTAAGTCTGTGAGAGCAGATTTGCCTTGCAGGGTTAGGATATTAATGATCATCATTCAAACCCACGCGCCTCTGGTTTTGACTGCCGCGGCCAGCTGTGAGGTCTACTTGTTACTCCCATGTGGAGGAGAGACCTCTTAGGATCATAAGACCCGAACTAATTAATAATACGTGAAGTTCATGAACAATAGTGGAACCCTAACCCTATCCCTAGCCCTAATTATTATAAGATAGAAAAATGAATTATATTCATATTAGCTAAGTGTGCGGCTTATTTGGCTTTGTATAACCCGGTCGGGTCTGATTTGACCTTATTATGGCCCGCACCTTCATGCAAAGAGTTTAGCTATTTCTCGATCATTCTTGAACTCTCTATGCTCTCTGTTCGTGCAGCCAGAGCCACGCGGAGTCCCACAGTAGACGAACACCTGTCTGGGGTACTCAAGTAAAAAGGTAAAGAATGAAAGGGTAAAAGAGTTACGGCACTATTCAATGAACAGTACAACACCTCATTCTACTTTAGAATAGTTATAACTAGAATAATATAGTTCGGTATCCCCGGTCATCAAACCAAACCCAAAACGGCCAGATGAATTCTAAACAAAACTCAATCAAAGAAAACCCCTCACCTGGTTGATCTAGCACGATTATCTTCAAAACCCAAGCACGATTGGTCCAGTTGTAGCATATCACCTACCCAAACACAATTATCCTGAAACCAAAGATAAACCAAATGTTAAAAACTCGTTCTCAATCATAGCAATAGATTAAAAGAAAAATAGAAATGATTATCTCAATCATAGAACAAAACCCTTGACCTGGTTGATCTAGCACGATTATCTTCAAAATGGAAGCACACAACGAAACTAAAAGATTGAAACCCACATCAATCCAAACCCAACCGCAACAAAAACCCCAATAAATCAAAATGAAAAAACATAGAAATCTAGGAAACAAAAGCCTTCAAGATCGATCCAAACGAAACGCGGACTAACCTCTTCTCCCGCTCTCTCCATTCCAACAGTATAATATCTCTTTCCGCAGCGATGACGGATCAGATCGCAGTCTCAGTTTGACTCTCTCTCTCTCTCTCTCTCTCTCTCTCTCTCTCTCTCTCTCTCTCTCTCTCTCTCTCTCTCTCTCTCTCTCTCTCTCTCTCTCTATATATATATATATATATATATATATATATCTATCTCTAGATGCTTCTGAACTGTCGAAAAAAATAAAGAAAACATGAAATTTTGTTGTTGATATATCAAACAACAGGATCAATAGAGTAAATCATCTCAAAATCAAATGGCAAAAGCGTCACGTCACTATTGAATGAACAGTACAAAACCCATTCTACTTTAGGATAGTTATAATGTGGCTTGAGCTAGGGCTCTGTGTGACACGGTTCATAGAGTAGAGGGCAGTGCGTGAGATTGGTATCGCAGAGCAACGACCACTTCCCCTCCTTGCAGTCGAAGGTTGATGATTGCAAATTGAGATAATGTGACAGAGAAAATCATTTTCTTCTCAACTTAATAATCCAAAAACAATTAATATTTTTTTTAATCAAGAGGAACGATGATTTGAACTTGAGACCTCTACTAGCATTTTATTAGAAAGATTATCATATTCACTAAATTATACGTTAGTTCACCAGTTGACATCCACGAAACTTACTTTAAAGGGAGCTTATATTCATACCTTTAAATTTGTCATTTGGACCTCCCTAATTATTAGACCTCTAACTTACTTTTTCAATAAAGCAATATGATAACTACACCTCTGTTCAAGGAAAACCTAATTTGTATTTAGCCCAAACTCTAGGTTACTTGACCTAGTGGTAATAGTATTTAATTAGAATGATCTAGAATCCTAATCAATGTAGAATTACTTTCCTTGTATGATTGAGATTCTATGCATTGTAATCCTCTATATAAAGAGGCCCCTATTATCAATGAGAATACACAGCAAATTCAGTTTCTCTACAACACGTTATCAGCACGAGCCCTAACCCTGAAACCCTAAATTCGTAGCCTTCAAATCCCAGAAACCTCAGCCGCCCAACTAGAAGATCTCAACTCCAGGAGTCCGAAACCGGCGACCCCATCCCCAGAACCGGCCGGCCAACCACCGAACCGGCCACCGGAAGAAGCAAAAGTTCCCCTGCCCGGTTCAAAGCTTTCCTCACCACCTCCTGCAGCCATACTGGTCTCCCTGCAGCAGCTCCACCCCAGAAACCAGGAACCGGAAAATCCTCCACCGGAACCGGCCTATAATCATCCGAACTGGCCACCAGAAAGGTTGATACCGAACCGGCAGAAAGAAAGAAAAGAAAAAAAAAAAAAAAGGAGAAGCAGAGCCGCAGCCCAAGCCGAGCCCAAGCCGCTGCCTGAGGGCCAGCAGCCTGAAGCCCAATAACAAGACCCTGCTGACGTCATCCTTGTGTCATCCGAACCCACGTCAGCAAGCCACGTCAGCTCCAGTCAGCAAGCCACGTCAGCATTGGTGCCACGTCAACGCCGGTCAACTCTCCGGTCAACCACCGCCGGCAACTTTTCCGGCCGACTTCCGGCGACTTTTCCGGCCATTTTCCGGCCACTTCCGGTGACTTTTCCGGCAGCTACCGTAACTTTCCAGTGACGACTTTTCCGACCATCTTTTAAGGTAAACTTTTCTAAAAGTTCCCGTTTTTGAAGTTTTATTTCAATTTCTTCTTCTTTTCTCGGGGACTTCCAACATCCCTTCTTCTACCCCCCCTTTCTTCTTCATAGGGGAGACCAATAGCCGAACTGTGGGGTTCGTGCTCACTCCAAGCTTGGAGCTTGTAGAGTCCTCCAAACTTAGAGTTTGTTGAGAAGAAAACGATCGACCACATATATCGTTGTTTCGATCTAATTCAAAATCCCTCTTGGAATTGGATTTTCTTAGAAGCGACTACGCTCAGAAAATTCCTAATTTCTTGGAAGCGACTACGCTCAGAGATTTAATAGTTTTTCGTGGTAGCCTTTTCGCTCCGAAACTAACCCTAATCTTGTGTTGTTTTTCAGGATGAGTAACCTGAACAAGTTGAACTTTGTTCCACTAGAAACAACTGGCGCAGGATACCATAGGTGGGTCCGAGATGTGCGCCAACATCTTAAGGCTGATGGACTTCTGGGAGCCATCCAAGAGCCTGGTCAGAACGTGCTCTCCATTGAGCAAGCTACTGCTTTCGAAGCAAAACAAGCTAAAGCCATAATTCTCATGACAAGGCACATGAATGACGCGCTCCAAAATGAATACCTCAACGAGGAAGACCCAAGATAGCTATGGGTAGAACTTGAGCAGCGATTTGGCAACGTTCGTGACTCCCTGCTTCCTGATTTAGAAGTGCGATGGCATAGCCTCCGCTTTTGTGATTTCAAGTCTGTGCTTGATTATAACTCGGAAGCTCTTCGTATCAAGTCTCTAATGGAGTTTTGTGGCCAAGCCATAACTGATACGATGTTGATCGAGAAGACTCTCTCTACCTTCCCCGTCTCTGCACTGATGATTTCAAAGAATTATCGGATTGATGTAAATGCAGGACGTATCACAAGGTTTCATGAGCTCATTGGCGCCATGAACGTAGCTGAAAAGCAGGATAATATCCTTGTGAAGAACTATAATGCTAGACCCGTGGGAACTAAGCCTATTCCGGAGTCTAACTATAATCGCGCCCCTAATGGAGGACGTAAGGAGCGAAACCCTAAGGATAGGGACAATTTTGGACATTCTGGTCCATATGTTCGCCCTAAAGAGGAAGGAAATCGCCAAGAGAGGCGTGCACGGAACCGTGGAGGTCAACGTGTGAAGAGAGAGAGAGGCAGAGCCTCCGACCATGGTGGTAACGCCACCAAGAGGATAGGTCGTCCAAATCGCGCCCCAATGGCGCCTCGATCAAGGGAGCCTGACCATAATGATGTTTGTTTTCGATGTGGATCAACTGAACATTGGGCCAAATCATGTACCGCACCCCAGAATGTTGCAAACGCATACAAGACGTATCGTGAAGCAAGGGAAGCAAATTACATGGCACAAGAAGATTAAGATGGTGATCTAGATCTAAGGGTGGAAGACTACAAGGATCAAGACCCAGAAATTGGAGATTTTGATTAAGTCTTTTTATTTTCCAAGAGATGTAGGCGATTGCCATATTACTTTTATTGGATTAGATTTTCTTTGATCATAGAAACAATGATGTATTCCGTTGGCTTATGAATAAAATTTCGAGTTCTTTTCATTATGACTCAATTTTGATTCTGAGCATATGACTTTGTGACTACGATGGCTGGGCCATCAGTATTAATTCAAGGACATGGAATAGCCCAAGTTTCACTTGCCAAATGGCACCTTGATTACAGTTGTCGCAAAAGCTCTCTACGCTCATAGGGAAAATCACACCTATGAATAGCCAACGAATTCCATGCGAAAATGCATGTAGAGAACGGAAATGAGTTCCTTTGCATTACCTCTAATGATTGCGAACAAAGACGCATCTTAGAGAAGTTTATGTGTCTCTCTAGTGGATTTTATGTCACTATTCGAGCTATTAAATCCAATAAAGTTATGAGAGAAGATCTCTCGGATTTAGACACATATTGGCTTTGTCATGACAGGATCGATCATCCTAGTCAAGATATGACAAAGACTTCACACGGACATCTTTACAAAGCCCGTTCCTTAGGGAAATTAGGACTGAGACCGTCCTCTGCAAAGGATATGACAATACTCATTCTGTTCTTACAAAGAATCCGTAGGGATTGTGTGGATTGATTCAACCAACTGGCGGACGCTTACATATTTCATGATGTTGGTTGACACGCAAACACGCTGGTCACGTGTTGTGCCATTGTCCACCTATTGATACTGCTTATGCTACACTCCTAGCACATATCATATGACAATGGGCTCACTCCCCAAATCATCCTACTCAGTCAATTAGATTTGACTATGCTAGTGAGTTTACATCGAAGACTTTCGATGGTTATTGCATTTGGGACTGATGTTGGACATCATATTCCCATGAGCACACCCAAACGGTCTCGCGGAAACGACTACGATGGTAGTCCGAACATTGGTAATGCGCACCAATCTTCTCACATCCGCTTGGGGTGATGCAATATCCCATGCAGCTATGCTAATTCGTCTATGACCTACCGCCACTCAATGGTACCTCTGCGTTACAGCTAGTGACTGGGTACACGTATTTTGTACTTACGCACATTTGAGTGAGTCATTTATGTGCCAATTGCGCCGCCACAGCGCTCTATGATGGGTCCTTACAAGACGAATGGGCAACTACGTTGGATTTGAGCTTCCAACAATCGTCCGCCACTTAAATGCCCTTGCTAGGCGATCTCCTTACCGCTAGATTTGCTGATGTCACTTTGATGAGACAGTCTTCCCGTCGTTAGGGGGAGATAAGAACACGAATGTTCAACAGGAACGACAGGAATTGTCGTAGTCTGTCCCCACTATGTCTCATCTTGATCCCTATTAAAGTGACGAGATCACACAAATATGCTGCAAACATGCCTGCAAGGAAGGACGTCCCTACGAGAGGACGTAGCGCCACCCTACACGGAGGTAGGCATGGCGCCAACGCCAAAGAGAGTGGCACTCTGGCGTTACAGGCCATGGCCCCAGCTAGGATGCGTGGGAGGCCCGTGGGTTCGAAGGATACTTTGGCACATTCCAATCCTTTGATCATCAAGACTCAAAATCCGTCTCATGAGTATCTTCCGGGTTATGGTTATCGTTGGGGGACGCCTCAACGTTAGAACCTATTCCTGAGAATATAGAGCTCTATGAAACTTACACTAGTGTACATGAGACGTGGGATAGAAACTCCATCATAATGATGATGTAGTTGCGCATGCGCATGAGTTTGTTGAGTCCGATGATATCGAACCACGCTCCGTTGATGAATGAACGCCAACGTAGAGAAATTTGGCCTAAATGGAAAGATGCGATCCAGGTTAAGATGGATTCTCTAACGAAGAGGAAGGTTTTCGAGCTAGAGATGCCAACACCTCCTAATATAAAACATGTTAACTAATGGGTCTTCGTTAGAAAGCGTAGTGAGAAAAAGAGATGGTAATCTCGCCTTATAGCGCAAGGCTTCTCACAAAACGCCCTGGAATCAACTACGATGAGACATATTCTCTCGTAATGGATGTCATTGCACTCCACTACCCTGTCAGTTTGGTAGTTTCCGAATAACTGAACATGCAGCTTACAAATGTGGTCACTACGTATCTCTATAGGGATCTAGATATGGAATATACATGAAGGTTCATGGCGAACTTCATTTACCCAAGTCAAGTGGCTCTAGACCATGGAGCGCGTTTACAAAGAGGTTGAAACGCTCACTAAAGTGACTACTTGATTGGGAAGGGATATGCCCACGCGTTTCTATGACAAGTTTTGGATTCTATCTCGGTTCATGTTGGACATGATCTTCATTAGAAGCCCTTAAAGAGTTAAGGGAAACCGCTGAACACTTGAAATCCGTAGTTTGAGATGAAGGATTTTGGGAGAACACGATTATGTCTCTGTTTGGAACTTGAGCATCGTGTCGATAGATGCTTAGGAATTTTGACAAGGTCAAGCCTTCAAGCACCCCCATGATCGTCCGTAGTCTTGATCCTGAAAAGGATCCTCTTCGTCGAAAGGATGATGACGAAGATGTGCTAGAGGCAGAAGTGCCTTACTTAGTACAATAGGCGCATTATTGTACTTATCCCAATGCACAAGACTGGACATCTCATATGTTGTGAACTTGTTAGCTAGATATAGCTCTGCGCCAACGCGACGCCATTGGATTGGTGTAAAAGATATCTTTCGATATTTGAGATGTACGATTGATATGGGCTTGTTCTATCCCTACAAAGAGATGATGGATTCAGACCCATCACACACCAGGTACGCCGCCAACGCTGGCGTGCGTTCTCTATCCCCATCCCAAAACGACATGTGTTTTGGAAGGTTTTGCTGATGTTGGGTATCTCTCTGACCCACATAATGGTCGCTCCCAAACTGGTTAAGTGTTCACCATGGGAAAAGACCGTGACATCTTGGAGGTCTACATAATAGACCCTAGTCGCTATATCTTCGAACAATGCAGAGATCATTGCTCTTCACGAAGTGGTTTGTGAATGTATATGGATTGGATCCATAATTACGCATGTTCGAACAATTGTGGTTTGAAGTCTACCACAGATGAGCCTACGAGCATTTAGGGTAATGCTACTTGTTTTGAACAAATGAGGCAAGACTACATCAAAAGCGATAACACCAAGCATAATCAGCAACAACAGACACTCCTCAAGATCAAAGTGAACTAGGTTCGATCTGAGGACAGCGAGGCAGACTTGTTTACTAAGTCATTGCCCAAATCCACGTTCGAGAAACATGTGGCAAGAATTGGCTTGCGGAAATTATCTGAACTCCCATGATCGTAGTCATCAGGGGGAGGAACAGACATCAGGGGGAGATGTCTACATGTTCACCTCGAAACGTGAAGGGTGTGTTGTGCTCTTTTTCCCCTTCGACCGAGGTTATTTTTGTCCCACTGGGTTTTTGTTACTCGGCAAGGTTTTTAACGAGGCAACGAGAGAAGCACCGCGTTTGGGCAATACAAGGGGGAGTGTTCAAGGAAAACCTAATTTGTATTTAGCCCAAACTCTAGGTTACTTGACCTAGTGGTAATAGTATTTAATTAGAAGGATCTAGAATCCTAATCAATGTAGAATTACTTTCCTTGTATGATTGAGATTCTATGCATTGTAATCCTCTATATAAAGAGGCCCCTATTATCAATGAGAATACACAGCAAATTCAGTTTCTCTACAACAACCTCCATATTTTTCCCAAAATACCTATAGCAATAAAATCTAAATTCAACTTAGGGTTCTTGATAAAAACTCAAAACTAAACATAAACCTCATCAAACGGACAATATTCAAATAAAATTTTGCAATTTCTATCTTTTTTTTTCCAGCTGCATGTGGCCGGTGGATCACAATAGCAAGCATCAAAGCTATTGTTTCAATAAGTGGGTTTTGATTTGCCATACAACCATATCAAATTAAATTAAATGTGAACATCATATAGATTGGTGTGATAGTATTCGATCATATATGTATCTAATATTCTTCATTCATTGTTTGGAAACATGTTCTTCAGTTTCTATAATACAGTCGACTCATACAATATTATAGAGCTTTAATGTGCATCATTTTAAATTTTCTTAAAGATTAGTATTAAATAGAGAATTGAAGACGAGGAAATTATAATGGTCCTTCTTCAAACTTTTCATATAAAACAAACCAACATGCTTCAACATTGGTGTGCATTAAAATTGAATAAAAAATTTGTTTATCTATAACTAGAGATTTGCACTAAGTAGACTTGAACAAAGAGCAATACTAAGGAGAAACTAAATTGCACCGCTCCCAAATAAATAATGTCTTCTCTTTTTTTTGTCCTTATAAGTCATTTCATATGAGTTGATAAAGTCAATAATCACTTGAAAAAAAAAAAAGAGGTCCAAATGCTAATTTTAGAGGTATGAATAAAAGCACTCTACTTTAAAATGTCTGTAAAATACAGTCGGGCCAAATAGTGTTAAACATTAGAAATTTCATAAAACGTATATGTACTTGAGCACAACAGTGAATTAAATGAGCAACCAATTTGTACCTTCTACTCAATGAGGTGATCGATCAATCTTGATTGATTCTGCTCCATCAGTTATTCAGTAAAAGCTCAGCAAAAGGAACATAAAATCATAAATGGATTCATGATCAAGACCATGAGTAGTGAACTGTCACAACTGCTACATATTTAAGAATTTGAACTGAACAGTAAACCGCTTGCGTACTATAAACCTAGTACTAAAGTTTTTGTTCAACATTTTCCTATTTTCATCCATATTTTTAAATAGGTCGTTGAAAACATTGCACCATATCGATCCATCACTTCCCCAAAGCGATTGCATCTTCTCTTTAGTATTGAGAATATTTAAGGGAAAATAACTTTTTTTTTTTTTGAAGGGAAAATAACTTTAAGAACCGGAGAAGTTGAGACTTTTCAACAACAAACTGCCAAGTGAAAAACACTATATGCTATCGGAAGGTAAAAAGTATAGTAATTCATCTATTCAAAGACATCATTTGATTTGAACGTATTATATGATTTTAGGATTATTGATGGAAAAGTTCTATATTTGGAATACACACGCAAATCTACTCACTTGAACTCCTTTATTTCATCTACAAAATTTTATCGCAATTTTTTCCATTGTATTAAACTCAAAAGAAAAGTTTCCCAAGCTTTCGAACTAAAACGAAGCAACTTCAACCCCATCATCGATCCCAATCCCTCTCCCCCTCCTTTTATCACTTACGCCCTAACATTGCCAGGCGCCTGCAATGATGCATGTTGAAACTAGAACAGCCTGATCTACGAGGCCGGATTCAAGCTACTCACGGGGCCATGCCATGCATCAAATGACAAACTTAATTGGTTAACAACGTTAGAGGGAAATCGATAACACAAAGTGTGCGGATGGCAAATTTAAATGTAGCTAACATAGTTAGTTAATACGCGTATAAAACTTTAGTACGGCGTATTGAAATTGTAGACTCGGTTTTTTTCGCGTATTATTGAGCTCGACATTTTAAAACACGTATCTGCTTTATACGGAGTAAAAATACTTGGAAATTGAAAAAAAATTAAAGCGCTAGTTAATTAAAACGCGTATAAAACTTCAGTATGCGTATAATTGAAGAAAAATTCTGTATAGCGTATTGTAATTCAAGCGCCTGATTATAGTTTACTTGGGTGCCATATCCTTTTTTTCATGTTTTATCACATATCATAAATTATACTAGACTCCAAACACACCCTATAGGTGTGGATAATTATGTGGGAAGTTATTCTACATAATGTGGAGAAAATTGCTGCACATATTTTGTTTTTTATTTTTGATTTTTTTTTGTTAAATTTCTTTTATTTATTTTTATTTGTGAATTGACCATTTTGTCTTTCTCAAATATTTCAGTTCAATTGTTTTTTAATATTTGAGGGATATTTTGGTAAATTTTTTTGGTTTTGGCCGACAAACTCTCTTCTCTTAATAATAGTATATAGATAAAATAAAAGCAAGAGTTTAGAGTAGATTATTAGTTATTTTCTTACAAAAATAGTGTTTTATATATCCGTATTTTTTAACCCATTTTTTCTACTACTTGCCGAATTATACACGTATAATTCAAACTTATAAATTTGTCGTATCGTGTTTTTTTAACCGAATATTTGACCGTATCGTTAGATTAGGTAAACCGAATAATACACATATGTTTCTTTGCCGAATTATACGCGTCCCGTTTTTTACTAACTAGGGTAGCTAATAATATGAAATTGAAAATCATTCGTGAGTCACTTTGTAATTAATTTTCTCCATTTGGTGGAAAAGCAAAATGGTGATCCTTTGATTTTCCAAATTTTGTGGAATATATTGCCTTAAATTTGCAAATTTTAGGTTGTGTTCTCTCTTCTTTGTGTAAAAGCATCTTTAGAGCATTTTTAGCAGACTTTCTATTTTAGCTCCTTAGCTATTTTAGAGAGTATATTTAGCAATTTTTATCTATTTTAGCAGCCGCATCAGATTCCTAATAAGTGACTATCCATTATAACTTTTAGCTATTTCGCTCTCTATATTGACTATCCATTATAACTTTTAGCTATCTCGCTCCTAAATATAGAGAGCGAGATGAGGCTCTCTATAATTTAAAATATTCATTTTGAGTTATTTTATGTAATTTATAAATACATTTAAACTATTTAATCTTCATTTAAAAAATAATATAAATTTAAAATTTGCTAAAATAGAGAACACTGATACATAAGTATTTATAAGAGCATCTTTAGCAGACTCTCTATTGTGGCTCCTTAGCTATTTTGGGGAACATGTTTAGTTTTTTATCTATTGTAGCAGCTGCACCAGACTCCTAAGTGGCTCTCTATTATAACTTTTAGCTATCTCGCTCCTAAATATAGAGAGCGGGATGAAGTTCTCTATAATTTAAAACATTCATTTTAAGTTATTTTATGTAATTTATAAATACATTTAAACTATTTAATATTCATTTAAAAAATAATATAAATTCAAAATTAGCTAAAATAGAAAGCATTGATGCAGACGTAATTCTAAAGTGGTTAGCTAAAATGACTTTTTAGCCACTTTAGCTAAAATTTGACTCAAAAATGGCTAGCATTGCTAAAGATGCTCTAAAGTGGCTAGCCAAAATGACTTTTTAGCTACTTTGACTAAAATTTGACTAAAAAATGGTTAGTATTGCTAAACATGCTCTAATGCCATTGATAGGCTTCTAGGGTTGATAAATGTCATCTTCAAATGTCCATTTCATGTTCCTTGGAATATGGGTATAATAGGCCCCCAAGTTTTTGAGGGAAAACAATGGCAATGTGGTTGGTTTGTCAAATTACAGTCCTGGAAATTTGATTCAATATTTATGGTAATTTGTCCTTTTCATATAGCATGTGAAGCTGCAATTCGTACATATACATTATCCCATTATAACTACATTTGTTTTTATGGGAAAACAAACATAGATTGAAATACTATAGATGAGAAGAGTAGCTAAGCAAAGTTAGCAGAATTAAGAATTCTAGTAAATTGTGGACAAGAAACTCATGATAAACATAAAAGCAAACATAAGTATAAATCTCTACATTTTGGATTACAATGATTGAGAAAGACGTTGAGGGAAGCAAAAGGGGATTAAGATTGTCCATGACTAAATCATTGGACTTTACTTTCCAATTAAGCAACCTAATCAACACTACGAACATGCCATATGGGTAGTGCTTTTAGCATCACTTGCATGCTACACACACACACATCATTTTATGTTTTTACTTGTGGAGATGTTGTGAGATATCAATTAAAGCATTGTTTAGTATGAGTTGTACTGTTATAACGTGCTAAAAGTAACTATAGATGTACATGAGAATCAAGTAAAACACTTCCAATATATGATACTCTATGATTGAAAGATTTTATTTTTTTATTTTTTATTTTTTATTTTTTACGAAACGAGGACACTTTATTCCATAAACTAATAGTATTACAAAAACTTGTCACATAGTGCCGAAGAAAAATAAATTTCCCACACACAACGCAACATTTACATACGCATAGCTGCTCAATTAGATATGTGTAAATAAATTTTTCCTAATAAAAAAAAGGTAGAAGAGGAAGTTTAAAGAAAAATATAGAAAAAAATAATTAGGGGTGTGTATCTAGTAAATAGGGATGTGTATATAAAACTTCTCTTGTTAGTTTGGTTTTTCTGTTTTTTTTTTTTTTGGATTATCTATGTTGCACAGTCTGATTTGTGCATTGATTTGTCATATGAGGGATTTTCGAATCCCTCTAACTTGATTCCGTTTCCTCTTTAAAAAATTAAAAATTAGCTTGGATCATCCGACTACTCTACTCAAGACTTTATTTATAGAATTGTTGGAAGGATTTTACAATAAATAGCTATTTTTCTTAGGATGGTGATGCAGGAAGGTACTCACGGTTGGACCCCACAACCGGTGGCTGATGCTTGCCATTGGTTCACAGTCAGCTTCCACAAATGATCGGCGCGTGCGTTTCATGCGCGTGGGAGTACGTTAAGGCTGTAGCTAGGTCTTTCGCCCAATAAAATATCGCAGATTTAAGGATTTTTCATCATGGAATTAGACGACTCTTACTTGGGTGTAAATTTGGGTCCCGTAATTGATCGCATAGTACGTCTTTTTTGGCTTTAGGCTTTAACTATGGACCACCGCGTGAGTCATTTGATATTGATGTGCTAATTTACCATTGACTATAGTAATGAGAGTAAAATGTTGCATTGGTTACTCTATAATATGAATTGATCATATGGTTAAAAAATGAGATGAAAAAAAACGAGAGCCGATGGATCGATGCTCAACTCAAACCTTAATTACGTGCTTTTTTGTTGTACTGGTTGAATATGCATCGTGGAGTTAAAACTACTTTGAATGCAGATACTATAATTCTATGAAATAGATTTAGTTAATGAATTATATATAGATTGTCTTTGTTTCAAGTATCAAGGTTCTGAGTACGTAATTTGTGATATTCGTTTGTCAAACTTCTAATCAAATCTTAATATGCGGTTACTACTTAAGCTCATGATAAAGTAATAGGCTGCATCCTCTCTATTAATATTTATGGTCAAAAACGTAGTGCGGTTCACTTAACATTCTTGAGTTTACATCTTTGAGACAACATATTAACATTACGCTCTTATATATATTGGTGATTCGTCTGAGAAGAATATTTACCTATTATACATTTTGCCAATGATGTAGTTCCACTCAAATGTCATAATTGATTAAAGAGATAAATTCATTTTATCGCCTTGAATTTTATGCCTAAAATTGTATATGCCCCCAAACTTTTAATTTAATCACATATGCTCTTATACTCTCTAATATGATCAATCTAGTAAACTAATTCCTCAATTCTTCATAAGTGACAATACATGCCCACTTAAGGTCAATTTTTAGCCTTGATCATGTACATAGCTTGCACAATTAAAGGCTAAAAACTATTTTCAGTGGACAACAATATATGAATAAATTGATAGATTAATGAAGGATTGACCATAATTGATCAAATTAGAGAGTACAAGGGCACATGCGATCAAATTAGAAGTTTGGGGGCACAACTGATTTTAAGTATAAAATTCAAAGTGATAAAATGATTTTAGCTATTGATTAAATGAATCAAGCAACAACAAATATTAAGAGTTTTTATTCTAGTGAATGGCCTTATTTTTTATTTTTATAGAGGTTAGAAGTTAACTATAAATCTTGAACTCGATTGGAATAGATTCAGTATTGTTGATACCTACCATGTCAAGGATGCCACTGTCACTCGTCATCTCTAATTGAAGTGACACATAAGTGGCTCCATCATATTCAAAACTAGAATTTGTTTGACATCAAGTATGTGGCTCAACAAAGGTTAGATATTTTGATGAGATATTTTGATGAAATGACAGAAGCATAAAACAACTTTAATTTCAGGTCATTTCGGCTCAAAGAAAAAATAAAATAAAATCACCACGAAATAGCGCGCTATATTTCTTTTCTGTAGCTATACAAGACCAGATCACCCTTCTATGCTTTCTTTTTTGCATTACCTAAAACAGTTAACAATGGATCGATCTCATATTTAGAACAAGTCTTGCTTGGCCAAGTTTGTTTCAAGTCAGCATTACCATTGTTTTTTTTTTTCACAAAAGAAAAGGTGTTCGTTCAAGTACTACAACTATTTATATTGTAATTTTGATTAGCAATTGTAAGATAGATATATAAACAGAAAAGAATATAGTTCTGTCCAGAAGGCTTTGTACACCACAATAATACAAAAGTCCTTATCTTTTTCCAATTTTCTTTCTCTATAGCCTATAGGATATCCCAGATTGTACAAATAATTCAGCAGAATTGGCAAGAAAGATGTACACAATGTCCCTTTCTACAACCCTCTCAAGCAAACATCTCCCACTACACAAAATTTTACCACAAAGGGTGTGCAAATAGGAAATGGGTTGAAAAAGAAAAGGGATATGGTTTATTAAAAAAAGAAGTCACATAGGGCATTGATAATATTCCCACTGAGTTGAGCCCCAACGCTACAAAATGTAGTGTCTCATCAGGGTCTAATGTTCCCTATAAAGTAAGTGGTGGGGGTCCATAGGGTTTCCAATTTAGGAAAGCTTTGATGGCTGTGCTTGTGCTTGTCAATGCACATTACCCATTTCTGCTATGCCCCCATCAACTGAGTTTTCAAGTCATATGAGTCTCATGTCTTTTCTTCTTTGGAGTGAACTAGTGATCTAGAGAGAGATTTTCGTGGGGCACCTGCAGTCCTGCATCACATGGATATAGGACTGACCAATCAAACCCAGCAGTGTGATCTTTTGTGTATTGCACTTTTAAAAAGTAGGGGTAGTTTCAGAACAAAGAAAAAAATTATGATGTTTGATTGGCTTGCCCTATATCCACGTGGTGGGGAAGCCCATACCTAAGAATTTCTCAGTCATCAATAGGGAACAAAGAGTACTAATTTCTTTAGAATTGTATTCTTCTTTCATTGTTGTTCAGAGAAACTAAAATTTACTTTGTTTTATTTTTTGGGTGGTGGTTGTGGGGAATAATGTGGATATTATGGTTGAAGCCTAGTAGGTTGGGGTTTAAAGAAAGCTTTAATTGGCCTTGACGGGTACGTGCCTACGTGGTTTTAAGACTTTGCTGGTTTTTATCTGTGAAATTTGAGGAGTTTTGAACTTGGATACATGCTGCCAAGATTGGGGAAGATGAGGATGAACTTGTACTAACTTCTTCGTTGTTCTATTCAAGAAAAAACAATGGTGTCATTTTGTTAATCGATTACCCACCAGTATAAAAAATTGTACTGTCATTACCTTAGGTCAGTCATAACTAAAAAGTAAATCCAATGTAATCCAACCCTCAATAACTCTCCTTTTACCTTTTTCCAATACAGCAAAAAACTTGATGTTATATTGAATCACAAATTTCATGGCAGATGCTCTTGTAAATTTTGAACCATTTGGTATATGAATTTAGATGTTGGGAAGATGGTTTTCAGTTAAATATATTGTCAGATTTCAACTTTGACCAGTTTGATGCTGACCATGCTCGTGGCTTTAGCTTGTAATTTAATTTTCTTATGAAAAATATATATGGACTAAAAATAAAAGGAAAATGTCTCTTTACCTTAATTATAGGGATATTAACCCCTCTTACCCTAACTAATTATTAGTTTTCACCACCACCCTTTGATTATTAGTTTTCACTTTGATTGAGGAAGAAGATAAGGAGATTACATCAATTCGAAACCTTTTATCGGGGGCAATAAAAGGTTTTAAGTTTTATTGCCCTATAATAAAAAGTTTTATTACCCCCAAGTTTTATTGGCCCATAATAAAAAGTTTTATTACATAAAATGTTTTATTACCCCCAATAAAAAGTTTTATTGCCCTAGTATGAGATAGCTTGTAATCTTCAGTACACAAAAAAGGAAAAAAAAAAAAAGTAGAAATTTTCATGTGGAAAAATAAAACTTAATGGGAAATAGACATTTTCATATCGAAGACCCGCACCTTACTTTGAGAGTGATCTCCCTCACCGGCAGAGGCACTTTCCTCCGGCTTTTATGCACAAAGAAATGGTTGATATCCAAGCTCAGAACAACCAATTGAACCTCCACGACAACTAGATTTAAGTTGTTAATCAATAGGTGTAATGGAGTGCATCATTATTATTAATAAAGCATATGCATCTTTACTTTCTTCTAATGGAGTGCATCATTTGCAAAGCTCCCAATCAAATTCATAACCATCTTTACTTTCCCTTTTGTGTTTTTGTTGATAGAAAGATAAAAGACGTTTGCTTTATTTTCTGTGTCATGACATGGTGCCTTGCTCTGAGCGAAAGCAGGCCATAGTTAACTATATGATTTTAAAGAGTTAACCATAGTTATATGTTGTAAAATGGAAAGTGGTGAGCAAATTCAATTCTGGGAAGAACACTGTTCCTAGACTTTGAGGATCACAATGACCACTACATGACAGTTTTTATCATAAAATACAGGTTCTTGTTTGATGCTGGTGCCTCAAAGCAATGTTAAAGAGACAGATGTTTACAACTATGAAATAAAAAGAAGACTGTGTCAATTAAATTTCGTGAGTTTGATAGTAATTCTTCAGCATTATGTTTTGTCCACAACCATATCCTAAATTCTCCGTAATCTGCCCATCTTAATTTTCTTTGATGGCACGTTTACTTATTTGGAATGAAAAATAATCATGAATCGGAGACAACTGGAATGGAAGAATAAAGGAATTGGTATTGATTCTGGAGGAGTTGATTCCTAAACCCATCTCCCCCATTCGTAATCAAATTCCTGAGTATTCAGGAATCGATTCCTTATAAGGAGGTGGGACCTACACTCATTCCGATTCTTTCATGTGTTAGTAAACGCATAAATACTTTTACCGGGAATCATTCCAATTCCTTTATGTGCTAGTAAACACATAAATAAATTTACTCCGTAATCAGTCTCTCTCATTCCAAGTAAGTAAACATGCCTGAGAGAATAGCATTTATCTACCTTTTTGGCAGTTTGAAGCATATAGAACACTTACAACTCATCAAAAAATGTTAGGCTACTTCTCCATCTTAAATGTTTCAGCAAATTGTATGATAAAGAAGTTAACTAATTAATATGAGAATAGCCTAAGCAAAAGAAAAACAATGACAAAAATCAGAGAGAGAGAGAGAGAGAGAGTTGTTGGTCAAATTTCGGTGGTCTGAGTAGAAGAAAACTGGTGGTATGGCTGATCGAGACTTGGGCTAATGGAAGGTCTAGGTCGTTGATCGTCAACGTCGAGCGCCTGTTGATCATGTCGGAGTGGAGCAGAATCAGGTCATCCGACAGTTTGGATTGAAGTCTTGTGGTTTGGGCAGATTTGAGCTGGTATGAGGTAGCTGTTTTAGAGAACATGCTTAGCTTTTTATCTGTTTTAGCAGCTACACCAGACTCCTAAGTGACTCTTCATTATAATTTTTAACTATCTCGCTCCTAAATATAGAGAGCTATTGAGAGCGAGATGAGACTCTCTAAAATTCAAAACATTCATTTTGATTATGTAATTTAGAAATATATTTAAACTATTTAATCCTTATTAAAAAAAAAATCAAAACTAGTTAAAATATAAAGCACTGATGCAGAAGTATTTCTAAAGTGGTTAGCCAAAATGATTTTTTAGCTACTTTGGTTAAAATTTGACTCAAAAATTGCTAACATTGTTAAAGAGTCAAGGCCCCTAAATAAAATTAGGGGCACCATACTCCTTTTTTTTTTTTTTTGTTAAAGGGGCAAAAAAAAAAAATTTGATCAATAATTTATATTCCCGTTACAAGGTCTATGGCACCGGGACAAACATAAATATCTAAAAGTTGAGAAAGAAATCTCTAACAAAGAACATAATCGATTAAAGAGTGCATTTGTTTTTTTGTTTGTAAAAAAAAAGAAAAAAGGAAAAAACTAATACAAACAAACACTACATTACTACCCTATGATTCGAACAGAGAAATTATTATGTGGTCTTAGAGTACCATGTGACACTACCATGTGATGGTCTCAATCAATAATATCACTCGAATGTGGTGAGAACCATGCATGAAGGTGAAAAAAGAAAAGAAAAATTAATTTAAAATACAATTTAGAAATTATTACAAGTCACATGGGCCAATAATATCACTCCGGATCACCACATGTATTATGGTCCAGGACCATGTTATAATTTCCCGATTCGAACAATATCCACCGAGGCAACTAATGAAGAAAAAAAACATTAACGTTTGGGCCGACAACTCTTTTGAGTTTAGGATCCAACTTAAATTGCTAAGCCCAAAAACAAATAACAAGGTACAAAACAGACTCAACGAGCTAAGAAGAAGAGAAGCAGAAGCTCTGAGAAGAGATGGCCGGAGTAGCCCAACCACCGAAGAGAGGATTACCACCGCCTCCTCGCCCTCGATTTGGCCCTGTCGATCGCGAAAAGGTTCCCTCTTCGTTTTTATCTCTTGCCTGTTTGATTTTTTTCTTTCTGTTTTGCTTGATTTGCTGTTTTTTCTTTTACTGTTGGTGATTTTTGGGTGGTTGTTGAATTGCAGACTTGCCCCTTATTGCTTCGAGTTTTCACTAAGGTATATTACCCAATACTCGTGCCTGAGTTTTCTTCTGGGTTTCTATGGAATTCGAAGTTTAAGCTTGAATTTGATCGGTGGTGTATTTTCTGTTGAGGAATGAGAAATAGATTTAGCAGTAGCTCTTCACTTAAACAAGTGAAGACATTATTGTTGTAATGGGCACTCAACTTTGTGAGCAAGCCTTTGTGAAACTCATAAGGGAATTTTCTCCCTAATGATCGCTACAATGTTGGGATTAGGATATTATGTGCTGCGCTAGCCTTTGTTATATATTCTTTACTAGCATTTTCGTTGCTTGGCCTTGTGGAGTTCTGCCGAGTGCTTTCTATGATTGAATATTTGTTATTTAAAATTAAGTTGTGGACATATTATAGGTTCCTCTTTATTGTGGATTCTTGCATTGAGCTCGTATTTGTATTTTGTTCAAATATGTATATCATATGTGCGAGTACTCAATTGCCACAGTCAAGGTGGCATCATTTTGAAACTTAAACAAGCTATATATGATAAGAAAGTTGCATGACCTGATAGAAGCAAAATACGGAAAGTGGTGTAATGATTTTCTCAAATTAGGATATTTGTTCTCTTGTTTAATCCTGACAAAAGGGTCATATCTGCTTAGCGTAGATCTAGTTCTTAGTTGTCTGAGTCACATGTGCAAGTTATGCTCATAGTTATAATTTCCTTTTTCAATGTTTAATAGGCTGGAAGCCATCATGTCAATGATGATTTTGCAGTGAGAGGCAAGGAGCCGAAGGATGAGGTTCAAATTTATACATGGAAGGATGCTTCACTTCGTGAGTTAACTGATCTGGTAGACCCTCTCTCTATCTCTCTGTGATGTGTGTGTTGGTCTGTTGTTGTATATTTCTTTGTGGGTATATTCATGCCTGCAGTTATTTGCATAATTTACCCACAGTGGAGGATAGTTCTTCCCCATATCATGCTTTGCTGAATCTGTTTTTATTTTAATAATTTCGTAATTGATTGTGATTCTTTTTTAGGTCAAAGAGGTTGCCCCCGCAGCAAGACGGAGGAATGCAAAACTGTCCTTTGCTTTTGTATATCCAGATAAACGTGGCCGTTTCGTAGTCAGAGAGGTTAGTTATCCTTCCTCTTTCTTATGTCTTTTCTTTTCATTCATTCACTCTCTCTCTCTCTCTCTCTCTATATATATATATATATATATATATATATCTAGACACACACACATATATTACACATGGGAAATGTGTTAACGTATGACATGCATACAATTGCCTTAAAGCGGTAAAATGAGTCATCAAAATAATAATATTAGTCCTCAAAGTGATAATATGAGTCCTTAAAGTGGTAAATTTTCAGATTACCATATGAGTCCTCAAGTGGTAAAATGATTCCTTAAAGCGGTAAAATGAGTCCTCAAAGTGGTAAAAATAGTTGATGTATGAGATATATTAACATACCACAGCCTTTTCCTATTATATATATATATATTATTTATATGTAATCTAAGGATTGAGCAACAATTGTTATTTGTGACTATTTGGGAACTGTGTATCTTGGAGTTAATGACCACTTAAACTCCCTAACATTCCTTGTTTGCTTTAGAATCTTTAGCATAGTAAATGATTCTTGCATAGGAGCCATCCACTAGATTAGGGCATTATTTTTTAAAAGGTTTCATAATTCGGTTATAATGAATAAACAGAAAGAAATAGTTAACACAACCAGATATCTGGAACACTTGGGATGAAAGTGCTAAACAGTTAAGGTGTATAGTTAGTGATTTGAAGCAGAAGAAGTAAATGAAGTCAAAGGAAGTGGAAATACTTCATTCAATAGCTGCCCCCAAATAGCCAAAAGCAAACGAGACAAGATGCGGGTAACAATTTCAAAAGATAGAAATCCAGAAATGGAAAGGTTCTATTCTAAATTAATAAGTACTCTACTAATGCAGAAAGAAAGTTAGGCATGTCCACCACTTGAGAATTTGATAGGCCTCTTTCTCCAATGGTGAAGGTTCTTCTAACATGTGATTAACTATTATGCTTATGCAATGCAAGGGTATTGTTAATATCTTGACTCTGCTGCAATCTCGTCCAAGTCAATATCTGACTTGAGTGCCTCTACAATTTCTGCATGAATTTTGTAATTTCTGTTGGATGATTGTGTGGCTTATTTGTGGATAGTGTTGTTATCTTCATTTGGTACTTATTGTTTCATAAATAAGCTTAATTGCCAAAAAAAAAAAAAAAAAAAAACTGCATACATTTTTATACTCCTAGTTGGTTCGGTATGTTTGAAGTTTTCTCGGTTTAAAATTGGATTTGGTTGGTTGATTTAAAGTTTGGAGACTGACTCAAAAAGATCAGGGCCAAGTTGTGACTTGACAGCTCTAGTCTAAGATTTAATCACCATAGATAATCTAGTAAATGTGGTTGCACATATTCCTTGTAAAATGATGCACAAATTAGATTCCTGATGGGGTTCTGATTTGACTGGATTCTATTGCTTCATGAAGGTGGGGCAAACCTTTTCTTTTGGAAATGGAAGACTCGATGATGGCAAGACTTTGGCTGAGCTTGGCTTTGAGGTAGATATGATGTTCTTTTTTGTAGCTTCATATATCTGATGATATTTCATGTTCCTGGCTGATGTTCTCTGATATGCAGATCGGAGACTACTTGGACGTGGCAATTATGTAGACAATCTCTTTGCCATCGTCTGGTTCTATGGTTTAGCAGATTGGAAATCCTTGGGAGTTTAAGGAATATATGTATGCTAAACCACGGAGAAGGGGTGTTTAGATTTCTACTTTGTTTCAACTAGTTGGGTGTACATTGTACTTTGCTTTTTTGTTTCTTAGGGTTAGAGTATAAGCTAATGTTCTTGGATTTCCCCAGTGTCTGTGTGAGTCTTGTAACCACAAGTTATTTAAATTTAATAAAAATAAATTTTTTAAATAAATGATGAGTGTATTTTTGAAGCTTTGACTATATTATAGGTCTGATGTTTTGTTAATTGTTGAGTATTTATCCCTTAAGTAGGTTGATGTAAGAATGTAGTTATTTATTGGGAAAAGAAAGGTGAGATAACAATATGAAGATTTAGAAACAAGGAATGACAATTAGATGAAAACCATGATTTATGTCATTGTGTGGAGTAAATTCCATGAAAGTGGAATATCCATTCCAACTTCATTGTGGAATTCAATATGATGTTGTTTTAAAATCATCCAAAGCACATGAATTATGACATTTTCTTGTTCACCCAAACCAATTTACCATGGTGCATGTGATTCACATTTTTATAAAAATATTTCCAGTTGGACAGATTTTCAGTTAAATTGACCATAAATATGAAAATACGCTCTGCATATACGAAAATGCTTTTATTCTCTTTGAGCCCCTCTTTTCCACACTAGCCTTGATTCTCATCTCATTCCTAATTTCTTTGAGCTGTCATAGCAATGACGTGTGAACTACCCGCACTAACACACTTTATTGTCAGATAACGGTCGTACAGAGCAAGCCATACCTAAGAAGCTCTCCTCGTTTACGTTGTCTCGTCTTTTCATAGCCGATGGAAGCACACCGATATATGATGACAATTTGTTTAGCCATTTCTCAAATTTGCGCCATATGATAAAAGATGAAATGCAAAATAATAGAAAAAATAACTGAAAATAGAAAAATTGAAAAGAAAAAAAAACATCAATTATTAATTTCTGGTGCGGAAAAAATACAAAATGATTAACTATGAGTTGGGTCGGGCCAGAGAGAGAAGAGGAAGAAAGAGAGAGAGACAGAGACAGACTCAGACGACGGAAGAAAACCAAAAATCGGAGGTAAAAATTCACACTCCTCAACTCACTCTCCTCCACTTTTCCGATGGATTCTCATTCTCCGACCTCCACATCGCTCTAGCCAATAGATCCCTCTTTCTCTCTCTGATAATGAATCTCTGACTCTCTTTCTTCTTTCTATTGAAGCTGATAGAAATTCCAGGTATCGATTGGCAATGGCGGTGAAGCGCGGGCTCCACCGGAACCGAGCCGCCGGATCTCGATTCCCTATTGCGGTTTTTATATTCGTCCTGCTTCTCGTTCCCTTGATTTTCTTCGTCGGCCGTGGCCTCTACACCTCCGGTTGGTCCTCGCCTCCCGTTCAATTTATTATCGAATTCCGTTGAGGAAATTGTGTGTATTTATGACTTTATGTGTAGGCAAATGTTTAGGTTTGCGGATCTCAATTAGGTTTCGCTTTTTGGCTCTGCAGTTCCGGGAAAAATTATCATACTTGCTTGCAATTGCTCTCTTCTTTGCTTCAGAGAAGCAGAAAAAGTGAAAATTTAACGTCCTGCTGATACAATTACTGATCCAAAAATCCGAAATGCTATTTTCATATTCCTACTGTTAGGGCTTTTTGAGTTGTGAGGAATGCACATTTGTTTCAGACTTTGCAAGTGTTTTTTTGTGTGTTTTAAGATAGTGAGTGTATGAGTGTGTCTTGCAGTATTAGGACGGAGAGCTTAGCTTTGTCCCGGTACCTTGATGGTCTATTTTTAAGCAGATTTTGGTGATATATTAAAAGATATCCTACCTGAATGAAATTCGAGTCAAATTCGTTACTTTTTATGGTCTTAGTCTGATTGCTCCTATATATTAGCAGATCAACCACAATGGTGTTTTGATACAGATGTGGTCGAGAACAATTATGATTGTGAATGTTGCATGTGCCATCGCTGTTACTATAATAATGTGATATTGTTTAATTGCAGTTTAGTCGTAATCCACTATTTTTACCACTTTATAGTGGCTGAGAGAGTGGAGGTATTGGATTTCTTGAGCCAAACCTCAGTGCAAGTGAAAATGATAGAATGAGTTTATAGATGGCTCTTATTTATCATGATTTTAAGTTTCCTCAGAAGCTTACGCAAGATTTTAGTTGTATAAGTTGCCCATTTGCACCTTGTAGGTGGTCTGTATTTGAGCTTAAAATTCATGATTGATTGACGGGGCTGGTAATCCTGTAAAAGTCTTGTTGAAGAGATGTTGGTTTATATCTTGTGTACTTTATTGTATACTTGGGTTAGCTAATGTTGGAATTATGAAAAGTTTCCTAAATGTCAATCCATTGGCATATTCATTTGTTTCCTTTTAATACTAATCGATGGTTGTTATTTGTAGTTAGTTTTCTGTGCAAGTCACATGTTTATGCAAGTCTCTCTGGTCTTGACTAGTACTGATTATTGCTATTTGTGCAGATCAAAATGAGATATTATCTGGTCCTGGTGAAAAGGTATGGCTTCATGCTTGCATTGATTTCTGCCTCAAATCTTGTTTGCATACTGTTTTCTACAATAAAGTAAAATAAAATTACAAAACCGTTTTGAGAACCATGTTCCTGGTGCAGAATTTGGATTGGAGGGAACGAGTGGCGCTGCAACATGCCAAATCTCTTTTCTCAAAAGAGGCAAGTGCAACTCTACTAAATTTATGTGTTATACTCATTTCTGAGTTCATAGAAATGGTGGTATTTTTCCTATTTTGTTGAGTGTTCTCCCTAACCAGCATTCTGATTGAATCAACATATTAGGTCATTGATGTGATTGCAGCCAGCACAAATGACATGGGGCCTTTGAGCCTTGATTTCTTCAGAAAAAACAATTTGTCAGCTTCGTGGAAAGTCATTGGGGAAAAGACATCTGTTGCAACAGATCCTGAGGTTAGTATTTGTATTATACTTTCTCCTTGGAATTTTGACTATTTCTTATGCTGGAAAGATATCATCAATTTGTAGCTGCTGATTGCTTTTGTTTTGTTTTGTATGTGCAAAGATAAATTTGACAGCCGTAGATGCAAAACAAGAGACATCTAGGGTTAAAGTGGATGATGATTCAGGTGGTAATATGTTCCGATAGCATTTGCTTATGGCTGTGAAACACTTCTACATTCTTTTTGATTTTATTGTTCTTTGCAGATAATCTTGCTCAACCTCTTGATCCTGCAAAACTAGCCCGAAGGGTAATTGTCATACTTACCTATGTTCCGTGTTACTGCAGTGTTATGTCTATTTGGGGTCTCTAATTTTGTATTACTGCAGTATTGGTTAAATTCTAATTTTTGCATTGTAAGCAATTCTGCAGCAATTAAGAGAGAGCAGACGTGCAAGCCGTGCAACTGAGTTGACACAACATGATGATGAATCAATTGTAAAACTTGAAAGTGCAGCCATTGAACGCTCCAAATCAGTTGACTCGGCAGTTCTTGGAAAATACAGCATTTGGAGGAAAGAAAACGAGAATGAAAACTCTGACTCAACAGTGCGCTTGATGCGGGACCAAATCATAATGGCAAGGGTTTACTTAAGTATTGCGAAGATGAAGAACAAGCCTGATCTGTATGCGCAACTACAGACTCGACTAAGAGAATCTCAGCGTGCATTGGGAGAGACAACTGCTGATGCAGATTTACCTAAAAGGTACCATTTTCTTGACTGTGTATCATATATCTGCATCTTATTTTAGATATAGTGAATTAGTGATTATTATGACACTTTTTACTTTTTTTTTATGGCTGATTCACTTGTAGTGCACCGGAGAGAATAAAAGCTATGGGCCAAGTTCTTTCAAAGTCGAGAGAGCAACTGTATGATTGTAACCTGGTCACTGGAAAGCTGAGAGCAATGCTTCAGTCTGCAGATGAACAAGTGCGGAGCTTGAAGAAGCAGAGCACATTCCTTAGTCAGTTAGCTGCCAAGACCATACCAAATGGAATCCACTGCTTGTCTATGCGCCTAACCATAGATTATTACCTCCTTCCTATGGAGAAGAGAAAATTCCCTAGAAGTGAGAACTTGGAAAATCCTAGTCTTTATCATTACGCTCTCTTCTCTGACAATGTCTTGGCTGCATCGGTCGTTGTCAACTCTACTGTCAAGAATGCCAAGGTAATCGGAACTATCATATTCTATACTGCTGTCTAATTGTGCGTGCATTTGTGTCTTGTGAACAAATTTTTTTTTTAAAAAAAAAAAAAAGTATGTAAACAATGCTTTATTGTCACCAGTTTCTAAATCTTTTAAAGGAAGACATCTTGACATCTATTGGCTTGATGTTTTATCATGAAGGTCTTTTGTATATTTTTTCTCAAGCAGGGCCCATCTTTGGTGGACCTCAGACTAAGAAATTTTTAAAACTGAAAAGAACTTTTATATTGAGCTAGGGCCTGAGGCTCATGGCATCATGTGATCTATTTGACAATTTTCTTACTCTATCTGCTTTCATTATTCTTACTTTTTTTTTTTTTTTTGGCCTGATAGTTTGTTTACTTGTATGCTTTTTTGGTGATTGCAGGATCCTTCAAAACATGTATTCCATCTTGTTACTGATAAGCTTAACTTTGGAGCCATGAATATGTGGTTCTTATTGAATCCTCCTGGAAAGGCAACAATTCATGTTGAAAATGTTGATGAGTTTAAGTGGCTTAACTCATCATACTGCCCAGTTCTGCGGCAACTTGAGTCTGCCGCAATGAAAAACTATTATTTCAAGGCTGACCATCCTACCACTCTCTCATCTGGGGCTTCTAATCTGAAGTACCGCAACCCAAAGTATCTCTCAATGCTTAATCATCTGAGGTTCTATCTTCCGCAGGTTTATCCCAAGTTGGATAAGATCTTGTTTCTTGATGATGACATTGTTGTCCAGAAAGACTTAACTGGATTGTGGGCAGTGGATCTACATGGAAAAGTGAATGGTGCAGTAGAAACCTGTGGTGAGAGCTTCCATCGTTTTGATAAGTATCTAAACTTTTCAAATCCCCATATTGCAAGAAACTTTGATCCAAATGCATGTGGATGGGCGTATGGAATGAACATGTTTGATCTGAAGGAGTGGAAAAAGAAAGATATAACTGGTATCTATCACAAGTGGCAGAACATGGTGAGTGTCTGGAACCTCGCATTTCTCCTTCTGAATGTTTTATTCTCTTACATTGGTTAGTTCCTTTTAAAATTGACCATAGCTATTTCTTTCCATATGTGTTGTGGTTTTAGAATGAAGAGAGGACACTGTGGAAACTTGGAACACTACCTCCAGGGCTAATCACATTTTACGGGCTGACACATCCATTGCAGAAGTCATGGCATGTGCTTGGTTTGGGCTATAATCCAAGTCTTGATAGGAACGAGATTGAGAACGCAGCTGTTGTACACTATAATGGTAACATGAAACCATGGCTGGAGTTGGCGATGACAAAGTACCGAGGATACTGGACAAAGTACATCAAGTATGACCATCCCTATCTTCGCAGCTGCAAGCTAAGTGAATGAATCTGAAAATGGGGATTTACGTAAATAGTGGATACTCGGTCTCGTTCACCTGCTCCTTGGTATCTTCATCTGACAAGTCACTTAGGTTATTTGTGGTCATCTAGAGAAGGTATTGGCTTTCTCTTTACCGCATTCCACCATTGTTTATTCCATTTGTAATTCATTCAATTCCCATTCCATCGATTGTCACCCATTGGAACCGGGTAGCAACAAATTCTTTGCCTTAATGACCTGTATAATAAACTCATACCTTATTTTGTTTGAAGCTAAGATGCGAAACATGATTAGGATCAATTGTCCAAGATGCTGTATTCTTTGAACAATACCTCTCACGTGGATAGTGTAATTTGTAGCGAATCTCTTATATTAATTGGTTAGAGCACTAGCCCTGTCTTGCTTTTGTTTTGTTTTCTTAATGATGTTGCAGTTGGTGATTGAGTGTTGAGCATGATGCTTGGATGCAGCTTTCTCTAATTTCGTTCCTTTGATATTATGTTTGTTATCCTTGATATTATCATTTGATATTTCAGCCCTGAAATGTGAAAAGTACCCCAGAGTTTGCCATTAGCATTTCCTAAAATGAGGTTTAAAATACCAATTCCCCAGTTTTGGGGCTCATCTGGTCGGGACCATAGGCCCAAGCCTTGTCCACCACATTTCATGCTTGAATTGACAGAAAACTATACTTTAGAACAATAAGCTAGATAATCTGGAGTCCCTTTATTTCTTTATTCCCTTGTACACTACCAAAGCACTTAACAGACTCCCTAGTTTCCTTGTTCTTTCTTTTCCTCTCCACCTTTCTGCTCATTAATCCAGTCCGAGAAAGCATCAATGGTGCTCATGTCAGCCCTGTAGTGTTTCTGGGTAAACTCTAGCAGAGTAGGCCAAGTAAAGTCTGGGTACAATCTCGGGTTATCAGCACTGATCAAACTTGCTGGTGGAGTCACTACTCTGTCCTTGTTTGGATTGAGAAAGAAAGCAAGAGATTTCCTTACAGTTCTGTTGTTTACCACAGCCCTGTGCAAGCAGCTCTTGTAAATACCATTGCACAGAGCCTGAAAGTTCACATCATGCGGAAAGCATATATTAGCATATAGAAAGTAACATTTAATTCAGCCAACAAAGAAAAATAACATTAATAAATCCCTATTTTTCTCCAACTCAAGGATGTAGCCTGTAGGTGTGTAAATTAGAGGCCAAGACACGGTTTGGAGGCTTAAAGTCGACGAGAGTAGAAAAGTGACACTAGTTTACTAATAATATTGCCGAAGCCTATCCAGATGGTGACATCCAATATCTAGAAAGGTCCATAGACCTAATTGAGCCCTTCCAAAAAATAACCCGACCAATGTGGCTAAACTGAAGACGATATCGGTGCTTTATATAGTATGACAAATTAGTGAGCTTGAAGAGTGATCCATATTGCTGCACAAAAAAGTACGACTAACAGTACCAAAGCCTAACTGCATTGTCAAATCCAACCTAAATAGATAATAACTCTAGAGTGGTCAATGTGAATGCAGTATAGGTGCAATGATATTAGTACTAGTGCTTCTGCATGCTATTCCATTGCGATACATATTAATGAATATAGTTAACTTACCATGAAAGTATCACCAATGTTGACAACGAAAGAACCAAGGACAGGAGTAACGGTGTGCCACTTCTCATCCAAAAACACTTCAAGTCCCCCTACTTGATCCTGATGAAGGATTGTCAAGGAAGTGGGATCACAGTGAGGCCCAGTTCCCAGTGTCAGATCTGGTTTTTGGCACATTGGATAGTAGTTCAACCTCATGATCGAATCGTTTCCATCGTAGAACTCTTTGAAGTACTCCCGCGCAACTCCCAGGCTCAGTCCCAGTAGCTCCAGTATCCCATTGGATAGTTTGTTCATCACTTCCGAGTATTCTTGGTAGAGCTTCCTAGAAAGACCAGCACATAAGTAAAAGCAATGACCACAATATTGGATATCTCGGATAACTAAGGTCTAAAAACAAGGGTATATCGGCAGAGCTATCTAAAGAATTTAGGTATTGCTGAAAATTATATGAAATTTCTCGGTAAATCAACTAAAATGTACTAAATTAAATATTGGGAAGAATAGAATTAAATAGAGAAACATATCTTAAAAAAAGAAAAAAATGTCGGAGAGATGTTGTATTTGACATCTATAATTTGAGAAAATGATCTATCATTCAGACTATCAGTAAAAAGTTATATATAAGATCTATGAGATCTCACTGAAAATTTTGTTTTTATCGATTGTAATTAACATCAGTCATCTACTTTGTGTAATCTTAATTTTATTATAGGTAATTGCTCCATTTATAACCGATGTCTGTGAACAAATTTGTTTTCAAGGTTATAACTTTAGTTCAGTTATACATAAACAGTACAAAATTTATGTGATAATTTTATTGTTAATGTCGTAATTTCGATCCAATTATATGTAAAATGAATGAATGTCATCATAGTACCGTAGACAAAGTAGTAGGAGGTGAAATCACAGTGTATTATTACCCGATTTCTCTGAAATCTTCACCCAACACATTCACAAAGTAGTCCTTAACGACTGTAGAGCTCTGGCTCTCAGCAGAGTACCTGAAAGAAAGTGTTTCTTTCCATGGAAGTTTGGAGTTAAACCTGCCGGTGAAGCTACTAGTATAACCGTTGCTCTCACCAACCTTCCTCTGAGCCCTTTGCTTCTCCGAGAGCTTCATCTCAAAGAACACGTCCATGTACTCGTGAGCTTTCGCAATGAGCTCCGGATCAACTCCGTGGTTCACAATGAGGAAGAATCCATGCTTCTTGCAGGCCTCGTCGACCGAACGAATCGAGTTCGCGACGATGGCAGGATCGCCGCTGAGGAAGCCGTTGAGGTCGATGGCCGGAGCGAGAAGGTCCGGCCGGTCGGGGCTCGGCTTTTCGTGGTCCGGCCATATGAACTGGGAAGGGATGTTCGATTGGTACTGAATGACTTGGGAGTCGAAAACCATAGGGGTTTGCTCAGCAGGAGCAGGCACCAGCATGGCCAACATGGTTTAGGGTTCTGAGACTCAGAGATGGTTTGTGAAGAGGAGCCAGACTGCAGAGAGCTTATATTTAAAGAAGACGAGGGGGAGAGAAGGGAGCAGAGATTACGTTACAACTGTAGGACATGCATGGGGTGTTTTACAAGTGTAGGGATGTCATCAATTGCATGCAGGTTAGATGCATGAATCACACACATACATGACAGGTTGATGTCACATGTTTGTTGTGAGAACACAAATCATGTTCAACGCATACATACAGGACAGGAACGCAGGAGGTTAATCTTTCCTTGGAAATCGATGGAAATCGATGAGGTTGGGAATGGGGGCTGGATTTATGGATAAAGTGATCGCTTTGTTTTTAATTTGAGACTTTAGTGGATTACATTCACGGTCTCTTTCACTTTCCGATATTTCCTTCTTTACAATTTACACTGCATGCACATAGACGTTTATATTCAAATCCTCATTTAATATCCTTTACCATTTATGTAGCCTCTTAAAAAGTTTTCTTTTTAGTCTGTAGCTAAGATTCTAAACCTGTTTAGGTTCAAATGTATACTGTATTCTTTGAACAACATCTCTCAGGTTGATAGAATAATTTATAGAGAATCTCGTATATTAATTGGTTAGAGCACGTACCAACCTAGCTGTCTACCTTTTGTTTTGTTTTCTTAATGACGTTTCAGTTGGTGATTTAGTGTTGAGTTGTTGACCACGATGCTTGGATGCAGCTTTCTCTATTTTCCTAAAATGAGGTTTAAAATTCCTCAGTTTGGGGCTCATTTGGTTGGGACCATAGGCAAAAGCCTAGTCCGCGCCACATGCCTAAGGCCAGGTCTGGGCATCGAAGAGGTTGAGTTTACCCGAAACTAATGAGGTTTTTTATTGGGACCTGGGAAAACTTAAACCTCTTTGAGCCAAAACACAAAATTGAGCAAAAATTATCCCATCTATCATAGCAACAGATTTTTTATTCTCACCTACCCAAATTAATAGCAAATGACCATTTTGTCCTCAACTCAATTAAACAATTACTTCCACTGCCACTCTCTCTCTCTCTCTCTCTCTCTCTCTCTCTCTCTCTCTCTCTCTCTCTCTCTCTCTCTCTCTCTCTCTCTCTCTCTCTCTCTCTCTCTCTCTCTCTCTCTCCCCAGACGCCGGCTTTCTCTCTCCAGTCTTCTTCGTCGACGACATTCTCACCGGCGACTAAAGTTGTCGATAGCGATAGTGAGAAGCAGCACCGGTGCCTTCTTTTGCAAGCGGATGACGGGGAGCCGGCGACAACTCAAATCCGCAGCCGGAGACATCAACCTCTCCCTCCTTGGCGAAATTTCATCAACGAGCCCACCTGAGGCAATTTTCAGGTGAGATTGTTATGCTGGAGGTCCAAGCCACACCAATTTTCAGGTATTTCCAGATTCAGATGCTAATTCGATCTCGGAGCCAGACCTGGTAGCCGCTCGACGACTCATTTGCCCTGAACTGAGGATCCGAACTCCGGCATCATCCACTCTTGAGGACGACGAATGTCGGTCGGAGCTACCTCGCCAGAGTCGAACACCTGGTAGGTGATCTCGGAGTCGGAGCTCCAAGGCACTGAAGAGAAACGTCCAGCTCTTGATGGGAAACCAGAGCATTTTCTAGGTGCCCAAATCAGTTTTTTTTTTTTTTTTGGGGTAAAATGGGGGCAGAAGGAAAAAAAAAGAGAAAAAAAAGGTTTTATTGGGGGTAATGAAGGTCTATTGGGGAGCAATACAGCTCTGTTAAAGGTCTATTGGGGGCAATAGACGTTTATTGGGTGGCAATAAATGTTTTAAACTGATGTAATCTCCTCTTTTTTTCCTTAATCAAAGTTTTATTTGTCTAATTTTAGTGATATTAGTTCTCGTTCCGGTGACTGAAAGATCTATTGGGGGGGGGGGTAATAAACCTCTTCAGCCCCATATGAGATCTCAGACAACCTCTTTAGAGACTTCTGGCGAGGTTTCATAAATCTTTATTGCCCCCAATAAAGGTCTATTTGGGAGCAAGTATTGGGGGGCAATAAAATTTTCCGGCGACCTAGAAGATCTCCAACGACCACTCTAGGGACCTTAGGCGAGGTTTTCAAAGAAGTTTGATGGGTGGCAGTCGATGATCAGATTCCGGCGATCATTGGCTGAAATCTGGCCACCGGTGACCCGATTCTTGCGGCTGGTGACTGGACTCCGGTGAAGTCTCCTATGGCTTCTCTCTCTTCAATTATTTTTCTCTCTCTATGTAACAAAGAGGTGAGGGCAAAATAGTCTAAAAAAAAAAACTTAATTGGGTATTAGGGAAGACCTTATTAGAGTTTTTATGGGAAATGGGTAATTAAAAAAATCTTAATGGGATAAATGACCCTAGAATTAGGGTTAATGGACAAAAACCTATTTTTTAAATTATCAAATCATGTATTTCATCTCTTGTTGGGATGAGAAATTTCAAAGAAATTATATTTTCTCTGCCTTTGCTAAACCAATAAGGATCAAGTTTTTATGCAACCATTGTCATTGCAACCCTTCCAGAGATCAACACCTATCATCAACTTGAAATCTTAATCAATAGCAAGCCTGAGCATGGATTACATCTCCACTTTAATTTATAGTATTCTATATATGTATGTATGAATATGGCGAAAAACTAAAATTTATTATCAGACAGCAAATCAGTAATATTGATGCCCGAGCACATTTTCCTGATCAATAAGAAATACATGTTAAGGACACAATTCATGCTTGAATTGACAGAAAACTAAAATTTAGAACAATAAGCTAGATAATCTGGAGTCCCTTTATTTCTATTCCCTTGTACACTACCAAAGCACTTAAGAGACTCCCTAGTTTCCTCGTTCTTTCTTTTCCTCTCCACCTTTCTGCTTATTAATCCAGTCCGAGAAAGCATCCATGGTGCTCATGTCAGCCCTGTAGTGTTTCTGGGTAAACTCTAGCAGAGTAGGCCAAGTAAAGTCCGGGTACAATCTCGGGTTATCAGAACTGATCAAACTTGCTGGTGGAGTCACTACTCTGTCCTTGCTTGGATTGAGAAAGAAAGCAAGAGATTTCCTTACAGTTTTGTTGTTTACCACAGCCCTGTGTAAGCAGCTCTTGTAAATCCCGTTGCACAGAGCCTGCAAATTCACATCATGAGGAAAGCATACATTAATTAATCCCCATTTTTGTCCAACTCTAAAATCTAAGTGTGTAAATTAGAGGCCAAGGAAATATCGTGGAGGCTTAATGTCGTTCACATTAGAAAAGTAACACTGTAGTTTTACTACTAATATTACCGAAGCCTATCGAGATGGTAACACCCAACCAACAGAGGTCCATAGACCTAATTGAGCCATTCCAAAAAATAACGTGAACAATGTGGCTAAACTGAAACAATATCGGTGCTTTATATATATATAGCACGACTATTTAATTAGTTAGCTTGAAGAGTGATAAAAACTGATTATTGCACAACAAAACGACTTATAGTACCAGAGCCTAACTGCATAGAAAAATCCAACCTAAATAGATAATAACTCTTGACCGGTCAAGGTGAAGGCAATAAAGGTGCAATGAGAGCAAGTGAAGCGGTCTCGTTTTGACTGGGCACACTGGTAGGGAAACATGATGTAGTGACTGGGCACAGCCAAAAACACTCCTCCACCGGGCCTAATTTGACTAGCCAAAACTTGGCTTTTGATGACTTAGGCGAAGAAAAAGGGCAAAGCCTTGACTAATTTCTTGACCAGTCGAAGGAGAGGCCCAGCTGCCACGTCGGAAGAGGAGAGAACGTGGCTGACGTCAAGGCGCAGAGACAGACGCGGAGAAAAGGGAGACTGGAGCGCACGGACGAATGAGGAAGCCCCAGCTGGAGTCTGCATCTTTTTTGTCGCCTACCAGAGAGGAATTGGCTGGTTTGGAATTTGAGGGCCCAACGGTCAAATGATCTACACCGTTGGATTGAATAGTGAAGACAGATCTAACGGCTAGGCAATTAATATGTATGATTATATATGTAAGGTAACAAAACAGTAAGAGAAAAAAGAGATGAACTGTGAAAAGTGAACAGTATTGATTGGTCAAGAAAAAAAAAACGGGTGGAAACCCATATCCAGTGAACAGTAACTTGACTGGTCGACGCCTCGACTTTTCGACCTTGACATTTCTTGACTATGGGTGAACTTGTTCTGATACGAGTAGTACTTGTGCCTCTACATGCTATTCCATTGGGCAACATATTCTTGAGTAGAGTAAACTTACCATAAAAGTATCACCAATGTTGATAACGAAAGAACCAAGGACAGGAGTAACGGTGTGCCACTTCTCATCGAAAAACACTTCAAGTCCGCCTACTTGGTCCTGATGAAGGATTGTCAAGGAAGTGGGATCACGGTGAGGCCCAGTTCCCAGTGTTAGATCTGGTTTTTGGCACATTGGATAGTAGTTCAACCTCATGATTGAATCGTTTCCTCCGTAGAACTCTTTGAAGTACTCCCGCCCAACTCCCAGGCTCAGTCCCAATAGTTCCAGTATTCCATGAGATAGTTTGTTCATCACTTCTGTGTATTCTTGGTAGAACTTCCTAGAAAAAAAGAAGAAGACCAAAATATTGGATACTGAGGATAATTAAGGTATAAAAATAAGGGTATATCGACAGATCCATCAAAATCAACTAAAACATACTAGATCTAAAAATTGGAAAGAAGATAATAAATAAGAGAGAGTATATATATATACACGAGAGATGTTGTATTTGACATCTCTAATTTGAGAAAATTATCTATTTTTAAGACCTTGAGTAAAAGGTTATATATATATATATATATATATATATATAAAAGATCTATAAGATTTCACTGAAAATTCTACAAATACATACATGTGTGTCAAACAGTTTATAATAATTTCTTTATCATTGTCGTAACGTGAGTTCACTAGAGCTCATTACTTTTGTGTAATTTTAGTTTTATTAGAGCTCATTACTCTATCTACAGCCTGGTTACAAGAATAATTTATTATATAACATTTAATTATATGTAAATTGTATAAAACAAATGTAATAACTTCATTGTTAAAGTTGTAATTTTGATTCAATTAGATACCTAGATGTAAATACATGTCAAAATTATAGTAACATTGACCAAGTGGTAGGAGGTGGGATCACAATATATTATTACCCGATTTCTTTGAAATCTTCACCCAACACATTCACAAAGTAGTCCTTGACGACTGTTGAGCTCTGGCTCTCAGCAGAGTACCTGAAAGAAAGTGTTTCTTTCCATGGAAGTTTGGAATTAAACCTGCCGGTGAAGCTACTAGTATAACCGTAGCTCTCACCAACCTTCCTCTGAGCCCTTTGCTTCTCCGAGAGCTTCATCTTAAAGAACACGTCCATGTACTCGTGAGCTTTCGCAATGAGCTCCGGATCAACTCCGTGGTTCACAATGAGGAAGAAACCATGCTTCTTGCAGGCCTCGTCGACCGAACGAATTGAGTTCGCGACGATGGCAGGGTCGCCGCTGAGGAAGCCGTTGAGGTCGATAGCCGGAGAGAGAAGGTCCTGCCTGTCGGGGGTCGGCTTCTCGTGGTCCGGCCATATGAACTGGGAAGGAATGTTGGATTGGTACTGAATGACTTGGGAGTCGAAAACCATAGGGGTTTGCTCAGCAGGAGCAGGCACCGGCATGGCCAACATGGTTAAGGGTTTTTTGCAAAGGAGACTCAGAGACAGAGAGATGGTTTGTTCCGCAAGAGGAGTCAGGCTAGGTGTGATTCATGCATGTTACCTGAATATTGACCCAAAAAAAAATGCATGTTACCTGAATGTACATTATGTACGGATAAAGGTTGGAAAATGCTGAGCAACCCTTCCTTCTTTACAATTTACACTACATGCGCATAGAAGTTTAAATCCAAATCATCTTTTAATATCCTTACCATTTATAATTTTATATAGCCTCTTAAAAAGTTTTCTTTTTGGCCCGTAGCTACCTCCTAAATTTTAGGGATTTGGAGAAACATATTTGACAATTTTATTTGATATGATGTAATCCATTGACTTATATGTTACTAGAATTAGGCCGATAAGAGATTATAGATGCCACATAAAACTGGTAATTGGGGCTGAATGTACAGGTGAGGGTTGGAAAAAAACATTTCCTTCTTACAATCCACGTTGCTACATGGCTACATGCAGACAGACTTTTAAAATCCATATCACCTTTTATATTAACCATGTATATAGCCTCTTTACTCTTAGGCTTCTTTTGGTTGTTGGAAAGAAAATTGATTTATTGGTCTTTCCTATGAGCATAGGAAAGTAAATTTCCTATTAGTTTTCCTACCAATGTTTGGAAATGCCAGGAAAGTAATCGGAAAATATATTTTACTTTCATTTCCGATGTTTGGTTTGTGCAAGAATAGGAAAGTAGGCAACATCAATTTTTCAATAATATCCTTGTTATCAAAACATAAACAATTCAAGATTCAAAAGTTTCTTAGATAATTTGATAATAAATGCAGGGAAAGTATGAGGGAAAATGAATCTCATGAGGAGTGGGAGGGTCCATTCTTCCCCCCACCCCCAATTTTCCCTTCATGCAGAAAAGTTGTTCATTTCCTTGGGTGTGCCAAACACAGGAAATGATAAAGTTTCCCTTCCCAACCTTTTCATTCCCCGAACCAAACGAGACCTTCAGTTTCTTTTTGGTTTTTGGCCTCTTAAATTTTAGGGATATTTTTGCCAGAGATATTATCCATTGACTTTACTAGATTTAGGCTGAGTCCAACGTAATTTAACACAGACTTTGTGATTCAATTGATAATCCAATAATGACTCGAATCTGATAATTTGTTTAAGGAAATAAATATGAACTCGATCAAACCAATTCAATATTGTAGTAATCTTATCACCAACCGCTAGCAACTCTACTAAAGTTTTAGCCGATTTTCAATAATCTTTCTATCTTGGCTTCTTATCACTTTTTTCACCTTGGATGAACTTCAACAAAATGAAGAGTATTTATATATATATATATATATATATATATATATATATAAAAGGTAAATTACATATAGAGGTAACTATACCAAACCTCTTGACAACATCAACAAAAATGAAAAGGACAATTCTTAAGTTTACCCTATGGTGAATGAGCATATTCACCCTCTCTTGCGATTAAGGCATAATAACTTTATAATTTTCTAATCCGACCATTCATGTTGTATAACGTAATACAAAGATTAGCTTTGTAAAAAATCAATCAAATTGAAGACTTTTTAGTTATTCATTTCTATGAAATATATGGATGGTTCATCATAATAGTAGTAAGTAGTTGTTAGAATCATCTATTTGTTTGAGTCAATTAGATAATTAAACAATTTATGATTCGATTGCTTTTTTACAGATATGATCTTTAAAGGGTTATTTAAGATATGGACTGTTGATTATTAATTTATTAAGTAAAAATATGTTAATCGACAATGAGGGTGAATATGCTAGGTTACTCTAGGGGTGAACCTAAGAATTGTCCAAATGAAAATTAGGAAGACCTATTCACTATGATTACAAAAACTATGAATGATGGCTGGAGTCAAATCCCACCGAACCAAACATGAGGAAGTAGTTCCAAAATCTGCTAATGCACCCACGGCTTGATTCCCTTCACAAAATAAGAGTAGAAAGAAATTTCATTTGAGACATACGATGCAAGCAATGACCCCATTCCACACGAAGTTTTCAAGGTACAAGGATTGAAAGAAAACTGAGAACATGTGTAATTGTTTATGTACGTAGAGTCACCTCCAATTATTTTAATTTCTAGTTTTGAACCCACAATGATTCTATTGCTCTAACAACCACCATGACCTTCGCTCCAACTAAAGTAGACATTTCTAAGTTGGAGCAAAAAAATCCAAAGTCGGTAGGGTGAGCGAACTGCCTCCCGTCTCAGTTGCTGCATCTGCTGCTATTGGTATTGATATAAGGGGTACAACTAACAACACCTTTACCTTTATAGTGATGACACAGACCACCATAACCTGCTTGCTCCAAGTCGCTTTTTCATGCTCCTTCTCTGTTATCTTGACCCAATTCCCGATAAAGGATGATGCCAATTAACTTCAACAATGCAAGGAGCATTCTGCTTCCTGCAATGGGCACCAAACTTCTTCGAAATACACAAGCCATGAGTAGTATTGTGCATGTGACTGGTGACAATGTAACTAGAAGAACAAATTTGACCTGAAATCAGCCTACATGCTTTCCCCATGTCAATTTCTACACCGTCAAATATGACTTTGTTCCTTGACTGCCATATAAACCATAGAGTGTAAGTGAAGCAGCATGCCACAATTGACAATTCTGTCAATTATCTACTACAACCAGCCACTAACCCACTTTGCATGATATTCAATAATGAGCCATGAAGCATGCCTAATCAAATTTGTGCAACACATATTGTGAAATAGCACATGCAAATGAGCATTGGAAAAAATCAAATGATCCAATGACTCGCTGCTCTTGCGACAAATTATACAAAGAGATGCAAGAGATATCTCACGCCATTGCAAGAAATCATCAGGCTAACAAAGATATAACAGAATAATGTATTTAAATCAAATTTGCATGAAGGAGTGTGGGGGGCATAAAAACTTGAAAGCTTCCTTGGCAGTAAGAGTTTCTAATGAAGATATTCCTTATCTATTTTGAAGAGAACACTACTATAAATATGGCCTAAAGAGACGCATAAAATAGGGACACTTGTTGTATGTGTGCCTTATGATAATGAAAAGGGACATATATCCATATGTGTGCCCATTGCAAGAGTAAGGCACATATCATTTGTCCCCATAAAGAAAATGTCAGAAGGAACCCCATGAGCAAGTTCACCCGTTGGGTCATTGGGTCAGATACTGTTTATTGCTTTTTTATGTTTATTTCTACTTTCTGAATCCCTGGCTCAATTTCCAAAGTGACCTGGGTCAGTTTTGTGACCTACAAACTGACTTGGTGATTAAATATGAGACTTCCGGTGGTGCCCTTAAGGGTAGTCACGGTCCCACTAGGGTTCTTAACCCTCAAGGCCTTGCCTAGTGATGAGTAGATCATACCACTCCTATGCCTAGAGCTAGCATGCACATGTATATCTTCCTTCTTATTCCTCCCCTCTTTGTCTCTAGAAGTAGATGGCTCAAACTCATAAGATGACTCAAGTCAGTTTGTAGGTCACAAATCTGACCTAGAGGGTGGAAATAAATACTAAAAAGCAGTGAATAGTATTTGACCAAGTAACCCAACGAGTAAACTTGCTAAGTACAATATTTTGTTATAAACAATTATTTTTATAATAGAAAGGTAATAGAAAAAAATCTTTATACTCAGAAAATACGTATTTCCATCTCACAATCTCTCTTTCATCATCAAGAACCAAGCGAAAACTTTTCCCAGCTCATGAGGCTTTGTGCCAAACCAAGTGTTTTGGTCTTTAGGACCTACTGTAGCTCACTTTCTCTCGCTTCTCTCTAGAACTTAAGAGAGAGAGTAAGTAGATCTGAAATAATTTCCTCCCCTCCCCCTTCTTTGAATCCTAGATCTAGATCATTCTGACCTCTGCCGTGGTTTTTGTTCCAGATCCTTCCATTGTTCTCTTCCATCTCGCAATCCGATCTTCCATCTCCACCATCTTCCTTTATGGTGTTTGCCAACTTTTAACCCTTCCCTTTGGATCGTAAGTCTAGTAGATGAAGAAGTGATTTTTGATTCAGTAGATGGAAGCCCAGATGTAGATGAAGTGGTTTCTGAATGAGTGGAGGGAAGCCCAGATGAAGACGTTGACAACGAAGTCTCCTTGATGATAGTCGATGGTGGGGCACTTAACGATTGGTTGTTGGAAGACTGAAGGTTGGGATCTGGCCTACTATGTGTTTTTGTTGTAGTGCTTGTAGGTTCCCCTCCGAGTGGTGATTAGTGAGTTTTACTTTAAGATTCAATCACTTTGTGATTGAGTCTCTGGTGGATTTGGTCTCTTCATCATGTGAACAGAGTTTTGGGGTTTTAATCAAGTTATGGATTTGTTTAAGTTTTGGGATCTCTTCATTATGGATTTGTTCTTCTGTGTTTATGTCTTCAATTTTTGTTTTTATGCTGTTGGTGTTTTAGAGAAATGGTAATTGAGAGAAATTTGCTGTGTATTCTCATTGATAATAGGGCCCTCTTTATATAGAGGATTACAATGCATAGAATCCGAATTGTACAAGGAAAGGTAATCATACATTGAATGGATATCTCTAAGATTATCCGAGATAATCTCTAATTAAACCCTATTACCACTAGGTCAAGTAACCTAGAGGTCAGACACAATCTGGATTTACTTAAACACTCTCCCTTATGTCGCCTAAATGCGGTGCTTCTCTTGTTACCTCGTTAAAAACCTTGCCGAGTAACAAAAATCTAGTGGGACAAAAATAACCTCGGTCAAAGGGGAAAAAGAGCACAACACACCCTTCACGTTTCGAGATCAACATGTAGACATCTTCCCCTGATGTCCGCGCCTCCCTTTGATGACTACAGTCGTGGGAGTTCAGATAACTTTCGCAAGCCAATGCTTGCAACATGGTTCTTGAACGTGGATTTGGGTAATGACTTAGTGAACAAGTCTAGCACATTGTCCTTAGATCGAACCTGGTTTACTTTGATCTTGAGGAGCTTTTGTTGTTGCTGATTGTAGAAGAACTTAGGCAATATGTGCTTGGTGTTGTCGCCTTTGATGTAGCCTTGCTTCATTTGCTTAATGAAAACAGCATTATCCTCATAAATGCTAGTAGGCTCATCTGTGGTGGATTCCAAACCACAATTACTTTGAACATGCATAACTATGGATCTAATCCATATACATTCATGAACTGCCTCGTGAAGAGCAATAATCTCTGCATGGTTTGAAGAAGTAGTGACTAAGGTCTGTTTAGTAGACCTCCAAGATATCACGGTCTTACCCATGGTGAATATATAATCAGTTTGGGAACTATCTTTGTGTGGGTCAGAGAGATACACAGCATCAGCAAAACCTTCCAAAATACTGATGTCGTTTTGGGATGGGGAGAGAGAATGCAGACCACTATTGGTGGCGTTCATGACATATGATAGGTCCGAATCCATCGTCTCTCTGTAGGGATAGAACAAGCCCATATCAATCGTACCATTTAGGTATCGAAAGATATTTTTAACACTAATCTAATGACGTCGTGTTAGCGCAGAGCTATATCTAGCTAACAAGTTCAAGGAAAATGAGATGGTCGGTCTTGTGCATTGTGCTAAGTACAATAATGTGCTTATTGCACTTAGGTAGGGCACTTCTGCCTCTAGCACATCTTCGTCGTCTTCTTTTGGAGGGAATGAATCATTCTTTGGATCAAGACTACGGACGACCATTGGGGTGCTTGAAGGCTTAACTTTGTCAGTATTGAAACGCTTAAGCATCTTTTGGGTATAAGCTGATTGATGAATCAGGATACCATCTTCACGGTGCTCAAGTTCCAAACCGAGGCAAAACCATGTTTTCCCAAGATCTTTCATCTCAAACTTTGATTTCAAGTGTTCAGCGGTTTTCCTCAACTCTTTAAGGGTGCCAATTATGTTCATGTCATTGACATAAACTGCTACTATTACAAATCCGGAACTTGTTCTTTTTATGAACACACATGGGTATAGTTCATTGTTAACATATCCCTTCCCAATCAATTAGTCACTTAGACGGTTATAAGACATCCGTCCGGATTGCTACAATCCATATAGTGAGCGTTTCAATCTTATTACAAATGCGCTCCATGGTTTAGAGCCACTTGATTTAGGTAACTGAAGTCAATCTGGGACCTTCATGTATACCTCTGTATCTAGATCCCCATATAGATATGCAGTAACCACATCCATAAGCTGTATGTTTAAGTTTTTGAAAACTACCAAACTGATAAGGTAGCGGAACGAAATAACGTCCATTACTAGAGAATAGGTCTCCTTGTAGTCGATTGCAGGGCGTTGTCAGAAACCTTGAGCCACAAGGTGAGCTTTGTACCTTACAATCTCATTTCTCTCATTACGCTTTCTAACGAATACCCATTTATTACCAACTGGTTTGGTGTTGGGTGGTATTGGCACAACTGGCCCGAATACCTTTCTCTTATCTAGAGAATCAAGTTCTGCCTGGATCGCATCTTTCCATTTTGGCCAATCAGCTATACATTGGAATTCATCAAAGGAGCGTGGTTCGATTTCATCGGTCTCAATAATCTCACGCGCTACTGAATACGCAAATACATCATCAATGATGATGGAGTTTCTTTCCCACGTCCCATGTACACTAGTGTAATTTACAGAGATCTCTACGTTCTCAGGGATAGGTTCTGACATTGAGGCGTCCTCCAATGATGTCTTTTGGACATAACCATAATCCGGAACATTCTCATGAGACGGATTTTGAGTATCGATGATCAAAGGATTTGTTTGTTCCTTATTCGCTCTCTTTCTAGGGCGAGTATCCTTCAAACCAATCGGTGTACCGCACTTCCTCAAGGGACCTGCGGCCATAGAAGCCACATCACTACCATTCTGGATAGTAGCGCTATCTCCTGGTGTCACAGGAATGGTGTTACGTCCGGTATTTGGGACGTCAATCCTTGCGGGCACATTTGCAGCAGGTATATGTGATCTCGTCACTTTAGCAACATCAGAAAACGCATCAGGCAGTGTGTCTGCTACGTTTTGGAGCTCAATAATTCGTTGCACTTCAAGTTCGGACTGTGTGGTATGGGGATCGAGATAAGACATAGTGGGGACAGACCACGACAATTCCTGTCGTTCCTGTTGAACATCTGTGTTCTTATCTCCTCCTGTCGACGAGAAGACTGTCTTGTCAAAGTGACAATCCTCAAATCTAGCAGTAAAGAGATTGCATGTCAAGGGTTCAAGGTAGCGGACGATAGTGGTAGATTCATATCCAACATAGACGCCCATTCATCTCTGTGGACCCATTTTAGTACGCTGTGGTGGCATAATAGGCACATAAATGGCACACCCAAAAATGCGTAAGTGCGAGATATCAGGCTCGTACCCAGTCACTAACTGTAACGAAGAATAAGGTTGGGTGGTAGTGGATCGTAGACGAATTAGCATTGCTGCGTGCAATATTGCATATCCCCAAGCGGAAATAGGGAGATTGGTGTGCATAACTAATGTCTGTGCTATCATTTGTAGTCATTTGATAGCGGCTTCCACGAGACCATTTTGAGTATGACCATGAGGAACTGGATGCTCTACATCAATCCCAAGTGACATGCAATAGTCATCGAACATTTTTGATGTAAACTCCCCAGCATTATCAAGTCGAAAAGACTTAATCGGGTGGTCTGGGTAGTGAGCCCGTAGACAGATAATTTGGGCTAGGAGTTTAGCATAAGAAGCATTTCGAGTGGATAATAGCGCGACATGTGACCAGCATGTTGACGCATCAACCAATACCATAAAGTATTTAAAAGGGTGGTCTGGGTAGTGAGCCCGTAGACGGATAATTTGGGCTAGGAGTTTAGCATAAGCAGCATTTCGAGTGGACAATAGTATGACATGTGATCAGCGTGTCGACGCATCAACCAATATGATAAAGTATTTAAAAGGTCCGCATGATGGTTGAATTGGTCCACAGATATCCCCTTGGATTCTCTGTAAGAACAGAATGAGTAGTTTGGGATCCTTTGCGTAGGACGGTCTACATCCTAATTTCCCTGAGGAACAGGCTTTGCAAAATGTAAGGAACAGACTTTGCAAAATGAGATAGGGGCCTAAGAATCAACCAATGAGGATTTTGGTTGGGTCTGAGCGTCTGAAACGCTATTAGAAACAAAATTGGTGACTACATCACCCATTATGGCGTTAGAACCATGAGAAGTGGCACCCATGATGCCATTGCCATGAGTGATGCCATTTTTGGCGTTGTCAAATGGGATATGGGCAGCCCTAGGCCTGTGGTGGACGGCGGTGATGGCGACGGTCACACTAAGTCTGGGAATCAATCTTTGATTCTTGCTTCTTTTCGCTCGAAAGAATGGATGTCCGTGTGAAGTTTTTAGTATACGGATCATCATGTCACGACCAGGATGTCCTAGTCGGTCATGCCAAAGCCAAAATGTGTCGGAATCCAAGAGATCTTCTCTTATTACGTTATTAGATTCAATAGGTCGAATGGTAGTGACATAAAGTCCATTAGATTGACACATAAGCTTCTGTAAGATGCGCTTTCGTCTGCAATCATTAGAGGTAATGCAAAGGAACTCTTTTTCGTTCTCAGTATGCGTTTCCACATGGAATCCGTTGGCTCAGATATCTTTAAAGTTCAATAAGGTTCGATTTTCCTAAGGAGCGTAGAGAGCTTCTGTGATATTAATCAAGGTGCCATTTGGCAAAAGGAATTGGGTCATTCCATGTCCTTGAACTAATCCTCATGGCCTAGCCATCGTAGTCACAGAGGAATATGTAGGCAACATCTCCAAGAATAATTGCCTATGGCGAAGAATGGTGTGCGTAGTCGCACTATCCGCAAGACATTGCAGTTCTCCAGAATCCATTCCTAAAAGGAAAAGCTCGTAATTAAAAAGGAGGCATAAAGAAAAGAACTCAACTTTTATTAATAAGCCAACGGAATTACATCATTGTCTCTTTCACTTGAGAGAATCTAATCCAAGAACTAGCTAATGCAAAACAATGGTAGTCGTCTAACTTCTTTTGGTAGCTCCAAAGAAAATATGACCAGGTGGGTAGAGAGATGTCAGTGGAGCAAGGCTCGCTTAAGTACCACTTATCTCAAAATGTTTATAGACATCACACTTACTTTGGGTGAGCCTACTTTGAAGGAAAACTAAACCATTGACATTTACTACAAAAATAATATGGCAATTACCTACATCTCTTGGAAAATAAAAAGACTTAATCAAAATCGCCAGTCTTTGGATCTTGGCCTTTGAAGTCTTCCACCCTTAGATCGAGATCGCCATCTTGATCTTCTTGTTCCATGTAATGTGCTTCCCTTACTTCACGATACACCTTGTATGCGTTTGCAACATTCTGGGATGCTTTACACGCCCTTACCCAATGTCCTGGTAGTCCACACCTAAGACAAGCATCTTTATGGTCAGGTTTCCTTGGTTGAGGATCTTTAGGAGCGCTTTAAGGACGGCTTCTCTCTTTGGTGGCGTCACCACAATAGCTGGAGGCTTAGCCTCTCTCTCTCTTCACACGTTTACCTCCACGGTTCCGTGCATGCCTATCTTGGCGGTTTCCTTCCTCTTTAAGGAGAAAATATGGACCAGAATGTCTAGAATTATCCATTTCCTTAGGGTTTCTCTCCTTGCGCCCTCCATTAGAGGCTCGACTATAATTAGACTCTTGAATTGGCTTGGCTCCCACGGGTCTAGAGTTATAGTTCTTCACAAGTATGTTGTCGTGCTTTTCAGCCACGTTCATGGCACCAATAAGCTCATGAAATCTTGTGATGCGTCCGGAATTGACATCAGTTCGATAGGTCTTGGCTATCATCAATGCAGAGACGGAGAAGGTAGAGAGAGTCTTCTCGATCAACATCGTATCAGTGATTTTCTGCCCACAGAATTCCATCAAAGACTTGATACGAAGTGCTTCCAAATTGTAGTCAAGTACAGACTTGAAATCACAAAAGCGGAGGCTATGCCATCTCACTTCTAAGTCTGGAAGCAGGGAGTCACGAACGTTGCCAAAATGCCGCTTGAGTTCTACCCACAGTTTTCTTGGGTCTTCCTCATTGAGGTACTCATTTTGGAGCGCGTCACTCATGTGCCTTGTCATGAGAATTATGGCTTTAGCTTCATTCGCCTCTCTTGTAGCTCTATTCGCTTCAAAAGCGGTAGCTTGTTGAGGAGTAAGCACATTATGACTTGGCTCTTTGATCGTACTCAGGATCCTATCAGCCTGAAGATGCTGGCGCACATCACGGACCCACTTATTGTATCATGTGCCTGTTGTCTCTAGTGGAGCGAAGCTCAACTTGTTAAGGTTACTAATCCTGAAAAACAACAAGAAACTAGGGTTAGTTTCGGAGTGAAAAAGGCTACCACGAAAACAATAAAAATTTCTGAGCGTAGTCGCTTCCAAAAAATTAGGAATTTCCGAACATATTCGCTTCCAAGAAATTCAATTCCAAGAGGGGTTGGATTAGATCGAAACAATGATGTTTTGTGGTCAAGCTCCAAGTTTGGAGGACTTTACAAGCTCCAAGTTTGGAGTGAGCACGAACCCCCACAGTTCGGCTTAATTAGGTCTCCCCTATGATGAAGAAAGGGGGGTAGAAGAAGGGAGTTTGCAAGTCCCTGAGAAAAAGAATAAAAACTTCAAAAACGGGAACTTTTAGAAAAAAATACCTTGAAATAGGTCGTTGGAAAATTTAACCTGAAAAAGTTGACGGAGATGTCGCTAGAAAAGTGGCCGGAAACTGGTGGTTGGCGGTGGTCGACAGTGGCAGGAGCTGTGTTGGCTGTGACTGCTGGTGGAGCTGGCAGGGCCGTGCAGGGCTTGTGCGAGGCTGCTGCGCAGCTCTTGCAGGGGCTAGGTGAAGGCTGTCGATAGCTGTCGAGGCTTGGGCGAGGGGCACGCAAGCTCTGTCGGCAGATGTCGACAGGTGTTGCAGGGGCCTGTCAAGGGTTGTCGAGCGCAGGGGAGCGCGCGGGGCAGGTGAGGGCTGTGCGAGGGATCTGTTGGCAGATGTCGATAGATGCTCGGCAGGTATGCGCGGGGGCAGGCACAGGGGTGCGCAGGTGTCGGCAGGGGTTGTGTGAGGCTTCTCCGCTGGTCTCGGCAGGGGCTGTGCGGGACTTCTCGGCAGGGGTTGTGCAGGGGTCTGGTGAGGCTAACAGGGCCGGTCTAGAATTTCTGATGTCTGGTTCAGGTGGTTTCGCCGCTGGTTCTGGGCTCATAGGGCTGATGGTTTTTATGTGAGCAGCAGTAGGTACTGGAATTTGAGGGCTACAAAATTAGGGTTTCAGGGTTAGGGCTTCATGCTGATAACGTGTTTTAGAGAAACGGTAATTGAGAGAAACTTGCTATGTATTCTCATTGATAATAGGGGCCTCTTTATATAAAGGATTATAATGCATAAAATTTGAATTGTACAAGGAAATGTAATCATACATTGAATGGATATCTCTAAGATTATCCGAGATTTTCTCTAATTAAACCTTATTACCACTAGGTCAAATAACCTAGAGTTCGGGTCAGACACAATCTGGATTTACTTAAATAGGTGTTTAATTATACAAAAGAAAAAAGTAATGAAATATAGGGCAGTGAAAAAAAAACATATAGGGTAGTAATAAAAACAAAATAATAGTATAATACAATAAATGGGTGAGCAGTATATATAGAGGTTAACAATATCATACATTAAATGGCTGAAATAAAAAATGTCTATCTGGAGGGTCCGAGTCTTATTTTAGGAACAGAAGAGTTATGTGTTATGTTCCATTTAGCTATAGAAACACCTGTAATGGGCACATATCTCATATCTGTCCCCATATGATGATTAGGAACAAATATGTGTCCCTATAGGCATGGCACACATAATATATGTCCCTTTAGGGCTGTTTTGTAGTAGCGGCATGTTAAGACTACTATGGTCTTTATAAATAACTCTCTATTTTAGTTTTCTCTCTAAGTGTAGAGAGCAACAGGTGGCTAGTGGTTTTTCCTCAACAAAACCTCTAACATAACCTAGGAGCTATCGTAGGATCTTGAGAATCCAAAAGAAAGTCAATTCAGAATCTTTGAGTCCAATAATAAGCTCTTCATCAGAATCCAACCCTTGATTGACGGCCAGTTGTGGATTGACAAGTCAAATCCATTCATCCCAATCCAACAATAGATGAAACCAAATGTGGGTTTACGTCAATCTGATCCCTTAACAAGTCTAACCAATCGAGTTTTTAAATAAACTTTACAAATGGCATACGTACTCTAGCCAGATATCTTCACCAACTAATAAATCCATAACATGTGAGATTTGCTTTCATGGGTTAACTTCCTCTTCAGTTTTTGATGTCTCAACCAGATCGTAATTACCAAATCGGCCTAACGGATAGTTAAACAAGAGCAATTAAAAACATCCACTCAATTGTGATTGAAAAGGATCAAATACCAACCGCAGATTAGAAAAGAAATCATGAAACTCTGCAGTACTTATTTTGGCTTTTCCATGATCATTATCTGCATTAAACAAATCACAGATGAATTATGAACTACATCAACTAGTTTGTTGTGGAAAAAAAACTAGGATAAGACGATGATAGGAGCACTATCAAGTTTGGAAATGCAAAACTGCATGTGCAGGCTAGGGTAGTGATTAGATTTGAGTGATCACTGATTAGAACGACACTACTAATCTCTTGCTGACTAATAGCTTGTAGTACTAGAACATTTATCTTCACACCGACACTACTAAACTTGACCTTTTTTAAAAATAAAAATAAAAAATAAAAAATAAAAAAAACCTTTAGCCTACCCCACCCTTATATATGTCAGTGAGAAACGAACTCATGACTTTTACAATGTTGGAATTATAACTTACCAACAAGTCACAGCTCATTGACAGTATTCTTTTCCAATGCTGGCACCGTGTGGGGAGACCCCGCAACCAGCACAACAATCGTAACTAAACTTGACCCTTATCTCTGATCCCTCCCACTTTTTTGTTTTCTTTTTCTTCTTGAAATTAAAAACAACATTTATCTGTGATTAGATCCCTAATTCAAACAGCATGAGCTTTGTGGAAATCGCTAGTGATGCTATATTTGTTGTTTCTTTCATTCTTTAATAACTTGCATGTATGTGCATGACCGTTTCTAATTATGACAAAGATGCTTCAACTGTTTTACAAAACAGCTCTCTAGTTATGGAAATAGACAAAGATAATGTTCCTTTTATTTTTATTTTTTATTGTTGAAGTATGGTTGCCAATTATGATGAAAACGATACATATTGGAAAATCTATTCACTCCAATGAATTGGTGGCTCATGTGAGTAAAAACATATTTTGGAATCTAATTGCATTTTCTAGCGCTAGAGAAACTTTAAGTTGGCAATCATTTAGGTGGCGAATGGAAGAATATATATAATTAAGTTCTTGCACTTTAATCACGGTGAATAAATGTACATTTCTTAGTATATTCTTGAGGTTGGTGAATAAATGCACACTTCTAACTTTCTAGAAGTGTAGCCTAGTGTGTTCATGTCGTTCTTGAAATATACTCGCCTAGTTCGGGATAGTAATCACAGTTCTTTGACAATTGTATTAGTGGCACATTCACTTGGATCTCGGCTGAATTCTAGGCGAGTGCACGGTGTCTGTTGAGGCCTTTTTTTTTTTTTTGACTGATATGCAGATTTTGTTTTTTTTTTTTATGTGTAAATTAGAGACCAAGGAAATGGTTTGGAGGCTTAAAGTGATCACAGTAGAAAAGTGACACTGTAGATTACTAATAATATTACCCAAGCCTATCCAGATGGTGACATGCAATCTAAAGAGGTCCATAGACCCAATTGAGCCCTTCCGATCAATAATCCGAACAATGGGGCTAAACTGAAGACAAGATCTGTGCTTTATATATAGTGCGACAAATTAGTGAGCTTCAAGAGTGATCCATACTGATTGTTGCACAACAAATTACGACTAACAGTACCAAAGCCTAACTGCATAGTAAAATCCAACCTAAATAGATAATAACTCTTAAGTGGTCAAGCTAATAACTTTTGAGAGGTCAAGGTGAAGGCAATATAGGTGCAATTATACGAGTAGTACCAGTGCCTCTCCATGCTATTCTATTGGGCAACATAATAATGAATAGAGTTAACTTACCATAAAAGTATCACCAATGTTGACAACGAAAGAACCAAGGACAGGAGTAACGGTGTGCCACTTTTCATCGAAAAACACTTCAAGTCCCCCTACTTGATCCTGATGAAGGATTATCAAGGAAGTGGGATCACAGTGAGGCCCAGTTCCCAGTGTTAAATCTGGTTTTTTGCACATTGGATAGTAGTTCAACCTGATGATCGAATTGTTTCCTTCGTAGAACTCTTTGAAGTACTCCTGCCCAACTCCCAGGCTCAGTCCCAGTAGCTCCAGTATCCCATTGGATAGTTTGTTCATCACCTCCAAGTATTCTTGGTAGAACTTCCTAGAAAGGACAGCACATAAGTAAAAACAATGACGGACAATACGCGGATAATTAAGGTCTAAAAATAAGGGTATATAGACAGAACCATCAAAAGAATATCGGTATTGCTGACAACTATATGCAAATTCTAGGTAAATCAACTAAAATGTACTAAATTTACATATTGGAAAGAAAATAAAATAGAGAAACATATCTGAAAAAATATCGGAGAGATGTTGTATTTGACACCTATAATTGAAGAAAATTATCTATCATTCAGACCTTCAGTAAAAGGTTATATATTAAATCTATGAAATCTATGAGATCACAGTGTATTATTACCCGATTTCTCTGAAATCTTCACCCAACACATTCACAAAGTAGTCCTTGACGACTGTTGAGCTCTGCCTCTCAGCAGAGTACCTGAAAGAAAGTGTTTCTTTCCATGGAAGCTTGGAGTTAAACCTGCCGGTGAAGCTACTAGAATAACCATTGCTCTCACCAATCTTCCTCTGAGCCCTTTGCTTCTCCGAGAGCTTCATCTCAAAGAACACGTCCATGTACTCGTGAGCTTTCGCAAAAAGCACCGGATCAACTCCGTGGTTCACAATGAGGAAGAATCCATGCTTCTTGCAGGCCTCGTCGACCGAACGAATCGAGTTAGCGACGATGGCAGAATCGCTTCTGAGGTCGATGGCTGGAGCGAGAAGGTCCGGCCGGTTGGGGCTCGGCTTCTCGTGGTCCGGCCATATGAACTTGATAGGGATGTTGGATTGGTACTGAATGACTTGGGAGTCGAAAACCACAGGGGTTTGCTCAGCAGCAGCTGGCACCGGCATGACCACATGGTTAAGGGTTTTTTTTGCAAAGGAGACTCAAGAGACAGAGAGATGGTTTGTTTGTGAAGAGGAGCCAGACTTCAGAGAGCTTATATATAAAGAAGACGAGGGGGAGAGATGGGAGCAGAGATTACATTACAATTGTAGAACATGCATGGGGTTGTTTTACAAGTGTAGGACAGGAGTCTTGCATGTGGATGTCATCAATTGCAGGTTAGATGCATGAATCACACACATACATGACAGGTTGATGTCACATGTTTCTTGTGAGAACTCAAATCATGTTTAAGGCACATACAAGACAGGAACGCAGGAGAATGGTCCATTTCCTTGAGATTAATCCAACGGAGGTTGATTCAATGGAAATTCTTGAGGTTGGGAATGGGGGCTGGATGTATGGATAAAGGTTGGGAAGTGCTGAATAATCTTTCCTTCTTTACAATTTACACTGCATGCACATAGACGTTTATATTCAAATCCTCATTTAATATCCTTTACCATTTATATACAACCTCTTAAAAAGTTTTCTTTTGGTCTGTAGCTAAGATTCGAAACATGTTTAGGATCAAATGTCCAAGATACTGTATTCTTTGAACGACACCTCTCAGGTGGATAGAATAATTTGTAGCGAATCTCTTATATTAATTGGTTAGAGCACCAGCGTATCTTCCTTTTGTTTTGTTTTCTTAATGACGTTTTAGTTGGTGATTTAGTGTTGAGTTAACAACGTTGTTGACGACGATGCTTGGATGCAGCTTTCTCTATTTCTTTCCTTCAATATTATATTTGTTATCCTTGATATTATTATTTGATTTCCAGGGCTGAGATATGAAAAGAACCCTATAGAGTGTTTGCCATTGCCATTTCCTAAAATGAGGTTTAAAATACCAATTCCTCAGTTTGGGGATCATTTGGTTGGGACCATAGGCCAAAGCCTAGTCCGCCACATGCCCAAGGCCGGCTCAGGGCATCGAAGAATTTGAGTTTTCATTGAAACCCCAAACTAATGAGGTTTTTTAGGACCGGTTTTTTATTGGGACCTGAGGAAACTTCAACCACTTTTTTTTTTTAAATTATCAAATCATGTATTTCATCTCCTTATATATGGGATGAGAAATTTCAAATAAATAATATTTCTCTGCCTTTGCTATACCAGTCAATTTTCTTAAATCTATAAATTAAAGTGGAGATGTAATCCATGCTCAGGCTTGCTAGTTATTAAGATTTCAAGGGTTCATGAGAGGTGTTGACCTCTGTGAGGGTTGCTGATGTAGGACGAGAATGGGGTTGGTTTAACCGGAAAACTAGAAAAATAAAGAAGCGGCGTGAAATCAAGAAGAGTGATTGGAAAATAAGTAATTCACACATAATGAGGTTACTAGCCACTGCAATATCCAAGAAAATCTGGTTTTGGACTTTTTAGGTTTCTCGTGCGAAAAGTCAGGTCTTAATTGTGAATCAGATTTGATCAACTTTTGGCCAGAATGTCCGTTTGAGACGCATGATACCTTTTCAGAATGGGAACGACGAGATCTTCAAAATGCCTCACTAAAACGGATTTAGTCCAAAATATGTTTTTTTAATTATCCGATTTGGGATTTAATATTTTTAGGCTAGTTTTACATTTGTTTTAGAATTATTTTATTTTAGGTTTTTAGTTTCCTTTTAAATTTGGATTCTTTAGGATTTCTTATTAGATTATAATTTTAGGTCTTGGATGCCTATATAAGCACCACCATGTTTTGTATTAAAATAAGTTTATCATATCAAATTTAATAAAATCTAAAGATTTTTCTCTATTTCTCTGGTGGACTCCAGAACTATGTCTTTTAGGGTTTATTGCTTGTAAACCCAGGTTACTTCCGACTACGTCAGGTGGTATCAGAGCAGGTATTTCCTGTCTCTCTTATTTACCTCGATTATCCATGGGTGACGAAAGTACTGCCCCAGATATAAGAGCGGATTTGGATGCCCTTACTGCTCAGATGATCGCTCAGATTGCTGCCATGAACGCTCAAATGGCAGAATTTCGTGGGTTGTTAGAAGGAAGGAACAACAACAATTATAACAGAGGCTGGGAAGGACAACGTGTTAGGGCTCCACATGGTGGAGGTGGTGATGTTGATTATGATTCCCAAGATCTCAGAACCAATGTTGATATTCCTTACTTTTCTGGTTACATGAGCGCGGAGGAATTCCTCGATTGGCTTCTTGAGGTTGAGAGGTTCTTCAATCTAACAAATGTCCCGGAGAATAAGCAAGTTAAGATGGTTTCTCGGAAGTTGAAGAAAGATGCTGCTTATTGGTGGGATCAGTTGCAGAGTTCTCGTCAGAGACAAGGAAAAAAGCGTGTTCAGACATGGCGGAAGATGAAAGGTCTTCTTAGTGAAAATTTTCTACCTAGAGATTTTTCAATCAAGAATTACTCTCCTAAGGTTTTCGAGAAGAAGTTAAAGTCCAAGAAGTTTTCTTTGCCCATTGAGATTAATAGTTTATCTGAAGAAAAGCCAGAAGAATTTCTGATGGAAGAAGCTCCACAAGAAATCATCCATGATGATCAAGAAGATGTTAAAGATGAAATTGCTCATGATTTGTAATGGTGAAGTCTTGGAGCCTGAAATAAATCTTTCAAAACCCGATGTCATTCAAGAATGCAAACTTGAGAGCCAAGAAGAATCTACTACAGTTGCCTATGAAATCCAAAATACATATGACAGACTCATCTATGGTGGTGGGTTCATGATTGTGCCATCAAAATATGCAGAAGATCTAGTCAATAATCCATAGGTTCAATTTTCTAATTTTTTCTCGGGTCTTTTGTCTACCTATTCTTGTCTTTTATTCAAGAGGAACTCGAGGGTGAGTTCTTTCATAGTGGAGGAGAATGATGTAGAACGAGAATGAGCCTGGTTTAGCCGAAAAACTAGAAAAATAAAGAAGCGGCGTGAAATCAAGAAGAGTGATTGGAAAATAGGTAATTCATGCATAATGAGGTTACTAGCCGCTGCAATATCCAAGAAAATTTGGTTTTGGACTTTTCAGGTTTCTCGTGCGAAAAGTCAGGTCTTAATTGTGAATCAGATTTGATAAACTTTTGGCCAGAATGTCCGTTTGAGAAGCATGATACATTTCCAGAATGGGAACGACGAGATCTTCAAGACTCACTTTAGTGAGCCCTAACGGATTTAGGCCAAAATATGTTGTTTTAATTATCCAATTCGGGATTTAATATTTTTAGGTTAGTTTTACATTTGTTTTAGAATTCTTTTATTTTAGGTTTTTAGTTTCCTTTTAAATTTGGATTCTTTAGGATTTCTTGTTAGATTATAATTTTAGGTCTTGGATGCCTATATAAGCACCATCATGTTTTGTATTAAAATCAGTTTATCATATCAAATTTAATAAAATCTAGAGATTTTTCTCTATTTCTCTGGTGGACTCCAGAACCTCGCTTGTAAACCCAGGTTACTTCCGACTGCGTCAGGCAAATGATGCGGGAAGCGTGAACACTATAGTAAGAGGCTCTGTCAAGCGTCGAAAGCCATATGAGATGAGCTAGAATCCACTAGCAATTACGAGCACAGCCGTACGAAACATAGAGAAACTTCTCTAATATTTTTTTATTGATAACTTGAATCAAAATTACAATCTAAGAGGTGCCTTATATAGGGCACATAGCATAAACCTAATACAACTAGAAAGCAAAAAGAACAATTTATTATAGACTAAAAACTAGAAAACCTCATTAAATAAAAATCAGAAATAGAATCCTAGATACTAAAGAATATTACGCAAATATGTAATTGGAATCCCAACCAAGATTTGCTCGAGAATCCTGATATATTCAAAAGAGTAATTTATGATTAATTCCATAATTAAGAAGCCTATTTGAATACCAATTTCCAATATTCAAATTATTTTTCTTAATGTGAAGACGCTTATTTCTTTTAGAGATTTTTTGTTGAAATTGGCTAAAATCTCATCCTACATCAATTGCAATGACAATGGTTGCATAAGAACTTGATCATTGTTATTGGTATTCTATGTTTAAATATGTCGAAAAACTAAAATTTGTTATCAAACAGCGAATCAGTAACATTGATACCCGAGCACATTTTCTGATCAATAAGAAATACATGTTAAGGACACAATTCATGCTTGAATTGACAGAAAACTAAATTTAAGAACAACAAGCTAGATAACATGGAGTCTCTTTACTTCTTTATTCCCTTATACACACCCACCAAAGCACATAACACAGACTCCCTAGTTTCTTCGGTCTTTCTTTTCCTCTCCACCCTTTTGCTTATTAATCCAGTCCGAGAAGGCATCAATGGTGCTCCTGTCAGCCCTGTAATGTTTCTGGGTAAACTCTAGCAGAGTAGGCCAAGTAAAGTTTGGGTACAACCTCGGGCTATCAGCCCTGATCAAACTTGCTGGTGGAGTCACTACTCTGTCCTTGTTTGGATTGAGAAAGAAAGCAAGAGATTTCCTTACAGTTTTGTTGTTTACCACAGCCCTGTGGAAGCAGCTCTTGTAAATCCCATTGCACAGAGCCTGCAAGTTCACATCATGAGGAAAGCATACATTAATCAATCATGATTTTTGTCCAACTCTAAAATGTACGTATGTAAATTAGAGGCCAAGGAAATATCGTGGAGGCTTAAAGTCGTTCACATTTGAAAAGTGACACCGTAGTTTACTACTAAATTAACGAAGCCTATCGGGTTTTACCAAACTATAACCTGAACAATGTGGCTAATTAAACTGAAAATATCGGTGCTTTATATATAGCACGACAACTTAGTTAGCTTGAAGAGTGATCCATACTGATTATTGGACAACAAAACGACTAATAGTACCTGTGCCTAACTGCATAGAAAAATCGAACCTAAGTAGATAATAACTCTCGAGTGGTCAAGGTGTATTTAGGTGCAATAATACGAGTAGTACTAGTGCCTCTACATGCTATTCCATTGCGAAACATATTAACGAATAGAGTTAATTGACCATAAAAGTATCACCAATGTTAATAACGAAAGAACCAAGGACAGGAGTAACGGTGTGCCACTTCTCATCGAAAAACACTTCAAGGCCTTCTACTTGATCCTGATGAAGGATTGTCAAGGAAGTGGGATCACTGTACGTGAGGCCCAGTTCCCAGTGTTAGATCTGGTTTTTAGCACATTGGATAGTAGTTCAACCTCATGATCGAATCGTTTCCTCCGTAGAACTCTTTGAAGCACTCCTGCCCAACTCCCAGGCTCAGTCCCAGTAGCTCCAGTATCCCATTGGATAGTTTGTTCATCACTTCCGAGTATTCTTGGTAGAACTTCCTAGAAAAAAAAAAAAAAAAAAGACCAAAATATTGGATATTGCAGATAATTAAGGTCTAAAAATACGGGTATATGGTCGCATCCATCAAAATCAACTAAAATATACTAGATCTAAAATTTGGAAAGAAGAGAATAAAAAAGAGAAAACATATATATGATTAAAAAAAATATCAGAGAGATGTTGTATTTGACATCTATAATTTGGGAAAATTATATATTTTTCTGACTTTGAGTAAAATGTTATATATAAGATTTATAAGATTTCATTGAAAATTCTACAATACATACATGTGTGTCATATATTTATAGAAGTTTGTTATCATTATCGTAACATGAGTTCACTTATATATAATCTTAATTTTATTACTCCATCTACAACCTTGTTACAAGAACAAATTTTTTGTCAATGTTATAAATTTTGTTCGATCATATGTAAATAATATAAAACAAATGTAGTAATTTTATTGTTAATGTTCTAATTTTGATTCAATTAGATATTTAGATGTAAAATGAATGCATGTTAAAATCACAATAACATTGACAAAGTAGTAGGAGGTGTGATCGCAATTTATTATTACCCGATTTCTTTGAAATCTTCACCCAAAACATTCACAAAGTAGTCCTTGACGAATGTTGAGCTCTGGCTCTCAGCAGAGTACCTGAAAAAAAGTGTTTCTTTCCATGGAATCTTGGAGTTAAACCATTGCTCTCACCAACCTTCCTCTGAGCCCTTTGCTTCTCCGAGAGCTTCATCTTAAAGAACAGGTCCATGTACTCGTGAGCTTTCGCAATCAGCTCCCGATCAACTCCGTGGTTCACGATGAGGAAGAATCCATGCTTCTTGCAGGTCTCGTAGACCGAACGAATCGAGTTCGCGGGGATGGTAGGATCGCCGCTGAGGAAGCCGTTGAGGTCGATGGCTGGAGCGAGAAGGTCCTGCCGGTTGGGGCTCGGCTTCTCGTGGTCCGGCACTACTACTCCGGCCATATGAACTGGGAAGGGATGTTGGATTGGTACTGAATGACTTGGGAGTCGAAAACCACAGGGGTTTGCTCAGCAGGAGCAGTCACCAGCATGGCCAACATGATTAGGTTTTTTTTGCAAAGGAGAGACTCAGAGACAGAGAGATGGTTTGAGGAGACAGGCTGCAGAGCTTATTAATTAAGAAGACGATGGTTTTAATTACAATAACGTACGGATAAAGGTTGGAATCCTTCTCTACAATTTACACTACATGCACACAGACGTTTAAAATTCAAATCATCTTTTAATATCCTTTACCATTTATATAGCCGCTTGAAAAGTTTTAATTTTCTTTTGTTCTGTAGCCACCTCTTAAATTTTAGGGATATTTAGAGAAACATATTTTTCTATTTTATTTGATAAGATGTAATTCATTGACTTATATGTTACTAGATTTACTGATTTAGGCCGATAAGAAATTATAGATGCCACATATAGCTGGGAATAGGGGCAGAATGTACAGCCGTACAGGTCAGGGTTCCTTCTTATAATTCACACTACATGTACACAGACTTTTAAAATTCATATCATCTTTTAAAATCCTTCCCATGTATATAGCATCTTAAGTTTTATTTTTGGCCTTTAAAAGTTTATGGATATTTAGAGAAACATCCTTGAAACTTTAATTTTATAAGATATAATCCACTGACTTTTATTTCACTAGATTTAGGAAATTACTCAAATGCAGATTTTGTGATTTAATTGATATTAATTGATAATCCAATAATGATTCGAATGTGATAATTTGTTTAACAAATTAAATATGAACTTGATCAAGCCAATTCAGTATGGTGGTAATCTTAATACCAAGTGCTTGATAAAGTAATTTGGGGTTCACATCCAAAATCAATTGGCAATGGATGAAGTGGCCCAAACCCTTATAAACTCATAGGCAAGGTCCAATTTTTTTCATGTGGGATGTATATATTCTCAACACGCCCTCGCTGATAAAGTAATTTGAGATTCATATCTAAAACAATTTGGCAATAGATGAAGTGGCCCAAACCCTTATAAACTCATAGGCAATGTCCCATTTTTTTCATGTAGCATGTATATATTCTCAACAGTGCTAGCAACTTGACTAAAGTTTTAGTTGATCTCCAAGACTCCAATTAATTGCTCTTTATCTTGGCTCCTTATCTTTTTTTACTTTGGATGAACTTAAAAAAAAAATGAAGAGTATTTATATATATAAAAAAGTAAATTACAGAGAGAGGTAACTATACCAAACCTCTTGATAACATCAACAAAAACAGAAATTAGGAAGACTCATTCGCTCCGATTACAAAAATTATGAATGATAGATGGAGCCAAATCCCACCAAACCAAACATGAGGAAGTAGTTTCAAAATCTGCTAATATATCCGCAGCTTGATTCCCTTCACAAAATATGAGTACAAAGATATTGCATTTGATGAGAAATACAATGCAAGCAATGATCCCATTTCACAGGAAGTTGCCAAGGTACAAGGTGAGAAGATTGAAGAAAAACCGAGAACAAGTGTAGAGTTCACCTCCAACTATATTAATTTCCAGTCTCGAACCAACGATAATTCTATTGCTTTAATAAGCCATTCATGACCTCCGTCCCAAAAATTCTCAACACGCCCCCGCTGATAAAGTAATTTGGGGTTCACATCTAAAACCAATTGGCAATGGATGGAGTGGCCCAAACCCTTATAAACTCATAGGCAAGGTCCTATTTTTTTCATGTGGGATGTATATATTCTCAACAGTGCTAGCAACTCGACTAAAGTTTTAGTTGATCTCCAAGACTCCAATTAATAGCTCTTTATCTTGGCTCCTTATCTTTTTTTACTTTGGATGAACTTCAAAAAAAATGAAGAGTATTTATATATAAAAAAAAGTAAATTACAGAGAGAGGTAACTATACCAAATCTCTTGATAACATCAACAAAAACAGAAATTAGGAAGACTCATTCGCTCCAATTACAAAAATTATGAATGATAGGTGGAGCTAAATCCCACCAAACCAAACATGAGGAAGTAGTTTCAAAATCTGCTAATTAATATATCCGCGGCTTGATTCCCTTCACAAAATATGAGTACAAAGATATTGCATTTGAGAAATACAATGCAAGCAATGATCCCATTTCACAGGAAGTTGCCAAGGTACAAGGTGAGAAGATTGAAGAAAAACTGAGAACAAGTGTAGAGTTCACCTCCAACTATATTAATTTCCAGTCTCGAACCAACGATAATTCTATTGCTTTAATAAGCCATTCATGACCATAATCTGCTTGCCCCAAATCACTTTTTCATGTTCCTTTGTTTATCTTGACCCAACCCAATAAAGGAGGATGCATGCTAATTAACTTCAACAATGTGATCAGGAGCCTTCTGCCGTCCATAATGAGCACCAAACAATGCATGCTAATTAACTTTAGGGTTAAATACTGTTTAGTCCCTGTACTTTGCCTCTCTCATCGTTTCAGTCCCTGACATTCTAATTTAATCTAAAAACTCACTGACCTCACAATTTCCCTCCAATAGGTCCATTCCGCATCAAATTAGGAGGATGCATGCTAATTAACTTCAACAATGTGATCAGGAGCCTTCTGCCGTCCATAATGAGCACCAAACAATGCATGCTAATTAACTTTAGGGTTAAATACTGTTTAGTCCCTGTACTTTGTCTCTCTCATCGTTTCAGTCCTTGACATTCTAATTTAATCTAAAAACTCCCTGACCTCACAATTTCCCTCCAATAGGTCCATTTCACGTCAAATTAGGAGTTGGCCTTGGGTGAAATAATGTCCAATATACCTCTCTGTGACCTCACAATTTCCCTCCAATAGGTCCATTCCACGTCAAATTAGGAGTTGGCCTTGGGTGAAATAATGTCCAATATACCTCTCTGTTATTTCTTTATCCTTTTTTTCCTTTTTAATTTCTTTTTTTCTTTTTTCTTTTTCCTTTTTAATTTCTTTTGTTCTTCTTCTTCTTTTTTCTTGTTCCTTTTTAATTTCGTTTTTCCTTTTTTTTTTTTTTTTTTTCGTTTTGCCTACTTTCTCCTTCCTCAACCCACCAATCCTATTCCGATCAAACTCCACAACCCATATGTTTCTCTCCCCAAATTGAAACCAAACCCAGCAAAGACCTAGCTTGGAGGTGTATAGATGGACATCGAGCAAAAGCAAGAGGTTAGGAGCTGATCGATCACTTCTTCACCTTCTCTGAAGCCATCTCCCTCCGTTGTCTCTTAGCGGATCCGCCCTCGTCTCCATCGTCGCCAACGCCATCTCTCAAACATAAGCAGATCCCAATCAGCTCGGAAATTCGCCGCTCAACCACTCCCCTCTTATTTTCACAGCCTACTTCTCTCTCTCTCACTCAAATCCCACTTTCTCTCTCCACATCAGGCCTCAATTTGGAAACTTTTCACTGAAAACTACCATGTTTTCAGACTCTGAGGTTTTTGGGTCTTGCTCAAAATGGTGATTTGGATTTTGGGTTTGGTTGAAATGGTGGTTTTTGATGGCCAAGTTGACCAAAACCAGAAGTGAAGAAGAAGAATAGTGATGGAAAAGAAAAATGGCCGCCGGCGTGGAGAACAATAATTGGGGTTTCGGGTCTATCTGGATTGGTTCGTCGACGTGGCGCTACTGATGCAGCAGGATATGATGGTCATTAAAAAGGAAAAAGAAAAAAGAAAAAAGAAAAAAGAAAAAAGAAAAAAAAAAAAAGAAAAAAAAAAAAAGAAAAAAGGAAAAAGGAAAAAAAGGAAAAAAAGAAAAAAAGGAAAAAAAAAAGAAATTAAAAAGGAAAAAAAAAAAAGAAATTAAAAAGGAAAAAAGAAAAAAAAAAAAGAAATTAAAAAGGAAAAAAAGAAAAAAGAAATAACAGAGGGATATATTGGACATTTCACCCAAGGTCAACTCCTAATTTGACTCAGAAGGGACCTATTAGAGGGAAATTGTGAGATCAGAGAGTTTTTAGATTAAATTAGAATATCAGGGACTGAAACGATGAGAGAGACAAAATACATGGACTAAACAGTATTTAACCTTAACTTTAACAAAGCCTACTTGACAAAAAAAAAAAAAAAAAACTTTAACAAAGCCTCTAAAATAACTCAGGAGCTAAATAAAGAAAACTTTATATTTAAATGAGTGTACGTACGTAGGAAAATTTCCAAAGTATCTAGATGGACAATTTAGTCCAATAATTAATAAGCTGCTCATCAGAATCCAACCCTTGATTGACGGCCAGTTGTGCATTGACAAGTCAAATCCAATCATCCCAATCCAATAATAGATGAAACCACATGTGGGTTTTACGTCAATCTGATCCCTTAACAAGTCTAACTGTCTAACCGATCGAGTTTTTTAATAAACTTAAAATTGGTTACGTACTCTACAGTGCTGAAGAACCCTAGCCAGATATCTAGCTTCAGCGTCTAATAAATCCAAAACATGTGAGATTTGCTTTCATGGGTGAACTTCCTTTTCAGTTTTTGATGTCTCAACCAGATCGTAATTTCCAACTCGGCCTAAAAGATAGTTAAACAAGAGCAATTAAAAACATCCACTCAATTGTGATTGAAAAGGATCAAATGCCTTGCGCAGATTAGAAAGAAATCATGAAACTCTGCAGTACTTATTTTGGCTTTTCCATGATCATTGTCTGCATTAAACAAATCACAATGAGTCATGAATTACATCAACTAGTTTGTTGTGGAGAAAAACTAGGATAAGACGATGATAGCAGCACTATCAAGTTTGGAAATGCAAAACTGCATGTGGAGGCTAGGCTAGCTAGTGATTAGATTTGAGTGATCACTGATTAGAACGACACTACTAATTAATCTCTTGCTGACTGATAGCTTCCGCTTCAGTAGTACAAGAACACTTATCTTCACACCGACACTACTAATTTGACCCTTGTCTCTGATCCCTCCCACTTTTCCTTTTTTTTTTTTTTTCTTTCTCTTCTTGAAATTAAAAAACAACATTTATCTGTGATTAGATCCCTAATTCAAACAGTATAAGCTTTGTGGAAATCGCTAGTGATGCTATATTTGTTTTTTCTTTCATTCTTTAATCACTTGCATGTATGCGCATGACCGTTTCTAATTATGACAAAGATGCTTCAACTGTTTTACAAAACAGCTCTCTAGTTATGGAAATAGACAAATTAAGATAATTTTTTTTAATTTTAATTTTATTTTATAGAAGTACGGTTGCCATGTATGATGAAAACGATACATATTGGAAAATCTATTAACTCCAATGAATTGGTGGCTCACGTGATCAAGTAAAAACATATTGTGGAATCTAATTGCATTTTCTAGCACTAGAGAAACTGTGAATTGGCAATCATTTAGGTACGGCCGGTGTAGTGCTATGTGAAAATGCATGTTGGCTAATGGAAGCATATAATTAATTCTTCCACTTTAATCACGGTTACTTAATATTAAGTTACTAGACTTGCGTAAATTGCCCCACCTAATTTTTTGGTTAGCTAAACCTTTGAAAAATATTCATGAGGTTGGTGAATAAATGTACACTTCTTAGTTGAAGGCACCTTATGCTTGTTTTCATTGGATTAGAAATCTAGAATTCTTTGCATGTGACAGCATCATTCTTAAAAGATACTCGCTTGGTTATTGGGATAGTGACAAGACCCGCATTTCACCCTAAACTCTTAGGTGGCCATGTGGGGTCCACTTTAGGAATAACTCTACTGAAAATTCGACATAATTACTCTTAAAAATGGACCACTCAAAAACCTATGAAGACTATGTTCACACTTCTAGAAATTTCACAACCAATCTCAACCGCTAGAGCCTACTTGCTTCCCATTTCTGTATCAAACTCCACAACAGATACAATAGTCTGCATCTACCCATATTATACAATTTATACAACAGATTGGTTATCAGAGCAACTCTAATCAGCAAGGTATACAAGGAAATAAAAATAAGGTACAAGTAGGTTGATGTGTAACCTACAACAAAGATGGAGCGGTTGACACTACACCTCGACTTCTTCTTAGGCTCGACCTCAACTAATCTGCAGACTGGGCAAGAAAAATCGAAAAAGTCATGGAAAAACATTTCTAAAAACCGTTAGAGTGAGTAGACAAACAATAAATGATTTCAAAGAAATAAAAGTAAAATTGAATGCTTTCCCAAATTAAATTTCGGATAAAAACCAAGCATGCAGTACAAGTTCAAGAAGAATACTTTAAACTGTTAACTAAAACAGGCATCTCAAATCTCGTGAAAATACTCTTAATCCTCCTCTGTACTGAAATCTTGAAATGTACTGTAAATCAACTCATTTAAAAATCGATCATCTTATAATCAACTCATTTAAAACTTGATCATCTCAAATCTCGTGAAAATACTCTTAATCCTCCTCTGTACTGAAATCTCAAAATGTACTATAAATCAACTCTTTTAAAACTCGATCATCTCACAATCATTTTAGAAATTTCAGAAATCTCATTGAAAATATTATCATGATAATATAGGCGATGACTAGAGGGAACTGTTGACTAGTCATCTCATGCCACCTGGAGGGTACTGCTGACTAGGTGACGCATCGAGGCTACTGCCGACTAGAATATGAGGAGGCAATGGCTAGAGAGTACTATAGACTAACCATCTTATGCCATTTGGAGGGTACTGCTGACAAGATGACGCATCAAAGTGTATTGCCGACTGAAATACTATGAGGCGATAATCAGAGAGTACTGCCGACTAACTATCTCATGTCTTCTAGAGAGTACTATCGATTAGATGATGCATCGGAGGGTACTGCCTATCAGAATATATATTTTGGAGAGTATTGTCGACCATGTAATGCATGAATGCGCTAACATTAATATCTTTCATATTTACCTCCTCAAATACATATATAACTCTAAATTCATAATTTCTCATCAACTTATAATATTTAAAGGACTAAACACTGTTTACTCCCTATACTTATAAAGTCTCGACGTTTCAGTCCCTCACATTTCAATTTCATCCAGATACTCCCTAAACTGTCTAATTTCACACAATCCCTCCTTGTCGTTAACTCTTCGTCAAAATTAGAGTTAAAACGCTGATGTGACATTCATTCAATGCTAAAAAGTCTATTATACCCTCACTTACTTTTTTTTTAATTATTTTTTCTCTGTTTTTTATTTTTTGTTTTTACCTCTTCTTCTTCCACATCTCTGTCCTCCTCTGTTATCTCCATCTTCTTCTTCCAAAAATAAAGAATGCCCAAAACTGCTCTGTCCCAGCAAGGCCAGCTGCGAATCCAACTCTGGCAAAGATTGCTCCTTTGTAGACAAATGTCCCGAGACGATTCAGCAACCCGAAAGAGCCATGTCACCGATGACGCAGGAGCTAACTCCGACGATGTCCTCCATCAAAATCTTGAACGGAAACTGTGGATCGACATCGATCCTCCACTCCATCCATTCAAAAACATACCCAGAACCATAAAACCCTCATGCTTCTTTGATTATTCTGGTTCAATCTTGACCCGTATAGCTCAAAATCTTGCAATCAACGAAAATCAGAACAATCGATTCCAAAATTGTGACCTCAAGTCAAAAACGACGACCGTTGCAAATGTCACCCATGATAGGTTGGAGGATTGGAGCCATTTCGACGACCCATTGGCAAAGAAAGTCTCCGCATACATCGCTAAGCCCAGACGAAACCAAATTCGAAGTGAAACCCCAAAACACTTTACACTTCACTGACTCTCTAAACTTCCCATCCCTCTTCTCCTCACCACTATCTTCAGCTACAGCCTCATTTGCCAGCCTCTAATCTACCTACATAGTCCCACTAGTCCAATCACAACGACATAATCGTAAAACAATCAAATTGTCAGGGGCGGGAGAGAAAATTTACCATTTGGTTGACGACTTCGATGGCTTCTCCGAGATTGGTAGCTTGGAAACCAGTGGTGAACATTGAACCAAAGAGACGAGAGTAATCTAGTCCTTCCTTGAAATCATAGCCTTTGATTTCACTGCTTTTGCTTTGTAAATTCTCTGATTCTTTGAGTAATGTGGATTGCACGCTTGCGATTTTACTATCTTCCACTGCTTCGAAATTTAATTAACTCGATAATTAATAAAAGTTTTCGGAAAGAAAAACTCAATAATGTTAACTTAATCAACTTTGTAAATTGTCGAAAACATAAATCATGAAATCTGGATAAACTATTCATACTCAAATATAATCATAAAGACTAAACAATAATTTAATACTCGAAAAATATATATACTACATGCAATTTAATTTTAAAGAAAAGGTCCACTCATTGAAATTCGGCTATGACAGCCGTCCGATGAACTCTTCCTTGAGCTTGATCTACGTGTCATTAATTATGAACAAAACAATAATCATGAATAACGGACTTTAAGAATTGAAATTAAATTAAGGGAAAATTTCGAACAGTGCACCAAGTAAAAGTCACTAATAATTCTTATACATAATGTTTCAAACCGATCATTTTGGTACACAGACTCTCGATCCCGACCCACTATGTAGACACGATGTCTATAACGCCGTTAACTCTATTGTCATTATGCATTTGTCAAAGGGTAATTTAGTACTATCACACTCTGGCTCTTTTTTTTGGTTAAAAAAAAAAATTTCTCCTAATCTCCTCTGATTCTCTCCTTCTCTCCCTCTCTCTCTCTCTCTCGCCCCACATGCCCAAACCCAGAAACCTCGACCCCGTCGACCATCCTATCTCCTCCACCTTCCAAATCCATACCCACGAAACTTAACCCCACTTCTAATCACAGCCCCATCCCCACCACCGATCACCATCACAATCTCTACGCCCATCTCCGGATCCACCACATCTGCCTCCGTCAGCCCAACAGTTCTCACTCCTTGCCTAGCCTTCAACCTTGCCTTCTCCATCACTAGAAACTGATTCCGCTCTGGTTTTACGTTTTGTATGACCAACATATTCTCTCCTCTTATTCTTCGAGCCAAGCTTTGGTGCTCTCTTCCCGCACTCTCATCACAACCTCTTAGGATTTTCTAGCAAATTGAGATGTAGACAGAGAGAGAGAGAGAGAGAGAGAGAGAGAGAGAGAGAGAGAGAGAGAGAGAGAGAGAGAGAGAGAGAGAGAGAGAGAGAGAATCGCTGAGATGAAGGTGAGGAGAGAGAAATTAGGTCTAAGAAAAAGAAGGGTATGCGTGTGATTGATTGGTTTTGATGATGAAGAAGAAAGATTCAATTGGAATTGGAATTGGGGTTTTGGATGATGAGCTGCGAGATGGATTACAATCTATTCAGTCGAGGTCTTAGGGCGCTTGGTGGCGGAGAAAGTCGGGTTCTGGTCGGGGAGGACCAGAAGAGGCTGTGAGAACCCAGAGTTGTTGTTGTTGTTGAACACCGGGATTAGGATTATGATAATGGTTGTTGATTCAGCAGAGGTGAAAAGCTGTGGTTGTTGATTTAGCATAGGTGCAAAGCTGTGGATTGATTAGGTTGGAATTGCAGAGGTGATCGGGATTGGGAGGGAGGAAGAGAGATGGGTGCCCATAGCGAGAGAGAGAGAGAGAGAGAGAGAGAGAGAGAGAGCGCGATGGGTGCCCAGAGAAAGAAAGCCGGGTGCTCAGAGTAAAAAACTGAAAAGACCATATTGCCCCTCAAATTAACGGCGTCATTGACGTCATGTACTGATAGTGGGTCGAGTTTCAGATTTTGTGTACCAAAATGCTTGGTTTGGAACTTTATGTATAAGAATTATTAGTGAACTTTACTTGGTGTACTGTTTGTGAAATTTTGATAACAAAATTGAAACCCCTAAGCGATAATTTGTCGAAAGCTCGAATTCATATCAGAACAAGCTCAAACTTCATAGGTTATATTGACTTGATAATTATAGGACTAAATACTGTTTAGTCCTTGAGCTTTTGACCATAAAACACTTCAGTCCCTGACCTTCTAATTTCACACGTTTAATCCCTGTATTTCAAAATTTCAGACCAATAGGTCCTTGCTATCTAAAAGTCGCGGCGAAATGTCTATTATGCCCTTAGTTTTTTTATAATTAATTAATTATTATTATTTTTTTTTGGAAAAGGAATATTTTTTCTTCCCTTTCTTTCTTTCTTTTTCTTTTTTTTCCCCTTTCTTTCTTTCTGTTTGAAAAAAAAAAAAATAAATAAAATAAAGAAAAAAGAATAAATAAAAAAAGATAAAGGAATAAATTTAGGGGGGTGAAATTTGCACACCCCTAATTGCAAATGGCACACACTTTCAATTTTTTAATATTATTTCATCTCACAATTTTTGACACTTCCTAAAATACCCTAAAATCAGATTTTTTTTTTCTTCTTCTCTTTCTACTCTCTCTCTCTTCTCCTTTTGGGCTCGGAGCTTTAGAGATCGGAAAAATCCAGACCAAAACGTCGACGCGGACGACACCGGTTTCCTCTTGGGATTCCGACAGTCCCAACTCCGACGAATAGGACCAGAGTCTGATCACCGGCCGGTAGCGTATCAGGAAAGTTGATTTGGACACCTCGAATCCTCTCTTTGCACCCGGCTCCTTCTCTCTCTCGCCTCTGCCTCTTCTTCTTCTGGGTTTGTGTCTGTCCGTCTCTGCTTGCACCAATTGTTGCTCTTGGAGTGGCCTCGCTGGCTCACATTGCTGAGTCTTTGTAAAACCATCAGCAGCAGCTTCAGTTCGTCCGGATCGGTGCGGTTAATGTGAAGAGGTCTGGTTCGGGGCCCAACAACAACAACAATCACACCAGCGAGCTCTCCGGGTCCAGCGAGAGCAGTCCTACAAATACCCGGAATAGCTCCAAAACGGGTCATACAAGATCCAATTCCGGCTCTGGCCAGCAGTTAATTTACTAGGGTCAGAGCTCCTCCACCGTGAACTCGTTGCCGAGATCGAATGTTCTGCCCATCGGGAACATATGCCCACCTGGCAAAATCCTCAAGGCGGGTATGGTTCCGAAATTGAGCTCCATAACCGACCTTTTGGGCTCCGGGACGGACTGTTACGGCCACAAGAGCATAATGTGGGGCGGCACGGCAGCTAAGAGTGTCGGTGTGGCGGAGGCCGTGAGCTCCAGAACAAGCGGCTGCGGAGAGTTGAAGAGAGGAATGGGGAGTGTGAATCCAGAAGAGGTGGAGAGCTGGGAATGAGCACTACAAAAGAGGCAATTTTGCAGAGGCTTTGAGCTTTTATGATCGGCCAATTGCTTTGTCGCCGGCCAATGCGGCTTACCGGAGCAACCAGGCTGCGGCCTTGACAGGTCTACGGCGGCTGGGGGAGGTGGTGAGGGAGTGTGAGGAGGCTGTACATGGAGAAGAAAGAGAGAAGATGGTCGTGGTTTTGAAAGAAAGAAAAAGAGAGAGAGAGAGAGAGAGAGAGAGAGAGAGAGAGAGAGAGAGAGAGAGAGAGAGAGAGAGAGAGAGAGAGAGAGAGAGAGAGGACCCAGAGAGGAAGAAAAAATAATAATATGATTTTAGGGTATTTTAGGAAGTGACAAAAATTGCGAGATGAAATAATATTAAAAAATTGAAAGGGTGTGCCATTTGCAATTAGGGGTGTGCAAATTTCACCCCCCTAAATTTATTTTAAAAAAAAGAACTGAGGGCATAATAAACATTTCGCTGCAATTTTCAGATTGCAAGGACCTATTGGTCTGAAATTTTGAAGTACAGGGACTAAACGTGTGAAATTAGAAGGTCAGGGACTGAAGTGTTTTATGGTAAAAAACTCAAGGACTAAACAATATTTAGTCCATAATTATAACAACCTATCGAAAAATGGGGTCAATCCAACGGTCGAATCTTTCCTAATGGAAACCTGACTTTTTGAAATTTCAGAAATTCCTATCAATCTCAAAGTTTATTGTATGCCTACCAAACTATATCCACACGCTCACAACGATGAGCTCTACCCAACACACCAAAGAAGAAAACTAGAAACGGTCGAACGAGCCCTTATGCATCGCCATTTCTGACCCCGAATTGGGTCATAATACATATGTCAAATTGTTCATTATGACAACCCCAACCACTCTTAAAACTACAACAAAATCAGAATCGAAGCCATTTTACCGAAATTTACCTCGAACACTTCCGGCACCCGAAATCTTCCAAGCTTCGATTCTCCTCCCTCTATCCAAATCAGTGTAAGCTGCTTGGAGGGTTTGTCGTACATGCAAGGAGCTGTAAAACCCACCTGGTATCATGAAAAATGGTGGCCGGCAAATGAAGTTCCGACCGGGTCTTAAAAACTGGTCGATCGCAGCACCATTGTCTTCAAAACTCATTCGTTGACGATTATTTGGTCTAAACCACCACCACAGGCTTCAAGGCGAGGAAGACGAGATCTGGGGTGGCCGGACTGCAAAACCCTCAAGATTTTGGTTCTCAGTAGGAGCCAGGGATTGGGTCGCGAAGAGAGAGAATATGCCATATGTCCACGAACTCAGTTTAACGTGCTCGACAACTTTTGTAAAGGAAGTTTTCTAAAAAAATGAATGGATTAAAAACTCAATTTTTAGCGCCCCTAAAAGTTTGAAACGAAGGTAAAAAAATGAAGATGATGGTCGTTTGCCTTCCAAAAGATTAGTAAACCAGTAGATTTTCATATGGGGCATAACATATAGTAATCATAGTTTTTTGAGAATTGCTTTAGTGGCGCATTCACTTAGATCTCGGGTGATTTCTATTAGGTGAATGTCTCTTGAGTTTTTTTTTTTTTTTAAGTGTTATGAAGTTATTGTTTAATAGTTTATTATTTTTAGTCACTTAAATAAAGTTTGCAATCCACTATGTAATGGGTACTATACATTTACTAAAAGTGAGAAAAAATGACTTTCGCTCTGCTAGGGTTTTGCATCGCGCAAACCTATCTGAGCTATGTATGGGGATTGAGTAGCAAGGGTTGCCGGTTTTGGCACCACCCTCGTTTGGGGTCTTGGGTTGGCCTCAGCCTCCTCCTTACCTTCCTCTTATCAGTTTTGGTTAGGAGGATCGTTCTGTTGGTGAATGGTAGAGCAGTATAGCTGTCGTTTCACGACGATGACTGGGAGGATTTTCCAGAAAAGTTTTGGTCGAGAGCCAAACGCCTGGATGTGGATCACGTTTTGTTATTTGGTGTGGGATCTTAGTGCCGGCTGTTGGAGGCTTCATGGCTGGGGACGCAGACACCAACCACACCGTCCTTAGCGGTGACGGGTTACAGGTAGGTGATATGGCCATCGTCGGCAGTTTTGGCGAAGCGGTTCGGAGAGCAGGTCTATGGTCTGGTGGTGCTGAGAATTTTGGTAGGGTTTGGGCCCCTAGGTGCGAAGAACATGGCTGCTGCTATGGAGGTGGCATTTTTTTGTTGGATGGTATGGGGATTGGTTAACTGATCGGAGGTGATTTGACTATTGGCTTTGCGGGAGGTGCGCTGGCTGGTGGCGGAGCCGCTATCGCTAGCTTGAAGGCTTTCAACCTGGGCGTGGGGATGAGAAAGAGGAGTTTCAAGACAATGAAACTTCTCTCGTCCTCTGGAGAGAGTAGTTTGGGTTTGGCTATATCAACAGTACCCCTTTCTGTTGGGGAGAAGCACATGTCTTCTATTAAAGGACCTAAGCTGAAGGAATGCACTCTCATGAGTGCTCTAGAGTAGGGTTGCTTCTTGGGAACATGAATAAATTGGGATGGTCTTTTGATTGTCGTCGGAGACTATCCTAGTAGTGTCAAAACTGGTTTTCTACATCACTTGAGCTTCATCTTATGGATACATTATGTTTGATTAGTCTAGGGCTTGTCTTAGATTTTTCATTCATGACTCTCTTCTGTCGTTACCCGGAGTCCGGGTGAGTCATACCTTGTAATGTTTCCTACTTTACTATAATGGATTGACACCCCTTGTGTTCAAAACAAAATTTCTCAGCTAGGTCAAATGAGACTGGTGTCATACTAGAATTTGCCCAAATATAGGACTTTGCATCTCCAATAATTGGTTTTAGGGGTGGTCTGATTTTGGTATTATAGGACTTCGGCTCATCCTAAGTCTCATATTTGAGACTTTTCCAAGACCAGAACCTTGCTACAGTGGGTTGGGACCACAGATAAAGCAGACCCAGCCCAATAACATAATCAATGCGCTGGAGAGAGAAATTGATTCGAACGTGTGATGCAGCTAAAAAGCAAGCGCACAATTTAACCCTAAAAATATCATAGTAGTATAAGCAAGTAGGGATCGTTCTATTCCGGGGATTGAGGGTACACCTGTCATTGTCAAACAATTAAACAATTAAAATTAAAATAAAGTATAATATTCACAAAGATATTCACAACTATAAACATTGTACACGAAAAAGGGGGGATTTTGTTTTTGGTTTTTCGAAAATAAAACTAAGTTAACAAAACAATTAAAATGCAAAAACATAAAAATACGAATGGAATGAGAGAACAAAGATCAAAATCGAAACTTTTGATTAAAATCGATTCAAACCCTAATATTGTTCATCTAAGTCATGAGAAAGGAGTTGATCATGTGAAACATTCGAAAGCAAATGAATTCCCATTTTTTACTTTTCAATGCTAATTAACCTAAGCGAAAGCACCTAGATTAATCCTATCAAACATGCAATCAAACCCTAGAAAGCTAGTCAATCATGTCATGTTTAACGCATTACACATAGAGAAAGGCTATCAACTCAAGTGTACAACTTAGTATGGAAAAGTCCACCTAATTGCAATCCTCGTTAATTAAATTCGATCTTTGTACAAAACCTTTACTACTTTGATTCAAGTTTACACAAAACGAAAAGTCGATTTCATGTTCTTAAACCTAGCACCAATTATATTGAAACCTTAAATGTTTGCAACCACATAAGATTAAAATACAAAAGTTATCTATAACGCAAATTTAATTAAACAAACCCACATAAGCAACTCTCGAATCACAATAATATGAATCTGAAAATTCTCAATTAATCATAAAAATTCCAGAAATTAATATTTGTTCAAACACATATGTCAACTAGTTCATAACCAACGAAATTCAAAGCAAAGGTTACAAAGGAGAATCAGATTACACCGTGAGATGGGGATGGTGATGAACGATTGATGTGGTGGTCTCTTGAATCTCGAAAGCAAGCTTCAAGGTTGGAGATGGATGATGGATGCTCACGGCTATGCTTCTTCTCCCTTGGCCTTGCTTGAACTCGTGGAGATGACTAGAGGATGGAGAAACTCACGGCTATGCTAAGAAGATTTTCTGATTTTTTTCTAAAGTGTAAATTGTATATGGGGGAGAGGAACCTTTCTCAACGTCAAAGAGGTGGGTATATATAGGAGCACGGCTAGGGTTCACAAAGCAATCAGAAATTTCCACATAGCTTCAACCAATGATAATTCGCCAAGTAAGCTTGTGATGTGGTCCAACCAATCATAAAATGCCAAGTAAGCCTTGTGATGTGTTCCAACCAATCATAATTCTCTAAAATACCTCCCTAATATTTAATTGCCGAATTTCCTTGAAATTATTCTGATTTTCTTCATGAATTTCGGCCAACATTCCTTTAGGGAATTTAGGGATGAATCTAGACGCCTTTTTAGCTTTTCCTTGGTGCACACATATTTTCCTTCCATAAATATCTCCCTTGAATCTCTCTTGGCGTCATCTCCTTGATTATTTCTGATTTTCACGTTGGCAATCACACCAAATTATTCCTCCAACAATATTTCTTTCCATAAAAGTCTCCCAAGAAAATCTCTCCTTGAAATCCTCAATCAATCATCTTCAATTCCCACGTTGTCACCTTGTTTTTCCTTAAGTATTACACTGCAAATTTAATTCCCAAGGAAAATGTATTTTCCTTTTTTAAAAACTCTTCCTTGAATCCCTCCTTGCCATGTCATCTTCATGAAACTTCTCGTTCCATTTATGAACTCAATTCAGCTTATTTATTCCAAAAACCTGAAAATAGAAGCTTTCTAAAATAAGAAATGGAAACTTTCTTAAACTAAAATGGAAACTTTCTAAAAATGGAAAATAGAAACAACAAAACGGGAACTTTCCCATTCGAAGAATGGAAACTTTCCTAAACAGAGTTTTATTAAGGAAATAACGCAGAAAATATAGGGAAATAACAGTTAAAACGTCGCATTAAAATGCTCCTATCAACGTGCAGGCTTTATGTCGGGTGAGGAAGCGCACGTGCGAGACCTGTGTTGGAGAGAGAAGAAAGGCACGTCCGGACTGCACAATGGGCCCCGCGCTGATTGCTGTTGTTGGCTCTTGACCGTTGGGATTTACAACGGTCTGATATTAAATGGCCATGATCTGTCCATTTTGAATATGGACGGCTCTGATGTCGTCCTTTATTTTTTTTTTACTGTAACGGATCTATTTATCATCTGATGGCTCAAATTTAAGGGAAAAAAAAAATAATCCACGGCTCTTATTAAATCGTGGGTTATTAATTTCATTTTTATTCAAAATAATTTAAAAAATTATCAGAAAATTGAGGAAAAAAATATACCCGTTGGAACAATAAATTTAAAATTTTTTATAAATACCAACCCATTCTTTTCTATTTCCTCACACCAAATAGCCTCCATCTCCTTCACAATTTTTCATTCATTCACCCATCTTCTAGTTCTTAAATTATTATTATTATTATTATTTTTTTCTCTTGGAAAAAATGGGTCCAAGAAAGGATTCTTGGAGGCACAATGAAGAAGTTGTTCTTTGCCAAGCTTGGATCACTGTTGATGGTGATGGTTACGTCGAAAAGATAAAACGTACGTCAGTTTTATTGTGGAATCGTGTTTCGGAGGATTACAATGCTCACAAACTAGTGGGTTGCAGAACTAGAACACCTTCTAGTTGTCAGGTTCGTTGGAAGAAAATAAGTCCGACATGTATGAAGTGGCGCCAAGCTCTTAACATGGTCGAACACTTTCAACGAAGAAGCGGCGAAAATATGGAGAATGAGGTAATTATATTGAAATATGTTCAATAATGATTTATTTTTTTTATTTCTCATATAGTTGTTAAAAGTAAAATGTTCTTATGTAGTTTATTGATCGATTTATACTAAGCTATTTTTTTCTTAATATTTTATTTACTTAATATTGTATGTAGCTCATGAATGTTAAATCGACGTACTATGACTCGGTTGGTCAAGATTTTGTGTTTCAGCATTGTTGGCAATACTTGAAAAATACGAAAAAGATTGGGAAAACGCCAACAATGGAAAACACCAACTTTAGTGTTCCTACTCCTATCGACTTGGATGACGATGGAACACCCACAAATGAGGAGCAACTGACTTCATCAAGGAAGGCACGTCATCAAGGACAGAAAGCTCAGAAGCTAGCTAAGAAAAAAGGCAATAAGTAGGATGCGGATGACCTACGACTTCAAATGCAGAAATATTATGAACAAATAGAGCGCAAGTACCAACAAAGAAAACAACAGTTCGAGGAAGGTCAACTAATTGAGCAACTCGCTGAGGATGCTCGCACAATGATGGTGGACCCAAGAAAGAGGAGTTATTGGGAGAGGAAGTAATAAAATATAATTGATAAGCACGCAGGAACCTCAAGCATCTCGGAACAATCTCAAGATCCTACACCCCTTCAAGGAGACAACTCAAGCTTAGTTACTTGTGATCCACTTCATGAGACATCTTAGATGTAATCAATATTGGTTTATTAGTTTGAATTTTATATTATTGTGGTTGTTGTTGCTATTTGTTAGTTGCTTTGAATTGTTTGTATTTTAAGTTATGATAATAAAAATTATCTTCTTGAGTAGATCATCTTTGTAGTAAAGCATTGAACTTTTATTTTCATAATAAAGCATGATCACATTAGGTAAAAGCACACCACACAAAGTAAAATCACACCACACAACAATACAACCAAACTAGGCCATGACCACTTATCATGACAACATGGCTACTTATTGAAAGCAATAAATTTAAAACTCCTCACTGGTGGTTTTGATCAGCTTGTAGCTTCAAGGTCCATAGGTGATCGACTAGATCGTCTTGGAGGTTTTTATTCATCATTGGACATCTAACCTCCCTATAACGACGCAAGAATTGATTTAGTTATTGCGAATTGTGATGAACATAGGTGTCAATTTCTGGTTTGGCATGTATCTTAATTTGCTTTCCTTGGTCTGGTTGGGATATCATTCGGACAAATGGCTCTGCTGCATCTTCATCATGTTCATCTTCAACAATCAAATTGTGCAAGATAATGCACGTCATCATGATGTATTGAAGGTTCTCCTTACTCCACTTACGAGCTAGTCCTTTTATTATTGCCCAATGAGCTTGGAGAATATCAAATACTCTCTCCACGTCTTTTATGTATGCTTCCTGCATCCTTGTAAAATGTTGTGTCTGCGGCGTCCTCGGGTTTCGGATTGCTTGTACAAATGACCCCCATTTAGGGTATAGGCCATCAACTAGGTAATAACATTGGCCATAACGCCTATTACCTAGCTGGTAGTTCACTTGAGGAGTTTCACCAAGGCATATGTCATTGAACAACAGTGAACATCCAAGGACATTAATATCATTCAGGGAACCTAGAAGTCCGAAGAAGGCGTGCCAAATACAAGTATCGTAGGAGGCCACTGCCTCCAAGATGATTTTCGGTTTCCCTTTGTGGCCAGTATACTGCCCTGCCCATCTGGTGGGACAATTTTTCCATTGCCAGTGCATACAATCAAGGCTCCCGACCATCCTTGGGAATCCCTTTTCTGCAACTTTGTTAAGCAGCCGTCGTAAATCTGCCGGTGTTGATTGGCGAAGTTAAGTCTCATGGTACACATTTCAGATTGCTTTCTTGAAATGCTCTAAAATCTCAATGGTAGTGGATTTCGCAATATCTAGGTAATCATCGCAAAAGTTAGCGGTGATGCAATACGCGAGCATCCTCATGGCATATGTCAGCTTTTGTTCAGTGGATAAGCCTACTCTTCCACTAGCATCTCTTCTCTGAACAACATATGGGTCATAGTTGACCATGTCGCGCCTCATCCTATCAAAGACCCCAAGGTTGCATTCTATATCGCCTACGAAATATGTTTGGTTCATACCTGCATGGATCAGTGAAGTATTGAGCTTCTAGTCGAAGATCCTTAAGCTCTTAATCCTTGGCCTTATAGTTATGACCTTCTGAAGAACCACCCCATTGTGATTCCTCATCTTCCAGAGTTTGGATTTGCAAGGTAGCGGCAGACATCATCATCGATCTTCAATGGTTTCTCGTGACGGTCTCTTCTTGATCTTTTAGCAAACCATTTCGCCAAACGATTCATTGCAGAAACAGTTTAATTAAAAGAAAAAGAATATGGAGATTTGTAGGATTTGGATATAAGAAGTGTTTGTGAATTTGTGAGAGATGAGGATGACAATGATCTTATATTTATGGACGGTTTGCAATGATATCGTCAGATAAGCTATGACACATGGTGGACAAAATAGTAACCGTACTTTGGATAGCCAGTTAGAGTTTGACACGTGGCAACAAAATCACATCCAAATTCGGTTGTTGTCATATATGCAGACACAACACATTAAAATATCTTCTACATAATTTGATTATTTGTCATATATGCCGACACAACATGACAAAAAAATTTAATATGAATTTTTTTTTTAAATATTAAATGATAAGAATAATTTTTAAATATTATGATAAAAATAAAAATGTAAGTTTTAAAATGTAAGTTTTTACCTTATTTAGTTAGATTAACATTTTTTTTAATTTAATATTGATAAACATTGTTCTCATATATACAGATTTTATCCAGAGCGAGGTCTGGCTTTGAAATTTCAGAGCGAGGTTAGAGTTTATGGTCACTTTTTGGTCTCATATCCACATCTCGACCGTTCAGTTTTTAGGTACTAATGTATAGTATAGATCATGTATAAAAAATTTCAGCCAAATTGATGATCTTTAAGGTATCTAACTCAATTAAACCAGTGGACGAACTGAATCTGTCCAACCTAAACCGTACTAGCTTTAAGGCAGTTATCAATGCCTTAACGACCATCAATTTGGTTGAAATTTTGCAGAGATGATCTATACATTAGTAACTAAAAACTGAATGGTCGAGATGTGCAAATGCGACCGAAAAGTGACATTCAACCCTAACCTCGCTCTGAAATTGCGAGACATCGCTCTAGATAGGATCTGCTCATATATATACTATTTTAATCAAGAATAGTGAAAATAGCACCTCATTGTTGGAGATGAAATTTGAGTCTTATATGAATAGTGCAACAAAGGGGTGCTAAAATGAGAATAGCACCCCCAAATAGAACCTATTGTTAGAGTTTCCCTAATAACCAAATACAGTCGGTGAATATTGGTTTTATATGATGATAATGATAGATTTAATTAACTGAAATAACTATAAGCTCATGCAACCCTCTAGCTAGGGCCTGCACGAATGACTCGATCGAAAACAACATTGAAATGTTGTACTAAAAGAGAAATAAAATGCATGAGAGCAAGTGCATGTTTGATCGAGTCTCCTTTTCATCGATCTATATGGACCTTTCGCACAGTTTATTTTCTATTTTGGATGTTGATTGATGTGGAAACATGAAATTTTCAAGCAATTGTGTTATACTTACAAAAGATCATTTTGCATTTTCCCACGTTTGCACACCACGTGTACATTTCCCCTCTTTGTCTAAGAAATTATCTTACAGCAAGTTCAACCATATCGATAATTATTTAGACACGATGCAGGGTAACTTATATGCATGCATAAATCATCACATGTAAATATAGAGAGTTGTATCATCACATGTAAATATGGAGAGTTGTAAGTACTTGAATATATATGCATATATATATATATATATATATATATATATATATCCACGTAGGTTATTGCAATATTACCACAAAAGAACAAGTTAAACTTACATAATAACATGCATGCATGCGTGCAAGACACAATCACTAGAATCACTTAGCTAGTAGTGCAACTCGAGAAAATTTAGTCATATATACTTTGTTGAAATACTTAATAACTAAGACAAAGTCATTTGTAGAGGTATTACATGGAAAAATGACTAAATGAGTTCTCATTTCATTAACTTTTCGCGATCGGTCCTAAAGTAGGTAATTGTAAGCATCTCAACATGCACATGTAATTATAAAAAAAAAAAACATGCACATGTAATTTGTAAATTCAATAACTAGCTCTCAAACTCGTTATTTCATGAATACCATGCATGTGTGATTCAAAATATAAATAATAACTGAATCTACATGCTGTGGCGGAGTTAATAAAGGATGAAATCTGATAAGTCACTTTCTTTTTTAAAGTGTTTTAATGTACTTGAAATGTCAATTACTTTGATAACTTAAATTAAAGGGAAAAATTCACCAACGGTGTCTGGACACTTAGGGGACTTTCAGAATGATACCTGAACTTACAAAGTTATCAATGTGATACCTGGACTCATTTTTTCATATCAACGTCGTACCTACGACCAATTTCCGTCACGGAGCCGTCAAATTTTGCACTTGCAATGCACGTGAGTCACTTAATGAAGACAAAAAGACTGATTTACCCTCGAGAAAACTTCACCAACGGTGTCTGGACACTTAGGGGACATTCAGAATGATACCTGAACTTACAAAGTCATCAATGTGATACCTGGACTCATTTTTTCGTATCAATGTCGTACCTACGACCAATTTCGGTCACGGCGCCGTTAAATTTTGCACGTGCCATGCACGTGAGTCACTTAATGAAGACAAAAAGACTGATTTACCCTCAATTTTTTTTTTTCCTTTTCTTTTCTTTCTTTCTTTCTTTATTCTTCTTCTTCTTCTTTTTCGGTTTCTTTATTCTCTCCTTCTCTCCTTGCCAACACCACAGCTTTCGGAGAATCCACCATGGAATATGCAGAAAGAAAAATGGGGGAGAGCCACAACAACCTCCACCACCGCGCAATGACGTCGTCCTCCGCTGCTTCTCGATTGGGTTTGGGTATAAGGACTGCTTCTTCCTCCACTGCCAGCGAAATCGTGGAGGTTCGAGGCCACATTCTAAGGGCCACCGACCGGAAGGACCGCCACAGCAAGGTCTACACCGCTAAAGGCCCCAGGGACCACCACGTCCTGCTCGGATAAGACCGGCCCAGCAAGGCCGTCGATTGGGTCATCAAGAAAGCCAAGGCCGCAATTGACGAGCTCGACAAGCTACCGCTGTGGAACCCGAACTCAATTTCTGTTCAGATAACATCTTCTCCGACGGTGCCGATATCCGCTGTGCAGGACACGCAGAACGCGAGCCTCCATTTCTCGATGGTGGAGGCTCCGAGTTCTTTGTCTGTTAATCGACGAGGCGCAATGGTGGGTAGCAGCGGAGTGGCGGAGCTGGTGAATTAGAACAGCTCGAAGTTGTCTGCTAGACTGATGAAGTTGCAGGTGAGGATGGTGTGGAGGTGGTGTTGCATGTCGGGAACGACGGAGAGGATGGCAGGGTGGGATTGGAGCTGTGATTTGAGAGTGGAGGGCTGGCAGGGTCTGAGTTTCTGATCAATGGTGTATAAAAGGGGGTCGGAGGAGAGAACGAGAGTGGTGGTGGCTAAGTCGTCGGCGGCGGCGACGGGGATGAACTCGGAGTGAGCGGCGAAGCCTCAGTGCAATTTCAATTTGTTGTAGGATTTGAAGTGGGGGGAACCATAAACATCTGCATGAAGGTGGATTGAGACACAGCGACAATGTTTGATCGGCAATCGGCGGTGGGAATCGGACGAGCAAGATGATTTGAATCTTGATGATTCAAATCAGGGGAAGAAGAAACCAAAAAAGAAGAAGAAGAAAGCAAGAAAGAAGAATAAAGAAACAAAGAAATAAAAGAAAAAAGAAAAAAAAAACTTTTGAGGGTAAATCGGTGTTTTTGTCTTAATTAAGTTACTCACGTGCAAAATTTAACGGCTCTGTGACGGAAAGTGGTCGTAGGTACGACGTTGATACGAAAAAATGAGTCCAGGTATCACATTGATAGCTTTGTAAGTTCATGTATCATTCTGAAAGTCCCCTAAGTGTCCAGACACCGTTGGTGAATTTTTTCCTAAAACAAACTGAGGCCAGAATGTCTTTTTTGCCCTCATTTTTAGGCTCACGTGAGTCACACGTGCTCACAGTTGAAGGAGACGTGACGGAAGTTCGCCAGAGGTACGACGATAATACGAAAAGTAAAGTTTAGGTATCACATTGATAACATTCAGAGTTCAGGTATCATTCTGAAAGTCACCAAAGTGTCCAGATACCGTTGGTGAATTTTTCCGTAAATTAAATTATGGGTCTGAGTTTAAAAACTAGATTGATTTATGAATTTCAAAACTCTTTTATTGTTATATTGTAAAAAGTTTCTTGATCTGATGCTTTTTAAAGGGTAATTAGTACAACCTATCTTGAAGCAGTTTCTTGATCTGACGCTTTTTAAAGGGTAATTAGTACAACCTATCTTGAAGGAGGCAATGCAACTTCCTTTTTGTTTTTATTAATCCTCTTTCAATTCTGCTGCTAAGAACGTTGTCTTACACGTAGGACTTACTGCTGGACGCACAGTACTCTAGCATAAACCATATTGGTTAGCTGACGTCATCTGGTTTTTACTTCAAATTGTAATTTAATATCAAACAACTCAATCTTGGAATGATTTGAATATATTTTTGAAAGTAAGGCGCCTTGCAATCTGCAAAAGGATCAACAAAAGAAGATTAAATACAATATATATACGAGAGAAGTTTAGAATGAAGACTTGAGTTTCTTATCCTTCATCAGTACTTCAGTTCTTGTCAATTAGGTGGTTGCTACCATGATGTTACAAACCCGGTCATGCCACTAACTAAGTAAAGATTATGATTGTTTTTTAGTTACACCTTAACTTTGCAGAGGCATCAGAAGAAGTCATATGCCATGTTTCAATTTCAAATTGAGAAAATTTTAAGAACAGTACATGAATTTAAGGCCACTAAAAATTAAAGTGGCCAACTTTTTGAAACTATTACATAAATACATGGATTTACAAACCATACACACTTTTAGTACATCCCGTCACTAACACCGTTACTGGGTACGTCACTTGGCATATTTTGAAGGGTAAGTTTGTCACTTCAAGTATATATATGATGAAGAAAAAAAATAAAAAATTTGAATCGGGTCCTTCCTCTCTCTCCTCTCTTTCTGTGCACGGTGAAACCATTTTTAGAGAGAGAAAGTCTGTTCCTCTCTTTTGGTTCTTCTGTTCTCTTACAACCCAAAACTCAAAACCAATAAAATTCAATGAGAGAGAAAGAGAGAATTTGAATAATGGACTTCGTTGGGAGAAGTGTGAGGAAATAGTTGAAAGGTGTCGTCGGAACTGTGAAATCCTTCTTTGCCTTGTCCGGCTTCTTCCAGGTCCTCTTTGAAGACGGAAATTCCAAACAATTCAACTCCGCCCAACTCTCTCTCCTCCTCGCCCAGCCCGCTCGAAATCCCAAAAAACGACAAAGTCAAACTTCTCAGGCGGCGGTACGGCTAGCGAGTGGACCATGGTCACGTTGAGATTGAGGACGATAGTCTTTTTCTCAGGCGAAATCTGCGGCAGGAGCTGGGCTGCAAAGAAGAGCGCGCGGCAAACTAGGGCTCCTTCGGGTAGGGTCGTTTCATGGATTTGGCGGTTATCTTCTTAAGGATCTTGAAGCCTTTGTGCTGGTTGGGCGTGCCCATACGTACTTGTTTGTTAAAGAGCTTGATAAGGCGGCGCTACCACGTGATCAAGGAGGACAGGACGGCCGTTGAGGCCGCAGTCAAGGCTTTCTTTGCCGCGGACCGGCGGTCGTGACGGCATGGCGATCTGACTTGCTTGGGCTTTTCTTTATGAACTTGGCCGCAATTATTCTCTGGTTTCAAAGGGACAGATTACTAAAATACCCTTTAAAAAATGAATAAAAATATAGAGTTAACGGAGATAGTAATTTGTACTAAAAATGTGTCGGGTTTGTAACTTATATGATAGTTTCAAAAAGTTAGCCACTTTAATTTTCAGTGGCCTTAAGTTTATATATTGTTCTTAAAAATTTCCCTTCAAATTTATACTTTTTATTGGCTAATTGTTTTATGCTATCAGCTTGTAAATTTAGTTAAATAGTGACTTATTTTTATCATGTCACATAAATGCGGTTCATTATATGTAACTTTACTCTTTATGAATTGATGTCCTTAAAGAACTTATCAATTTAGCACACATATTGAGTTAGCAAGAAGATTAATAGAAAAAAAAATTTATGTCCTTAGGACTTATTTTCTTAATAAACTGTAACAGCAACTTGTTGATAATACAATAACAATTCTTAATCTCTCCCAAACTTTATCTCAACTGAAAAAAAAAATGAAAAAAAAATTATTTATCTCAACACATCAAATTATATAATACTTCTGCATTTTCCCCCCAACTTCTTCGAAAGCCAGAATAAACATCCTTACACATGAAATGTGGATCGCACTTCATCAAACCATGATCAACATAGCTCACCTTGAGTTCATTCTTTCTACTTCAAGAATACTAAAGATCACACTTTTCTAGTACCTTTGTAGTGTTCTGCAATCTTTGACAAATGGTTCTATCATGGAGATCATGCCCTTTGTCCTTGCCTTCCCCTTTTTCTCTGTTTTATGATGAAGACAAGCATAAGCTGGGTGACCTCAAGGACATGTTCAGTCCAGATTGGAATATGTCAATGGTGCCACTCACACTAGCTGGAAGTCAGCTTTCAGCTTTCAGCTTTCTACCCACCACTTTAGTAGTATTGCACACACAAATAACCAATGCATTCATCATTTGCCATGTTAGCTTAAATATTGCTGATAACAGATTGCAAGGATGAGATAAGATGCTATAAATAGTTAAGTATGAAATGAAATCACAAGTTTAATGGAGGTCCAAATATGATTAAGTGCACAAATCCCTTTTAGAGGTTCTCTCAAGAATCTATCCCACCACAACTTGACCCCAAGTAATTACCAGAGGGGATTTGTCCCGCCTCATTTCTCATCCACCTTTAGTATGTCATTCATTTCTCATAAACTCGTAAATTTCCTTGATTAAAATTCAAGTAAAAGCTCAAACCTAACTGCAAATTAAGGGCAGCTTGCAACATCAACTAATCTTATTTTATAGTTCAACCCTGATAGTCTCATTCTTGTAGTATATGTAATCCCACTTTTTTAATTATCAAAACATGTAATCTCACACCTAGTGTTTTGTCACATGCCAGTACCAAGATAGAACAAAATACAAAAGAAAGCCATGATAGCTAGCTTTGCCTGAAAGCTTAACATATCTTTAATAGAATAACTAATTTGGGGTATTAGAATCCGAGAAGGAGAACCTTTCCTTCACAAAGACTTCAGATTGTTTTCTGACACACTTTTGATGAATGTAGACCTGCTAGGGAAACTGTATATGTATGTGTGTGTTGGGGTTACTGTAATATTTATGAAAGGTATTATAGCTAAGCGATAAGATATAAGACCAATTCACAAAACACACAGAGAGAGAAAGAGGGAGACTCACCAGAAAAAGAGAGCTAGAGGAATGAGGCAACAGTAAACTTACATTAGATTCTTATATTTGGTACGACCTCCCCAATGAACAGTCTTGGCTGTTTCTGTCCTCTCCCTCCTCTTCTTCTTAAACTCTGTCCTCCTTGCTAACTCATCCTCAAAAACCATCTCTCTCCCTCCCTCTCTCTACCTACTACATAATTATACCTTTCCAAATCTTGAAAGGGTACATTACCATGTTAGCCATGCCAATGCCCCCTAACCATCCTTCATCACTAAACCAAACAAAGCATGAGAATGAACGAACTCCTTTGGTTTTCGATGCTCCAGTTCTTCAATACGAGTCCAACATACCACCCCAATTCATATGGCCAGACGACGATAAGCCATGCCCCGAGCGACCAGAGCTTCATGTTCCTCCCATTGACCTGAAAGGCTTTCTCAGCGGGGATGCTTTGATCGTCTCAGAAGCAATTCGTTCAGTCGATGAGGCATGCAAGAAACATGGATTCTTTCTTATTGTCAACCATGGAGTTGATTCGCAACTCATAGCAAAAGCTCATGAATACATGGACGCGTTCTTCAGCATGAAACTCGCAGAGAAGCAAAGGGCTCAGAGAAAGGTTGGTGACAGCTGCGGATATGCTAGTAGCTTCACTGGCAGGTTCTCCTCCAAACTTCCTTGGAAAGAAACACTTTCTTTCAGATACTGCACTGATCGCCAGTGCTCAACAGTTGTCGAGGACTATTTTGTGAATGTGATGGGTGAAGATTTCACAGAATTCGGGTAAGAACACATCATCAAAATTAATATTATGTTTCTCTAAACAAAAATCAATGGAGGACTTCTTTGTTTTTCAGTTTTGTTACCTAAACTTGTAATTCAGTACTTGAACGACAAATAACAGTTGATGTACTGAATTGAGAAAAGTCCAAGTTCAGGTACCAAGTATGAAACACAAAACAGAAGTTGCCTTTGTTGCTCTCTCTCTCTGTATAGAATTTCATCACCAATACTAAACCAACAGAATAATCATCATAATCTCCTACATTACAAATAGTACCGTACTCATGTAGTGTACTTTGTCTTTCTCAGGAAGGTTTACCAAGAATATGGTGAAGCCATGAACAATCTCAGTAATGGGATAATGGAGCTACTAGGACTGAGCCTAGGAGTTGGCCAAGAGTATTTCAAAGAATTCTTCGAAGGAAACGATTCCATAATGAGGTTGAACTACTATCCAATATGCCAAAAACCAGATTTAACCCTAGGAACTGGTCCTCACTGTGATCCCACATCCTTAACGATCCTGCATCAGGACCAAGTAGGTGGCCTTGAAGTGTTTGTAGATGAAAAGTGGCACGCCATTACTCCTATCCTTGATTCCTTCGTTATCAACGTTGGTGACACATTTATGGTAAAGTTCTTCTATTCATTAGCTAGTCTCTAATTCTGTTAACAGAAATCTTTCCCCCTCCACTAATTCCAACTTATAATTTCAGTGACATAGCACTTTAACCCACATTTCATGTATGAGTTAGACTCTTGAGTGAGGGCGACAGAGTCCAAAATACTACAACGTCTAGAACACTCCATCATGTTGGACAAAACCAAGGATCTCCAAAATGCTTTCTGTTCAAAACATGCAACACTACATATGAATTTAATTATGCTTTCTCTGTTGATGTGATTTTTCAGGCTCTATCAAATGGGATTTACAAGAGCTGCTTGCACAGAGCAGTTGTAAACAACAAAATCGTAAGGAAATCACTTGCTTTCTTTCTTTGCCCAAACAAAGACAAAGTGGTGACCCCACCAACAAGTTTGGTCGACACTGAAACACCAAGGTTGTATCCTGACTTCACTTGGCCTAGTCTGCTAGAGTTTACACAGAAGCACTACAGGGCCGACACAAGAACCTTGGATGCTTTCTCCGACTGGATTTCACGGAAAAGCAACTAAACCCAGGAAACAAAACTGGGGGTGTTAGTAGTGCTTTTGGTGGTGTACACGGAAGATAGCTAAGAGCAGAGCATTGGGAATTAGGCTGTTTGTTATCGTGGGAGAGAATCATCATGTTATCATGTAAATGAATGGAAAAAGAAATCTGGAGGAATAAACTAAAGGGCTCCATATCTTGCTTTTAATTTTAATTTTCTGTCAATTCAAGCATGAATTAGTGTACTTAATATATAGTTATATACTTTCTTGACCACTAAATGTATTAAACTTTCACATCCAAATACTACATATTCTGATTTCTGCACGTACAGCCGTCAACTTTCAAACGATGAGATCCAAATAATAATGGAACAAGTAGACAATATTATTATACTTCATTGGTGATTGGTTGATATTAGCATAAGTATTAACAACTAAGAGCAATTATATCTGCATGCCAGTTTTTTTTTTTTTTTTTTTAAAATCCCCATTACATATTCAAAAAAAAAAAAACCTCATTACATGCTCACAGGTCAAGACAGTGACATGTGAATTTCAACATGGATTTAACAAGTGGCATATATAACGCAATTTCAATAAGATGCGCCAAAGGTTTAGAATTAATACTTGTTTGACTAAACAGAAAAGCTAAACAAAAATGGAAGTAATTACAGTACCCAGAAAACATTAATCTTGGCCGAAACTAAAAATGGAGAAGAGCTGACCTGATGTCAGCTTCTGAATAGCTAATCGCAGGAAAACCCAAGTGATTAAAGCCTCCGACTTTGACTTGACCCGGGTAAATTTTTGACGCGATTACAGAGTTGCACAGAGAAAATGATCAGATTGAGGCAATGCCTGTCAAGGAAAGCTAGCCCCGAAGCGTACTGAAGAAGCGAGTTAAGGTTAACCTTGACACCGGCGAGCAATGGCGTCTTCGGAGTAAACTGAAAAACCGAGATTTTGGTTCGAAGGGTTGGAAAGATCACTTTTTTATGGAAAGAAATAAAAAGAAAAATTGGATTAAATAGTATTACTCTATTTACTACCCTCAGAGCAACTTTCTGTATTATAGGGTTGCCAAAACTTTAGCTTATTTTTCTTCTCTAATTTCAACAGATTCTCTATTTTGAAGTTTAAAATCTCTATTTTCCATTCTAGGATCATCTACAGTACATTAATGTATCGATATATTAAGTAGACTAGGTTCAATACAGAGGTAGACTAGCTCAGTACATGGGTAGACTAGCTCAGAGTTAGTCTACCTCTGTATTGAACCTAGTCTACTTGATGTATCGGTGCATTAATGTATTGAAGTATTTTCCATTCTTTCTTAAAATTTTAGAGATTGTTGTAAATATAGAGAATTTAGTTTTCTCTTTCCTCACTTTCCCTAAAATAAGGATAGTTATAAGGAATCTGTTGGGGTAAATTTTTTCCTAAAATAGTGAAAAATTAAAATATAGAGAATCTGTTTGAGTTGCTCTCACCTTATAAATTAGGGATTTTGATCATTTACTCTAATTTTAGGAATTTTTTTCCCCTTACACCACCACTTAATTTTTTTCCCGCTTATCCTGAAAGACTCTAGTAAGGTATTCTCTAATATCTAATTAAGTTCTTTTTTTAATTTTTGATACTATTTTGCCCTCACCTCTTCATTACATAGAGAGAGAGAGAGAGAGAAGCCATATGAGACTTTGTCGGATTCCTGTCACCGGTTGCCGGAATCTGGTCACTGGCCGCCACCCGCCGGAGTTCTCTGAAAATCTCGCCGGAAGTCCCTAAAGAAGTCGTCGGAAAGATTTATTGCCTTCAAATAGACCTTTATTTCCCCGCAATAGACCTTTATTGAAGGACCATTTAAAGAGATCGTTGGAGATCTCATAGGGGGCCGGAGAGGTTTATTGCCCCCCCCCCCCACAACAAAATATATAAACCTCTATTCCCCAATAGACCTTTATTACCCCCAATAAAACTTTCAGTTGCTTGAATGGAAACTAATATCTCTAAAATTAGACAAATAAAACTTTGATTAAAGAAAAAATAGGAGATTACATCAATTATTGCCCCCCCCAATAGAACTTTTTTTTTGTCTTTTTTCTTTCCTTTTGGGCCTTCTGCGCCAATTTTACCAAAAAAAAAAAAAACATAGTGAAAATGACATATTGAACTCTCAAAGTAGATGCAAATCCCTAGAAACTATGAGGCTCCGAAACCATTATTGTGATACGAACATTAACAAATTTATTTTATATTCGAATCTCGTTATTTGGGAGCTAGACTAGCCTTAGACCAAAGCTAGAGATACAAGCATAGAGAGGAAAAGCCGCGCATGAATTAAGATCCCAAATAGAAAGCGTAGATTCAAAGATCAGGGACTGGAAATAGAGAACAAGGCGTATCTAAGAGATCGAATTAGCGATGAATCGAATAAGGCATCGGTTGACTTACAACATTGCCGAGAGTGACGACGTTAAGGAAAGTTGAGGAGCGGTGAGAGGAGGCGGAAGAGTTTTCGTCAACGTCTTCATCGACGAGGATGGCCTGGCCTTGGCACATCGAGTCTAATAGTTGCAACAACTCTTTGATCGCCTCCATGGTTGAAGTAGATCAAAGGAGATCTGAGGGAGGCAACGGTGGATCTGACGGTGGTGGAAACCCTAGAAATTGGAGATCTCCGTTGCCGAACTCATCCTCTGCCTCTTCGCCACTGGATCAGCGCCTAGAAACCCCGCCACCATGGGAATCCACCGGTGTCATGCTAGAGAGAGAGAGAGAAAGAGAGAGAGAGGCTCCGACCAAAGGGATGGGATAGAGAGAATGGCAGTGACTGTAATTCATTAATTGAGTTAAAGAAAAAATGGTCATTTACTGTTAAATTGTATAAGTCGGAATAAAAATCTGTTGTTAGAATAAGTAGGATAATGTTTGCTCATTTTAGTGCTTTGGGTCAAAAACCCTATAAATTAATCAGAATACTCATATTTTTCTCAATTTCTCACCCAATAAGTTCAAAATGCCTATTACACCTCTCACTTACTATTTTTTTTTAATTTATTTTTTTTCTCTCTGTGTTTTTTTTTTTTTTTTTAATAATATTTTTTCTGCTTACTTCTCCTCTCTCTCTCTCTCTATCAGAATCTTAGTTATCTTTCTCCTCCTTCCATGGCTGGGTGGTTGGGCTTAGATAGAGAGCTGTTGTTTCAAAACTAGGATTAGGACCGTCCCAATTATTCCAAAAAGAAAAAAAAATGAGCTTGTTGCCGCCGAAGAAGAGTAAGAAGGCTCAGGTCCACCATAAGCTCATCGGAGAAGAGCTGTTGTTTCAAATTGAGCTTCTTGTCGCCGTCACCACTGGAGGATAATAGAAGACGTCGAGCTTAACAAGGATAACAGGAGAGGTGGATGAGTTGGTGCGATGGTTTGACTCGGTCTTTGTGGCTATTAAAAGCACTCGCTCGGAGACGATGTCCATGTTGGGCAGGCGTCGCACCTCGATGGTTTGGAGGTCTAGGTCGCCATGTATATACAATTATACACTATCTGCTCTGACATTGCTTTCGCCATGGAAGGTGTCGTTTAGCGATCAGTCTAGACTGAGATTAGGGCTTCGAATAGTGACAAAAAGGAGGAGGAAGAGGTTTTATGTTTGCTTGTAACAGAGAGAAAACGAGCGGTTTTGAGGTTATTGGGAGATCGAAATTCATTTTGCTCATTCTGAAAATCAGAGCGGATTGAAGCGATTTAGCCCCAAAATCAAATTGAAACCCTAAGTTGCTGATTTGGCGCAGAAAAGACATCGTTGACAGAGGAAGAGATGTCTGGTGGCGGAGGAGACGAGGATGAGAGCATGGGATTAGGGCCGATGAACACCGCCATGGAAGGATATAAGAGAGAGCTAATATTCTGATTTGAGAGCTAATATCCATCACAATTAGTAAGACCTCGTTTCAATTTTCGCTCCAGGCCTCCGAAATTTCATGACTGGCCATGTTCTCACATTTCTGCAACTTGGTGGATACGTAAATGACATTATTAAGTCATTCTTGAAAGGTTTGTTGCTTAAAGAATGATAGTTGATGGACACTACATAAGGTATATCCATCAAATTGATCTTGTATTTGCTTTGAAAAATCATCCATATCGTCCACCAACTTAGACCATATGCATGCCTAATTAGATCATCTGTAGCCATTGCTTTATCTTTCATGGATTCTTCTTAGGGGGGGGGGGGGGGTGCTTAATGATTTTTAGAATCCAAAAAGATGGATTAGGTGGTTTACTCAGTAATTTACTAGTTCCAATGGTGGAAACATTGATAAAAAAAAAAACACCGCTTGCCGTATGAGAATCTACTAATTAATCCACTCATTAACTTTCGGTGTCTCCTAAAGTCATGGATCAGACCACAACTTTGAACCATAAAAAGCAACTCAGAAGGAGATGCTTTGTCACAAATGTCATACTAGAAGAAGAGCATGGATCTCTTCAATTAATCAATGGGATTCCAAAGAAATCATAAGCTTTTCACCCTCCTTTTCTGTAAAGGTGGTGTCTTTGGTCCTCTTTGCAATGGTGGCTTCTTGTCCTTGATAATCCCAAATTCCCAATGAGATAGTGGAAGTAAAGGAGAGCTAATGGAAGTGGGGATAAATTAGCTGTCGTCTCTTTTGTGCTTCCCAGATAAGAGTATCATATCATTGCAAAGAAAAGATAGGAAAGATCTCCTCCTGGTACACACCAAGCCGTACACACGGCTTTATAAGAATACGATTTTTCATAAAATTGTAAATTGTTGAAGGATGTTGACATAATGTGCGCCTCTACAAACTAGAGTTTAGAGTTGTAATAGGAAAGTGTTCTAGGTATTTAATTGTATTCGGATTACCTTTTGTGTACCTTATAACTCCCTATATAAGGGCTCCTATTATCAATAATAAACACAATTACAATTCTCCTACAACACGTTATCAGCACGATACTCTAACCCTAGCCGAAAAAAAGAAAAAGAAAAAACCTAAAAACCCTAAACAACAAATCTGCCGCAGCTTTCCAAACCCTAGCCGCAGCCTCCCTGCTCCTCCTGCTGCAAGCCTGCAGCCCCCACTATACTAAAAAGGCCTTCAGACGACACGCATCAGACGACTCAGACGACATAATTTTTTTTTCTGTTGTCTGAATGTACACTAAAACCATACTGGTTTAATTTGGATAAATGGTGAGCATTCAGACAACACATTTGTGTAGTTGTAGAAGGTGGTGATTTCCTATCTCAAATTTGGATAAATGGTGAGCATTCAGACAACACATTTGTGTAGTTGTAGAAGGTGGTGATTTTCTATCTCAAATTTGGATAAATGGTGAGCATTCAGACAACACATTTGTGTAGTTGTAGAAGGTGGTGATTTCCTATCAAAATTGGAGGGATATCCAAAAATTGATTGAGTCTTTTCCCTCTCAAATAGCCACGCTCTAGTTGACTAGAATTTGTGACATTCAGACAACATTTAAAAGTTGTCTGAGTGTGGAGCTTGTTTTAAAATTTTTCAAGTTATTTTGACTCGTGCTTTTGGACATATATAGATCCCTCGCAATTTATCAGCTCTCTCAGCTTGACCTAGAACTCACAAAACTGAAAACCTCAAAAACCAGCCTCTCTCCTCTCACTCAGCTCTCTCAGAACTCGATTCTCACTCTCTCCTAATTCGTCTTCTCGCTCTCTCGATTCTTCTTCTTAGTCTCTCGACCTCTATTCTCAACCTGACCCCAAACTTGACCTCCTCCTCCATTCTCTAGCTCAGACCTGGATCCAGCCTCCTCCGCATCTGCATCCGCCTCCGACCCCAACCCTAACCTCCTCCTCCTTTCTCCTTCTTCGTCTCAGAAACAATGAACCCGAAGAACACCCCCACAGAGACCACCGGCGAGTCTTGATTCCTGGGAACCATCTCCGCCTCATCAATTCGAAACCTCCACCCCAGATCCATCTCAACCAAGCATGGAAAATCCTTCTTCAGCCCCAAAATTTCCCCACCAAATGCCGAAAAAGCCTCTTTCACCTAACCCTTACATCCAAGCCGACCACGATTCAGCTTTCGCTACCAAGCCGCTACCAGTACCATTTGATTTGCCCAAATCTCCGACCTCTGCCGCTCAGAACATTCCGGTGAAGGTACTTAAGAAATGGAGTACCTTATTTACTACTTTATGTTCTATAATTTGAAATTGGAGCATGAATTTGGAAAGCTGAGTCTCGAAATTGTTTGATTTGCATAGTGAGATTGATGGATATGAAAATCCCAGGTACATGTCTCTTGTTTTTCTACTTCATTTTGGTAAGTTGAAATGTAGAATGTAATCGGGTATCTGACATGTGTTCGTGACTGTTTGTTTGGGATGATTATTTGTCGGAGCAGGAGAACACTGAAGTGAAACAGTTTTAACTATCAGTTCGATCTGTTGCTCTTTTCTTAGAGGTACATATTTCGTTTTCTTATTTAAATTCTTTTGGAAACTATAGGGCAACATTTGGTCTCTTTGGTCTTTGTGTACTAATGTCTGTTGTCGATTTCTTCTTTATCACATGTATATAATGAACAAATTAGAGATTTGCTTGATTCAACCATGCGGAACCTTGAAGTGGAGATTTTCTTTATTTAGTTGTTTCACTCATTGTTGCTTTCATTTTCTGGGTTTTGTAGATAGATGAAAATGTGCAAAGGGGAATCATGAACCACAGATCCTTGAAGCACCCCAATATTGTTGAATTTAAAGAGGTTAGTAAGAAGTAATGAATTTTGTGCGTGCTCATGTGGAATTGACCAATGTTAGAAATGATTTTGCTTCTTCCCCTGAATTGCATATTCCTTTTGTTTGGATTAACATATACTGATGCTATGTTCTGTATCATTTTCCCATAAGCATTGTATATTGAAGTATATATCATGGTCATTTATGCTTAAATTGGTAGCTGAAATCATATACCTCTATTAAAGCTATGATCTTTACTTCATCCACTCTTTATTAATATGGAGTGGAGCCTATTTCTGACAGATTGGGTGTTTAAGAGTTTTGGGGTCTCTTTCATCCAGGTCCTGCTGACACCAACTCATCAAGGTATATTAATGGAGTATGCTGAAGGAGGAGAACTGTATGAGAGAATTTGCAAGGCTGGTAAATTTAGTGAGGATGATGCAAAGTAATTTTCGAGGGGGTGAGTTTTATTTCATGGAAAGCGGCCCCTTTACAATTTCCAGAAAAAGAAAAACGATCCATCTTATCTTAAAGTACTTTTTTATTGGTATGCTGCTATATGAGGAATTTCTTTTAGTTTTCATTTCCCTTTCTTATTAGGGTCTCTGCATTTCTCTTTATAGAGAATAACAATCCTTGAAATTAAGAGCCATCCTTGGTTTGTAAAGAACTTACCTTTGGAAATGATGGAAGGAGGAAGTTGGGAAAGCAATGAGGTGAACAATTTCCCAAAGTGTTGAAGAATTTCAGTCTATAATACAACAGGCAGAGAGATGAGGAATGGGCCTTGGCAAAGACGCAGGGGCTTGAAGCCACCAAGAAAAAGAATGCTGAGAATAGGAAGCTTATTTACAACAAATCCAAACAGTACACCAAGGAGTACGCGGAGAAGGTACATCTTGTTTGGTTTATTATATTAATTTTCACTCTGCTTTGAATTGATTTGCCCAGCTATTTGTTTTTGTTTTTTTTCCGAGTGTTATTTCACTTGCTTGTCTTAAGGTAGTTGTTCAATGAAATAATGATTCTTTCTATTGCCAGGTTTCTGATTGCCAAGTTCGTTCTCTATGTATGCTGTTTCTCTTTCATTAGGGTTGTTTCTTCTAGGCAAACCTACCATGGCAGTTTCAGTTGCAGCTGCTGGGGTAATCCTCGGCTAGCCTTTCTCAAACCTGCCATGACAATTCTACATTGGTTATGGTAAGTATATCCTATATGGCTATATTCCATCTAACTTTGTTATAGCTACCTGTGGTATATGCTTTGGTGAAAAAAATGCTAGAAAAGAATATTGTCCTGTATGGGTGTTTGGAAACAAATGAACAAGAGAGTAAATGAACTGATAGATCGAGTTACAGAATGCTACAGATGCTGTTTTTTTGTTTTGATGACATGCTAGAGTTCAAGTTGCATGCAAGAAGTATGTTGCAACAGGTGCTTTTCCTCTGACTCTTGTATTAAAAAAATATAGTCTGATATTGACAAGTATCTATGTATTCTCACTGTTTTGTTTTGCTTTCCTTTTAATTAACAGTTTATTTGCCGATGCTAAGATTGAGGATTTCATCCAAATGGACTTGGTAAGTAAGATAATCCTTTAATATTTTGTATCATTGTTTGCCTGTTGAAAGTGATAGAATTTACATAGGAATTGGCATACTGGGCTCACTAGTTTCCAGATCCAGCGACCTGTTTTTGTAAAACTGTAATTTTCTGTTAATAATTTGAAGCTATTTTCTTCTGAGAATTTGTAGTGGACTTGTTAAAGAGTATTTCAGACTTGGAATCTCCTAAAAACGATTTTTCTATAATTAGTTATGATTTTTCAAAGTTACAGGTCTATTGCAGGAATTTCTGAAAACAGTATCACTGTCATGTTCTTTCTGCAGCACTGCTATATTGTCGTGCTGATTAGCTTTCCTTTGATAGTTTAGAGGCATATCATTTTTCTTCCACCCTTTTCTGAGAGTACCAAGTGCACTTCTCCTATGCATTTGTATAGCATGATATACCTTATTAATCTTGCGTAAGAGTCGCTTCACATTGTTGTCTATGATTTGATCTGTGTAGGCTGTTAATGGGTGGCTATGGATTGTATCTTGGATACCGAAAATGATATTATGATTATGTGGTATGAAAATACAATCAACCGCAGCATAGAAGTAGTAACTGAAACAAGATTATGTTGTGTTCATGATATGTTGTGATGATTTCAAGAGGAGAAGGCCAAGGTCAAAGACTTGCACCCCGAGCTTCTAGCTGGGATGTTCTTTTTCTTTTTGCTGGAACAACTGGTGGAGCAACAACTCTTCTGACTTCTCACAAACCCAATCTGGGAAGCAGCTTCACGTCAATGATTTCTATCGATCTCTATTGCTCTACTGTGGTAGATGAAGTAACTACAGGTAATTGTTTAGTTTCTGCAATTTTTTATTTTTTCTTGAGTGGACATCTGCATTTGTTCTTGTTTTGACCATTGGATATGAGTCCTGGCCATTATAACCATTAGTATCCAGTAATTTATGCCAAGTTTCCAAATATTTTTGTTATGAATCTGTTTATTTCTATATAAGAAACTAAAATAGGCAACTATTACATCAAAATATCTTCTCGTCTAAGCACATGAGTACCCCTAGTATGTTTGGTCATGTTATATTAGTTCATTTCTACAAGAGTGGCATCTTAATTGAGATTTCCTTTTAACATGTTATGTTTGTTTCTCCCCTATTTTGGTGATAATCATGCATGCTTCTGTGTAGGAAGCTGTCAAGGGACAATTATGGAGATTATGTGAACCCCAAGGGAAGCCACCAGGTGTAATACAGTAGTACAACTAGCTAGTTCCTATATTTAACTTGTGTCTAGTAGAAATTTTTCCTTCATTAAGAATTTGGACTTGTTTGCAGATTCAAATTAGTAGATATGAGCCATTTTGAACTGATGCTCATGATTAGGTTTGTGTACATGAGACAATGATGGATTAGTGGAAATTGCAATGAATGATTTTGGATGTGGATTTTATAGTTTCATGAATGAGCAATTTTAATTTCCAGATGCATGTATACCAGTTGTAACAGGAGACTATTAATGTGTTATCTCAAATTGCAAGCTACAACAAAAGCACACCAAAATGTGTGGTTGCAGCTAAACAAAAACAACACAAAAATCAAATAGAAGTCTATTGTATTTTTGGCATTGGGACGACAGAAAATTGTAGTCTAAAGGGCAAAACAACAACATAAGTTAGACGAAAGTGTTGGCTAAAACATATAATAACAATAAATAAGTGTGGTTGGAATCAATCATAGACAATATAAAAGACCTCATAAAAGATCTTTCACACAATACTTAAGTGTCGTATGTATGTACCCTAGAACGACACTTAATTGTCCTCTGATGCTCTTTACGACCACATATAATTGTCTTTTAAAGTAAATTAGCACAACCTTTAAATGTTGTTGTATGAGAGAAGACACTACATACGAGTCTTCATATTTCTTATTTAAGGGCATTCAGACCACACAAATAAGTCTTGCAAATATGCTTTACACAATAGTATTTAAAAAATACTGTGGTTGTTTTGTCTATCAGACAATACAAAACTGTTGTTTGAATGCTTTTAAAGATACAGATCACAATGTTCCCAAAATGCAAAACTCATCAGACAACACAAGATTTTTATTTTTTTATGTCGTCTGATTTTTCAGACGACAGAACACTTCTGTCGTCTGATGCCCCCAAGAGACGACACCGTACTAGACGACACATTTTTGTTCGTTCAGACGACAGAACAGTTCTGTCGTCTGAAGGCCTTTTTGGCATAGTGCCCTGCTGCCTTCCTGCTGCTCCTGCCACAAGCCTGCAGCACCTGCTGCCTTCCTGCTACTTGCTGCTGTCCAAATTGTTGCAAAAACTGCTGCCCAAACTGCTGCAGAAACTGCTGCCAAACTGCTGCAGAAATTGCTACTTGCTGCTGTCCAAATTGCTGCAGAAACTGCTGCCAAACTGCTGTAGAAACTGCTTCTTGCTACAGTCACTTATTGCTGCTGCCCCAAAACACGCCTGCTCCAACACGCGCGTGTTCTCAAGCCCTGAATCATCACGTAAGTTTTGTGAATTAAAGTTGCTGTTTTCATGTATTTTAAATTCTTTTATTTTCTGCATAATATTGAAATATATGTTGCCAAATGGTTTTGAGTATTTAACAAAGCGGAATTGTGGGGATTCATGCTTAACGAACTAAGAGTGTTCGTATGAACTAAGAGTGTTCATAATTAAACTAACTAAGAGCGTTCGTGTGAACTAAGAGTGTTCACAATGCTTGGACTAAGAGCGTCCTTAAGCATCAAACCGTGACCATATTAAAACATCATTGTTTGGTCTAATCCAAAATATTCTTGGAAATCTATTTCTTGGTAGCATTAAGGCTCGGAAATCTTACATTAGTTATCATGGAAGTTTTTACTCCGAAACTAATCTATTCTCCTTCACATTTGAATGTCGAATGCAAACATACAAAAACCCGACTTCACTAAACCAGATTCAAATGACATTTGTTATCACCGATGGGTGAATGACGTCAAGAATCACCTCACTACTAATGAGATCTTGTGGAGTAGAGCTCACATAATATGAATTAATTGAGAAATCCTCTCAACCTTCCCCTTCTCAGCACTAGGCTTGTGTGCAATGCTAGATGGATTACGAGGTTTCATCAACTTATGTTATTTACTGAGTAAGTTGACAACATACTCGTGAAAAACCATAAAAGGCCCGTTGGAACTAAGAGCGTTCACGAGGCGAATTATAATAACGCACCGAAAGAAGGGCGTAAGGAGCGGAACCCTAAAAGTTAGGGGATAACAAAATGGACTTGTGGGTCCATACAACCGCCCTACAAATGAAGGAAAACCTCGAGATGCGTTGACACGTGGCAACATTGACCAATGTGGGATCCATGGAGGATGTCCAAATGCACAAGGTGCATCTCAATTAATGGGTGAGGTAATGCTATAGATGTGGATCTTTAGAGCATTGGTTTAAGCACTAAAATGCGAGTGGAAAAACAAAAGCTGCACAATACAAGGTGTATAAAAGATATGAGAGAGCATGAGGTTCATCTTGCAACTGAAGGAGATGATGGAGATGACAATGACGTTAATCTCATCATTACGGACTTCAAATCTGGCGAGGAAAACAACAATGTTGATGCCGCAGATTTTGATTAAATAGTCTTTCTTTTTCCAAGAATTATGTAATGGCAATCGTGCCTTAATGAATAAATGACATTTGGTTTTAACTCTTTCTCACTAGAATATGATGTTTAGGAAAGTAATTGAGATTAGCGGTACTTAAGATAGCCTCGCTCTACCGACATCTCTCTCTACTTCCCTGGTCATATTTGATTGGAATTACCAAAAGGATTGAGTGACTACAATTTGTCTACATTTCATTTTATTTGGATTAGATTTGATCAAGAAACTTTGATGTAATCATTGGCTATTAATAAAGTGTCGATTCTTTAATGTCTTGGACATACCTTAATTCAAACTTTATTTGAAAGATATAAGAGCCAATGGTTTTCATGTGGAAACACATTGTGAGAATGGACAACAGTTCCTTTGTATCACCTCTAATGTAGGGCTGGGCTCGGGTCGGGCCGGGCCCGAAAATTAGTGAGACCGAGACCGAACCCGAAAATGTCGGTTCGGGCCAGTTCGGTCTTTTTGTGAACTGAAAACCGACAGAAACCGAACCCATTCGGGCCGGTTCGATTTTCGGGCTTTTTCGGGCCCAAACATTTATTTTCAGTTTTACACCGAAAAACAATAATGAAACATTTTTTTTTCCTTTTCTAATGCCCAACACCACATCATTGTATATGTTACATGTGATCAAGATAAAGATTTCATTTAGCTACAAAATCAAAGGCCACCAGCAGCCACGGGGCCCCTGGATAGGTCTCTTTCTGGCAACCTAATATAAGGTGTGTCACTGTGTTGTAATATATAAATTGTAAAGTATCACAAGAATATAACTATCCTAATGGAAACTACAAGGGAACCTTTCTAGGTTGTACATTGGAACGTTTTACAAGTCATCCTGCAAAGAAAAGAGAAAGGAAAACTTATGTAAGGAAAACTTTCGGGTCGGTTCGGGCTTTCGGGCCCTGAAAATATGGAACCCGAGACCGAACCGATTACATAAATTCGGGTCGGGCTTTAGACCGAACCGAAAATTTCTATTCTAAAACCGAACCGAATCGGGCTTTTTTCCTCTGTTCGGGTCGGGTCCTCGGTCTTTCGGGTCCGAACGCCCAGCCCTACTCTAATGACTACGGACATAAACGAGTATTAGAGAAACTTATGTGTCGCTCTAGTGGGTTGTATGCAACCACTATTCGAGTCATTGAATCCAACCATGTCATGAGAGATGATTTATGGGATTCTGACACATATAGACTTTGGCATGACTGTTTGGGACACCCAGGTCGTGACATGATGATCCGTGTATTAAAGACTTCACACGGACATCCATTTTTCAGAACGAAAAGAAGTAAGAACCAAGAATTGGTTCGAGGAGCTGCACATGCGCCTCATGGCGCCATGATTGTGCAAGACTGGCCACACATGGCCAGCACCGCCTACCCCCTGCGGCCAGCACATGGCATTGACTCCATGTATGGAGACTTGGCTCCTCTCTCTACTTCTCGAAGTAAATTGTGACATTCTGGCTCAACCAAAACCTTCATCGATTGATTATACGGCCAATCTTTCGTTCTGTAAAGCCTGTTTTTTTTAAGGATCACGACCATCCTATGCAAAGGACACTAAAGGAATAATTTCATTCTTACAAAGAATCCAAGGGGATTCTGTGGATCGACTCAACCAACTTGCGGACTGCTTAGATGTTTTATGTTGTTGGTTGATATGTGGACACGCTGGTCACGTGTTGCACTATCGTCCACTCGTAATACTGCTTAAGATGCACTCCTAGCCTAAATCATATGGCTACGGGCTCACTACCCGGATCATCCTGTTCAGTCAATTCGACTTGAAAATGCTAGAGTGACAAGACCCGCCCCGAATTCCACCCTGGAATCCGAAGTGGCCCTGCGGGACCCACCTCTAAAGGAGATTTACCAAAATTTTCGGCATAACCTCCCTAAAAAATGGGTAACCCAAAATCCTGTTGAAAGCTAATAATTCACTTCAAAAAAAATCCAACCACAACTCCTGGAGCACCCTGCTCCCAAATTTAAACAACCCAACTCAAAGCTATCCACATCAAACATAAACTCCGAAAGATACAATTTACTACAATCACCAAAGTTAGGTCATCGACCTCGAATATAATACATATAAGTTGGGTCACATATCCCTTAGTAATCAGAGCATTCTAGGAATATAAATAGACAAGGAATACAGTAGGTTAACCAGGTAACCTACAGAAGGTGATGGCGGAAGCAGGTGCGGTCACTATGGCTCACACTCGTACACCGAGCAACAACACTGCAATCTGGGCATTTGAAACCGAAGGGCCCAGGGAAAAGTATATAAGAACGTTAGCGTGAGTGGACAAAAATAAGTAATTGAAAGAAAAAGGGTTTTATACTTTTCCACAATTATCTCAATAAAACTCCCGATGCATGCAATAATTAAGAAAAGACCGACTAGCCCCGCTAGTCAAGAACAACAACAAAGAATATGGGGAAAATGGGTTCACCATACGGGAATGGAGCCCCTCAGGCTCAACCTACCCTCGATTGCCACTCACACATAGATTGTGCGAGGAGGAGAACTAATAACCTCAACTTCCATTCACACATAGATTGTGTGAGGAGGAGAATATCACCTCGACTACCACCCACGTGAGGAGGAGAAAGCTACCTCACTGCCACTCACAAACACAAAGTAAGTGAGGAGGAGACCTATTCACATGACCCGCGTATGGTGAGGAAGAAGATCGTAGAAAGCCAATAAATCTGTATAGTTTCCCCACATATCTCAAAAGCAATTTCGGAAACAAATCAATAAACAAAGTATTAATATGAGATAATACGAAATCAATTTATAATCTCATACTCGAAATGTAAATTGATGAATAAATAGAGCATAATTTTTTTTTTAAAATAATGCATGCATCAATTACTTAAAAACAAAAGTCCACTCACGATATACGGCTAACGTGGTATCCAAGCGTAAGGATCCTCGTCAAGCGATAGGTCGGTATCACGTCCTGTACACAATTATAATCCGTAAACAACAAATTGCTAAATATTTACGATAATCAATAATTAAATCTCAAAACCCAAAACCTCAACTTCTCCAATCCTCTTTCACACCCAATCAAACTTCACCATTAATATCCATCCGTCGATTGATGTATTCCATATCGGAACAAGGGAAATCCGAAGGTCGGATTCCCACAATTCAACAACCGAAACTCCCAAACTTCGGAAATTCACAAACAATTCCAAACTCCTCCAAAATTCACCAAACTTCACATACAAGCTCTATGATAATTATAGAATTTAACTAGCCAGAAATTGAAATTAAAAAGCTACCCTAGCCGCCGTTACAGCCGCCCACAGTGGCGGCGCCGCCGCCACTGCCACCAACTCCAATGGACACCAAAATTTGACAGTAGCACCTCCTCAACACACTGATTCAACTTCTCAACTACAACATTCCCAAATAACAATTAAAAACGGCCGAAATCGATCAATGAACAAAAACCCAGAAATCCTCAAGAACCCTAGAATTTCAATTCGTCGATTCGGCATCTACACAACAAATCGTGATACAAGGCCATAGGGGAAATGATCAGTGATGAAAACCGAACCTTCGACGGCGAGATGGGGACCGGAGGTGGCCGGAATCGCCGGAAATCGGCAAAAACTTCAAACTGCAGCCGGGGGGAATTTGGCTTCGATCCGAGCTTTTCCGGTCAAATCGTCGAAAACCAAGGTTACTAGGGTGATGGGAGGGAGGAGGCGCTCCTCTGATGACCGGTTGGTGGCCGGAAAGCGGTAAATCGAAGGGAGAAAGAAAAAGGGCCGAACGGAGAAGAGAGAGGTCGGGGGAGAGGAGAGAGAAAGAGGAAGGGGTGGGTTTCCGGAAATGGAAACCTACCTCGGTAATTTTCTATTTTTATCAAAATTTTACCATGAACAGTAACTTCCTTATTTCGCTCATAACTTTCGCATACGAACTCCGATTTTTACGCACTACATATGCACGCGCTCAGTTTAACGTCCCCAACAACTTTCATGAAGGAAATTTTCTCAAATTTTGACCCGAACAAAAAGTCGACTTTTAGGGCCACTAAACGTACTGAAACGATAGTAAAAGTGAAAATAAAAGTCGTTTACCGTCCAAATGACTAGTAAACGGGTAATTGAGATACGGGACGTTACATAGAGAGTTTACATCGAAATTTTTTGATGACTATTGCATATAATTGGGTATTGATATCAAGTATCATATTCCCATGTACACACCCAATTGGTCTCGCTGAAAAGCCACCATTAAACGACTACGATGGTAGCCCGGACATTGGTAATGCGCACCAATATTTCCGCTTGGGTTATGCAATATAGCATGCAGCTATACTAATTCGTTTACGACTTATAGCAGCCACTCAACTTTTATTTGCGTTACAGCTAGTGACTAGGTTCGAGTCTAGTATCTCGTACTTATGCATATTTGAGTGTGCGGTTCATGTGCCACTTGCGCCGCCACAGCGCATCCACATGAGTCATTGCAACGAATGCATATATATATATTTGTTGGACATGAGTCTCCAACTATAAGTCCGCTATGTAGAACCCTTGACAGGCGATCTTTTTTCCGCTGGATTTGCGGATTGTCACTTTGATGAGACAGTCTTCCCATCGTTAGGGAGAGATTAGAACGCCAACGTTCAACAAAAACGACAGGAACTGTCATGGTCTGTCCCCACTATGGCTCATCTTGATCCCTTAAAAGTGACGAGATTACATATACCTGCTGCAAACATGTCTGCAAGGATTGATGTCCCCATAGGAGGACATGGTGCTACCCAGAGGAGATAGGTACGGCACCACTACCATGGATGGTGGTATGGTGACGCCACAAAGTGGCATAATGGCGTCATAGACCATGGGTTCCGCTAGAGAGCGTAGGAGACTCATAGGTTCGATGGATTCTCACCCTAGGAAGAGAGCGAGTTTGGCACAACTTGATCCATTGATCATTGATACTCAAAATCCGTCTCATGAGAATATCCTGGATTGTGGTTATGTCCAAGAGACATCATTGGGGGACGCCTCAATGTTAGAACCAATTCCTGAGAATATAGAGATCTCTACGAATTACACTAGTGTACATGGAGACGTGGAATTATTTTGACCAATGACATTGAACCTTACTCCGTTGAAGAATGCCAACGTAGAGAAAATTGGCCTAAATGGAAAGATGTGATCCAGGTTGAATTGGATTCACTAACGAAGAGGAAGGATTTCGGGCCTGAGATGCCAACACCTCCTAACATAAAACCTGTTGACATTAATAGGTCTTCGTTAGATAGCGTGATGAGAAAAAGAGATGATAATCTCGCCTTATGGCGCAAGGCTTCTCACAAAACGCCCTGGAATCGACTACGAGAAGACATATTCTCTCGTAATGGATGTCATTGCACTCCACTACCTTGTCAGTTTGGTAGTTTCCAAATAACTGAACATGCAGCTTACGAATGTGGTCACTACGTATCTCTATGGGGATCTAGATACGGAATATAATGAAGGTTCTTGTGGACTTCATTTACCCAAATCAAGTGGCTCTTGACCACAGAGCGCGTTTGTAATGAGGGTGAAACGCTCACTAAAGTGACAATTTGATTGGGAAGAGATATGATGAACTATGCCCCTGCGTTTTCATGACAAGTTCTGGATTTGCAATTGTCATGGTTTATGTTGATAAACATGATTGCAACCCTTGAGAGTTAAGGGAAACCGCTGAACACCTGAAATCCGAGTTTGAGATGAAGGACCTTGGGAGAACACGGTTTTGTCTAGATTTAGAACTTGTAACTGTGTCAATAAATGCTTTGCATTTTGATAAAGTCAAAGATGCACTCCCATGGTCGTCCGGAGTCTTGGCCCTAAAAGGGATCCGTTTCGTCCCAGGGATGATGACGAAAACGTGTTAATAGCAAAAGTGCTTACCTGAGTACAATAGGCGCATTATTGTACTTATCACAATACAAGACCGGACACCTCAATTGTTACGAACTTGTTGGCTAGATATAGCCCCGCGCCAACGCAACGTCATTGGACTGGTATAAAGACAATCTTTCGTTACTTAAAATGTACGATAGATATGGGCCTGTTCTATCCCTGCAGAGAGAAAAGAATAACGGAAGAATGAGAAAGGATCTCATTAGCCCAAGTGGCGCCGTCCAAGACGCCATGACCGGCAAAGCTGCCACCGCCAAGGGTGGCCGGCGTCATCCTCCTCCCTTACACCAAAACGATGGTGATGTTTGCTGATGCAGAGTATCTCTCTGACCCTCACAAATGTCGCTTCCAAATGGGTTATGTCTTTACCATGGGAAGCACTGCGATATCTTGGAGGTTTACAAAGCAGACCCTTGTTGCTACTTCCTCAAATCATGTAGAGATTATCGCTCTACATGAAGCCGCGCGAGAATGCAATGGCTAAGGTCTGTAGTTAGACATGTTCGAGGAACTTGTGGTTTGAAGTCTACCACAGATGCACCTACATGCATTTATGAAGATAATGCAGCTTGTATTGAGCAAATGAAATTAGGTTTCATCAAGGGCGACAACACCAAGCATATATCGCCTAAGTTCTTTTACAATCAGCAACAACAAGCACTTCTAAAGATTGAAGTGAATCAAATCCGATCAGAGGATAATGTAGTGAACTTATTTACTAAGTTGTTACCTAAATCCACCTTCGAGAAACATGTGAGAAGTATCGGATTAAGAAAGTTATCCGAACTCCCATGATTGTAGCAATCAGGGGGAGATATGATGTCTACATGTTTGATCTCGAACAGTGAAGGACGTGTTGTGCTCTTTTTGTCCTTCGACCAGGGTTATTTTTGTCCCACAGGGTTTTTGTTACCTGACAAGGTTTTTAGTGAGGCAACGATCCAAGCGTCATCACCAAGTTTGAGCGGCACAAGGGGGAGTGTTGAAGGATGTTGACATAATGTGTGCCTCTACAAACTAGAGTTTAGAGTTGTAATAGGAAAGTGTTCTAGGTATTTAATTGTATTCTGATTACTTTTTATGTACCTTGTAACTCCCTATATAAGAGCTCCTATTATCAATAATAAACACAATTACAATTCTCCTACAACATAAATGTGCCTATGAGACCATGTTTACTAAATTTAGCATCCGTTTCCTCCCTTTCCTGCTACGATTGAAAATCCTGTATTTTACATGACATGACTACCAACAGCAGCCATTGGGAAACTAAATTAAAGTCCAAATAAATGCATTGTTCGTAACAGTTTTTGCTGTTGAGATAGAAAACGCAACAAAAGTTGCCGTGTATTAGCTTTAGTTTTCATCTAGAGTACCTTATAAGAATTCCCCCTGAATGGTCACAAACCTCATTAATTTGCTTTGCTTACCAGAAGACTAACTCCTCACTCTACAATTCTAACACCTTGAACAGTGAAGTTAAACAGTAAACAGAATAAGGACTATCAGCATCATCACTTCATTTGCTTCAATGACAAAAATTTGACAGGCAATTAAGGAATATAACTGGGTCGGGCCCTTATACATTACAGTATCCATGCGAACAAGGAGTTCAGTTAAAAAATAGCTTTGATACACAAAATACAGGCAAACAAAAAAGGGCAAATAGAATCATATTTATTCATCCATAGACTGGAGTAATCAACGGTTTATTGGAGAAGAAAGCTTCCAAATTGGCGATCATTACTTCACTTCCTCTCTTGAAAGACTCTAGGGTATAAACAGACTTATGTGGAGACAGAACAACATTGTCCATTGCCATAAGCTCTTTCGGTATATGAGGCTCATTCTCAAACACATCCAAACCAGCACCTCTGATCTCTCCATTCACCAAACACTTGACCAATTCTTTTTCATCAATAATTGCCCCACGCCCTATATTAACTATCACTCCATCTTTTCCCAATGCAGATAAGACTTCCTTGTTGATCATGTGGCGGGTTTGGTCTGTCAATGCACAACAGATGATGAGAGCATCATTATTAGCTGCAAGCTCACAGACATTGGAATAGAAGGGGTATGACAAAGATGGCCTTTCACTCCTTGAGTTGTATGAGATCTTGCAGCCAAAGGCCTCAAGTCTTTTGGCAACTTCATAGCCAATGCTTCCCAATCCAACAATACCTACTCGCTTTCCACCTATCTGCAATTAAGTTAGGAAGTTGTTGAATTATGAGAAATCACAAGTTGAAGCTGAGTAATCCTGAGGACTACATCCACATTTACTTGACAAAAATTATTGTGATGGGGCGGGCTAATGCATGCCATTAGAGAACCGTAAGTCTACCACTTATCGGATTTTCTCTGAAGATATGAGTTTTGGTGGATTTTCTACTGGGCACATCCCTTACCAAACTGCAACTACTATATTCGAACAAGATAGACAGACGCACAAATCCTTGGTTGCATTAGTATGCGGAGATGGGAATGAGGCAGTGCCACTAGGACACACACACACACACACTCATAATCTCATTTCTAGCCAGTTCCAAACAAAACACTTGGCAACAAACATAGGATTTGAAATCCAAAGTTCCTAACTTAAATTCCCTGATCCAGTTAAACACATAGAAAAGTTAATAATTCAATGTTGGGTGGAAGTAATGAAAGACCTTGGAACCAAGAGGATAGTCTCCTTTGCTAGACCAAAGCCCACGTCTCACATACCAATCAGCTGCTGAAATTCTCCGATTCACATCGATGAACAACCCAACAGCGATATCAGCAACATCTTCCGAGTACACATTTCGGGCATTGGCCACAGCAATCCCACGCCGCCGGCACTCCGCTTTGTCCACGTGATTGGCGCCGGTGCTGACAGTCACCACGAGCTTCAGGGCCGGTAGCATCTGGAGGAGGTCGGCGTTGACCGGAGTCACAGCGCGGCAAAGGAGGGCCTGGACTGATTGGGCGTGGGTGGTGAGGAACTGGTCCAGAGGGAGTGGTGATTCCCATGCTCGGAGGATGTTGAACTTCTGGGTGAAGTCGGATTCGAAAGATATGAAGGCCGGTGGTGGTTTGATGATCAGGACATCTGGGAGGTTTTGCAACTGCTGGTCCATTAGAGACTCAGAGTGAGATCCAAGATTAGTTTTGCCTTTTGTTCCCAAAATGATGCACAGAAAAGATAAACTGTACCGACACTGATTTTACAAGCTGAAGTTCTTGTATGTTTAGTGCTCCTTGAGATCAATTTTGGAGTTTTGGAATTATTTTCTAAAAATGTTTCGCATAAATCATGAATAACTCTCTCGGTCATTCAATTTGACAATAATGGGGTAAAACTAAGATAACCTAGGCTCAAGAATTCTCTTATGATTCCACATCCCAAATATTTCTCGTATCATTCCACTGTAACTTTTTTAAAACAAGAACAAAGTTTTCATTACGCTTTAATCAGTGAGCAAGTAGCTAAAGGAAAATCAGTACCACTCACTAGTAGTCTAGTACAATGAAGCTTTGTTTATGAAGCCTATTACTAAAATCTAGTCTCAACTCTCAACACGCTTAACCAAACTAAATGAATATCTAACCGTCAATGCACTCAACAAAATACTCTTTTATCAAAAGCAAAAGAAATAAATGATAGCTGTAAACAAAGGGGCATATGAGTCGCTCCAAAACACTAACCCCCTACCCGTATAAACCAAATGATGAGTGAGTGAGGGTGACAAAACATCATCTATACTTGTTTGAGCAGCCCAAGCACAAAATCCAACCCAATATAGGCCCAAGCTTGAACAGCACAACCTCCCACCAAAAAGCTTGCTGCGTCGACCGCGTTGTCTCTCCACAGCAGCCGCGACGATCTCTTCCGGTAGCCCTTGTCACCATCCAACCTTGATCTTCAATCTGACCATATTCCGACGAAGTGAAATTTTGACACCCTAGATCCCATTACCGCTGTGACTGCTTCCAAGATTAAAATGTCACATCGTTGGAAAGAAAAGATAGGAAAGATCCCCTCCAAAGCCGTATGGATGATTTTCATCGAATATAGCTTTCTATGGAATTTTATATCTATCTACGCGATTGAGTATGAAATTCTGTTTACTCGCACTAAGTTTACGATTGAAAATCCTATATTTTACATGACTACCAATAGCAGCCATTGGGATACAAAATTCAAGTCCAAATGAAAGCATTGTTCGTACCAGTTTTTGCTGTTAAGATAGAAATGAAAGCAGCAAAAGTTGCCCTATATTAGCTTCAGTTTTCATCTAGAGTACCTTTCAAGAGTCATGGTGACAAACCTCATTTGCTTACCAGAAGACTGACTCCACACTTGCCAATTCTAAAACTTTAAATAGTGAAGTTAAACAGAAGAATGGCTATCAGCATCATCACTTCATTTGATTCAATGACAGAAATTTGGAAAGGCAAGGAATGTATTCTTCAATTTAAATGGAAGTAAGACTCACTCAACAAGAAATCATATTTATTCATCCATATATGACTGGAGTGACCAAAGGTTTATTGGAGAAGAAAGCTTCCAAATTGGCGATCATTACTTCACCTCCTTTCTTCACAGACTCTACTGTATAAACAGCCTTATGTGGAGACAGAACAACGTTGTCCATTGCCACGAGCTCTTTCGGTATATGAGGCTCATTCTCATACACATCCAAACCAGCACCTCTAATCTCTCCATTCACCAAACACTTGACCAATTCTTTCTCATCAATAATTGCCCCACGCCCTATATTAACTACCACTCCATCTTTTCCCAATGCAGATAAGACTTCCTTGTTGATCATGTGGCGGGTCTGGTCTGTTAACCCACAACAGATTACGAGAGCGTCACTGTCTGCTGCAAGTTCACTGACATTGGAATAGAAGGTGTATGACAAAGACAGCCTTTCGCTTCGTGAGTTGTATGAGATCTTGCAGCCAAAGGCCTCGAGTCTTTTGGCAACTTCATAGCCAATGCTTCCCAATCCAACAACACCAACTCGCTTTCCACCTATCTGCAATTAAGATAGAAAGTTGTTGAATAATGAGAAATCACAAGTTAGAAGCTGAGTAATCCTGAGAACCACATTTTCAGATATGTACTTGTGACAAAAATCATTATGATCGGGCTAATGCATGCCATCAGAGAATACGTAAGTTTCCCACTTATTGAATGTTTTCATTGCAGAAATAATTTTTGGCGTATTTTCTACGAGCATGGCATAGTTTTCCAAATTCTATGCATGAACCAATGAGATGGTGTCCCTGGAACTGGGGCAGAGCCACGACTAACCGAGACATAAGGTACTAAAAAAATAAATGCAACATCTTCAAATCGATTGACAACATTATCTATCAATTGAAATCGAACTCCATGATTTGTACTTAACAGTCAAATAAACTTTTAAAATCATCACATCAATGTAAATAAAAATCGTACAGAAAAGTACTCTATTGAATTGCATCAAAGAAAAGATGTTATACGAAAAGAAATCACAGACCTTGGAACCAAGAGGATAATCTCCACTGCTACTCCAAAGCCCTTTTCTCACATACCAATCAGCTGCTGAAATCTTCCGAAACACATCGATGAACAACCCAACAGCGATATCAGCAACATCTTCCGCGTACGCATTTCCTGCGTTGGTCACCGCAATCCCACGCCGCCGGCACTCGGCTTTGTCCACTTGGTCGGCGCCGGTGCTGGCGGACACCACGATCTTCAGGGCCGGTAGCAGCCGGAGGACGTCGGCGTTGATCGGAGTCTCGGCGCGGCAGAGGAGGGCATGGACTGATTGGGCGTGGGTGGTGAGGAACTGGTCCAGAGGGAGTGGCGACTCCCATGCGCGGAGGATGTTGAACTTCTGGGTGAAGTCGGATTCGAAAGATATGAAGGCTGGTGGTGGTTGGATGATCAGGACATCTGGGAGGTTTGGCAATAGGGCCATTGGGGTTTCTTTCAGTGGTTCTGAACTGGGATGAGGATCCAGGAATATAGTAGAGGGTAATCAAAATCAATTTTTGCTTTCTCTTCCCAAATTATGGAAAGAACAGAGAATTAAACACTGGGCACAGTAAGTCACAAATCTTGTTCTCGTGAAACAGTAAAGGATTTTTACCGAGCCTATTCCATTTACCCGGAGGCAGAGTTAAAAGTGTTTGATAAAATTAAATAAAGAAGTTTATTTCAAAAGTTACACCGTTAAGTCGCCACTTATAGAAGTTAATAAAAAAATAGCATTCATAAGCCGAAGGCTGCAGCTATTTTTGAATGAAACTAATTTTTGTGACGCAAGTTTTTTCTCGCTTTCGAAATCAAATGAGGTCAGAAACAGAAATTTGAGAAATAGCAGGCAGGGAGAAGCCTAATTTTGCATGAAGGTCAAATCCCTATAACACGAGTATACTATTACTCCCGCTAGCCATAACATCAAACCTATCCAATAAGAATTTGAATATGGTCGTATCAATTTTTTGTTCTTCCTCCTAGAAACATATTTGCTACTACTGGATGCTGCTTACAGCAAATTTCCAACTGAAAACCACATCGAACATTATACACTAGACTTCATTTGAAATCGGACTCATTGAGTCCGTACAGAACAGAGTTCAGTGACAAAAAGCTTTAAGAAACAAAAGATGGACTAAATAATCCAGCTAATAGGATCAAATTTATTCATCCATGACAGGCGTAACCAGAGGTTTATTCAAGAAGAAAGCTTCCACATTGGCGATTAGTACTTCTTTCACGCTCTGCAAAGATTCCGGAGTAAAAATAGCCGTATGTGGGGATAGAACAACATTGTCCAATGTAAAGAGCTCTTCAGGAACTTGAGGCTCATTCTCAAACACATCAAAACCAGCACCTCTTATTTTCCCACTCACCAAACACTTCACCAGTTCCTTCTCATCAATTATTGCCCCGCGGCCTACATTAACAATCACACCGTCTCTTCCCAGTGAAGCGAAGACTTCCTTGTTAATCATATGGTGGGTTTGTTCTGTTAACGCACAACAGATGATGAGGGCATCACTATTGGCTGCAAGTTCAGATATGATGGAATAGAAGGGGTATGACGAAGTTGGCTTTTCCCTCCTTGAATTGTATGAGATGATGCAGCCAAAGGCCTCAAGTCGTTTAGCAACTTCTAAGCCAATGCTTCCTAATCCAACAATCCCAACTCGCTTCCCACCTAACTGAAATTAACCAGTTGACAATTGCATAAGATCAGAAAGTTGAGCAACCATTTGAACTTGCAGGTTGAACAAGATTGAGCACTACTGAGGAATCACATTTTCAGACCGTGGTCGTATTAGTTTACAACATAACGTGAAAAATTATGTGCATGTGTCTATTGCACTAATCAGACTTTGAGTAATGCTTGAGGGATCAGATTAACTAGGGATCTTGGTTATGTATCCGTATGCCATGTTAATTTTGAAAGTCACATGTTTTAAATAACACAATGTTAGCTTCTGTCATAGGTGGGTCATCTTCTCACCATCTTATTGCCTCCAAGCCAAAATTGTGGTAATCACCCTTACTAATAAACTCAGTACCTTTACAAATAACTCGATAATGTTTCCTAAAAAACATGGCATATATGCAGAATTAGCAAGGCGTGCAATCCATAGCAAAGAAAAACAATATTATGAAACAATCAACAATCCACTCAAAATGGAGGTAGAGGTAACCTTGGAACCAAAAGGGTAATTTCCTTTGCTACTCCAAAGCCCTTGTCTTACATACCGGTCTGCTGCTGAAAGTTTTCTAAGCACATCAATGTACAACCCAACAGCAATATCAGCAACATCTTCCGAGTATACACTTCCTGCATTGGTAACAGAAATCCCACGCCGCCGGCACTCTGCCATGTCAATGTGGTTCACACCAACGCTGATTGTTATGATGAGTTTCAGTGCCGGTAGCTGCTGAAGGATGTCTGTGTTAATCATAAGAAAGCCGCGAATGAGTAGGGCTTGGATTGAGCGTGCATGGCTGATCAGGAACTGGTCTAGAGAGAGTGGTGACTCCCATGCTTTCAGGACACGGAACTTTTCACAGATTTCAGATGGGAGACGTGTGAAGGATGATGGTGGATGAATGAGTAGGAGATGTGGGAGTTCCTCGGATGGTACATCATCCTCATTGGCATCACGGAATTGCAATCTGGCCATTTTAGCTTCCTGCCTGGTTGGAATCTGCGAAGATAGAAAGGAGACGATGAATCAGTGGAAGATATATGATTAATTGTCAATTTCAAATGAAGAATAGTCTGAACTTTTAATTTGTTTTGTTTTGTTTTTTTTATTCAATTATTGAAGCATAAAGAATCCAACATAGTGGAGAACGTCAAGAAAAGCCCTTTTTAAGTATTTTTGAGCTGGGGTGGGTGCTGAACCCTTGCCGGCCACAATAAATTGATAAAAATTATACGAAGTTGACATGTTAGGTGTATTGCCAAATATCTTAGAGAAAAATTCAGTCACCGTCCCCAAACTATGCTGCCAAGGCCAATTTGATACCCGAACTCTCAAAAGTATCAATGTGATACCCAAAGACATATTTTGATATCAACGTGATATTTCCGTCAAAAATTCCTAACGGCTCCGTTATTTGATGACGTGGCAAGCACGTGGAGACAAAAAAAGAGGTTAAATGACCAACTTACCCTTTTGTTTTTGTTAATTCATTTTTATTTTTATTTTTATTTTTATTTTCCTTTTCATTTCTTCTTCTTCTTCTTCTTCTTCTTCTGTTCTAACTAAGCCGCAACCTCCGAAGCAAGCTCCGCCACCAGCCACCAGCCACCAACCACTCACCCCAAAATGAATTCCGATTTTGGCCTCGAACGTGAGCTCAGCCCCGACCACAGTTACCGCCCCCAACATCAAGAATCTCACATTACATGCAAATGCAGCAATTTGAAAACTTCTAATCCAATTCAAATTGAGAAAACAAGAACAAACAATGTCTGAAAACAAGAACAAATAATTCAACTTCTAATCCAAAAGTTCAATCTCCCATCTCCACTCCCAAAATTGGAATCCCACCTGAAAACTTTCACGGTCAATCTCCTCATCACCACTTCCATTACCTATCTGCTCTGCACCACTTATCTCACCTTCTTCAAGTTCACAAGCCTCCTCATTGCCCTCCTTCTCCGCCTCCGCCTTCACATTCCCTTCTCCATCCTTCTCCTCATCCATATCATCACTCTCTCTCTTTCTCATCCTCCTCCTCCTCATCACTAGAGCGACTACTCGAAGAAGATGCTGCTACTGATGAACTCTCACTCTCAATCTCACTTTCCAAATCCGAACTTTCGCTCTCAATCCCACTCTCCATTTTGCTCTTCACACCCTCCACACCTTCGATTTTGGTCTCCAAATCCTCACTCACTTCATTCCCACTATCAAGAACCAAACTTTCTTCATTCCCTCCAACCAAACTAACCTTCCCCAACTCTTCTTCAATAGAACTCCTCAAATTTTCTGAAATTTCAGACTTCACGTTCACCACACTACCAAGCCACAATCAATTGGGTCGGACCCATTAACGATTTGGCCTCCACCACCTACCTCAGACTTCACCTCCACCACAGAACCACGCTCATAGTCAATTGGCTCGTCGTCGCTCTCTCGGTTATCGCCAAATTAGAATCCTCCCCAATCAAACCAGACGAGAGCTTCGACCTTATCTCATCAATCCTCCCCACATACACATTCACCAAGTCGTCTCCCTTTGTAATCGTCTGCAAATCCGACGTCGTACCGGCGCCAGAGCTTGAAGTCTGAGGTGAGCTGCGCGGTGGGCTCGACTCCGGCGTTGAGGGCGAATTTGTCGGGGGTTTTGATGGTGACGTCGACGTTGCCGTAGAGGCCGTGGGCAGTGAAGATGGTGATCATGAGATGAGGACCAGATAAAGTAGTTGGTGGGTTCGAGGCGGATGGGTATGAGATATGATGTGTGAGGACCAGATTTGGGGTTTTTGGGTAGGAGGAAGCGGCCATGGTGGAGAGAGAGAAAGGAGAGAGGATCAGATTGCGAAAGGGGGAGAGAGATCAGATCTCTGTTTTTTTTTTTGTTTTTTTTAAAATTAATTAATTAGTAGAGAAAGACAATTTTACCCCTGATAGAAATATCACATAGGACCCACGTGCTTGCCACGTCAGCAAACAGACGGCCCCGTTAGGAATTTCTGACGGAAGTATCACGTTGATATCAAAATATGTCTTTGGGTATCACATTGATACTTTTGAGAGTTCGGGTATCAAATTGGCCTTGGCAGCATAGTTTGGGGACGGTGACTGAATTTTTCTCAATATCTAATATCTTACGTCATGATCGGGGAAGCAGGGAGATATGGTAAAAACATCAAACACTAGCAATGTGTTAAAAACTAGTATCTGCATTTACTACCCAAAAATTTCACAAAGGAATTGAACAGCTCACACAGAGCCATTGAAGCCTTGAAGAATCCCGCCAGCAAAATGAAAAAGGCAATTAATTAAAGCTTCCATTTCCTAATCTAAACCTAAGTTATTAATCATCTATGATGCACGGATACGGCAATTTGGCCTCGTATCCCGTATCGATCAGGGATACGGGTACGATACGGCTTGGATACGCTCGGATACGCGGACCCAGATTGGATACGGTTTGGATACGTCAGTATCCTTTGCGGATACGTAGTATGTAAATAAACCGGATACGCCGCTTGGTCATTCACTTCTCTTCTCATCTTCTTCGCAAGTCACAGACTACAGATCAATCAGACTTGTTCTTCTCTTCTCCTCTTCTTCGATTCACCTGGAACTTGGAGGTTGGAGCTTCAATTAGGCTCGCTTCGTTACGTTCTCCCCTCTCTTCTTCTTACCCATATGAATTTGATTGCTTCTGTGATGGTACAAGTTCTTCGATTGGTTTTAAGGGTGTGATGCTTTCATGGGTTTGATGATAAAAGGATAAGGATGAAAGGATTTATGGGTTTGATTTCTTTGATTCGACCAGAAAGGTCTGATGCTTTGGTTATATGGGTTTGATTGCTTCGATTCGACTAGAAAGGTCTGATGGTTCTGGTTTTTTTTTTTTGATGACAATCTGATGGTTCTGATGGTTTTATGGGTTTGATGCTAAAAGGATAAAGGATATTTTAATACCTTTTTAAAAAATATTAGTTGTTGCCACTCATAGTGATGTTAGGATTCGGAAGAAGATAAGTATAAAATATATATATATATATATATATATATATTATTTAATTGACGTATCCTTCTCGTACCTGTATCCAACTATATTTCAGATTTGCCGTATCCACGTATCCGATCGTATCGTATCCAGATACTCGTACCCGTATCAATGCTTCTTAGTTAATCATAGATACACCAATTGCTGCATCTTCACAAACAGTGGGATGATGAGGGAATGAAACAGATGGCTTCTTCTTCGTTAAGTTGTACAACAATTTGCAGAAAGCTCCACTTTTTTTTGCAACTTTTACAGCAATGCTTTCCAAACCAGCAGTCCCTACTTAGTACTTACTTACTTCCCTACTCAATTTAGCAAATTATCAACATTGAACAAAAACAAAAGAGCATTTCTATAACATTAACATGATGTAAACTCTGCATTCTAGACATCAAATCACAATCCCCATCCATTAGCTATAATTCTTACCCCAAATAATAAAAAATTAAATTGCAACAATTCATTTTGCCTAATCGGAATTAGAATTATTGTGTGAAATTAATCTTCATATTCTAATAAAAAAGAGAAACGAATACAGTAAACCTTTTACACCGATTAATTCCTCTATTCTCCTTCTGGTCTCAAAGAATGACAATAAACATAGAGGGAAGCTACACAGTGGCATAGAAAGAAGCATCCATTATATCATACGCAACATTAAAGCTGATTGATACATCAATACATACAAGGTACATATGTTTTCAGATGAGACTACGGCATACTGATTCCGTAAGAGATGGAACCCTCTTGAAAACCAGAGCTAAAGTTCAACAATCAACATCATTGGCAATCTCTTTATACTGACCACAACTTCTGCATAATACCAGTAACTATAAAACTGCAGTTATTAAGCACTGTCTTCCCTCATTGCCTTATTAATTGTATCAATTTTGTACCCTGCATTGATTCAAAAGAAAGTGCTGCAACTTTCTAAAAGAAAAATTACAACAAATGTCGCAGAAACTCTAATTTGAAACTACACAGATTGCAAGCAAACCAAAATGACGTGCAATATGCTTACAAAAGTATGAAGATACTAACCTGCAAACAGAACTCCATTCAATCAATCACAGCCGGAGAAAGTAACGGTTTGTTTGAGAAGAATGCTTCCAAATTCCCTGTTACTAATTCACCCAAACCCACGAAAGCTTCATGTGTAAGAACAGCTTGATGCGGTGACAGTACAACATTATCCAATGCAAAGAGCTCTTTAGGAACATCAGGCTCATTCTCAAACACATCCAGGCCAGCACCCCTTATCTCTCCTCGCACCAAACACTGCACCATTTCTTTCTCATCGATAATTGCTCCGCGCCCTACATTAACAACCACCCCTCTCTTCCCAACGCAGACAAAACTTCCTTGTTGATCATGTGGTGGGTTTGCTCTGTCAATGCGCAACAGATGATGAGAGCATCACTGTCTGCTGCAAGCTCACACACATTGGAATAGAACTGGTATGACAGATACGGCCTTTCGCTCCTCGAATTGTACGACACACTGCAGCCAAATGCCTCCAATCTTTTTGCAACTTCGAACCCAATGTTGCCCAATCCAACAATACCGACCTTCTTTCCTCCAATCTGAAATTTTCAATCATCATAACGCCTATAAATTTCTCATTACATCATTCAATTAGTTTCATGCTTAACCCAAATAAATAAATAAATATTTAATTTAGATATGTGACTATATATATGAGTAGCTAGAATTGCTGCTAACCTTAGAACCAAGAGGATAGTCTCCTCTGGTAGACCAGAGCCCATCCCTAACATACTGATTCGAAGCCGAAATCTTTCTCATGACATCAATGAACAGCCCCACAGCCGAGTCAGCAGCGTCCTCAGCAAAGGCTTTACCGGCGTTGGAGACGGCAACACCGCGGCGTCGACACTCGGCCAAGTCAACGTGGTCAATGCCGGCGCTGGTGGTGGCTATGAGTTTGAGGGAGGGGAGCAAGTGGAGGATTTGGGTGGTAATGGGCGGCCCATTGGCGGAGGAGATAAGGGCCTGGACGGAGCGGGCGTGGGTGGTCAAGAACTGGTCTTGAGGGAGAGGAGAGTCCCAGGCTTTCAGTAAGTTGAATTTTTGGGAGAGTTTGGGTTCCATGAGACCAATGAATCCGGATTGGCGAAGTATCAAAACTGTAGCCGTAGGGAGCTCACTTTGATTATCATCCGCCATCGGATTTTGCCCTTCTTTCACGGTTCATAGTACGCCTTTGTAACAGGAGAAATATGTCAACTACTTTTAAAATCATTGCTTAGGACTCATCATAAAGCCCGCAGATTAAGTGAACCGATGGAGACCCGCAAGTCCGACAGATGAAAGCCCGGCCTACCTACGCTTGTATAAAAGCCCTCTTTAGTGGGTAGAGGACCGGACTTCGTTTAGGAGTTTAAAATCCGGCCCGAACAGCCAAAGGCTCGTAAAAGCCCACCCAGCCCGTAAGCCCGCAAATTAAATATTATACCATGTGTAGTCAAAATTATATACTATTGTTAAAGGAAAAACACATTATGTGACTTTGTCAAAGTAACTGACGAAGAGGAAATTAAAGAATTAACGATTACAGCTAAATCAGCATCTACTGTCATTATTGTAATTAATATTTTCATTGTGATTCTCTCCTATAGAAAATGGACTATCAAATGAAATGAATAGACCAATTCCCATTTTATATTTACAACTATATATATATATATATATATATATATATATATAATGTATAATCTTTAACCTCACACTTTAATTTCAGAGTGAGACCTCACTTTGTATCTGTATGTATGTGTGTGTGTGTGTGTATATATATATATATATTAACACAAAAGGAGAAATTTTATTGATGTAGCAGAAATTTTTGTAAGAGTTTGGACAAAGAAAGGAAAGAGCAACCAATTACAAAGACAAGTATGGATGTGAAGAGACCGTGTCCCTTAACTTACAACATCACTCCTATATATACAATTGAGAAGTAACTATGGTTAACAAAAAGTAACTTGAGTTAATTAACTACAGTTACAAAAATAACCTAACTAGAGTTACAAATTATCAAGTCACTAACTATGGTTAGGTTGAAGTGACACCTATACAATATTTACAAACCTCTACCACCTTCGAAGCGACTGTAGACCTTTTTATCTTGTTGTCGTTTTTGTTGTTCTCTTCTGATTCAGGTTATTGATTGTGGGTTTCGGAAATTGGGAATTGAGTTTTGTTGTGTTGGGTTTGATTAGCTTTTTACGGTTAGGATTACTGAATTAGGGGTTTTCTTGGGTGATTGAATTTGATTATGTAATTTCAGAGTTTCGATTCTGAGTTTGTTGAAAGTTAAATTCAGTCAATCATTGTGTTTATGCTTAATTGAAGAGTTGGCTAAGATTTGGTATCTACCGAGGCCTGTAAGTATTGTAATAGCAACATAATTTTTTTCCAAATTTGGTTTAGTGGTTTCCATTTAGTTTTGATTTACCTTCTTTAAGTGAAAAAAGGGAAGTGTTTAAAGGGACATCCTTATTACTGCTGTGTTCAAATAGAAAAATGAACGCTGGTTGTTTGGTATTCAGTTTACTGTTGATATTCAATTTATGTTGTCTCAGAACTAAACAAGATCTAGTTTGTATATAGCCTTCAAAGCTTGGAAGCTTGAGGAAACTCAAGCATCAAGTTTCATCCTTGTACATATCCATCTACCAAGTGTTCTTACTATGTAAATTACTTTTCGATTGTTATCTTATTGTCATACTTCTTTGTTCATCTATTAGAGCTTAAATTTTGTTATAAAAAGATTTGATATACATATTTCATAGTAAAACCTATACTCTCTCGAAGCTCATATCCTTACATAGCCATTTAAACCAAGTAGTGGTTGTTAGGCTTTTTGGGAACTGGTTTGAAGCACTAGAGAGAACCGGCTTTAGGTACCATCTATGAAGTATTAATGGCTAAACTTTTTGTAACAGAACCTTTAGAATGTTTATATGATGAACAAAATTATGATCATACATTACATATTCCTAAAAATTATAATAAGGATATTTCTGTTCTTAGTAATACTGTAAAATTTATCTGTGATATGTTACATATGCTATCAAAAAATCAAAAAACATATAATGAAAAAGTTGAACAACAACTTTCTAATCTTAGTACTACAACAAGCAAGATTGAAAAAAAAAATCAATCTCTTGCTCAAATTGTAGACATAGATCTCAAAACAGAGACTAACGAACAAATACAAGAATTAACTAAAACAGTAATTAATACTCTTATCTTACAACAAGATGAGATGAGTTACCCTGGAGATAACCAAATCCCCAAATTGTTCTACGGAACAGAAGATATAATGGTTCTTCAAAACAAAGAACAAAATCAAGATGAATATAATAATATAGTTGAAATTTTAGACCATTGGAAAACAATCTATAAAGATCCTCAGTCAACAATTGAGGAAATAAATCATATATTTTAAACCAAATAGGAACAACTTGTTGGGAATATGAAGATTTACTTTCTTATTTCAACTATGATATTAATACGCTATCTGATGATGAAACAACATCTTCAGAATCACATGAAGATGAAAATGAAATAAATATTTTAAGTGATGAAGAAACGGATACAGAAGAAAACACTTCTGAATCTCGGTGATGGTCTTGTTAATAGATCCGAGTCAGACTGCAAGGTTGTCAGGGAGGCTATTTGAGCCGAATTAGGCTGTTCTTGTTTCCAGTCTTGGGGGATTTTTGCTCAGTCCGGTGGGCAGATTCCTGTTGTGAATGGTTGGATGATGATTTGTCGGAATGGTTGGTCGCGGGAGATGGCAGCAGTGCCACTTTGGTAGATGGTGCGAGCTGGCTGTGCTCCTGCTAGCTTTGCTAATGCTTGGTCCTGGGCTTGGACTCAAGTTTGGGTTGTTTTGGCCTCTCTTAGGGGCTTTCAAGGAAGGTGCCTTGCCACCCTCACATATTACTTAGTACTCTGGGCTGGCCTAGCCCGAGAGTTGAACCTACTTGGGCAGGTTAGGCCTTTAGGTGGTCTACAAGTGCTAGTTATGCAAATCATGACTTCTGTAAGAGTTGGTAGCTATCTTGAATGTGAGTATGTAATTGGTTTCAAGCCTAGTATGCATAGGGATAACTTCTAAGAGCTTTCTAAGATGTTTTTATTCTTCATATGTGCCACAATTAAGTGTAGGCAGCGATTTTTCCTTGGGAGGCGATGGTATTTTTATTTGTACTAGTCTTACATTTATGCGAGCTTCCTTGGTTTGTAATGAGCTACAATGGTTGGATTTCCTTGCCAATTGCTCTGTTTTAAGTGTTTGGCTAACAAAGTCTATTCTCTTAATAATAGTATAGATATAGATAAATGAGAAAATTAAAAAAAAAAAGTCGGCTATGTATCATAAATTTCTGTTTAATACAATCTTTCAATATAGTTTTTGATTCATTGTTGAATTATTTACTAATTAATTCAACATCAATATGGTAATTACTAATTACTAGTTGATCGTCATATTCTATATAAAAGGATAACCGTATTGAGTAAACCTTTTACACCAATTCATTCCTCCATTCTCCTTCTGGTTTCAAAGAATGACAATAAATATAGAGGGAAGCTACACAATGGCATAAAAAAAAAGTATCGATTATATCATCCGCAACATTCAAACTGACTGATACATCACTATATACAAAGCTGCATATGTTTTTGGATGAGAGACTAAGACATACTGATTCCGCAAGGGACGGAAGCCTCTTGAAAACCAGAGCAAAAGTTCAACAATTATCATCATTGGCAAATTATTCACGCTGACCACAACCAAAAGATAATACCAGTAACAATAAAACTGCAGTTCTTCAGCACCGTCTTCCCTCGTTTCCTTATTAATTGTATCAATTTTGTACCCTGCATTCATTCAAAAGAAAGTGCTGCAAACTTTCTAGAAGAAAAATTACAATACAAATGTAGCAGAACCTCCAATTTGCAGCTACTCAAATAGCAATATGCTTAGAAAAGTATGAAGATACTAACCTGCAAACAGAACTCCATTCAATTAATCACAGCCGGAGAAAGCAACGGTTTGTTTGAGAAGAATGCTTCCAAATTCCCTGTTACTACTTCACCCAAAGCCACGATAGCTTCATGTGTAGCGACAGCTTGATGCGGTGACAGTACAACATTATCCAATGCATAGAGCTCTTTAGGAACATCAGGCTCATTCTCAAACACATCCAGGCCAGCACCTCCGATCTCTCCTCGCACCAAATACTCAACCATTTCGTTCTCATCGATAATAGCTCCGCGCCCTACATTAATGATAACCCCCTCTCTTCCCAACGCGGACAAAACTTCCCTGTTGATCATGTGGTGGGTTTGCTCTGTCAATGCACAACAGATGATGAGAGCATTACTGTCTGTTGCAAGCTCACACACATTGGAATAAAATTGGTATGACAAAGATGGCTTTTCGCTCCTTGAATTGTACAAGACACTGCAGCCAAATGACTCCAATCTTTTTGCAACTTCTAAACCAATGTTCCCCAATCCAACAATACCAACCTTCTTTCCTCCAATCTGAAATTTCCAATCATCATAACCCCTATAAATTTCTCATTTCATCATTCAATCAAAGTTTCATTCTTAACTCAAATAAATATATATAAATGTGACTGCATAAGGAGCTAGAATTGCTAACCTTAGAACCAAGAGGATAGTTTCCTCTGGTAGCCCAGAGCCCGTCCCCAACATACCGATCCGAAGCCGACAGCTTTCTCATGACATCAATGAACAGCCCCACAGCCATGTCAGCAGCGTCCTCAGCAAAGGCTTTAGCGGCGTTGGCGATAGCAACGCCGCGGCGTCGACACTCGGCCGAGTCAACGTGGTCAATGCCGGCGCTGGTGGTGGCTATGAATTTGAGGGAAGGGAGCAAGTGGAGGATTTGGGCGGTGATGGGCAGCCCACCGACGGAGGAGAGGAGGGCCTGGACGGAGCGGGCGTGGGTGGTCAAGAACTGGTCTTGAGGGAGAGGAGAGTCCCAGGCTTTCAGTAAGTTGAATTTTTGGGAGACTATGGGTTCCAAGAGAGCAATGGTTGGGGATCGGCGAAGTACCAGAACTGTAGGGGGCTCACTGTGATTACCATCTGCCATTGGATTGCCTTCTTTGACTGTTGAGAGAGTGAGAAAGGTTCCTCAAGTAGGGAGGGGTTCGGGAGACGAGAGAGTAATCTAATTTCTAATTCATCAGGAAAAAAAAACAGAATTAAGTGTTGGAACTTGGAACACTATAAAGGCAACAGGCAACTCCAACCATTATGTGCTATTTGGTGGCTATCCTCATTTTAACCCTTCCTTTTGTAACACTATTCATATAGCACTTATTCTCATCTCTAATAATAAGGTGTTATATGAGTGTTATTTTCACTATTGTTGATTAAAAATATAATATAATAATAATATTTATGAATATTATATTGAAAATATATTAATTTAATTAAATAAAGTAAGATTTCATATTTTTATTTTTATTATGAATGATAAAAATAATTGTTATCATTTAATAATATTTAATATAAAAAAATGTCAGATTATATTTTGTTTGTCATGTTGTATCGGCATGTATGACAAACGATGAAATTATTAAGAAGATATTTTGACCATGTGTATATAGATAATTTCTTATCCCGAATTTGGGTTGATTTTGTTGCCACGTGTCAAGTTGTATGTGGTTGTCTAAATTACGGTTTATATATTATCTGCCACGTGTCTTTTCTTATTTGATGATCTCCTTTCAAATCGTCCATAAATATGGAGTCATTGTCACCTTCATCTCTCACAAATTCACAAAGACCTCTCATATCCAAATCCTAGAAATCTCCATATTATTTCCTTTTGATTTTTTCAGTTCATTTGCAATGAATCGATTAACGAAATGGTTGTTAAAAGATCAAGAAGATGCGGTCACGAGAAACCATCGAAGATCCATGATGATGTTTGCCGCTGCCGTGCATATCCAATCCCAGGAAGATGAGGAATCACAATGGGGCGGTTCTTCAGAAGGTCGTAAGTATGTCCGCAGAGATCGAGAGCTTATGGATCGACCACTCAAAGCTCAATACTTCACCGACCTGTGCAGGTATGAACCAAACATATTTTGTAGGCGATATATAATGCAATCTTGGGTCTTTGACAAGATGATGCGTGATGTGGCCAACTATGATCCATATTTTATCCAAACAAGAGATGCTACCGAGAGAGTCAAAAGCTGACATGCGCTATGAGGATGCTTGCATATGGCATTACAGCTAACGTCTTTGATGAGTTCCTAGACATAGCAGAATCAACTGCCATTGAGATTTTGGAGCACTTCACATGAGCTATCTAGAATGTATACCACGAGACATACCTCCGCCGACCAACGAAGGTAGATTTGTGACGACTGCTTGACAAAGCTGAAGAAAGAGGATTCCCGGAGATGGTCAGGAGACTTGATTGTATGCACTGGCAGTGGAAAAAATGTTCCGCCGGATGGTCAGGGCAGTATACTGGCTACAAAGGAAAACCAAGAATCATCTTGGAGGCGGTGGCCTCTTACGTTACTTGGATTTGGCATGCCTTCTACGGACTTCCAGGTTCCCTGAATGATATTAATGTCCTTGGATGTTCACCATTGTTCAATGATGTATGCCTTGGTCAAGCTCCTCAAGTCCATTACCATGTAGGTGATAGGCAGTATGACTATTGTTATTACCTAGTTGATGGTATCTACCCTAAATGGGCGGCATTTATATAGGCAATTAGAAATCCGAGGACGGCAGAGACACAACATTTCACAAAGATGTAGGAGGCATACAGAAAAGATGTGGAGAGAGCATTTGGTATTCTCCAAACTCGTTGGGCAATCATCAGAGAGCCAGCTCGTGGGTGGAGTAAAGAGAACCTTCAATACATCATGATGACGTACATTTTCTTGCACAATATGATTGTCGAAGATGAACATGATGAAGATGCAGCAGAGCCATTTGACCCTAACGATATCTCGACCCAACCAAGGAAAGCACATATATACGCTAGACAGGAAATTGACACCGATGTTCATCGCAACCTACAACGGCTAAATCAATTATTGCGTCGTTATAAGGAGCTTAGATCGATGTCCAGTGATGAATAAACACCTCCAAGAAGATATTGTCAATCACCTGTGAACCATGAAGCTGCAAGTTGATCAGAATCACCCATGAGGAGTTTGAGATTTATTGCTTTAAATTAGTGGCCATGTTGTGATATAGTTTGTTTGTATTGTTGTGTGGTGTGTTTTTACTTTGTGTGGTATGATTTTCCTTTGTTTTTTTTACAAAGAAATTTAAAATTTGGGAAAATGTCCATTTACCCAAAATTGAGCTACATTAACCCCACTTACCCAAGCATCTTATAAGATTTCCCACTTACCCAACAAATTATATATATTTTTTCCATAATACCCAATTAAGTATTTTTTTAATTATTTTTTGTACATTATTGAGACAATTTTGCCTTCCCTCCCATTGTCACTTAGAGAGAAGTCAACGGAGACTTGACCGGAGTCTAGTCAATGCTTGCCGGACTCCGGTCACCGCCGCAGGATTCCGGCAGCCGGAGTCTCATCACCAGTCGCTGGAGTCCGGTCAATGCTCCCCAGAGTCCTGTAATTGGCCGCCGGAGTCCCGTCACCGGTCACCGGAAGTCCTCAAAAAGCTCGTTGGAGATCTCATAGGTCACGGGAGAATATTATTGCTCCTCAATAATATTATTATTGCCTCGCAATAAAAACATTATTGGGGGCAATAAAAATATTATTAAATAACAAGTAATTTTCGCTGACCTGCAAGTCTACAACCTACTCCTAGTATGAAAAAACTCTACGGAGAGACTCTCGACAACAATCACATATATAAATATGGACAAGGTCCAACTCACAAAAAGAATCTAATCAGGAACAAAGCTGGGTGATATGTCTAGAATGATTGTTAATATGGAAAGGTAACTGTATAACCAGAGAGAGAAATAACAGTTCATGATGAAGCAGTTCATCAAGGATATATTACATGTACAACTTCAGACTGATAAGACTTGGTACAATTGGAAAGCCTATTAGCAACAGTAAATCTCCTCCCTTATACAATGAAGGATTCAAGCAAGTAGGTTTAGATGAAGTTTATGCATGTAAATTCTTTTGGTAGGATTCAAGTTAGTAGGTTGAGAGTTAGTTTACGACATTGCAAGTTTTCTCCCTACTTATCAGCTGACTTTTCTAGATTCAGGGTCACATTTGTATCAAGTTATTCTTAGTATATATGCAAGTTGTTCTTGTTGTTTACTATATTAAATGCAAAAAAAAAAAAAAAAATCTTTCCTGCAGTATCGCTCGGCTGGGTTAGCTAGTATTGATTCTGAAAGGATGAGACCCTAAGCCTAGGGATTCGTGCATAAAGGCAGTCATGTCTGATTGCATCTAGCACCAGCCTGGGCTTGGTGAAACGGTACTGGATCTCGGCTTGTCGAGGCAGACAAGCTCTATGCGGTCGTGGTGGTTTGGCAAGGTTGGTCGATTCCAACCCTGGTGGTGGCGGCGTTTTGGTTTATAGGGCGCGATTTGATTGGAGCGCGTGAGGTGTGGGGTCTCAGGTGTCACTAGTAGAAGCCTGACATCGGTGATGGTCTTATCAATAGATCTGGGTCAGACTGCAAGGTTGTCAGGGAGGCTATTTGAGCCGAATTGGGCTGTTCTTGGTTTCCAGCCTTGGTAGATTTTTGCTCGGTCCGATGGGCAGATTCCAGTTGTGACTGGTTGGATGATGATTTGCCGGAATGGTTGGCCGCCAGAGATGGCAGCGGTGCCACTTTGGTAGATGGTGTGAGCTAGCTGTGCTCCTGCTAGCTTTGCTAACGCTTGGTCTTGGGCTTGGGCCTGGACTCAAGTTTGGGTTGTTTTGGCCTCTCTTAGGGGCTTTCAAGGAAGGTGCCTTGCCACCCTCACATATTCCTTAGTACTTTGGGCTGGCCTAGCCCGAGAGTTGAACCTACTTGGGTAGGTTAGGCCTTTAGGTGGTCTTCCAGTGCTAATCTATGCAAATCATGACTTCTATGAGAGTTGGTAGCTATCTTGAATGTGAGTACGTGATTGGTTTCAAGTCTAGTGTGCATAGGGATAGCTTCTAAGAGCTTTCTAAGATGTTTTTATTCTTCATATGTGCCACAATTAAGTGTAGGCAGTGTTCTTTCCTTGGGAGGCGATGGTATTTTTATTTGTACTAGTCTTGCATTTATGCGAGCGTCCTTAGTTTGTAATGAGCTATAATGGTTGGATAGAGAGTTAGTTGTTTCCTTGCCAATTGCTCTGTTTTAAGTGTTTGTTCGTCTCTGACCGTTTTGGCTGTTAATCTCATGTTATCAACTTATCTGAAGAAAGAAAGAAAAAAAAATAGGGACAAATTTTATATGATTACTTAATGCAAAACTCTAAAACATTTTTTGTCTCATTTTTCCATCAAATTTCCATCTATGCCCCTTCTCATTACATAAATAAATGAGAAAAAAAAAAAAAAAAAAACAGACGGCTATGTATCACAAATTTCTGTTTAATATAATCTTTCATCCCAGTACCATTTGGTCTAGTGACATAAGTCTTCCCTTTATAAGTGGGAAGGTTGTGAGTCGAACTCACAAAAAGATTAGTTATTGATATGATCAAAATATATATATATATATATATATATATATATATATATATATATATATATACGGGCGGGTTCTGAAGCGGACGTCCGCACTTGGCTAAAGTGCGGACGGCGACGCAGCGGCGGCGTTCCAGGCTTGGCCGGCGGCTCGGGGCTTGGCGGACGGTTCTGGGCAGCGTTCGAGGTCGGAGGAGGTCGGAGTTGCAGGTTTCTGGGCAGCGAGCTCACCTGCAACTGCAGGTTTCTGGGCAAGGCTGCAACCACGTCGCCGGTGACTCCATCGACTGCAGACCCGTCCGTCTGACCCGTGGCGTCCGTTCGGCAAGCTCCGCCGCTCCGTCGCACCCCGAGCCGAGCTGCAGCAGCGCCGTCCGCACTTTAACAAAAGTGCGGACGTCCTCTTCAGAACGCGGTCGTATATATATATATATATATATATATATATATATATATATATATATATAATCTTTCAATATTCTATGTAAAAGGATAACCGTTCAGAGTAAACCTTTTACACCAATTCATTCCTCCATTCTCCGTCTGGTTTCAAAGAATGACAATAAATATAGAGGGAAGCTACACAATGGCATAGAAAACAAGCATCGATTAGATCATCCGCAACATTCAAGCTGACTGATACATTGGAGCTGCATATGTTTTCGGATGAGAGACTAAGACATATTGATTCCGCAAGGGGTGGAAGCCTCTTGAAAACCAGAGCAAGAGTTCAACAATTATCATCATTGGCAAATTATTTACACAGACCACAACCAAAAGATAATACCAGTAACAATAAAACTGCAGTTCTTCAGCACTGTCTTCCCTCCTTGCCTTATTAATTGTTCAATTTTGTACCCTGCATTCATTCAAAAGAAAGTGCTGCAAACTTTCTAAAAGAAAAATTACAACAAATGTAGCAGAACCTCCAATTTGCAGCTACTCAAACAGCAAGCAAACCAAAATGGCATGCAATATGCTTAGAAAAGTATGAAGATACTAACCTGCAAACAGAACTCCACTCAATTAATCACAGCCGGAGAAAGCAACGGTTTGTTTGAGAAAAATGCTTCCAAATTCCCTGTTACTAATTCACCCAAAGCCACGATAGCTTCATGGGTAGCGACAGCTTGATGCAGTGACAGCACAACATTATCCAATGCAAAGAGCTCTTTAGGAACATCAGGCTCATTCTCAAACACATCCAAGCCAGCACCCCTTATCTCTCCTCGCACCAAACACTGCACCATTTCCTTCTCATCGATAATAACTCTGCGCCCTACATTAACAATCACGCCCTCTCTTCCCAACGCAGACAATACTTCCTTGTTGATCATGTGGTGGGTTTCCGCTGTCAATGCACAGCAGATTATGAGAGCATCACTGTCTGCTGCAAGCTCACACACATTGGAATAAAATTGGTATGACAAAGATGGCTTTTCACTCCTCGAATTGTACAAGACAGTGCAGCCAAATGCCTCCAATCGTTTTGCAACTTCTAACCCAATGTTGCCCAATCCAACAATACCGACCTTCTTTCCTCCAATCTGAAATTTTCAATCATCATAAAGCCCATAAATTTTTCATTACATCATTCAACCTAAGTTTCATGCTTAACCCAAATAAGTAAATATTTAATTTAGAAATGTGACTATATATATGAGTAGCTAGAATTGCTGCTAACCTTAGAACCAAGAGGATAGTCTCCTCTGGTAGCCCAGAGCCCATCCCTAACATACCGATTCGAAGCCGAAATCTTTCTCATGACATCAATGAACAGCCCCACAGCCGAGTCAGCAGCGTCCTCAGCAAAGGCTTTACCGGCGTCGACGACGGCAACGCCGCGGCGTCGACACTCGGCCAAGTCAACGTGGTCAAGGACGGCGCTGGTGGTGGCTATGACTTTGAGGGAGGGGAGCAAGTGGAGGATTTGGGCGGTGATGGGTGGCCCATCGGCGGAGGAGATAAGGGCCTGGACGGAGCTGGCGTGGGTGGTCAAGAACTGGTCTTGAGGGAGAGGAGAGTCCCAGGCTTTCAGTAAGTTGAATTTTTGAGAGACTATGGGTTCCAAGAGAGCAATGGTTGGGCATCGGCGAAGTATCAGAACTGTAGGGAGCTCACTGTGATTACCATCTGCCATTGGACTTGCCTTCTTTCACTGTTGACAGAGTGAGAGAGGTTCCTCAAGTGGGGGTTCAGGAGACGAGATATCCTGAATTGTTTTCTTTGGGCGAAATAAATTTCCTAAAGGATCCAGGACTGTTGGTGTAGCGGACTAAAAGAGTTTAGGTGGCCCAGGACATTAGTGGAATCTTCTGCAGGTTTGAGACACCACTCAATTTTTTTATACCCAAAAAAAAAAATCTTAAAGACTATTTGCCTGCTTCTAAAATTTATTTAAATATACTTAGTGTTTAAGGATATCTCTATTTGTGTTTGGTCCAAACTCTAGGTTACTTAACCTAGTGGTAATATGGTTTAATTAGAAGAGTCTAGAGATTATCTTTCCTTGTATGATTCTAACTCTATGCATTGTAATCCTCCATATAAAGAGGCCTCTATTATCAATGAGAATACACAGCAAATTTCTCTCGATTTCTAATTCCCTAAAACACGTTATCAGCACGAAGCCCTAACCCTGAAAACCCTAATTTCGTAAATCTCGAAATCCGGCAACCACCACCCTACATATCGAAGCCCTAATCCCAAGGAACCTAGAACCGGCGACGGAACCACAGGAATCGGCCGGAATAGACCCGAACCGGCCATCGGAAAATCCGAACCGGCCCCTGCCTTGTGCCTACCCTCTGCGAGCCTTGCCAACAGCTGCCGAGATCTGCCGAGCCCTGTGCCTGCACCTGCTGAGAGTTGCCGACAGCCCCTGCAAGCATCTGCCGAGACCTGCTGACAGCCCCGCGCAGGCCCCTTCCGAGAGTTGTTGAGACCTGTTGACAACCCCGCACAAGCCCCTGCGCTGCACCTGCCGAGCATCTGTCGACATCTTCCGACAAATCCCCTGCACGCCATCGACAGCTGTCGACAGCCCAGCCTAGCACCTGCAAGAGCTGCGCAGCAGCCTTGCAGCAGCTTCGCACAAGCCCTACAAGGCTCTGCCACCTCCGCCTGCAGCCACCACCAGCTCAGCTCCGGCCACTGGTGACCACCACTTTTCCGGCGACCTCCGGCAAAGTTTTCCGGCCAATTTCAAAGTAAACTTTTCTAAAAGTTCCCGTTTTTGAAGTTTTTTTTTAATTCTTTTCTTCTTTTCTCGGGGACTTGCAACCTCCCTTCTTCTACCCCCCTTTCTTCTTCATAGGGGAGACCAAAAGCCGAACTGTGGGGGTTCGTACTCACTCCAAGCTTAGAGCTTGTAGAATCCTCCAAACTTAGAGTTTGTTGAGAAGAATACGATCAACCACAAACATCATTATTTCGATCTAATCCAACCCCTCTTGGAATTGAATTTCTTGGAAGCGACTACGCTCGAAAATTCCTAATTTCTTGGAAGCGACTACGCTCAGAAATTTAATAGTTTTTCGTGGTAGCCTTTTCCGCTCCGAAACTAACCCTAATCTTGTGTTGTTTTTCAGGATGAGTTACCTGAATAAGTTAAACTTTGTTCCACTAGAGACAAGTAGCACAGGATACCATAGGTGGGTCCGAGATGTGCGCCAACATCTTAAGGCTGATGGACTTTTGGAAGCCATCCAAGAGCCTAGTCAGAACGTGCTTTCCATTGAAAAAGCTACTGCTTTTGAAGAAAATCAAGCTAAAGCCATCATTCTCATAACAAGGCACATGAATGACGCGCTCCAAAGTGAATACCTCAATGAGGAAGACCCAAGAAAGCTATGGGTTGAACTTGAGCAGCGATTTGGCAACGTTCGTGACTCCCTGCTTCCTGATTTAGAAGTGCGATGGCATAGCCTCCGCTTCTGTGATTTCAAGTCTGTGCTTGATTATAACTCGAAAGCTCTTCGTATCAAGTCTCTGATGGAGTTTTGTGGCCAAGCCATAACTGATACGATGTTGATCGAGAAGACTCTCTCTACTTTCCCCATCTCTGCCCTGATGATTTCAAAGAATTATCAGATTGATGTGAAAGCAGGACGCATCACAAGATTTCATGGCACCATGAACGTAGCTGAAAAGCACGACAACATTCTTGTGAAGAACTATAACGCTAGTCCCGTGGAAACCAAGTCTATTCCGGAGTCTAACTATAGTCGCGCCTCCAAGGGAGGACGCAAGGAGCGAAACCCTAAGAGTAGGGACAATTCTGGACGTTTTGGTCCATATTCTCACCCTAAAGAGGAAGGAAATCGCCAAGAGAGGCGTGCACGGAACCGAGGAGGTCAACGTGTGAAGAGAGAGAGAGGCGGAGCCTCCGACTATGGTGGTGACGCCACCAAGAGTAATGGTCGTCCAAATCATGCACCAAAAGCATCTCGATCAAGGGAGCTTGACCATAAAGATGTTTGTCTTCGATGTGGATCAAGTGGACATTGGGCAAAGAAGTGTACTGCATCCCAGAACGTTGCAAACGCATACAAGATGTATCGTGAAGCAAGGGAGGCAAATTACATGGAACAAGAAGATCAAGATGGCGATCTTGATCTAAGGGTGGAAGACTACAAGGGTCAAGACCCAGAAACTGGCTATTTTGATTAAGTCTTTTTATTTTCCAAGAGATGTAGGCAATTGCCACATTACTTTTATAGTAGATGCCAATGATATTAGTCTTTCTTCAAAGTAGGCGTATTCAATGTAAGTGTGATGTCTAGGAAGGTTTTGAGATAAGTGGTACTTAAGCGAGCTTTGCTCCACCGACATCTCTCTACTCACCTGGTCACATTTACATTAGAATTACCGAAAGGAGTTAGACGACTACCATTGTTTTGCATTAACTAGTGTATTGGATTAGATTTCCTTTGGTTAAAGAAATGATGATGTAATTCCATTTGGCTTATTAATAAAAGTTGAGTTCTTTTCATTATGACTCCTTTTTAATTACGAGCTTTTCTTTTAGGAATGGATGAACTACAATGTCTTGCGGATAGTGCGACTACGCAGACCATTCTACGACATAGGCAATTATTCTTCGAGATGTTGCCTACATATTCCTCTGTGACTACGATGGCTGGGCCATCAAGTTTAGTTCAAGGACATGGAATGGCACTAGGCCAAAAATGCTAACAGACAACGGACCAAAATCATTGTGTGATTTGGACGATCTCCGTTGTGTATCGGAGCGTTGTGTGATGAAAAATCACACAACGGTGCTGCACCGTTGTATGACATAAAAACAGTCAACATATTTTTGTTATAAGTGTTGTGCCTTCCCTCGACAGATGCTAGGCAAAGCTGCTGCGCAGCCATGCCATGCGTGGCAAGTGCATGCTTCAGACAACAAAACTTGTTTTCAAACTGTTGTTGGTTAAGCTCGTCAGACAACATGCCTTTGAATTTTACTGTTGTGTGATTGCTCCTCCCACTTCAGTTTTTAGACTATGACTGTTGTATGATTTAATTTCACACAACTAAATTTTGGTGTGTTATAAGAAGTCTGTTGTGTGAATTGTTGCTTGATTATTATGTAATAATCCAAATTTTGCATAATTAATACTCCATTGTTATCTAAATAATAGTATCAATCCATATTAGAAAGAAATCTGAATGCAATTCATCAATTCAAGTACTCCAATCCATACATTAAAGCATCAAATGTACCATAAACATAGTATTTCTCAATCATTCATACATTAAAACACAAGAACAACATTGAGAACAATATCACTAAAGGCTGAACAGCTACTCTTCCTTGAACCTCTTCTTCACTTCATCCAAGCTTTCAATATCTCATATAAATGACTTTATCTCTCTGTTTTCAAATACCCAGCAAATCAATAATCTCAACTGCAATAGTATTCCAATCAATCTTTGGAAACATTTGCGCTCCCCAGAAACAAAAAGTTCTTTTAATTTCCTGCACACCGTAAACATCTAACTTTAGAGTCAAACAAAAGAGCAGAATTGAACTACCTTCAAGTACAATGAATCATTAACTAATGAGTAAAATTTTAGATATATGTACGCTTAATTATAGATATAGAAATACATGGAGCTATTCAATAAACCAAGATCAGTACTTGAAAAGCAAACACCAACTAAGATAAAGATCACTTACACGTAACGTAGACTAAGCAAACTCCACCAAAATGCCCACCAATCTTTCAGCTTAAGACAAATATATCAATTCCATTAGTACTCAGTGTTAACTCCCATGTTTGATTACCAAACTGCCCAAAATGGGATTCTTTTGAAACCCTTAAAATGATAGGAATCCTCTTAAGACACTTACTTCTGCCACTCAAACCCAGATGGGCATGGGTTGAACAAATAGGGAGCAAAAAGCCAAGAAAGTGCCATGAACCAACTGGTCATTGTAAGAAGAATGTATGATAGAGCACTGCCATCATCATATCTATAAGCAAGGTATACTATGAACAAAAGAACTACTTCCAACCTGCAAACCAGAAGGAAAATAAATTATCAGTACACATACAAAACCTCCAAATCAATTTTCTTTTATAGGAAGCACATATTTCTTTGCTAACAAAGAAAAATATGGATTATACCTTTTTTTTAATGCATTATCTCTTGATATATCACTAAACTGCACATGATAATTGACCATGTCTATGTTGTGAAACAACATTGCTGGGAGATTATACTTGAATAAATTAACTTGCAAGTAAAAAATTAGAAATATCCCAACATATCTGCCAAATTTTATTACTTCCCAACCTTCCCAGATGCTATAGCAATATAGAATTTCATAATTCACCATTATATAGTGCAACTTGTCAAAAAGAGAAGAGCGAAGAGAAAGAACAGGAATCACACCCTTGGATAAAATGACTGCGGAAGTAAAGCCTGTAATTCTCTGTAAACTTAGTATGCCGGACTACAAATCCCTTACCAATTGCTTGATAGTATTAAAAAAAATAAGCAGAAGCCCAATTGACAAAAATCCCAAACTGAAAACAAAACCACTCAAGAGCAATCAAATCAAAACTACTTGCCCTCTTTGTGTTTCCTCAGATACTACATCTAAAAAGACATGACTATACCCTCAGATTCAGCTAATTCAGCTACTTTGCTCAACTAATAGAATAACTTATTTTCATTCCTTGTGACTCCTAATGGGTTTCCACCATAAAAATGTGCAAAAGGAACAAACTTGATCCTTGGATTCAGCTACTTTGATCTTCATATACACAAACAAATTAACTTATTTGCATTCCTAGTGAATCCTAATGGGTTTTCTCCACAAATCTATGCACAGATTCATAACACGAAAGTAAAAAGGTAAAAGATCTGGGAAAAAAATTACCTTATGAGGTTACTTGGGGACCTTTCTGGGAGGCTTGGGACGGGTACAGCTCACATGAGGCCCACCATACTATGGATCCCAAAGTCAGAGAAAAATAAAAACAAGGCAGATGTGATGCAAAGCTAAAAATCTTCCACTGGTAAGACCAAACTGACCCATTTGAAGCTAGAATGCCTTGGTCGAATAGTGGCTAGCGGTCCTTAGATAGATAAAAGGAAATCCCCAAGCTCAAAGATGTACGCAGGCTAATTTCTTTTACCATCTCTATATCTGTAATGAGTACTTGCTGTATGCTTACTATAAAGTAACAAAACAAGAGTTATCGAGAACTTCTTTTCATATTGTCACTACTTACTGTAAAAAGACAGGTAGGATAACCAAAAGAAAGGTAAAGGTAGTAAACCACAGAAGTCCATCTTGTACTAATGGGCATTCCAGCCAAATTTACAACACCAATTGAATCTCGAATGCTATCTTTCCACTCTGACTCCTCTGCAATTACGATTCCTGGAAAGTTCCCGACTACAAATAGCAAGAAAACATTCACGTATGTAACCAAATTATCTAAAAAGAAGGTACAGACAAGACTAGATTCATATTACCAGAAAAATAAAAGCAGTGACATTTAACAAAGAAACCAAGAGTTTTCTGGAAGTTAAATTTGGTGTTAATTTTAATTTGTGTACTTATATAATAGTTTGGTAGATTAGCAACATTCCAATTCCAATCGAAAATTGTTTGTGTTACTCGTCTATGATCCTTCCAAGCCTAAAGCCTTAAGCTATTAGTAAGCAACTCCAGAATGCATATCAAGCGCAATTCAACTCTATGCACTGACACTAACATGTACACCCACAAAACTGAACCCAATGAGGACATATATGAGAGCAACAGAAATTACCAGAACCAGTAACTTAAGGAACAACCAAGCTCTATACTAACACTAATGAGAAACAGAACCAAACATGTCAAGCATGAAACAATAACACATACTGTTTGGAAGGGAAACATATTAGTAGTAGGCTCAATGACTATTGAGTACTGGAAGGAAAACATAATCGTAACTTCTCTAAGTTGCCATAGCCTTTGGTCAGTGATCCTAAAATTCAAAAACCATCATATATGATGCAAATTAATCAGAAATATTCAACTTAATTAAGTAGTATTTACCACACTATATGAGGGTTGGACTAGAACATTTAGAACATTTATAACCGTTTGTAAAAAATTTAGAGGAAAAAGAAAAGGTATTCTTCCATTGCTTTTTGTGGTTTCTTGGGAGGGGTAAGACCAATTTCGCATCCTTCCAAACTATTAACCTATCTCTAATGAGTAGTTACTCCAAGAGTTTGCAAAATTGGATTTAATTAACTATAAGTAGGCAATACCTTCTTACCCGGAACAATTAACTCAGCCTTTGATCTAGACCGTGTCAAGACATGCACACTATGATTATCTGCATTCCAATTTTGGAATAGAAGAAAGTTCGATTTTAGTGCAACAACCATAGACATGTAGTATAAGTATCAGTTTCATAGACAATAGGTGTTAGGAATGACCTACATGCAGCCTTTAACCTGGCAACGTCATGTTCTGCATCTCAGACCAAGCTGCAAACCACACCAAGTAGTCTTATTAACCACATTCATTCTTTATATATATATATTAACCAAACCAATCTGCTTATCATCAGAAACTATACTTCAAAGTTAGAAATAAAAAGAGCCAGCAGAACATTAACAAATTTAGCACTTGTGTTAATATATATATATATATATATATATATATATATAGGCCAGCAGCAACATTTATACACAGCTTAAGATGAAATTATATAATCTTGATGTGAATCTGATTACTACATTCCAGGTTATATAATTTCAAGTTATAACCATGGAGAAGGGACTAAAGGGTTGTATTATAACTTGAAGCAATTGATATGACAATAACAGTATTTACATGTAAATCTAAATGCCACTTAATTTGTCCTCTGACTAAGATTCATTAGGAATCGGTTATACTATATCTTCACTTCCATATGTAATAGATTTCATTAAAAGAGTAGAAATACAATCATGCTTTGCTGAGGGTTGTAGGTCTTACAAGATTACCAAAAGAAAAAGGGCCATTTATTTCAAAAACTCCAGAAAGAAAGGAATATGCATGCCCTAAACTGAACTAACCAATACCTCTAGTGAGAATTTTTGAACTAATGATAAAATTTGGGTTAACTTGTCAGAGAGACATCAACAATGGCACATACGCATACTTAACTTTGTGAAAAGATGAAAAACAACAGGTGTATAGGGCATCCCAACACAAGGCATGTATTCGATGACTTATGAAATATCCCAAACATACTATATCCAACTAATCTCCTAACATACTGTCAGAAAATAATTAGAAATCATATAAAGTTGCAAAGAAGATAATATAGAACCCGTTAATACAGAAATTGAAATTGAAATTGTAAGGAAGAAACTTGGGATATGAACAATATACCTGATAACAACACTGGTATTGGCTTGAAAAGCAACGAATGAACTCCGGTCTTCCACAGCGCAATACCTGATAACAACACTGATTTGTACCATCCACTGTCAAAACAAACAACCAAATTAATCCATTTCGAGAAAGAGACGTACTGAGTAATCGATGAGCCGTGAGGAGGCTCTCTCTAGAGGCATCAATTGGGGCCAAGAGGAACGTGGAGGCCTTCTTCTTTAGCTTCTAGTCTTGGATTCGAGCGAAGAATTCGTCCGGGTGCTCCGACGGAGATTCTTTTAGGGTTGACTTGGGGTTTGGTGACGGGTAGGCTTTTAAGAACTGGAGTTGATGGCTGGGTTATGGGGTTTTGGTTAGGTTTTGGTGGCTGTGATTGGATTTGGTAGAAGAAGGTGTCGGATCCATTGAGGGTTTAGAGATGGAAGATTTAGGGTTGATTTGCAGAGAGAGAAGTGAAATTAGGGACAATGAGGACTGGACTCTGGGGAGAGAGAAATTCCCAAAGCGCGATGTTGAAGGATATAGTTGAGATTTCTGGGAGAGAAGAGAATGAAGAGAAGACGAGAGTGAGACAGGAGGGATGAGAAGAAGTTTTGCTATATTTTGACGAAATGTCGAAGACGAAAAATGAATATTGGTTGGGGGTGCTTCTATCTCTCTTTCTTCTGGGACGCATATAGATTTTTCTATTTTTTTTACTCATGACTCATACAACAGATAAATCAAATTCTGTTGTCGGATTATCTACATATAAAATTTGAGTTGAGAGTCTGAGAGGGAAAACTCCCGCCTATGTACAATCACAAAATCAGTTTTTGAGTAGATGCTTATCCTTACTCATTCAGACAACATAAATATATCATTACGTTGTAAGAACCTAAAATTATCACACAAGTAACCAACATTTCAAGAAAATTTTTGTCATTTTTGGGAACATCCAAATCTTGCCGCCTACATTTCCCTCACTTGGACAACACAAGGCTAAACACTGTTGTATGACATTTTACAAGTTACACTCATACAACATAAACAAGCAAACTGTTGTACTATGTAGTAAAAATTAGTGCATGTGAGGTAGAATTTGGAGCCAAATTTGAGTGAAGGTAGGAGGGAAATCTGCCGCTATTTTTTTTATCATTCACACAACAAAATATTCTTATCAGTGTTGTGCAATCACCTTCTACATAAAAACATCAAAAATTTTATGGTCTTCTACAACGTGAGGTTCTTAATCGTGTTGTATGATTGACTTTCCATCATCACACAACATCTTTTTTTTTTTCGTTGTGTAAAAACTGTTGTATGTTGAGGTTATTGGCCTAGTGTGGCCCAATTCCTTTTGCCCAATGGCACCTTGATAAAAGTCACTGAAGCTCTCTACGCTCCTAGGCAAATCAAACCTTATTGAGGTTTAAAGATATAAGAGCCAACGGATTCCATGCGGAAACGCATAGTGAGAACGAAATAGAATTCCTTTGCATTACCTCTAATGATTGCGGACGGAAGCGCATCTTAGAGAAGCTTATGTGTCAATCTAGTGGACTTTATGTCACTACAATTCGACCAATTGAATCCAATAATGTCATAAGAGAAGATCTCTTAGATTCAGACACATATTGGCTTTGGCATGACTAAATAGGATATCCTGATCGTGATATGATGCTCTGTATACTTAAGACTTCACACGGGCATCCTTTCTTCAGAGTGAGAAGAAGCAAGAATCAAAAATTGATTCCAGGACTTAGCAAGACTCCAAAAATTGCAGCTTCTGGCGCTGCTGCTATCTTGGGCTGCCGAAAGGCCACCTCTGTCCCTAGTGATGACACCATAAATGGCGCCAACCATGAGCATGACGCCATGGTTGCTCCTCCTAGTGGCCATGAAGCCACACAAACCAATTTCCATGACTCTAATGCCATAATGGGAGATGTAGTCACACACTTTGCTTCTAATAGCGCCACAGACGCTCAGCCCTAACCAAAATCTTCATTGGTTGCTTCTAAGGCCCCTCGCTCATTTTGCAAAGCTTGTTCCTTCGGGAAATTAGGCCCGAGACCGTCCTATGCAAAGGATCCTAAAATACTTATTCCGTTCTTACAGAGAATCCAAGGAGATATTTGTGGACCAATACTTTATGGTATTGGTTGATGTGTCGACATGTTGGTCATATGTCGGGATGTTGTCCACTCAAAATGCTGCTTATGCTAAACTCCTCGCCCAGATTATCCATCTATGGACTCACTACCCTGACCATCCTATTAAGTCCATTCGACTTGATAATGCTGGGGAGTTTACATCGAAAACGTTCGATGACTATTCCATGTCACTGGGGATTGATGTAAAGCATCCAGTTCCCCATGTTCATACCCAAAATGGTCTCGCAGAAGCCGCTATTAAACGACTACAAATGATAGCGTGGACATTGGTTATGCGCACCAATCTCCCTGTTTTCGCTTGGGGATATGCAATATTGCATGCAGCAACGCTGATTCGTCTACAACCCACGGCCACCCAATCTTACTTTGCGTTATAGCTAGTGACTGGGTACGAGCCTGATATCTCGCATTTACGCATTTTTGGGTGTGCCATCTATGTGCCTATTACGCCGCCACAACGTACTAAGATGGGTCCACAACAACAAATGGGCATCTATGTTGGCTATGAATCTCCAACTATTGTTCGCTATCTTGCACCCTTGACAGGCGATCTCTTTACCGCTAGATTTGCGGATTGTCACTTTGATGAGACAGTCTTCCCATCGTTAGGGAGAGATAAGAACACAGATGTTCCACAGGAACGACATGAATTGTCGTGGTCTGTCCCCACTATGTCTCATCTCGATCCCCATACCGCACAGTCCGAACTTGAAGTGCGACGAATAATTGAGCTCCAGAATGTAGCAGATACTCTGCCTGATGCTTTTTCTAATGTTGCCAAAGTGATAAGATCACACATACCTGTTGCAAACGTGCCTGCAAGGATCGATGTTCCAAATACTGGACATCACGCCACTCCTATGACACCAGGAGATGGCGCCATTGCCTAGCATGGCAATGATGTGGCGTCTATGGCCGTAGGTCCCGTATGGAAGTGCGGTAGACCAATTGGTTCGAAGGATACTCGCCCTAGAAAGAGAGCGAATAATGCACAAACAAATCCTTTGATCATCGATACTCAAAATCCGTCCCATGAGAATGTTCCGGATTATGGTTATGTCCAAGAGACATCATTGGGGGACGCCTCAATGTCAGAACCTATCCCTGAGAACGTAGAGATCTCTGTAAACTACACTAGTGTACATGAGACGTGGGAAAGAAACTCCATCATCATTGATGATGTATTTGCGTATTCAGTGGCGCGTGAGATTATTGAGACTGATGACATCGAACCACGCTCCATTGATGAATGCCAACGTAGAGCTGATTGGCCAAAGTGGAAAGATGCGATACAGGCAGAACTTGATTCTCTAGCAAAAAGAAAGATATTCAAACCAGTTGTGCCAATACCGCCCAACACCAAACTAGTTGGTCACAAATGGGTATTCGTTAGAAAGCATAATGAGAAAAACGAGATTGTAAGATACAAAGCTCGCCTTGTGGAGCAAGGCTTCTTACAACGCCCTGGAATCGACTACGAGGAGACCTATTCTCTTGGAATGGACGTCATTACGTTTCGCTACGTTGTCAATTTGGTAGTTTCCGAAAAACTGAACATGCAGCTTATGGATGTGGTTACTGCGTATCTATATGGGGATCTAGATACGGAAATATACATGAAGATTCCAGATGGAATTCAGTTACCCAAATCAAGTGGCTCTAAACCACGGAGCGCGTTTGCGATTAGATTGAAACGTTCACTATATGGATTGAAACAATCTGGACGGATGTGGTATAACTGTCTAAGTGACTACTTGATTGGAAAGGGATATGTCAACAATGAACTATGCCCATGTGTGTTCATAAAAAGGACAAGTTCCGGATTTGCAATAGTAGTGGTTTATGTCAATGACATGAATATAGTTGGCACTCTTAAAGAGTTCAGAGAAACCGCTGAACACTTGAAATCCGAGTTTGAGATGAAAGATCTTGGGAAAACATGGTTTTTTCTCGGTTTAGAACTTGAGAACCATAGAGATGGTATCCTGATTCATCAATCAGCTTATACCCAAAAGATGCTTAGGCGCTTCAACACTGACAAGATTAAGCCTTCAAGCACCCCAATGATCGTCCATAGTCTTGATCCAAAGAAGGATCCATTTCGTCCAAAAGATGACGACGAAGAAGTGCTAGAGGCAGAAGTGTCCTACTTAAGTGCAATAGGCGCATTGTTGTACTTAGCACAATGCACAAGACCAAATATCTCATTTGCTGTGAACTTGCTAGCTAGATATAACTCAGCGCCAACACGACGCCATTGGACTGGTATTAAAGATATCTTTTGATACCTAAGTGGTACGATCGATATGGGCTTGCTCTATCCCTACAGAGAAATTATGGATTCGGACCCATCAAGTGCCATGGTGGACTGCGTTCCCTCTCCCCATCCCAAAACGATATAAGTGTTTTGGAAGGTTTTGCTGATGCTGGGTACCTCTCTGACCCACACAAAGGTCGTTCCCAAACTGGCTATGTTTTCACCATGGGAAAGACCTCGATATCTTGGAGGTCTACAAAGCAGACCTTAGTCGCTACCTCTTCGAATCATGCAGGGATTATTGCTCTTCACGAAGCAGTTCGTGAATGCATATGGCTTCGATCCATAGTTACGCATGTTTGAAGCAATTGTGGTTTGAAATCTACCACAGATCAGCCAACGAGCATTTATGAGGATAATGCTGTTTGCATTGAAAAAATGAAGCAAGGTTACATCAAAGGCGGCAACACCAAGTATATCTCGCCCAAATTCCTCTATAATCAGCAACAATAGAAGCTCCTCAAGATCAAAGTGAACCAGGTTCGATCTGAGGACAATGAGGCAGACTTGTTTACTAAGTCATTGCCCAAATCGACATTCGAGAAACATGTGGCAAGAATTGGCTTGCGGAAATTATCTGAACTCCCATGATCGTAGTCATCAAGGGGAGGCGCAGACATGTTCACCTTGAAATGTGAAGGTGCGTTGTGCTCTTTTTCCCCTTCGACCGAGGTTATTTTTGTCCCACTGGGTTTTTGTTACTCGGAAAGATTTTTAACGAGGCAACGAGAGAAGCACTGCGTTTGGACAACACAAGGGGGAGTGTTTAAGGATATCTTTATTTGTGTTTGGCCCAAACTCTAGGTTACTTAAACTAGTGGTAATAGGGTTTAATTAGAAGAGTCTAGAGATTATCTTTCCTTGTATGATTCTAACTCTATGCATTGTAATCCTCTATATAAAGAGGCCCCTATTATCAATAAGAATACATAGCAAATTTCTCTCGATTTCTGATTCCCTAAAACACTTAGCAAATTTTTTACATCCAGCAAATCTCTACTACAATAAATCTCTACGCATGAACTACCTACTCAACTGAGAATTGCCTCATTTACCAGTTATAACCAATTAGAAAAATCATGATCTGAACATGAATGCGGGAAGTTATCAATGCTCAATGGGCTCACCACGATTTACTGACTATAAAAGATGGAAGATGGATGATCAACCCAGAAAAAGAAAAAAAAAACTGAATTCCTGCAATTTCAATTTGGTTTTTTTTTTTTTTTTTTCAAAAGAACATTAAACTGAATCATATTTGGTGAGAATCAGTGAGCAATTAAGGTATCAGATTTGGACAAAGCTTTAAGGTTATATTAAAATTGATTTCTAGAATCAGTTCATCTCTCTACTTTTCTTTGTCAATTTTGTTGTTCTCAGTAAAATAAGATACATGATTATGAAATATGTTTTAACTATGTATGCACAGGTTACAGAAGTGGATTTGATTGTTAAAAGTAAGTTGATGGGTTTTGGTCCACAACTCTTATGGTGAAATATGAATGTTTATGTCATATTGATTCTTTCTGGTAAAAGTCTTGAATCTGTTTCTTTATGTGATTGCAGCTAGATGTGCAGTACCTTTATCTTAATGCAGCTATTGATTCCAGCATAGGCCTTAGCCCAATCCCTATTTTAGAGTTATCAATAACAATTGGAAGTTACTGCAAAATTGGCAGAAGAGTGTTTTTCGGTATCGACATGAGGAGCTACAGGCAGTTCAACAATGACTTGAGTCTTTGCCTTTTTCAGTTGAATAGGTGGAAGAAAAGAAGAGTTTAACTGCAAGATATCGGGAATTACAATCCATGGAAGAGACCTAGTCAAGACAGAGGGGTAAAACTGACTGATTGAAGGATGGGGACAGGCAGTGGCTGAGCCAGGTTTCGATTTAAGGTAGGGCACTCATGAAATATGAAAACTTACTTTAAAAAAAAAATATAAAAAGGGAAGCTAAGGTTGTCGCAATTGGACATGAGATTTTGTGAGTGGAATTACTTGCTAGATGTGAAATTTAAGCCAAAGTGATATACATCTTGTAAATTGTCTAAAGCAATAACTATATTAACTTTTATAATTCAAAAGTAGAACAATAGCACTACATACGTAATATATAATTATATATATAAACACACATGTTCAGACCAAAAAAGAAAAGAAAAAAATAGATCCTCAAAGGTTACAACAAGAAGAATCAAACCCATGACCATTTTGTTAATGATTCAATCAGACAACCACTACACGAGAATAGCTTTATTGCATTATGGAGAAGTTAATATATATTTGTACTTAAAAACTCTAGTGGGTCACGGGACCCACTAGGCCCCTAGGTGGCTCCGCCCCCTGGGGATAGGAATACAGCTTATTTCCATCAGTGTGCATCGATGAGAAAACGAAGGAATGCCATTAAGGGGCTAAATAATGAGTTTGGCCAGTGGACGACATCTGTTGGGGACATCGAAAACATTGTTACAAACTACTATTCTAGCCTGTTTACTTCACAGGGAGCGAATGAAGTTGCATTGCACACCATATTGGATGTGGTCCCTTAGCAGAGTTACTAGGGATATGAATCGGAAGCTCCTAGCCCCTATACCGATGATGAGATTCACCAAGCTTTGTTTCAAATGCATCCGTCCAAGTCCCTTAGACCAGATGGGAAGTCTCCTTTCTTTTATCAGAAGTATTGGAGTATAGTGGGACTAGATGTGTGTTTTGCAGTCAGGGAATGCTCAAGTCGCACTCTATGATGCGAAAGAACAATTACACGCATGTAACTCTTATTCCCAAAGTGGAGACGCCAGTGGACATGATGCAGTTGAGGCCTATTGCCTTATCCAATGTTATTTATAAAATTTGCTCTAAAGTTCTAGCGAATAGGTTGAAGAGGGTTTTGAGTGTTGTTGCTTCTTTGTTGCAGAGTGCCTTCATCCCTGGTAGGTTAATCTCTGATAATACTTTGGTTGCAAATGAAGTGGCATGCTCTTCAAATGCATATCAATAGGAGGTCAGGCGATGAAACTTTCGCTTTGAAGCTTAATGTTAGCAAAGCCTATGACAGACTTGAATGGGAGGTTTTGCAACATATTCTATTGATACTAGGTTTCGCTTCTACTTGGGTGGATTTGATAATGTTTGGTTTGACATCTATATGGCACTCCTTTAATCTCAATGGAGAACCAAAGGATTATTTGACTCCTCATCGCAGCATTAGACAAGGGGATCTACTCTCTCCTTATTTGTTTATTCTCTGTGCGGAAGGCTCATCTGCATTGATTTCTCATTTCATTGAGCAAGGTTGGTTACAGGGAGTAAGGTTGGCTCTTACGACTCCAAAACTTCATCACTTGCTTTTCGCAGATGATAGTTTGTTATTTAGAATGGCTATTGTAGAAGAATGCTAGCAAGTCAGGAATATCTTGTATACATATGAGCTTGGTTCTGGACTGAATGTTATATTAATTTGGATAAAAGTAGCGTTGCTTTCTCAAAGAATGTCTGATTGCAGACTCATATGGAATTAGCTACAGTTCTGGGTGTACAACGGGTTGACAAACATGAAAGATACTTGGGTTTGCCTACACATGTGGGTCGGTCAAAAGTAGAAGCCTTTGATTATTTGAAAGAAAAGCTTTCTAAGAAGGCTGTTAGATGGAAGTCTAAACTGCTCAGTAGAGGAGGCAAGGAAATTCTTATAAAAGCTGTAGCGCAGGCAGTGCCCATGTACATCATGAATTGTTATTTTCTCCCTTAGGACCTACGTTATGATTTACATTAGTTGTGTGCACAGTTTTGGTGGGAGATTCTTTTGATAAGAAAAAGATCCATTGGCAATCGTGAATGATTATGCATTCCTAAGAATGAAGGAGGTATGGGTTTTAAGGACCTACATCTTTTTAACTTAGCTATGCTTGCGAACAAGGTTGGAGGCTTCTATAAAATCCGGATTCATTGATTGCTCGTTTGTATAAAGCTCTATATTTTCCAACTACCTCTTTTTAGGAAGCAGAGTTGGGTCAGCAACCTTCATTTCCATGGAGAAGTGCATTAGAAGCTCGAACTGTTTTGGGAAGCAGAGTTGGGTCGCATTGGTTCACGTTGGATGGTGGGTAATGGAACTGAAATTGAGATTTGGAACCATCAATGGATTCCAATAAACCAATACCAAGGTATGTAGTGAATCCTTGGTTGCTGTCCCTTGAGGATGATCCCAAATATGTGTCCGAGTTTATGCTTCCGGGCCCAGCTTCTTGGAATGTGCCTCTGCTGCAACAACTTTTCTCACATCGTGAGGTTGAATTGATCAGAGCTATACCTCTTAGTCATCCTCTACCATCCATCTGATAAACTGGTGTGGCATCCCCATAAAAAAGGTATCTTTACTACTACCAACACCTACTTTGTGGCACGTGATCTTTCTCTTAATCAAGTTATGCAGCCTCCGCCTTTTGATGGTTTGAAAAGATTGTGGAAAACGATTTGGAAGGCAAAAGTTCCATAGAAGGCAGTAGCCATTTGTGTTTGGAAAGCACGTCAAAGCATTCTCCCTACCAGAGAGAGGCTTCTAACTCAAGGATACGAAGGGGAAACAACTTATGTGCTTTGCAATTGTCCTCTTGAATCGGTGGGACATGTACTTGTTGAATGTCCTATTGCCAACGAAGTATTGGGGTTCCATTTCTTTGCAGCTTACGGTCCCTTTATATCCGGTATTTGCGTTCAAGGAGTGGATGTTGGAATGTGCTACAAAGACATCGTTGCAGCAATTAAAAAAGTTCATGATGTTTTGATTTGATTGTAATAGGAATGCAACTTTACGAGAGGATACGCCTCAACTCCCAACTGACATAGCCATAATCACTTTAGGATGGTTTAATGAATACAAGTTAATTCATGGAGCTGCCATTCCTATGGTCAGAGTGATGCCCAGGTGGAGTTGTCCTCAAGATGACTTTATAAAATGTAGTGTTGATGCCAGTTTTGATTCAGCTCATTCTAGGGGTGGTGCGGGCTGTGTGTTATGGGACAACCAAGGTCAATTTTAAGCAGCTGTAGCACGACCTATGGACGTGGTGACAGTAGAAAAGAATACTTGAATTCAAGGTTAATTATATGATTCTATTCATCCCACAAAGGGGGAATATATACAAGTACAAATGAGTAGTCTAACTCTAATAGGAAACAATCTTTCCATGATTACAGGATATCCTAATTAAATAAGAATCCTAATTATATACAGATTTACAACGATTCTACATTCCCCCTCAAGTTGGTGCATAGATGTTTATCATGCCCAATGTACATACTGATGGATATTTCACCACTAAGGTTTGGCACTATCAGCTAGGGCCCGTAGGAAAGCCCAGCTACCATGCCATGGACTGGGTTCAAAACCCACCATGATGGTGCTCATCGGAGGCAACACCTCGGATGCCAAGAACCCAGGACTTGGCCAGCACAGTCCGTCCAAATGCACACCAGAAAGCTAATAATTACAAAGGGACAACCTGCGTCCCACATCAAAGATATGGGAAACACTTTTCCCATGCTCGAGTATTAAAGATCAACACAACCCCCTTTTCTAGGCTAATAACTCTTTTCCTTTTACTAGTACTCGATCCATTTGTATATTAAGAATCTCACTCTAGCATCAGAGAGGTATAAACCGTCCGGTACGGTTTATTCCTTTAACGGTTCGTTATTAGTACATGATTCAGTAGGTGGTTCGGTACCCCGAGCGGTATAGTATTCTGCATGAAGTACTCGGAGAAATCCACCAGAAACATTGGCGCACCAGATAGGGGAACAAAATCATGGCGGAGCCAAAAGAAATGGCCGGTGAGGGCAGATATGTTGCCCGGGCGTTAATATTCACTCCTGACACTTCATCAACAGGGACGCCAAGTGTCGGGACAGAAACACACTGTCTGGGATTCTTGGACCCACATGGGGCAAGTAACCCACCTGCTGAGGACCCATTGGCCCTGGTTTCAGAGCTGGAGGCCATGTGAGTGGAGATCGTAGCCTTCTGGGAGTAGGCCAGGATCGACCGGGAACAATAGAGACTCGATAAGGAGACTAACCTCTTATCACAGCAGAGATTACAGGAGTTGGAGGATGAGAACACTGCACTCGCTTAGGCACTGGACCAACGACACCAGCACAATGAAGTGCTCACTCAAGCCTTCGCTAGAGCCTCGCAGGTAAAGATGATAGAATTAAACGCTGCCCCAGTTACAGGTGCGACCGGTATCGGACCAACCACATCCGCCGATACCGGCCAACGGGTCATCCACATACCGGTAGATTTGTACCCGGAGAGCCTAAGGCATATGCCGCCACTGCCTTTGCCTAGACCCCCTCAAATTGAGCCACTGGTAACTGACCCATACACGGCACTGCTCTTACAAGTGAGCAACTCTCTGAATGCCCTTCAAGCAAGGGTGGAGGCAGCGGAGAACCGGGACACCTGGCGTCCACTGACGACATTCAAGGACCGTCCGGGTCCTTTCACCCAAGAGGTTAGAGGTGCAATACGCTCCAATGCATCAAAGCCACTGAAGATCCACTATACGGGAATTGGGGACCCGTATCAACATCTGTAAGCTTTCCGCTCACAAACGAGCGCCAAGGGATACATGGATGAGGTTTGTTGCAACATGTTCTAAGAGACCTTGTCTGGCGAGGCTTTGAGTTGGTTCTACGAGCTACCAGCTGGTTATGTGGGGAACTTCAAGGAACTCGTAGACAAATTCGTAGCTCAATTCATCCTACGTACTGATGGGATAAATACCCCAAACAGACTGCTGAAGGTGCAATAGGGAGAGAACGAAACAGTGAAATCTTTTGTCAACCGGTGGCAAACGGCTACAGCCATGTGCCTGGATCTTAATAAAGAGCTAGTGGAATTGGCTTTCAAGAGGGGCCAAAGACCCAGGGACTTCCTTTATGGGATTAATCATCATCCCCCGGCTAGCTACGATGAGCTGATGGCCACGGCCATCAGACACGCCTAGGCAGAATTTGAAACATAAGGGGATAACGTCAGACGAGAAAGAAAGGCCGCTAACCCGGCCTCTGTGGTCAGGGATGAGCCAAGAAAGTGGGAATGGGCCTAGGATGGGGGACGATCACCCCACAATTCCAACAAGAGGAACAGGGAGTCCTCATCCAAATCTGGTGGGTACTCTGGCACTCAGTTTCACCAGGAAGACCGAACTCAACAGAACCCTAAAACACCACCTCCCCCGGCACGAGGTATTCACTCTCCTAAACGCTTCGTACGAAACTATTTGGAACGAGAACAGAGCTGAGATACTGGGACCACTGCCCCGAAAATTCCCAAAAAGCAAGCTTACTCAACAAGATACCGGCAGTTCTGTACGTATCATGAAGATGTCGGGCACAATACAAACCTCTACGTGGCCCTAAAGAATACGTTCGAGCCGCTCATTCAGAAAGGTAAACTTCAGCGGTACCTCCCCATCAAGAAGGTAGGAGCCATCGATGTATACGACTGGATCCTCACGATCCATGGTGGAGGGCCGAAGGATATACCTCTCCGTAGGAGGAAGCGAAGCTCCAGTTTTTGCCATCTGGAGGTTTTCAATTTCCATAACACCCTGCAGCAAGGAGGTGTGACTGGATAGAAGTCCATCACTTTCTTGGAAGAGGAGGACGCTAACCTCAAAATGTCCCATGATGACCCCTTCTTGATCACGCTCCAAATGGGCCACTATATTACTTCTCAGGTACTCGTGGACACAGGGCTTCTGTTAGTGTGTTATTTTGCTATGCATATACAGCTTTGAATAAGAGACGATCCAAATTGTCACAAGACAATGAACCCCTTATCAGTTTCTACGGGGATATCGTCCAGCCACTTGGATCAGATTACTTATCGATCACGGTGGGAGAAAGTCTAAACTGCTTTACCATTAAAACAGAGTTCATCATGGTCGACTGTGCCTCATCCTACAACACGATCTTGGGCCGATCGGCACTTTTGCATTTGAAAACATTCATCGCTAGCCATATGCTCATGATGAAGATTCCAACCCCGGTGGGGATAGCAACTATCTGGGGTGATTAGGCTGTGGCAAGGCATTGCTATTCTTTAATGGTATCCCGGGGAAAGGGAAAGTCAGAAATGTTGCTAGTAGTCACCTATCTTCCTCTTACAAACTGGTATGAGGACCTCAGAGATGATACAGACTCTGATGAAGAGCGGCCCGGTGCTGTGGAAGACATTGATGAAGTCATGTTGTCTGAAGAATTCCCTAACAGAACAGTCAAGATAGGTACTAAATTGACTCTAGCTATCAGGGAAAGTTTGATCTCATTCCTACGTTCCAATACATCAGCTTTCGCTTGGTCATACGAGGACATGCCTGGGATACCAACTGACATAGCCATGCACAAACTCAGCATTGTTCCTTTCTCGGAACTGGTAAGACAGAAGCGTCGGGCCTTCAACCATGATAAATACGAGGCTATCCAGGCGGAGGTAAAGAAACTCATGGCCATCAATTTCGTCCTGGAGGTGACGTAACCTCGGTGGTTAGCCAATGTGGTCATGGTACCAAAGAAAGCGTTGGGATCGTGGTGCATGTGTGTAGACTACACAAATCTCAACCGGGCATGCCCTAAGGATAGCTTCCCCCTCCCGTGAATCAACCAACTCATCGACTCCACCGCTGGGTACCGGCTGCTCAGTTTCATGGACGCGTTCAGCAGGTATAACCAAGTTAGAATGAATCCCGCGGACGTGGGGCACACCACTTTCACCACTGACAAGGGTCTCTATTATTACCAGGTCATGCCTGTCAGACTGAAAAATGCAAGTGCTACTTACCAATGACTCATCAACTCCATGTTTGCAGATGTCATTGGTACTATATGGAGGTATACGTGGACAATATGCTAGCCAAAAGCCTAACCGCCGAGGACCACGTGACCAACCTATCAATTGTCTTCACCATAATATTACACAATGGTATGCGGCTTAGCCCACAGAAGTGTATCTTCGAGGTTAAAATAGGGAAATTTCTCGAGTACATCATTAGCCATAGGGGATGAGAAGCAAATCTGGAGAAGGTACATGCTATATTAGATATGACGTTACCCACCTACCGAAACGAAGTCCAATCCCTTACAAGTAAGGTGGCCGCTCTGTCAAGATTCATATCAAGAGTCACGGACAAGTGTACCCCTTTCTTCAAATTGCTGAAAACCCAGCATATTGAGATGATAACCTGGACTGCTGAGCACGAAGCGGCATTTCTCGGCCTAAAAGCATACTTGGCGGCTGCACCCCTACGTACTGTCGAAACCTATTCCTGGAGAGATGTTGTGAATATATCTCGCGGCATCTTCAACAGCCGTAAGCTCGGCGCTGATCAGACGGGACTCTAATTGTGAGTACCCTGTATACTACTCAAGAAAAGGTTATACTGGTGCAGAGTCACGATACCCGGACATTGAGAAGGTAGCATTGGCCCTCCTTGTGTCGGCTAGGAAGCTCCGACACTACTTTTAGACACACTCAATCACTGTTTTCACTAACCACCCATTGAGACAGGTACTTCAAAAGCCAGAGACCTCAGGAAAACTGATAAAGTGGGTCATTGAATTGGGAGAATTTGACATCCATTACAAGCCCCGGACAGCTATTAAGGGCCAAGAAGCGACAGATTTCATTTCTGAGCTCATTCTTCCTCATGATCCGCCTAAGGTAATGCTGGAACCACCAGCCCCGAACCCACAACCACCAAACACTTGGTGGTTGTATGTCGATGGGGCATCTAACCGGAAGACAAGAGGGGTCGGCATTTTGCTAATCAGCCCGGAGGATCAAGTCTACGAGTACGCCCTGAAATTTGCCTTCAAAGCATCCAACAACACTGCAGAGTATGAGGCACTCATCGCGGGTCTACAGGTCGCTAGAGAGCTAGGCATACAGCACCTTCAAATCTTCAGCGACTCCCAGTTGGTGGTAAACCAGGTCAACGGTGACTTCGAGGCTAAGGAACCTCAAATGTCATCCTACCAAGCTCTCGCTCGGGCATTGGTACATCGATTCACCTCCTTTATCATTACTCAAACACCAAGAGCCAAAAATGACAAAGCGGATGCCCTCGCCAAGCTTGCGGCAAGTTCTCCAAGTTCTGCATACAGGGCCACAAAGGTGGAATTATTGCAAAAACCAAGCACTTCCAAAACGGTGTCGAAAATATTCACCATTGATCACACAGCCTCCTGGATGGACCCAATCTTGAAATACATGGTGGACGGCCTAACCCTAGACGATAAGGTTGAGGCAAGAAGACTACAGCTGAGGTTGGCACGATACACGATCATGGATGGCAAACTGTACAGAAGGGGTCATTGTTTCCCCAACCTCAAGTGTGTCACACCTAAAGAGGGCCACAAGATACTAAAGGATATACACGGGGGTGTGTGCGGAAACCATGCAAGGGCCCGATCTTTGGCACACAAGGCCTTACGAGCCAGATATTTCTGGCCAACCATGTCTGTGCTAGCCTAAACAATATCAAGTTCTTGCCATAAATGCCAAATGTATGCTAACATCCCTAGGGCACCGCCTATCACTCTCTCCATCCTTCTCGCACCTTGGTCTTTCTGCCAATAGGGCCTGGATCTTATCTGTAAGCTCCCTATGACAGTTGGACAATTCAAGTACGCCATTGTAGCCGTTGACTACCAAACAAAGTGGGTAGAGGCAGAACCTCTCGTGGCTATTACTACAGAGAAAGTGAAGAACTTTCTATGGAAGAATATTTACTGCAGGTTCGGAGTCCCGAACACCATAGTCAAGGACAACGAGGCCCAATTCGACAATGATGAGTTGAGAGCTTACAGCGAGAACATAGGAACTAAGATCCTATATGCTTCCTCGGCACACCCACAAACCAACGGCCAATTTGAGGCTATCAACAAAATAATCAAGAAGATACTAAAAAGAAGCTTGACGATGCCAAGGGCGTATGGGCTTCTAAACTCCCGAAGGTATTATGGGCCATCAGAACTACAGCTACCGAGGCTATCAGGGAGACCCCCTTCTACATGGCTTTTGGAACATAAGCGGTCCTCCACATTGAAACATATATCCCAAGTGGCAGGATCGAGCACTTCGACGTAGGTACCAATGTAGAGGGCCTTCAGCTCGATGCTGATTTACTCGAGGAACGCAAAGATGTAGCGCACATGCATAATCTTACAAACAAGAGAAGAATAGCTCGTTACTATGATGCCAAGGTGCAGTCCCAGATGCTGAAGTTGGGGGACTGGGTGATGAAGCAGGTTTACCCAGAACCCTGGGGATTGGATCCTTCATGGACAGTTCCTTATGAGATCATTGAGGAGGTAGGCCCGACAACCTTGTACATTCGGGACATGGACGAAGTGGTATTCCGGCACCTGTGGAACACACAACGCCTCCGTTACTATTACAAATTACTCCCGGAGCATCTTTCCCTAGCTTTTGATCTTCCAGCTGTGGCAACCTACCCAACGGGTACTTATTTTGTATTAACCACCATGTGGTACTCGAATGGAAAAATGAATTATTCAGACCATTTCTTGCATTTTTACCTTAAGTTATCAGGTCCCCGAGCCAATTAACTTTACTGTCTGTTACTCTATTCCAGTAATAAGTAATGGAGACATAAACGCTTGGACAAAGGCATAAAATACAAGAAATTTTAATTCCTTTCAAAATTCCCATTTGAGTTGTTAAAAATCACCATTCACAAAAGCCTGGACTACCAGGCAAAGGAATTAAAGGGTAACCTTGTTACCAGCTTATTAAGCCATTGTTCGAAACAAGGATAGTTACTACTAAAACTGAAAAAAAAAAAAAAAAAAAAAAAAAAAAAAAAACTGAAACTGCTGATCTGCAGCAGTACTTTGACTTTGAGACCCGCCGGCACCCCCCTTACACTACTACAAAAATTTAATCACACAGCGGAACAGAAATCGTCTGTTGTGTGTTTAAGTAAACTGTATTGTACAACGGTATTAGTGATGTTCTGTTGTGTGAATGTCAACAAAGTTATAACTTTTTTCTCAGAACTACATTGCATAACACAATTAAGTATTGTCCGTTGTCTAAGTCTTAAAAATTTACCAACAGATTTCTCTCCACTCTCGAGTCTTGGTTGCCTCTTGAAATCTGAAATTTGGGCTACTTGGTACAACGGTGCTTGAGATTTCCGTTGTGTGATTAAAAATTGGATGCCAAATTTTGAGGAAGATTGCTTGAATGTATTCCACAAGGTAAACCTAGTGCAAGTTGTAGAAATTAGACAACAGAAGTTATACTTTTCTGTTGTGTGAACTGGGAATATAGGCGGCAACATTTTGAGCCAAAATGTTGTAGGTAGCATGTTTCCCTCCATGTTTCCACATTTTGATTTTATGTAGTGCACTCATACGACAGTTGGTGAGGTTTATGTTGTGTGAGTAACGTTGAAATTTTTTTGCTAGGTTTAATTGCCACATTGTGTCCAAGGGAAAGAAAACAAATTAAACCTAGCTAGCCCTCAACCCTCTCTCGACACTCCCGACCCTAACCTCCCGACACACACACACACACTCTCTCTCTCTCTCTCTCTCTCTCTCTCACAGATTAAACCTAGCCTCTCGACGTCTCTCTCTCTCTCTCTCTCGATTGAATTGTGGGTGACCTGATTGAAGATCTCTATCCACCGTAAGCTCCTCTCTCGATTCCTCAACCGCCCTTCTTCCTCCTCCTTTCTCCCTTTCCCTGCTTCTCAAACCCTCACCGCCCTCCAAGTCCCGGATATACTCTGATGTCAACATCATCCGCCCCAAGGAGTATTGGGACTACGAGGCCCTCACCGTCCAATGGGGGTCAGTCAATCATTTTCTCCTCTCTTGTTCGTCTGGATTGTGTAAAAGTTGTTGAATTTAGAGAAAATTGGATGCAAATGTTTTGATTTTTTAGCTGCAATGGAATTCGTAACGATGCTCTGAAAATTGGATTGTGTACTTCCCTCAAGGCCACAGCGAACAGGTGCATGGATAATGCCGTAGGTGGCTTTGTGCTTATCTGTTAGAACTGTCAAGTATAGTTTACCTTTTGTATAAATTCAATTCTTGTTTCAATGCGGCTATGATATCGAGCTCATTTAGTATTTTCCTCTACTGTTTTTAATTGCAACTCCTTGATGAGCTTCGATTTCGAAAGGCTTGGTAAATTATAGGCAATTTTTGGTTTTTCTTGTTACTATGATTGGCATGTTATCGTTTTTAAATCCCTTGTGGTGTGGAAGTAGTTTTTGCCTCATGAAGTAGTCTGGTTTATTGGCTGTGAACGATTTAAAGCTTAGCAAAGAGAGGAAGGTATTCAGTTCAGTGTGGGCTCATTATTTCTGGGCGGTTTGTGTTGCTACTATTATAGTCGTAACTGAGTATTAACTAGGGTAGTTGTGTTTATCAAATATAGCACCACGTTTTTATTTGCCTAGGGAAGTGTCTCATTTCACTTGAGCTCTCCCAGTCTCCGTCTTACAATATCTCACTAATTTAGCCTTTTCATATGAACTGAAGTGAAGCCAAGCACTCTCCTTCCATTTGGTTTTCCTCATCATATCACAAGGTAAGAGCCAATATTTTCATCTTTGTCTTGAGAATTTCCCTTGTTTTTATCTTTAATTCAAAAGCTCTCACTTGGGTGAGAAATATTTTCTATTTCGTTGAATTCTGTCTGTTACTTTGTCTAAGGTTGATCATGGAATATGCTTTTGATTAATTTAGGACAGCCCAAAGTAAAATTAGCTGGTGCCTACTAGGTGTTTGATAAAATGCCACAAAGGGAACATCCAAGCTGAAAACTGCTCTATTTTTTATTGGGCAATGGTCCTAGTCTAGTTTAAATAGAACGCTTGTTGTTAACATTCTACATGATACTGAAATCTTTGAAACTAATTTTGTTTTAGACTTGGTCTTTCTCCAATACCCATGTTGTTAAAAAAGTGAAATGTTTATACAGCTACTGGGTTTCGACAATTCTCTCAATATGTTCCATAAAATGTCGCAATTCACAGAAAGACTGTATCCATTGTTTCATTCATCTTATTTTTGTTTTTCTTTTATAATCTCCAGGTTCCACTGTCCTTCGGTCGTGAAGCCTGCATTGGCTACCACTGCTTTTGGTCGTGGAAGGTTAACAAGAAGCAACCATGGATGGTACGTGCAAAGTTATATGCTTTGATGTTTATTAGTATTTGATTTTGTCGTGCTGATAGTCTCAACTCTCAACAACTTTTACGTTTTGTTTTTGTTTTTTGTGTGTTGATGAAAATTGGAATCGAGTCTACTGCTGTAATGGTCTTGTGTCCACCAAATTGTCTCACTATCTTTACAATCATCATGATTTCAATTGTGTTACCTTGTACTATAGGACTATGTTACCTTGGTTTCAATAATTTATTGATGCTAAATGATTTTGTTCTGGTGACTTGGAAAAAGAATTTTAAAACAACAAATATGAGTTCAACTAAATGGCCTTCTTCCGTAAATTAATCAAAAGTTTTACTTTAGGTATGAAACCGCAGTGGAAAGCGATAGATTTCAAGTGGATAAGGGAGAACAAGGATGTTGTTGCTTGGGTAAATGCTTTATCATTCTGCATATGGTTTATTGAGATCCCATTCATTTTGTTTATTGAGATATGGTAATAGGCTGAATTGAGAAATGCTTCTGGTAATGTGAATTGAGAAATGCTTATAATTTTTATTCTCTTTTTATAGTATTGCAGCCTAGTTTCATTGAATTTCGGTGATATCTGGTATGAGTCTGGTATTACATCCTTTTCATATGGCTTGATTATTGAGATTTTGATTCATTTGTAAATTTGCAGTTTCTAGAATTGAAAAACATATAATATTTTGCTTGTTTTAGAACTGGGTCTTCTTTTTTCTAGCACACACCACTTATACTCGGTCGGTTAAGTAACTTCTTTTATTCCTATGTGGTCTTTATAAGTGTATAATGCCTAGGTATCTGATAAGTGGTTCTTGATGACATGTTTGGCTTTTAATTTTTTTTATACTAGAATGCATGTTATACTAACTATTGAATTCCAATATGTGTAAGAGACCTAACCTCAGGAAGTTGTTAGGTTCTTTTTAATTGACTTTGTTTTTTATAATCTTAATCAGGATTCATTGGAATCTCCTGAAGAAGGAAGACTTTCAGATGCCAAAAAAGGTATATGCATGCCTATGTACTAAGATAAACTACCTATTGTGCTAGATGTACTAGCTTCTAGGTGCACTCTCTGTTGTGCTAGGTGTACTAGCTACTATATATATATTGATCATCTTTTCAAAGATGAAGTGAATACATGAAAATTTAGGCTGTTCTCCAACCTACCTGTGACTCTGAGATTTATTCCTCATTTTCTATGATTTTTAGTGATTGCTTCCTTTTAAACTTGAAGTCCATTACCGTTTTGGATTTTGGGTAATGCTGTTCATGTGGAAGCCTAGGATATTTTGTACATAAGGTAATGGTTACCATGAAACAATGAGGCTGTGAATGCAAAACTTGCTAGAAATGTTGTGCAGCTTAGTTGGAGTTTAGCTACAACTGGAGTTTTGAGTGGATGGATCACAGGTGATATTGGAGAAGGACAACCTAATGGAGCAATGAAAGTTACAGACAGGAAAAAGAACATATTTAAACTGTCTCAAGGTGAATATGTTGCTCTGGAAAGCATTGAAAGCAAATACTTGCAATGCCTCCTTATTACATTGGTATGTCGCTAAATTCTATATTCTACTAGACTTGTATGATGAATGACAAGACTTACCTTTATTTCATCAATAAATGAGTTTGTCTTTGTCTTTGTGCTACATTTGAATTTTGTGCTAGTGTCCAAGTTATAGAGGGATATCGTAACATCTAAACTTTCATCTTGTCAGTAGATTTGGGTTTATGGGAATAGCTTCAAGTCATTTCTTGTTGTTGTGCTTGTTCATGACAGAAAAGGTCTTGGAGGACTGGGCAGCTGAGCATCATTTGACTGATGACTGATGCAAATAAGAATATAGTGCACAAGATGCTTGATAAAATGGCACAGGAAGGTTTTGTTGAAGCGAAAAGATATTATATCAGCTTTTGATTCATGTATAGCTAGCTAGGAATGCTTTCTTGTTTGGTACATTATGTAGTTACTTGAATGTATGGATGTTTGAAAAATGGCAATTGAATGATATGGATTAGAGTACTGTTTGTGCGGTAATTATTGTCCAATATTCAATCATACAACATAAAACAAAACAATGTGTTGTATGACTGCAAAAGTGTTCAAAATTAAGGCATTTCCTACAACGGTCATTGGCTGTTAGCCAATTTGATTACTATATTCACACCACAGCTAACTAAATGTAGCTATTGTGTGAACAAACAACCAACAACAAAAGAAACAAAATTCTGTTGTGTGAGATAGATAACACACAACAGAAATAAAATTGTCTCTGTTGTCTGAATGCAATAACAGACAAGGGAGATAATTTCATTTTGGTTGTCTGTTACTTATCTCAGACAACAAAAAATGAGATATATCTATTGTGTGTTATGAATCTCAGACAACAAAGAAAGAGTTATAGCTGTTGTGTGTTATGAATATCAGACAACAATTAATGAGTCATAGCTGTTGTGTGTTATGTGTCTCAGACAACAAAGAGAAAATTATAACTGTTGTGTGTTATTGATCTCACACAACAAAGAATGAATCATAGCTGTTGTGTGTTATGAATCTCAGTCAACAAAGAAAGAGTTATAGCTGTTGTGTGTTATGAATCTCAAACAACATCAGAAATGATCTTCTATTGTCTGAATGGCCGAGGCATCCCCGCGCATGCCATGCGAGGCACCTGCTGCGCAGAATTCACACAACGGAAAAATAGCTATTCTGTTGAGCCAACTACAATCAGACAACGGTGGAATTACCGTTGTGTGATTTTTCAATCACACAACACTGACATAGACAACGGTGGACTTCTTTATCAGACAACAGAAATCCACCGTTGTCTGATGAATTTTTTGTAGTAGTGTTAGCTGCAACTTCCTCCTATTTTTTCTTCTTTTTTTCAAGAGCGCCTCGCTTGAACTTGGCGTCATCTATGTACCCGACCGCTACCCATTCCCGGTACTTGAGGATAATTGCCTTGTCTTAGGTACTCAGCAGCATCTCCTCCAACTCACTTAAAGCCTTGAACAACTCCACTGCCTCGCGCAGCTCCTCGGGAACCTAACCATTCCTTCTCTTCAGCATCTCGGAGAGGTTCCAACTCCTTCTTCAACTCCCCGACCATTCCTTCCAGCTCCGGGACCCTCCTCTGAAGCTTCTCAACCTTGGCGGTCTAGGAGGTCACTTGCTTCTTTAGCGAGTCCCGTTCCTTCTCCAGCTTTCCTTTCTCTTCATGGAGGTATTTGACCTACCCAGAGAGGCTGCTCACCTCCTCCTTCAACTGGGTATCCTCTTCACTTGCATCGATAGCATAGACGTTATAAATCGCCAGTACAACGTAACAGTGGCATTAGCACTTGAAAAAACAAAGGGACATACTAGTACAACTACAAACCCCACGTACCCGCTGTAGACACCAAAAATTTAATGAAAATAAATTCATTAAATAATTCGGTCAACACTCAAAATTATGACTGAACAAATTTAGTCGACATGTGGGTCCCACAAAATGTCCACGTGGCTTGTGAGTCAGCAAAATCACACAGACTCAGAGAATGACACTTGGCGACACATGAAAGGCCCGACGGCAATAAATGAATTTGCTCCGACTAAATCAATTGATATTAAAGCGGATCAATCAAATTAAATCAATTGATTCCGAGTCAAATCAAGTATTAAATCTTGTCTGCTGATTAGACATCAATTTATTTAAATTGATAATCAAGACGACAATCAGTTATCCAATTAATTGGCTAAATTTCTTAATAGTCATAATTAAATCGATTAATCAAAACTGATTGGTTTAATTGTGATATTAACGGAACACAATTAAAATCAGCCATCAAATTAATTGGTTAATTCCTTAATAGTCGTGATTAAATCAGTTAATTAAGACTGATTGATTTGATTACGTAATTAAGGAAAATACAATTAATTACGTGTCATCAAGGCATTCCAAATTGAGAGAAACGCCAACACTATAAATACCCCCTCTCAAATCAAGAGAAAGGACTTCAGCCAGAAAAGAGAAGGAAATACTCTCAAAATTCCTGAAGCCTCCCAAGCTCGTGTGAAGAACCCTCAAGCTGCCAAATAGCCGGTTCATCACCAACCTCAAGCCAAAGCACTCGTCACGTGTCGACTCTCGTGACCATCTTCCAACTCAAGATCAAGCGTCAAGCCCTTGAGTGAAATTCATCGTCGGAGATCGAATCAGAGGATTACCAAAGATTGTAACCCGCACTTGAATTAATAAATATATTATTTTTGTACACGTGTCTGCATCTTATTTGCTTTCAGATTTCCGTGTTTACAAATTGGCACGCCCAGTGGGACCTCTTTGCCTCTCATCTCCTTCTCCGTTAGACGATTCCAAACAAATCCGTTCGAGCAATGGCTTCCAAGAACATTCAAGTCATCTCGAAGAACAAATCCAAGACAACGACCTCGAAATCGAGCAGCAGCTCATCTGGTCACGTCACTCGAAGCATGGCAAAGATTCAGCCTATAACATTTGTGGCTTTGCCATCTAAGCCTCGCCAACCAATCATCACCCTAGAAAGTCTAGGGGCAGGGAAGCATGTCCCTCGAAGTGAAGAGAGACAAGCTCCAACCACAAAACCAAGGGAATGATCATTCTCACCTGCCTCAGATGATCACTCAAGCACCGGATCATACCATGGAAGTCCTAATGCTGAAGAAAAGAACACTTCTGAGATGCAGTCAGACGGTGCGTCTCACCCCTCAGCAATGCAAGTCATGATGACTGGGGCAACCACGCTCGAAGAGCAGGTAGCTAATCTGATGGAGGCGGTTCAAAAGCTCACCAACACCGTCGAAGAAAAAGATATGCAGATTGCTCAACTTTGGAGCAGGCTTGAGAAGCAAAATGATGAGGATTCTGCTAGGATTCCGTACAAGGATGACAAAGACAAACAAGAAGAAACGTCAAAGGCAAATGACAAGGACATTGATGGCCAACTTGGTTCTTTGTCCATTTAGCAGCTGCACGACATGATCAACCACTCCATTAGAGCTCAGTATGGAGGTACCTCTCGTGATTCCCTCACATATTCCAAGCCATACACAAAAAGGGTGGATAGCCTGAGGATGCCCTATGGGTACCAGCCGCCCAAGTTTCAGCAATTCGAGGGGAAGGGCAATCTAAAACAACATATTGCTCATTTCATCGAGACTTGCAACAATGCAGGAACGGAGGGAGATCATCTTGTTAAGCAGTTTGTACGTTCATTAAAAGGTAACGCCTTCGAATGGTACACTGATCTGGAACCTGAATCAATCGACAGTTGGGATCAGATGGAGCGTGAGTTCCTGAATCGTTTCTATAGCACGAGACGTACAGTGAGCATGATGGAACTTACTAGCGCCAAGCAATGGAAGGATGAACGCGCAATTGATTACATCAACAGGTGGCGTTCGTTGAGTCTCGATTGCAAAGATCGACTGTCAGAAATATCTGCGGTGGAAATGTGCATCCAAGGTATGCACTTTGATTTGCTATATATCTTACAGGGAATCAAGCCCCGTACGTTTGAAGAGCTGGCTACGCGAGCACACGACATGGAGTTGAGTATAGCTAGCCATAAAGGGAAGAAGGAGTCAATTGTTGACCAAAGAAAAGACAAGGTCTTCGGAAGCAAGTTTGATAAGGCACCGAAGAAACCTACAAAAGAATCAATGGCTGTCAACATTACCCCAGTCAAAATCTCTACACGAGATAAGGAGGTTATGAAAGCAGAGCCAACTCGCACCTACGACAGAACAAAGCGTTCGTTGAAGGAATGGCAACAAAAGACATATCCTTTCCCAGATTCTGACGTGGCAGGCATGTTGGAAGATCTACTTGAGAAGAAGGTGATAGAGCTTCCAGAATGCAAGCGGCCCGAAGAAATGCATCGTGTTAAGGATTCGAAATACTGCAAGTACCATCGGCTCGTTAGTCACCCAGTGGAGAAATGCTTTGTTCTGAAAGATTTAATAATGAATCTCGCTAAGCAAGGAAGGATTGAGCTAGACGTCGACGATATTGCTGAGGTAAACTGCACTACCATCGTGTTTGGGTCATTCGAACCTGCCCCATTGCCTTCTCTTCCAATGAAAGCACCATATCAGCTCTCGAGGAAGCCATGCACGAAGTCAAAGTTAGAGAAAGTCAAGCCAATCCAGCAAGCGAGCCTCGCGCCTGTTGCTACTCCTAAAGTTGACTCAGTTGTTGATGACGAGGGATGGATACTTGTCACTCGGAAGAAGGCACGCAAGAGCTCATCGCCATGTGTACCTATCATTCAAGCAAAATACAAGCAGTCACAAGGAAATCGTCAATGTCTCGAGAAAGGTAAGACAAGATTTGTCAAGGAAATGGGAAATCCTTTTGTTCGAAGACCCCATGGTGTGGCTTCGTCAATAAGAGCCTTTCCCAAGAAAGGCAACAAACAAGAAAAAGTGAGAACTGCCCACATGACCACAAGCTACGAATCTGGTTCGAAGGATTCTGCCAAGGCTAAGTCAAGCACAGTCAATACTAACCAAACGTCAAAGGAGAATGAGGTGTTGAAGCAGCTAGAAGACCTACCACTTCACTTTAGCATCCCTGATCTACTACAACTACCAAAATTGACAAGAGGTGCTTTGGTACAGGTGTTGATTGACATGGGCAAGAACTCCACAGGCATTAACAAGGTGAAACCGAAGGAATGCGTCACGTGTGTTGCAGATTGTGATGCCATTCACTTTACGGATGAAGACCTTCAGTTAGGCTCTAAGCCGCATAATAGACCTCTCTTCGTGTCAGGGTATGTGCGAGATCAAAAGATAAACCGCATGCTTGTAGACGGAGGGTCTGCTGTAAACATTATGCCTAGGTCGACCATGAAGCAGCTTGGCATCAATGTGGAGGAGTTGTCCCGAAGCCGTCTCATGATTCAAGGCTTCAACCAAGGGGGGCAAAGAGCCATAGGCATGATCAGAGTAGACATGACAATTGGAGAAATGAAGTCGAACACTTTGTTCCATGTGATCGAAGCAAAGACCTCCTACAATTTATTGTTAGGACGACCGTGGGTTCACGAAAATGGTGTCATCCCCTCTACTCTTTATCAATGCTTCAAGTTCTACGATGGCGGAGTAAAAACAGTAGCAGGTGATACTAAACCATTCACTGAAGCTGAATCTTACTTTGCAGATTCCAAGTTCTATGTGGAGGATGAAACAATAAAGGAAGTTCTCCCAGTTGGAGTACCTTCTACAGGGAAGACTATAGAAGTGCGTAATAAAGAAGTGGAACCCAGCATGGCAAGAAATTGCAATGAGGAACCACATAAAGTTTCGTCAGAAACTAAAGTAACAGCTTCAAAGAACAAAATCAGCTCCTCTACTCCAGTTCTTCGTTACGTGCCAAGGTCTAGGAGAAAAGAAGGGGAATCCCCTTTTGTAGAGGCAAATGAGCAAGAACGTCCGCGAAAGCTAGATGAGAAGGACGTAGAATTGCTAAAAGAAACATCAACCATACCGTTGACGAAGTTGAGCAACGATACACCTACCAAGCAGCCGCTAAAAGGATTTGTCAAACCGATTCAAGGCAAGACGTACAGAACATGGTACCCTTCCTGGCAAAAGGACAAAGGAAGGATTTGACCCTAACGCTTACAAGCTGCTAGCAAAGGCTGGATATGACTTCGGTTCGTCAAGCAAGGAAGGTGGCCAAGTCATCCCTGGTAAAAAGGTGCATGAGCTTAATGAATCTCAAATGAGGTTAAGAGAGCAAGGACGCATAGCTGACCCTGCTAAAGCAGGTCTTGGTTTTGTACCAGGAAAACCAATTAAAATTTCAGGAAGAAGAAAAGTTGCAAAGGCAAGCACGCAACACATTAGTGTTGAGATAGTAGAAGAAGAGACTCAAGGATCTGAAACTGCCCCTCGCGTTTCTGCACTTGATCGCATTCGTCCAAATTCTCAAGTTGCGATGCTTGAACAAGTTGATGAGCTGGCACCTCGAGTCTCTGTATTTGGTCGTGTCGATACTTCAACAAGTCGAGTCTCAGTTTTCAACCGCATCACCCAAACGACCACTCGAGCTTCCGTGTTCAATAGGTTGTCATCTTCCGATGAAGGAAATAAGAAATCTGAGTCAGCCCCTCGAAAGTCGGCACTTGAGAGGATACAAGCACCCAAAGAGCAACAAAAGCAAAAGAGAAAGATGATCGACGACCAAGGAAACGACGAAGAGATCCGAAGTTTCATCCCGTCACGCATGAAGCGACGCTTTGTGTTAGAGGTGAGCTCAAGTGAACAACTCAAAGTGAAGGAGCACACCATCATACTCACTGGCCAAGTTGATGGCAATAGCGAAGATGAGATTGTACAATCTGCCTATCATATCACGGTAGCAGAAGCAGAGGCTTTTGAAGAAGATGACTATGATCATTCTGAGGATGAAGTAGATGAAGCTCCTCCAGAACTTGAAGACGGGGGGCAAGCTACTGTCGACGAGCTTAAAGAGCTCAATTTGGGAACTAAGGAAGATCCAAGACCTGTCTTCGTGAGTGCTTCGCTGAGTCCCGAAGAAGAAAAGAAATACTATGATCTGCTGCTTGAATATAAAGACGTCTTTGCATGGACGTACAAAGAAATGCCTGGTCTTGACCCAAAGGTAGCGGTTCATCGTCTCGCAGTTAAACCTGAGGCTCGACCGATCAAGCAAACGCAACGACGCTTTCGGACAGAACTCCTTCCTCAAATTGAAGCTGAAGTTGATAAGTTGATTGCTGCAGGTTTCATTAGAGAGGTTCAATATCCTAAGTGGATTGCAAACATTGTTCCTGTCAAGAAGAAGAACGGACAACTCCGTATATGCGTGGACTTCCGCGACTTAAATGACGCGTGTCCGAAAGATGACTTCCCTTTGCCCATCATTGAACTCATGGTGGATGCAACAACAGGGCATGAAGCTTTTTCCTTCATGGATGGGTCATCTGGGTACAATCAAATTAGGATGGCCTTAGAAGATGAAGAGCTTACTGCGTTCCGTACTCCCAAAGGCATTTATTGCTACAAAGTCATGCCATTCGGGTTGAAAAATGCTGGTGCAACATATCAACGTGCTATGCAGAAAATCTTCGGAGACATGCTTCACAAGTATGTGGAATGTTATGTCGACGATTTAGTGGTCAAGTCAAAAAGGAGAACGGATCACTTCCAAGACCTAAGAAGGGTGTTTGATAGACTACGCAAGTACCAGCTCAAGATGAACCCCCTCAAATGTGCTTTTGGAGTTAGTTCAGTCAAGTTTCTTGGATTCATTGTGAAACATCGTGGCATTGAAGTGGACCAGTCAAAGATTAAGGCCATTCAAGACATGCCTGAGCCAAGAAATCTGCGCGAGTTAAAAAGTCTCCAAGGTCGGCTTGCCTTTATTAGACGGTTTATATCAAACCTCGCAAGCCGGTGTCAGCCATTTAGTCGACTTCTGAAGAAGGATGTGCCTTTTGTATGGGATGAAGCTTGCCATAATGCCTTTGAAAGCATAAAGAAGTACTTGGCAAACCCTCCAGTGTTAGGTGCACCCATTCCTGGGAAGCCGCTTATTCTCTACATTGCTGCTCAAGAGCGATCACTTGGAGCACTCCTGGCCCAAGAAAATGAAGCAAAGAAGGAGAGGGCGTTGTATTACTTGAGTCGAACTCTCACAGGACCGGAACTGAACTATCCACCGATAGAGAAAATCTGTCTCGCACTTGTCTTCGCCATCCAAAAGTTAAGACATTACATGCAAGCTTACACAGTGCATCTAGTGGCGCGAGCTGACCCAGTCAAGTTTGTTATGTCACAACCCGTCTTGACAGGGCGAATGGCAAAATGGGCACTACTCCTCAATCAGTATGAGATCATCTACATACCGGCCAAAGCGGTTAAAGGACAAGCATTGGCTGACTTCCTAGTGGATCATCCTATTCCTGCGGATTGGGAGATTTCAGATGCGTTGCCAGATGAAGAAGTCTTTAATACAGAGGTCCTCCCTGCTTGGCAAATGTTCTTCGATGGGTCTTCACGAGTAGATGGGGCAGGAGCTGGTGTGGTCTTCATTTCTCCGTACAGGCAGATATTGCCTTACGCCTTTACTCTTGGTGAACTATGTTCCAATAATGTTGCTGAGTACCAAGCGCTAATTATGGGACTACAAACCGCAGTTGAAATGAAAATTTCAAATCTAGAGGTGTATGGAGACTCGAAGTTGGTAGTTGACCAATTACTAACTCTCTATGAAGTGAAGAAAGAGGATTTAGTTCCTTATTTTCAGCTCGCCACACAACTCTTAAAGGGTTTTGATGCTATCACACTAACGCATGTGCCAAGAAAAGAAAATCAAACAGCAGACGCTTTGGCCAACTTAGCAGCAACTTTGGCATTATCAGAGGATGAGATCATACACCTTCCAATCTGCCAACGGTGGGTCGTACCAACAATCTCTGAGCTTTGGCATGAATACTCCAATGTTAATCAATACAACTAGTGCTAATCAATACAACTTGGCACGACTTGCTTGTTCACACAAGGCTACTCCAGGCACACGTAATCAACGTCTGGCTGACAAGGAGTCAGAAATTGCAAAGGTCACTTCAATTCGTCAAGCTGACTCTGATCATCGTCAATCTGCACTCAAGTCTTTAGAGAAGCTCAAGGAGGAACAGCGAAAATTGGAGCAAACAGTGACTTTACTAGACGAGAGACTTCTACTACAGGAGAAGAAGCTTATCAACCTAGAACAAGAAAAGACTCAAATCAAGGAGACCCCCGAGGTGACCACTGCAGAGCTTGAGACTACAAGATCATTGCGAGATATTTTTGAGAGCAACCGCAATAGCTTCAAGGGTTTGACTTGGGTGTGAAGAGTTGTTCTCCACTTCGTAGTCTATGATAATTTTTCACTTTTTTTTTACTTGTAATAAGTCAAACCTTGACAGTCATAACTTATTATGGAAACAAAATACCATTCTATTTATTTACTTTATGAATGGTAAACAAACCCTTTATTTTTATTTGATTTGACTGAACTTGAGATTGTTATTCCCAAGCTGCCTACGTATCCTTTTGATGAAGGAATCAAGTCATCACGTAGTTCAAGGGTTTATGGATGATGTAATTTTTTTGTTTTTTGTTTTGTTTTTTTTTTTTTGTGTGCCATGTGCAGTTTAGGCTCGTGCTGGCTAGGAGCAGCTTCTTGCTTTCTTCAAGCGTAGTACCTCTTCAGGAACTTTCCATTTATGGGACCAACTTTCAGGCCATCCTCAGCCACAACACTAGTCAACAATTCTTCGATTTTGTCCCTTACAGATGACGGATCAATCCCATAAAGACTAAGCTCAGCTATCAGCTTGTCAAGTTCCCCCTTGCTGGAAAGAATGGTCTTTGAGGAGTGCTTCATTATCATATCCTCAATTTGTTCACAAACTGCTGTAGCAGCTTGTTGACGAATATCACGAAGTCTTTGACTAGCGTCTATAATAGCAGCTCCACCAAGAGAAGCCTCAGAAAATGCTACAGTGTTTAGAGGCTTGGGAGGATGCACCTTGGTAAGTGGACCTGTACATGTGTCATTAGTTGTAAAAAAAAAAAAAAAGAAGAAAGAAGGTTGAAAGTGCAATGAAAATACACAAGAGTTAAGAATTGTACCTGTAGGGTCAACTTGCTGTGAGTCATTCTTTGCATTGGATGTTCCTTTCACGGGTAAAGCGTAAGCCTCAAGTTCCGCTGCAGAAGGAATACGTATAGGGTCTGAAGAGGCGTCATCGTTTCCCCAAAGTGGGTGACCATCAATCTCTGCACCCTGAAAAAAAAAAATTAAAAAAAAAAAAAAAAATTTACATGACACAAGTCCAAAAAAGGGTTACCTCATTACGTTGCAGCATCAGTTGTGAAGAAGTTGGAACATCACCAAGAAAGTCGGTATTCAGAGTAAATTCAGCATTGGGATCACAATAAGTAGGGCCAAGGATGGTGTCAGTTTTTCGATGCTTAAAGTGCACTTCGCTATCATTGCTACCGCTGCTTCCACTACGCCTTCTTTCTTTGATGACAGGTCTTTTCAGCTTAAGTGGACGGATGAAAGCGACGTGAGAATCTAAAGAGTCTCCATCATCTTCTAGAATGTCGACTGGATGAGCCTGACGGTCCTTATCTGGAAGCGAAGCCCTATCAGGAAGCGCAGGGACGTTGGTGCTACATTCGACTTCACAAGCAATCACATTCTGGCGACGAGGCGCAGCGCGGTTGACGTCCTTGTCTTCTTTTGCTTTCAGAGGCTTGTGCAGGGTTCTACTAGGAGGCGCTACTCTCGTTGTCTTCACTGGTGTAGAATGATACACTTTAGACCACCAATCAACATAGTCTCGGGTAACCATATACTCCGTGATAGCACTCTGGATCGGCAACGTTACCTCACAGTTAGTGTCCATTCTAGTGCAAGAATCCCAATGCAAATAAATCAGAGCTAGTACGCTGGTGCGAATGTCATTCTTAAGGCTGCCAGGAATGTCTTGGACATAACCAAACTGTCGACTAAACCGATGTGGACTGTATGGCTGAACGACTCGTCGGTTATCCTGCCTTAGAGAAAGGTACCCGGATCGAAGGCTGATAAGATATATCAAGTCTAAATGGGAGATGTTACTGCGGTTGATAATCACTCTGCTCTCTGAAAATACCCTGGCAAATACACCCATCTTCACATTATCACATGTGTCGAACAAAGAAAGAGCCTGTGAGTCTCCAAAATGCCTAGCTGAAAGTTCTCCGGAGAAGCGAACCATACGGGGCCTTAGGTCGTTGGGAAGTGGAGACTGAAAGTGGGTGCCGAAGTACTCTGCTAGCCATGCATAAATATAATGAAAAGGAAGAGCAGCCGAGCAATTACCTGGATCGCTGGAAACAGAAAGCTCGTTCAAACCCTGATAGATGCTGGCCAGCACTGGTACCGCTAGGCAAAACTGTACACCCTGTGACATTTTGCTGGCGACTTTGAATACTCCTGGACGAATCAAGCCAGTGTTGTCTCCAGGTAAAACAAACAGGCACAACCAACAAGCAAGAAAAGCGGCCAAGTAGGTGGGCTCTATATCTTCACCTTCTACGCCTAAGTCCTCAAAGACTGCGAGGTCTGCAGAAGTACGTTGTCGGATCTCATGGATCCTGCCAGATGGATTAAACACATTCTGGGGCGGATCTCTTTTGTTCCTGGTGCTTTTGTTTGGAGGCCTCTTATAGCGCAAAGCTCCTCTATACCAATATCGTATCCAGGAAGTTATTTTCACCTTCTGCCCTTGGCCTTCTTTGGAGAGCTTATGGTAGGCGAGAAACAAATAACGGCAGCTCTGTTGACTCCCTTTGCTCATTGCAGAAAGCTCTTCAGCAGCTGGGACAACCTCATCATAGAATCGTCCAGCAATGGGCAAACCTCCAAGTTGGTCCAAATCCCAGAGGGAGATAGACATTTCCCCGCTAGAAGTGTGGAGGGTATTCGTCGCGGGACACCAGTACTCGCAGAAGGCCCGTATGACAGGTGCAACACGGTCATAGCTGAACAGTGAGGCGAATATAGCTCGATAAAGGCCAGTCTCCCGCGTAAGCTTGCCATTCCTGCTTAAGATATCTTCTACCCATTCCCAGTAGAACTCTGTGTAAGAGAAGCCTCCATTTGCGCGAAATGCATTGCTCCACTTCACTGAATCATTGCGTACACGATCGTTGAGAAGCGTGAATGGGACTTGAGGAGTGTTCTGATCATGATGCGAAGACTTAAGCAACAGCACGTACGAGTTTTGTTGGTCTCTGCCAGATCTCGGTTGTCGGAACATAGCTAGCTGGCGAGGTACCACATGAGTCCACTGAAGGATGTGAGCAGAAGGGTCATAAGGAGGGACATCGATTACTTGAGGCCCAGTCAACAATGGATACACCTGCAGAGTAGTGCCATCACTTTGAGCGTCCTCCGGATCGTCGAGGATGGTGACTGTTCCTTTCTTGAAGCACTTGAAGAAAGCCATGGCCTCAGAAGGACGGGAAGCGCGATCGCGAGTGCCTGACGATGTACACGAAGCCTAACCGCTTTTGGTGGACCCTACCACGCACAAATGTGGAGGAATCCAAGCGTTTAGGACGTCCGCGTTCTTCTCTCCGTGAGCCGCTGAATGCGCAAAGCCTAACCGCTTTTGGTGGACCCTACCACGCACAAATGTGGAGGAATCCAAGCGTTTAGGACGTCCGCGTTCTTCTCTCCGTGAGCCGCTGAATACGCAAAGCCTAACCGCTTTTGGTGGACCCTACCACGCATAAATGTGGAGGAATCCAAGCGTTTAGGACGTCTGCGTTCTTCTCTCGATGAGCCACCAAACACGCAAAGCCTAATTGCTTTTGGCGGACCCTGCCACGCACAAAAGTGGAGGAATCCAAGCACTTAGGTCGTCTGCGTTCTTCAATTGTCGCCAAAACCCTGAATAAAAGAAGCGATATATACATATTGAAATGCATATGAAATTGTGTGAAGTTTTAAAAAAAAAGATGCGACATCTAAGTAAAAAAAAAAAGCGACATCATGATTGGAAAAAGCTAGTCATGGCATCTTGTATGGGATTTGTTTACTCAAGATCAAGCGTCAAGCCCTTGAGTGAAATTCATCGTCGGAGATCGAATAAGAGGATTACCAAAGATTGTAACCCGCACTTGAATTAATAAATATATTATTTTTGTACACGTGTCTGCATCTTATTTGCTCTCAGATTTCCGTGTTTACACCCGCATCATCGACTACCGTGCCAGTTTCCTGCTCTCTTGGGGAGAGTTGTCCTTGGTGCGAATACGGTCAAGGTCAATATCCTTCAGATCCCCAAGCATTGCCAGCACTAACTTTTCATCTGCCACCCCGTACTCTGACAGCAGCTGCTTGATTGGTTTCTTGGGGATCACGGGCAACATTGGTGATAGCAAACCCAAAGACTGGGTCGACTCTGGAGGGGCCTGATGGCTTTTCTTGGCTTTCTTCAGGTCCCCCTTCACATCATGCCCGGTGTATGTCACCACTACATTGTCCCCGTTGCGGTGACGATGGCGGTGAATCCTTTTCCTTTTATCCCTGGGAAGCAGCACACCCTCGCTACCAAGGGACCCACTTGTTAGAGAAGCCTGGGACCCCGCTCCTTTGGACTTATCCTTCTCCAAGTCCACAATGGTAACCATGGACCTTGGCCTGGAGGGACCCTCCCACTTCTCTATCTGGGCATTGGGGTCCGGTTCCCCATACCCCTCGTCTAGTATCTCCAGCAAGATATTCTTGATTGAGGTCCTGGTCTTCTTGCCCTCCAGGTCTACTTCGATCTGCAGAGACTCCTCCCCCTGGTTTATCAACCTATCCATCAACTTCAGGTTATCCACTTTATCTTCTTCTTTCCCCTTCCTGGGCTTCCTCTTCTGTACTTTGGCTGCAAGATGAACAATATTCCAGTCAAAAACAAAGCACACAAGAAGTTTAAACAAAAACTCTTAGGTAATTCCTCACCGGGTACTCTTCCCAAACCCAACCTATCAAGTACCGAGTACCGGATGAATCTGTAAGAACTCCTTCCCTCTGTGTCACCTTAAACGGCGTACACCCTTATAATGCGCTTCCTCTCAACCTGTGTTAACGCGTACGCTTGGTCCCCGATGGCTTGGTAGGTTCCGGTAACCTGCCACTTCCTGTTCTTTATTTGCCACCTTCCCCCGGCAAGGAACACCTTGTTTCTCCACTTTTTGCTTTGAGAGGTCGGAAGGTCGGCAACAAGCGGCTCATAGTCCCATGCAGTAAAGGTCACAGTTCCTCTATACTTCTTAGAGTAGGAGGATTACAAGCCAACTCACTGGGACCCAAAGGTCTAAGCTCCACTTGGTTCGGTATCCCCCACCTTACTCTAACAGAGGTGATCTCTTTCATGGTCATGCTCCTACTTGGCTCATCACAGGTTGTTCCATCCACCAGCATGTACCTACATACTGTCACGCCTTTGGGAATCGCAATGGTCACCTTCTCCCAGACCCCAGATGTTCCCCACTCCCATTAATCTCCTCACTTCCCGAATTCTCCGACATCACTCCTGTCGTCGATGCGGTCTCATCACCCCGGGTACTGCTACTGGCCAAATAAGTATCTATTGCCTGCTCTGCCTGCCTCTCTGAGGCTTGATACGATGACTCCCCCCCCACGAGTAGATCTTATTTTTGATTCCATCCTATTAGTCTACGGGTACCCTAGCCTTGAAGTCTGGTATATCTGGAATCAGAAAAGGGGGAGTCAGTCTAGAAACCCAGGTCTAGGGCTCCGTTGCAGTGTGGATCACTCCCCACTACTTTAAAACCCAAAAACCCAGAATAATATCCCCAAACCCAGAAACTCTAACCACCATTCTACCATTTCTACACAAATTCAACATATAGTGAGTAGATTTAATGCCACAAACAACAGCACAAAAGCAAAAAAAAGCAAAAAAAAGCAAAAAAAAAAAAAAAACCTCAAATGAAGAGAAATCCCAAAAAGCAGAAAGACGCAAACCAGAAACCAAACAAAAAAAACCCAAATTAGCTATAAAACAAGAACGAATTCTTACCTCGTCATACGGAAATCTCTCGCTTGACATAGCTCTCCTCAAGTTCAACTTAAGCCTCTCGTCCCTCTTCACAGCTACAGAAACCAACGCAAATTTTTCTAGAGTTTTTTTTTTCAAAGAACAAGCAGAATGGAGAAGTGGAACAGAGGTTTTCCCTCTTAAATTCAACTCGTGGTCAATCGCAACCGTTGGCAGCGAAGAGTAGCCAACCATCGGATCGCGCCACGTGTCCCACTATCCCCCTTAACTCCTCAGATACACAAACTGTCAAGTCAAAGCGACAAGCATTTATTGCCCTCTTCGGAATCTACGCGCCACGTGCCTCACATGCACAACTCACCCCAGCAGTTACCAAAGGCCAAGCCCTCTCTCGATCCCCAATGGGTACCAGAGGCACAAGCCCTCTCATGGTCCCCAACAAGTACCAGAGGCTCAAGCCTTCTCCTGGAGCCCAACGGGTACCAGAGGCTCAAGCCCTCTCTCTGTCCCCAATGGGTACCAGAGGTTCAAGCCATCTCTCAGTCCCTAACGAGTACCAGAGGCACAAGCCCTCTCATGGTCCCCAACGGGTCCTAGAGTCACAAGCCCTCTCATGGTCCCTAACCGGTGCCAGACGCATAAGCCATTCATGGACCCCAACGAGTGCCAGAGGCACAAACCCTCTCATGGTCCCCAACAAGTGCTAGAGGCACCAGCTATCTCAGGACCCCAACGGGTACCAGAGGCTCAAGCCCTCTCTCAGTGTGGTGACCCGAGAGAGGGGTTCCACAGCGCCGCGACCCCGAGCCAATGAGAAACCAACATGTCACGAATGACATCCCGATGACTCATCAACCCGAAATCGCAAGGCCTTTTGGGTCCAGGTTGTTGGTTTACAAAACATTTTCTTGGACAAATCATTCTAGCAACCGATCAACATATTTTCAAAAGCGGAATTTAAAATGGGCTAAAGGATTTGGGCTTACAATAGAAGCCCAATTTGGAAAATAACAAATCACTAAGTAAATACAAGTATGAGAGACGCGCTCGAGCCCCAGGGTTACGGGTCTCTCGAAATTTTGTAAATAAGCGAGTAGAAAACAAATAAATAAATAAAAAGGAAATAAATAAGATGCTTCAAAATCCGATAAAGGACCAAAACCTTCTTTTGGTAAAGTTAAAGAGAAATGCGCCAAGCCGAACCATGTGCCTCCTCTGTACACTCCCCGACCACCTGCTCGAAACCTGCACACTATTGTAGGGTTTGTATTGTTATGGCTGAGAAATCTGTTACGAGATCTGGATTTCACACTCAAAAATACCATGCAGTTGTATTGTGACAACAAGGCAGCCATTGACATATCACAGAATCCAGTACAACATGATCGTACTAAGCATGTGGAGGTTGATCCTCACTTTATAAAGGAGAAGCTAGATGCCAAAATTATTAGCTTTCCTTTTGTTCCAACTGAAGAGCAACTTGCAGATATACTTGTTTGAGCCCAAATGTATTTTTGGCAAGATCCTTTAGGGGATTCAGCACAGCGGGCCGATACCTGCTGCCTAAAAATAAACCTACTTGGGTTTAGGTTACAGCTTCACCCATTTCGTGATCCATAAGGAAACGAGCCCTTATTGGAGTCAAGTAGCGGCGATCGAATAGGAAACTTCAATCAATAATCCCTTTATGGCAAGGAACAGTCGAAACCCTTGGTATAAATACCAGGTTTCAAGGACGAATACGGAAGAACTCTTCAATCAACTAATCTCAACGATTATCAAAGTCTCTCCGGAGCAAACCTACCTACAATCCAGCGAAGTAAGGGTAACGCCCTCGCAACCCAGCGAAGCTAAAGATACGCTTTAGCAAACCCGTGCTTTCTCCAAACTTCCCAGTGATTGCTCTGTTCAACCTATAACGTTGAGTATAAATTCGATGTTGAGAAGAGATCACAACCAAAGCCCTTACCCGTAAGGCAAGAAGTCCTTTTCCCGAAGGCAGAGAAAAGAACCTTATGACGGGGTTGGTTCTCTCCTCATCCACATCGTTTGATCAAGAAGTCAGGTCAAGGGATTCTCCGACGACTGCACCCCACGGTGCTGGCACGCCTGCGCACACACTCAAAAGACACAGTTTGCACCCATACTGGTTTTGGAGCCAAACATTTTGGCACCCCCGGTGGGATCTAAAAGCGTTTCTTTGTGATCGCAACCATTGGGAAATCAAGTGCAAACCCTTACCAAAAGGATTACGTTAACTGCACAAACCACCAGACTTCTAGTTACAGGACGCACTTGTGCTGACTGTCGTGGTCTTTCTAACGAACAAGTAACACAAAAGTTCTCGCTCAACCCACCATCACCAGACATGTCAACAGAACAGGGTGGAACTCCCCAGCCCTCTGCTGAGGGCAACAAAAAACCTCCTGTCCAGCCTAACGAGGCCGGCCAAGCGTCCAACACCACCCAAGTGGCCGCGATCGAGGAGACAACTGATTCCTTTGTGCCCATTATCGCCCTGGCGAATGCGAGCATTGAGGAGCGGCTTGCTATCTTTCAACAGAATAATGCTGCATATAATGAAAGGATGGAAAAAGCCCTCGCAGAAGAGCGCCGAAGGCTTGATGAGGTTTCGATCTCATTGCAAAATCTTGAAGTAAGTTCGCGACAAACGCAGGGACATTGGCAAGATATGTACAAGAAAAGCCAGGAAAACCACAAGGAGCTGGTGGATATGATGACCGGTCAGGCCACTCATTGCAAGCACATCTCTGCTGATATGGCAAACCAATCCAAGCATACTGCGTCAGAATTGGCGGTTCTTGGCAACAAGGGATCCAATCCAGCGACCCAAGTGGCCATGCAGAGAGCTGAGTTGGACCAGGCTAAAGAGGTTCTGAATAAAGCTTTGGGCGATCCTAACGCTATTCTTGGTTCTCTTGGACAACCTTCAGATATTAGCAAATACATACCTCCTAATGCTCGGGAGAAGACTAGCGGCAATACCGTTATACCATCTACAGCCGCCTCTGCCTCAGCAACAAAGAACAAGGACAAAGCCCTGGTAATTGGTGGTAATAAGGCCACTCCACCGCCCTCACAAAAGGGTAGGACTCTGAAGATTGTTGAAGGCAGTCATGTTGATCCTATTGTGTTTACTCAATACGACAGCGACGGGGTGGAGAATGTCTATGAAGAACTTCCAGGGAATTACTATGGCATTGATCAGGCTGGCAATCCGATCAAGATAATGGCCCTGGTAAAGAACTTGACCGTGCCAGCTATGACCTTGAAGTAATCCACTATTCCCCGGACAATTCGCCTAGGGGAAGAGACAGTGGCCGCTAGCCAGGCTGTACCTCTGCAGAATGCTAGCTAGACCGTGGCGACACCTCATCCTCCTGGTCCGGACTATGTGAGACGCGAAGAGGTTGAGGAGATGATAAGGTTAGCTAACCCTAGGGCCCACCTAGATGGGGTTTATGAGGGACCTTTCCCGCTGCATATAATGCTCACGCCTTTTCCCAGAGGCTACAAAAATATGATATTCTCTACTTTTTGAGGAGAGGATAATGAGAATACGGCAACCCATCTAGCCAGGTTTAGGGTGCAATGCAGCCAATACCAGAATGACGACATCCTCAAGTGCATGATCATTGGCACTTCTCTATCTGGCGCAGCTTTTAGATGGTTTTCTAAACTGTGGCCAGGGTCAGTGGCGGATTGGCCAGCAATGGAAAATCTCTTTCGAGAAACTTTTGGAGCTATTGAGCCTGAGGTTGACTTGGCCTCTCTCACCCATATTGCCTAACAGCCCACCGAGTCTGCTGTTGCTTATCTCCAACGCTTCCAGATCAAGAAGGCTAAACTAAGTATGATATTGCCTGAGAAAGAATTAGTTAAGTTGGCAATCAAAGGATTGGAGCCACGCCAGCGAAAGAAGCAACATGGCAGCATGATCCAATCAATGGGAGAACTTATCACAGAGGTAGGTAGCTTTGAGCATCTCCTCAGAGAGACTGATGTCAGGAAAAATGCATCCAAAGGGACATACGTGCCAAGAAAACACAGTACAGTGGCTGCGTTGCACTACCAACCGACTACCTATGATCCTTACTATCATCATCAAGGGCAAGAAGTTTGCTAGGAAGAAGATGACGAAGAGGAGAATGATGTCTCCGCGTTTGAGCTGACAGGAAGAAGGAGCTCAGCCCTCAAGCAATTGAAAATATCTAAGGAACCTGTCAAACTCAAGTCTGTAGCCTTCACTAAATCTGAGTTCGTGACGTATACATATGATGCCAATAAGGCATATGAAATTTTAGATGAAATAATCGCCGCGAAGATGGTGAAGACAGACTTCGGACCTTTCCCTCAACCAGATCAGCTGAAAGGAAAGAAGTATTGTAAATTCCACAACTTGTGGAACCATAACACGGCTGACTGTGTGAAGCTAAAGGACCAAATTCAGGTATGGCTCAATAATGGTAATTCGCAGGTGGAAGCTCCAGCGACAGCACTAGTAGACCTGAACCCTTTCTCGGACACCAAGGTTAATATGGTTGACGTGAACTGGACCAAGAAGAAATATAGAAAACCAACCTTAGATTTGTCTACAAAGGGGAGAGAAGAGAAGACATAAGGGGATGAGACCCCTGCAAAGGAGAGAGCTAAGCCAGTCAATGAAGCCTCACCAGTAGTCTTTTGCTCGCGATGTAAGGAAAATGTAGCATCCAAGTGTCGCATGAAGAAGTCAAGCAGACGTTTCATTTTGGCTCTTTCCCACCAATCAAGTGGGGCTCACCATCATGAAACTATCAACCTTCGAGCCTGAGAGCAAGAGACAAGATAGGATCATTGCCATCCCTAAGGGACTCCAACTTGTTCAAGAAACTGAAAGCGGCTGCAGAGGAGCAGAAACAAGATGGAAGGGTTAGGAATGAGCACAAAGATATCCTGACCAAGTCGTACATTCCACCTTCTTCAACGTCCTGCATCAAGGAAGGCAAATGGTACACCAGAGAGAAAGGGAAGGCAGTGGAGATTAGCCTTTCCAAGAAAAGGAAGTTGCAGCGAAGGTTCGGAGAAGCCAAGCTAACACTAGAGGCTCTTGACCAGGGCCTGATTAAGCCTTCGCAACTGGTCAAATCACCTTAGCAATATCAGAAGGAGATGGAGGCGCAAGCCGCTAAGCCATTGGTGACCCGCTGCAATTTTCAAAAGCAAGCACGCTAGGAGTCAGGGGCTTCTAAGCCTAGTGTTTTCTGCAGGATCACGAAAGAAAGAGCACCTCCGCTAACCGAAAAGGAAAGCTCACCCACTACAGGCGGCCATATATCAGGCGCAGGTTGTTTCGCGAGGAGCCAAAAACCAAATCCTCAGTTTTGAGAGACTGGGGGGCAAGGACAACACTACAGATGCGTTACAGTGGAGAACTAAAAAGGTTCAAAGTCTAGTAGTCGCGCCCCCAAAGAAGAACCCAATAGAGGAACAAAGATCGGACTCACTAAAGCAGGTTGCCGAGACACATGAACACAAGCAGTGCCAGGTAAAGGGCCTTATAGAAGAGTCGTTAGTAGCTTCGTCGGCTAAACAATTCAACACTGACGTACCAGTTGATGAACCCAAGCTCGACCTTGGCGAGGAAATGGACGAGACAGAAGTGGTCGACACCTCTTGCAGCATGGTTTATGTACTTCCTACGAGTTATGCATTACCAATCGCAGCGCAAGAGTGTGTGGAAGCTGAAGGAGGCAGCGAACAGCCTTTGCAGATTACCTCAGCAGCCACGACACTTATAGAAGAGGCTGTATCCCTGGAAACAGAGGATGCCAACAGCAGAGAGTTCTTCATGAGCTTTACAAAGCCAACACCTGCTATGGTCTAACACATGAGACCTCTGTATATCACGGCGGAAATTGGCTGCACCAAAGTTAGCAAGATCATGGTCGATACTAGAGCTGTAGTTAATGTCATTACTACAAGGACTATGCACTTGCTTGGAATTAAGAAAGAGAAGATCCAGTCTACGTCCCTCACGCTTAAGAACTTCGCGGGGACTATAACGAAGACATTGGACCTATTATTTCTGCGTATCAAGGTCGGCCCCATAGAGGGGGTTTATGCTTTCTTTGTGACAGACTGCTACGCGGCTTATAGCGCCATTCTAGGCAGAGACTGGATCCACCGGAGTTATTGTGTTCCGTCAACTCTTCATCAGGAATTGATTATGTGGAACAAGGCTACGGATAAGGCTGAAGTGATTAAGGCTGATCCTCACCCGTTCCCTGTTTCTGCGAATTAAGTAGATGTCAGGTACTACTCGGAGCCAATCACTCCATTCCAGGTCAGTGGCATCGATGACAAAGGCCGCCCCACAGGGGTGACGACCTCTGAATTGGCACAGTGGGGTCTCACGCTCGCGAAGGAAGGCCTGGAAAGGCTTGGCCACGTTGTGCCCAAACCTTTAAATAATTAATAGATTACGACCTTTCAGAGGAAGGGATAGAGGCCTTCCACTCTTTGTACGAAAGATTATCCTCGTATCTAGTGAAAAAAGAGGCCTATGATCGAGTCACAACCTTAGAAATAGTCAACGAGGAGCTCTCTGACCATGAAGAGGAAAAAGAAGACATTCAGCTCGCCCCAGCCGCATTGGATGACACACCTCTTAAGGTCAGGGACCTTACTGAGAAGGTCAATCTTGGAACAAATGATGAGCCCATGGAAGTGGCTATCAGTGCGTATTTAGAGCCTAGCAAGAAGGAGAGGCTCATTGACTTATTGCTGGAATTCAAGGACTGCTTCGCGGAAAAATAAGAAGACATGCCAAGCCTGTCACCAGACTTGGTATGGCATCAGCTACCAACACTCCCTGACAAGAGGCCTGTGAAGCAAGAGCCGCGAAGAATGAATTCAGAGACCCAAGTTATAGTTAAAGAAAAAGTCGAGAAAATGCATAAATCAGGCATTATCAGGGTGGCCAAGTACAATCAGTGGCTATCTAACATAGTGCTTGTTCACAAGAAGAATGGCAAGATGAGAGTCTGCGTGGATTACAGAGACCTTAATGTGGCTATACCTAAAGATGTTTATCCCATGCTGGTTGCGGATATGTTGGTAGACGCAGTAGCGGGACATGAATTGTTGTCCTTCATGGATGGAACTGCAGGATACCACCAGATTCCCGTCGTGGAAGAAGATAGACACAAGACCGAGTTTCGCTGCCCAGGCTTCGCGGGAGTTTTCGAATATGTGGTCATGCCTTTTGGTCTGAAGAATGCTGGGGCCACGTATCAGAGAGCCATGAACCTGATCTTCCACGACATACTTGGGAAGATTTTAGAGGTTTACATTGATGATGTGGTCGTGAAGTCTAAGAAGCGAGGGGACCATATTGTAAATCTCAAAAAGGTCTTCGAGCACATGCGGCTACACAAGCTCAAGATGAATCCCTCCCAATGCGTTTTCGGAGTTCAAGCAGGTGACTTTCTAGGGTTTATAGTCCATCAGAGAGGAATCGAGGTCCCTGAAGATAAGGCAAACGCGGTTATCAACGCATCTCCTTCACGAACGAAGAAGGAACTACAGCGACTGTTGGGTAAGATCAACTTTTTGCGATGATTCATCTCTAACTCTGCAGGTAAGATCCAGCCGTTTTCCCCACTGCTAAAGTTGCAGGGACAGAACGAGACTTTTGACAAGATCAATGCCTATCTGGTAAGTCCACCAGTACTAGTTCCCCTCAGAGCTGGTTTTCCGTTGAAATTATATATTTCAGCAGCGGAGGCTTCCATTGGTAGCCTCCTCGCTCAGGATGATGAAGCTGGCGTCGAACATGCTATCTTTTACCTCAGTAAGACACTCACAGATTGTGAAACAAGGTACACTCCAATAGAAAAGCTGTGCCTCACTCTATACTTCTCCGCATGCAAGCTGCGGCATTATATGTTATCCTTTACTACTTGCATCATCGCTCAAACCGATCTGGTTAAATATATGTTATCGCGACCTATCCTAAGGGGTCACATAGGCAAATGGGTGCTTGCCTTGTTAGAATTTTTGCTACAATATGTCCCTCAGAAAGCAGTAAAAGGGCAAGCCATTGCAGACTTTCTAGCACATCACCCCATGCTGGACGTTCCTGCGGTAAGAGACTTAGAAGTCGCTGCTGAAACTGTAGATCGCTCAGATCTGGAATGCTTGCCTAAGTACGCCATGCTATATTAAGCCACAGTTTCACTCCAACCCTGGGTGTTATATTTTGATGGCTCAAGAACAGAGACACTGGCAGGAGTAGGGGTTGTCTTGGAAAATCCAGCTGGCGATTGTTTTTCATATTCCTTCCAGTTAGAGTTTCGGTGCACCAACAACCAGACAGAATATGAGGCCCTCATTATTGGCTTAGAGGTGTTGCTAGAGCTAGGGGTCAGAGACATCTAGGTACGCAACGATTCTTTACTCGTGATCAATCAACTTCGCGAGAAGTACAAGTGCACAAGCTACTTGCTTGCATTGGAGTCGCGCTCTTGAGCTTCTGGCCTAATTTGAAGACGTGGGCTTGGAGCATATTCCTCGCGAGCGAAACTTTGCGGCTAATGAACTCGCTCAGTTGGCTACAGGCGTTACCTTGAAATATGGAGTTCGAGAGCGAATTCTAAAGGTTGAGCGACGCACGCTGCCTTCGTGGCTTGCACGACCTGACCCGCCAGAAGAGCCCACAGTGGTAGCTTTTGATCCTATTGATGTGGACTGGCGTATCCCTTTGATCGCCTACCTCACACAGCCAAATCCCACTGCAGATAGGAAGATCCGTTTTCTGGCACTAAATTACTTCCTCAGAAGACGGCCTCGATTTCAGGTGTGTCTATGGCCACGAAGCAAAACGATTGATGCGAAAGGCGCATACAAGCGTGTGTGGAGACCATCAAGCGGGTCCGAAGATGCGCTGGCTCATCAGGAGGCATATGGGTATTATTGGCCCAGCATTTTAAAGGACTGTATTGCATTGGCGAAAGGATGCCAAGATTGTCAGGCTCATGGACCAGTCTAGCACATTCCCAATATTCCCATTCAACCTATTATTAAACCTTGGCCTGCGCGAGGCTGGGCTTTGGACTTGATTGGAATGATTCACCTGCATTCTTCACTCCAACACAAGTTCATCATCGTCGCTACTGATTTCTTCACCAAGTGGGTGGAAGCTGAACCTTTGAAGGAGGCCTCCGATGCCGCCATTCGCTGATTCATCTTTCACAATATTATCTGTAGGTTTGGCATCTCAGAGGTTTTGGTGTCTGACAGGGGGGCATCATTCATGGGTGGTGATGTAGAGAAGCTCGTCAATGACTATGGCATCCAGTTTATCCATAGCACACCTTATTACGCTCAATCCAATGGTCAAGCGGAGGCCAGTAACAAGATCATCATTACTCTGTTGAAAAAGATGCTTGTTGAGAACCCTCGCCAGTGGCACGAAACATTGCATGAGACACTATGGGCTTATCGCACTTGCAAGCAGAATCCTACTGCCACCACCCCCTATGCATTGATGTTTGTCCACGATGCGGTTCTCCCTTTGGAAGTAAATGTTCAATCCCTGCGCGTCCAAGATCAGCATCACTTTATTGGTGAAGATTATGTCCAGGTTATGTGGTAGGAGCATGAAGACCTTAGTGACAAGCGATTAGAGGCTTTGGATAGCTTAGTGATGGAAAAGCAACGCATCACTCGTGCCTGCGATAAGTGGACACGTGGACACAGTTACAAAGAAGGTGAACTTGTTTGGAAGGCGATTTTTCCATTGGGCGAGAAGTTGACTGGCCGCGGTAAGTAGACTCCGCATTAGGAAGTACCCTTTGTCGTTCACAGAATTTTGGAGTGCGGGGCCTTCCACCTAAAAGATTTGGACAGCAACCTCCACCGCAACCCCATCAATGGCAGGTTCTTGAAGAAATATTACCCCAGTGTTTGGGAATTCAAAGATCCACCAGCTCCGCCTGTTTTTGGGACTGAGGGACAACCATAGTCTTCCTTGGCTTGCGCCATCCCTTCCATTTCGGCCTTTTCTGTGGCCTTATTCTCCTGTCTTCGCTTCACCTACTAAGACTAGGGGGCAACACTCTACGCATTAAGGCTTATATTAGCGGCCTTATATATCCCTTTTGTTGGTTGTACTTTTTACTTTTTACAAATATTTCACAAATATTTCATTTTTCTTTTGACAGTAAGTGTTAGAAGCATATAACAGGGCCTATACTAGAGGCCATATTATATAGACAGATATTGAAAATGGAGGAAGAAATATGTTCGTATTCATAAAGTGGTTTTGTGGCGAAAAGCAATATAAATACATTTGCAAATTACAAAGCCAACAGTGGCTGAAAATCATAAGGATTTTAGATCTTCTAAAAAATTTCTGAATTTCTGAGTTTTTGTATCTAGAGGGATTAGTGGAATGATCGCTCTTCCTCTTCCTCTCTTCACCCTCCTCTGATCTGAGTCGCCGCTGCTACCATTGGTACTGCAAGGGGAGGGAAGGAAATAATCCATCGCAACCCTTCCAGTGAGTTATCCTCCGGGATGGAGATGGTCATCAGAGCAGAGCGCAGCCCAGTTGCCTCAACTCCCTCAAGGGGAAAAACAGAAGTTTGTCCTTCAAACCCCTGAGGTAGGGGGCCGAAGAAGAGCGTAGGGCCTCAAGTGGCCTTCCACCCTTCTTCTTTTTGCTCTAAACAAGGGAACCTAAGGGGAGAGACTCCCTAGAATGTGGTACTCCACGTTAGGAGCGCCGCGTGTTCTTCAACCTAACTGGAACCGGTGAATCCCATCCAGACTTTCTGAGGCCAAAGACATGCGGCTGAACCTGAGATTAGGCCATAAGGCCTACCCAGGAAGTGAGATTAAGCCATAAAGCCTATGATATAGAGGCTAAAAGCAAGATAGTAATAAGAGACGATTTCAGAATAGAAGGAAGAAAAGTAGGGATTGCAAGACATTTTCTGGAAAAATCATGATTGCGTGTATTTGCACTCTTACAAGTATAGGTATTTATAGGGGCCAACTTTGGTGGCCTCAGCCCTTTGATCTGGGCAGTTGAAGTAGATTCAACGCCATCAATATGGTCATCAAGGGAATTCAATGCTATGATCTCAGAAATGAACGAAGTTAAATACGCGTGGACAACAGAGCAGTCTCCAAGGAGGTAACTGCCCCATTTCGAGGTTATCCCTTTCAAAACTATTTTAATGAGCAGTTAGGGCGAAATTGATACCGCTTTGTTACGAGGATAAAACAGAAGTTTGAGCCAGCAAAGCGGGCTAAAGAGATAATTGGTAATAATATTAATATTGTTCATACAAAATAATGGACCTAATACTAGAGGCCTAAAGTCTCTGGCCTGCATAAGTTAGGCGAAGAAAATGTTCATCCAGGCAAAAGCTAGCATCAGCAGCAGCTTGGGCGGCCTGTTGGGCTGCCACGCGAGCTTAGACCAGTTCCTATGACAGTGCCTCGAAAGTGGCTAGGGGTTGTTCCAGTTGGGATTGCTCATGGGCAAGCCTGGCCATCACAGTAGCTAATTGGGCCTGAAGATCCTGAATCTGGGACCGGAGATGGTTTCTCGCAAGCGTCAGCTCCCTGACGAGATTGGCACGATCACCCAAAGAGTCGCGTGAATTGTCCATTTGATGAGTAAGGGCCTAATATTGTGCTTGGGTCTACCTAGCCTGTGCGGTTGCGGCCACCTTTTTAATGAGCCATTGGGGAAGATCCTGCAGCAGCTGGTCAATATCAATAAATTAAGCTTCAGTAATGGCTCATTCGAGGAGAAGTACCCTCAGGTATTCCAAAACTCTCGAGGGCGCGCGGGGGTCAAGATGTCGGGGGCCCAGGAGGCGACGAAGGCCTTCTCTAGCATCATCTACAACCCCAGGTGGGACCACTTCAAGCACGCGAGCTAGCCTCTCTAGTCTTGAAGGAGGAACAGGTGGCAGGTTGGGATCCATAGCGACAGGGGCCTCAAGAGGTTCCGCGATAGGAACTGCCTCTGGCACTGGTTTATGAGGTACTTCTTCCCCTGCTTCAAGCACTTGGGGGGCATGGGGGGTAGGTTCCTGGTCAGCCAAGTTTCCACCATCCGGTTCAGCGGGATTCTCGATAGCCATTTCCTCGGCAGTGACAACCACTTCTTCACTAGGAGAGACATTCTGATCTTAGAAAGAGGTGTTAGAATGTAAAAATGAGTAAGGAGGGAGTCAGGGTGGAAATGTTTACAAGGAAACATACCTCTTCAACAGGTGACTCACAGGGAGCATCGAATGCCACTTGTTCTTGGGCAATCTCGAGCGGATTGGCTGAATCGGGCTATATCTATTCCAAGAGGAGGGTTGCATGTAGCTGCTCGTGAGATGTATCTGTTAGTGGCGCTCTTTCCTCAGCTTCAGGCGAGCTGTCATCCAGAATTTGCACTGGTACCAGGGGCAGCTGCGAATCACTCGCGATATTGATTGGAGGTGGATGATTGGTTGAATCAGGCCGCGCTTGGGTTTGAGAAGAGGGTGTTCCTTCGCCAACAGTAGATGATCATTCACCAGTTGGCCTTAAGGACCTACGATGGACTTGAAAGTAAGGAGCGTTATGGACTCAGACATAATGATGGAATGAAAATTTCAGTGCTCGCATTAGGTATGAAGTACCAGTCGAGAAGAAAGTGGTTTGTCTTCTGCCCACGGGTCAGTGCGACAGCGTTTGCGGGCCAAAGCAGCGGCAATCTGTTAAGATCGAAAGAGAATTAAGTTAGACTTTGAAGGGAAATGTCAAAATATTAGATTCTAAGAGAGATTCCTTACAGTTTGTGGGCGTCGTCATCGGAAGAAGAGTCTTCAACTTTGGGCTCTGTTGCTACAGCTTTTTGTTTAGCGGCCTCACTAGTGGAGGGAGAAGCATCCACTGCGCGATTGCCAGAAGGCGGAATACGTCCCTGCTGCATTAAAATTTGAGTTAGGGGAAAAGAATGGAGGTAAAAAGCGAAAGAGGAAAAGGGCAGTTACCTCTAGTGAGGGCTCGCGGATAACAATGCCACTTTGAGCAAGACGTGGGGCTCAAGCGGGTGGGGGAGCCGGCTCAGGTAGTGGAGATCGCGCCTCATCAGGAAGCGAGCAAGCAATTCAATATCAGCGTCATAGGGATACCTCAAATCTTGGAAGATGGTCGCGAAGAGTTCATCATCCTTTTGTCTCCAACAGTTGACAGAAACCTCTTTCCACCATTGATCATAGACTTCAGTCCAGTGCCAGCATGCTTTAGGCTGGCGGAGGCCCAGTTGGGGGACCAATTCTGCACCAAGAGGTGTTTTAGTTCCAGGCATCAAAGAGGGGGAATGGCACTAACTGGATCAGCCCGAGTTGTCGAGTAAAGTGGTTGGGTGCGTAAAGCTCATAATTGATTTCTTCTGCGGCGAGCCTGATGTCTGAGCAGGAGATCGTGCAGTGAAAAGCCAAGCGCGCGCGATCACTATAGTTAGGATCCCCAGGAAGGAACCCATATTCAAGTAGAGGCGGGAATCTCCTATTGATCACTAAGTCGAGGTAGGTCATTTCGTGCAGGAGGTACAAATATGAGAAACACTCGAAATAGGGTGGAAATGTGTATCTTGCCTCACAGCAGAGCCATCGACCAAGAAGGGTGTCAGCCGGTGGTAGTGGCGGAATGTCGTAGCGGCAAAAAAATGGAAAGTAAATTTGAATCCAGAAATCAAGGATCCAAAAGGGGCCTGAGATGGTAGTTTTGAAAGGATGCACGGTGGCTTGGTATAGAGTACTGTAGAGGGTGCCCAGAACCAGTTGACCGAGCCCTACGCGGTGGCTGTTGTAGAGGGCCGTGGCGAGAGAAGTCCAAGGACCAGTGGCCTTGTTGGCGAAGGTGCAGAAGATGCACTTGCAGAGCCAGTACTCCAGGAAAGCAATTCCTTCGGTCGTATTTTGTTCTTTGCGGTAATGGGTCAGCCATCGCGGGTAGGAACCGCTATGGGAGCTGCAGCCTGCATGAGCCATTGTCGAAGTGAATGTGACAGAGTCAAATTTTCCATATACGTAGGGCTTGCTGTCGATGGGTAACCCAGTAATAGTGAGGATGTCTAGCAGAGTGATGCTCATTTGGTCGAATCGAAAATCAAAAGTGTTGGTGGTGGTGTTCTAGAAACAAAGAAAGGCAGCTAGCAGAGAACGATTGCCACTGCGCGGAAGGCAAAAGCAAAGATCGATAGTCTGAGTAATACCAGTCGCGTTCCAGCGAGCTAGATCTCGCGCCCGCGCTTCGCGATACCATAAGAGCTCCGCCGTGTTGATGATGGTGGGCCAATGCCCTATTTTGGCTCTGTGCGGATGCGCACCCCAGCTAGTGAAATCTCCAGGTGTTCTTCTGAGGACCGGAATGGGTAGTCGGATGGGCAGGCCGTAGAGGGCGAGAGCTTCGTCCGGAATGGAATCTCGCCGTGAATGACCCAACCCGGCATGTTGGTTTGGGAGTCTGAGAAGCAGGGGTCTCTGGACATTGGTATGGATGAAACAGTGGGCACCTACGTTGGTTCCCCAAGTATGGGTGGCTTTCTCGTTAAGTTCCTCTTCCTGATCAATGATCATCTTCTTTGGGGGAGCCATTTCTGGGTTTCTGTAAAGATTTGTATGAAAGTTTTCTGGGTTTAGGAGACAGGAAGGGTTTCTAATGTGACAGGTCTGAAGTGGTTGCGGGATTTAAATAAGAGATTTTGTGAGGGAAACGATACGACGAAAAGATGTTTTGCAAAGCGAATGGGCGCGACCTTCATTAATGGCCTCGTTTCGATCGTCAGGCATGTCGTTTAAGTCCCCTTCAATCAGTTACATTTTCACGGGCCTAATTTCGGGGCCTGAGGGGCAATGTTTGAGCCCAAAAGTATTTTTGGCAAGATCCCTTAGGGGATTTAGTATAGCGGGCTGATACCTGCGGCCCAAAAATAAACCTACTTGGGTTTGAGTTACAGCTTCACCCATTCTGTGATCCATAAGGAAAATGAGCCCTTATTAGAGTCAAGTCGCGGTGATCAAATAGAAAACTTCAATCAATAATCCTTCTATGGCAAGGAACAGTCGAAACCCTAGGTATAAATACCAAGTTTCAAGGACGAATGCGGAAGAACTCTTCAATCAACTAATCTCAACGATTATCAAAGTCTCTTCGGAGCAAACCTACCTGCAACCCAGCGAAGCAAGGATAACGCCCTCGCAACCCAGCGAAGCTAAAGATACGCTTTAGCAAACCCGTGCTTTCTCCAAACTTCCCAGAGATTGCTATGCTCAACCTACAACGTTGAGTATCGATTCGGTGTCGCGAAGAGATCACAACCAAATCCCTTACCTGTAAGGCAAGAAGTCCTTTTTCGGAAGACAGAGAAAAGAACCTTGTGATGGGGTTGGTGTTCTCCTCGTCCACATCATTTGATCAAGAAGTCAGGTCAAGGGATTCTTTGACGACTGCACCCCACGGTGCTGGCACTCCTGCGCACACGCTCAAAAGAGACAGTTTGCACCCATACTGGTTTTGGAGCCAAACAATACTTACCAAAGGAGTTTTCAGGAAGGCGTTTTATGACTCACTAAGCAAGTTGGGCATGGTTGATGTATATGCGCCAAGTTGAGGGGGAGTGTTAGCATGAGTCATGACATAATATTAAGGATGTAAAATATTGTAATTGTATCGTAGTTAGTACTTACCTTTTCTATGTGTAGTAGGGAATAGAGACGCAAGTCAATTGTATTCTTGTAATCCACTTTATATACCTCCACTGTGAGATGAATAATATATCAGAAAATTCATTCTCTATATCTCGTCTTATTTGACTGGACTGTGGTGGTCGCTTTTGGTGGCTATAGGCGGTGCATGGCAACGATTTCTCTTAGGCTTTGGTAGATTTTGGCTGTTGGATCAGCTGGTGGTGACGTCTTGTGGTGGCCGGACGCTGTGTTTCTGGCGATGGCAGAGAGGGAGGACGAGAGAGAGAGAGAGGTCGGGGGAGAGAGAGAGATGAGGCTGAGAGTGAGGGAGAAAAGGCTCTCCTCACCTATTTTAACCTATCACATGTGAAATGTCTGTTTCTCCCTTGCGACAAATTACCCAATCTTCCTAGCTAATTACTTCTGATGTTTTGGGCTCGTAAGTCGTAACCGACTAGCCGTTAATCGTCACAAACGAAATTTTTGAACTTTCGATGTAAACTCAATTTGTCAATTTCCTGAGCCTAATTGGACGAATCGTGGCCCAAACTTAGGTTGCCGGCCCAATAGGTGGTCTCGGGACCAAAATAATTTCTGAAACTAATTCATTTACTTAAATCACCTTGCAAAAAAAATCTTATTGGCGAAAATTACCTTCTAAAGATTAAACAAAATTTTCAGGGGCTCACACTCAGGACCCCAAAGGGTACCAGAGACTCAAGCCCTCTCTTGGATCCCATGGGTATCAGAGGCTCAAGCCCTCTCTTGGACCCCAACGGGTACCAGAGTCTCAAGCCCTCATCCAACCCTACCGGGTTACGACGGGTGAGCTGTAGAGTAGCTACCTACAAAGCAACCTGATCAAGACATCTCTTAACCATGAACTTGGGGGACTCCCTATAGGCACAATAGTGCCAAACCTTGCGCCTAAAAAAAATTATCAAGTCCCCACCCAAGAAACATCTTGAACGAGAACTTGGGGGACTTGTACATACTGATGGATATTTCACCACTAAGGTTTGGCACTATCAGCTAGGGCCCGTAGGAAAGCCCATATACCATGCCAAAGGTCAGGTTCACAACCCACCATGATGGTGCTCATTGGAGGCAACACCTCAGACAATAAGAACCCTGGACTTGGCTAGCACAGTCCGTCCAAATGCACACCAGAAAGTTGATAATTACAAAGGGACAACCTGCATCCCACATCGAAGATATGGGAAACACTTTTCCCATGCTCGAGTATTAAAGATCAACACACCCACCTTTTTTAAGCTAATAATTGTTTTCCTTTTTCTATTACTCGATCCATTTGTTTATTAAGAATCTCACTCTAGCATCGAAGAGGTATAAACCGTCCGGTACGGTTTATTCCCCTAACGGTGCGTTATTAGTATAGGATTCAGTAGGTGGATCGGTACCCCGAGTGGTATAGCATTCTACGTGAAGTACTAGGAGAAATCCACCAGAAACACCCAACTTGTCAATCGAGCTGTCGAATATCTTCCTGGACACTCCTTTAGTAAGAACATTAGCTAATTGCTTCTTTGAGTTTATAAATGGAAAGCGAATAAATTTCATATCAAGATTTTCTTTAATAAAATAACGGTCAACCTCCACATGTTTTGTTCTATCATGCTAAACTGGATTTTGTGTAATCTCAATGGCAGCTGTACTATCACAATGTAAATCCATAGGCGTTTTAAGCTTGTAACCCAGGTCTTTCAGGACATTATGGATCCACCACATTTCACAAACTCCATGTGTCATACCTCAAAACTCAGCTTTTGCACTTGATTTGGCAACGACTTTCTCCTTTTTGGTACGCCAAGTGACAAGGTTCCCTCTAACAAAAGTGAAGTGCCTAGATGTAGAACGTCTATCAATTTTATCACCAACCCAATCTGCATTTGTGTACCCAACAACTTCCAATTCATCTTTTTTCTCAAACAATAACCCTTTACCTGGCACCATCTTCAAGTACGTACCTCAAAATACAAAAGACTGCATCCATATGCTCTTCACTAGGACAATGCATAAACTGGCTAACAACACTCACAACATAAGCAATATCAAGTCTAGTATGTGACAGATAAATCAACCTTCCTACAAGACGTTGATACCTCCCTTTATCAGTTGGAACTTGATCAGGATAAATAGCAAGTCTGTGATTCATCTTAATGGGTGTCTCGATTGGTCTGCAGTCTAGAATCCTCGTTTTAGCAAGTAAATCAAGGACATACTTCCTCTGTGAAAGTGAAATTCCCTTCTTAGACCTTACAACTTTAATACCCAAAAAATACTTCAGTTGTCCCAGATCCTTCATTTCAAACTCCTTTGACAGATACTTTTGCATTTAATTCATCTCTTTCGGATCAACCCCTGTAACAATCATATCATCAACATACACAATAAGAGCTGTAATCTTACCATTCTTGCATTTGATAAACAAGGAATGGTTAGGATTGCTCTGTCTGTATCCAAAGGCCCTCATGGACTTTGAAAATCTTCCAAACCAAGCTGCTGGAGACTGCTACAGGCCATATAAAGACTTCTTCAATTTACACACGTTGCCAACGTCACTTGGGTAATTCTTAACACCCGGGGGCACATCCATGTACACTTCTTCCTCTAAATTCTCATTAAGAAACGCATTCTTCACATCAAACTGGTGCAAGGGCCAATCTTTGTTTGCTGCAAGTGAGATTAGAATCCGAACAGTATATATTTTTGCCACAGGTGCAAAAGTCTCCTCATAATCAATCCCACAGCGTCGTGTATATCCCTTGGTAACCAACCTCGCCTTGTATCTATCAATAGTTCCATTGCATTAAGCTTCACAGTAAACACCTAACAACATTCTACAGTCTTCTTTCCACCGGCATAGGTACTAGCACCCGTGTTGCATTCTTCTAAAGAGCTTCCAATGCATCTTGCATGTTACTAGGAATAGATATAGTAGATAATTTATCAATAACAAGTGCATGTGACCCAGAAATCCTATGGTTAGACATAAAGTTAGCTATAGGATATCTAGCTTTGGCATTGATATCTATTAATGTAAGTGACAGAGGGGGGTCTAACTAACGTAAAAGAGAGAGAGAGAGCATGACATAAGAAGTATACTGGTTCATCTCCCGTCTTAGCAGGAGACTACGTCCACTTGAAAGCTTAACTAGTGTGTTTAGGTCTTGCGGCCCAAGAGAATTTCAAGAGATGTAATGGGATGATGATCTAAGTGGGTGAAGGTCCCTTTTATAAGTAAGGAAGCCTCCCCTCTTACACTTGTTTTCCAATGTGGGATGCAAAACACTATTCTAGTCTAGAAAGGTTCATTATGGAGGCAACTTGGCAAGGTTGGGAAGGTGGCTTCCCGGTGAGGTATTGGCCGCTTCGGACTACCGTGGCATAGCTTGGACATCGGGCTACAAGATGCAAGTCGTGGTTGGGTCCCACCATGGCTTGTGGGCCCCCAAAGAGGGTGTTACTTATGCTTGGTGAGATAGCAAACTAGCTTGCCAGTAGGGGTATCTACAATATCTGGTTCATATTGTTTCTTAGGAATTCCTATGGTAACCCTTTCTAATTTCCTAGGTTCAACACTTTCTAACCCAGAAGACTCATTAAAGTTTAGAGGTACCTGAGGTAGATCATTCTGAGCGGGATCTTCAGTTGGTTAAGTAAAAGGGAGAATATCTTATGTGTGAGTTTCAGATACGTCTTGATTTTGATCCAAACTATCTAAAAAAGTCGTCTCAAGAAACGATCGATCGTTGGGGACCAAACGATCGATCGTTTGGCTACTAGAAATTTTTGCTTGTTGAATCGATCGATCACTAGGGCTGAACGATTGATCGCTTTGTCCATTGAGAGCTTCTGTCTCTCGAAACGATCGAATGTCGGGTTCAAACGATAGATCGTTTTTGATTGTTTTAGAATTTCTACCTTCAAATCGTTCTTCCAAATTTTCCAATTCTTCAAAGCAAGGTTCTAAAAATCGCTAGGCGCTAAGGCGGTTTTTAATTTTTAATTTATTTTTATGTCATATAAATATATATATATATAAACTTTAGGGAAAATGATCATTTACCCAATTTCTGGGACATTTAACCCCATTTACCCAAACACTCTAAGAGATTGCCAACTTAATCATCAGTTTTCATTTTTAAACCCCAATTACCCAACTTTTTCAACACGTGGCTGTTTTATTCAAGTTTCTGGACACTTTTGCCCCTCTATAACTGAAACGTTTTGAAATCGTAACAGAAACGTGATTTAGGGAGCGAAGCTCTCCGATTTTAGTGAGAGAGGTTCGGCTGTATCTGTAGAGAGAGAAGCCCCCTGGGTTTTGAGTGTGGAGCTCTATCATTTTAGAGAGAGAGAGAGAGGAGCTGTGCGATTTACATAGACAGGAGAGAGAAGCTCCCTGGTTCCGGTTTGTGAAGTTTTACGGCGAGTTCGGTGTGTGAAGCTTTACGGCGAGTTCGCTCTTGCAATTTATATTTAGAGCTTGTGGTAGAAGTTTTGAGATTCATAGAGAGAGAAATTCTACTGTGATTTTCACATGGATCATGATCCAGATGCTCTTTGTGTTCCTCCACTGCGGTTTGCTTTTGTTTCTTTACCTCTATCTATTCCATTTGGCTTTTAGCTCTGTTTAATATGTTTGATTTTAGGAATTTTTTTGTACGAATTGTTGTCTTATTTTCGAACTGATTTTTCTGAATCAAAGCTTCCAGGTGTTTGTTTTGGTTATGAATTGTTTTTGTAATTTTGATTTTGAACTTCCAGCTGTTTTTGAGTGCATTGTGTTAGTTTTGAGTTTCTGTATTAATTTCGTGTTTCTTTTGGTGAATTCATGTTTGGATTTTGCGGTTGAGCTGTTTTCGAAGTGTTGCGGTAGTTTTGATTATATTCTTGGTAGGCAATAATATTTCTAGTGGGGGCCAATAATGTTGTTCAACGATATTTTAGTATCTATAATTGTTGCTTACTAATGCTTTATTTGAATGCATTGCAATTTATTACGTCTTACAAATTTTTTATGGCTGTTTTGACTATATTACTGGGGACCAGTAATCATTATACTGGGGGGCAGTAATGTTTTATGTGTTATTAAGTAGTTGTAATTGTTGTTTTTTCTTATCCTTTTCATCATTTTAAAAGTTGTTTGGTACTGCTTCTACTTCGTTTTGGTAGGTTTGATTACATTATGGGGGGGGGGGGGGGGGGGGGGGGGGGGGGGGCAGTATTCAGTTTATTGAGTAGCAGTAATATGTGTTTTAGGTTTAATAATAGATTCGTTTGCCTGTGTTTTCTTCGTAGGTCTATGACTTATCCTCTGGTTGCTAGGTGCCTTTACTCTGGCAAAGGTTATATGATTCCTTTGAATCAATGCATGAGCTACTCTGAGTTGTATGAAGACATTTTCCGCACATTCCAGTTTTCCCCAACTGATATTGTTGAGCTTCAGTATTCAGTTCCAGGTTGTGAAGTCTGTTTTCTGCGTAATGATCGTGATTTCCAGATGCTATTTTGCTCTGCCAGAATACATAGGTTAGAGTGTGTCGATATTTCAGTTTTAAAGACTGGGGGAGGTTGTAGGAGAAACTGTTCTGTGGATAGTTGTTCGGAAGTTATTGATGAAGATGATTATTTGGGTGATGCATTCAGGACTAAAGTTCACAAGACGTATTTGTCTGATGAGTGGAGTTCTTATATTCATAATATCGGGGATAAGTTTCATGGCGCTGCTGAGCTCCGTGAAAAGCTCAGGAAGTATGCAATTGCACTTGGTTTCAAGTTTGTATTCCTGAGAAATGATTTGGACCGTATTCATGCAGTCTGTGCAAATGTTGGAACTGAAGGTTGTGATTGGCATCTTCGGGCTTTTTCATCATCTGCCAATGGTTGCCTTTATATCACAGAGTTGAATAATACTCACTCTTGCAAGGGTGTAGTTAGGACTCAAAAACACAAGCTTTTGGGATCCAAGGTTGTCAAGACTTGCATTTCTGCAGATGTTAGCTTTAATCTTTCATTGAAGCCACGGGAGATTATGAGCAAGTTCAAATCAACATATGGGTTTGATATTTCATACAAGGTTGCCTTGAAAGCAAAGCATCGGGCCAAGGAAGCAATTTATGGTTCCGATGCAAACACGTTCAGCAAGTTATCTTGGTATAAGGAAGCTGTTTTGCAGAGTAACCCCGGCTCTTCTTTTGTGTTGGAGGTTGAACCATCATCAAATCGTTTTCAGAGGCTTTTCGTAGCTTACGGAGGTTGTGTAGAAGGCTTCCAATTCTGTTTGCCAGTGTTGTATGTTGATGGAACGTTTGGTAAAAGCATTTGCAAGGGGCAGATTCTGTCTGCAACTGGAAGGAATGGGAATCAAGGTAACTGTATTGTTTATTGCCCCCCATAAATTTATTCTTGGCCCCTAGTAATATTTGCTTTTGTTAGTTTCATCTGTGTGCTTAATGTTGCTTGTTTTAGTTTCTTTAATTGTGATAGATATCATTTTTACATTGCTGTGCGACGTTGTGATAGTTTCATGCCGTGCAATAACAACATTATTGGCCCCCAGTAGACTGATTTTACTGTGATCTGGTTTATGCAGGTTTCTATCCTCTAGCCATATGTTTTTGTGATTCTGAGACAGATGCAAACTGGACATTCTTTTTCAAGCATTTGAAGAGTCTGCTTGAACCTCAAGGAAGAGTTATCACATTTATTAGTAATCGGGGTGTTGGATTGTTGAGCGCTTTTGATAAGGTATTTGCTGGTAATCCTCATCTATTTTGTTACAAGCACTTGGTGGCGAACCTTGCCAGTAAATATAGGGGTAAAGGTAATTCAAAATTGATAGAAGATGTAAAGCAGAAGTTTTTTAAGGTTGCATATTCATCTACACAGAAGGAATACCGTTTCAATTTGCGGTTACTTAGAGCAGTTGGAGGTGCCGATATTATTGACCCTTTTCTTTCTGAATTGCCTGTGGAAAATTGGTGCCGTGCATTTTATACTAGCTGCCGATATGGAATTATGGCTAATGGGATTGCTGAATCATTTAACTCTTGGATTGCAATTGAGCGTTTGATGCCAGTCTATTGTATGCTGGACCAGACAAGAATTAAACAAATGGAGATGGCGGGTAAAAGGAGGGAAGAGGCCGAACGTTGGACCACAGAACTAACTCCCAAAATGGAGGAAAGGTTGAAGGTGCAGATGGAGAAATCTCGTCGTTTCAGTGTCCATTATTCAAGTCCTGGAGTTTATGAGGTTTGATCTGACTTTTCGTATGTAGTCAACCTTTCCGATCATGCATGTTCATGTGTTAAATGGCAGATCAATTGTTTTCCTTGTCCTCACCGTCTTGCTGCATTACAAGCTGCTTCTGAAAATGTATATGATTATATTGATAAGTACTTTCATGTTGATATGTTCAAAAAGAGCTACAGTTTTCCTATCCATCCGATAACCAATGTTGATATGTCTTCTTCGGATTCTGCTTCTGAATGTATATTACCTCCCCTTGCGAAGAGGCCCCCCAGGAGGCCTAGGGTGAAGCGGTTCAAGTCGGTTGGAGAGGTTGAAAAGAAGCTTATTCGTTGTGGCCGTTGTGGCAAAATGGGCACTCATAACAAGTTGAGCTGCATTGAACCTCTCGTTCAGCAGTAGTATATGTTTCTGTAGAGAGTTTTTAGGTTTTGACTTTGTCTACTGGGGGTAGTAATTGGTTTATTGGGGCCAGTAATAGTTTATATTCAGGCTCAAATAAACATTTTTCTTTGCACGTGGCAGATTCTGACTGTTGGGATGATTAAAATTTCAATTACATAGCACAAGTTCAATTTTCCAACAGGTTTAATGCTTACTGGGTGGCAATACTGGGGGGAAGTAATTGGTTTATTGGGGGCCAGTAATTGATTATATTCAGGCTCAAATAAACATTTTTCTTTTCACATGTAGTTTTCTAACTGTTGGGATGATTAAAATTGCATTTACATAGCACAAGTTCAATTTTCCAACAGGGTTAATGTTTATTGGGTGGCAATACTGGGGGGCAGTAATTGGTTTATTGGGGGCCAGTAATTGTTTATATTCAAGCTCAAATAAACATTTTGCTTTGCACATGACAGATTCTCACTGTTGGGATGATTAAAATTTCAATTACATAGCACAAGTTCAATTTTCCAACAGGTTTAATGCTTATTGGGTGGCAATACTGGGGGCAGTAATTGGTTTATTGGGGGCCAGTAATTGATTATATTCAGGCTCAAATAAACATTTTTCTTTGCACGTGGCAGATTCTGACTGTTGGGATGATTAAAATTTCAATTACATAGCACAAGTTCAATTTTCCAACAGGTTTAATGCTTACTGGGTGGCAATACTGGGGGGCAGTAATTGGTTTATTGGGACATATGAGGTAGTAACATGTCTATTTTAGAGCATTTGTGTAAAGCGCCTGCTTCTAATTGAAGTCAGCTTCAGAATACTATATCATCCAATAACGCAGTTCATTTCACCATAGTTTGAAGATTAGGCTATTACGACAACTTTACAATCCCTACTCTTCGGATATGAAAACTACATGTCTAAATATGTTATATCTAATCTCATGCCTCACTTTCTTCCCAATACTAGTTGCATGAACCTCTCACGCAGTCTTTTCCTCATGTTGTCCCCGCCTTCCTTGGTTGGTTCTACGCCATTTACAATGCTCTCCATGTTATGTAGCATAAAGGGCCCGCAATCACCACTGTAAAGAAGTAAACAAGTATTATGTTTAGGAATGTAGGCAGCAACGACAAATGTTACACAAGTATTATCACAAATATTTTGTTTCAATGTACTTACGATGACGGATTCTGTTGCAGGCAATCAAAGTCTTCATAGAGTTCATAGTCTGTCTCCGCAACGTTATTCTGTAAGATCCAGTTCCTGGTTTGTTTTTCATCCTCGGTCATTGCTTCCTCAACAATAATCAGGTTTTCCTTATCGTCTTCACCTTTGCATTTTCTCGGGTGACATTTGGATCTTGGCTTTCTCCCGGCATTCTCATCTTAGTCAAGTTCACAGCATGTATGAATTTCTGTATGTGCTTTACCTGTTTTTAGCAGATATAGAATTTTAGTTCCACAAAAGCATGCCAACAGTATTGAAAGATGAAACTGAATTTGTGTAATTACTACATACCACTCTTGCTGCATTCAGGTGGTACTTCTCCTCATTGTTGAATTCATCTACTGGCGGCCTCAATGAATTCATATGACTGAAGCTCCTTTTTTCATTGTCAATTACCAGTAAGGTGTAGTGCATGCTTGTGATGTGGTGAATTGGTAATAGCACCTTTTTGAATCGGAAGACTGACCACAGTGGTTCATAAATCATTGTCTCGACCCCACACTCAAAAGGTCGAGTGTCCTCGTCTTGTTCTTTCGTCTGTTCATACTTTATAGCATAGTACTGTGAAAAGAACGTAACCAAGTTAATTCAAGTTAACAATAAAAGTTATCATTGATTCTGGTTCAAGTTTTGATTCTTCAGTGGGGGTAGTAGACACATTACTGGGGGCAATAATATGCCTACTGGCCCCCAATAGGCCGACATAGAACAGTTTATTTTTCATTCAAAATGAAATAAACAAACAGAACATCTGCAAAACACAAAATTATATATATTCATTGCCAGAAATTGGGCCATAAACATTCTACTGCCCCCCAGTAGATTGATTGTTGCACCCCAGTAAACACATAGAGTACTCCATATTTCAGCATGTTACTCAATGTTGCTTTCCAATAAACACATAACTCAATACATTTGGTTTAGGCTACTTACCGATGTGTCTACTGCGAGGAATCCCACTTGCGCATTTTGCTTTTCAGCATCAGACTTCAGCAAGTCAATATAAACGGTGATCACCTACAACATTGGGGTACGTGGAAATTCCATCAAAACTGTATTAGTAATAAGAGAAAGGAAAATTGCAGTAATTGATTAGATTACTGGGGTGCAGTAATCATTATACTGGGGTGCAGTAGATCATGAATGGAGCCACTCATTGAAAGACTTACGTCAGTTTCAATGTCCCCTTCTTGGATTATTACTCTTAGGTCATGCTTGGTGATCCGGTGTAGAAGATCACTGCTGATCCAGAACTAGGTCCTATTGAAACAGAAACATTTGATTCCAACACAGATTTTATCAGTATGAAAAACGGAAATTAAATTGTTACACCAATTTTAAACCACGCTGTGTACTTACGTGTCCTTCTGAGCAACGTTGAAGAAGTCTCGATAGTATCTTGCCACTGCTGGGTCCAGTGTCTTCCATGTTTGCTTATCACATTTGACTCCCTTAAGCTTTATCTTGTTGTGAAATTTTCCATGGGCTTGTGGCATGATTCCTGCTTTCTTAGGTGCAGCTCGCTTTGAAATTTTTGCCTCTTCCGGAGTGTCGTACTCCCACTCCTCCTCTCTAGCCTTCTTGTCAGCCCTGCGGTATGTTTTCACGTTTTTCACTATAGAATGTATCTGCGGAGTTTTCTTCTGTTGTTCCTGATCTGCATGGGTCCCTTCCATCTTTTTTTCCTTCACAATTAATTCCATCATTTCTTTCTCAGCAATATTCCTTATAATGTTGTCAAGTTGTACATCTTCCTCTTCATTCCCATGTTCTTGTTGCCCCAGAGGAAAGCGGCTTACATTTTCCTCTTCACGCACTTCCTGTGCAATAGGAAACGCTAACGTCACCGTGTCCGTCGACTTTCCCGCACTGGCTGCATAATGAGTTTCCTCTCCGACACTTGGTCCAAAGTTTGGATTTTCATCCTCAACTTCATCTTGGGGGACCACACTCGTCTTGAAAGGAACTATCTTAAGTTGGGTTACAGGTGGGGGGACCTCTCCTTTCTCCCTTTCAAGCCGTATGTACAACGCCCTGATGAGGTTATTTTTGGCCCGCTTTTCAATTTCCAACTCCCTAATTCTCTCGTCGGCAACCTTTAGCTTTCCCCATAAATCCTTGTTCTGTGCAGTCAGGTCCTCATTTGCTTTGGCAAGCCTTGCTAACTTTACCTCCATTTCTTTTGTTGGCTTTGTCTCACCAATGGCTTCCTCCATCTCCCTAATTAGTTGCTTGATATTCCCCGTCAGCATTTCAGTTTGTTGCTCTTCCGCTTGGCTTGCCAGGGGTACCTGCCAACAAAATATAACCAAAACCATCAAGGTATTGGTCCCCAATAATGTGTTCACTGGGGGCCAGTAATACTATTATTGCCCCCCAGTAGACTACAATAAAAGCACATAGCTACATGTAAACAAGTCAATGATTTAAAATTCAACCAACAAACACTAGTTATTCACTTCATAGGCTTTGTTTAATTTATCTATTACTGGCCTATTACTGGGTTAACACATTACTGGGTCCCAGTAATGTATCTATTACCCCACAATTAGTAGCAGCAGACAAGCTCAGTTGTGCCACTCGCCCAGTTGTCAAAGCTTGGTGTGTCCTGCACCTCATCACCTAGCTCGAGGTCTTCCAGTCTAATTTTTGCAGGCCATGGTCCAGCTTTTATCAGATCCTGTTACATTTAACAAGTAAGTAATGTGTATTAAACATTGAAAATAAGGTATATATATATTGTTTTTGTAATTTGCTTACCACGGCTAAGTTCTCGTTCATGTACATCTGCTCCAGGCTAAAAATTTCCTTTATTGACCATCGGATGAATCGTGGTGTCTCATTCTGCTTTCCAGGAATCTAGGTCTTTGCCTTGGTCTTCTCCAGGAACCAGTAATAGATGAGAAGAAGGCATCCATTCAAAACAGATGGACTGTTCCTCCTATACTTTTGTAACCCTTCCATCAAGAAGTTCAAAATTAATCTTGGCCAGTTGTACATGTTTATGGTCTCAATCCGTTCACAAATCGCAACCATATCCCATGTGATCTGAGCACCGGTTTGGGTGAAGAAGAATGTGCTGAATAGATATGTCATCATTAGCACGGCTATCTTCCTGGCATCTTTCTCTTCTGCCGGCTTTGTCAACTCATCTATCAGTGTCGACTCCACCCTTGTTCTGAGGACAGCCTACGTCTTTAAAGGGCTGCCAAATATTAGAGAGTCTTCCATCTCTTCCCTTACCACCCTCCTGTTCACATTGAACACTTCTCCTTCAGCCGGGAGGTGAAATAAAGCCGTGACATCCTCCTCCGTTATTTCCATAACAATATCCCCAAACTTCCACTTGTTTTCGGTGCGGTCAAAGTGCCTTAGGAGTATCTCTAGGTCCGCTTCATGTTTGTGCAACTGGATCTCTGTTATCTTGTCCTGCCAGAAAGGTTGCATCATTTCACCAAAGTCGGTACCCATCAAAATCTCTTTCATTTGGTCTGGTATTCTACCTTTGTGTGCGTTGACCATCCTCCAGAATGCACTGAGCGTGCACTTCTGTTGCTTCCACTCAATCTTTGCTTTCTGTGTCTCTTTTTTCTCCTCTTTTTTCACTGCCCTTTTCGTTTTCTTCTTGGCTTTCTTCTTTGGTTTTTCTTCTTCTGTATCTACTTCCTCTTGAAGTTTTTTTCTTTTTGGTTGCTGTCTTGTTTTGATTACAAACCTTTTCGTTGTCAGTTCACCTTCTGATTCTGATTCATCTTCAGACGATCATCCTGAATCTTCATTTACTTCTTCTTCAGTAGATTCTTCGTCAAAAATCTGTGCTGCCTGTTGTCGTTTCCTCTTTATGATTTCGTCAAACTTTTTTTGCAGTGGTTGGTTAAACGTGGTCTCAGTACAGTTATCGGAACTCTGTGAACTCCGGTCATCTTGTTCTGAGTCACTCATCAATGTGAATTTTGGTCTACCCATTCTGCACCGAAAACAAAACCACAATGATCAATCCAAAATAGCTATTAGACGGGTTCTGACTCCATATGAAGACATTATTGAGGGGCAGTAATGTGTCTACTGCCCGCCACTAAGCCATCCCAACTAGGACCAGTTTTTTGGATTCACAGTGTATTGCACTATATCACAAAGAAAACCAAAAATGATCATTTCATAATCAACAAGAGATGATGACTGTCTCCTAAGAAAAACATTATTGGGTGGCACTAACTTGTCTACTACCCCCCAGTAGACCATCAATATATACACCGCTTGCAATGTTTCACGGACTATACAAGTTATTCACACTCTAAATAATAGTTAATGACTAGAATTAAACACAGAATGAGGGTCAATAATATGTCTACTGCCCCCCACTAGACTGCCACAAACCTCACAACTTGCATCAAACATTACACTGCATCCTATGTTTCACGGTTTATAGCAGTTATTCACACTCAAAACAACAATTAATGTCCTAAATCACGCATTATGATTGTCAATAAACTGTCTATTGCCCCCCACTAGACTGACACAAACCTCACAATTTGCATCAAACATTACACCGCATCCTATGTTTCACGGTTTATAGCAGTTATTCACACTCAAAACAACACTTAATGTCCTAAATCACGCATTATGATTGTCAATAAACTGTCTACTGCCCCCCACTAGACTGACACAAACAACATAACTTAATTCAATAATCGACTACTGCAATTTCACACTAAATTTACTTTGGAATAGCAGATTTAATTCCGCCAATGAATGAATCAGTGATCATTGGCCCCCCAGTACGAAGTCTACTGGGGGGCACTAATGTTACAACTTTTATGTCAACTCCACAATAGGCTTTTGATCAAATCTCATTTTATCAAAAATAAATGTTTAGAATCGACAAACAACTTTCGTTTCAGATTTTCTCAATTATGAACCAGAAACCCTATATTTCACCGATTTCACATATATGCAAAGTCGTTCGAGAAATTTCACAGATATGTCACCAAAATGTAACTTCAAACTACTTTAAACGAAAGATTTTGTAATAGGTTCCTTAGAAAACATGAAAAAAAACTGGAAAACGGAGTCGGAATTGAGTTTTTACCTGTTTCGATATCTTCCAACCCGGAAAAACTAGAAACTCATCTGCCGGACCTTGAAGCGTCGTCGCCGTAGAACGATGAGAATACAGGTGAGAGAGAGAGAGAGAGAGAGAGAGAGGGAGTGAGGCAGAGAGAGAGAGAATCGGGTATGGAGGGAGGAAGAGATTTGAAACGGTTTGACGTTTGATGGAGATGGGTAACTGACGAGTCGTGCGGTGTTAGTGTAGTGGCACTACAGTAATAATGTTTTTTTCCAGAGCCTATATGAGTCCTGACAATGTCGAATTGGGTAAGTGGGCACAAATAGATGAAGGTGGAGTGGTTGGGCAAATATTGGGCTAAAAATGTGTAACTGGTCACAACCCCTAAACTTTAAATGAATATATGAAGACTTATTATAACTTATAAAAAAAAGAATAATAAGATATCCTATAAAAACTATATTTTATTCCAAGTTTCCAGTGCCTACATGATTTAAACATAATCAATGAATTAAAGAGGGGAACCTAGGGCAGAGTGGAAGACCAATTCATTTACTATCTATTCTCCATCAAAAAGAGAAAACGTGAAAGACCAAAAAACGAAACAAGGTTCTCTCTCTTCCTCCTGCTCTCCTCCCCTCCGTTTTTCCACCGGACCACAGCCTTGACGCCCCCCTTCGTCAGCCCTTGCCACCTTCCTTAACAAGCCCTAGAGCCTCCTTTGCGCTGCCTTCCTTATAGAAGCTGCCGGGTTGACCTCGAAAGCTTCTCCCTCTCTATCTCCATTCTCCAATGGCTGGATCGAAATCATGAATCTCTCTCTCTCTCTCCCTCTTTCTCTCTCTTTTCCCTCTCTATCTCATGATTTCACTCTTTGGGTTAGAAATTTGAAAGTGGATCTCATCCATTTGAGTACAATCTGATCTCATTGAGAATAGAGAAGATCGAATTCGTGATTCTGGAAAAAAATTGCAGTTTCTAAACCCAATCCGCCCAGATCCGCCTAGCCCTTTAAGTCTGCTAGACCCGCCTAAAACTGCCTAGGCGGCCGCCCAACAACTCTGATTTTCCATTACTCTAGTCGGAGAGCCGCCGCCCAGCGCCTAGGCGGCCTAGGAGGCCGAGTTTTAGAACACTGCTTCAAAGACATCAAAATCAACAATAGAACGAGGATTCCCTTCACAACCTCTCTCTTCCTTAAGGGAAGAATGAGAAGCTCCCCTTGAGTAATATGGCTCAAAATCACAGAATGAGACATCAAGAGATATTTGTAATGTGTTTATGAGCGGGTCATTACATTTGTAGCCTTTCTGAAACTCTGCATAACCCATAAAAATACATTCTTTGCATAGGGATCACTCTTGCTCCGTTGTGGCTTTGCTATATGGACATAAGATGTGCACCCAAACACTCAGGGCTCCAAATTAGGCATAGAGGGGATGGTCAAAAGTGTACGAAGCTTCTGATAAGGATTCTGAAACTCAATTATCGGTGAAGAAGTACGGTTGATGAGATATGCTGCTGATTTCACCGCTTCATCCAAATAGGACCGAGGTACATTCATGCCGAACAAGGAAGCACGAACAACATCCATCAACTGGCTGTTCTTCCGTTTTGCTAAACCATTATGTTAAGGAGTATAAGAATTGGAGGTTTAATGACAAATTCCATGTGGCCGACAAAACTCAATCATAGGGCCATTCACAAACTCTCCACCATTGTTAGATTAAAACACTTTGATGCATTGTTGATACTGAGTTGCCACCTTTTTGTGAAATTTGGTAAACATCCCAAGTACATCATTCTTATTCTTCAGTAATGACACCCATGTCATACGAGTGCAATCATCAATAAATGTTACATAATACTAAGCTCCAGAAAGAGAAGGAATTTTTGTAGGACCCCAGATATCTGAGTGAATTTTCATAAAAGAAACAGGACTTTTATTAAGACTTGGTGAATATGAAATACGGTGGCTCTTGGCTAGTTCACAAATGTCACAATGGAAATCCAAATCACTGACAATCGAAAACAAAAAAGATTGCAGCTTTTTAAGATAAATAAAAGATAGATGACTTAAACGGTGATGTCATAACCATACATCTTCCTTTGCATTCTCTACCCAGTTAATCTGATTAGCTTGCCCCAAAAGATGCTTTTGTTTCTCTCCGGTCTCTATCGGATCCAGGTAGTACAATTTCCCCCTTCTAACACCATAAACAAGAATCCGTCGAGTCAGAATGTCCTGACACACATAGAAAGACGGATTGAAGGTCACAATAGATGCAAGAGCTAAAATAATTTGGCCAACAGACAGGAGATTATAAGCTAGTGATGGAATAACTAAGACAGATTCAGGGGGTTAAGGTATCAGATAAAGCAATAGAACCTTCTCCGATGACCGAAGTTGGAGTACCATCAACAGTAGAGACAACATTTTAAGGTGAATGTCTAAGGTTTTTCACAAGATTAGGGTCATTGGTTATATGATCAGATGCATCTATATCAATTATCCATGTATTATCCAAAGTAACCTTACCCTTCATACCTGAATGCGCTACATTAGCAAAGGCATTGTCTAGATGCTCTTCCTCTGTAGTAGCAACGACGGCCTTGCCCAGATTCTTTCGCGATTTCTTAGTGAAGTCCCACCAAACAGGGTAACTAATCACTTCATAGCACTGCTCCTTGCTATGACCTAATTCCCCACAGAGAATGCACTTTCTGTTTACATATGGATTTGGTTTACCTAGAGGACGACGTGGAGAAAGACCTGAGAAGCTTGGAGGAGGACCCTGTTTCCGTTGAACAACCATAACAGAAGATTCGGTAGATACCGAATGTTCCATAGCCTGTTTCTCTGATTGCACCTTGTGAATGTAAGCAAAGCTCTGCTCCAAGGAGAGTTTAGGTTCCTTGCATAGGATCTCTCCACATACCTGATCATATTTTGGGTTAAGTCCACTCAAAAACATGTGAACACGCATCCGGGACATCGTTGAAGTCTCTTGAACCACAGCTGCAACATTATAATTCTGAGAAGCCACCCTTTGATCAATCTCCTAGAACATCGTCACTAACTCATTATAGTAGGTAGGAATGAGCCGTCCATTCTGCTTTGCTTCAAAACACTTCTTGTTCAATTCAAAGATCTGGGTTTCATCAAAATCATCATAAAATGTTTTCTCTACAGCTTCCCAAATATCTTTTGCAGTAAGAAGACGAATATATCAATTCATAAGAGAGGACTCCATGGCGTCAATGAGCCAACTTTTCACCGTTTCATTGTTCGTGGCCCAAGCTTCATACTCTACAAAATTCATGGTAGGTTCAGCGTTCACTCCGGTCAGATAACCAACCCTCCCTCGTACTTCAATGCGCATCCGCATGAGAAGAGCTCATATGGTGTAGTTGGATTCATTCAAGACAACACTTGTTGGGAACGCAGAGGTTTCTTGTTGGGCGGTGTAGTGGTGATGATGGATGACTTGTGAGGATGGCACCATTGTCTTCTCAGAATTTGATTGTTCACCTTCAATTACAGGTCCGGCCATTAAGGAATTTGGGATCTTTGCAGGACTGGGTTTTCTAGGATGATGGTGGTTTAAAATTCAAGGATGGTTTGATTTCAATAGTGGTGGTACGCAACGGTTTGTGGTGTTCTTCAGGATTTAGGATTCAAAGGATTGAACCTGCTTTAATACCAAGTAGAATAGAATACTTCAATTCAAAGTTAATTCGATGATTCTATTCATCCCACAAATGGGGGATATATATATATATATATATATATATATAGAAGTACAAAGGAGTAGTCTAACTATAATAGGAAACAATATTTCCATGATTACAGGATATCCTATTTATATACGGATTTACAGAGATACTACAGTGACCTCGGCTTTTCAAGCTGAACTCTTAGCTCTTAAGGCTGCAGTCCAGTTCTCCATTTCATTGTGGCATCACAAGGTGTTAACGTTAGAACCGAAGGGCTCTAGTTAGCTTTAGAAAGAGACACACACACACACAAGAAGTATAGTGGTTTGTCTCCCGCCTTAGCGGGAGACTACGTCCACTTGAAAGCTTAACTAGTGTGTTTGGGCCTTGCGGCCTAAGGGGATTACAAGAGATGTAATGGGATGTTAAGTAAGTGGGAAGGAGTCTCCTTTTATAGGGGAGGGAAGCTCCTTCCTTTACATGTTTTCTAATGTGGGATAAGAAACCACCATTCTAGTCTAGAAAGCCATATTGTGGAGGCATGTTGGCAAGGCCTGGAAGGTGACTTCCCAACGAGGTATTGGCTGCTTCCGACTACCTTGGCGTAGCTTGGACATCGGGTTACTGGATGCATGTCTCGGTTGGGCCCCACCATGTCCTGTGGGCCCCCCCAAGAGGGTGTTACTTATGCTTGGTGGTGTACCAAATCCTCCATATTGTTAAAGGTATGTACACAAGGTGATCTTTGAGTGTGATTACCTCCAACTAGTCCAAGTTATCAATTCGCAGGAGGAAGATCATTTGGTGGATGGGAATGTTGTTGAAGAAGTCAGGTTCTACATGCAGCAATATCCAATTATGTTTTATCACATGTTAACCGGCAACCAAACTATGTAGCTCACAGACTTGCTCACACGACTTATTTTTTGGTCTTTCTCATTCTTAGTTTTTGTATGCTCCTGAGTATATAAGGGGTGCTGGGTGCCCTTATGAGCGATTTGATTTGCTAGTTCAATGAAATTTTTACCTTTCAAAAAAATGGATTAATAGGGAGAAATTTTATATACACCACCTAATTACTTAATGCACACTCCGTACATTTTTTTTCTCTCATTTTTTCATCAAACTTCGATCTATACCCCTTCTCATTACATAAATGAATGAACAAATTGAGAAAAAAAAATTCAATAAAAGGGGCTAGTATCATTAAAGTGTATCAAATTTCTATTTAATACAGTCTTTCAATACAATTTTTGATTCATTGTTGAATTAATTACTAAGTAATTTCAACAACATTATATCTTCATATTCTATTTAAAAGGATAAACGAATTCAGTAAACCTTTTATACCAATTCATTCCTCCACTCTCCTGGTTTCAAAGAATGACAATAAACAAAGAGAAGCTACAAAGTACAAACGCCATAAAAACAAGTATCCATTAGATCATAGGTGACTGTTACAACAACACATACAAGGCTACATATATATGTTTTCGGATGAGACTAAGACATACTGATTCCACAAGGGATGGAACCCTCTTGAAAAACAGAGCAAAAGTTCAACAATCATCATCATTGGCAAATTATTCACACTGACCACAACCTGTACATAATACAAGTAACAATAAAAGTGCAGTTCTTCAGCACTGTCTTCCCTCATTGCATGATAATTGCTTCTTGTATCAATTTTGTACCCTGCATGATTTAAAAGAAAGTTCTGGAAACTTTAGAAGAAAAATTACAACAAAAATCGCAGAACCTCCAATTTGCAACTACTCAGATTGCTAGCTAACCAAAATGGCATGCAATATGCTTAGAAAAGTATGAAGGTACTAACCTGCAAACAGAACTCCATTCAATTAATCACAGCCGGAGAAAGCAACGGTTTGTTTGAGAAGAATGCTTCCAAATTCCCTGTTACTAATTCACCCAAATCCACAAAAGCTTCATGTGTAACAATAGCTTGATGCGGTGACAGTACAACATTATCCAATGAAAAGAGCTCTTTAGGAACATTAGGCTCATTCTCGAACACATCCAAGCCAGCACCTCCGATCTCTCCTCCCACCAAACACTCGACCATTTCCTTCTCATCGATAATAGCTCCGCGCCCTACATTAACGATCACCCCCTCTCTTCCCAACGCAGACAAAACTTCCTTGTTGATCATGTGGTGGGTTTCCTCTGTCAGTCCACAACAGATGATGAGAGCATCACTGTCTGCTGCAAGCTCACACACATTGGAATAAAATTGGTATGACAAAGACGGCTTTTTGCTCCTTGAATTGTACGAGACACTGCAGCCAAATGCCTCCAATCTCATTGCAACTTCTAACCCAATGCTGCCCAATCCAACAATACCAACCTTCTTTCCTCCAATCTGAAATTTTCAATTCAAAAAGAAAACAGAATCAGTATTTGAGAAATAACTTTTCAATTCAATATTAAAAAGAGAAGTAATAATTATCATAATGATGAATGAAATAGAATAGAGTATTTGTATTCATACATTTACAATAAGTATTTAGATCTCTTTATTTTCATAGTGATAGTTGATTTTATCAGCTTATTCAAAATGACTATTAAGAACACAAAAGAGCGAGAAAACATAAAATTTAATTTCTTTTCTTGTTCATCAAATCCAGCATTCCTTTTGCATCTTCAAACTCACGTACTCTTAATCTTCATGGTTGGCCAAGAGATGGTACCTCCAATTTGTTCAATAAAATGTCTTTCTCATATTATTATTTTTAATCAAAGTCTCTCTAAGACTCTAATGATATTCTCAAAGATGTAACAATTTTTCTTTCTCCATCTCCTCTAACATTTAACCCTAATTCATGCATCAATATTTATGAAAAAAAAAAAAGTGAAAGTTTAGTAATTGGGAACAATCATCGTTCTGGAATCTATGTACCAGGTAATGCTTAAAAACTTTTCAATTTCATCTTTTACAGTTTTCTTTTTTATTCCTCTGTCAATAGTGTATCAAAAGGTTTTTTTTTTTTCTTTAATTATTATTATTTTATTTTTTTTCATAATAAACTTGTAATTTGGTGGTATCAGTGACTCAATGTACCATCAACAAGCAAGATTGACATCTTTTACGAGAAGGCATTAAAATTATGGCATGTTTGTCCAGATCTATTAATTGCTTTCTAGGCATAGTTTTGTGTACTGCAATTACAGTTCAACTTTCTTGAGAAATGGAACTCTCATAGACTTCTCATTGTGATAGAGATCATATTATACACACTAGGAATCATATATATACAAAACTGATCTTGCGGAGAGTTTTCTCAAGTTTTAGATGCATGCTTTATTAGTGGTATATGGGTTTTGAATGTAAATTTCTTTGAGGATATTTTAGAAAAAATAAAGAGGTATAGTTAGTATATTGCGTATTTGAAAAAGTAAATTAGAGGTCTAATTGTTAATTTTAGATGTATAAATAGAAACACCCAATAGAATATTATTCCTCTTCTCCAAAATGAAAACCCAAATGGACAATTGGATTCAAAAGTTTGGTTAAGGGGCTTTACAGGCACCCTCCTTGAGAATAAAGTATTCATCATCGGCGGCTATAGATCTAATGATGGCTATGAAGTGAGGAGGAATGGATCTTCTAACGTCGGAGGGTGAGCATGTAGACAACAAAGAAGATTGGAGTAAGAACATGATTAACCAATGGTGTAATCAAACCAGCCCTGATTAGATCACCAAATCAAGAAACCCTCTGTTTGGAATTGAAATTAGAGAGACACAAAATTGATTGAAAACCAGAGGTGTGTGGGTTATGAAATTTTAGTCAAAGCTTGAACAGAGTAGTTGAACTTCTAAATTCTATTTAGAGCTGGTTATTGAGAAGAAGAAAAAATTGGTGACGCCACGGTGTTTTGTTGCGCATGGAGGATTTTAAAGTAAAGCCAAGTCCCATGTGAAGGTCCCGCTTTTAAAAAAGTCTTTGAAAATTTGCCAAAACAGGGAATGTGAGCACGGGATTTTCTAATCCGTTTAAATTATCGTCTCCCTCCTATAACTCCCTCGACTCTTTTTTTTTTTTTTTTGGATATTAATGAAATTTCATTAATAATTACCGATGAGAGTAAACTCAATGGAAGGTGCCCAAAACATGGTTCAAGTACAAATAAACCCAATAAGGAAAATTACAACTCAACCATAATCCACATAGATAGGGCAAAAGAGTGTAACCCTAAAAATTAAAATAAACATCAACTCCTACACTAGCACAGCAGCTACCGCCCAACTTCTTCCGCACAACGCCGCTACAGTAGCTGCTGCTACTGCCGCCGCAGTCAGGAGCCAAGAGGATGCCAGAAGTGCTGAATCGAAGTGATGAGTACCGAATGGCCGTTGCCAGAACAATCCCAAAAAGCAAATCCAATCAAAACCAAAATTAAAGGGGATGAGAGAAAGGAACCAATACCACACACTCTGTTCTCCATCAAAGAGACTCAAACCGGGAAGGGAAGATAGCCACTGAGATGGGATAAAAGCCAATAGCAAAGAAAAAATCCAGCAGAGAATGGGGGGTGAAACACCCATGCGTGAGCACCCATAGTTCATACGGTAAGTAACTCGCACTTTTAAGAGGTAGGCACGAAATCCTTCATGGAGAAGGTCTTTGGTAAATGGAGGGGAGCTGGTGTGAGGTGAGGGGTGAGGGGAATCATGGAGTTTTTTTTATCTGAAAATTTTTTGGGTAACAAAGTCCTCTATAACTGGACATAAGCCAGCAAAATCACCACAAGACGGGTGTAATTCACCACAGGGGTGTGAGAGAAGCAAGAAAAAATGATGAAAGACAGAGGAACTGAGAAAAAGAGAGGCCAAAACTAGAGAGCCCGCCCCCAACTCTCAAGCCTTCGATCTAGATCCCAAGGGATCAAGATCCGGGCAAAAAGAAGGAGGAGGGAGATGGGTTTTCTCATTTCTGTTTTCTCTCTCTAGGTTTTAGAGAGAGACGTTCTAAGAAAGCAGAAGTTTACTCTTAGTTTCATGCTCAACCCAAATAAACAGATAAAATTTAGAAACGTGACTAGATATATGAGTAGCTAGAATTGCTAACCTTAGAACCAAGAGGATAGTCTCCTCTGCAAGCCCACAGCCCACCCCTAACATACCGATTCGAAGCCGAAACCTTTCTCATGACATCAATGAACAGCCCCACAGCCGTGTCAGCAACGTCCTCAGCAAACACTTTAGCGGCGTTGGCGACCGCAATGCCGCGGCGTCGACACTCGGCCAAGTCAACGTGGTCAAGGCCGGTGCTGTTGGTGACTACGAGTTTGAGGGAGGGGAGAAACTGGAGGATTTGGGCGGTGATGGGAGGCCCATTGCCGGAGGAGAGGAGGGCCTGGACGGAGCGGGCGTGGGTGGTCAAGAACTGGTCTTGAGGGAGAGGAGAGTCCCAGGCTTTTAGTAAGTTGAACTTCTGGGAGCATTTGGGTTCCAAAAGAGCAATGAATGGGCACCGGCGAAGTACAAGAACTGTAGGGAGCTCACTGTGATCATCATCTGCCATTGGATTGCCTTCTTTGACTGTTGAGAGAATGAGAGAGGTTCCTCAAGTGAGAGAGAGCTTTCTAAAAATATTTTGAATAGTTTTCTTGGGTGATAAATTTCCTAAATATTCGCCTAATTCATGAGTACGTGTCAGAACGGTAAGGGTATCGAGAACCGTTCTCTTGGACGAGGCCTTGTGGAGGAGAGGAGATGATGCTCTACTATCACCAATAGTGGTGATGAACACACCAAAATTTGGTGTATAGATGTCCGTGTGTGTGTGTAAGAGATCCACATGGGAGACTTGCAGTAGACATATCAGCAGCTTCTGCAACCCTGGGCCTAGGAAAATTATTGGGCATTAATCAAAACCAACCGGATGCTATTGTGTGGAGTCGTCCTCCTTATGATTTTTTAAAGGTTAACTTTGATGGTTCAATGGTTCGATGGTTCAATGAACAAGAACTTTCCTGCTAGGGCTTTATCATTCGCGACTGTACTAGTAAACCTCTCTTTACAGCAGCAAAAAATTCTCGACACATAACAATTTCAGTGGCAGAAACTACTGCACTCCGAGACAGTCTCGGAGGTTACATTAAGGTCGAGGTGGAAGGGATCGAATTCCAAACTAGTGATCGATGCTGTGAATGGAGTTCTTAAACCGCCATGGAGACCTCTCAAGATTATTCAAGACATAAGTCAATTCCTGCTGCTTCATTCTGAGCCATTACTTTGAAACATATCTTTAGGGAATATGTCATAGCAAACCTAAGTCATAAGATAAGTACCAGTGCCTCTTGGACTGACAAGGGTAAGTGAGACCTCAAGTGCCGTGTTATTTGACAAGGTAAAATGTGATTGTTCTAGGGGCTTCCACATCAATTAATAGTCTTTTTGTATAAAATAAAATAAAAATAAAAACTCATTAGTTTTTTTAGCAAATTACATATAAGTTATTGACAAAAGATGACTTAACAAATACATCATTTAAAGATGGAATTAAACATATAAAGACTAAATCTTACAAATAAGGACAATGTGCTCTTCACTTGCCACATGTCATGAGTTAATTTACATTTTTACCCTTAACTACTTATTTTGACTTCTAATTCCTTTATAAGGATTAAATATTACAAATAAGGACAATCTACTCTCCACTTACCACATGTCATGAGTTAATTTACTTTTTTACTCTTAAATAATTCTTTTGCCTTCTAATCCCTTTATGTCACTTTTTTTTTCTTAGAATAATCTCTTTTATGTTACTTTTTTTTTGTTGAGAATAATCCGTTTATGTTACTTTTTTTTTTTCTTAGAATAATCTCTTTTATGTTATTTTTTTTTCCTGAGAATAATCCGTTTATATTACTTCTTTTTTAAGAATAATTCGTTTATGTTACTCTTTTTTTTTTTTTTAGAATTATCCCTTGATGACACTTCACAAAACTTCACTCTCCTACTACTCTCATCTCATCGCCTAATTCTACTACTGCACTTGTCCAATCCTGCTACTGCCCACGCTGCACTCATACTCGTCCACTGCTGCTACTGCACTCTTACTCGTGTTATGCTACTGCTCTCATCATCGCCTAATCATGCATTCATTCAATCTTGCTAATGCACTTGCTGTATTCATACTCGTCCAGTTCTGCAACTCGTGTTCTGCTACTGCACTCGTCATTGCCTATTCCTACTACTGTACTCGTCCAATGCTGCTACTGCACCCAATTTTGCTACTGCATTTGCACTCGTGTTCTGCTACTACACTCGTCATCGCCTATTCCTGCTACTGTACTCGTGTTCTGCTACTGCACTCCTCATCGCCTAATAAACTGCACAGTAGCACATAACAATAATAAACTGCACACAGTAGCACATAACAATAATATGTACTTCACACATAGCAAGATAAGAACATTGATATAACAAAACCAGAAGCCAAAACAATAATAAACTGCACAAATAAACTTTAATTGAACACAGTAGCACATAACAATAATAAACTGCACACAGTAGCACATAACAATAATATGTACTTCACACATAGCAAGATAAGAACATTGATATAACAAAACCAGAAGCCAAAACAATAATAAACTGCACAAATAAACTTCAATTGAACACGGTAGCACATAACAATAATAAACTGCACACAGTAGCACATAACAATAATATGTACTTCACACATAGCAAGATAAGAACATTGATATAACAAAACCAGAAGCCAGAACAACAAAAAGCCATAACCCAAAATGGGGTAAGTTCCAAAACTGCAATAGAAGATGCATAGATAATCAATATACATGGAAACTATATCCCTTCAAAGATTTGACATAAGCTAATAACTAATAAGCCTTATGCCCTTGCAGCTAGAAAGCAGACCATCAACATACTCGACAAAGAAACCATTGTCCATTTGACAGAACAATATTTGGGCATCTAAAGCAGTCAATATTCATTTCAGGTGTCCATTTGACATCAGTCAACACACCATCGTCTTTCATTTCATGTTAAAAGCAGTCATAATCTCAAACAACTAAAGCAAGGTCAAATCTTCAATATCAATAGTTCAATACTAATCTTCCACCAGATATGCACACACACAAAAAAAAAACAGTAAGAAACAACACAGAGCAATATAATCAATATACCATTTTCAGAAGAGGCTACTGCTTCCCCACACTCCAAACTGAGTGCTACTGCTTCAAATGCCACAATCCTAAAGGTTTTTTGAAAATTTTCAAGGTTATGTCAGTCAATTGTATAATTAGCCATAGTGATTTCCACATCCAAGAACCAACTGAAACTACAGTCAACTATGAAAACATTACCGGAAATCTTTAAACCCTAACTGAAAGGAATCCGGAAAATTTTCTCAAGTCGGTGCCGGTAAATTGTCAAATTAACTTCGATTCATTTCCAAGAAAGAACTAATCTTATAAAATTACTCAGAATTAAGCGAAAACCCCAAGACTCGAAATTAGAAAAGCGGTACTGACCGGAATTCACGATCACGAAGCCGATCAGGTCGTCACCGTCGTCGCCTTGAATGGTGAGCGCGTCGTCGTCGCCGGCGCGATTCAGATTGGAGTAAGAGGCGGAGGTTGAGAACGAATGATCCGTCAAAGTCGCAGATGACGCGAGCGAAGGTCGATTCCTAAATCAAACTGAGTGCTACTGCTTTGGAGATTTTGCAGTGCTACTGCTTCGGAGATTCAAGCCAGATCCATCGCTGGAGTTTTTAGGGTTTCTGATTTGGGTTTGGGCGTTTTGCGTTTTGTGTTTTGGGATTTCAGGTTTTGGTCATTGGATTGTGATAGTGACATGAGCGTAAATTGTAATAAAAATTGAGCATTTTAGTCATTTTCTATCATAATTTGAAGCTAGGCCCTGCTTCATTTGGTTTTGGGCTTGTGCTTGTGTCCTGATTTGTATAAAACAAATTGAAGGTGGGTTTTCTGTATTTATATCTTTGGTCAGGTGCTACTATATAATTTTCTATTGTTTTTTTGGTCATAAAAAAAATAAAAATAAAATAAAATAAAAAAAACACTAAATACTAGTTAGTACCCTGTGGTTTAGGTCCAAAATCAATTCAGTCCCTAGACTTCTAATTTCATCAAAAACATCCCTGCACTTTCAATTTTGATCTAATAGGTCAAATTCGTTAATATTCTGTTATAGGTTCAAGTTATAGTTGGATTATTTGTTGAAAAACTATTTATTTTTAATAGTAGGACTCACTCCTAAATTCACTATGCAGACCATCTCGACACCACATCATAAAACATAGGCCATATATGAGCCACATTAACAAGTTAAATAACTCAATTGTCAGAAAACTAACAAATTGGACCTATTAGATCAAAATTGAAAGTGCAGGGGTGTTTTTGATGAAATTAGAAGTTCAGGGACTGAATTGATTTTGGACCTAAACCACATGGTAGTAATTTGTATTTAGCCCAAAAAAAAAAAATGTGTTTTATGTTCTCATGATATAAATTTTACTCCTATATAAAGAGGTCTAATAAGAATGAATCGCACACTTCTACCTCCTCATATATTCTGTCTCTCTCTTATTCTCTAGTTTATAACACGTTATCAGCACACTGCATTTTATTTTTTGTGTTCTTTTCTATAAACTCCATGATGATCAAAAACAACTTTTTTGTGCAACGTAGTTGCTTATGACCATGATTAATGATCTATGAGTATTTTATTAGAGAGTTATGACATATCATCTTATAGTCAAATTTATACTCTAAATATAGACCCTTGAAGTAATTCATAATCAGTGGCTACTATTAACACAAAATAATTTCTTTCTCTCTCTTCATCAAACTCATTAAGCTAAAAAAAACATGACCTAGCCACCTTCGAGCTAGGGTTACTTTCTTGGCAAAGGAAGCAAAACTTGAGATCTATGGATTTGGATGTTCTAAGCTGGAATTGCAAAGGCATCTACAACGATGCAACACTTCAGGCGCTGAAGGATTTATGTTCTCATAATCGTCCACAGTTAGTATTTTTATGTGAGACAAAGATTAGCAGATTAGAAGATTTCGAGAAGCTTCGTCTGGCTCTAGGGTTTACACAAGCAGAGGAAGTGTTGAGTTCGGGATAGGCAGGGGGTCTAGGGCTCTTTTGGAATGACGACTTGAAGATTCATATTGGAACCAAATCAGCGCATCATATTGATACGGTGGTGGTGGGTGACTCGAGGCTCCCGTCTTGGAGAATGACGGGGTTTTATGGACATGCAAGAATTGGAGACCGAGATCGTTCTTGGCATCTTCTCCGGGACCTAGCTGATCTAGATTCCCTTCCCTGGATGGTGATTGGGGATTTCAATGAGATTCTGAATAGTGGGAAGAAGATTGCAGGTCCTATCCGACCAGAGAGACAGATGCGGGGATTCCCGTAGGCGTTAGGTTATTGTGATCTTCTGGATGTAGGCTTTCAGGGGGCAATGGCTACTTGGTGGAATTCTGATAGCTTGCTACGCCTTGATAAGGTTGTCTGCACTCCCTCTTGGATCGATATTTTTCACCATGCTAGACTGTTTCATTTAGCGCCATCGGATAGCGTTCCTCTCTTACTTCGTGCTAGTTCAGTCCCTCTGCTGACTAGGCCTAAATGTCATCGCTTCAAATTCGAAGCATTTTGGCTGCAGTACGAGGATTGTGATAGAGTGGTGAAGGAAGCTTGGGGAACGGATGTGTCAGGTACACCCATGTTTTTTGTTACCAAGAAGATTATGCACACTAGAATTCATTTGGATAAATGGCAGAAGGAGGTGTTTCGAGGCCGACAATTACAAATGATTGGCATTCGTTCTAGATTAGAGGAGTTGTTGAGTATGCTCCCATCTGAGAGAGTGCAAATTGAAAAGAAGGAGTTGATGGAAAACTTCAGAATTTACTATTCCAAGAGGAGTTGTTTTGGAAGCAACGAGCTAAAATCACATGGTTGAAAGAAGGGGACCGTAATACGAGTTTCTTCCATCGGAAAGCAGAAAATAGGAAGCGCAAGAATACCTTGCAAGGGTTGTATGATGCGCATGGAATTTGGCATGAAGATGATGCGGGTATTGAGAGAGTTATTACTGCTTATTTTTCTAACATGTTTCGAGCATCTGAAATTGATGTTACCGCAATGGATGTGACTCTTGCAGCCATTAAGCCTTGTGTTATTACAGAGATGAATGCTTAGCTGTGTGCGACCTACACTATGGAGGAAGTGTGTTTTGCTCTTTTTCAGATGTATCCTACCAAAGCCCCAGGCCCAAATGGGATGCCTCCACTGTTTTTCCAACACTATTGGGAGCTTAATGGTGAGGACATTTTTGCTGCTGTTCATAGCTTTCTACAGACGGGCCAGTTGCTGAAGCAAATAAATTTCACCCACATTTGTCTAATTCCGAAAGTAAGTAACCTAGAGAATATGGCAGATTTACGACCAATTGCGCTTTGTAATGTTATTTACAAGATTTTCTCCAAGGTTATCGCTAACAGACTAAAGGTTATCTTACCTAAAGTAATTTCTCCTTTCCAAAGCGCATTTGTTCCTGGCAGATTAATTACGGATAATATCCTGGTGGCCAATGAAATTGCCCATTTTGTACACAACAAAGCGAGATGGGAATGAAGGCTATTTTGCTTTGAAGTTAGACTTGAGTAAGGCGTATGATCGTAAGGAGTGGATTTTTCTAGAGAAAGTGATGATTCGACTTCGCTTTTCCAGGAGTTGGACTTGGCTTTTCCAGGAGTTGGATATCGATGGTGATGCAGTGTGTGAGTAGGGTACGGTATTCCTTCTTGGTTAGGGGAAGACCACAGGGTTATGTCATTCCTAGTCGAGGACTGAGACAAGGAGACCGTCTATCACCTTATCTTTTTCTTATCGGAACTGAGGGTTTTTCAGCTTTACTCCATCAGAGGATGATCACAGGTTCCTTACCGGGTATTAAGGTATGTTCTGATGCACCTTTGGTGAACTATTTATTGTTTGGAGACAATAGTATGCTCTATGCACAGGCTTCGGTGGAATCTTGTACTGTCATCCAGGAAGTGTTGGAAATTTATGGGAAAGTGTTTGGACAGGTTGTTAATTTTGCTAAGAGCTCGGTGGTCTTTAGCAAGAATGTGCATATCGATCTACAAAATTATATTTCGAGCTTGTTGGGGGTGGAGGTTGTGGAATCTCATGCAAAATATTTAGGCCTTCCCACTTACGTAGGGAGGAAGAAAACGTCTACTTTTCAGTACATTAAGGAAAGGTTGTCTAAGAAACTTACCACTTGGCAAGGTAAATTGTTGAGTGGGGCGGGAAAAGACATTTTGATCAGGGTGGTGGCTCAAGCGTTACCTACTTATGCTATGAGTGTCTTCCAACTTACCAAGAGTTATTGTGATGACCTGGAACAGCAGTGTGCAAGGTTTTGGTGGGGAAGTACTTTGGACATGAGGAAGATCCATTGGAAGAGTTGGAATGCTCTTTGTAATCCGTGAGAAGAGGGTGGCTTGGGCTTCCGTAGTCTCTCCAACTTTAATTCTGCCATGCTCGCAAAACAAGCCTGGAGAATCTTAAAGAATCCTTCATCTCTTATTGCGCGTCTATATAAGGCGAGATACTTCCCAAGTCACTCCTTTTGGGAGGCTTTGCCTCATGCTTCCCCTTCTTACTCATGGCGAAGTATTTTCTCCACTAAAGAACTTCTTCAAGGAGGTTGTTACTGGCAGGTAAGTAATGGTAAGGAGCTGGATATCTTCTCAGATAATTGGGTGGTAGCTTTGCCTCTCGGGAGACCTACCAACTCAGGTGCGACCGGGGAGGTTAGTAAAGTCAGCGAGCTCATGCTTGATGCTGGGAGGTGGAACGTTCCCCTGTTAACTGAGATTTTTTCAGAGGAGGAAGCAGAAGTGATTGCTGCAATTCCATTGAGTCGGCGGGATGTGATGGACCGTTTGTGTTGGAAACTATCGAGGGATGGTAGGTTCTCAGTCAAAACTGCATATCGGTCTGTTTTTTCGAACTCTCCTAGTTACAATCCCCTGCAACTCCCAATTGGGACGGGTTTTTGGAAGAAGCTTTGGAAAGTGGTTATCCCAAACAAAGCTAAAATACATATCTGGAGAGTGTGTTTGGATATTCTTCCTTCTTTGGGTAGTTTAATTGGCTTCGAAAAGGGTGGTATTGGATTCGCATAGGTGTGTGTTGTGTGAGTCTCAAAACGAAACAACCCTTCATCTATGTCGGGATTGTGTTTTCACTCAAACTGTGCTTCACAAGAATGCTCTACTTCAGCAGGTTTGCTATAATCTTAGTAATATGGCTGATGTTGTTCTTATTTGGCTGGATAAGTGTGTACAACAGTTGCCTTTAACTCAGTTGGGAGAACTCCTATTCTCTTTATGGGGGATTTGGAAGGAGAGAAATGATCGGATATGGAATCAAAAGCAGAGGGTAGCGGGGGATGTTAGTGTTGGTCTTGTGTCCAGGTTGCAGGAGTTTAGGTTCCATAATTTGCTGCCTTCCGGACCTAGAAGACAGCTAAGGGTAGTGTGGAGAGCTCCACCGGTAGGTCTGGTAAAGATTAACGTTGATGGTTCTTTTCATCATGTTACTCGGAAGGGTGGACTGGGTTTTGTGGTTAGGGATGCGAATGGGATCATGTTGGGAGGTGGCGCTAGTCAGTTGATTGGCTTAATATCGCTGGAACATGCAGAGATTTTGGCGTGTAAAGCTACACTTGAGTTTGCACTACAGCATGGTTTTGGTCCTGCAATCTTGGAGACTGATGCTATGAAAGTCCAACGACAACTCTCCTCTGAGGTTTCTGCCAACACATCTTTGCTGGGCAGGCTATATGATGATGTAATGGCTCTGGGAGCAGCTCAGGGTGTTCTTCATGTGAGTCATGTGGGTAGACAAGGCAATATGGTGGCCCATGTGTTGGCTAATCATGCTTGCTCTCTTAGGCAGGCCGGATTCTTCTTTTCAGTTCCAGTTTTATTACAAGCTGCAATTGCAGCTGACGTTTGTACTGTGTAAGTGGTTTTTATTCAATAAAAGGCTGGCCTCTTTAGATTAAAAAAAAAAACTCATTAAGCTATTGAAAAAAAAAAAATTTGGACAAGAGAGAAGAACTTAATCAATGAAGAAAATTAGAGATAAAAAAATGGGGCAGGCGTAGATCTCGCTTGTTATGAGACCACATCATCGATAAGTTGATCTCACCCAATAGTACTCCATTTCTTCATGTTATTCTCTCAGATATTTAAGTCCTTCAAGACTTTCACCAGCTACTGTTCCTTCAGCTTAAGATTTGAGAAGACAAAAATTAATTACGATCGGTAAAAGAGCTGCTTCAAATTAATTGTTGCCAGCCATTCGATGATTAGATAATTCTCTTTATTTGGCTTATTGGCTAATTTTAATCCAAATTTGATTAGAAAATTATGTGTCATCGTGTTTGTTATTAATCAGGTATTGATCTTTGCTAGAAGAGAACTGATCGAGATGATCAGCTTGGTGCCTACAAATGCTTTCATATATATTGTTCTTCAATTAATTAACTTTTTTTCAGTAATATTTTTTTTTCAATAACATTAATGAATTTAATTAGGAAAGAGAAAGAAAATATTGTGTGTTAATATTAGCCGGCGTCATTGATTAGGTATTAATCCAAGAGTCCATATTTAGAGTATAAATTTGACTATAAAACGATAGATCCGCATATATTTATATACAGGAACTAATATTTTGTTATTGGGCACGAACCCTACAAAACGTATTGTGCACGGCTGCACGCATCCTAAACTCAACCAACATAGTTATCTATTTGCTACTGTTCCTATATGATGTTTATTGATATTCTGGGCTGTTTGTGCCTTTCTAGAATTTCTTTTGTTGGTTTTGTAATTACATAAGACAAGGTCCTTTATTTATGTCTTCCCTCTCACCTTCAATTGATTTTTTTTTTTTTTTTTTTTTTTTATAAATGGAAATTTCATTGAACTAACGATATAAATCGCTTAAGAGGACATCCCTTACGAAATCGGGAGCATACATAAACTATGAATGAGTTGGACAATAAAGCCGACTTGGCAAGCTTATGTGCAACCGAGTTAGCTTGACGATTGACATGAGCTAGACTAAATAGAGGATGCTGCTGGAACAAGAAACGAACCCCTCCACTACATTCCCAGCCACTGAGTTGTCTTCCTCATGGCTCAGGAGAATTAATTGCTTAGACCAATCGTAAACAATCACTTTCAAAGAGTACCTTGTAATAGTGCATAGAGATGGAAAACTGGACCCCATTCTTGAGAGCAAGGAGTTCAACCTGGAAAGCTGATGACGCCCACCCTACTAGCCTTGCAGTACCAGCCATAAAACTGCCATGCCGGTTCCGAACTACACAGCCAGCCCCTCATCGCAAACTAGCATAATCAAAACTACCATCCACGTTACATTTGACAAAACCATCTTGAGGACAAACCCATCTGTGCACCATTCTGACATTAGGAATAGATGAAGTATGGACGAGTTTGTACTCCTTGAACCAACTTAGAGTGATAATAGCAATGTCAGCTAGCAATTTCGGTTCGTCTTCCCATAAAGTAGAGTTTCTATTCTTCCACAGAGCCCACAGGAACATCATGAATTTCTCAAATTGCTCCATAGTGGTCTTCCTAACACATTCCAACAGCCACTCTTTAAAGATAAAAACTGGTGACAGAGGTACCATAAGCCAGGGCCGGGCCTGAGATTTTCAGGGCTATAGGCGAATAAAAAAAATATGGCTCATGAGGTTGTGATCTATGTTTTAGTTCTTTTCTCTTCTACCCCCATAATCATATTCTATAATAAGAGTCGGTTAGTATAGCAACCGAAAAAGATACATTGTAGTGAAATCAAAATTGAAATTTTGATAAAGGTAGAGAATTCAACAAAATGATAAAGACCTTCATCTTTTAAGAACTATATATTAACCATAACAATAATCAAATAATTAATTTGTGATATATAAAACAATCTATTCCCAAAAAATAACTAGCATGTCATTTGAATGAAACTTCATATATGTGTTGCGTTGTACACCACTCACAGTAAAACTTTGGTGTTGTTCATCAGTTCATAATATCAGGTGAATTGAAAAAGAAATCCATATTAATCTAAATCATCAAAGAGAAACCAAAACTTAAAATTTACCCAATGAATATCTATTTCACTTAGATAGTAACTGATCGAATTCAATGGTTCCATCTTGCCAATTGCCAAGGCTTCTATAAATTTAGAATAGATGAATAATAGAACATGAACAGATCAAACGAAGTATTGATGCTGACAACAACAACAAAAATTAAATTCTTCAACAAGCTTAAAGAGAATGAAAAATTGAAAATAAGTCCTCCAATCTTCATAGGCTTTCCAATTCCATAATTGAAAACAATCTGTGAAAGCCAGATTACTTGCCAGCAAAGGCGAGCTATTGTTTTTTTTTTTCCTCCTTTAATTTTCTACATCCTTCTTTATGTCTGTAAAAAAAATTGAGGCCCATGATCATCGGGGGCCATAGGCACAAGCCTATTGGGCCTATAGCCAGGGCCGACACTGCCATAAGCTGCAATGAAACTGTACCCAATACTTCCTTGGCCACTGGACATGTAGCCAAAACATGCCCAACAGACTCTATAGAATCATTAGACAACAAGCAAGAAGTCTCACCTTCGTACCCTTTGGTGAGTAGCCGCTCTCGAGTTGGTAAAATATTTTGACATGCTCTCGAAACACTAATAGCCACCTTTCTAGGTACCTCTGCCTTCCAAATTGTTTTCCACAAACGTTGAAACTCATCAACAATGGGAGTATTGATAATTTGATTTAAAGAGATGTCCCGAGCTACAAAATAAGCACTGTTGGTAGTAAAGAGGTCTTTCTTGTGAGGATGCCAAACAATCTTGTCTTGAGGAAGACGTTGACCAAGTGGAATAGAGAGTATGATTTCCACTTCACGCTGAGAGAAGAGCCTTTGTAGCAGTGGCCGAGTTGATCAACTCAGACACAAATAAAGAGATGTCCCGAGCTACAAAATAAGCACTGTTGGTAGTAAAGAGGCCTTTCTTGTGAGGATGCCAAACAATCTTGTCTTGAGGAAGACGTTGACCAAGTGGAATAGAGAGTATGATTTCCACTTCACACTGAGAGAAGAGCCTTTGTAGCAATGGCACATTCCATGTAGCAATGGCCGAGTTGATCAACTCAGACACAAATTGAGGTCTATCATCTGGAGGGGCTGACCAAGGCTTGGCTGTATACCACTCCATAGGCAACCATTTATGGTTCCAAATTTCAATCAAAGTACTATTACCCACCATCCACCGTGATCCCACACCAAGATCACTTCTAGCCTCCAACAAACTCCTCCATGGGAATGAAGGTTGCGGACCCAACTCTGCCTCCCAAAAGGAACAATCCGAAAAATACAAAGCCTTGTATAACCGAGCTATCAAAGAATCCGGGTTCTTTAACAACCTTCAACCCTGCTTGGCAAGCATGGCTAAATTAAAAAGATGTAAGTCTTTGAAACCCATACCTCTTTCATTCTTTGAAATACAGACATTCCTATGACTACCAATGAAGTTTCTTCTTGTCATTCCTATCACCCCACCAAAATTGCGCACGCAACCGATGTAAATCATAACAAATGCCTCTAGGTAATAAATAGCAATTCATCACGTACATTGGCCCTGCTTGAGCGACAACTTTAATAAGAATTTCTTTGCCCCCTCCACTAAGCATTTCTTTGCCTCCAGCTAATAACTTTCTTTGACAACTTCTCTTTCAAATAATCAAATGCTTCCGCTTTTGACCTACCCACATGAGTTAGAAGTCCCAGATATCTTTCATGCTTATCTACTTGCTGCATTCCTAGTACTACAGCTAAAGTTTCCTGTGTCTGCATTCCAACATTCTTAGAAAGAGCAACACTACTTTTATCAAGCTTAACTCTTTGACCAGAAGTAATCTCATAAGTATACCAAATGTTCTTCATTTGCTGACATTCTTCCAATGATGCCATGCCAAATAAAAAAAACTGTCATCAGCGAAAAGTAAATGATGTAACTTGGGAGCCATAGGAGCTAAAATCACTCCTTGAAGCCAACCTTGGTGGATAAAATGAGTAATTAAAGAAGAAAGCCCTTCCGCACAGAGAATAAACAAAAGGGAGAAAGGGGATCTCCCTGCCTAATACCTCAAGAGGGAGTAACATAACCTCTTGGCTCACCAGTAATTGAGATTAAAAGAGTACCTCACCATTGTCAAAAATGACATTATAAGCTTCATCCATCTGCTATCAAACCCTAGCCTCAAAAGCATATGTCGCAAAAAATCTCATTCCAACTTGTCGTATGCTTTGCTAATATCTAGTTTCAAAGAAAAAGTTTCATCAGCTGTTCTTCTATTGATACGCATCTGATGCACTACCTCATTGGCTGCAAGTGTATTATCAAATATTAACCTGCTTGGAACAAAGGCACTTTGGAGCGGGGACACAACTTCAGTAAGCACCTTCTTCAACCGGTTAGCTAGGACCATGAAACAACTCTTGTAAATAACATTACAAAGAGCTATTGGCCAAAGTTGTGTCATATCAGTAGGCGTCTCCACTATAGGGATGAGAGTCACATGAGTGTAATTGATCTATCTCATCAAGAAATCTGATTTGAGCACTTCATTCACTGCAAAACACACATCAGGACCTACTGTGTTCCAATACTTTTGATAAAAGAAAGAGGACATACCATCTGGACCGGGGGACTTGGAAGGGTGCATTTGGAATAGAGTCTTACGCACCTCTTCATTAGTATATGGAGCCAACAACTTCCCATTCATTGCTCCTAAAACACATTGTGGAACTACATTCAAAATAGTATGCAATGCCTCTTCATTAACACCCTATGAAGTGAACAAATTGGCATAATAGCTCATAACAATATTCTCCACATCTACCGGAGAAGTAACCCACTAACCTACTTCATTGTTCAAGCCCTTGATTGCATTTCGCTACTTTCTAGTTAAAGCTCGGTGGTGGAAGAAGGTTGTGTTCCTATCCCAATCCTTGAGCCAATCTGATTTACTCCTATGTCTCCATTACGTTTCCTCCCTAGACTGTAATTCCTGATACTGAGCAATTAGGCTTTTCTTTTCTTCCACCTGAGTCGGTAAGAACGGCTTACTGATCAAGGACTCAAGTCTCTGCTGCACGACAACATCTCTTCACGTCTATGACGGAACACATTCCTCTGCTAGCCCTGAAGGCCAACTTCATACACACCTGATGCATAGGATCATCAGTTACCGGTAAAGCCCACCCTTTAGTAATCAATTTTGAGCAGGGGCAATCCTCAGGCATCTTTGATCATATGTTTTATAATGATAATCTTGAAGATTGTTACAAGAGTCTTAAGGAACTTTTGGGGCTGGATGCAATCATCATCTAAAGTGGTTGATATGTTTATCGACCATTCCGTTTCCAAGATTGACAACAAAATCATCATAAACTCCAGAAACCCAAAACTGGAAAAGTCATCGACCAACATGATTGTGCTCGATGTGTCATCCCTCAAAGGATTAGCGCCTTGACGGATAAGAGGACTAAACATCTATACAATGGACTCAATTTTGGATGGTTTGGCCGAGATCACACAATGAGCTAATATTTTCAAGCCACAAGAAGATCCTCTTTAGTTTTATGTTTTTTCTAATAATTTTCAATTTTAGTTCTAATCTAAAAGAAGTTTGATATATGATTGCGAGAGAATAGAGATCATTGCATAAATTGAATTAATTCTTCCCATTCTTTGCTTGGTTAGAACAGATATTGAGTTATGAAGATTGAACTAAGAGAACTATGCCAATTTTTATAAACAGTTTTGACCTAGCCGCTCGCTCTGCTAGGGTTTTCGCAGAAATTTTCTTCGACCAAAATCTCCAAAACTTTTGTCTGGACTCTATGATGCAGACTCCTACTGGTACTATGGATGTTCGTCCTCCTTCTGATTCCGCCAGGGTGTCTTTGGGCGAGGCGGGACGGGTAGCGCTACAAGACAACAACTGGTATATGGTTGGGCGATTGCTAGGGTCGAAGTCGCGGTTTCCTCGGTTCAAGGGCACCATTGCTTCGATCTGGCGTCTCAAGTCCGGTCTCTCTGTTCATGATGCCGGAGATCGATTCCTTTTCCAATTCACTCATGAAGCTGATCGTAATAGAGCGCTGCATGGAGGGTCGTGGTTCTACAGGAACACGATGCTGTTGGTAGGGAATTATGATGGCGTTGGCTCAATGGAGAGGGTTCCTCTGTGGAAGATGGAGACCTGGATTGCGGTCCAGGGTTTGCCATTGGCCCTTCGCAACAAGCATGCCTTAACCCTAATTGGATCTGCGGTTGGTCAGGTTATTCGGTTTGATCAATTGGCTCTTTGTAGGAAGGAGGAGGAGCAGAGGATCCGATTGGTGTTGGATACACGTCGGAGGGTGCGTACTTGGATGCTCTTTGAATTCTCTCCCACGGTGCAGCCTGAGATTACTCTCATTTATGAGAAAGTTAAGGGATTCTGTAGGGACTGTGGTTTATTTGAGCATGAGGCTTCAGGGTGTGATGGCTTTTTACTGAAAGAGAAGGCAGAGATTCAAAATAGGCCTCCAGCAACGGCGATGGCCGAGTTGTCATTAGACGTGGGTGTTCTCCCTCTGGAACCAATGCCAGCTCCTATGACGGACCCGATGCCTTCTGCTGAGGTTGGGGGAATGGTTATGGAACTGGAGGTGCAACCAGATGGTAAGTTGCATGGTTCCCATTTGTTGGGAGTGGTGGAAGGCCATGCGTCACAAGGTAGTGATGTGCTGCATGGCTCCAAGATTGATGGAAGTACAATATGTGCATCCTTAGGTTTGATTGAGAACAATGGTGTCGGCTGGTTCAAGAATTGGCAGAAGCTACTCCCAAATGGTGCTAAGTCAGCCACCCTGCCAACCAACGTTTGGACCACAGTGAAGAAAGGCCTTCTGAAGCCGGGGGTTGATTTGGGTTCGACTGGTTTGGTTGCTGCTGGTACCAAGAGAAAAGCGAGCTATGATTTGCTCAATGCGGGTAAGAAGATGTTGTCACTTCCAGCTCCTGCTCTTAGAGTGGATGAAAACATCGCTTTGGTATTACAACATAAGAATGGGCAGCTTATAATCTCGCCCAAGAAAAAGAAGAAGTTGGGTCGTCCTCGAGGTAGCAAGAATAAGCCGAAGGCTGCTCGGACTTTGGATCCGGAGCTGCCTGAGAGGAAATCTCGCAAATGGAAGAGTCATATTGACTCTGGTGCTGCGCATGAGTCCGCAGGTAGCTGGTCCAAGGACGCGGTTATTGCTGAGGCTGAGGCATTGGATACAGAAGGTGATGGAGCTGAGGGTGATTTTGCATCCTCTTCTCCTAGTACTCTTTAACTTCTTCTTCAGGTTGCAGGAACTATTAACTCTGTTGTTCTTTTCAAACCTTCGGAGTTTTTAGCTCTTGTTTAGAATAAAAGTGCGTAACTTTAAAAGGTGGGTGTACTTGGGGTATTTGGCTTCTTATTCTATATTTAGAATAGGATTTTTGGGTACTCTGTAAACTACATTTTATGACGACCTTTAGGGGTACATCGTTTTTGTACTGCTTGCTAAATTATAATGAATGGATGACCTTTTTACTCAAAAAAAAAAAAAAGAACTATGCCAATAATCTGATTCGCCTTTTTCCTTCAAAATAAAAAATTCTATTTTGCATCACAAAGAGGTTCAGAAAGAAATTAACACAAGCCTAGGCCTTTCCTTCCTCACAACGTCGAGAAGATTTCGATTGTGACATTGCTAACAATATCATTACAATTCCAAACGAGAATCCGATGTGCCATGCTGAATGGCGTAGAAGAACAATGCCAGATCCACCGGAAAACGATGGGCGGTGGCTAGGGTTCAATCGAAGGCTAGCTAGAGCGTGAAGAGCTCTGCTAGGGTTTTAGTTTCATAATAAAGAAACATAGTTGGAATATACTATCTCGCTTTATCCTTTTTTTCTACTCTACGTGAATGACGTGAATTGTATTTGCAATTTAGAGATACCTTCAATTGATATTTATGTGCGTAAATGATTTGTCGATTCGAGCTGTCAAGTATAGTAATTAGAAAGCATGAAAAATTAATGATGGGTGGCTTAGCCAAAAAAGAATGCTAGGTGAACTACATTCAACCATGACCTCTCTCGGTTGTTCTTTGCTAGTTTATCTGGCACAAAAATAAAAAATAAAAAAAAATTTAAGCCAATTTTTAAAGAACTCATACTCTTACCCGGTGACCTTCCAAACAAAGTGATGAGCTTGACATCTGCAAGTTTTTTTTAACTTTATAATGCAGGTAAGAACATGAATGGTTTATTGATTTGAGCCGTCAAGTATAGTGATTAGAAAGTATGAAAACTAATGATGGGTGTGGCTTAACCAAAAAAGAATGCTAGGTGAACTACATTCAACCATGACCTCCCTCTTTCTCTGGCACAAAAAATAAAAAATAAAAAAATTTAAGCCAATTTTTAAAGAACTCATACTCTTACCCGGTGACCTTCCAAACAAAGCGATGAGCTTGACATCTGCAAGTTTAATGAAAAGAAGTATACGTTGGAAAAAAAAAGAAAAGAAAGGTGTAAACAGTAAGGACCTGTCCTTTACCAACATTAATCATAAAACCTGAAAGCCAATCACCATTATGGTCTCGTAATACTCCACCAGCAACAATTTGTCCTGATTGACCAGCTCTTGTGCCATCCGCATTAAGTTTCACATAACCATCATCAAGCATGGTCCAAGAAAACGTATTGAAACAATATTGATCCACCAAGTTAAATTTAGCTTGAACATGAGACCACTCAAGCGTAGCAAGAATGATGTGAGAGGTATTAAAGGGTCAATGAAAACCAACCTCAAAAATATTCTTATTTCGCCATTTCCACGGATACAATCCAGACTGATAACATTGTCATCATAACTCAAACCGAATACAGTTGTGAAAAATGCTAGCACGTTAGAAAGAAAAATGGAAATTGATACTTTCTACATGGGGGAAATTTTCTGCTAGTTCACCAACACTCCGCAAGGATGGAAATAGTAGGGGACATTGTAGCGTTGAGGGATGGAAGGAAAAGCAACACATTCCATGGCTGTATGGATTACAGATACTGTAATCATGATGATATCTAGCTTGATGGTGCCGAACTACGTCATTAAACCTCCCTAACAGAATGTAAATAAGGGACTAAAACATCAAAAATGCTATACATAACACAACGACAGAACTGTGGTAACAAAGTAGTTTGATAGTGCCGAACTAGGTCATTAAACCTCCCTAACAGAATGTAAATAAAGGACTTAAAACATCAAAAATGCTATACATAACACACAACGACGGAACTGTGGTAACAAAGTAGTTTACAATCTTAGCATAATTTACCGTAGTTGCAACCAAAATTATGCTCAACTAGTAAACAATTTCCAATAAATAGAAAGAGAAACTAGTAAAACAACTAAACACTAGGAACATAGGGTTCAAAGAGCTTCACACAGGGATTTGCATCATACTGCATTATCTCAGCGGCACGTTCAAACTCCTCCCTCAAAACTTTTATGCTGTGCTTGTCTACAACTCGTCCCAGGTCATGGGACGTCTCAAACGGATCCTCTATGCATATCAAATGCCGGTCATTTCCAATCCTCCTTGTCCAGTCCTTTTCCCGCTTGCTGACCAAATTGACATCAAATATTGGTTAATGGCTTAATTGATGGGCTCACATATGCACCAAAATGTCACAATTACAATTCTGACCAACTTGGTAATCTCCCCAAAGACCAATAATTCAAGAAGCCACAAAAGAGAGTGAGGATTAGTTCTACTCTCATGAAAAAAAAAAAAAAATCAGTATCAAGAATTTAATAGTTCATCCAAATTCAATCATTCAATGTCAAACAACTATTGAAACGAAAAAAAAAATAAAGAAATGCTGAGCATCATTGCGGTTCAAGTCCCATAATACTGTTTATGAATTTAGCTTCAAAACATTGTGAGATAGTATAGTAACACCTAATACTACTACCAGAGATTCAATGTTAACTGTTCTAAAATATCTCGAATATTCTATTGATGACAATCTATCAACTGTCCTTCTCTTTGAAGGCACAGGTTCACTGCTAACTTTATAACCAACTGATCTAAGTTACTTTAATTTCAAAAGGAACATATCAGATTTTATATCTCACCTGATTGTGCTTCCTCTACGAACGGATATAACAGTATTTGCGTAATCATGACTATATGCCCAGTAATTGAAAAAAGCCCACACAAGTTCAGCAATAGTTTCCCTGTTATGGGATCCAAATTCTTGAAGTTTGTCTACTTGATCAAAGAAGGCACATTCAATGTTCTCTACAGTGACCGAGTATGTTGCCCGCATTCCCTGATGGAGAACAATGGTTGTAATTAAAAACACAGAATTATCAAATGTCAGGTCTGCAGATGTATTCTGTGCCTCTGCTTGAAGGCATACCTGTAAACAGGGAAGAATAGCAGGTCTCCGCTGTTGTAAGAAATGTATACACATCAAAACATACCTGAAAACAAAGTGGAAACATTGTCACTCGTGGTCAAGGGCATAAACCAGTTCCTAACCACATCTCTACCATGAGAATTTGCAACATGCCACTATCTCTTGGCAGTACCGTCATAGCTAATTTAAAAGTTTACCTTTTTGATAATAAACTGGGAACTGAAGCATAACCTTAAAAGTTAATCTAACTTACGCATAGCTAGATAGGGTTCCATGGTAAGTTTCATTGACTCCTCTCGACTTGGCCCAATGTTTCACAATAAAAGCCAATTGTCGTAATCTTGCATCTATATTTGCATAATCACGAAGAAGCTTTGTATTTACCACAGCCAGAACATTGTTGATGCATATATCACACGATATTCCAGTGACAGGATCCATAAGCTTTACTATGGGGACCCTAGCACGCGTCAATGCCTGAAAACAAACAGGATTACTTACAAAAATAACAGTAATATTAAAAAATATTCAAGAGTATCAAAACAACTAAGACTGTTGCCTATAGTTAAAGAACTATTTTGATAGAGACGAGGGATGATGTGACCTAATTTTACTTGTACATTATATTAAGAACTATATACTCTTCACTTCAAGGACAACTAGTTGGTGTTAAAAACACATGCTACAGATAATAGATGCTTGAGTATTCATTGTAACTCTAACAATCGAGCTCCTCTATTTGAAGCTCTCTAAGATTAGTGGATTCCTCATCTTTTTAAATAAATTTATGGTCCTTTCAAAAACAATAGTAACTTCACTAAGTAAACTTTTAAATGTATATATTGCTTTGTAAGTTGGTAATAAATAACCCTAAAATCAGATGTTAGGTAACTGAATAGGCAATTGCTTTAGCAGCAGTCACCTGCTCATAAAGGTGTGATGAGAATACTCTAAGCATCATCCCCTGAGAGCTTGCCTTCCTAATGCAAAGTCCATAATTCCACGAAAAATAAAAAAACCCATCATCCTGTGAGTTGAAACCCAACTGAATCCCTTTGCTAGGCCACTCCAAGGATTTATTCTTGCCTAGTACATATGGGAATAGGGGACTACAAGTGAAGTTGTTGTAGAATAAATAAAAATAGTAAAAGAGTTTATGTTTCCAGTAGCAATTGAAAAGGCAAAAAAAATTTGAACCCAAAGAGATGATATTGCTTATGTTGTTCTGTGCTATCAAAGGATCGCTTCTCATCATAAGGTTACAACTAAAGCCACATAAAGAATTCTCTTTAACTAAAAATCTCTCTTTGAGAAGCACAATAGTCAAACTTGGTTAGTCAATTTCTAATGTTGTAAATAAAGGTTAGTCAATTCCTAAAGTTGGAGTTTCATATATCACACAAATTCATGAGGAAAAAGAACTCTTATTCACCTGTACATTCTCTAGATTGTCTGACTGCAAAAGATCTGCCAACCGTAGTAAGATCTCAGATTTGTTAATATCTTCTTCACCAATCACCAGACAGAGATCTATATCACTTTTAGAAACTCCAAATGAATTGCCACATGATCCATAAATATAAAGGCGAGCTTCAGGCCATTCTTTGCAGATTATATTCTCCAATAATGTCAATAATTGCTTCTGCTTGGCCTTTTCTTCCTCAGTTGGTATCAAGGATTCAAAAATTTCAAGAAAAGGAGCATTTAGTCTGTCTATGTCAAAGCGACATAGTGTTTGTCTTTTGTACGATCTCGCTCTTTGGCTAAGTTGGTGTTGTCCTCTGTTATCTGATCTCGAATCCTGGTAATGAAAACTATAAGTAACTCTCATCTCAGCTATTCGTTACCAAAAAAAAAAATAACAGGTCACTCAGAGTTCTAATAAGTATTAACGAATACAGACATATGTATATTTACATGAGCCAAAGACATCTTTATAATATAACAGCCAAAATAGAGTTGACGTGAAAACTAACTATCTTTCTATTAGAATGCTATCAAACTCTATCTGTGTATACAACAGGAAACGCTCATTTAACACTCCTTTACAAAAACTTGGTGAAGCAGAAAGGTCAAAAATTCATCAAACTGTATAATGTTTCAAACAAATAGGCATGAATTAGCCTTTTGGAAAGAAACTCACTTTTATGAACTCCCATTATATTCAAAACCTTGATCATATATATGGTAATAGAGAAAGATTTAACCTTATGGTGTTGCTTTGCCTCATTCTTGTCATCCGTTTCATCCTCAAGCAAGTGTTGGCTTACATCTTCACCGCCGCCACTATCCTTTCTTGCCCTCTCCCCATCCTCGAAATTCATCATCGACTCTTCAATCTCCGAAGCAGAAACAGAATGGAGATTGGTGCCAGCGGGTGGACCAGAGCGATCAAGCTGTGCACTGAGGCCCGTTCTACTAGCCCCAGTTCCTCGAATTCGACCATCTTCACCTCCCAATCTTCTCACTCTCTCATTCTCAATAGAAGCATCCCTATTCCTCACAAATTCACTAGAACTGTGCCTTTCCCTATCCACATTGTGCTCCATACCTCCCCTCCTACTCCCGGAATCCCAATTCCCTCCTCCCCTAGGCTTGTTTCCGAACCCCGGCGGCGGCATTGTCCTACGAACTTGCTTCCCCCTGCCGCCACCGCCGACCCCTCCCCCTCTCGATTCTTGCTCCCCTGAATCGAAATTCCCGCGACGAAACTCAGATGAATTGTTGGAATTCAAGTGGAGATTGTGGTCCAAGCCATTACTGAGCTTGGCAACTTCAGAGGAAGTAATGGCATTTACTGACGACTCCGGATTTCGGATAATATCGCCAGGTAAATATCTAAACTTGAGCTTCTGTTCTTGGTGCTGTTTCTGCAGAGCAAGGTCTTGGATGGAATTGTTCGGAGGAGTCGAAAACCCAATCTTCCTGAAATCGTCGGCGAGGATTTGATTTCCGGGGAATTGGCTGCTGCCGAACTGGGGGAAGTGGTTGGGCGTGGGAGGAGAGGAGTAAGGGTTTTGAGGAAACCCTCGGAAGTTGAAAGGAGGAGGAGGAGATTGGGAATTGGGCCAGGAAGGGTTCGGAATCTGCTGCTGATGGTGGGGGTGAAGAGCAGGAGGATGATCTCGGCCGTTGGATGACGACGACGATCCCCACGGCGGCTGAATCTGCTGCTGGAACGTTACGGTGGGGCCCACGGCGGCCACGGCGGGATCGATCACCGTAGATTGCTGCGGTTGGGGCGAGCGTCCCTGGTAGTGGTGGTGCGGGGCCTTCTGGAGCAAGGAGAGGAGGAATTCGCCGCCGCCGTTAGACGCCGGCAGAGGCGGCGCGTCACCTCCGCCACCGGCCATTGGGGTTTGGGGCTTTGGCGTGGGATTCGGTTTGCAGTTTCGGCACGACTTTGTTTTGAAGTCGTGAAGTGAGAGAGAGAGAGTGGTGAGTTAGCAAAGTAAAGGAAGGACTGAGTGGTACGAATCTTCAGCAATTTTCTTTCTCTCTTTCCCTTACCATTGGTTAGATTATCTAAACCATTATCATATCAATGAACAAAAGATAAAAGTTTTGATTTAGCACATGAAAAGATACCAAGATAAATAAATAACTAAACACATTTCTAATTTTATTCGACGATGTAAAATACAGATTAGTTTACCGTACATTAATGTATCGATATATTAAACAAAGTAATTTAATTAAGAGATAGATTGCCTCCATTTATTGGTAATTTAGTATGAGATCACTCTATTTCTATATCAAAATAGTCTATCTTTATATCGAACTAAGTCTACTAATGTATTAGTATTTATTACATCGATACATTATAAAACTTCCCGCAAAGTAATTCAATGAGAACTTAAGATATGTCAGACAAAACAAAGAAATTAAGAAATGAATAATTAGAAATGATGCCATGTCACAAGACAAAATATATTAAAATAATAATTTTAAAATAATTTTTAAAAAAAAAATTATAAAAAATCGAAAAAGTTCTACAGTAGCTAGAGCTATAGTATTTTGGTTTAGATCTTTTATATTTCAAAAATGAGCTCCCAAATAGGCCTTTTCTTTTAGACTAGATCTCTCATTGGTCTTGTCAATTTAATTTTGCCATGAACAGTTCATGCTCGCGCAGGTCGGGAGTATTACATAACACATAATGGGGGGATCGTTTAGGCTCGTACCAGGGAGCTTTTCTCTAAAAGGGTAGCAATATTTCTAGAATCGAGCATTTATAGGAGGAATGATTTGTTCGTCGTCCATGGTGATGAGCAGGTATGCTCCATTTGAGTATACTTTTTCGATGATGTAGAGGCCTTCCTATTTAGGCTCTAATTTTCCCTGGTCCGTCAGTTGATAATATTGGAGAATCAAGATTAGGAAATGATTTTATCTTTCCCAAGTAAATATAAGATGAGGAGAAAGTTTTCAGTTATGTTGTGATAACTAAATTTATAAGCTATTGATTTTTCTTATGACTAAATACTGTTTAGTCCTTGAATTTTTGCTGAAAAAACACTTCAGTCCCTCGCCTTTTAATTTGACACGTTTACTCCTTATTCTTTCAGTTTTACACCTAATAGGTCCATTCCGTTACACTCCGTTAAATTGTGCTGTTAACTTCCTATTTTAAGGATAAAATTACTATCATTGCCCTGACTTTCTCTTTCTTTAATTTTTTTAATTGTTTTTATTCTTCTCTTTAATTTTTTTTTATTCTTCTCTTTTATTTTTTTTCTTCTGATTCATGCCAATAAAATTATTAATTTTTTTAATTGTTTTTATTCTTCTCTTTAATTTTTCAATTGTTTTTATTCTTCTCTTTTATTTTTCTTCTCTTTTAAGGATAAAAATTATTATTATAGTCCCTCCCTTGTTTCTTTTGTTATGACTAATTTTATTGGGTGTGAGCCAGAGAAGAGATTAATTTGTTGCTTGACACCAATAAAATTAGTCATAACTTTTAATACAACTTTTATTAATTTTGTAAATTATTTTTATTCTTCTCTTTTATTTTTTCTTCTGATTCGCATCAATAAAATTACTAATTTGTTTAGTCGTTTTTATTCTTCTCTTTTATTATTGGTGTCAATCAAAAGAAATAATTAAAAAGAAGAATAAAAATAATTTAAAAAAATTGTAATTTTATTGGTGCTAATCATAAGAAAAATTAAAAGAGAAGAATAAAAACAATTAAAAAAATTAATAAAAGTCCTATTGAAAGTTATCACTAATTTTATTGGCCTCAAGCAGTAAATTAATTTCTTCTGCGGCTCACCCAAACACCCCATAAAATTAGTCATAATAGAAGAAATAAGGAGTAAATGTGTCAAATTAAAGTGAAGAATAAAAATAATTAAAAAAATTAAAGAGAAATTAAAAAAATATTAATTTTATTGGTATGAATCAGAAGGAAAAAAAAAGAATAAAAAAATTAAAAAATTAAAGAAACAAAAAAAAAATAAAAGAGAAGAATAAAAACAATTAAAAGAATAAAAGAGAAGAATAAAAACAATTAAAAAAAATTAAAGGAAGAGAAATTCAGGGCTATGATAGTAGTTTTATCCTTAAAATAGGAAGTTAACGGCATAATTTAACGGAATGTAACGGAATAGACCTATTGGTTGTAAAACTGAAATAACAAGGAGTAAACGTGTCAAATTAAAAGGCGAGAGACTAAAGTGTTTTTTCAGCAAAAGTTCAGGGACTAAACAGTATTTAGCCATTTTTCTTATTCACACTTAAGATTGTCAATTGTAGCAAAGGTAAACAAGGGTCTTTCCCGTAGAAGACTAAGGGTCTAACTACTCAAAACAATGTCACAAAAGTTACCACTGTTCCTAGCAAACAGCAGTCGAAAATCTAACTAAAAACCTAATCTAAACTATTCAGAAATTATGAAAATTTACAGTAATGTACTGGACACACAGGGCATATAGCACAAAAAATTTAGTGGTTTTTGGATACAGTTTACTATATAAAATAATTACGAAAATATAACAGAAAGTAACAAAAACAGATTTTGAGATGGGTTTTGAAATCAATGAGAATAAAGGTAGCTAGGGAAGATGCATCCACCCCCGCAAATCACACACAAGATAATTTGTTCAATCCTAATTCAATTAATCTAGATGAAGATGCTCAGGCTGGCTCGGTACGCTTGAACACAACCTATTACCCTTTCTTACTTCGTACGCTAGGTAGGAAGTGCTCTACACCTAGACTATTCCCAAGCAATGCAACCTAAAGGTACGGTTATTAGATTAAACATGCAGAGATCATTAAGGTCTAAAAGAGTTTGAGACATCACTAGGCAGCGCAATAAACTTAGCGCCTTGCTAACCTAGGGATTAGTCTACTTGATAGTGAAAACTAACAATTGCTTCTCTAGAAGATTTGTGGAGTCCAACTATTGACACAGACATCAAACAATCAAAGCGGTAGAATCCTAACATGCATACTAAGTGTGCACTCAAAGCATACAAGAAAGCATTCATCAATGGAAAAGTAGTAAACAAAGGCCTCATCTTGGATTAAAAGAAAATAACATCAAAGGTCAAATCATCTTGTAGTTCATGTCTAGGGGCTTGAAGCAGCCCCCTAACTAATAAAAGGGTTAAATACTGCTTACTCCCTATACTTATAGGGTTTCATCGTTTCAGTCCCTGACCTTCGAATTTCACCTAAAAAATCCATGAACTCCCAATTTCCTCCCAATTGGTCCCTGCCGTCAAGCATCCATCAAAAACTCTGTTATCTTCCCCTAAAAAGTCTATTATACCCTCATTTACTTAAAAATATATAATATTTCTCTTCCTCTTTTTTTTATTTTTTCTTTTTACCTCTTCTTCTTCCGACTCTCTCGTCTCCTTCTGTTCATCTCCTCTTCAAGATGGTTCCAATCCACAGACCTTCAAGAGGTGAAACGAAAAAAATAAATAAAAGAGAGAAAAAAAATAAATTTAAAAAAAAAGTAAGTGAGGGCATAATAGACATTTTCTACAACTTTAACAGAAAATTTTGACGGCAGAGACCAATTGGGAGGAAATTGAGAGTTCAGGGACTTTTTAGGTGAAATTCGAAGGTCAGGGATTGAAATGATGAAACCCTATAAGTATAGGGAGTAAACAGTATTTAATCCCTAACAAAAACCAGCTAAACATAAAAGAAACAAAACTAACTAAAGAAGGGGAGGAAAAGAGAGAGAGAGAGCTGTTATAGATTGATCTCCTTTTATATGCTTAGAGGTTGCCTTCATCTTTCTTGTTATGTAGAAAATCGAAAACCTAAAAGAATTAGGGTTCACATGCTTAGATGGAGTTTTCCTATTGGCTCTTGAACTTGATGACTTATTCCAACCATTCACATTGTGCCATTTGTCCATAATAAACTGAAATATGAAGCACAAACCCATCCTCGGGCTTCTTGGTGTGATTTAGGCCTCGAAACATAAATTCCCGTCTAACCTCAGGTTCACGCGTAGCCTGACCTTCTTGTACTAAATCGGCCATATCTTCTTCTAAAAAAATGATGTTGATGAGTCATAAAAATATCTGGAAACTAGACATCCGAGGTTTTCTATCAATATAAAAATCATTCTTTGGATCGTTGTGAGCTAGTCTTAGTAATCTGTCGAAGTTGACTGATCTGCATAGGCAGATTTGCCGATTTTGCCTTTCAATCCCTCTTTTGCTTCTTTTCTTCTTCTTTGCTCCAAGATACCTATAAAACAAATATACAACATAAATAACGAGAAAATACACTAAACTAGTAAAGAAAGTATAGAGATTAATGCTATTAACATCGCATAATTATGCTCCTATCATGTTGACACTTGAAATGACATTGGAAATTATCTTTCTTTTGGTTGAGTTTGTATTTCCCTCCTTAATTCTACCATTAATTACAATTTCAGTAGCATTAATAACAAAAAATTTACGAGTGTTGAGTTTACTCCAATAAACTCGAACCGCGCTTTGGGTTTTTTTTTTTTTTTTTTCCAGATCTCCTTCTTGTCAGTGTTGGTTCGCCATGCCGAATGGGCTGCTGCCGGGCGGGTTTTGAAAGCAATGGCCTGGTATTCTTCTGAATAGGGGAGGCTCGAGGTTTGGCAAAGGAGTTTGGGCTGATCGATTTATGCAGGTTTTGGTGGGTCTTCTGAGCTTCCACGACTGCTGGCGGCGGGGCTTCTTCAGGAGCTATCTTGAACATGTGATGGTGGCGTGGCTACGGCGGTTTTCTAGGTGATCGGAGTGGTAGCGCAGCTTTGGTGGTCTGGGAGGATTGCTGAAGGGGAGGGGCCATGGTGGATCTGGAGCGATCATGGTGGCGGCGTGGCTAGGCAGTTCTACGCAATCTAGTGAGGGTGGCGGCCACTACAGGTCTGGCGGTGATCAGCAGCGCTGGAGGAGGATGTTTTGGTGGCTGGCCCGGGTCAACCTCTTTGTTGGGCCTTGGGCTAGACTCCTTCCCTTGGGGCCGCTCTCTTGGGCCTTATTTTGGGCTAGTTTTGTCCTAGTCCCTATTTACTTTGATCGGTCTTCAATAATTCCCTACTTTTCAGGGCAGTCTAGACACCTTTGTGCGTCTAGTTTTAGTATTTGGTCTTGGTCTTGTTGACTTAATTCTCAGTGTCTCTAGTTATACACCAATTAAGGTCTCTAGGCAACTAGATTTGCTAGTTAAGAGTTAGGTTGGGAGGGTCGGCCTTCTAGTGCCTCTGGCGTAGTACCAAATAAGGTCTCTAGGCAACTAGATTTGCTGGTTAAGAGTTAGGTTGGGAGGGTCGGCCTTCTAGTGCCTTTGGCGTAGTACCAAAGGAGGATGTCGCTATGTCCACTTCTTCCATACCTTCAAAAGCTTTATTTGATTAGCAAATTGCAAAACGTAATACCTTGGTTTTCTTCATTGCATAGCCTCACAACTCTATTTTTGCATTGGTCTAGACTTGAAAGGATTTATTACCTCAAAATGAAGCACCGCCCAATCTGACAAAGCTTTATCTTTGTAATGTGAAGATCCTAGAAGGAGCCTAGAGGGGGGTGAATAGGTTCACAACCAATTTTTTTGTTCAAGGTTTACTTTCTCAGGGATTGCAAATAGAGTTTCAATCCTGATACTGATAATGAACAGAATGAAAGTAGCAATAACCAAACCAACTAAAGCAATAAAGAACAGAAGTTTTTGTTAATGCAATAAACATGCACCCTATCAAGGGAAAACATCTACGTGGCCTTTAACTCTTGAAAGACCAAAACGAAATCACTAATAAAAATAAATTACAAGTTTACAACACAGAGATTGCAGTACTGATTGCGGCAACCCTTCTAGACTAACTCAATAGACTATTTGTAATCACTCCTTGCTAATTGTTTACACAAGTGAACAACTCATAAATCTCAGCTATGAACGCAGCAAGTTCTTCTTGGAGATTTTTTGCTTTGAAGCTTGCAATACCCAAATGACCTCATAGGATGCAAGAGATGAACATATATGAATGGTTTTGTGTTTTTCAAATTGTTTTCAACATGAAACAAGACACTTTGAAAAGCATAAAATCAAAGAGAATAACTCTTAAACAATAAAGGGATTGAAAACTAAAACTATTTTCAATACCCAGGAACAAAGTATCCATATATATAGGAAGAAGAGGAAAGTTAGTTCACTTAACAACCCCTTAAGCTCAGTTGTAGTAGGTAAAGCCATACCCTTAATTTCATATTGCAAAGATAAACCCATACCTCAAATTTCAATTGGGAAAACCAATTGTAGAAGCCAAACACCCAAATGGCTGATACAAGAATGGAACCCATTGAAAAACCCATGACTTTGTGAAAGAGATGCAATGCATGAGCTTACCTGAGCCATGAGGAAGAAGGGACTTCTTCTGATCTTCAAGTTTGGTATTTCGACAAGATAACAAGGAGAATCTTGCAATAGAACTGATCTTCAAGTTGGTCTTCGACAGCAAGACAACCACAAAGTGAAGAAGATTGCAATTAAACAATCATGGTCTTGGGTTTTATATTTGGGCATCAAACTTGGGCTTCTTCAAACTCAAACTAATGAGTACAATTTTGTTAATTAGAGAAGGAATGACAACAATATATCTATACTAACATAATGCATATATTGGGGAAGAGTTGTGTTTCCGCATAGACTTTGTAAAGCTGGAGAGGTTGGAGTTGTTCAATTTTGCCTTGTTGAAAAAGATAACTATAGAAAAAGGGGTGATGTCAAATCTCCGGCACTTATGGGTTGACAACTTCATGGAGTTGAAGACAGTGCAATTGGGCCTCGAATACCTTTCTAATCTACAAACTTTGGGCCTGGAAGATGTTCTCATGGAAATTATAAGGCCCATTTGGAAAGGAGACATTGATTGCTCTAAGGTACAACACATCTCTGAGATCGAACACTTTTTCCTACAATCATCCAAGCAGTTCTACGAAAACTTGGCCTAGTATTTCTTTCTCCTGAAAGGTACTTACATTGAACATTAGCATGACTCTTATCATACTACACAAGAAATGATGTATAGCAATAAAAACTAGATGTGTCCAATTTAGTGTTCCCAACCACATAATATATGCAATGAAAGAAAGATTTACCAAATATTTGTTTTTGCTCTTGTTACACCTTGTGTAGAATCGATCAAGTGATTCAAGTCTGAGAAGTATAAATTTAAGAAGATTTAATGCAGTTTGATGAAGAATCCTTTCTATTCATGTGGGAAGATGCAAGGATCGATCTCGGGTAATCATTTGCCTCTTCATTTTTTTAAAATTGAAATATACACAGTGACTGTGTTTATTATGTTGTACTTACTATTGTTTGTGTGCATTGGCATGTACTAATGTTGGATTGAATGCCACTTTAATTAGTAGCTTGCATTGTAATAAAGAGTCGGTATCCATGTTGGATTGAAAATTTGAGATGGGTTTGGATTAATAAAGTAATTATGATTTGTGTTTGTTGTAATTATTTGATTTCAGAAGCATGTTATGCCTGAAAATTGAATAATGTGTGGGTATTTTGTGTGTTACTTTGTGTTACTGAGCTTCTCGTATGGAGAAAATTGAAGCTTCTTCTGTCATTAGAATTGGATTATTTATTGGATTAATTTCAGTTTACCCCCCTGAGGTTTGGGGGTGAAATGCCCCTCTACTTTCAATTTTGAATTTTTACCCCCTAAACTTTTCAATTTCAATCAGTCTTGTCCAATTTTTACTGTTCCGTCCAAATTGAACGTTAAGTTTGACTTTTGAGGGCTAAAATGGTCATTTCAACATAAAAAATAAAAAAAAATTAAAAAAATAAAAAAAATAAAAATTTTTTTTTTCTGGTTTTTAGTTTTTTATTTTTTATTTATTTTATTTTATTTTTTTGGCTTCAACCTATACACCATAAATTATAATAGGTTTATAAAAACAAAAAAATATTTTAGGTGGTTGAAAGCCGCTAACTGGTCTACGATATTTGTAATATATCTCCGATAAAGTGAAGAATTTTAGAATATATCCCCAATAAAGTGAAGAAATATCTGTAAAAAATAATTTTACACTTATCTGTAAATAAATATCTATATATCCCCAATAAAGTGAAGAAATATCTGTGTAAAATCATTTTTGGTCTGCGATATTTGTGATATATATCCAATATTTATATGTAAATAAATATCTGTAAAAAATGATTTTATACAGATATTTCTTCACTTTATTGGGGATATATCCTAAAATTCTTCAATTTATTGGATATATATCACAAATATCGTAAACCAAAAATGATTTTACACAGATATTTCTTCACTTTATTGGGATATACAGATATTTATTTACAGATAAAGTGTAAAATTACTTTTTACAAATATTTCTTCACTTTATTTGGGATATATCCTAAATTCTTCACTTTATCGGAGATATGTCACAAATATCGTAGACCAGCGAGCGACTTTCAACTACCTAGAGTATTTTTTTGTTTTTATAAACCTATTATAACTTGTGATGTATAGGTTGGAAATAAAATTAAAAAAAAAAAAAGAAGAAACAGAACAAAAAAAAAAAAAAAAAAAAAAAAAAAAAACTAAAAAACAGAAGAAGAAAAATAAAAAAATTAATTTTTTTTAATTTTTTATGTTGAAATGACCATTTTAGCCCTCAAAAGTCAAACTTAACGTCCAATTTGGACGGAACAGTAAAAATTGGACAAGACTGATTGAAATTGAAAAGTTTAGGGGGTAAAAATTCAAAATTGAAAGTAGAGGGGGTGAAATCATTTCACCCCCAAACCTCAGGAAGGTAAACTGAAATTAATCCTTATTTATTCATCACTTTTCCCAGGTTGGTTTCGCAACTATAGAAAGAATCTTTTTCTTGCGCATATCGATTCACAAAATACATTTTCGTAAGAAATTTTATATAACTATTATTTGGGGATTCTATATGCAAAATAAGTATATATTTTTTTCTTTTTTAAAGGGGTTTAGAACCTAACTTAGCTGGGAGGCTCAGCCCCACGCCTATTCAATAAGCATTAGTTATGAGACTTATCATTCATTGCTTAGTGACACTATTTGAAAAGATAAATTGAATCATGATTCTATGTCATTGAGTATCCTAAAGTTACTCATTTGGTTGGTTACCTTTAAATAGGTTTATCTTTTAGGTATACTTCTTCGTTTTCTCACCTTTGCTTTTCAATTTTCACTTTGGTTTTTATAACTCAAACCGTTCATATTTTAAAATATAATTAATGGAAAGATCATTCTCAAAAAAAAAAAAAAATATTCAATCAAACTGGATGTCATATATTCTTGTAGGAAAAATCAATTTAAAGTTTAGTTATACCGTCCATTTGTTTTTTTTTTTTTTTTTTGAATTCAATTAGATTTCATTAGATGAAAGGTCAGAATGACACATACAAACGATCCCTACACTATGAGATTCTTGGTACCATTCACTATTACAATGATGCTCATTTATTTCAAAGAGCCTGCAAACTAATCTAATTATGCTTACACAAAATAAGCTAAATTGAATTTCTCTTTGCCAATGCATGCAATTGTGGTGCGCCTGGAAATTCATTACTTGGTGTAAAAACAATAACATCATAACATGCAAGCCTGCTAAACCTACTAAAGAACAACTTTCTCCTTGCCATAACCCTTAGAGCTAAAAGTGGTTGATGGATAAGTGAGTCTCAAGGGAGTGTCTGCTTCCTATGCAATTTTTGCTTTTGTACTTGTTTCTAGCTCCCAAAGGACGCCCGCCCCCCTTTTTTTTTCCCACAACATTCACAGCAGCTTGTGCCTGCACCATGGTGCCAGCAGGTGCTTCTTGAAGTCCCAATGATCTAGCATTAAACTTGGAACTGATTTTAGGAAGCTTGATTTTGTTTGGTTGTGCTCTTAGTCCCCTATTTCATCAATTATGGTTGGAGCGGAAGAAGTCTTCAGTTGTGAATTGTGAGGGAGTATGTGTGTGTCTCTCACACTTACCCATCAACTGCTCAATGGGTCACTTTTCTTTTCGAGGTCCTACACTATACAAGTTGGTGAAAGGAACTTCTCATCTAATTCTAGAGGTTTACCAACCACAGAAGCAACATTCAAATTAAATGATTTCTTTCACTTCAAAAGCAAGAGGAATGTTTGAAATCCGTAGCCGAGTAGTACAGAGAATTCAATTGAATTCTTGCAGTTAGAGTGACATCATGATATTGCATCAGTACCATTGGTGATCAAGCATAGTTCTCGGGTCCTCTGACAACCTTGTGCTGATCTCCCCAGTCATCAAACGAGAATAGGAAGGTGAAATTTGGTTTATCCTGGATTTTGAAATTCTTCTCAAGCACCTAGCTAGATTCTTCAGAAATGACGTCACATATCATTGATGCCAATAGGTTTGTGGGAGAGTAGTCTCCCCCAACAGGTACGATTGGGAGGCACGCTTTGTCATGCCGCCGGCCATGTTGGTGTTGTCAATCACGTCATATCCTCCTGCAAGAGTGTCACGGGCTGACTTTATACGCAGCGGAATTAGCCCGTGAGGCGCCAAGGTTCCTCTTGAACCGAGGCCAGCCTACTTCCTTACTTCCTTGATACTCCATTTTTCTTTTTCTTTCTGTGTGCTTCACTTGTCAACTTGACCCTTTCGACATCGTCCCCTTACTTGTTGGGGTTTGCCAACGAAAGCTACTCACGCAAGAGTCTCACAACTTGTGACTAATCGATCGCTTCCTTGTGTCATGGTTGTCTTCCAAGACACTCGCCCAACCGATAGGCTTTCATGTCATCTCGGCTTGCGTCAGCCCATTACTGACCCCCGTGCATCCCGCACGCCGATAGCAAGTAGCATGACCGTGTACCGAGACTAAGTTGGCATTCACATCTCTTCCTTTAGTCATTCCTTCGTAGCTTGCACACCTTCCTCACTTCGTGGGCATCTCTCGCACCACCCACACAGCTCCAAGACAACACATGTCTTGCATATTTCACATCATGGGCATCACTTATGCGCCCCCCTCGATCTTCAGCTCATGGACAACCCATGCCCGCATACTTTAACCTTGTGCGCGTCACTTGCGCCCCTTACTTGACAGCACGTGCCCGCATACTTCGTCTAGTGCATCACTGGCACCACCCTTTGAACTCATAGGCAACACTTGTTTTCATCCTGCACCTCATGAGCGCCACTTGTGCAACTCACTCGGCTCACGGACACCACCTGTCGTTGTATCTTGCCTCGTGAGTATCTCTTGTACAACCCACTTGGCTATTGGGCAACACATGCCTTCATACCTCGCCCCATGGGCATCACCTAGACAGCCCACTCGGCTCATGGGAAACCCATGCCTTCATACTTCGCCTCATGGACATCACCTAGACAGCCCATTCGGCTCATGGGAAACCCATGCCCTCATACTTCGCCTCATGGACATCACCTAGATAGCCCACTCGGCTCATGGGAAACCCATGCCCTCATACTTCGCCTCATGGACATCACCGAGATAGCCCACTCGGCTCATGGGTAACACTCGCCCATCTACTCAAGCCTTCAGTACCAACCAGACAAGCCATCGCGGCCTTGTGGCCTTTCCCATCTAACAAGGCTACCATGTTCTCTTATTGATGACTGACATGGCTCCACAACATATTCTCGCCCGCAGGCCAATCCTCAAGAAGGCATACCGTCTTGCTTGTTGGCACGACGCTTGAGTGAGCAACTCATCAATGATGCCCCTCTTAAGCTTCCTTCGGTCTAGCACGAGGTCGCCCGTCCCGTGCTTGCTGGCATCACATTGCTTTGGGCAAGGTCGAACCCTAACACATGCCCACGTCGCTTGCTCCGTGGCCAATGAGCACCACGAGGTCCCGACATATCTTTCGTAAGCCCACATGTTTGTCTAACGCCGATGGCATAAGGATCGCCCTCACTTGAACCTCGTCCCCGACGTTGACCCGCAATATCAGCCTTTCGGCCAATACCGTCCACGAGACTTCCTGACTCGTGGAGACATATGCCGCCCCTTTTTGACGACACATGCCCGGTCCCCTAGGCCCCCACGGGTGCTCGGGAGAAGCTCACTTAGTGCCCCATGAAGGCCAGCACCGGGGGTGGTGGAGAGCTTGACACCATGTCTCCCCCTATAGAGCATATCTGGCTTACTTGAACTTGGCAGGAGGAAACATCAAAATAGCCGAGGAGACTAATTGTCCATAACTAATTCACAGAAAATCCAAATGACATGCCGTCAAGTGCGTTGAACTCGTTTCGAGGTCCCGGACATTTCTCGTGTTTTGAGTTTTCCCAAATTCCAAGCCGAAGTACCTCGAACCCGAACTTCCACTTAATTAAGACAATGCCACTCGTCCTCACTTTAGCTTCAAGCTCGCCCTTGGGCTTCCAAGGCTCGCCCCTCTTGGCTTCTCCTTGTCCCAAGGCTCGCCCCTCTCGGCATCTCCTCGCCTCAAGGTTCGCCCCTCTCGGCATCTCCCTTACAAAGTGTCACGATAACACTATTCCTAAGTGCGGCTCGTGACATCCTCCCCCACTTATCATGTCAATGCCCTCATTGACGTGCGCTCCTTCTTTTCTTCATGATGCTCTATAGGCTTGCAAACACAGATGCTACATTCACTGACTATTGTCCCCCCATCCTTGGAATCACTTCACGTGACGACCTTCTCGTGCCCACACATGAACTTGGCAAATGGATTCTGTAACAACCTTCTCGCGCCCACTCATGAACTTGGCAGATGACACTCTCGTCACAGCCTTCTCACGCCCACTTGTGAACTTGGCAAATGACAGCCGTTCCACAACCTTCCCGCGCCCATTGGTGAACTAGGCCAGAGACAACAAACGCGCCGCTCACGTGCTTCAACTTCTGCATCAGCCATCTAGAGTAAATCTTCCACCACCGCACGTGTTCTTACCTTCTTCCCTATTCATGCTGGTTCCTCTCTCTTGGACTCCAAGCGTCTCTTTCTCACTTCTTTCAAACTCATTTTGGCCAGACACCCTGCACTCTCTCGGTTGCACCTTGTGGGTTGTCTGCCGTCTTGAACCATCTTCAGTTTCAGACCTCCTTGCACCCACGCAGTTGCTCAGAGTCTGCTTCTCTTCCTGTCTTGTGGCCCTCGTGGCCATGGTGGGCTCCCCCACTTTTCTTCGACCTTCTCATTTGAAACTTCTTTGGACAATACCATCCAATTCTTTCAATATCCATGTAGAATTCTCACAAACTTGGCCATCATGGCCTCTGATCTTCACTTGCTCGACCCACTTTGGTCATTGCATAAGCTCACTTGAAACCAGAAGAAAGGTGCTTAACTCACTTTCTCTTGACTTGATAGCTGACAACTCATGTTAACTGTTGTGGCTTACATGAACTCGAACATCTCTGGAGCAACGATTAACTGCTTTAACTTCCTTGGTGAAATGCGCTCCTCTCGCGGCTTACGATCTCAAGGACTCTTCGAGAAATGCGCTCCTCTCGCGGCTTATAGTCTCGATGAGAACGACGGCTTATAACTTCCTTTAAGAAATGCACTCCTCTCGCGGCTTATAATCTCAAGGAGAATGCGTCTCTGTCAACTGATTTGCTCCTTTGACTCTTCATTGGACACTGCACTAGTCCACCACAAGTGTCAACGACATGATATGACTCTTCTTTCCTTCTTCCGGCACCTAGCTTGCTTCATTTTCCAACATTTGGGCACTTCTCGCCCCTTTCTTCAACTTCAAATTGATGGAGCAAGGCTACAACTCACGCCTGGTTGCTCAATGTATCCGCTTTAACTAGCTTGTTTGGCTTTCTTCACCGTTGTCCACTTGGTATCCCCTTTGTAGCACTCGGGAAGAGATCCCGGTCATCATTCCTACCATGGAAGGCCATTCCCCACGAATGAACCAACCGGCTCTGATACCAACTGTCACGGGCCGACTTTATACGCAGCGGAATTAGCCCGTGAGGCGCCAAGGTTCCTCTTGAACCGAGGCCAGCCTACTTCCTTACTTCCTTGATACTCCATTTTTCTTTTTCTTTCTGTGTGCTTCACTTGTCAACTTGACCCTTTCGACATCGTCCCCTTACTTGTTGGGGTTTGCCAACGAAAGCTACTCACGCAAGAGTCTCACAACTTGTGACTAATCGATCGCTTCCTTGTGTCATGGTTGTCTTCCAAGACACTCGCCCAACCGATAGGCTTTCATGTCATCTCGGCTTGCGTCAGCCCATTACTGACCCCCGTGCATCCCGCACGCCGATAGCAAGTAGCATGACCGTGTACCGAGACTAAGTTGGCGTTCACATCTCTTCCTTTAGTCATTCCTTCGTAGCTTGCACACCTTCCTCACTTCGTGGGCATCTCTCGCACCACCCACACAGCTCCAAGACAACACATGTCTTGCATATTTCACATCATGGGCATCACTTATGCGCCCCCCTCGATCTTCAGCTCATGGACAACCCATGCCCGCATACTTTAACCTTGTGCGCGTCACTTGCGCCCCTTACTTGACAGCACGTGCCCGCATACTTCGTCTAGTGCATCACTGGCACCACCCTTTGAACTCATAGGCAACACTTGTTTTCATCCTGCACCTCATGAGCGCCACTTGTGCAACTCACTCGGCTCACGGACACCACCTGTCGTTGTATCTTGCCTCGTGAGTATCTCTTGTACAACCCACTTGGCTATTGGGCAACACATGCCTTCATACCTCGCCCCATGGGCATCACCTAGACAGCCCACTCGGCTCATGGGAAACCCATGCCTTCATACTTTGCCTCATGGACATCACCTAGACAGCCCACTCGGCTCATGGGAAACCCATGCCCTCATACTTCGCCTCATGGACATCACCTAGATAGCCCACTCGGCTCATGGGAAACCCATGCCCTCATACTTCGCCTCATGGACATCACCGAGATAGCCCACTCGGCTCATGGGTAACACTCGCCCATCTACTCAAGCCTTCAGTACCAACCAGACAAGCCATCGCGGCCTTGTGGCCTTTCCCATCTAACAAGGCTACCATGTTCTCTTCTTGATGACTGACATGGCTCCACAGCATATTCTCGCCCGCAGGCCAATCCTCAAGAAGGCATACCGTCTTGCTTGTTGGCACGACGCTTGAGTGAGCAACTCATCAATGATGCCCCTCTTAAGCTTCCTTCGGTCTAACACGAGGTCGCCCGTCCCTTGCTTGCTGGCATCACATTGCTTTGGGCAAGGTCGAACCCTAACACATGCCCACGTCGCTTGCTCCGTGGCCAATGAGCACCACGAGGTCCCGACATATCTTTCGTAAGCCCACATGTTTGTCTAACGCCGATGGCATAAGGATCACCCTCACTCGAACCTCGTCCCCGACGTTGACCCGCAATATCAGCCTTTCGGCCAATACCGTCCACGAGACTTCCTGACTCGTGGAGACATATGCCGCCCCTTTTTGACGACACATGCCCGGTCCCCTAGGCCCCCACGGGTGCCCGGGAGAAGCTCACTTAGTGCCCCATGAAGGCCAGCACTGGGGGTGGTGGAGAGCTTGACACCATGTCTCCCCCTATAGAGCATATCTGGCTTACTTGAACTTGGCAGGAGGAAACATCAAAATAGCCGAGGAGACTAATTGTCCATAACTAATTCACAGAAAATCCAAATGACATGCCGTCAAGTGCGTTGAACTCGTTTCGAGGTCCCGGACATTTCTCGTGTTTTGAGTTTTCCCAAATTCCAAGCCGAAGTACCTCGAACCCGAACTTCCACTTAATTACGACAATGCCACTCGTCCTCACTTTAGCTTCAAGCTCGCCCTTGGGCTTCCAAGGCTCGCCCCTCTTGGCTTCTCCTTGTCCCAAGGCTCGCCCCTCTCGGCATCTCCTCTCCTCAAGGTTCGCCCCTCTCGGCATCTCCTCGCCTCAAGGTTCGCCCCTCTCGGCATCTCCCTTACAAAGTGTCACGATAGCACTATTCCTAAGTGCGGCTCGTGACAAAGAGCAAGGAATGCCGCAAAACTTGTGGTGACATCTTCAAGTGAGGTCATAGTCGCTTGTAGACAAGAAGGTAGAAGACTGAGCAGTAGCATTGGGGCTCTAGACAGGATGCCGATGGCACAGTAATGGAGTTGCGGCAGTGTGCTTAGAGGTGCGGCACAGCGTGGCTGCTTAGGATTTTTTTTAATTTTAGCGTCCATTTATTTGATACATTTGAATGATTTAATAATCTTCATTTAAAGATGTCGTAGCTTAGCTGTATTTATTTAGATAACTCATATAATTTGTCTTCAATTGTTTCTTAAGAAAACACATAATTAAAAACATAATAACATGTAGTAATTAAGTGAACATCCTACATATTAATGTAGTAATTAACTAATACATATCCTACATATTAATGTATTAAGCACCAACTCTGGTCTATATTAGTACATAGATTTTTGACATAATTATGAAACCCAAAATGTCTACAAGTGTGTTCTATAAAATAGACATATGCTAGACCATATTTGGGGTCCTGCTGAAGAGTTTGGCTAATTAAAGCAAAACACTTTACACCAAAGAGTCGCAGTAAAAGTGTGAAGAACTAATTGTCAAAACAAAGCAAACTACACACCTACACCTGCGGCATCGGATTAGAAAAAGCCCACCCCTAGAAATATTCAACTTCTCACAGGCTTGATGAGCCGACTCAAATCTCATGGTGCCAAATCCTTCGTATATATAATACCACAAACAAAAAATTACTCACTTCTGCCAAATCGAATACTAGTCTCCGATCAAAACGTAGATGAAACAACCGTAACCTCACCACTCTGCATGACACTACAACAAAAGCTAATTCCCCAACAAACATGTCAAAATTTGATCCTTACACCCACCTCAACATTGTCCACAACCCGGTCGACGACACCTTGACCCGCCTCATCAGCCTCCCCACCACCGACGCCAACCCGAACCCGTCTCCCGGCGACCCGGTCGCCTCCAAAGACCTAACCCTCAACTCGGAAACCAAGACGTGGGTGCGAATCTTCCGACCCTCTAAACTCCCCTCCAACGACAACACCGTTGCCCGCCTCCCCATCATCATCTACTTCCACCACGGCGGCTGGCTCCTCCTCAGCGCCGCCGACTCCTCCGTCCACTCCAACTGCTCCTTCATCACCAGCCAAGTTCCCGCCATTCTCGTCTCCGTAAATTACCGTCTCGCCCCCGAGGCCCGGCTCCCGGCCCAATACGACGATGCCATGGAAGCCATCCACTGGGTCAAGAAGCAGGGCCTCGACCCCGGGGGCGAGCAGTGGATCCGAGACTACGGTGACCTTTCTAGGTGCTACTTGTACGGCTGCGGCTGCGGGGGCAATATCGTCTTTTTCTCGGCTCTCAAAGCCTATGAAATGAAGCTGGATTTGGAGCCCATGCAGATATCTGGGATCATTATGAACCAACCCATGTTCGGCGGGATCCAGAGGACCAAGTCGGAGCTGAAATTCGCTACGGACCAGCTCTTGCCTTTGCCTGTGCTCGACCTCATGTGGGACCTAGCACTGCCGAAATCAACGGACCGGAACCATAGGTATTGTAGTCCGGCGCTCGACGCTGGCCGGTATAAAGAGATGATCCAACGGCTGGGGCGGTGTTTAGTGATCGGATTCGGAGGAGATCCGATGGTGGACAGGCAACAGGAGTTTGTGACGATGTTGGTATCTCAGGGGATACGTGTAGACGCGCGGTTTGATAATCTAGGGTTCCATAATATTGATTTTGTAGACCAGAGAAGGGCTGCTGAGGTTTTGGACATTGTTAAGGAGTTTATCATTTGATTTTGATTTCATTGTGAATAAAAGTGTAAATTTCGAAACACATTTCTTGACTTCGAAAAAACATGATATAATGAGTAGATTTTAGATGTTAGTGAGGTTGTGAAACACGTTTGAGTTAAGATGGATTGGGGTAGTAGCTAGGGATGGAAGTGTATATTATTATTACCTGGGATACTGATCGAAGTTTCTGCTATTAAAGCTGGCTCAAGAGAGTATGTGATTTCCTGTGTAGAGTCCGATTATTTGGAAGTGACTAATAAGATGATAAATTGAATAGTTGGGCAGTTCTTGGCCGTACTGTAGAGACTGCAAAAAATGGTATCATTCTATTCCGTGACATGTTTTACAATCCATTAGCTAGGTTAGAAGTAGGCCTAATGTGTGATCTGATGATCATATCGTAATTGACCTACCTGTATGTACTTATATAGTGAAATTTAAAAAGTTATCGATTAAAACAAAAAATATGTTCTTTATATCGATCTTAATATTAAGAGCAACGTACGCAGGCCTGGTCCTAAACCTAGATAGATTATGTGTGAACCCATGGCCCTCAATGTAATGATCCAATATATAAACTAAAACTCTCCCATAGCAGAATAAAACAAAAAGAAGATTTGCCAACAAATTAACGATAAATAAAAGTCTCCTTTTTTTTTTTAATAGGGTTGATTTTATTAATAATCAAACTATGAATAACAGGCCATAGTATAACAGAACTTACATAAGAAATTCTGAGACAAACCAGATAACATATATAAGCCACAACTAAACTCATTAAAATCCAAAGGGACGCTCGCTGAACAACAAGTCTAATACAAAAATGAGTAATATGGCATTCTAAGAAAAAAATATTCATCTAGTCTGATTTGCCAAGGACGCAATTGTGGTATAAATATCAACTGGAAACGTCTTAGAAAAGCCTATAGAAATTACCCCTGCTTCAAAGACTCAAGTCCAGAATGTCTTGTCGATCTTGTTGAAACCTTAAGCATGTACGTACCTTCTCCTTCCCCTTGGGGTCAGAGTTAGTACCTGTCTCAGGCTCTTCAGCATCCAACAACCTCGGCATCAAGTTGGTCCTAAAAGTCTCCTTAAAAGAAAAAGAAAAATAAAAAGAGTGTGGAGATGAATTATTTGGGAGAATTCTTGGGTACCTTGGTGTTTGCCATACACTCATTTTGTTAAATATTTTGGACCATTGGATTAGTAATATATCCAATGGTTCAAAATATTTAACAAATTGGTAACTTGTTTAGCCCTTAGCCTATCTAATTTTTTTGGTAACACAAACTACTAATTGAATTGAAAACAATAAAGATAGTGAAAACAATAAAGCCAATTAATGTTTGATTATCAATTGACAATTGACAATTATGATTTTTCCTTTTTCAAAAAGAACCTTCTATCCTAGGTTCACCGAATTACTTTTAGTTATATAGTCTATATTACTAATTAATTTTATTATTAGTGAATTAATGCTTGATTAATGCTTGTTATTAATGGACAATTATGCAATTGAAAATTACGTTTTTTCCTTATTTAAAACAAAAACCTTCTAACCTAAGTTCGCAAAATTAGTATTAGTTAAGTAATCTTTATTACCAATTAATTATATTATTAGTAGTTTCTTTAACCAAATATAATTCTTTTTATATGCATTTTATGACAACGACAACAATTAGTGTAAAAATAAATAATATTTGTTTTAAATGTAGTCAAATGAGAACCTACTTTAGGACTTATTTACTCAAATGAGAATTTACTTTACTCTAATGAAAACCTATTACAATTACCACTTTTAGGACTTAATTACTCAAATGAGAACCTACTTTTCTCTAACGAAGACCTTATTTACTTTAATGAGGAATTTTTTTTCTAATTACCACATGTGTCCTCAAAGTGGTTACATGAGTCCTCAAAGTAGTAAATATTATATAAAATAGAACATGTATGAATCTTTATGTTTTTATCATTAGTGAAATTATTACTACAATGACTACACATTTTATTACAACCCACAACACTTGATGTAAAAGCGGTAACTTTTGTTCTATTTGTAGTAATTACTCCACCTAAACTAATGTACTAATTTATAGACAATTTAACAAGTATGACAACAAATTTGTTGTCAAAGTGGTAAATCTTTATGTTTTTATCATTAATGAAATGATTACTACAATGACTACACATTTTACCACAATCACAACAATTGATGTAAAAGCGGTAACTTTTGTCCTATTTATAGTAATTACTCAACCTAAACTAATGTACTAATTTATGGACAATTTAACAAGTGCAACAACAAATTTGTTGTCAAAGTGGTAAATCTTTATATTTTTATCATTAATGGAATAATTACTCAATGACTACATATTTTACCATAACTAGCAACTATTGGTGTAAAAGCGGTAACTTTTGTTCTGATTGTAGTAATTACTTCAAAAACTATACCATTTACAAGATTACCAACCATTTTACAATTCCGACAACATTTGTGTTGTGAACATGGTAAAATTAAAATTAGACCAAAAGATATGTAACAACTCAGTATTGTAAGGAGCTTCTCCACTTTATAATCAAGGTTCTAAATTTGATAAAAGTTGTCTAAATATGATATTTACATCTTTGACCACTCAATTACAATAACCACAACAACTGTTGTCATAAGTCGTAATTATAGTTCAACTATGTGTAATTTATTATTTTGACAATACTTGTTACATGATTTTTAACAATGTTACATATCAAGAAAGAGAGTGTTGTTAATATGGTAAATTTTATTTTTAAAAATGACACATGTCGATATTTAATTGGGTAACCTGTTGACCAGTTCAGTAGGTTTCCACTATATTAATTTACTAAAAGTAAAAAAAATAAAAAAATAAGGGTATGGCAAACACCAAGGTACCCAAGACGACCCCGAATTATTTGTTAGCAAAACCCTCCCAAAAGAGTTAAAACAAAAAGAAACGTATTTGTGGAGATGAATTATTAATCAGCAAACTCCTCAAGTTTAAGGGACACACCTACACTAACGAATTTTCATCAATAAAAGCCTCAAAAAAAAAAAAAAAAAAAAAAACAGTGAAATACAAAGCTTCACCAAATAATGTTTCATAAGCAAAATCCTCAAGTTTAAGGGACACGCTTATACTGATGATCAAATTTTTGTCGATAAAAGCCTCTGATCTAACAATGAAATACAAAGCTTCGCCAAATAATGTTTCATCAGCAAAAACACTTTCGAGAAATATAAAAATGAACACATTTTTACTGTTGAATTATTCTTTGACAAAAGTCACCCATAAAATAAATAAAAATAAAAAGAGATGCTCTTTGCTACAAGATGTCAATAAAAGATATTTCAAGTCCCATAAATTCATATCGCTTTGAGCCTCTGAACTCTCAGAATCGAACCTCAGCACTTGACTTGCTTATTTGGCAAATAAAGTTTCAATGAATCAAAAATGGTCTAGCAAAATCTTGGAAGTTTTTGTTAGGTTGAGAAAAACTTTGCATCAGCCTTTTTTCTTATTTGTTCTCCACACAAAGCCAAAAACTCCAGTCTTGCCCCATGAGCAGTTCAAAATTTTGTTGTAAAATTGTGCTTTGTGGTTTGATGTTAAAAAAGCATAAAATAAGATGCCCCCATGCAGGATCGAACTACAGACCTTCAGTTTACAAGACTGACGCTCTACCACTGAGCTATAGGGGCACGTTGCTTTTAATTATTGGATGAGTCTTTTTGTCTATTAATTAGTATTCTAAAATAAAAAAAATAAAATGAAACTTCTTGTTCCATAATACAATCTCACAATACTCTAAATTTCATCATCATATATTATAATTAATTTATGAAAATAAATTACTACATGATCGAAAATGTTACATGATAATTATTATTTTTTATTGAAAAAAAAAAACATAATAAATATTCAATTTTACGAAAGATTTAAAAAACCTAATGGACCGACCCGATTCCACCCGTCGCACATATATTTGTCACATGGCTGATTTTAACACGGCAACATCATCGCTACCGCGTGCGCAACAAGAGCCGATAAATTCCTTAACAATCTCATAGAAAGCCTCGGCCGTGTTGGGGTCGAATAGCTCCGCACCATGAAAACCACCCTCCTCAAACCGGGCCGTCACGTGCACCCCGCGTGACTCCAACAGTGCCGCGATCTCCTCCTGCCTATCCACCAGCGGGTCCCCGCCATTCCCGCTCACCAAACACCACGGCAACCGTCCGATCCTTCCATCACCGCCGTTGATAGATGGATTACAATACTCGTGGTCACGATCAGCCCCCTCCGGCAGGCTCAGGGCCCACATCAAGTCGTTAGCAACTAACGGCAGCACCCGGTCGTTGACTAACCTGATCTCGGATTCGGTCCTGTTGACCCCGCCGAAATACGCCTGGTGCAATATCAGCCCTCGGATTTTGATCGGGGAGAGGTCCATATCGGAAGCGCGTAGACCCGCGTGGTAGGCGATATTGGATCCCGCGCTAGTTCCCATGATGAAACACTTGGAGAAATCAACGGAGTTTTTCAGCCACGAATCTCCGTCGGCAGAGGAGGCCTGGTTTTTGAGCCAGGTGATGGCCGAAACGGCGTCGTCGTAGGCGGCGGGGAGGCGGTGCTCGGGGGCGAGACGGTACTCGACGGAGAGGACTAGGGCTGGGATGGAGAGGGCGAGACGAGAGCAGCAGTGGTGGAAAGGCTGAGAGGCGGCGCTCCAGATGATGAAGCCGCCGCCGTGGATGTAGATGAGGAGAGGGAGGTTAGGGTTTGGGTTTGGGTTTGGGGGGAGATTGAGGGGTTTGAAGAGGCGAAGGGAGGTTTGGGATTTTGGGTCGAGAGGGATGTCCTTGGAGAGGACGAGTTGGGATGAGTTGGGATCAGAATAGGCAGGGATTGACTCGGTTGTGGGTGCGATTGGGAGTGGGGCGAGGCGGGTGAGTGAGCCATCTGGGTTGGGAACGATTTTGAGGAACTTGTAGGGTTCGATTGAGGATTGTTGATCTGCCATTGTTGGGGGTGACTGGTGAGAGTGCGTTTGTGAAAGAGAAGGGTTTGTGTACCGTGGAGATCGAAGATTAAAATGAGGGTTGATGATGGTGGTTGGGGAAATTTTTGAGGAGCGGGGTAGGTTTGCACTAAATGAGGGAGACCTGCATGCATGGCACAGGAGCTGTCATTTAGACACGTAGTAGTAGTAGTAGTACTATTTGCTTCACAAAACAGTATCTAATCGAAGCATACCTAACAGGGAAGCTAGGTGTTGATTGATATCAAGTCTGTAATTGCATGCCTTCGCGGGTGGTAAGTAATAAATGAAGGTGTCTTTTACAGGTGGTAAGTAGAAAATCAGCGTGAGACGAACAATAAGGCGAAATTGCAGATTCTGTGAAAATTAGGCAGTTACTGAATATATATGAGAGAGCCTCGGGCCAACAAATCAACCTGCCTAACAGCAACGTTGTCTTTAGTGGGAGTGTTCTACCTCATGTGCGTCAGGGTTTGGCAGATGAAATGGGACTTTAGATGGTAGACAAGCATGAAAGCATCAATTGTACATGCTTTAATCAAAAAATATTTGCTGGTTACTGTCTTAACACCGTGTGAAAATAATTTTAGTGAATGTGTAAAAGAAAAAGAATTCTCACGCACAATACACATAGGGTACGTTTACTTATTTGGAAGAGTATGAAAATAGATGGAATGATTCCGGGGGTAGAAGTATTCTTGCGTTTACTAACACATAAAAATTCAGAATAGATGTAGGTCCCACCTATATTCAAGAATTTGATTACGAAGGGAGGAGATGAGTTTAGGAATCAAATCCTCCGGAATCACGACCAATTCGTTTCTTCTCCCATTTCAATTGTCTCTGATTTATGATTTTTTTTTCATTCCAAGTAAGTAAATATGTCATATATATATATATATATTGTTTGTTTGATTTCCGATAAAAAAAATACAAATATACTAAAAAAATAAAATAAATCGCACTTCGAGTGCGGCTATTTCGCACACACATGGGGTGTGCAGGAAGGCTAATTACATGATATATTTTTTTTTATTAGAAAAGAGACACAGCAAATATTGCAAAATCTTTATTAATTAAGCGAATTGTGGGGAGGGATGGTTAAATTTTTGAACTACCAAAAATACCAATAGGTTAAAAAAGTCTACAAAAATCTGATATGATAAACAAAGGGCAAAAGAGTAAACCAGGTTCCACTTTATCCTAAATCAAAAACTGATTTGCTTTCTTCTTCCACTTTTTCTAGAACGTGCAAAAGAGGTTCTCCTTGCTATGGAATCACCGTCGCGATCGTGCACTTCGATTGACAAAGAAGCTCACCAACAGAAAATTTACTTAAAAGGTATGATAATTGTTGGTTGTTTTGCTTCCTTAGTTGATTGATTGTAAACATATGAAATATTACATCTCCAATAGGGCAACGTAAGAGAGCAAGAGAAAACAAAGAAAAGATGAAATACTACATCTTAGAGAGAAGCCTGACGCGCCATTTGTGTTTGCGCATAATGGACTGGAGCCTGGACCTGTTTGGTATTTTGTCTAGCATCTTGGTCCAATCCTTTTTTCTTTATTTTTTCTTTTCTTTTTCAGGGCTCTTATTTTCCACACCTTTCTTTTCATTTATTCTAATTCATGTTAGTCATGAATAAATTGACCTTTCTAAAACAATTATGATGTATGTCTGCAGGTTACGTAGGAGATAACAAGGGAACTGCTGAGACCTTGGATAAAGACAGGTGCTAAAACACTGGTGATCTTTGTTATTTTGATGACAAGGAGTTTGTGTACATTGTGGACTGTAGACACCAAAAATTTAATGAAAATAAAATTCATTAAATAATTCGGTCAACACTTGAAATTATAACCGAACAAACACAGTCGGCATGTGAGTCCTACAAAATGTGCACATGGCTTGTGAGTAAGCAAAATCACGCAAAATCAGAGAACGACACTTGGCGACACATGAAAGGCCCGACGGCAATAAATGAATTTGTTCCGGCTAAATCAATTGATATTAAAGCGGATCAATCAAATTAAATCAATTGATTACGAATCAAATCAAGTATTAAATTTCGTCTGCTGATTAGATGTCAATTTATTAAAATTGATAATCAAGATGAAAATTAGCCATCAAATTAATTGGATAATTCCTTAATAGTCGTGATTAAATCAGTTAATTAAAGCTGATTGATTTGATTATGCTATTAATGAAATACAATTAAAATCAGCCATCAAATTAATTGGCTAATTCCTTAATAGTCGTAATTAAATCAGTTAATTAAAGCTGATTGATTTGATTATGCTATTAATGAAATACAATTAAAATCAGTCATCAAATTGATTGGCTAATTCCTTAATGGTCGTGATTAAATCAGTTAATTAAGGCTGATTGATTTGATTATATTATTAAGAAAAATGCAATTAATTACGTGTCATCAAGACATTCCAAATTGAGAGAGACGCCGACACTATAAATACCCCTTCTCAAATCAAGAGAAGGACTTCAGCCAAAAAAAAAAAGAGAGAAGAAAATACTCTCAAAATTTCTGAAGCCTCCCAAGCTCGTGTGAAGAACGCTCAAGCTGCCAAATAGCCGGTTCCTCACCAACCTCAAGTCAAAACGTTCGTCATGTGTTGACTCTCGTGACCATCGTACCACTCAAGATCAAGCGTCAAGTCCTTGAGTGAAATTCATCGTCGGAGATAGAATCAAAAGATTACCAAAGATTGTAACCCGCACTTAAATTAATAAAATTATTATTTTTTGTACACGTGTCTGTATTCTGTTTGTTTTCAGATTCCCGAGTTTACAAATTGGCACGCCCGATGGGACTACTTTGCCTCTCATCTCCTTCTCCGTAAGACGATTCCAAACAGATCCGTTCGAGGAATGGCTTTCAAGAATACTCAAGTCATCCCGAAGAACAAGTCCAAGACAACAACCTTGAAATCGAGCAGCAGCTCATCTGGTCACGTCACTCGAAGTATGGCAAAGGTTTTGCCTACAACATTTGTGGCTTTGCCTTCTAAGCCTCGCCAATCATCACCCTGGAAAGTTTAGGGGCAGGGAAGCATGTCCCTCGAAGTGAACAGAGACAAGCTCCAAATACAAAATCAAGGGAACGGTCGTTCTCACCTGCCTCTGATGACAACTCAAGCACCGGATCATACAAGGGGGGTCCTGATGCTGAAGAAAATAACACTTTTAGGATGCAGTCAGACGGTGCGTCTCACCCCTTAGCAATGCAAGTCATGATGACTGGGGCAACCACGCTCGAAGACCAGGTAGCTAATCTAATGAAGGCGGTTCAAAAGCTCACTAATACCATCGAAGAAAAGGATATGTAGATTGCTCAACTTTGGAGCAAGCTTGAGAAACAAAACGATGAGGATTCTGCTAGGATTCCATACAAGGATGACAAAGACAAACAAGAAGAAACTTCAAAGGCAAATGACAAAGACAGTGAAAGTCTACTTGGTTCTTTGTCCGTCCAGCAGCTGCAAGACATGATCAACAACTCCATTAGAGCTCAATATGGAAGCCCCTCTCGTGATTCTCTCACATATTCCAAGCCATACACAAAAAGAGTGGATAGCTTGAGGATGCCATATGGGTACCAGCTGCCCAAGTTTCAGCAATTCGAGGGGAAGGGCAATCCAAAAAAACATATTGCTCATTTTGTCGAGACTTGCAACAATGCTGGAACAGAGGGAGATCATCTTGTTAAGCAGTTTGTATGTTCGTTAAAAGGCAACGCCTTCGAATGGTTCACGGATCTGGAACCTGAGTCAATCAACAGTTGGGATCAGATGGAGCGTGAGTTCCTGAATCGCTTCTATGGCACGAGACACACAATGAGCATGATGGAACTTACTAACGCCAAGCAATGGAAGGATGAACGCGCAGTTGATTACATTAATAGGTGGCGTTCGTTGAGTCTCGATTGCAAAGATCGACTGTCAGAAGTATCTGTAGTGGAAATGTGCATCCAAGGCATGCACTTTGATTTGCTATACATCCTACAGGGAATCAAGCCCCATACGTTTGACGAGCTGGCTACGCGAGCACACGACATGGAGTTGAGTATAGCTAGCCACAAAGGGAAGAAAAAGTCAATTGTTGACCAAAGGAAAGACAAGGTCTTCGGAAGCAAGATTGACAAGGCACCGAAGAAATCTGCAAAAGAATCGATGACCGTCAACATTGCCCCAGTCAAAATCTCTACACGAGATAAGAAGGTTACGAAAGCAGAGCTAACTCGCACCTACGACAGAACAAAGCTTTCATTGAAGGAATGACAACAAAAGACGTATCCCTTCCCAGATTCTGACGTGGCAGGCATGTTGGAAGATTTACTTGAAAAGAAGGTGACAGAGCTCCCAGAATGCAAGCGGCCCGAGGAAATGCATCGTGTCAAGGACCCAAAATACTGCAGGTACCACCGGATTGTCAGTCACCCGGTTGGGAAATGCTTCATTCTGAAGGATTTAATAATGAATCTTGCCAAGCAAGGAAGGATTGAGCTAGATGTCGATGATGTTGCTGAGGTAAACTGCACTACCATCGTGTTTGGGTCATTTGAGCCCTCCCCGTTGCCTTCTCTTCCAATGAAAGCACCATATCAGCTTTCGAGAAAGCCATGTATAAAGTCAAAGTTAGAGGAAGTCAAGCCAATCTAGCAAGCGAGCCTTGCACCTGTTGCTACCCCTAAAGTTGACTCAATTGTCGATGACAAGGGATGGATACTTGTCACTCGAAGGAAGGCACACAAGAGTCTATCGCCATGTTTACCTATCACTCAAGAAAAATGCACGCAATCAAAAGAAAGTCGTCAGCGTCTCGAGAAAGGTGGGACAAGATTTTTCAAAGAGAAGGGCAATCCTTCAGTTCGAACCCATAGTGTGGTTTTATCAACAAAAGTCTTTCCCAAGAAAAGGTGAGAGCTGCCCACATGACAATAAGCTATGAAATTGGTTCGAAGGATTCTGCCAAGGTTGAGTCAAGCACGGTTAACACGAACCAAACGTCAGAGGAGAACAAGGTGTTGAAGCAGCTAGAAGACCTGCCATTGCACTTCAGCATTTCTGATCTACTACAATTGCCAAAATCGGCAAGATGTGCTTTGGTACAGGTGCTGATCGACATAGGAAAGTACTCCATAGAAATTAACAAGGTGAAACCGAAGGAATGCGTTACGTGTGTTGTAGATTGTGACGCCATTCACTTCACAGATGAAGATCTTCAGTTAAGCTCTAAGCAGCACAATAGACCTCTCTTCGTGACAGGGTATGTGCGAGATCAACAGCTAAACCGCATGCTTGTAGACGGAGGATTCGTTGTAAACATTATGCCTAGGTGGACTATGAAGCAGCTTGGCATCAATGTGGAAGAGTTGTCTCGAAGCCATCTCATGATTCAAGGCTTCAACCAAGGGGGCAAAGAGCCATAGGCATGATCAGAGTAGATATGACAATTGGAGAAATGAAGTCGAACACTTTGTTCCACGTGATCAATGCGAAGATCTCCTACAATTTATTGTTGGGACGACCGTGGGTTCACGAAAATGGTGTCGTCCCCTCCACTCTTCATCAATGCTTCAAGTTCTACGATGGCGGAGTAAAAACAGTAGCCGGTGATACTAAACCATTCACTGAAGATGAATCTTACTTTGCGGATTCCAAATTCTACATGGATGATGAAACATTAAAGGAAGTTCTCCCAGTTGGAGTACCCTCTACAGAGAAAACTGCAGAAGTGCGTAATAAGGAAGTGGAATCCAGCATGGCAAGAAATCGCAATGAGGAACCACATAAAGTTTCGTCGGAAACTAAAGTGGCAGCTTCAAAGAACAAAATCAGCTCCTCTTCTCCAGTCCTTCGTTATGTGCCAAGGTCTAGGCGAAAAGAAGGGGAATCTCCTTTTGTGGAGGCAAATGAGCAAGAACGTCTGCAAAAGCTAGATGAGAAGGACGTAGAATTGCTAAAAGAAACATCAACCATACCGTTGAGGAAGTTGAGCAACGTAACTCCCACCAAGCAGCTGCTAAAGGAGTTTGTCAAATCGATTCAAGGCAAGACAGACCACGGGACACTTCCTGATAAAAGGACAGAGGAAGGATTCGACCCTAATGCTTATAAGCTGCTAGCAAAGGCTGGATATGACTTCGGTTCGTCAAGCAAGGAAGGTGACCAAGTCATCCCTGGTAAAAAGGTGCATGAGCTTAATGAATCTCAAAGGAGGTTGAGAGAGTAAGGATGCACAGCTGACCCTGCTAAAGCAAGTCTTGGTTTTGTACTTGATAAACCAATCAAAATTTCAAGAAGAACAAAGTTGAGAAGGCAAGCATGCAACACATCAGTGTCGAAGTAATAGAAGAAGAGACTCATGAATCTAAATCTGCCTCTCGCGTTTTGGCATTTGATCGCATTCATCCTAATTCTCAAGCTATGGTGCCTAAACGAGTTGATGAGTTGGCGCTTCGAGTTTCTGTATTTGACCGTGTCGATACATCAACAAGCCGAATCTCAGTTTTCAATCGCATCACCCAAACGACCACTCGAGCTTCCTTGTTCAATAGGTTGTCATCTTCCGATGAAGCAAATAAGAAATCTGAGTCAACCCCTCGAAAGTCGGCATTTGAGAGGATACAAGCACCCAAAGAGCAATAAAAGCAAAAGAGAAAGAGGATCAACGACCAAGGAAACGACAAAGAGATCCGAAGTCTCATCCCGTCACGCGTGAAGCTACGCTCTGTGTTAAAGGTGAGCTCAAGTGAACAACTCAAAATGAAGGAGCACACCATCGTACTCACTGGCCAAGTTGGAACGAGTAATGTTGATGGCAATGGCGAAGATGAGATTATTCAGTCTGCCTGTCATATCACGGTAGCAGAAGCAAAGGCTTTTGAAGAAGATGACCATGATCATTCCGAGGATGAAGTGGATGAAGCTCCTCAAGAACTTGAAGACGAGGGGCAAGCTACTGTCGACGAGCTTAAAGAGCTCAATTTGGGAACTGAGGAAGATCCAAGACCTATCTTCGTGAGCGCTTCGCTGAGTCCGGAAGAAGAAAAGGAATACTATGATCTGCTGCTTGAATATAAAGACGTCTTTGCATGGACGTACAAAGAAATGCCTGGCCTTGACCCAAAGGTAGCGGTTCATGGTCTCGTAGTTAAACCTAAGGCTCGACCAATCAATCAAACACAATGACATTTTCGGACATAACTCCTTCCTCAGATTGAAGCTAAAGTTGATAAGTTGATTGCTACAGGTTTCATTAGAGAGGTTCAATATCCTAAGTGGATTGCAAACATTGTTCTTGTCAAGAAGAAGAACGGACAACTCCTTGTATGTGTGGACTTCCGCGACTTAAATGACGCGTGTCCGAAAGATGACTTCCCTTTACCCATCATTGAACTCATGGTGGATGCAACAACAGGGCATGAAGCTTTATCCTTCATGGATGGGTCATCCGGATATAATCAAATAAGGATGGCCTTAGAAGATGAAGAGCTTACTGCATTCCGCACTCCCAAAGGCATTTATTGCTACAAAGTCATGCCATTCTGGTTGAAAAATGTTGGTGCAACATATCAACGTGCCATGCAGAAAATCTTTAGAGATGTGCTTCACAAGTACGCGGAATGTTATGTCGACGATTTAGTGGTCAAGTAAAAAAAGAGGACGGATCACTTGTAAGACCTAAGAAGGGTGTTCGATAGACTACGCAAATACCAGCTCAAGATGAACACCCTCAAATGTGCTTTTGGCATCAGTTTAGGCAAGTTTCTTGTATTCATTGTGAAACATCATGGTATTGAAGTGGACCAGTCAAAGATCAAGGCCATTCAAGACATGCCTGAGCCAAGAAATTTACACGAGTTAAAAAGTCTCCAAGGACGACTCGCTTTTATTAGACGGTTCATATCGAACCTCGCAGGCCGTTGTCAGCATTTTAGTCGACTTTTGAAGAAGAATGTGCCTTTCGTATGGGATGAAGCTTGCCATAACTCCTTTGAAAGAATAAAGAAGTACTTGGCAAATCCTCTAGTGTTAGGTGCACCCATCCTTAGGAAACCACTTATCCTTTACATTGCTGCTCAAGAGCGATCACTCGGAGCACTCCTAGCCCAAGAAAATGAAGAAAAAAAGGAGAAAGCGTTGTATTACTTAAGTTGAACTCTCACAGGACCGAAATTGAACTATCCACCGATAGAAAAAATCTGTCTCGCACTCGTCTTCGCCATCTAAAAGTTAAGACATTACATGCAAGCTTACACAGTGCATCTAGTGGCACGAGCTGACTTAGTTAAGTTTGTTATGTCGCAACCAGTCTTAACAGGGAGAGTGACAAAATGGGCATTACTCCTCAATCAGTATGAAATCATCTACATACCGGCCAAAGCGGTTAAAGGACAAGCATTGGCTGATTTCCTAGTGGATCATCCTATCCTTGCGGATTGGGAGATTTCATATGACTTGTTGGATGAAGAAGTCTTTAATACATAGGTCTTCCCTGCTTGGCAAATGTTCTTCGATTGGTCTTCACGAGCAGTTGGGGCAGGAGCTGGTGTGGTCTTCATTTCTCCGCAAAGGCAGATATTGACTTATGGCTTTACTCTTAGTGAACTATGTTCCAATAATGTTGCTGAGTACCAAGCGCTAATTATGGGACTACAAACCGTAGCTGAAATAAAAATCTCAAATCTAATGGAGACTCGAAGTTAGTAGTTGATCAATTACTATCTATGAAGTGAAGAAAGAGGATTTAGTTCCTTATTTTCAGCTCGCCACACAACTCTTAAAGGGTTTTGATGCTGTCACACTAACACATGTGCCAAGAAAAGAAAATCAAACGGCAGACGCTTTGGCCAACTTAGCAGCAACTTTGGCATTATCAGATGATGAAATCATACACCTTCCAATCTGCCAACGGTGGGTCGTACCGACAATCTCTGAGCTTTGGCATGAAGACTCCAATGTTGTCTCTGTTTACGTGATTGATCTTGATGACTGGGGGCACCTGTTGATTGATTACCTCAAGCGAAATAAGCTTTCCGATGACCCAAAGTAACGCTCGGACATAAGACGAAGAGTACCACGCCTTCTACTACAAGGAGACTCTTTATCGACGATCATTCGACGGATTGCTTCTTAGATGTCTGGGGAAGGAGGAAGCTACTAAGGCTATGGAGGAAGCACATTCAGGAGTATGCGGAGCTCACCAGTCAGGTCCTAAGTTCCATTTTCAAGTGAAGATGATGGGTTACTATTGGCCCACCATGGTTAAAGATTGCATGGAGTATGCACAAAGGTGTCAAGCTTGCCAGTTTCATACAAACTTCATCCATAAACCACCAGAGCCATTGCATCCAACGATTGCTTCCTACCCTTTTGATGTGTGGGGACTTGATGCTGTAGGGCCTATCACTCCAAAATCGTCCGCCGGTCACTCATACATTCTAGCAGCTACAGATTCATTTTCAAAGTGGGCAGAGGCGGTGCCGCTTAATGAAATAAAGAAAGAAAATGTTGTAGACTTCATTAAAGGGAATATCATTCAATGATATGATGTTCCGCGTTGCATCATCACAGACAACGCCAAGTACTTTTCCAATTGTGCCATGGAGAAACTCTATGAGAAATATCACTTCAAGCTACACTTTTCTTCTATGTACAATGCCCCAGCTAATGGGTTGGCTGAAGCATTCAACAAAACATTATGTAACATTTTGAAGAAAGTTGTCAGCAAAACAAAAAGGGATTGGCATGAAAGAATGGGTGAGGCGCTTTACGCCTACAGAATGACATATCGAACTCCCACAAAAGCTACACCTTACTCCCTTGTATATGGTGTTGAAGCTGTCTTACCCTTGGAGAAACAAATTCCATCTCTGAGGATTTCTTTGCAAGAAGGACTGATTGATGAAGAGAACGTCAAGTTACACCTTCAAGAGTTGGAAGCCTTAGATGAAAAGAGACTTGACGTGTAACAGCACTTAGAATGCTACCAAGCTCGAATGTCACAAGCTTTCAACAAAGGGGTTCGACTCTGATCCTTTCAAGTTGGAGACCTAGTGCTTGCCATGCGTAGACCTATCATCATGACACACAAAACTGGTCCTAAGTTCAAGTCAAAGTGGGATGGACCTTAGGTCGTCAGCGAAGTCTACACCAATGGGGCCTACAAAATTGTGGCTGAAGATGGCCTGAGAATTGGCCCCATAAATGGAAAGTTCCTGAAGAGGTACTATGCTTGAAGAAAGTAAGAAGACGCTCCTAGCCAGCATGAGCCTAAACTGCACATGGCACACAAAAAAAAAAAAAATCACTTCATGCATAAACCCTTGAACTACATGATGACTTGATTCCTTCGTTAGAAGGATACTTAGGCAGCTTGGGAATAACAATCTCAAGTTCAGTCAAATCAAATAAAAATAAAGGGTTTGTTTACCATTCATAAAGTAAATAAATGGAAGGGTACTTTATTTCCATAATAAGTTATGACTGTCAAAGTTTGACTTATTACAAGTAATAAAGGAAAGAGAAAAAATCATCATAGACTACGAAGTGGAGAAAAGCTCTTCACACCCAAGTCAAACCCTTGAAGCTATTGCGGTGGCTCTCAAAAATATCTCGCAATGATTTGGTTGTCTTAAGCTCTGCAATGGTCACCTCGGGGGTCTCTTGGATTTGAGTCTTCTCTTTTTCTAGGTCAACAAGCTTCTCTCCTGTAGTAGAAGTCTCTCGTCTAGTAAAGTCACTGTTTGCTCCAATTTTCGTTGCTCCTCCTTTTAATTTCTCCAAAGACATGAGTGCAGATTGGCGATGATCAGAGTCAGCTTGAGGAATTGAAGTGACCTTTGCAATTTCTGACTCTGTGTCAGCCAGACGTTGATTACGTGTGCCTGGAGTAGCCTTGCATGAACAAGAAAGCTGTGCCACGTTGTATTGGTCAACACTAGTCAACAATCCCTCAACTTTTCCCCTTACGGATGAAGGGTCAATCCCATAATGTCTAAGCTCAGCTATCAGCTTGTCAAGTTCCTCCTTGTTGGAAAGAATGGTCTTTGAGGAGTGCTTCATTATCATATCTTCAATTTGTTCACAAACTGCGGTAGTAGCTTGCTGATAGATATCACGAAGTCTTTGGCTAGCATCTATAATAGCAGCTCCACTAAGAGAGGCCTCAGAAAAGGCTATGGTGTTCAGAGGTTTAGGAAGATGCACCTTGGTAAGTGGACTTGTACATGTATCATTAGTTTAAAAAAAAAAAAAGGGCTTAAAGTGCAATGAAAATACATAAGAGTTAAGAATTGTACTTGTAGGGTCAATTTGTTGTGAGTCATTTTTTGCATTGGATGTTCCTTTCATGGGTAAAGAGTAAGCCTCAAGTTTCGTTGTAGAAGGAACACGTATAGGGTCTGAAGAGGCATCATCGTTCCCCCAAAGTGGATGACCATCAATCTCTGCACCCTGAAAAGATAGAAAAAGAACAATTCAAGTTCCAAAAAAGACCCAAAAAAAAAAAAAAAATTGACGCAAGTCCAAAAAAAGGGTACCTCATTACATTGCAGCATCGGTTGTGAAGAAGTTGGAACGTACCAAGAAAGTCAGTATTCAGAGTATACTCAGCATTGAGATCGCAGTAAGTAGGGCCAAGGTTGATGTCGGTCTTCTTACGCTTAAAGTGTACGTCACTATTATTGATACTACTTCTCCCACTACGCCTTCTTTCTTGGATTACAGGTCTTTTTAGCTTAAGTGGACCGACTAAAGCAACGTGAGAATCTAAAGAGTCTCCATCATCTTCTAGAATGTTGACCGGATGAGCCTGACGGTAGCTATCAGGGAGGAAAGCCCTATCAGGAGGCGCAGGGACGTTGGTGCTACATTCTACTTCACAAGCAATCACATTTTGGAGATGGGGCGGTGCCGCGCGGTTGACGTCCTTGTCTTCTTTTGTTTTAAGAGGCTTGTACAGGGATTCATTAGTAGACGCCACTTTGGTCATCTTCATTGGGGTAGAACGATACACTTTAGACCACCAATCAACATAGTCTCGGGTAACCATATACTCTGTGACTACACTTTGGGTCGGCAACGTTACCACACACTTGGTGTCCATTCTGGTGTAAGAATCCCAATGCAAATAAATCAAAGCCAGTACGCCGGTGCGAATGTCATTCTTAAGGCTACCAGGAATGTCTTGGACATAACCAAACTGTCTACTAAACCGATGTGGACTGTATGGCTGAATGACTCGTCGGTTATCCTGCCTTAAAAGAAAGGTACCCGGATCGAAGGCTGATAAGATATATCAAGTCTAAATGGGAGATGTCACCGCGGTTGATAACCACTTTGCTCTCCGAAAATACCCTGGAAAATGCATCCATCCTCACATTATCACATGCGGTGAACAAAGAAAGAGCCTGTGAGTCTCCAAAATGCTTAGCTGAAAATTCTCCGGATAAGCGAACCATACGGGGCCTTAGGTCTTTGGGAAGTGGAGATTGAAAATGGGTGCCGAAGTACTCTACTAACCATGCATATATATAATGAAAAGGAAGAGTAGCCGAGCAATTACCTGGATCGCTGGAAACAGAAATCTCGTTCAAACCCTGATAGATGCTAGCCAGCATTGGTATCGCTAGGCAAAACTGTACACCCTGTGACATTTTACTGGCAACTTTGAATACTCCCGAACGAATCAAACTGGTGTTTTCTATGGGTAAAACAAACAAGCACAACCAACAAGCAAGAAAGGCAGCCAAATAGGTGGGCTCTATATCTTCACCCTCCATGCCTAAATCATCAAATACTGCAAGGTTTGCAGAAGTTCGTTATCGGATCTCATGGATCTTGCCAGATGGATTAAACGCATTCGGGGGTGGATCTCTTTTGTTCCAGTTTCTTTTGTTCGGAGGCCTCTTATAGCGCAAAGTTCCTCTATACCAATATCATATCCATGAGGTTATCTTCACTTTCTGCCCTTGACCTTCCTTGCAAAGCTTATGGTAGGCGAGAAACAAATAGTGGCTGCTCTGTTGACTCCCTTTGCTTGTTGCAGAAAGCTCTTCAGCAGCTGGAACCACCGCATCATAAAACCGTCGAGCAATGGGCAAACCTCCAAGTTGGTCCAAATCCCAGAGGGAGATAGACATTTCTCCGCTAGATGTGTGGAGGGTATTCGTCGTGGGGCAATAGTACTCGCAGAAAGCCCATATGACAGGTGCAACACGGTCATAGCTTAACAGTGAGGCGAATATAGCTCGATAGAGGCCAGCCTCCCGGGTAAGTTTGCCATTCCTGCTTAAAACATCTTCTACCCATTCCCAGTAGAACTCTGTGTATGAAAACTCGCCATTTGCTCGAAATGCACCGCTCCACTGCAATGAACTATTGCATATACGATCACTGAGAAGTGTGAATGGGGTATGAGGAGTGTTCTGATCATGATGCGAAGACTTCAGCAACAGTACATGCGAGTTTTGTTGGTCTCAGCCAGATCTCGGTTGTTGAAACATAGGTAGTTGGCGAGATACCACATGAGTCCACTAGAGGATGTGAGCGGAAGGGTCATAAGGAGGAACATCGATTACTTGAGGCCCAATCAATGATGGATACACCTGCAGAGTAGTGCCATCACTTTGAGTGTCCTCCGGATCCTCGAGGATGGTGACTGTCCCTTTCTTGAAGCACTTGAAAAAAGCCATGGCCATAAAAGGACGAGAAGCGCGATCACAAGTGCCTGACGATGTATGCAAAGCCTAACCGCTTTCAGTGGACCCAACCACGCACAAAAGTGGAGGAATCCAAGCACGTAGGACGTTTGCGTTCTTCTCTTCATGAGCCAGCAAATACGTAAAGCCTAACCACTTGTAGTGGACCCTACCACGAGCAAAGGTGGAGGAATCTAAGCGTTTAGGACGTTCACGTTCTTCTCCTTGGCGTCGACAAACACGCAAAACCTAACTGCTTTGAGTATATTTTCCCACAATCAAGAGATGGAAAAATCTAAGCACTTAGGTCGTCCGCGTTCTTCAATTATCACCAAAGCCCTGAAAAGAAAGAGAAAATATATATATTTAAAACAACCTTCAGAGTACATGTAAGGTGCGAAAAAAAAAAGGAAAATAAAAGAAGAGAAAAAAAGGAAAAAAAAAAAATACACACACACACACACACCAAGCATATACACTAGTTCTTGGAAGAATAATGTATTTTGACGGGGAGATAAGTTGAACGTTGCTAAAAGTGCTCAAAGTTCTTTCACCTTGTATTTTGACAGGGGGAGATAAATTGAATAGTGCTCAAGTTCGGTCACCAGTAGACAGCATCACAGTGCATAGGATATTAAGCATACACTATGCCAAAAAAACTATTAGACAACACGCATCAGACGACAGAAAACTGATTTTCTGTCGTCTGATTTTTTCAGATGACATATAAATTAAATGTGTTGTCTGAATTCACATAGAAACCATACTTGTTTTATTTTGAATATATAGCCATATTCAGACGACACTTATATGTTGTCTGAAACGATGGAAAAAAAAACCCTATGTTAATGCTCAAAGTCCGGCGGTAGCCGATCTTTAACTTAACGCGGGTCCGATGGGCGGACCATTACTCCGAGGATTTGATGGCCTACGCTAGCTGTCACACGAGAGACAGGGCGTTAGAGGGAGACCGCGTCGGGTGGTCTTCACTTCTCCGATGCCTAAGTCAGTCCATGCATGTAGGCAGCATAACAATAAATGAGTAGTAAATGCGTCATTAATGAGGAGAGAGGAAATAACTTTTTATAGGTGAGGAGAATGTTGATCTTCTTCTTGTTTTCGATGTGGGACTGATGTGCTTCGATACCCAGCGTCTGGAGCTTCTGATGCTAACTTGGCGCGGCGCGTGGCTGCGCGTTAGCTGTGATCTGGGGGCGATCCCGAGATCGGGCGGTGGCCCGCCTGGCTGTGTCTCCGCAGGTCACCCACTTGGTGAGATTCGATACCTCTAGCGGTACAATGAGCGTGACTCATTATAGCTAATTATGCTTGCAAACGTACATGTAGGTACAAGTTCCCCAAGTCCCCAGTCAAGGAGGGCAATCTTGGTTGGGGAGTTAATCGTCGGTGTGAAGCGTTTTCTCCGCTTAGACTTGCAAAAAGCATAATTAGCGTCAGTGCGTTGTCAACCATGGACTTACTGAGCGAACGCTTTATACCCTTTCGGGTGGGCCCCTGCTAGGCCCGCCAGGGAGTCCCCCACTCCCTAGCCAAGACGGACCTCCGGATGGTCGGCAAATTGTTTGTTGAGGGGAAGCTGCGCGGAGCAGAGGGTGTTGGGTAGCAAGCCCAATCTTAGTACCCAAGTGACGGGGGTCAACGTACCTGATCAGGGTCGTTGTAGACTGTTGACAAGTCCTCGTGTCCCGTAGGGACGATCTGACAGTAACGCCGCGTGGCGGTCGTTGTCAGAGTGAGGCGTAGCCTCGGGATTCGCCGCTGGTGGATACCCCCCGCTAGTTGTAGCAGGAAACAACGTCGCGTAGACGTGTTTTGCGGTAGCTATTGAGCGGAGTTGCGCTCAGCAAAGGACCGGGTTTGCAAGACGGAGGGAGCTCTACCGGCAGTGTTGCGTGTAGCAGAGGCTGCCTGTTGCAAGTTGATGAGTGGAAGTTTCGCTTAATGGGGATTCGCTCAGCGGAGACTTCGACAGCCGTAGGGTGCTAAGGGAGAACTCCCTCTGGCCGGGTTTCACCCAGCGGACACCATCGGTTGGAAAGTGACGAGAAGCTTCGCTAGCGGGGGTTTGGCTCAGCAAACTTCGACACTTGGAAAGTGACAAGTGAGAAGTTCCGCTAGCGGGGTTTTGCTCAGCAGACTTCGATACTTGGAAAGCGACAAGTGAGAAGTTCCGCTAGCGGGATTTCGCTCAGCGGGGGCTTCGACACTTGGAAAGTGACAAGTGAGAAGTTCCGCTAGCGGGGTTTCGCTCAGCGGGGGCTTCGACACGGGGTTTCGCTCAGCGGGGTCTTCGACACTTGGAAAGTGACAAGTGAGAAGTTCCGCTAGCGGGGTTTCGCTCAGCGGACTTCGATACTTGGAAAGCGACAAGTGAGAAGTTCCGCTAGCGGGGGCTTCGACACTTGGAAAGTGACAAGTGAGAAGTTCCGCTAGCGGGGTTTCGCTCAACGGGGACTTCGACACTTGGAAAGTGACAAGTGAGAAGTTCTGCTAGAGGGGTTTCGCTCAGCGGGGACCTCGACACTTGTTAGGTGACAAGTGGGAAGTTCCGCTAGCGGGGTTCGCTCAGGAGATACTGCCGACGATTGGCGCTTTCTTCCCAAAGTGGAGGCTTCCATTAGACGCTTCGTCTGATGGTGGTTGACACGTGGCGAACGCTTAGAGGGTTAGCGTGCGGAGGCATGTTTCCTCCGCCTAGCCGTCTCCCTGCCATTAATGTTGAGTAATGATGGATTTTGTAACCGAGGCGACTCCTCGGTTAATCCGGAGAGTAACTGGAGTCGTGGCACACGTGGATGGCTGATATTTGATGTCGTTTTTCAACGGCCGGCCCAGAACTGTTTGATGTTGACATAAAAGGGGGGGGGGAAGTTGGCTAATTTTGACACTTTGCTCTAAACTTTGAACTATACTCGTCGTCTTCAAGCTCTCTGCGTCTGTGATTGGAGAAGAAGGCTGGGGCGATATTGCTGAGTCATCATACGTGGAGAAACCGACGAACTCCAGCCTAGAAGACAAGTGTGCCCAAACTCCCACCAGAGACTCCATCGTTGAGGTTGGTACTCTGATCTGTATCCCTGTTTCATTGAATGTCTGTCATGGCGAGTTTCTGGGTTTTGGGTATCTGTTGTTCGTTGACGTGCTGTGAGGGTGTGAGAGTGGGTTTGGGGATGGGTTGCTGTGTTTGACAGAGTTGGGGCTTTTTAGGGGTTTGCTAGATGGTCGAATATGGGTTTGAGTGCTTGTTCTTGTTTTGGTATTTTCTGGGTAATTGTTCTTGATGTCCTTAGGTACTAACTGATATAGGTATAGGTTAGATCTTGTGTGAGCTAACTGATTTGGGTTTTAGGGTTTTGGGATGGTCGACTTCATAGAGATTTCGAGTAGTGAGGATTCCAGATCTGAAGTGTCGTTCAGCGCGGCGGATAGAAATTGTATTGACTCGTTGCGTCCGTCTGCCCGTGCAGGAACCTCACTGCCAGAACCGCTAGAGGTTGAGCCGCTACAGACCATACCGTGGGACGTAGTTATGGGTCGTGCACCGCGTCCAGAGAGTTCTAGGGCGGGGGAGGCTGCCGCTGCCCACACTATGCACGAAGAGCGCTTAGAAAGCAATAGTGCAGCCAGCGGTTCCGCTTGGGGGGAAGGTGTAGCTGGAGAGGATTCCGAGTCGGCATGGGTGTTCAAGGACGACACCCCCTTTGATGAGGCGGGAGGTAGGATGACTGCTGTTACCGTCAACCAGCTGAAGCGGGTGTTCCGGTTGCCCGGCGTGGTAAAGCTGCGTCCGCCGACGGTGGAGGAGAAGGTCTCGATCCTGCCAGCGGGCCACGCTGCCGTGCACGAGGCTATATTCCGCGAGGGAGTGACCTTCCCGCTGGTGCCAAACCTTCAGATCTTGGTGTGCGAGTTTGGCATTGCCTTTGGGCAGGTCTGCCCCAACATGTGGCGGTTGCTGCTGGCGCTGAACTCGTTGTGGCGATTGTCCGGTTGCGAAGGACCGACCGTGGCGGAGGTACTACACTTCTACGAACTGGTGTATGTGAAGCGCCAGGGTTGCAGAGGGCAAGTAAACCTCAGTCGTCGCCAAGGAGCGGCCAAGCTGATCGAGAACCCGAGGGGCTCAATGTCGTATTGGCGGGGGACCTTCTGTGTTGCCACGACGGGGTGGGAGTACCAGGCGGGGTCCAATGAAGGGGAGCCGACGTTTAGGATTAAGTCGGAGTTTCAGCCTATCCGAGGTTGTTTGTCGGTCTCCGCCGAACATGTCTGGAGGGGTTTTCCTTTTTTATTTATTTTTATACACTGCCTTGTACTCTGTACTGACAATGACCTTTTTGTGCAGCGGGGTTGCGGTACAACTTGACTCGTGAGGAAGAGTGCTGTGTGGCACGCATCATAGGTTGCTGGCAAAATCGCAATCTGCTGGACTTCCGTCTCCTTACAGGCTGGGAGTTGTTGGTGGATCAACAACTGACTCGTGCCGTTGGTAAGTACTCTCCGCTGTATCGCACCTTTACAGAGATTGTTCCACGCTGACCGTTGTTGTTTTTTTTTTTTAGAAACTCCGCCGGGGAACAAAGCGAGCCGTGACGCCTTCGCCAAAGCCATGGACCGTGCCGAGATCGACAACTTCTTGGAGGCCATGTACGCTTCCGGTCTGGCGGCGCAGAAGACTGTGGTGGACCCGGAGACGCTGGCGCTGAGCCCGTCCGAGGTTCCTGTGGTGCTGTCCATGCCGCACCACTCCCATCTTGGTGGTGACGGGCTGCCTGTTGTCCAGGCGGCGACTGGTGCGATAAGGGAGACGGCGCCTCAGAAAGAGAGAGCGTCGGCCATACGGCGCGGGGTGCAGAAGAAAGCAGTGCGCCCAGCGGAAGGTGTCACAATAGCGGGGTTGGAGCCGCCAACGGGGGGCTCAAGGCCTGCCCTCGCTGGAAGCACGCGGGTGCTTCAGCGAAAATGCCGTCAACCCGACTCCGGCGGGGAAGAGGAGGAAGTCGTGGAGATTACCGGGGCCCGCGAGCAGCCGAAGAAGTCAAGGCAGGCTCCGCCCGAGGCTCCCGCTGATGTGGCGAAAGCGGCGGGTACGACCGGCCTGGACTCATTTGCCGCTTACGCCGAGTTCCTGAATTACAGTGAACGGGAGTTCCTGTATCACCTCTGCGAGAGGTTGGGGTTCGGCGGCCTGGAGGGGATTGTACGGTCGATCGCCGTTAACGAATCGCCCTTCACAGTAGTCGAATCGCCCTTGCATGGCGACCGGTTGATTGTGCTATAGTAGTTGAATAACACTCGCGTGCCAACTGTTGACTTCCCCTGACACAGCCTGTGCCGTTGGGTGTGGGGAATTTCATGAGTAGCATGTATCCGGCGATGATGCACTTGAGTTTATGGAGCGTTGGCTGACCAATGATGGCGTTATATGAGCTGAAACAATCGACAATTATGAACTCTGTATGTATCTCAGCCATACATGGACTAGTACCGATAACTAGCCGCATATAGTTAGAACCCAGTGGTTGCGTGACGTCACCGGAGAAGCTGAGCAGTGGTTCATGATCTTGGAGTAGTTTTCTGTTCCGCTTAAGGTCGTTGTAACAACCACTGAATATAAAGTTGACAGCGGATCCGCTATCAACCAGGATTCTCCCCACTGACATTTTGCCGAGGATGGCGTCGATCAAGAAAGGATCATCATGGGGCAAATGCACTCTGCGTTCCTCCTCCTCTGAGAAGGTAATAGGCTCCCAGCCAGACTTTGGGAGTTTGGCAGATCTTTCGTAGCGGATGTTGCAGACTTCCTTTGGGTGATTAGCCCGTGCATAATGCTTTCTAGCCCTGTGGGACATGTTGGTGATTGGAGCACCCCCTTCAATGGTGTTGATGCGGCCTAAGGGTTCAATGTCAGCGATCACAGGTGGTGGTTGGTGCACCTTGAATTGCTCCATCTTGCCATCACAGTACAAGGTCTCAATGGCCGTTTTGAGAGCGTTGCAGCTGTTGGTATTGTGACTGCTGTCCTCTTGGTATTTGCACCACCTGCCGGTGTTTCTTGGCTTTCCTGTTTTTGGGTATCTTCCCAGGGGCGGCGGTGGGATCTGATCCTTGCACTGATTGTATATTTCTTCATATGAGGCCGTGAGGACTGTAAATACTACATACCGCTGGGAAGACTCCATATGTTTGTTGCGGTTGTCCCCATGGGATGGGCGGTTTCCCTTGTAGTGCTGGTCCTTCTGTCACTTGTTTTGGTACTGGCCCTGCTGCCACTCCCTCTTTTTGTCAGTTGGCGGTGTGTTGGAGGTTTTGTTAGCGGTCCCCTGCTGACCGGAGGAGGGTTGTGTCGACTTTGCTAGTGCCGCTGGTGGCGGTGGGGTTTCTCCATATGTGATGAATTCTGCTTGGGCATGAATGACTACCTCACTCATGAGGTGGTCATATACCGCATTTGGGTGATTGTAGTTGAGGTGATAGAGGAATGGCCCTTTGAGGAGTCCTTGCTTAAAAGCCGCCGAAGCCATTGTTTTATCGAGATCACGGCATTGAGATGCTGCCGCTCGCCACCTTGTGACGAACACCTTCAGTGTTTCTTCCGTACCCTACTTGACGTTGAACAGTTGGCTTGTATTGTGGTGCCCGACGGACAATAGGATGAACCGAGAGAGGAAAGCGTGTGACAGTGCCTGGAATGAGTCAATAGATCCCGGTGGGCATTCGAAGAACCAATTCATTGCCTCATTGTCCAGCGTTTCGCTGAACAGGTGGCATCATCGAATCCCTTATTGTTGGTGACCTTCTTGAAGGTGTCCATGTGGACGAAGGGATCAGTCTTACCGCTGTAATGTGACATTTTTGGAGTCTTTGCGTACGCCGATCTGATGGCCAGCAAAATTGCAGCGGTAAATGGTCCTGGCCTGGACGCGAAAAGTGGATTTGAAATTGGCGCCGGGGTGCCTGATTCCGCCCGGATTAACCTTTGTTCCAACTACTGCATCCTTTCCAGTATTTGAGCGGTTGCATCGCCGGCGGGACCTAGCCGGGTATCCCGCTGAACTGATTCCCGCCTGGGAACAGGTGGGTTGCCCTCGGTTCTTGCCCTAGGCCTCGAGCGGTGGGTGTGTAGTGATGACTCTGCCTCCTGTTCCAACATTAGCTGGGGCACAGGGGGCGGCCCCATTCCCGCTAGCTCTGGTGGGTGCAGCGGGACCTGCATATGCACTACTGATGCTGGTATCAATGCTCCGGTACCATGTCTGATGTGCCTGATGCTCCGTGACTGCTCGCTTCGTGCCGGGTTGGCGGTTGCTTCCAGCGTTCTCTTTAGTTCGTCAAAGCGTGACACAAGCGTGGCCACTTTCTTTTGGGCCTCGACCTTCTCTTTGCGTTCTTGTTCACGCTCTCTGTTTGCTTTGTGAAGATCCGCCAGTGCCAGCTCATATAGAGAGGCAAGGTCTTGGCCTGGCGGGCGGCTGCTACTTGGGTTTGTTTCACCGCCGGGGTTGACCGGGGTGGTGAACAATGCGCGGTTGATGCCTACCGCTGGGTTGGTGGGTTGGGGAATGGCGGACTGATTTGCCTGCTCTTTAGCGTTTCCCCCGCTATCGCTAGTCATGGTGATTGTGGCGGGATGACCTTTTGTTCAAGGGTTCCCACAGACGGCGCCAATGTTAATGCTCAAAGTCCGGCGGTAGCCGATCTTTAACTTAACACGGGTCCGGTGGGCAGACCGTTACTCCGAGGATTTGATGGCCTACGCTAGCTGTCACACGAGAGACAGGGCGTCAGAGGGAGACCGCGGGCGGTCTTCACTTCTTTGATGCCTAAGTCAGTCCATGCATGTAGGCAGCATAACAATAAATGAGTAGTAAATGCGTCATTAATGAGGAGAGAGGAAAGAACCTTTTATAGGTGAGGAGAAGGTTGATCTTCTTCTTGTTTTCGATGTGGGACTGATGTGCTTCGATACCTAGCGTCTGGAGCTTCTGATGCTAACTTGGAGCGGCGCGTGGCAGCGAGTTAGCTGTGATCTGGGGGCGATCCTGGGCTCGGGCGGTAGCCCGCCTGGCTGTGTCTTCGCAGGTCACCCACTTGGTGAGATTCGGTACCTCTGGCGGTACAATGAGCGTGGCTCATTATAACTAATTATGCTTACAAACGTACATGTAGGTACACCCTACAAAAATTTTAGATTTCCCTCCAACAAGTTGAGTCTTTTCCCTCTCAAGAACCCAAACTCTATAGCTGACTAATCAATGGGGTGATATACAGACAACACAGTTAAGAAATTGTGTTGTCTGAATAAGGTGAGTTTGACTTTTTTTGTTTTAGGTCTCTTTTGGCATAACATAAACCCTTCGTGATTTTTCATTCCCACAAACTCTCTAAAACTCTCTCCTTCAGCAAAACCCTCTCTTCCTCTCCATCTCTCTCATTTCCTTCCCCAAAACCCCGCAACCTCCCCAACAGACCACCGCAATCACTCTCAATCAAAAACCAACATGCTCCAAACTCGCCTCTTCCTCTTCTGGCTCAACCCCCGTTAAGATCCAATCCCCAGAAGGCTGCTTTTTCCAAAGACAATGGTTTTTTTAATTTGGGCATTTAGGGTTCTTCTGATTTTGGGGTTTGTCTGGTTTCTTACATTTTTCTCAAGATTTTTCTTACTACAGATTGATATTGATGAAATTTCTCTCGCAAAGGCGATGCTTCGAGGCGTGGCCGGAGGAGGTGCGACCTAGCGTAGACTCGTGGGGCGAAGGGAAGGCAAAGTGGTGAGGACTATGTGGGCGAGGATTACTTATACAGGCTAGGCAAAGAGGCCGATAACAAGAACATCACCGTAGGATCCCGGGACGGCGTTGTCGATGATCTTTTTGTCAGCAAATCCCTCAATCGAGGCTCTGATATCGTCTTTGATTATCGATAGAAGGTCACCAGGTCCTTCCAGTACCTGCAAGGTGATTATTACATTGCGCCTCTCTTAATGGTATGATGGACTTCGATAACCTTCTCGACTTTGAGAATGACGACCCACTCCTCAACCCTCTGCTAATAAAAGGTGGGTCTTCTCTCTGGCCTCTTCGATTTAGTATTTAGGTTTTCTTGCTTTCTCACTTTACTTTCTTGATTCATTTCATTTTTTTGTATGAATTTTGCTCTCTTAGAACTTAAAGTTTCATTCTTTCTTTTTTGTTCTTGACCTTTTCAACTCTTGAGGTCGATTGAATGTGATTACTGTTCGAAATTGTCATAAATTGTTGGACTTGGAGTGAAAAAATGAGAGCCCAACACTTGAACATGATTTGTTTCCATTTAAAATCATAGCAGATCTTGCTTTTGCATATACGATAATGTGAAATTGACACTATAGGAATGCACCGGATGATAAAGAGGTGTTAGTTGTTGGCGCAGCATGTGCTTTTCTACGTGTCACTTTCAACACTTTACCTCTTGAGAGAATCATGACTATCCTAGCTTATAGAACCGAACTTGTCCCTATTCTATGGAACTTTATGAAACGGTGCAATGAGAACCAGAAATGGTCGATCTTCATTGTCCGAGCAATTGGCATATCTACTGTCAAGAGACGCACCTGGTTAGCTATTACCTTTGGCAGTTTCTGTCCCGTGTACAAGAATTGCTACTACCACCACCTTGCTCACCATTTAACACAATTTTTTTTTTAATAGTGTAAAGTATCTTTTCATTGTTTACTCATGCTTTATGTATTCTGTTTTGATGCTAGATCAATGTGGCTACTGAATTTGTATAGAATTAAACGCTTCTAGTTTGACTCTTTATTTATATGGATCAGGCACATGCTTACAATAGTTGATGATGCTTATAGGTGCTTTTTTTATTTTTCAGAAAACATGGTTGCCTTTTAGCATATGAGAGCATTCCTGTGTATGGTTATTCAGTTTATTGATTGTTTTCTTATATGCATCTTTCTTGCAATGTCAGGCTTTATTTCTGCTACTAGCAATAATTCTACAAGGCTTGATTTCTACTCATAAAGCTGACCACATGATGTTGAAGATAAGTATGACTGTAGGGGTAGAACTTGGGAGCCTCTTCTAAATCAACAGTCAAGCCAAGCATCTGGATCAACCAAGGATGATGGCAGAGGGACTCGCTCTGACATTTGGAGCTCATGAATAAGAGATAAGGTGTTTCTTTTGTGTAGTATCCATAATCCACAATCTTGTACTTTGATCCCCTATTTTTTAGTAGCAAAACTTAATTTTTAGTTTTATTTCCCCACTCCCTTTGTGTGAGTGAATATTGAAGAAGGTAGGAAAGCATAAAAGGTAAGACCCCATTAGAAAATATTAGGAAAGAAGACATAAAATGCTACCTATAAACATGCTTTCTTATCGTCTTCCTCTGGTAAGGAACATCTGCTAATATAGTTTAACAAATATTACTGATTAATTTTGGTTCGCACTTCGCACTCGAAAAAAAAAAATGAAAGGCATCCTCTGTATGGAACATGTTTGATTGTTAGGCTTTTGTTTATTGGAATATGTTGTCAAAATATTAAACAATATTGTTATGATTCTTGGTGAGCAAAGCAATTTTAATCTCATGGCTTCTCTCTGTCTGTGGAGATGATTTTAACTCTTCATTGTTGATTGCAGGCTTGACTTTTCAAACGAGGCCTCTTGCAATTGTTGCTGTCTTTCTATAACTTTAGATTGATGTTTCTGGACTGTTGCATTGGTAAGAGTACATTCCTCCTACTAAAATCATTATTTGGTGTTTTCAACGTACAAGTATAGCTTCATTCCTGAACTCCACCAACCCGTTTCCTTAACTTCTTGAAAGTCTCTTTATTGCTACCTCTTGTGTATCAAGTATTCAAGTAGATTTCCCATACAAATCAAGTTCTGCTTATTTATGTTCTCACAGGATCATGTACTAAGTTTAATCGGAAAGGATAGGCAAGCCAGATTGTACTAGCTCTACTCATTTATAAATTCCAATCCAAATTTACTTCACTTTATCTTCAGGGACAGGATTTGAATTTTGGACTTTACGAAACATTTGGATGGGAAATACCAGGATACATTCTTTTCAATGTTGAGGAATTGGTTCAAATGCACCTATTTTGGTCAAATCTGGCAAGTTACCAGAAGATCTACCAACCAATCGTTCCTCGAAAGCGTCCTCTATAAAACCCAGCAAAAGTGTGAGAAAAAAGAAAAGGTTAGGGTTTTTATTTGATTGGGTTTGTTTAAGTTTCTGTTAATTTGATTGGGTTTTCATATTATGTGAACTTTCACATAATCTAATATCAAATTCTGGATAAGATAGGTTAGGTTTTTGTCTAATTTTGCAGATCGAAAGAGCTATGAGCTCCCTTTGTAGTACTGTTTAGAAGATTTTGATTTTGATTTTGATTTTTTTTTTTTTGGTTTCTGGCTTTACTTTTGCCAATACATGTTAGAGAGGCAAACAAATCTGGAAAAACAAATAGTAATTATCTGGTATGAGGGTTTACATTTTGAAACTGAGTATATGAAATTTGGTACATAATAAGATTACATACCTAGAGACGCATGAGAAGAAGAATTTTGATATCAATTATACTGAAGTGGCTCTTACCTAAACTAGATAATATATAAGTAAGTAATTTTAGGGTCTTAGTCACTTTGTGGTTGTCAATGCCTATATATTCCAGTTACAGATTCCATGCAATGTTTGGTGTATGAAGCTTGATAAGTGTATTTTACTAGGAGAAGGGATTTGAAGATGCAGAATGAGTCAACGTAATGGTGGTCAGAAGTTGGAGCTGCACAATTCAGTATGAGAGGTGGGCTGTTTCTTTATTTGCAATCTGTATCCAGAATTGCAATAATATTGGTGTATATATATTTTAGTCAACAATGTGAAAGTCTATAGGCTGTACTATGTGACATAAGGCTTGGAAATCTTCAGTAGCATGAGATGTGATTGTTTTCTTTTGGGATTTACTGCTGCCAATATATGTTAGTTCATAATGGTTTACATAGAGTTGATTTTGTAGTTACTGTTAAGTATGGGATTGTAGATCCAAGTACCACATCAATTATGGGATATGTTTATGACAGAAACTCACAGGAGATCCCATGGGGTCAGTTTGGCGCCGATATTGTTGAGGAGTTTACTGGAGTATTCACTGACAAGGACACCTAATTTGATTCACACTACATGTTTTTCATGCTGTGAAGTGTTAACTGTATCTTCTCTACTACTACTTCTTGCTTATCACTAAGAGATTTATGAGATTGTTATTTATATTACTGGCTTGCAATTGAGCTACTTGAATTGGATGTTTGATTTGTTTCAGACTTTGTTCAAAACTCTTGCAATATCATTCTCGACGATGACACTCTTCACCGGAATCACTCCTTTGTATGGTTCTAGCCTTGTATATGCAAGTCCTACAAGCCTTGTGTGGGGTTGGGTGGTAGCATCATTTTTCACCTGGTTTGTTGGACTTGCCATGGTAGGGATCTGCTCTTCTTTCCCGGTCAATCCCTTATCTTCTCACTTTTAATTCCTTTCATGTTTATATTTCAATATTTGTTGTTGCATACCTTGCTAAATTTCTGTGTTTGTGTTCTCTGCAGATTGCAAGAATTATATAGAACAATGGCTGTTTTCTCTTCAAAACTTTGATGTCTCAATTAGCTGATATCTCTGGAGGATTATCCGCTTGAAGAATCATAGCTGTTACATAATTGGCTAAATTAAAACTTTTGTTATACTTAGTCACTCTAGATTAGTATAGTTGCTCCAAATAGTAGTTTTTTTGCCTTATGAGTTTATTAAGCTGATACTCATTAGGTTTATGTATGAAACAATTATGGATGTATGTTTTGACTGTAATGACAGATTGAATAATAACAAAATGAAATCCAAATATGTTGTTGGACATATCTAAGAACAACAGAAACAAGAAAAAATATGTTGTTACTTGTGCACTCAAACAACAGAAAATTGTCATTTGAAATAAAAAGCAGCGACAAAATGAAATCCAAATATGTTGTTGGACATATTTAAGAACAACATAAATAAGAAAAAATATGGTGTTACTTGTGCATTCAAACAACAGAAAATTGTCATATGAAATAAAAAGCAACGACAAAATGAAATCCAAATATGTTGTTGGACGTATCTAAGAACAACATATACAAGAAAAAAATATGTTGTTACTTGTGCACTAAAACAACAGATAAACGTTATTGTAGGCTACAAAAGACGATAGATAAATGTAATCTGAACTGAATGCTAATGACAGTTAACTGTTATTAGAATTTGAATAAAACAACACTAAACTGTTATTATAAGTCCATTCAGACAACATATAGGATTTCATATCTTCTACTTTGGTGCATTCAAACCACAGAAATATGTCTTTGGAATAAGCATTAGATCACAGAAATTACAAGGAACTGTTATTTGTTTTCAGATCACGTCACATTTATCTGTCGTCTGAATTCACTAATACACAGCTAACTCATGTCTTGATTTCATCAGACAACAGAAGACCTAAAAACTTTCTGTCGTCTGATACCCCCAAGAGACGGCATCGTACTAGACAACATAAATTTTTTTAATCAGACAACAGATCTCCTCTGTCGTCTGATTACTTTTCTGGCATAGTGATAGCTTGATGTCCATTGAATTGGAATAGTCTCAACTTGCGGCTGTCCATTGAAAAAAATAAAAAACATGATCATGTGCATATATATATAGAAGATGAATCATGAATTATGTCAGAGGGTATGTGCATGTGTGTGTGTGTGTGTGTGTGTGTATATAAATAAAGGATGAATCATGAAATTATGTCAGAGGATATGTGCATATGTGTGCATATATATATATATATATATATATATATATATATATATATATATATATAAAGGATGAATCATGAAATTATGTCAGAGGGTACGTGCATATATATATGTATAAAGAATGGGAAAATTCTACAATGTGTTAACGTATGACATGCATACAATTGCCTTAAAAGTGGTAAAATGAGTCCTCAAAATAGTAATATTAGTCCTCAAAATAGTAACATGAGTCCTCAAAATAGTAATATTAGTCCTCAAAGTGGTAACATGAGTTCTTAAAGTGATAAATTTTCTTAGTTTACCATATGAGTCCTGAAAATAGTAATATTAGTCCTCAAAATGATAACATGAGTCCTTAGAGGGGTAAAAATACTACCAACAACTCACGTCAAATCAAGGTCTCAGGAGGAGCAGCCTGTAGCAGCAGATTCCTGTCAGAAAATAGAGAGAAAAAGTAAGCCCAGCTGCATCAGCAAGTCCACCCGTTAATGTCAAGAAAGTGACAATTCTTGACCTTTTGACTACAGTGTCTGACCTGCCAACCTCAATAGTGGAAATACAAGGCAAAAAAGCAGTGAATAGTTTTGATCGGTTAAGCTTAACAGGTGGACTTGCTCTTACTAACGAAGAAACAAGCAAAGATAAATCACCTTCATTGCTTGACAACTTTTCTGCAACACAAGGACAAAAGTCAATCAAGCAAGGAAATTGGGAGCCAGCAGCTGAGTCTAGAGTCACTGTTATTGAAGAAGACAGGTTGGAAAAATAACTGTTAGGAGGCCGTGCTCTTATATTGAAAGGCTATGGTTTCTCACTTCATTAATTTCCTAGTTGAGACTAGAAAAATATGGAGGGAATCAAAATTCCTGCTATATATGGCGCCAATTAAAGATATCAATTGCTGAAATTTTGTGGGTCAATATCTTACATAAGGAAAAATCAAGAAGTGATTCCATGAATATTTATGTTATGGGTTTTCATTACTGTTTGAAATCCGTAATATATTTATTAAATTAAATCACGATGTTTTTGTGGAATCTCTATGACTTTGGAGTTCTACAAGCTAGCTCCGTTTAAGCAAAGCATTGTGACAAGCTAAAATGGAAAAGCCGTCAAAGTCAAGGCAACCAAAAAAAAAAAAAGAGTCAAATTCAAAACTTCAAGTCACACCTCCAACATGTGACAACATGTTTACGGCGCACCTTGAAGTGGGGGCATTTGTAGACAAAAAATTTAATGAAAATAAAATTCATTAAATAATTCAGTCAACGCTTGAAATTATGACCGAACAAACACAGTCGGTATGTGGGTCCTACAAAATGTGCACGTGGCTTGTAAGTAAGCAAAAGCACGCAGATTCAGAGAACGACACTTGGCGACACATGAAATGCCCGACGGCAATAAATGAATTTTTTTCGGCTAAATCAATTGATATTAAAGCGGATCAATCAAATTAAATCAATTGATTCCGAGTCAAATCAAGTATTAAATTTCATCTGCTGATTAGATGTCAATTTATATAAATTGATAAAACCCTCTAACCCTAGCAGAGCGCCGCGGTGCTCTAGCTTTGTGCACGCTCCCGTTTGCGCCCAGACGCCGTCGTCTGTCAGCGTGATTCTTCTAAAGCCTTCCGCACGCTTGCGCCCAGACGCGGTTGCTTGCTTCTTGGTTGGTGTCCTCGTGGGTGATAGGTTTTCGTTTTGACTTCCCTACTTCTGCACGGATCTGGGATTCTCTTTTGCTTGTGTGGTGTGGACTTGTGTTACCCGAAGGAGACGTGGGATCGGGCGGAGGTGGTGGTCGTGCTCATAGGTTTGTTTGTCCTCGCTGTTGCTGATCGGAGTGGAGGAAAGGCAGATCGAGTATCAAAAGATCGGGTTCCTACTCCGGTGCTAATCAACTTGGTCTGTTGCACGTGAAGAGGCCAGGGATGGAGTTGTTGATGCTATGTTGGCAAGGCCATCCGCCAGAACCTCTGCCGGCAGCAGCGATGATGGATTGGCAGATGCAGATCAGAGTTTTTGCCATTGTTTTTGGTTGTCACTTGGCCTGGGCTTTAGGGCTTGGTTCATGTTTGGGCTGGTAGGGTCTGTTGAAAGTTCTAACCCTTTTAGAGGGGAAGAGCCCGTAGTGGTCTAGTTGTTTTAGTTGGATTAATTGTCTATGCTAGTAAGAATGTCTCTATGAGTCTTGTGGAAGTACTTAGCTTTAGCGTAACACAATTGCGTGTTCGGCGTGTAAAGTTAGGTAAACTAGATTGCCTGCAAGGCGAGGTGTTTTTATGTGGCATAGACTACTCTGAGCAGAAATGTTTCAATGAAGTAGTCTTCTGTACTATTCTTTATCTATGAACCGGAGCATACTATTGGTATGTTCTATTTTATCCAAAAAAAATAAATATTTAAATTGATAATCAAGATGAAAATCAGCTATCAAATTAATTGGCTAATTCCTTAATAGTCGTGATTAAATCAGTTAATTAAAGCTGATTTTTTTTTTAAGAAGATGAAAATTCCATTAATAACAAAAAAGATTGCATAGCATTGGATCCATAGTTACGGGACCGTCAACATGACTGACTGCCATGAGCCAAAAAAGCCCAACCCCTAACCAAATTTTACGCTCATACCCATGAGCTACAATGAGTGCCAACCAAACCTGTACTGATACAATCCAGCCACCAACATTACGATGAATTATTTTCACCCGTTCGGACACCGCGACCCAATGCTGCCAGACCACGTGTAAGGGTGATTCACCATCACGTTGATAACCAAAAAACACCGAAAAATGACCAGAACATGACACAGCAGAACGACGGCATCGACACTACCCAGAAACCCCCAAACCCTCGCTTACAAGAGCAGGGACTTGTTTTCACCAAAGCAACAACTAGAAACAAACAGTAACAAACTAAATTGGAAACAACAAAACACCCAAGAGGCCCAAAAACAGTGGGCCGGCCCAAACCCTACTTCCTTCTGCATAGCGCAAGCGTAACAAGCAGCCACCCCCGACGCCGGCGAGCCCCTTCGCCAGCATTCAGCCGCCGCGCTGAAGTCTTCCGCCGCTGCCCCGCCTTGACACGCCACAGCCAACCCTTACACCAGGCAGACAACCACAAAACGGTCCCAAACCGAAGAAGAGACAGATCCATTTCGGGATCTCCACCTTCTCGATCCAATCTGAACCGCCATGGCCACAGCCCACGCAGGATTGGTGACTTTAGAAACCACTGCCGGACATTCGAAAGTCGTCGCTGCTGCACCTCCGCCGTTGCCCCGTATCTAAGAGGGTCAGATCGAGAGCGAGCCACCTCGCCTAGAACCGAAGGTCCATCCACCCTTACTGGACCACACCGCTAACCCCTCCACATCTTTGAAACATCATCCTCTCCTGGGCCGGATCGCAGCGGCAGGAATGCCGGCAGCGTGCGGCCGGGAGAGAACACACACTGTTGGGTTTTTTCCTTTTTTCCTTGGCGCGTGAGGTGTGTTCTAGCTCTTGATATTAGTACTATATCGACATAGTTATTTATTTAAAATGCATATTAAGAACTAATTTTTTAATTTCTTTGATTTGATTATGATATTAATGAAATACAATTAAAATCAGCCATCAAATTAATTGGCTAATTCCTTAATAGTCATGATTAAATCAGTTAATTAAAGCTGATTGATTTGATTATGCTATTAATGAAATACAATTAAAATCAGCCATCAAATTGATTGGCTAATTCCCTAATGGTCTTGATTAAATCAGTTAATTAAGGCTGATTGATTTGATTATGTTATTAAGAAAAATGCAATTAATTATGTGTCATCAAGACATTCCAAATTGAGAGAGACGCCGACACTATAAATACCCCCCCTCAAATCAAGAGAAGGACTTCAGCCGAAAAAGAGAGAGAATAAAATACTCTCCAAATTTCTGAAGCCTCCCAAGCTCGTGTGAAGAACCCTCAAGCTGCCAAATAGCCGGTTCCTCACCAACCTCAAGTCAAAACGTTCGTCACGTGTCGACTCTCGTGACCATCGTACCACTCAAGATCAAGCGTCAAGCCCTTGAGTGAAATTCATCGTCGGAGATAGAATCAGAGGATTACAAAAGATTGTAACCCGCACTTAAATTAATAAAATTATTATTTTTTGTACACGTGTCTGTATTCTGTTTGTTTTGAGATTCCCGTGTTTACATGGACATGTTCATATAATAAAGACCAGGCTTATTAGGCAACTGAGAGTTTCTCCTCCTTAACTGTTAACTCCTTACAAATGTTGGTTGTAAATTTCATTTAATTGTCTTCTTAATTGTATTACTTTGGTTCAAGTTTAGTGATTGTTGCTACTATAATTGTACTTCTTTTGTTTTATGTGTGGTGATTTAAGCAATTCTTCTTCTTTTTATTTTTTATTTTTTTTATTCGTTCTTGAACAATGTAGTGGTCAAAAATCATGTCGAGGAAGAAAATAAGGAAAAGACAACAGTTATCTAATGTTGGGCTTGCACAATAAGTGTGTTGTTTCATTTGTTCCTCTGGCATCCCTACAAACAGAGTTATGATAAAGTCGAAGAGAAAACACGTGACTAGCAGGGTTAGTATAAGGACCTAAGTATCTACGTAGAAGGTATGGTTTTGATCTTTGTTTTAGGTTTTATAATGTACTACCCTTCATGCACGCGTGTATGCGCGTGTGGAAGGGTTGTGCTCACGCGTGTGGAAGAGTCACACTCATGCATGCAATTAATTTCATTTTGTTAAGCATTAAGCATACATACTGTCTATCACTTTTGCTATAATTGTTTTAAAGTTATTTGTTTATTTACTTGGCTTGGTTTTTAAAATGTCTTCTAATCTTTTTACACGCATTGACAAATTAATGGTACTTCAATCCAAACTCAATACCCTCTTGGCTATTTGACTATACCCTCTTGTTAGGACACTGCTTAGTGCTTATTTACTTGGGTTAGATACTTATTCGTGTTATGTATGGTCTGAAATGCTGCTAATTGCATACATTCTCAATATTTTGTCAAATCACTAATTTTTATTGTTTTCCCGCTTTAGGAATTGTGTGATTTCTTACTATGCTGAGAAAAGGTGGGTACATGAAATGAGCTGATGTGCTTTGAATCCTATTAACTTTACGTAAAGCCTTCATCTCAATCACTGAGATAAGGTGACAATTGTTTTGGGAAACACCTTCTCTTTATTTTTATTTTTGTCTTTCCATGGCTTCCTTGAGTAAGATATAAAGATTTTCAGTAGTTCCTGATCAAGAGGTGATTGGAATTCATTAATACAATTTATGCTCTATGTTTCTCTATCTCCAGAAGAGCTTTATGCATCGATGGGCCGACATTAATTAACAAAATCATCCCATCCTAATCCCAAAATAAACACAGAGAGCTTAAATTTTTAGACTTGATTTGAAAACATAGACGGCCTAATAACTTGGCTTGGGTGTTTTAGACTTGATTTGATACAATGATATTTTACAATGTATGCAACTATCTCTAGCAAATTTGAGGAAAGAATATATAGCAATCACATGTGTTTACTTTGACAATACAGTGTTTGTAACAAAAATTGATTTTTCGTTTTTGGCTTTATTTACTGAAAATGGAAGGACATAAAAAAAAAAAATTGAGGCGAAGTTATAAGGCTGTCTTAATGTATAGGAACATAGTAGCCTAAAATCCTGAGTTTTAATGCACCTAAAGTACTAAATCAACAAAATAGTGAACGAAAATTAAGAAAAGATTGATGGGTGAAATGTTAAGAATAGAATAAAAAATGACTTTATAAAATGATGTATAATCAAATAGCCAAGAGGGTATTGAGTTTGGATTGAAGTACCATTTGTCAATGCTTGTAAAAAGATTCAAAGACATTTTAAAAACCAAGCCAAGTAAATAAACAAATAACTTTAAAACAATTACAGCAAAAGTGATAGACAGTATGTATGCTTAATGCTTAAAAAAATGCAACTAATTGCATGCATGAGCGTGACTCTTCCACACACGTGAGCGCGGCCCTTCCGAAGGCTAGTTTAAATTAAGCTAATTTAAAAACCGAACAGACCGAACCGATTCCACCCCGTATTCGCCACACCATCTCATTTAGTCATATGGTCGATTTTGCAACGACAACAGCATCGCCGCCGTATGCACAACAAGAGCCGATAAATTCCTTAACAATCTCATAGAAAGCCTCGGCCTTGTTGGGGTCAAATAGCTCCGCACCATGAAAACCACCCTCCTCAAACCGGGCCGTCACGTGCACCCCGCGTGACTCCAACAGTGCCGCGATCTCCTTCTGCCTATCGACCAGCGGGTCGCCGCCGTACCCGCTAACCAAACACCACGGCAACCGTCCGATCCTTCCATCACCGCCGTTGATAGCTGGATTACAATACTCGTGGTCACGATCAGCCCCCTCCGGCAGGCTCAGGGCCCACATCAAGTCGTTAGCAACTAACGGCAGCACCCGGTCGTTGACTAACCTGATCTCGGATTCGGTCCTGTTGACCCCGCCGAAATACGCCTGGTGCAATATTAGCCCTCGGATTTTGATCGGGGAGAGGTCCATATCGGAAGCGCGTAGACCCGCGTGGTAGGCGATATTGGATCCCGCGCTAGTTCCCATGATGAAACACTTGGAGAAATCAACGGAGTTTTTCAGCCACGAATCTCCGTCGGCAGAGGAGGCCTGGTTTTTGAGCCAGGTGATGGCCGAAACGGCGTCGTCGTAGGCGGCGGGGAGACGGTGCTCGGGGGCGAGACGGTACTCGACGGAGAGGACTAGGGCTGGGATGGAGAGAGCGAGGCGAGAGCAGCAGTGGTGGAAAGGCTGAGAGGCGGCGCTGCAGATGATGAAGCCGCCGCCGTGGATGTAGATGAGGAGAGGGAGGTTAGGGTTTGGGGGGAGATTGTGGGGTTTGAAGAGGCGGAGGGAGGTTTGGGATTTTGGGTCGAGAGGGATGTCCTTGGAGAGGACGAGTTGGGATAAGTTGGGATCGGAATCGGCGGGGATTGACTCGGTTGGGGGTGCCATTGGGAGTGGGGCGAGGCGGGTGAGTGAGCCATCTGGATTGGGAACGATTTTGAGGAACTTGTAGGGGTCGAATGAGGATTGTTCATCTGCCATTGTTGGGTATGAGAGTGAGTTTGTGTGGAGAAGATTAAATAGAATGAGGGTTGATGATGGCGGTCGGGGAAATTTATGAGGAGCGGGGAAGGAAGTGTTAGTCAGTTTTAGTATAGTTGCGTCCAAAAAAAACACTTGAAAACATTGTCAAGTATGCATGGGCTGCGGTGAATTTTCAAAGTGGAGCTCAGCACTACAGTATCAAATTTGAATTTGACAAATCATGTGGCACATAACATTTTGTGCACTTCACCTCCAACCCATCAGCCGCATCCAACCGAATTCAGCAGAAGGAGTTGTCTGGTGCATAAACTCTCTTTATCTTATTCTTTTTCTTCTCTCCCTCCCTAACTATTCAATATAAGATTCTAGGGGAGGAGAATAACCACAAACGTACAAAAAGCAAACCAACCCAAAACCAAAATTTCTCCCTTTTTATGCTCAGACCAAGATCTTCAAAAAAAATATCCAAGTTTGAGTCTTGATCAGGAAAGAGCTTAGCTTGACTTTGCAATAAGGACGGACACAAGCAAAGCCCAATTAACAGAAGAAGTAGAAAGAGATTGAATTATTGGGATTCATTTTGATATGCTTTTGGGTGTAAGATGTTCATGATTTTGCTTAGAATTTGCTTATCTCCATTAAATCACCAACCCCAAATCTCATATCTAAATTGGACTTTGCGAATATTTGCCAGAAATTCATGAATGTTTGCCATAGTTGTTTCTGATATAGTAGGAAGAAATAGAGAGACGAAAATCGGAGAATGATTCATGAAGGTTGGTCATGAGTGGATTTGTTCTAAGTAAGACAGGATTTGTTTTGAGTAAGACAAGAGAGAAAGAGAGATGAAAACAAAACGAAAGAGGGAGAAAAGAAAATTTTGACAGAGTTGGGGAGAATTGTCAAATTTGACAGATTGGTTTGATATGTCAAATCCACGTAGGATTTGACAGATCTGTTGGAGTTGAGTTGCTCTGTCATTTCCTACAGTTGCCTTGTCCATCTGGCAAAAGACCTCCCCATTGGAAATGGTCTTAGTCAAACATCGTGGTCCTCTTATCTGCGAAGTTGTAAGTAATAGATGTGCCTTAACAAATGAAGTAAACACTGTGACCTACCACGGCGGGGAGTAATGATAGTGGTAAATAATGTTTACATTGCGGCAAATCATGTGGGTCGTAGAAGCAGGTAACACTACAGTTCATAGCTAATTAGGCTACAGAATTGTCAACATTGCGGTCAACCAAATTGACCGCAAAATCAAAGTACATCGTGGATCAAAGTTGTTTAGGCTGAAAATTGTAACACCGCGGCCGGTTGCGGTCAATTGTTAATCAAGTTCATAAAAGCAGCTAGATGCAAGGGTTAAAAGATAGGCAGCAAAATTGTCAACACCACAGCCAGTTTAACATTTGAAGTGGGCACTGTGATCAATTGTTAATCAAGTTCATAAAAGTCACTAGATGCAGGCGACCAGTTTAACAAGTGAAGTGGGCACTATAATCAATTGTTAATCAAGTTCATTGAGGCCATCAAATGAGAACATTAAAAAAATTCATGGCATTCAAAAACCGCGAGTAACAAAATTTGGGATAATCAGCTTGCATGCACGGTTATGAATTTCTAATTCCCAAGTTATCTGTTACTCCATTCAAATGTATGTAACTGTTATTTGGTTCATAACTTTAAATTCTTATAGTTAAACGGTTTCGACAATTACAGCTGGGATGGTATATTTTATTTATTCAACTATAAAAATAATTGTAGGCATCTTTGTTAGATGTCATCGACCAAATACTCAACACGGTTATACATTTTATCTCAATACTTTATCAAAATTTCAACATAGTTACTTGTCTTTACCTACTCAACACGGTTACACATTCATCTATATTACATTTCATGTTCTTTATATCTTTGCAATTTATATTACTATTCTTACATTCCTGCATGCAATTTATATTCTTGCTTGTAATTTTCTGGCACTTTACATTTACAGTCATGCACTTTATATCTCAGAATTTGTTCATTCATAAGGGAAATCTAACGCGCTCCACGCACCAAAACTCTAGGAAACTTTGTCGCTGATTTTACAGTTTCTTGTCCGGTTGCGCAGCTGCGTGGGCGCAGGCTTTTGGCCTAATCGGTGTATGTCGAGTGCGGCCGGACGGGATGTTCATGTAGGTGGTTGTCCTGGTGTTCGGAGATTGATGCTGAGAGGTTTGCTCTGGCCTGGGTTTCAGTTGAAGGTGGCGGCGGCACAGAAGGTTTGTGGCGGAAGGAGGTGAGTAGTGTGTGGTCGACATTAGCGTTCGATTTGGTGGATGGATCCGATCTGATTCAGATTTTGCAGCAGACAGCGTCGGTGAGAGGTGTGCTGGGTTTGCTCCTCGTATTTGACTCTCGAGTATTGGGGTTGTGGTGGTAGAGGAAGTGGTATACTGGATCTCTACCAGAGATGGAGTTTCGACGGCGGTCAGGGCTTGGATGAGGCGGCGGCACGACGGGCTGGTTGATGCGATGTGGTAGTGGCTGAGCTGACTGTGCCAAAGTCGTCTTAGGCCGAGATTAAGGTTTGGGTCCTATTAGCCTAAGTCCAGTATTGGGCCTGGGGTTTTACTCTGCGTCCAATTTTGTCACATTGGGCTGGTTTTTTTAATTTTTGTTTTTAGTTTTATTTGCTTTAGTTGGTTAGTATTGTCTCGCCTTTGGCGCGTGTTTAGTCTCTAAGTGTATTTTATAGGGCTAGTTGGGCTAAATGCTTGTGTGTGCACTCTAAGTGCCTTGTCTAGTCTAGCAAGGCGACGATCCATTGTTAAATGGTCGCTGCCTTCTAGTGGTAGGATGAAAATGAGTGATGTCGGATTTATTTTCTAGCGCCAGCATAGTAGGAAAGCTGTGATTTTGATAATTATGCTTCTTTGTTTGTAATTAATCGAGTTATCTTTCCGGTATGTCACCGCTCTGTCAAAGTAAATGGAGTAGCCAGTCGAGCACTCTTTGCTAATTAGTGCTTGTTAGAATACATGTATTTTATAGAGACTCTTGATATCATTTCGGGATATTCTCTAGATGCTTATTGCAATCAGGGGTTTAGGCTCTATGTTCCCCTCTTGTATTTAACAGTTTCATTAATCAAGGCTAGATGACAGCCGCACTAGACCTTCTTTCAACCCAATAAAAATAAATAAATAATTAAATAAATAACTAAATCATACAAAATCATTATCACATGCACTTTCACGTTTACTCATCGAGTTACATAACATGAGTAAGGCTGATTTGTTTAAAGTCCTTGCATCCAAGGCAGAGAGAACCCTGTAACCAACATTGATCATTGCTCGGCCCATAATCAACTGATTAGAATTTAGAAGTGAGAACAACACGAACTTAAAAATTTATAACAAAACCTCGCTTAGCCTCCCTGCCGTGACTTAACATGGCCCCCCACATTTTACTCAACCAGAAGGACATGTGTAAGCCAAGAAGCCCTCGGTCAAGTGACACGTGGCCGAAACGATTTTTGAGTGAACAAAGTGATAAGTCATAAATGAGAGTGACGAACAATAGCCCGAAATTGTGTAGTTTTGAATCTTCATCGATTGCAAAAGTATTTGTGATATGCTGGGAATTCCAAATCAAGACAAGTATAGGGTGACATGAAAAATCTTCAATGTTATAGTGCATTGGGGCTCTCCTAATCTCGGTTATTAATCAATTTTGGCTGGCTCGATCTAGATTGGAATCATTAACTGCTCAGGAATTGGCTGGCTTTGTAGGTTTTTTTTTTTGAACAACAGCGAAGGCTTGTAAAGTTGTAGCTAGCTATAGGCGAAGAGTATTTACCCTTTTTTTTTTTTTAATCAGAACAGAGTATATTCCCAACTTCGAATCTTTTCTTTATTACAGAAATTTCTAAATTTACTTGCTTAGCTAGCTGGGACATGCAAATATGCAATACAGGTGAAAGTAGGGTTATCTACGGCTCAGTTTGGGATTGATTTTGGAGCTGCTTCTGCTTTTGAGCTTACGGTATGGTGTTTGGTAAATTCTCTAGAAGTTGCCTTTGGTCCAAATAGCTTCTCTCGGAAACTGATAATGAAAAGCAAACAAGTGCCAGCTTTTGGAGCTGCTTCTATGGAAAACATGAAGTGAACAGTGCATCTTTAATGAAATTTATCAAATTACATATCCTGTCCTCATCCTTTTCTAACAATTATGTTGAGCCTGTATCCATTCTCTCTTCCCAGCCTCCTTTGGCGTCAAAAACATATCTTCCCCTCGCTCGAGAGATCTCTCTTTGTGTCTCCCACATCTTCAAAGATAACCAGAAAATTTTTCTCTGTCACCGCCTCTCTCTCTCTCTCAAACTCAGCAGCAAATTGAGCCAAAAGTTTCTATCTTTCTTCAGCGAATCAAACTCACTGTAAGTCCTCTCCTTCTCCATCTTTGCCTCTCTCTCTCTCTCAAACTCAGCAGCAAATTGAGCCAAAAGTTTCTATCTTTCTTCAGCGAATCAAACTCACTATAAGTCCTCTCCTTCTCCATCTTTGCCCAAATTTACAGTATATTGCTGTTGCAAGCTTCGATTCATTGCGCTTCTTATTCTTTCTCTCCTCTAAAGTTTTTACTTTAATTTCATTTCTTTGATTATGATGCTGTTGATACCCGAAAAATCATAAGACATGTCGTACGCACATGTCAACCCCAAAAGGGAAATACAAATGTGTTGAGATATAAAAATAAATAAAAAATAATTATAAACAATGAACATATGAGGCCAAAGAGGAGCAAAATTCCATAATGACGTGCTACACTTTGCTAGTTTCTTTATTATATAAGATAAAGTTCCAGCCAAGTAATGATAAAAAAGAAAGAAAGAGAAAGAATAAGAGTAGCAGGAGAACGTCTCAATCAAAGATAAGGACAATTTATCTTCAAGAGCCTTGAAGAAAGGAGACTCTAGCTATTTCATTTCATGTGGGAGTCAACAACATTCACGTTATTCTCTCCATCAGTCTACTATATAAAGCTAGCAATATTGATGTGGAGGACACAGAAAAAAGAGAAGAAGAGAGCCGAGGCCCTGCGGCAAGCAAGAAGAATTCAACAGCGTGCTTTTATCACAAAGGTTGAGACTTCCTCTCTTCCATGATCTTCACTTTCTTTTGTGTTCACAGGTTTGTCAACGATGCTAAGCAAAAGGAAAACATGCCGGAGCAGCGTCTGCGATGAACATGCCAGAGCAGCGTCTGCGATGAACATGCCGGAGCAGTGTCTCCGATGAACCATGCCTGGCAGCGTCCAGATGAATATACCGAAGCAGCGTTTCCGATGGTCTGCAAATAGAACAATCCCTCAAAATTAAAATGAACCTGCCTTTTGAAACACCAATACGAGCAATTTCCCTTCCTCCCTTGTCTCTTTTTCAAACCACCATATAGCATGTCCCCAAATTCCATGCTTTCTTCCCAAGAGCACCAACTCAAATAACAAAAAAAAAAAAAATAAACAAAGTCTAAGTAGTCAGACTCACCCTCAAATTGAAACTCTGGAGTCTTGACTGCAGTTGTTGTCCTCGCCTTTTATACCTGCACAAAAGGGTTTATCAAATTTAAAATCCTTAAAGTTGCAGCAATAGGAGTTGTCAAAGCACAAGGAAATTGTTTTTGGTATAAATAAAATTGTTTTTGGTACAAAGAAACTAAAAGAAAAGGACGAAAGACTCATCGTTGAATCAAATTCTGGAACTCTCGAATTTATGCCACCACAGCTCCCGTACTTACCTGCATTAAAGAGTAATAAGGTTCAGATTTACAAGAGCCTTGAAATTGCAGCAGTTGGTAATGCAAATGAAAGGCAATGTCTTCATGCTCACAATGAAACAAAAGCATTCTATCAAGATCAAATGACAATTTATCAATGAGCTTTTGTTCCGATCCATCCTAGAAGGAGCTTTAGGGTTAGTTCTAGACAAAGTATGAAGTCACTGGGACTAGATTTAGCAGATATGTTGTTCGTAGAACTTGATTTCAATCCGATACCTCTCGCTGGTTCCCTATAGCCGCTCAGGATCAAAGTCTGCCGGTTACGAAATTACCAAAGTACAACAGTAAGGAAAAAGGGAGCAAGAATGATGTTCAATCAAATTGTGCTAATACAACGAGAAATTGTGTAAATACAACGAGACTGACAAAAGCAAATGACAAGTATGTATTCGTTTGTGCAGCGTGTCAAGAGAAGAAAGAAAGTTGAAAGCTTAGTGGTGGAATGACAAATTAAAAACTTGAAGCTCTAATTAAGTGCACAAGACAAATTGGCACTCTGTTTGTCAGAGATGTGTTGAAGTGCAAGGCATATATTAAAGCCAATTTCAACTTCTTCCGGGGGCCGCAGCAAGTTTCTAATGCAAGAGATCGAAGCGGTGCCGACATAAAGAAAAAATAAATAACAAAAGTTTTTAGCGGTGACATCCTTGTATAGGGATGAAGCCTTAACCCAAGCATGGTCAATGTCAACAAAGCAATCCTAGAAATCCATAATTCATAAAATCACAAAGCAATATAAAAAAAAACAAAGAATGAGTATTATGGTGATGTTGCAGACCACAATATAATTTAATTAGCTATATGCATAAGACAAAAGCTTAATTAACAAGGTGCCCAAGGCAATGGTGGAAGCTGACAAAGTGCAAAGCAAAAATAAAAGAAAGAAAAGTGAGTGGTGGCATGGCAGACCATCAATTTATGCACAAGACGAAAGCTTAATCAACATATTCAAAGCAAGAAAGGTCAAGATGCAGCAATTCAAGTCATTTGGGTATAAGAAAAAAAATGGGTTTAGCCTCACCCACAGATTAAAGAAGTCTCTGGAGGAGCCAGATAAGAGCTAAAGTGATAGAGGTCTTACACGAGTTTTTTCCCAGAAGCCAAATGCAGCAGAACGTTGGAATTTCTGTTCCTGTGAAGCCGGCCACGACCTCATCTTGCACACGGGTTCTATTCCAGCCCCCAATTTCAATTACTTCCAATCAGATTGTGTCGACAAATCCATCTCCAATTCGAACTCACAGGAGATCAGTATCGAGCTCATGTTCTACTCGGTTGGGGATAAGACGAATTGACGAAGCACGAAAAAAAAAAAAGGAGGATTGAAGGGAAAAAGAAATAAAAAATAAAAATAAAATTGTAGCTGGGTGTCCTTATCAGTTTTGGACCTCCAAGAAGGCTGGGCCTCTGAGAAGTTTTCAGACAGGTGTCGGGTTTGATGCCCAAAATAAAAATTTGAACCATGTCTCCGAATTCTACACAAGAAAAATTGAGACTCGGAGTCCGCTCGGTACATTGAAGGTGCCAGTATTAAATTTGGGGCCGAAAAAGCTTCATGGATTGAGGAACATGATTCGCGAGGATACAAAAGAAGCCCATGTCCAAATTTGGGCCCATTTGAAGAATGCGGCAAAGCATGACACTACGGGTTTCCATTTCCAAATACCCAAGCTTTGGTTTCTTAAAAAATGCTCCGGAACCTAAAAAATATCCTTTACAAAACCAAGAAAAACCCCAAATTCCAAAAATGTATGAACTACAATGGTTTAATCCCTTCACATGGTATGTAGGCAATCTGGATTTAAATCTGGATGCAACCATAACTAAAACCGAATCCCTGGTTCTTTTAAAATCAAGTTCACTCAAACACTTAACCAAACTTGTTTCGATAGGTCATCTACCTGTTGAAACTCCAAAGCCACAAAAACTTGAACTACTAGTGGCTTGATCCCTTCCAGCCTGTAAAACAACCCAGGTGCAACTGCAATTTTTCACAAACACACACATCTCCATATGTTGAATTTGTATTTGGAATTAAAGGGTTTTCCCTTAAAGTGAGGGATTGTAATTAAGAGATTATTGTTATCTTGAATGGGTTGAACCTGACATAATAAAAGCTCTACTTTGGTCAATAAGATAGAGCGAAATTGTGTTGGGTACATTAATTTATAATTTTTGCTCAACAACATGCAAACCACATTCGGAAAGACAAAAGGTTACATATCGAACCTTCATGCCACGCATGTGGACCCAAGCCACAACTACGCTCTTGAAGCTTGTAGAAGTGGGTGTGGTGTGGAAGGTTACGGAAACACATAGTGCTCGTGTTTGATTTAGTGTCGTTAGTGATTCGGTCTTGGGCCCAAAATCCAAGCCCAATGACTTAAATCAAGAACAAAATGGTGAACATGAGAATTAGGCCAGCCTCTCCTTTAAAACCCAAAGTTTATGACAGAAAAGCCTAACTTCCCTTTTCTTCTTCTTATTCCCGTCTTACCTCCCTCCCTGCAGCAACTTAGTACATAGAGAGTTAGCCAAAATCCCTAAGTACGATTGATTCCTTCTATTAGTCATTAAAAGGGGAAATCTTGTGACCAGTTAAGAGATATCCTCCTCTTCTTTAAACAATGAGCCTACAGTTCCCAAGCTTCCTCGTCCACTTCGATCCAAGATTTTTGTCATTGCAGCTGCTCTGCTGTAATCGTTGTCTACTGCTGCAACGATTGTCTCTTCCTCCCAAAACTTCACTTCTCAAGTAAGCTTCTCTTTCCCTAGATTTAAGGCATGAATTGTGTATGGATTGAAGAAGAAATGCTTTACCCAGAAACCGTGTGTTCCCTATAGAGTTTATATAAAGGGAGATTTAGGATTGAGATAGGGATCCAGCACAATCAAGTAAAACCCATAAAATTTAGAAACATCTATAGCAAATCAAGATGTCAAGCCTTCAAGCATAAGTCTAGCTTTCAACTATTTTCCCAAAAACCTCCTTCAAACCCATCTTCCAGAAATTCAAACCCAGAAAACCCCCAAATTCTCTCACCGCAGTGTGTTTCTAGCTCCTACACCATGCTTCATGCTACCAATCCCTATTCATTACCTGAATCACGCACCAAGTCCTCCCAATAATTGGATTATTGAGTTGATTTTGGCCTAGTCAATGTTTAATTCAAAAAGGACCCTCACATATGCTACTTGGATAATTACATTTATGATCTATATTCCACAGATTGGAGGATCCTGTTTGTGCTAATGGAGGGAAATGGACTTTAACTTTTTCTAGAGGCAAATATGACTATTCATGGCTGTGTACGGTATTGTCTAACCTGCAAGTGTTGTTCTAGGTTGAGTTATGGTTAAATGTATCCTCTAATTGTCTGTATTTACTGGTACTAGTTGCAAGCACTGATTGGAGAACAGTTTGATCATGGAGACGAAATATGTGGAGCAGTTGTCAATGTCAGAAATAGGCAAAAAAAAATTGCTCTTTGGACCAAGAATGCAGCAAATGAGGCTGCTCAGGTAATTGTTATGTCCTACTCTGTGTATTTGTTGGGCTGCTCTTAATCTATATCTACTATGCCTATCAAGGACCTTCCAGAGGTTATATATGATGTTATATGAAGGCTTACTGCCGACTAGAGTCAATATATTGCTTATTCTCTTCTTCATCTTCATCCCTAACCATAAAGAGTGACTAAAAACAGATTTTGAATAAAGTGAATTCCTTTATCTAATCACCAACTAACTATTGCCTTTCAACTATTTCCTTATTACAAATGATGAGATACTTCTAGGAGAATCACATACAATTCCTTTCATTTATTGCATGAATACAATATTGATTAGCTAAGGTGTAAATATAAGATCCCAAAAACTACTGTGAAATTATATCTTTGTTGCTTTTGCAGATTTGCATTCTATTTTCCCAAAAACCAAGTGTCACTGGTTAATATGGGCACCATAAAGTTTCACTTGTTTATACCTACGAGTTGGATTTTCTTAACTGAAGGTTGGAGATATATCATATATATCCTCTTTCTTGCACAGGTGAGCATTGGAAAACAGTGGAAGGGCATTCTGGAGAGCAACGAAACTATAGGGTTCATATTTCATGTAAGGATATCTATACAAGTATGTTATCTGTTGATTTATTCAAATCATGTTAAGTTATATAAGTAATAAGGACTAAATTATGCTTACTACCCTGTACTTTCAAGTGTTCATTAGTTCAGTCTCTGCACTTATAATTTAATAAGAAAAGTCCTTGCACTCTCCAATTTCATCAAATCGATCCAATCCATCACTATTCCGTCAATTTTCAGGGAAAATTTCCAAACTACCCATCTGCATTCACAACATTGACGCGTCGGCTGGCTGCCTAGTTATGGGTAGTTTGGGAATTTTCCCTGTGAGAAGGTCCCACGTCAGCATTTTAACAGCGAAAATTGACATAATAGTGACTGATTGGATTGATTTGATGAAATTGGAGAGTGCAAGGACTTTTCTGATTAAATTAGAAGTGCATTGAAAGTACAAGGTAGTAAGTAGAATTTAATCCAAGTAATAATTTATGTTTTGGTCTGATTGGCTCTGCAAGAAGATGCAGGGCAAGATGAGAGCAGTGCTAAGAATAGATACAGAGTGTAATCTTTGTAGTGGTCTGAGCTAGTAGATGTTTTCTGAACTTTAGCATTGTCGGCTTTAGATGCTAGAAAATGTAGTACTTCGCTCTAAGAGCTTCTAATTTCGTTGTTTTACAATCTAAGTTTACTTTGTGCTTAGTGTTTGGCTCTAGTTTTGTTGCAATTGGTTAACAATCTATTTTCTGCACGGGCGTGCCAGCACCTTTTGGGTGCGGTCGTCGGGGGTGTCCCTTAACCTGACTTCTTTCTAGTGATTGTGGATGAGGAGAGCACCAACCTCGTCGCAAGATTCTTTGTGCCTCGTGGTGAGGACTTTTGCTAAGCTTCTTCAAAATTACACAATCGATACTCGACGTCATAGATCGAGCAGAGCAAAAATCACTGGGAAGTGGAGAGAACTTGCTAAAGCGTGACTTTAGCTTGGCTAGTTCCGTAACCGTTGTGGTCATGGTACTACAGTCGGCTTCTGAGGAGACTAGGACCGAAGCACATTGACAGAGGGTTTGGTGGAACTGACAGTCGGCTCTTGAGGATTCTGGGACTGGAGTGTGGTCACCGGTAAGAGAAGGAGAGGGGTTGCTTTGGAGAGGCTTGGATAATCGTAGAGATTAATTGATGAATTGTGTGTCTTGTTACTTCGTCATAGCCTCTATATATAGGCTACCAGGCCATATTGGTTGGCCTTAAACAAATCATGATGGGTTTTCCATTAAAGTACTAATGGAACCATGATAGGTTTTCTAATTAAGCACTAATGGATTTGTTAGGTTCTCCAATTAAGCACTCATGGATTTGTTAGGTTTTCCAATTAAGCATTCATGGAATCATGATAGGTTTTCCATTTAAGCACTAGAACCATGATAGGTTTTCCATTTAAGCACTAATGGAACCATGATAGGTTTTCCAATTAATCACTCATGGAATCATGATAGGTTTTCCATTTAAGCACTAATGGAACCATGATAGGTTTTCCAATTAATCACTCATAGAATCATGATAGGTTTTCCAATTAAGCATTCATGGAATCATGATAGGTTTTCCCTATTGGCCACCATGAAATATAGTTGAATGCTTCCCCACGTGCATGCCATATTCCTTAATTCAATGGAGTATCAATATTCGCATGGGCGTGCATTTTCTTGCAGCTTGCATAATCTTCCATAATTCTGCAGGTAGGCTTTATTTAGCCTCTAAATAATATATTTCGAATTTATCCACAATATATAGCTTGAGCCACTAACATTGGCTCAATTTCTCCAAGATACGCCTTGTGAGGCCAAAACGCTCATTTTGGGTTCAAACACTTAGCGCACAACCTAGGTTGACTGTGGTTCATTTGGTACAAATGTCAATTGGTGGTGATGTGTGGTTGGCAAAATCCTAAATGCCAAAGAGATTTCCCTTGCCAAACTAGGCTGGCTTTGTGCTGAATGAAATTGATCTGGTGGTGTGTTCTAAGCCTTTTAATCTAAGCCTTTTAACTCTTATGTTAATATTTTTTGCTCTAGAGAGTATTCATAACTTAGTGTTCCAGTTGTAACTATACCAGTATACCCTAATTTCTCTGTACATTATATGTAACTGCATGTTTGTTTTAGTTGTTTACTGGGTTTTCCTACTTGATCATCCTTCAAGTGACTTTAATATATTTTGTGTAATGGTTTCCGTTGAATTATGGTGGGAAATTAATCTAAATATTCTGGACTTATTTTGTGTAATAGTAAAACATAATATGCATATTGAAGAGTTTAAAGTAAATCTTTTATTTGGTCCAAATAAGAGTACAAGTATAATACATGAAATTTTTTTTTATTTGGCCCTAGAAGCTTCAAGGGTGTCAACTCATCTTTGAGCCAATTTGTAAAACTAATTAAAACAAACTCGAATAGTTTAATATAATATGAAGACGGCGGCTCATACAGTCACTCATTTGCAAAGAGGACGGTGGGTCTGACGAGTGAGCCAATCGGCCACCACTGCCGGTGGTCAGGATCTTAAATTATAACGGCTTCCCTTGTCCTTGAGTGAGGCGGATCCGATGCAGTCCACTCTTTCTGCCCTGTTTCCTAAATTGGTTGAGTGAGAGCAGTGTGGTTTTTTCGGCACTCGGCCTTGTTTGGGCTTAATGAGTTATCATTGGAAGAGAATAGAGAATCATCCAATAGACCTTTTCAATCCGAATCCATTATATGAAGGCAACTCCTTATTTAGGAAAGTTTCATACTTGGCTCTGTGTATCCCGAGCTGACTGCTAAGGTGCTCGATACAAGACACAAAGCTCACATCATATTGAATTTTCGAAAGCTCCTACAGTGTCTAATAGCGAGTATGAAAGAAAGTTCTCAGGCTCTCAGCAGTTCAAGATCAACCAGCAGAGATGAATTTTTCAAATTGGTCCCCGAAATTGATATAGACCGTTCACTTAGTGATGTGGTCTCTCTCTCTGCAGTCACCATTAGGTCATAGTCTCATCAGAAGAATAACATTCGGCTCAGAAGTGACAAGCATCCACTCTATGCAATGACAGCTTTGGTACGCAATGAACAGAACAGCACATTAAGATTTACTAGTACTGATACTAAATGTGAATCCAATCCTCGTATAAGATGAAATAATTCAACCAAAACCTCACCATACTGTAGCCTACATCCCCCCTCACCATACTGTAGCCTACATCCCCCAACCTAATCCTATGCTTATTGAAGAACAGTGAGATCTAGGAAGATGGAATCTCAATCACCCATTCAACTTTTGCTTTCCCCAATATTTTGTGCCAAACACAAACAGACACACACAAAACTGAGAGAGAGCAGAGTAGAAGATTGGTACCCTTCTACTGAAATTGATGCTACTTTGGCACAAAAATCAACCTACTTTTAAAAGGCAGTAGACAAGAGCTTAAAAGGAAACAGCTTTTGGGGCCCTAAAGGGTCCATATTCAGTCCCAGGATACTGAGAAAGGAAATTTGTTCATAATTGGCCTACTAGTAGTAACTGCCTCACTTTGCAAAAGCAAAAGCAATGTTTCCATATCCTTACTTTCGAACTAAAAATCAAGGCATTTATAAATGTCAACTAGGAGCAGAAAACCAAGTGGAAAAAAAAAAAAAAGAGGGCCTGAATTCATGTAAATTATGCAACTTTCTTTACTTTTAAGCAAGAAATTTCTACACAACATGATAATTAGAAAGGACCTACAAACATACACTCTACAGTCAATGGAACCCATCATGAATTAACTCACCGGGCCTTTTTCCGGGACTTGAACGGAAAATTGGAAGGCGGCGATGGTGAGAACTCAAAAGGCAAATGGGGCGGCTCGGCTTCACCCGTTAGCATCCCTACAATTTCCTTCATGGTTGGCCGTTTGCCTGGTGTTCTTTGCAGGCATAGCAATGCAATTGTGATACAGAGCAATGCCTCTTCCTTGTCCAAAGAATGTATAGACTGGTCTACAAGGTCCAAAAGCTTCCCATTTCGAGCAAGTTGCCGAGCCCATGAAATCAGATTGGCCCTCTCAAACTCCGACATGGGGGAGGCTGTTACTTGTAGCGGCCTCCGCCCTGAAATCAAGACCAAAACCAGAACCCCGAAGCTATACACATCACATTTCTCAGAGAGCTGCCCTCCACCACCATATTCAGGAGCAACATAACAAACCGTGCCTCTCATGCTCGGTGTGCTACTAATGCCACCACTCTTCGGTATATCACCCCCGCCGCAACTAGCCCAGTCCTGACTATTCCTCCGCCCACTTCTGAGCTCACTTCCAAATCCATCTAACCACCAATCAATGCTACCTCTACTACTCTTGCTCTTACTCTTCCTCTTCTTCCTCTCCGACCCCAAATCCTCCTCATCCTTCTGCCACCACAATTCTCCACCACAACCCGAATCGAATCCCCTCTTCTTCTTCTTCTTTTTCTTACTAAGCTCCTCACAGAACTCCTCCTTCCACCACTCCCTCGGCTTCCTAGCCTTCTCCTTCTTCTTAACCTTGTCCTCATCCAAAGACACCCACCATTCCAATTTCTTCCTGCGCTTCTTGGGCTCACTGTTGGTGCTCGGAGAAGCAACCCATTCGCTTTTCGGCCTCTCTTTCTTAATCTCACTCCCAATCCACTCCATTACATAGTCCTTAACCCTCCCGGACTCAGACCCTCCTCCTCCACCATTGTCCTGCTTCCACCACCAATCCCTCCCCGAACTTCCCTTCATCCTCTTCCCACTAACCAATTCCTTCTCACTGTCAATACTAAACTTATCAAAACCCGCTTCCGGCGACAAACCTGCCGCTGCCGCCACCGGAGACGCCTCCGAATCCGAAATCCTCACCACACAGCAATCCGGCGACCGGCCATCTTCCAATCCACCAGTCACAACACTCAAACTCATGCTCTCCTCTTCCAAGATCGAACCATTATCATCCCCAACGGCCACAGCCACTTCAAGAACCTCTTTTTTCTCACTCTCTCCCTCATCTCCTTCCTCCACCACCACCACTTGATCTCCCTGATCCAACTCCCCCTCCGTTTTCAGCCTCGCCAGTCCGAAATCCCCAATCTTGGCATTGAAATCCGAGTCCAGCAGCACATTGCTGGGCTTCACGTCGCCGTGAATCACCGGCGGGTCACAGTCGTTGTGCAGATACTCCAGTCCTCTCGCAACATCCAGAACCACACTGAATCTCTTCTTCCACACCATGAGCTCCGGACACTTCCGGTCCAGCAGAGCCTCCTGGAGGCTCCGATTCGGCATGAGCTCGTATACCAGGCACAGTTTCCGGCCACGGCGGTCGGTGGAGAAGCCGAGCAGAGATAGTATGTGAGGATTGCTGAGGTTCAAGGCCAGAGAGAGTTCATTGTGGAACTCTCGCTCGCCTTGTAGAGACCCCTCGGAGTCCATCACTTTCACGGCGAGGGACTGGCCGGAAGGGAGCGTGGCCTTGTACACCGAGCCGAACCCTCCGTGGCCGAGCCGGTTCGAAGCCGAGAACGAACCGGTGGCGCGCCGGAGAAGAGAGTACGAGTACCTCCGCTGCTGCTGGTTACTGTTGTCATTGTTACTATCAACGGCGGCGTCGACGGCGGCAGCGGTGGTGGGGTTGCTATTTTGGTGATCGAACGGGGTTGTGCGGCTTCTGGAGAGCTTGCGGTAGAGGAAGACAATGAAGACGAGGATGGAGAGGACGGTGAGGGTTAGGGCTACGGTGAGGAGTACTGGAATGAGGAGGTGGCGGTTGCGGTTGCGGTGGTGGTGATGGGTGAGCGGTGTTGGAGGTTCGGGAAGGGATGGCATTGCGGTAAATAATAAGGAAAATGAGTGGCTTTTAGTTAGAGAGTCATCTGGAGAGAGGGATTTGGACTAGGGGAAAGTAGTTATGATTGTATTGAGTGACTGAGTTTTCCCTCTGCTTCAAGTCTATCCTAGTTCGACAAAAACGAAAGCCAAACTGAAACCGCCTGTGGTAAAATTTAGCTGACAGACCAATCAGAGACGTCTTCCTCCACGTGTTGAATTTTTCTTCGATTGTTATTTTTTAAAGAATAAATCTGCAGGTGATGGGTTTTACGGATAGGTAGTTTCTTGTTGGGGAGTTGCATTCACGCGCCACCTTGACGCAGACGGATCGGCAAAGTGGGTGGTGGGGTCGAGTAGAGGGGAGGCGGATCTGACGCGCTGGGGTAGCGCGTGGAGTGGAAGCAGGTGCAGGTGCAGGTGGACCACTGGGGATGGGGGGCTTTGACCTTTCTTGGAAAAGGGTCTGTGTGAGACTGTGCTAAGTGCTTAACAGTGCCTTTTCTTCGTAAAGCACTTATTTTCTGATGTTGGATTGACGAAATTGGGGAAAGTCGTACATGGATTCGTTGAATATTGGTATCAAAAATGACGGAAGTGTGATGTGTTTCTAAGTAACGATATTAAAAAGAGAAAATTGGGAGATAAATTTAATAAGTGCTATTATTTATAGTTCAAAGTTCTAGAATAATTAAGCTTGATAAGCTAGTAGAAAATTCGTTATAAAATAGCACATGACATGCAATGTCATCCATGTGTCATGTATGTTGATTTTTTATTTTTATTTCAATTGAAATTCTACTCTTTAAATATAAGATTGATATTTATTTGGTTCAGTCAAAATATCAACCCACATTTTACAACAAATGAATATCGTATATCTCAACTCAAACAAAGTAAATGAACTTCTAGTTAATTATAGTCAACTGCAACTAAGTTGATTTACAAAATTAACAATCTCACATCTAAGCTGACACAAGAGTTGTTCATCCATGCAGTAGGAGTAAATATGGTTGTACATTCTTGATTCTTCATGAAATATGCCAAAAACAAAAAATATCCAAGGGTGTTTTAGTAATTAAGCTCAATAGATTTTTGGATTTTGACTTTTATAACTTCGTAGAGGGAATCTATCCGACCGTAGACTTTATTTACAGCTTACAAGAATGAGGAAGAGGTCAAAATATAAAACAACAACACAGAAGACAAGAGAAAAAAAAAGTTTTGATGCAGAGAGTGACGAATGAGAGAGCGACTGAGATCGCGTGTGTCCCACGTTTTTAACTTATTATTTCTTGAGTAAATATTTTATTTTATTTTCACCCGAAAAGTCGAACCCACGCCCTGCCGGAGGGTCCGGTCGGGTCTGACCCGTGAGATAGAGAGAGCGATACTTTCGAGACCGTTGTGCTTTTCGACGATGACATGATGATGATCTGAAACAATTTTTATTCTATTTTTTATGTTAATATAATTTTTTAATTTACCGTTCAACGTGAATATATTCTGTTTACTCGTTTCTAAGATACGTACCACGTGTCACGTGTTATGGGAAACTTGTTACTTGGGTAATTTGAGTAACTTCTCAGAAATGTAAGAAGAGAAATTCTTGCGTAGGATCGGGGCTCTGATCGGTCATGTCGCCATGGCGGTGGCAATACAGCTAACGTACGCAAGAACCTCTTATGTATGTAATTCTAAAAAGTCTTCAGTATGACAGCTGTGCGCGTTATGCCTAGACATCAAGCTTAGTTACCTAGTAGGAGTGCAAAGTACTACAATTACCCTATATCCACCCCCTATTAAAGAGGTAACCCGACTGTAGTGTCACGAGTGTGGTGCAGCGGATCAATTAGGATTCGAGTGAGGGGTGTTTTTAGACGCACCGTACCATGTGGAACAGCGACCCAGTCGTAGTTCTGGGTGAGGGTTTTGGAGGGGGCAGAGTAGATCACGAGACTTTTGTAATTTCTATGCGAGTGAGAGAGGAACCGGATAAAAGTGGGTGCCGTGCTGCCCAGTGATGAATAGATAATGAGTGCTTGGCTTCTTTTGTAGACTGTACTCTGCTGCTTACTTATTGCGAGCAATGACTACTGCAGAATCTGTAGCACTGCCCAAATCGCAGTCTGCCAATAATGTGTAGACCACGTGACTTTCATTCGCAGCTCATACAAAAACAATTCATATTCATATTTCACTAAAAAAAAAAAGAAAAATTACGAGCTTCTAGCCTTCTAATTCACAGTTCCACATAAAGGAGGAGAACCCGAAATCAGCTTCATGGAGGAGAAAGGTACAGGAGGGGCGGAGACGCGGAGTGGAGAATGAAGTTGCCTGAGGTGTGGATGTGGGGCGATAATGGGAAGGTTAAGGAGAAAAACTTTAATTGGAAACTCGAAACGATTAAATATGGAAGTGGCAGCAGAACATTCATTTTTCTTATTGTACTCATCAAGATTCAGAAACACATTGAAAAAAAAAAAATTAAGAAATGGCCCGAGTAATGGTGTTCAAAGCGATTGATAAATTTGTACAATATTTGAATTTTTATTACACATTCCTGAAGAGTAGAAGACAAACAAGAATACAGGATGATACAGACGAATATCCAATACCTATGCCAATTTTTCCAAATCAGAACAAAGGAACAGTATTTAAGAAAACTGTCGAAATATAAGAAAGCAGAGTAAGCATATCTATTCATCAAGGCCTACAATTCACAAGATCAATTCACACAATCTAGCAGAAATAGTGCAGATGCAGGCTCATTACCGTGGCTTTGCACCACCATTTTCTTGGATACTATTCACCGGAGTTGTAGAACCACTTTTTTTCCTTGAATGGCTGGATTGCCCAGTGATGGTCCTACCCATGAACTTCCCGGCTTTGCTCAGGCTACTGCCAACAGCTCCAAGGCCACTACCAACCATTCCAGCCCCAGAACTGACACCAGTTCCCACAAGCCCAACTCCAGCACCAACACCAGTTCCCACAAGCCCAACTCCAGCACCGATACCAGAACCCACCATTCCAGCACCAGACCCAATTGCATCCATTGTGCTCCCTATAACTCCTTCAGCTTTCAGTTTCTTTCTTTCTTCAAAGATCCTCTTCTCTTCCTCTAAAGCAGCCAACTGCTCTTCCTTGTTGAATTCATGGTACAAGATCTGAAAATATAACACAAATTACTTAAAATTAACATTTAGGGAGCAAAATAGGTGTGAAACCACCTATTAGGCTAACAGCGCATATTAAGTTTATATATTACTCATCTTCCCTAAAAAATTTCAAACCGTGCATGTCATAGGATAGATATGAGAATTAGAATAAAACAACTTAAGTGTACAAACAATCATAAATATCTGAAGCACATCTGAAATCACTAGGAATAAATTCATTGTTGAACACTTACCCTAATCGTAAGTGTTCCTCTGTCCTTCTTTTCTTTTATTTTTAGCATGTTAAGAGATGGCTGCAATCTCAGTTCCATCTCTTTAGGAATTTCTGCTTCCAGATCGATCAAAGGTAATTTTGTTACTCCCAATCGCTTGTCTTGCCCAATGTCCTCATCAAAAATCTGCGTAGAGCTTTAATAAATATTAGCTTCTGCTTCAGTCTTCAAATCAAGGAAACATTTTATTGAGCTTGCTCATAACATAGCCATGATACCAGCACTGCCAAGTATATTCAAAAGTTCTTAACTGAAACCTTGGATCCTAAATTGGGCTTCTGTGCAATATAGGGATAAATGACTCACACTTTACTATGTTGACTCATCAACTGAATGGGAAAGGGTTAGGATTGGTCTACATCCAATCCATTCAGTTATAGCCAGGACAATTAAGTCTAGAGACCTACGAACCGAGAAATGATTAACAACCGATTAGTATCAATTTGGCATCCTTCTTTTCTTATGTTTTTCTAGTTCTTCAACTTTGAACTTAAAAAACAAGATAAATAATATAAGTTGATTTTCAATAAATACGAAAACTCAACGTTTATAATATCCAGAAACTAAAAATAAATGCATATGATCTCCCAAGTCAGATAAAAATATCAGGTTAAAATCCAATGAATTACAGCGGGTCCAGATCAGGGTTCAACTTATTATCCGGTGCGTGCAAGTACTTTAATCTTTAATACATGGATCTAAATCATTTTTGAAATCAAGCATGTGAACAACAATATTTCAAGTCAGAGTACCATATGCATATGAAAACGAGTCTATAAACAGGTGTGTGCTTTGAAAATAGAAATCCACCAGATCCAACTTCAGCCAAGAGCTTAAAGATGATAACATGCAGTGAAGCACACATTTCATGTCTTTAGGGAGCCTGTATGTACCCTTGAAACTAATATGAGCCGGTACAAGCTGGTTGTGTAAAATACACAAACAAAATTTAATAAGTGAAATTGTGACAAATTTCATACCACGTTATATGTAGAGGTGCAGAGATATCTGCACAGTCTAACACAAGTTCAATCACACATATAATCACTACTTGAGGCACATTAAGATCATATTATAAATAGACATGCTAGATTCCAAGAAACAGTAGGTGTAAGCTGAGCATCATATTCAGGAGCAAAGGAGCAAAGGAGCAAAAAACACATGGCATAAGGAAAAAAGAAAGAAAGAAAGAATCAATGATGGTGGTATAACCTCAAAAACAAGTGATTGTGTCTCCTTGTCTTCTGCAATCAACTCGAATGTTTGGTCCCAAACAGGATTCAGATTGTTGTCAATAACCTTGGTCTTAACCTTGAAAATTGGACGGATGTAAACAACAACATAAGGGTCTGATTTTCCAATCATTTCCATGTTCTTTAAATCATTTGCTCTGACAACTGTTAAGGTGATCTTTCCCTGAGGTTTAAGCTCCAAGTCACTGTGTAGCACCAAAAGAAGTGTTACAGACAGCTGGATTAATTACAATGTTCTAAGAACTAGATTGGTCATCAAACCAAAGATGGGAGAGAGTCAAGGGTCAGATGGTCGGTCATAGCAGAACTTGAGTGATGTTAGTAATATAACTAATAAGAATACATTATAACAAGAAAATATAACTAGTACGTAGCATATACATATACATATATATATATATATATATATATATATAACTAATAAGAATTGGTCATGTTAAATAAATATATTTAAAGAAAAAAGATAATACAAGACAATCAATTTAATTAATGCATACAGTATACCTTGTATCAACATGCAACCCACCAATTGGAACAACTATCCTATGCGGCCACTGGAGCATGTCTGTGACAATCGACTCGACTGTATCCTAACAAATGTGAATTGCAACATAATGAGTCTAGTAAATACAAACCAACCAGAGGATGATAACTTCACATAACGATTACAAAACTTACATCAATCATATCCGATATTCCAGGGAGGGCTGTTAAGCTTCCACCAACAGCCTTCAGAGTATAATCAATTCTAGGCTTTGGCTGATGGGAAGTAAGCAAGAGTTAGTCATTATAAACGAATCGTGATGTTCAAGTATAATTATGTTCACTGTGCAACTATATAGCATCAGTGTCGTTCAAGTATAAACTCAGCAAACATAAATGGTGCCAAAGATGCATATCCTGTCCCCCCTTTGCACACTGTTCACATATTGCCCATCAACAATGTGATACAAACGAATATGTTTTCTTGCCCCCTTGCACAGTAAAACCTATCAGCATGTCCTCTCAATCTCACATTCTAGTAAATATACACATTGTTATCTAATTCCAAACTCCAAAATAACTAGAAATGATACACAGCCCGCAATTTATGTAGTTGCTCCTTTGCACACTATAAAAAAGTGTTTTGATATTGATCCTTAGTGCAAGTAGGAATCAGTTCTTATGGTATAAGTAGTGAGCATCTAAGCACCACAAATTCTACTAGATTAAAATAAGAAAACATGCATGCAATCAACAAGATTCACTATTAGACCATTCTGAGAAATGTATAATGCACTAACCATATTTTAAGAAAAGATGTTATGCTTAATCCTTTTTTCAAAAGCTTGACATGATCATTATATGTATATATATATATAGGCAGTTAAAATTCCAGCAATACCTCTGCAAGTAGGGCAACAACAACCGCAGAAATACAAGGGATCTCTTCGGAAAGTTGGAATATTACACGAACAACAGTAAAAACTTGAAGATCCTTCAACTGTAGCAGATAATAACAGAAAAACACTCAATTGAAGATCTCCAGTACTACTTTAATTGCAAAGGAAGAAAAACCAGCAAACATTACTACAAAGGAAATTTTTCTAGAAGTATGCCATCCAAATTGTTGTCACACCAACCTGAATAGGAATTGAAGCAACAAGTGCTTCAACACCTAATACAATGTTTGGATCACCACCCCAACGAAAATCAATGTCCATCGTGATTTGACCTTTCTTAAGACTCTGAACACGAATACCTGCATAAATTAATTATACAGGAAGGATTGAAGATATTCATAATTTAATTTAGATAGAGAAGCATAGAAATTAATTTGCAACTTACAAGCACCACATTCAAAATCTACACACCAATGGAAATACATTGAATCGTAGTAACTGGTTGGCTCACTAGAAGGCCTGAATACATTACTTAATAGAGAGAACTTTGGAAGTAGAATATGCTTAAGCTCAATATTGGCATTAGTGGGTCACAACTACAAAGGGAGAAGGGCAGCCCTCCCCACCACCAAAAAAGATCAAAGTTTCAGAAACAGCTAATAGAACTTGCCTACTCTTTCAAAACCCTAAAATACAAAACGTAAATCATACAGTTTGGGTCTGGTAAAATTTTATATCCCATATTGTGGGTCTGTAACATGAAGCAGAAGTCATCAGAAGTTGGTCAGGGGAAAAATAGTCCGTTAAACAAAAGAATTTGAGAGTTGCATCACAAAAGTTACAGCTCTTATTAGTCGCGATAGTCATCGAAATAAAGCAAATAATATCCTTCAAAATATTCTTGGTTATAGTCTTACTAAAGTAGTATCTATCCTCCTCGAAAAAGAAATTACCAAAACCTATATTCTATCAAGGTCATTAAAACTGCAATCAGCTACCAATTCAGATTTTCATCTTTTAACCCAACAATGAAAGAAAGTCAACTATGGAAGTCTGGATTGCTTCACTAATCGCTTTGGGGCTAGACTCCAGCAATCAACTATAAATGTTTTAGGGGAGCAAAAACATGGAGAGGAAAGATAAAAAAGACACTGGTTTTTAATTTCACAATGCAAGCATCTATCTTATTACTTGAGGCTTTAACAACCAGTAAAAAACTATTCAGTTGAACTGTAGAGGAACCCCAACCTTACTACTGCTTTCCTTACTCACAACACTCACATAATATCAAGAAAGGTTGTCAAAACTAGTTATTTAACAGGCTCCCATCATACAAGACCATACCCAAAAATAATGGAATTCATCATTGACTCATACCTTCAATTTTGGGTGCCACAGTACCAAGAGACAGTTTGCTAAACTTCAATGATGAGATTCCCGGAGGTCTGTATTCTTCCAATAGTGGTTCAACAGACTCTTTTATCACCAGCTCTGCTGCCTGAAGAAATACGTACAACAGCCGTAAGGTTAGTGTTTCAAAAAAAAAAAAAAAAAAAGAGGTGTAGATGCAGCATCTCAATTAATCTTATGTATATGCATAGGTACAGAGATAGTAAATGCAGTCTTACATCTGCAACAAATGGCCATAGTTTGCTCAGCTGCTTATTCAACCATTTCACCTGAAAAAGAAAACAATTATGCAATTAGAAATGATAGCTAAAGTACTAGAAATTCTGAATAACTTGGTCAAAGTAACAATTTAAACCTGTTCAAATACGGGGAAAGAAATCCACTCAGGAAAGTTGTCCCCACAAATTTTCTTCAAATCGTCTCTGTTTAGTGACCCAAGGAGTTTTATATCAACTGCCTGTCAGAAAGAAAATATAATAGTAAATATTAAGACAAAATGTGATATTTCATACAAAATGCTTTAGTGCGACATAGTCTAAGGTTCTACATAAAAATTAAAAAAAAAAAAAAAGGTCAAGAATTACAACTGCAATATTTAAACTACTCTTTTCAATATATGAAAGCCAATGAAATTTATTAAGTGAATCATGTAGCATACAGTGCCAAGATTACCCTCGCCAATAACTCAAGATAAAATATTTCTGTAAAAAGTATGAAGTCAATCCAGGTACATAATGAATGTCAGAATAATTTGAAAAGCATTACAGGATCATGACTACAAATGCTGACACTAGCAAATTATTTGTGTGTGTGTGTGTAAAGAAATCACAAGAGTGACAAGACTCCTAATTTCTTGGACTTTTCCAACAGCAAGTGACAATTTTCATGACAATAACAGTAGAAAAAGCAAAAGAACAACTTCTAGGGTAAGAATGAATTGACAGATGGCTTCCTTGGCCATCAGATTATGCATCAACCTAAAAACTCAATTCATTCTGAACTATACTGTTTACACATATATAAAGAAAAATAAGAACTCTGTCTCCCCCCACAAAAAGTATCTCTGTATCCAACAGAAGTTTAAATAACTGGTTTCGACAACCATACACACAGATGGATCTCTTTCAATTGTGCATAACATTTTAAAATTTAGTCAACTCCACCCCAATACTTTCACCAAATTTGAAGGAAAGATAATGCCATAGCTTAAAGGTTCCCTATGAAGTCAGCACAAGACTTGCTTTCTCTTGAGAATGACAATTCAACCAAGTATTGTTCACTAAACGCACATATATTATATTGTTCTCAACTCAAACTAATTACTAGCAATCCCCTCACTAAATTATCTCCCGGTGCCCCTGATAACATAATATCTTCACCAAATACCAATTCATTTTTAAGCAACCACATTTGCTCAACTTGCACAGGAAGGCCAGTGAACATGAAGCTCAAGGATAAGCCAAGTGTTGAGGTCTCATAAAAAAGTAGGTCAACCTTAATTCTGACTTCCAATTCCCAACAATTCCAAAGCAAAACTGTACAGAGCAACAATAGCATTTCTACACTCACTAACGCACCATTTCTACCTACACGTTACAACAAATCACACTACCATTTCACGCAGCAATTCAAATCTCAAACACTCCGAAACAATGAAGCAAAAACAACAAGAAGCAGCCATAGCCGTTACCTTAGCGACTCGCTTGGTACTCCGGTACGCCATCATGTGACGCCAGCCGGCCATCAACGCAATTCCGAACACCATCCCCATCAGAATCCCCGAAATCAACCCCATTTCCGCTGATTCCGACCACAACCTCCCTGAAACCAATCAAACGCCACAAAATCCACCAAATCAAACCAAAATTCCACAAAAATTCAAAGCAAATCCGCCACAATCAAACCGCGCGCGAAAGAGAAGAAGAGAGAACTCACCGGTGAAATCGAAGCAGAGCCGCGAATTAGGGATCGGAAACCGAACAAGAATAACGAAACGAAACGAACAAATGCGGTTAAAAGACGAAGCGTTGCAAAATACGAAACGAAAAAACCGAAGCTCCTTTATATCATATTATATCCGAAAATTCTCAGTGTGTAACAGCTTGAAGTTGGAAGCCATAAATGTGGAGTAGCACTCAGAGAGTCTCTCTCTAGTTTTGTGTGGTTAGCTTTCTGGCAATTTTAGAGAGAGAGACAGGAAATCAATTAATCAAAGCCAGCGAGCATTCAAGCCTTGTAGGCCAGAGAGAAGGCTTTCATTTTCATAATCCGTTTTTTTTTTTTTTCTTTAATTCTGATTATTGTTGTATGACGGACGTGTTGTCAGTTTGGGCCGTTACCGAGGGTTATTTCCAATTTTCAGAAAGGCGTTATTCGACGGTTGCTAGCTGTACGTTTTCTTTTTTGTCTTTTTTTTTTTTTTTTTTTTTCTGGGTTTTTTTGTCTTTTTGCATGGCAATTATATTCTTTTTTTTCTTTGAAGCAAGGAAATAACTTTATAGATAGAAACTCAAAAGAGTTGATTACAAGCATATCGTAACACCTCCAGACAGCATTTGTGGAGTGTTATCAAATTACTAGAAATTTGGGTTAGCCTAAAGCCAGAATGGCCATTACATACCCTTCTGCTGTCATCTACAGACAGAACAAGAAGATGTGGTAGGACCCACAGTGGTACATAGAGATAGGTCCACTCATTTGACATGTCATGCTCCACCATTACAGAATAGCTCGAATTCGCCTTCAGTACTACGCTAGAAGATTCGCAAGTACCACCAATTTCAAACATAGTTGTAGTTTGCTAGATCAAGCCGCCGGGATTCCAAATACGAAACCCTAGAGAACTAGAGCCTATCATTTGGGTCCACGAATGGGCCCAACTCCAAGCAACATGCTTAAAAACTTTGAACACCCCATCATGCCTTAGAATTGGTTTGGGCCTCAGAATTGTTTTGGGCACCCAATTGGGCCTTAGATTTGATTTGGGCACCCGATTGGAGTTGGGCCTCCCAATTGCTCTGGTCACCACCAATACCTCCGCCGTCGACTGCTTTCCGGCAGCTTCCCCACCGACTGTTTCTTGTGCTTCTGCCATACACGGTCCCTCATCAATCCTAATCAGACCCACACTCTCTAGAACCGCCGCCATAGCCATCGAGACCTTCAGTCGGAGCCCCTGTCCCGCCTCTATGACGCCAGTAACTGGCCTAGGATCACGCGCTACAACAAGATCTAGCCAGCACGCACTCGCCGCTGCACCCCTTGAACGGATCATGAAGCAATTTGCCTTTGTCTCTACACATCGAAGCACCACCCCCTCGCCAACTGACACAAGTCCAAGCGCCGTCAAAGCCACTACTTTAAGCCGCCCTCTGGGAGGTCGGGCAAGACCCGATTCAACGGCGACTTCCTCCCTTGTCACCGTGCATTGAAGGTTGACGCCACCACCCAACAGCCACTGTCAAAGTCCGGTGAGCACTCGAGATTCCAGGGGCTTAGGTCTATCGATCTCCCTTGATAGAGAGATTGGCTTCGATTTTCTGAAAGGCTTCGGAGGGATGAGGACAGATCTTAAAGCCTGGATAGAAGGACTCCACTTAGAGAGGAGGCCGGCACCGGCCACCATTGGAGAAAAATCTGAAACCGGTGAGGCTAGGGTTTTCGGCAATTATATTCTGAAAATGAGTAAAAGATGTAAAATTGATATGGAAAGGTGGTTGTTGGTTCGGGCTAGTCATGAGATTGTAGAGTTCTAAAGTGAACAATTAGAGTGTGAATCTATGTGAAATTAGTGATTAATAGTATGATGATTCTTTTTTGTTTGAACGAGTGGTGTGGTGGCACTGGCGAACCCATTTAAGGCTCGTTGGGGTTAATGTGCCCAACGAATTCTGTTCATGCATATATATACTTGGTGATTAAGTTCTAATACTATGTGACATCTACGCCCCCAAAGATTAGTTTTATTAGGGGAGATGATCCTCTCCTAAACTTCTTTTTTACCTGAGCTTCCTAAGCTTTAGATCACAAACTGACACATGTCCGAAAACACATCTAATGACTCCTATAATTTATTGTACTTATTTTAACTACTAAAAAACAAAAGCGAACGTGTGTCTATTCTTCTTCTCTTCTATCTATTCTCTCTCTCTCTCCCCTTATTTTTCTTATCGAAAATGCTTCTTTCTCCTTTTGTTGACTTAAACTCCTCTCCTCTCATCTCACAATGGTTTTGATATTTTAAGCTCCAGCAATCTTTCGTGTTCAATTTGAGATTGATATATTGGATCCCACTACTTTGGTGCAGCTATCCATGGTTGGTCTTGCTTGGTGACTTAAATTCCTCTCGTCTCATCCCAAGTAGCAGTGAGATATGAGTTGTATCCCACTGCTTTGGTGGAGCTATCCATGGTTGGTCTTGCTTGGTGAGCATTCAACCCGTCTTGACAATGTGCATCTTGGATATTGGATCCAGGTTCTCCAAAGGTCCTCATCGTTGGAGTGAGTGTCTAGTAGAGGATGGGTTTGTTAGGTCGGGGTGGAAGATCCAACCGAATAGAGGTAAACTTAAAGGGTCTAGAAATCTGAGCTGGTTTGGTCCATCTTTGGCATGTGAGACAGTGGAATGGATCACGACCTCTAAGTCTTTTAGGTGATAAAGTACCTTGAGTATGAGTCTGGTGGTGAGGGCGGCAGAATTGGAAGTGAAGCTATGGCTAAGGCAGGTGGAGCTCCGATACGCATGAGTGATGGTGATTCCCTGTGTGTGCCGGTCAGAATGTGAGTCAGTGAGAGAGGGTGTGAACCAATCTTCAGGTGCGATAAGGGCTGCAGCGGTGGTGTCTATAAACACCAATGAGGCTGATGATTGGAGGAAAACTCCAGCTGGGGTGCCCAAACTCGTCTGGGAGCCCAGATCAGTTATTGGGGTGCCCATATTAGGTGGGTTCCTCAAAATATTTGGGCTTGGAACTTTTTGGAGGCCTAAAGCAGTTATGGGTTTTTTTTTTTTTTAATTTGGGCCCAAATGTGGATCAAGCTGATAAATTCTGGCTCTCTAGGTTTTCGCATTTGGCATCCCAAAAGAGTGATCCAACTAAATACTTTTATGTTGAACATAGGTGTGGCGAGCTTGCATGCTATAGGATTGGTTTTGCACCAAGTAAACGAATCTTCTAGAGTACCACAATTGCTACATTGGAGAAGGAGGATTCAAGCTATTTTATTTTGTGTGAAAAGACTTTACATAGTCATGTAGGCTCTTGGAATTTTGAGCTTTAATATAATAGTGAATAGTACCGAGAGTCTTATAAAGACCGCTTGTATCTGCCGTTCTGGCCATTCACCTAATGGAATCTTTGAATTCAAAAAAAAAAAAAAAAACTTTAGTTGTTTTTCTCTTTTAATTGTTTTTATATGTAGTTTTGAAATTTCAACTTGTGCCCTATTTGAAATTACCAGTATATGCCCTAAATATTCTTGTGCATGCATATTATTAGTACATTGTGCATATGAACCAATAAATGATTATGTGAAATCAAGAATACCAAAGAAAACCCTAAAGCAGCTTCTGCCGCTCTCGAAAGAAAAAACCCTAATGCTGCACCAGTCGGCTATACCCTTCTCCACTGCATGATGGCTTCCATTGAGGACATTACAGCCAATTTTGCTGAATCCCTTGCTCTTGCCAGAGATGATGTCGCTGACATCTCTCATATGGCCTACAGGAGAACCAGACGAGGATCCCAGGACTTCTTGTTGGCTCATCCACTGACGACCAAGGAGTTTGGAGGCATGAAACTGCAACGCCATTTTCGGCGCATTTGCATGCTAGATGGAAGTTTCAAGGTTCAAGATCGAACTCATAATCGATTTGTGTTCTCTTTTGAGCTGCAGAGAGACATAAACAAAGTGCTCAAAGGGGGACCTTGGTACTTCAATGAAGCCCCTGTTGTTCTATAGGCATATGATGGCTTAGTTGCACCTCCGACTGTTCTTATGGAAATCCTCTACTTTTGGGTGCGCATTAGTAACATTCCATCAGCCTTAGAGAACAAAAACATGATAATCAACGTTGCCTCCTTTGCTGGGACGTATCAGGACATGGATCAGAAGCTTTTTGATAAATCTGGTAAGATTCGATTTCATGAGCATTCATGTAGCTCATGAAATCTCCAAACCTTTCTTCTAAAAAACAAAACAAAAAAATCACTAAAATTGGCTTCTGGGGTCGTGGAGGACATTTTTTTCATTTTCAAAAACCTAATTGGAAAATGCAGAAGGTGTAACTTGATCTATCATGAGTAGGGTCCTTCTCAGGCTGTGGAAAAATCACCACGCAAATGAGCTGAGTCAATAGAAGCACAACGCTTGCAGCTGCCCAAGCCTTTCATTGTTTTGTGGAGAACATGTTTGATAATGGTCAGTTTAAATTTCATGGCGTTCAAACATCAATCTTACCTTCGATTGCAAGGAATTAGTTTGGCTCCAATGATGGCAACAAGCCGAGGAAGCCCGCCAATTGTTATTCTGAATACAGGTGCAAATAGCAGGTCTGTTAGCAGTGTCGATACCCTAACATTGGTCCCCATAGATGAGGTCCAAAAGGAATTAAAATGAGGCAGACCTACGTCCCCGTACTCTTCCCCAAAGATATGGGATCAAAAAATAAAAACCACTCCAAATCGAAGAAGGTACCAACTAAATAAGTCCTGAATTTGCTCTATTTCGGAAAACCTCCTGGCCCTAGTTCTAAGGTCAAGAAGAAAATTTAGTTTCTATGTTTGTTTGAACTTTGCCTATTACCGTGTTGCTTCATATCTAAATAGGCTTACTTTAAATAAGTGAGCATGACATGTCAAATTAATGGTCATATCCTATGTATCACCGTGGTATTTTTTTTATCACAACTTCTTACATTTTTGTAGATGGTAGTGGAATGATATGTAAAAATAAAATAAAATAAATGTTTATGTCAATAATACTATTATTAAAATTAAATTCCATATCTATATATGGTAAATGGTAAATGGAGAATTTCATATTAGATTATACAGTAATTATTTGGAAACGTGAAGTGACTACAATAAATAACTTAGATTTTGTTTGTGGACAAATAAAAAGGGAGTGCAACCGTGCTAGTATGAGTAGTATCAAATTGGATCTAGGGATGGCTGAAGACTAAAGATTGTTGTTTCTAAAAAAATGTACAAATTAAGATGTTATGCACTACAACAAAAAACCTTATTTGCGAGGGACAAGTTTGTCGCTAAAAAAATGACATTTCGTTTCCGTAATATTTTGGTGAGAAAATTATTTTGGTCTTTAGTTTGTCGCGGAAATCTTGTCAAGAAAAGGTTTTGCGAGGAAAAAACTACTTCCTCTCCAAATCCTTTTCAAGTTGAAAATAATTGTTCTCGTTGTTATTCTTTTGCGACATTTTTTTTTCCCCACCCAAACTCATATTATGTCCTCGTTTTGAGGGATAGAAAATAGTCGTTTAATATACTTTCCTACATACATATTTGCTCACTTAAGGGACAGTTTTAAGGGACTGTGAGAGACAAATGTTTCTCAACCACATGTATTAAATATAAAAACAGAAATTATAACAACTTAAAATTGTGCATTTATTTTAAAGCAGAAATTATAATGACTTAAAACTATGCAGAAATTATAACGATTTAATAAATTCATCAGTATATAGGATTTTCTAAGATTACACGACGAGGATCAATTGCAATAGTTAGTTAGAAAGTTATAGCATGTCCTTCTGAAGGCATATTACCGTACTTTTATATTCTATGTATGAACCAACAAATGGTAGGTGAAAAGTATTTCAAAATTAAAATCAATATCTATATAAATGGGAAATATACAGGAGAATTTCATATTTGTTCAAGGAAAACCTAATTTGTGTTTAGCCCAAACTCTAGGTTACTTGACCTAGTGGTAATAGGATTTAATTAGAAGGATCTAGAATCCTAATCAATGTAGAATTACTTTCCTTGTATGATTAAGATTCTATGCATTGTAATCCTCTATATAAAGAGGCCCCTATTATCAATGAGAATACACAGCAAATTCCTCTCAAATTCAGTTTCTCTAAAACACGTTATCAGCACAAAGCCCTAACCCTGAAATCCTAAATTCGTAGCCTTCAAATCGCAAAAACCACCGCCGCCCACCTTGAAGATCTCAACTCCAGGAGTCCAGAACCGGCGGCCCCGCCCCCGGAACCGGCCGGAAAATATCCGAACCGGCCACCGGAAGTAGCGAAAATCCCCTGCCCAGTTCAAAGCTTTCCTCACCACCTCCTGCAGCCATACTCGACCACCTGCAGCGTCTCCACCCCAGTAACCAGGAACCGGAAATTTCATCACCGGAACCTGCCAAAATTTCATCGAACCCGCCACCGGAATCTTATTAACCTGAACCGGCAGAAAGAAAGAAAAAAAAAAAAAGGAGGGAGGAGGAGGCCCCAGCCCAAGCCCAACAGCTGCAGTCCAAGCCCACTTGCTGCAGCCCAAAAAAAAAGGTGAGCCCACGTGCAGCAAGCCGCCAAGCTCAAGCCGCCAAGCCTTTCTGCCACGTCAGCACTGGACCTGCCACGTCAGCTTCGACTGCCACGTCAGCACTTCAGTCAACGGTCAGTCAACGCTGGTCAACACTTTTCCGGAAACTTCCGTCGACTTTTCCAGCGACATTTCCAGTCAGCTACAGTAATTTCCGGCGACCACTTTTTCGGCCATCTTTTTTAGGTAAACTTTTCTAAAAGTTCCCGTTTTTGAAGTTTTTTTTCAATTTCTTCTTCTTTTCTCGGGGACTTCCAACATCCCTTCTCCTACCCCCCTTTCTTCTTTATAGGGGAGACCAAAAGCCGAACTGTGGGGGTTCGTGCTCACTCCAAGCTTGGAGCTTGTAGAGTCCTCCAAACTTAGAGTTTGTTAAGAAGAAAACGATCGACCAAATACATCGTTGTTTAGATCTAATCCAAAACTCCTCTTGGAATCGGATTTTCTTGGAAGCGACTACGCTCAGAAAAATCCCTAATTTCTTGGAAGCGACTACGCTCAGAAATTTAATAGTTTTTCGTGGTAGCCTTTTCGCTCCGAAACTAACCCTAATCTTGTGTTGTTTTTCAGGATGAGTAACCTGAACAAGTTGAACTTCGTTCCACTAGAAACAACTGGCGCAGGATACCATAGGTGGGTCCGAGATGTGCGCCAACATCTTAAGGCTGATGGACTTCTGGGAGCCATCCAAGAGCCTGGTCAGAACGTGCTCTCCATTGAGCAAGCTACTACTTTCGAAGCAAAACAAGCTAAAGCCATAATTCTCATGACAAGGCACATGAATGACGCGCTCCAAAATGAATACCTCAATGAGGAAGACCCAAGAAAGCTATGGGTAGAACTTGAGCAGCGATTTGGCAACGTTCGTGACTCCCTGCTTCCTGATTTAGAAGTGCGATGGCATAGCCTCTGCTTTTGTGATTTCAAGTCTGTGCTTGATTATAACTCGGAAGCCCTTCATATCAAGTCTCTGATGGAGTTTTGTGGCCAAGCCATAACTGATACGATGTTGATCGAGAAGACTCTCTCTACCTTCCCCGTCTCTGCACTGATGATTTCAAAGAATTATCGGATTGATGTAAATGCAGGACGTATCACAAGGTTTCATGAGCTCATTGGAGCCATGAACGTAGCTGAAAAGCACGATAATATCCTTGTGAAGAACTATAATGCTAGACCCGTGGGAACTAAGCCTATTCCGGAGTCTAACTATAGTCGCGCCCTCAATGGAGGACGCAAGGAGCAAAACCCTAAGGATAGGGACAATTCTGGACATTCTGGTCCATATGTTCGCCCTAAAGAGGAAGGAAATCACCAAGAGAGGCGTGCACGGAACCGTGGAGGTCAACGTGTGAAGAGAGAGAGAGGCGGAGCCTCCGACCATGGTGGTAACGCCACTAAGAGGATAGGTCGTCCAAATCGCTCCCCAATGGCGCCTCGATCAAGGGAGCCTGACCATAATGATGTTTGTTTTTGATGTGGATCAACTGAACATTGGGCCAAAACATGTACCGCACCCCAGAATGTTGCAAACGCATACAAGACGTATCGTGAAGCAAGGGAAGCGAATTACATGGCACAAGAAGATCAAGATGGCGATCTAGATCTAAGGGTGGAAGACTACAAGGATCAAGACCAAGAAATTGGCGATTTTGATTAAGTCTTTTTATTTTCCAAGAGATGTAGGCGATTGCCATATTACTTTTTATTGGATTAGATTTTCTTTGATCATAGAAACAATGATGTATTCCGTTGGCTTATGAATAAAATTTCGAGTGCTTTTCATTATGACTCAATTTTGATTCTAAGCATATTACTTTGTGACTACGATGGCTAGGCCATCAATATTAATTCAAGGACATGGAATAGCCCAAGTTCCACTTACCAAATGGCACCTTGATTACAGTTGTCACAGAAACTCTCTACGCTCTTAGGGCAAATAGTACCCTATGAATAGCCAACGAATTCCATGCGAAAATGCATGTAGAGAACGGAAATGAGTTCCTTTGCATTACCTCTAATGATTGCGAACAAAGATGCATCTTAGAGAAGTTTATGTGTCTCTCTAGTGGACTTTATGTCACTATTCGAGCTATTAAATCCAATAAAGTTATGAGAGAAGATCTCTTGGATTTAGACACATATTGGCTTTGTCACGACAGGATAGATCATCCTAGTCATGATATGATGATCCGTCTACAAAAGACTTCACATGGATATCATTTCTTTCGAGCGAAACGAAGCATGAATCACAAGTTGATTTCTAGACTAAGTATGACCGACGCTGCTGCCTAGGGCACCGCCTCAGTCCACCACCAGCCTAGGGCTGGCGTAGTCCCTATCCATGACTCCATGAATGGCGTCTATCATGGTGATGGCGCCCTAGGTGATGCTGCAATCACCAACTTGCTTCAAAATAGCGTTTCAGACGCTCAGGCCTAACCAAAATTCTCATTGGTTGCTTCTAAAGCCTCTCGCTCGTTTTACTAAAGCCTGTTCCTTAGGGAAATTAGGACTGAGACCGTCCTATGCAAAGGATATGACATTACTCATTCTGTTCTTACAAAGAATCCGTAGGGATTTTGTGGATTGATTTAACCAACTTGCGGACGTTTAAATATCTCATGATGTTGGTTGACACGCAAACACACTGGTCACGTGTTGTGCCCTTGTCCACTTGTAATGCTGCTTATGCTACACTCTTAGAACATATCATACAACAACGGGCTCACTCCCCGAATCATCCTATTTAGTCAATTGGATTTGACTATGCTAGAGAGTTTACATCGAAAGACTTTCGATGGATATTGCAATGGGCTTGATGTTAGACATCACATTCCCATGTACACACCCAATTGGTCTCGCGGAAACGACTACGATGGTAGTCCGAACATTGGTAATGCGCACCAATCTTCTTACATCCGCTTGGGGTGATGCAATATCGCATGCAGCTATGCTAATTCGTCTACGACCTAATGCCACTCAATGTACCTCTGTGTTACAGCTAGTGACTGGGTACACGTCTTTTGTACTTACGCATATTTGAGTGAGTCATTTTTGTGCCAATTGCGCCCCACTGCGCTCTATGATGGGTCCTTACAGACGAATGGGCAACTACGTTGGATTTGAGACTCCAACAATCGTCCGCCACTTAATGCCCTTGCAAGGCGATCTCCTTACCGCTAGATTTGCGGATGTCACTTTGATGAGACAGTCTTCCTGTCGTTAGGGGGAGATAAGAACACGAATGTTCAACAGGAACAACAGGAATTGTCGTAGTCTGTCCCCACTATGTCTCATCTTGATCCCTATTAAAGTGACGAGATCACACAAATATGCTGCAAACATGCCTGCAAGGAAGGACGACCTTACGAGAGGACGTAGCGCCACCCTACGCGGAGGTAGGCATGGCGCCAATTAGGGCTGTCAATTCTGACACGACCCGATAACACGACTCGAAACCCGCACGAAATAAAGCGGGTTGAACCCGCACGATTAAAAAGCGGGTCAGCCACGGGTCAACCCGCCATGACCCATTTAATAAATGGGTCGGCCACGGGTCAACCCGCCAACACGAAGTGAACCCGTATAACCCGATTATGCTATATTTTATCCTGAAATTTTAGACGTTGGGAGTATTTGATCATAGGATTAAACAATTTGAAATATTTTTCTTTATAATTATTGGATTTAATTATTTATGAATTATATATAATTATTTATATTCTTCGTCTTGTAGAGTTTTTAGCAAATTTAATCAATTTTTGCATTTTTTTAGTTAAATGGGTCGCATTGTTAACCCTTAAATGAGTCATTTTGTCAAACACAACAGAACCTATTTATTAAATGGGTTAAGCGGGATGGAAACGGGTAATCCGTTTAATAAATGAGTTGGGTTTGGGTTTAAATTTTTGACACGATTATTAAATGGGTTAGGTTTGGGTTTGTATCTTGCAACACGATAAATACCTTGACCCGACACGAACCCAACCCGACACGACCCATTGACAGCCCTAGCGCCAATGCCAAAGAGAGTGGCACTCTGGCGTTACAGGCCATGGCCCCAGCTAGGATGCGTGGGAGGCCCGTGGGTTCGAATGATACTTTGGCACATTCCAATCCTTTGATCATCAAGACTCAAAATCCGTCTCATGAGTATCTTCCGGGTTATGGTTATCGTTGGGGGACGCCTCAACGTCAGAACTTATTCCTGAGAATATAGAGCTCTATGAAACTTACACTAGTGTACATGAGACGTGGGATAGAAACTCCATCATAATTGATGATGTAGTTGCGTATTTCGTTGCGCATGAGTTTGTTGAGTCAGATAATATCGAACCACGCTCCGTTGATGAATGAATACCAACGTAGAGAGATTTGGCCTAAATGGAAAGATGCGATCCAGGTTAAGATGAATTCTCTAACGAAGTGGAAGGTTTTCGAGCTAGAGATGCCAACACCTCCTAACATAAAACCTGTTGACTAATGGGTCTTCATTAGAAAGCGTAGTAAGAAAAAGAGATGGTAATCTCGCCTTATGGCGCAAGGCTTCTCACAAAACTCCCTGGAATCGACTACGATGAGACATATTCTCTCGTAATGGATGTCATTGCACTCCACTACCCTGTCAGTTTGGTAGTTTCCGAATAACTGAACATGCAGCTTACAAATATGGTCACTTACGTATCTTTATAGGGATCTAGATACGGAATATACATGAAGGTTCATGGCGAACTTCATTTTCCCAAGTCAAGTGGCTCTAGACCATGGAGCGCGTTTACAATAAGGTTGAAACGCTCACTAATGTGACTACTTGATTGGGAAGGGATATGCCCACGCGTTTCTATGACAAGTTTCGGATTCTATCGCGGTTCATGTTGGACATGATCTTCATTAGAAGCCCTTAAAGAGTTAAGGGAAACCGCTGAACACTTGATATCCGTAGTTTGAGATGAAGGATTTTGGGAGAACACGATTATGTCTCGGTTTAGAACTTGAGCATCGTGTCGATAGATGCTTAGGCATTTTGACAAGGTCAAGCCTTCAAGCACCCCCATGATCGTCCATAGTCTTGATCCTGAAAAGAATCCTCTTCGTCGAAAGGATGATGACGAAGATGTGCTAGAGGCAGAAGTGCCTTACTTAGTACAATAGGCGCATTATTGTACTTATCCCAATGCACAAGACCGGACATCTCATATGTTGTGAACTTGTTAGCTAGATATAGCTCTGCGCCAACGCGACGCCATTGGATTGGTGTAAAAGATATCTTTCGATACTTGAGATGTATGAATGATATGGGCTTGTTCTATCCCTATAGAAAGATGATGAATTCGGACCCATCACACACCAGGTACGCCGCCAACACTGGCCTGCGTCCACTATCCCCATCCCAAAACGACATGTGTTTTGGAAGGTTTTGCTGATGTTGGGTATCTCTCTGACCCACACAATGGTCATTCCCAATCCAGTTAAGTGTTCACTATGGGAAAAGACCGTGACATCTTGGAGGTCTACAGAATAAACCCTAGTCGCTATATCTTCGAACAATGCAGAGATCATTGCTCTTCACGAAGTGGTTCGTGAATGTATATGGATTGTATCCATAATTACGCATGTTCGAACAATTGTGGTTTGAAGTCTACCACAGATGAGCCTACGAGCATTTAGGATAATGCTACTTGTTTTGAACAAATGAGGCAAGGCTACATCAAAAGCGACAACACTAAGCATAATCAGCAACAACAGACTCTCCTCGAGATCAAAGTGAACTAGATTCAATCTGAGGACAGTGAGGCAGACTTGTTTACTAAGTCATTGCCCAAATCCACGTTCGAGAAACATGTGGCAAGAATTGGCTTGCGGAAATTATCTGAACTCCCATGATCGTAGTCATCAGGGGGAGACGCAGACATCAGAGGGAGATGTCTACATGTTCACCTCGAAACGTGAAGGGTGTGTTGTGCTCTTTTTCCCCTTCGACCGAGATTATTTTTGTCCCACTGGGTTTTTGTTACTCGGCAAGGTTTTTAACGAGGCAACGAGAGAAGCACTGCGTTTGGGCAACACAAGGGGGAGTGTTCAAGGAAAACCTAATTTGTGTTTAGCCCAAACTCTAGGTTACTTGACCTAGTGGTAATAGGATTTAATTAGAAGGATCTAGAATCCTAATCAATGTAGAATTACTTTCCTTGTATGATTGAGATTCTATGCATTGTAATCCTCTATATAAAGAGGCCCTATTATCAATGAGAATACACAGTAAATTCCTCTCAAATTCAGTTTCTCTAAAACAATATTCAGATTTTGTGTTAATTATTTGTAAAAGTAACTCCGATAAAGACCTTTTGATTTTGTCTATGGGAAACTTTTCCCAGTTAGTCTCTGCTTGGAATATCTATATATGTTCCTTAACGATCTAATTGCTAAACCCCTTACGGCAACGAGCTTTTACCTGCATGCCTTCTTTAATGTACGTTGTAGTTATCATTTCAACGGCGTAATAACCAAAGTATTTGTTCCCATATATACAATTGGTTATGGTCACAAGCATATTTGTACGTTGGTTAATCCCTATATATACATACGCTTATACATGTAGGGAGGGCAATATAATTAGTCTTCAGATCTGAGTGAGTAGTAACAAGAGCTATATAGGTTTACTAAAATGGCACGAGTCAGTACTACTGCTCTTGTTGTGATTGCCGTTTTCGTTGTTTTTCCAAGCATGGTTTTGGCAAAACAATATATTGTCGGAGACGATCAAGGCTGGGAGGGTACTGTTGATTATCAAGCTTGGGCAGATGGCAAAACTTTCCATGTTGGAGATGTTTTAAGTCCGTGTTTTTTCTTTGTTGCTATCGATTCATGAATTTACTTTATATATATGTTTGTTTTGATAAGTAAAATTGTGGCTAACTTCATCTCTTTTTTTTTCTTCCTCAGTCTTCAATTACGAAGCTGGTAACCACGATGTTGCTCAATCAGCCAGTGCTGATGAGTTCAATGACTGTGCTTCATCTCCAGACTTGGGTACATATACTAGTGGCAACGACGCGTTAGCCTTGGACGTCGCTGGAACCTACTATTTCTTATGTGACTATCACTGCGCTATAGCTCAGCAAAAGTTTATGGTCACTGTGAACTAGTTGTCTCTCCCTATTTAGCACCCTATCGATCGACAAACTCTAAGAACACTTACTTGGTTGAGATCCAATGATTCTCAGAGAGTTTTATGTTTAAATAATAATTTGCATTTTTTTTTTTTGGAGTTTTATTAACCTACCTCATTGTCAATCTACAGAAAATGTATAGATTGGTATTTCGAGTGTGCTAATCTTAATAACAACAGCATTAGACAAATAAGTTATGATCCAATGAGGTCAGCACCAATTGTATCATGTATCCTTTGCCAACTCTCGTTAAAATAAATAAAAATTCAATCTTGTTTGTTTGGATATTAGTTGTTTTTAATTTGAATATATGGACAAAAATTCTTCCACCCACCCGGGTGGGTGGTCACCCCATGTGCTGTCAAGAGATCTGACGCTCCTTGCGGGACTAGCCAATGTACGCCATTGGATCAGTCGTTAGTTAATAGACGGAGATACGGTCACGGTTTCAAATAGTGTCGGCCAAAAAACTCTTCAATCAATGAGGTAAAAAACCAATGGATGGGTAAATGAAACATACGATTTAATCTGTTTCTTCTTCCTTGTTTTTCATCCTTTTCGTATTTTGGGCGAGTCCAAGCGCGAGCAGCCAGACCTTCGAAAGAACCCAAGAGAAAGCCGCCTACATGGTGAAGTGTCTGAGGCCAACCAATGCGGTGATCCTCATACACGATTGCTACGCCGGCCACAAGGCCTTCATTGTCAAGGTCGTCGACTACACTGCCTCATTGACGGAATCAAGAACCAACTATATGGTGAAGCTAGATCGTGTGTGGTTTAGAATATATGGGTTTAGGAATTAAATTACAAGAACCAACTATGTTATGGATTTTAAAGTCCTGTGCCAAAAAAATGAAATCAAATTTGGTAATTAGGTGTTACTACCCCGAATGTGTTTGTATGTGTACAGAAGAGAGAGAGAGAGAGAGAGAGAGAGAGAGAGAGAGAGATAGTACCTTGAACTTGGCAGGATAACCAAGTTTCTGAATGATCGAGCGTACTGAGGAACAGAGATAATGTGTTATGGTGGATCGAATTTTATGGGTGAATAGATGTATAATTGTAACAAAAAATCTTCTGGCTAAATCATGACAAAGATGAGAGTTTTCAGTTACTTAACCATTAAATTTACAGATTTTAACTGCTAGAAAATATCCCAGAGTGATAAAGAGTAAATTTGACAATTTTTATCCTCACCCCACTATAAATAACCCCTCTTATTTTCCACGTGTTCAACCACGATTGTCTGAAGGCTACGACGTCGTTTATCGTCACTGACATGTCTCAAAGTTGACCATGAAGGTCGGCGCTCAATTTCGTCAAACATGTCTATTGGGTCGTTGTTCAGCTCCCCTCAATTTACTGTTAAAATCTCCCCGGTAACCGACAGCAGACCAAACCCTAACCCGAGCCTCAACTTCTCGAATTTGCAGAGAGGCCCCTCCAGAACTAGAGTTTTAAGCATCGGGACCCGGAATGGAGGATTAGGACAAACTAATCCCCATGGAGTTAGCGACAGAGACAGCGTCGTCATCGTCGACCATGGCTCGCGCCGTAAGCTTCTAGAAGATGATTGAGATTCTGGGTTTGCATTTAACAGTTGAAACTTGAAAGGCAGTTCCTTTTTTACTGTGGTCTAGTAAAGTTTGTAGCTTTTTATTTTTTTATCTGAGGTTATGATTATGGTTGAATTACAGATGAGTTTGTGGACATGTTTAGGGAGAGAACTGGGTATGCTATAGTGGAGCCTGCTCATATGGTAAGATTGGATTTTTTTACTTTTGGGTTAATAATTTTTTTTCACATTGGATTTGAATTTTTGTAAACATTGCAAGTACATAATCTGGTCATATGGTAAGATTGGATTTTTTTACTTTTGGGTTAATAATTTTTTTCACATTGGATTTGAATTTTTGTAAACATTGCAAGTACTGAAGTACATAATGGATTTCTTGATTGCTTATAGAAATGTGAGTGAAATAGTGATTCTATCTGTAAATGTTGTGTGATTAGGAGTTGGCAGAACCTTCAATTCAAGACGCATTCAATTCGTGTGTTGAACAAGGTGCCAATCGTGTTATTGTGATCCCCTTTTTCCTCTTACCAGGAAGACATTGGAAGCAGGTACGTGGTTGGCTGCAGTTGAATTCCGCTTTTGGTTGTCTCTATGAATATTTTAAGATATAATGGGAGAATGAATAATAAGACTACTTATTTCGCAGGACATACCATCTCTAACAGCTGAAGCTGCGAGCATCCTGGTCTGTCATATATGGTGACCGCGCCGCTTGGTCTCCACCCGCTACTTGTGGTATGTCTATGGAATTTCCTTATTTTTTCTTTTTCCTGAATCATTCATTGTCGCATAAATGTCTATAGCTTTGCTTGAAGTTCTATTGATGATTAAATTAGTTAACTGGGATAGGATCAGACACACATATAACACTTGTGTAGGATCAGACATTGTTGTCGCTCAATATTCTCTGAAGCGTTGCTTAGAGTTATATTTGCTGTTGCTCAAGTTGGATCCGACGCCAAATATCAATAGACTGCAGTCATTTTTTTTCCTTGTCCTAAACATTATCCATTGTCACAGAAGGTTCTAAGTTTTTGCTCTATTGGCACTTAACGAAGTTTACTTGACAGTAATGTATTTCTTCTGGTTTTAGAAACATATAGATATATACACACTCAAACACAAAGACATGTATATAGGTATAGGATCGCAAGTTCCCCACATAAGGGTGCTTGTGCCTAATATATTTATTTTCTCTTGCTCAAGTACTAATCAGTGAAGTAATAATGATCAAGATAATTGCGGATATTGGTTTCAAAGGCTACATTGTGCTTTCATTCTAAGATGATGAGGTCTCTGGTTGCAGGATGTTATGAATGACAGAATCAATCACTGCTTGAGCCATGTTGCTGGAGATGCAATTGAGTGTGTTGTTTGTGTTGGAACAGGCAAATACCAGCTCCATTGATTCATGCAAGTTCATACCAAAACGGTATGGGGTAAGGCACCATTTCACTTTCAAAACCAAGTGATCTTGCAACTTGGATAGCCATATATAGAAAGCATCCAGCACCTGTTGTGAACCACGATTCATGCAGCCAACTCAAATAGTTGGGAAGGATTTGGCCGAAAAAGAAGCAACACTATTTATTCTGAATATTGTAGAATTGCCTGGGTTGTAACTGGATACTGATAGTCCGAATTGGACTTATGTGAATGGCACCTTTGGCATTGTTCTTAAATATTTCTACAATTGCAGTGAAGCCAACTACATAAAACTGTGTAGTTGGCATGAGATATAGACTTGTGGCCATCTTCAGTAAAGATTGAACTGAGGTGGTCTTTATCATCAACCTTCCATTTCAGTTGTTTACTGAAAGACTCAGCAGCCACCAAAGCGTTTAGAGGTCTTCCCCAGCATTCTCTAAATATGCCATACTCACCCTTTGGCAGAGGTTGCATCAAGATAACTGCGTTTAGGGAAAGGACGCCTCTTAGTTTTCTTCATTTCATAGTTCATGCTTTGTCCTTAACTTCATGACTTCCATTCACTGTGTTTGTATATGCTATGCGGCCTGGATTTTCTACTTTATAGGCGTGATATTTCCATTTTGCTGGTTTTACGTACTGTTCGACATGTAATCAATGGTCTAGCATCTAACATGGAATCTAAAAGGAGAACAGACCAAAAATGGATTGAGAAGAAGTGAAAAACAAACCGAAAGGACCAGAAAGGTAAATCTAGCGATGAGACAAGTAATGGGTAACCATCAGTACATTCCAGTGGCAAATCCTACTCATTTAAACCTATTAACCAGAAAGGTAAATCTAGCGATGAAACAAGTAATGGGTAACCATCAGTACATTCCAGTGGTAAATTCTACTCATTTAAACCTGTTAATCTAGTTAGCTTATAAAATCGACTCTGAACTCTAATCCGATTATTCCAGAGGAGCAAAAGGGTTTAGAAGCTTGAGAAGACTGTGAGCAACATATACACTAAGAATTAGGGTTGTTTTATCTTTAACGTTGTGTCAATCACAATGTCCAAATGGTGGCCACGTGTAGCAACCTAGCAGCCTTTGAAGGCATGAGCGTGCATATTTTGGCACTACATAAATTTTGGCCAAGGACACTACATTTTACAGCTTTGCCGCTTGCATTTCAATGGATATCAAGGAGAAGGAGAAGAAAGCCATGCAGTCCTTGGACACCAAGTTGGCCAAGAAGGAAATCCGGAACAACAACAATAGTACACAGGAGAACATGGAAGAGAAAGATGGGGATACGAAGACGGTGAGAGAGAAGCATAAAGTTAAACCAAAAGGACTTCCTCATGAACAAGTTCCACAGCCTGGAGATTTCTCCACCGCAGCCCTCGAGCAACTCTGAATGGTGGAGAAGCCATCGAGCAACTGTACTTCGACCTGGTGAATATCTAAGTTACTCTACTCACTGTAGCATATGTAAAGAAGTGAAACTAGGGTGAAAATGATGTTCTTTTGAATATGCACTTGTCTACCAAATCTGGAGTATTACATATAAGCTGTTGTCTGTTGTATCCTTGTATCAAATATCAATGAATATTACACAAGTGGAAGATGATAGTGAAAAATGATCTTCAATGCAAAATTCGGTTTTAGGTATTTACGGTATGAAACTATATATGTCTCTAGTGTTGCAAAAGAAGGATTGAAGGTGCAGCGGAAGCATTAAGAATTAAACTGTACTTCAATCAAGCCAAAGCATTTGTTTGAGCTCTAATCAATTTTTCCTAGACCCCATCCTTCTTGAGGAGTTCTGCATGCTCACCCATCTGCATAAATCAATGGTAGTCAGATTAAGTGTATATCCAGGAATCTTTCTTAATATAAAAGCGAAATTACTCAAACAATTAAGTAGCAGCTGATCTCAGTGACTCGGCGTCCGTCCATTACGATGGTTCTGTCAGCAGCTTCTATGGTTGAAAGCCTGTAGATGAATACACATCATACTGATGCAGAACTTCTCGCAGAAAGAGAAGAAGAAAAAAGTACTAGTTCTATGTTCACCTATGTGCAATTAATGACAATGGAGGTTCTTCTTGCTTTAACATCATTCCTCATTGCATGAAGAAGCCCCTGGAGATGAAATCATAGCATGAACAGCATCAGAACTAACTATATAGTTTTCTCGTCCTTACTTTGTGGAATAAAATGGGAAGATTCTTCTAGTTTTGAATGAACATGCCTTAATGTGATGTTCGGCTTCAGAGTCTAAGGCACTGGTAGCTTCATCAAGGATTAATATAGCTGGGTCTCTAAGAATGGCACTAGCAATCGCAATCCACTGCTTTTGTCCACCGCCAAGTAAGTTATCATCGACTAGGGTATCATATCCGTCAGGAAGAGATGAGATGAAGTTATGAGCATAAGCTAGCTTTGCAGCCGATTTTATATCTTCCTCCTTAATATCATCGGAGCAACCATATTTAATGTTTGACTTGATGGTCATGTGAAATAGATTTGGTTCCTGTCTGAAATGTAAAGTTAGGTCACAAACTTATGGTGTACCCAAAAAAAAAGTGTTACAGTTTCTGCATTCTAACCTGCAACACAAATCCAACTTTCCCTCTCAGCCACCTGATATCCAACTCTCTGATAGGGATACCATCAATATTAATCTGCAAATAGAATGAGCTTACAAATTATGACAGTCTAAGATAGTAAAATGCAATTATGGAAAATGATAGAGACTATGCAAGGAATTTACTTTTAGTGAAGGAAAACTCAGACGCTTACCTGACCATTTATTGGTTCATAAAGACGAAGCAAGATCGAGATTGACTAATGTGCTTTTTCCACTACCACTCAGACCAACCTTCACAAAATTAAGATGCAAGTCAGTCCTCAAGTTTTCCCCTCTAATAGGGATGGCGATGTAAAAGAAAACATATATCTTAAAATTGCAACCACTTCATTTGCTTGTATGGAAATACTTATGCCCTCTAGAATGGCAACCTGTTCAAAGTTTAAGAGATGTTAAGAACAAGGATATGTGACAAACCAATACTTGGAATTTAGCCGGTGATATTTTAATTGGAAAAACTTGGTTCAAAAAGCACATACTTTTTCCCTAGAAAAATAGTGAAAAGAAACGTTTACGAACTGAATATGTCCCATTACCCTCTGCAACTTCACACCTGAATGTATATGGGAAATCCATTTAATCATAAATGTATTGAAAACAAAAGATCTGAGTCTATGAATAAACATATGTAAAATGCGCAAATGCTTGTATCAAGCATATATATATTTTGGTGGTGGATTTCTGAGTCTCTAATGCTTTCTCCATCTTATTTTCAAACCCTAAAAATTTCATTTTTGTTTTCTTTATTTTCCTTGTTTTTACGTTGAAACTTCAAAATCCCAACTCAGTTTCAGGATAGGATTGCACGGCGCTCTGTAAGAATCATTATGGACTTGTCACACATTAACATAAAGTAAATTGATAATTAGCTTAATGTCAAAACTAGTTTAACATGGACACAAACTATAACCCAATACTTGTAGCTTAATGAAATAGCGTATCAATTCATTAAGTATAGTAATCCAATTCTTAGTCTGCAAGAAAGACTACAATATTGAAGTGTTACATTAAGAATCTAACTAGGAGACCTAATCCGATATGAACTGCTTTGATGGAAACCTTCTTGAAGTTTAAGTCACCTATATAAATAGATGAATTGGTCCTTGTTGCCACCAAGACAATTTGCATAAGTTCTGTCCGTTGAGAAGCAAGGTTGGTAAGTAACAGAAGGCCATATTCAAGAGTGATCGTGTTTGCAGCTGCAGAAGATGGTCCATGCCAGTGATTGCTGAAGGTAAGGCCTTGATCCTTGTGTGATTGTTGTTGAGTTTATATGCATATGATTGTGAGCATGATTGTATGGTTTTACACGCTCTTCTATCCCCCTCTCTATTCCGCCATATTTCTTTAGCTTGCATCCCTAACCATTTTTCACTCCCAAATAATTCACCAATATTTCTCTAGCTTTTGGCACATTTTGTGTCATTTTCAAAGTATAAGAAATATTTTTGGTAAAAAAAAAAAAAAGGATGCGAAGAGATTTAAAGGAGGTTGTAATGATTGATTTATTTCAACTTTTGTATGGAAAGTGTAACTTTTTCTTTTTTAAATGTAAATTGAATTTCTAGACGGTTTTCTTTTACACAACATTTACTATGACAATATTCCTATAGGGTTAAGTGTAAATTGAACTTTGAATACAGTTGAGTGAAAGTTTGAGTATTTGAGCCATTTCTTTGCTGCCCTATTTTGAGAGAAGCATTAGCAAACTAGTTGGAAGAAACAATGGTGAGAAGAGTATGCACATCTCTTCCATTTCATGATGGTAGTGTTGAGGAGGAGAACGAGCCTACCTTCTTCAAGATCATAAAGCCTGGATTCAACACCGAGCATTTGAGAATCTCACACCCGCATTTCAGAAGTATGTATTACTCACTAAGAGGGCAACCTTGAAATTGGACAATTCATTATATACTTCCTGGACTGTTAAAGTAAAACAGGAAGGGACATATATTTAAAGGATGGGTGGTAGGAGTTTTTAAGAGATAACACTTAGGTGATTCCGAGTTTCTTAGTGTTTAGGTATGACAAAATATGCGTTTCGTCATTAATATTTTTGAAAAGATTTGTGTTGAGAGAGTGAATATTGCCAACCTGAAAAGTCAGAACACATGAAGCATCCACCTTCCCAGAAAATGCTAAAAGTCATTTGGCAAGACCACTACAGCTGCAGGTGATCATCAATATGACTTGGCTGCAGAAGCTGCTCAGGTGCTTAAATCTAAAATCATTCACCTTCCAAGTTATTCAGCTGTTGTAGCTTTCATAGATAAATTTCCTTACTTTGCAAAAGTTCTTCCAGGATCAAAGATGGTGGCAATAACCACACACTTCTATACAGAGATATTTTCTTCAAGAAAATATGATGAACTTTTTCTAGTGACTTCAAAGGGAAAATTCATAGTGACGCTTCTCCCATGCACTGATACAATGATGTTGTCTGGAGGGTGGTCTGCCTTTAGAAATGATAACCAACTCCAGGCTGATGATATTTGCATCTTTGAGCTTGTGACAGAAAATACTATAGTGGTTTGGTTCACATTTTTCGAAACTGATTAGCTTTAAGCTACTGTAAACAGAATAATTTAAGTTGTAAGCATTAAGGATTTCTTTCTTATTTGACTGAGACATGTCAGTAGTATAGCTCCGGCTTTAAGAAGTATTGTATTTAGAAGTATGCATTATGCAGTATCAATAGTTGAATATAGGGGTGGGCAAGTTGCTGTTCGGCTCAGTTTCATGTCCAAACCACAACCAAACCACTTCTTTCAGTTTCGCTATATTCCAAACCACAAATGCATTTCAAAAGACTGAACTGCTTATTTAGGTTACACCATTTGTCGGTGCGGTGTGGTCCAGTTTCGATGTGGAACAGTTTATTTATTTCAATTAGTAAAACGACAAATTTACACAAATTTGCATAAGCATACATAGCAATGTATATACTGCTGTAATTGCAAATGTTACACAAACTTGAACAAAGTCTCAAACATAGCTACTCATATATTGCAAATGTTACATAAATTTTCATAAACATACCAACAACTACACAACAAACCTTAACAAAGCTTCAAATATAGAACTTAAGTGGGGTTCGATAGAGGGAGTGGATAGAGTGGAAGGAAGTTTGCAGACTTAAATCGTTTCAGTGTGTTGCATGTAGAAGAAGATATTAATAAATTATTAGGATCTATTTGTCCCAAAGTTTTCTTTGGCCTGCATCAGTGCATCCCCAACCATTTTTTGCTCCCAAAACACTTCACCAATATTTCTCTAGCTTTTGGCACATTTTGTGTCATTTTCAAAGTATAAGAGATATTTTTATTTTAAAAAAAGGATGCGAAGAGATTTAAAGGATGTTTTAATGATTGATTGAGTTCAACTTTTTTATGGAAAGTGTAATTTTTTTTTTTAAAATGTAAATTGAACTTCTTGGTGGTTTTTTTAGACAAAATCGACTATGAAAATATTCCAATAAGGTTTAGTGTAAATTGAACTTTGAATACAGTTGAGTGAAAGTTTGAGTATTTGAGCCATTTCTTTACTGCCCCATTTCAGAGAAGCATTAGCTAGCTAGTTGGAAGAAACAATGGTGAGAAGAGCATGCACATCTCTTCCATTTCATGATGGTAGTGTTGAGGAGGAGAACAAGCCTACCTTCTTCAAGATCATAAAACCTGGATTCAACACTGAGCATTTAAGAATCCTATACCCGCATTTCAGGTGCATGTATTACTCACTAAGAGGGCAACCTTGAAATTGAACAATTCACTAGATACTTCCTGGACTGTTAAAGTAAAACAGGAAGGGACATATATTTGAAGGATGGGTGGTAGGATTTTTTAAGAGATAACATTGTAGGTGATTCCAATTTCTTAGTGTTTAGGTATAACAAAAATATGTGTTTCGTCATTAATATTTTTGAAAAGAATTGTGTCGAGAGAGTGAATATCGCCGACCTCAGAAGTCTAAACACATGAAGCATCCACCTTCCCAGAAAATGCTAAAAGTCATTTGGCAAGACCACTACAGCTGCAGGTGATCATCAATATGACTTGGCTGCGGAAGCTGCTCATGTGCTTAAATCAAAAGGCTTTCACCTTCCAAGTTATGCAGCTGTTGTAGCTTTCAAATCCAAATTTCCTCACTTTGCAAAAGTTCTTCCAGGATCAAAGATAGTGGCAATGCCCACACACTTCTATACAGATATATTTTCCTCAAGCAAATATGATGAACTTTTCCTGGTGACTTCAAAGGGAAAATTCATAGTGATGCTTGTCTCATGCACTGATACAATGATGTTGTCTGGAGGGTGGTCTGCCTTTAGAAATGATAACCAACTCCAGGCTGATGATATTTGCATCTTTGAGCTTGTAAAAGAAAATACCATGGTGGTTCACATTTTTCGAAACCGATTAGCTTTAAGCTACTGTAAAGCTACTGTAAACAGAATAATTTAAGTTGTAAGATTAAGGATTTCTTTCTCACTTGACTGAGACATGTCAGTAGTATAGCTCTGGCTTTAAGAAGTATTGTATTTAAAAGTATGCATTATGCAGTATCAATAGTTGAATATAGGGGTGGGCAAGTTGTTGTTAAGCTTTGTTTCATGTCCAAACCACTTCTTTCAGTTTCGTTATATTCCAAACCGCAACGGCATTTCAAAAGACTAAACCGCTTATTTCAGTTACACCATTTGTCAGTGTGGTGTGGTGCAGTTTCGATATGGAACGATTTATTTATTTCAATTAGTAAAAAGACAAATTTACACAAATTTGCATAAGCATACATAGCAATGTATATACTGCTGCAATTGCAAATGTAACACAAACCTGAACAAAGTCTCAAATATAGAACTTAAGTGCAGATCGATAGAGGGTGTGGATAGAGTGGAGGGAAGTTTGCAGACTTAAATCGTTTCAGTGTGTTGCATGTAGAAGAAGATATTAATAAATTATTAGGATCCATTTGTCCCAAAGTTTTCTTTAGCCTGCATCAGTGCATCCCCAACCATTTTTTGCTCCCACATACTTCACCAATATTTCTCTAGTTTTTGGCACATTTTGTATCATTTTCAAAGTATAAGAGATATTTTTGGTAAAAAAAAAAAAAAGGATTCGAAGAGATTTAAAGGAGGTTTTAATGATTGATTTAGTTCAACTTTTTTATGGAAAGTGTAACTTTTTAAAAAAAAAAATGTAAATTGAACTTCTAGGCAGTTTTTTTACACAACATGACTATGAAAATATTCCTATAGGGTTTAGTGTAAGTTGAACTTTGAATACAATTGAGAGATAGTTTGAGTATTTGAGCCATTTTTTTGCTGCTCCATTTCAGAGAAGCATGAGTAATTTTATTTGCACATTTCAAACTATTTAATACACATCCCACATTTTTGTAAATTTTCAAATTCCTTTTAAAGCCCTTTTTCCCAACTTAACCAAGAAAAAAAAATCTTCACCTATTCGACAACGAGATGCTTACAGATGACTAAACTATTCAAAGTATTTCTTCAGGAATTGCTTATGTATCTCTCAAACCAATTCAAATACATCACAGCTTAGCAATTTTGCCTCATATATCATCCATAACAATTATGCACATCAGAGAAGAAAAGAAAAAAAATAAAAAACCGTTCTGCACAATTTGAAACACTGCCCATTTTTTGTCTTCAATTGTGAATTTGTGATGAGTCACTGATGACTACATATATTGATTAGATTTACTAATCAATATATAAGTGAGTGATTTAGTTGATGCTGGATGTGGTACAAAATAGAGAATGGTGGAGAGAAAACAAATGGTCGGGTCAGAGACTGTAGAGAAAAGAAAGAGGAGGAAAAGAGAAGAAAGAGGAGGAAAAGAGAGGGAGGGTAAAAGAGGAAAATTTAGGGAAAAGTTGGCCAAAAATTTTTGAGAGGTGTGTATTAAGAAGTTGGGGATGTGTTAATAAAATTTCTCATAAGCATTAGCTAGCTAGTTGGAAGAAACAATGGTGAGAAGAGCATGCACATCTCTTCCATTTCATGATGGTAGTGTACACTAAGCAAGTAAGCATGCACATCTCTTCCATTCCATTTCATGTTGAGGAGGAGAACAAGCCTACCTTCTTCAAGATCATAAAACCTGGATTCAACACTGAGCATTTAAGAATCCCACACCCGCATTTCTGAAGCATGTATTACTCATTAAGAGGGCAACCTTGAAATTGAACAATTCATTAGATACTTCCTGGACTATTAAAGTAAAATAGGAAGGGACATATATTTGAAGGATGGGTGGTAGGAGTTTTTAAGAAATAACACTCTAGGTGATTCCGAGTTCTTAGTGTTTAAGTATGACAAAAATATGCATTTCATCATTAATATTTTTGACAAGAATCGTGTCGAGAGAATGAATATCGCCGACTTAGAACACTAGAAGCATCCACATTTCCAGACTATGCTAAAAGGCCTTTGACATGACCGCCTACAGCTGTTGGTGATCACCGATATGACTTGGTTGCGGAAACTGCTCATGTGCTTAAATCTAAAGGCGTTCACCTTCTAAGTTATGCAACTGCTGCAACTTTCAAATTTATATTTCCCTACTTTGCAAAAGTTTTTCCATGATTGGAGACGGTGGCAATGCCCACACACTTCTAAACTGAGATATTTTCTTCAAGCAAATATGATGAACTTTTCTTGGTGACTTCAAAGGGAAAATTCATAGCGACGCTTCTCCCATGCACTGATACAGTGATGTTGTTTGGAGGGTGATCTGCCTTTAGAAATGATAAACAACTCCAGGCTGATGATATTTGCATCTTTGAGCTTGTGAAAGAAAACACAATGGTGGCTCACATTTTTTTGAAACTGATTAGCTTTAAGCTACTGTAAATAGAATAATTTAATTTGTAAGCATTAAGGACTTCTTTCTTATTTGACTGAGACATGTCAGTAGTATAGCTCTGGCTTTAAGAAGTATTGTACTTAGGAGTATGCATTATGCAGTATCAATAGTTGAATATAGGGGTGGGCACGGTATGGTTCAGTAGTATTGTATTTGGGTCCAAACCACAACCAAACCGCTTCTTTCGGTTTCACTATATTCCAAATCGCAACCGTATTTCAAAAGGCTGAACCGCCTATTTCGGTAACACAATTTTTCGGTGCGGAAAAGTGCTGTTTTGGTGTGGAACGATTTATTTATTGCGATTAGTAGAAAGACAAATGTTACACAAATCTACATAAACATACATAGCAACTTATATACTAATGCAATTGCAAATGTTCCACAAACTTGGTCTTAAACATAGCAATTCATATATTGAAAATGTTACACAATTGCATAAACATACCAGCAACTACATAGCAAACCTTAACAAAGTCTCAAAAATAGAACTTTTTTTTTTTTTTTTTTGAAATGCTCAAATATAGAACTTATATATTATAAATGTTACAAAATCTGCATAAACATACCAACAAGAGAGTAAGAGACTAGGGTTACTCCACAAATAAATATATATATATATATATGTATAATTAAAATAGATTCAGTTAAAATTGGGATGTTTATAACTTGGAACCGCAACCAAACCGCTTTTATGCGGTTTGGTACTGTGTGAAAAAAAAAAAAAAAAAAAAAAAAAACAGTTCCATTTCGGTCGGTTACCCTTTTTTTCGGTGCGATTCGGACGGTTACTGCATTTTTGGTACAAACCGCCACCCCTAAATAGTCATTGCTTCAAAATGGTGGCAACGTCTAAATGAAGAGTCGATTGAGTTCACACTTCCACATATTATTTAGAAATTATTGGTATATGTTTGTCCATTAAAACAAAATATTTTAATCAAATTAACATCACTCTGAAAACTCTTTGGTTTTTGATTAATATAATTAAATAATACGACCTAGATATGGCGAATCAAAATCATACAAAAATAAAAAATTAGTAAGGCTTCTCCAATATTTCACGAGAAAATATAATTATATTTCGATGACGTGACTCTGCAAGCCAAAAATATTCTCAAATTCAAAACAAATAGGTGAGAAATAATCGATAACTATAATTCCATTGAAAATCTCATCTCCGATAATGTTTATGAATCTCAAAATCGACGAATAAAAATATAATCTTAAATTCCGGAAATCACTTCGGAAAATAATTCATCGAAAATCACATAAATCATAAGTTCAAGTAATAGTCATGTATCGGAGATAAACATCGAAAGCTCAATATCCAAAAATAGTATCACTAATCCATTTTACAAATCATAATCGAGATAAATCATAATTAATCTCCGAAAATCAATTCATATTCTTGAAAACGATTCATAAATTCAAATTCGAGCATAGCAATTTCATATTCGAAATTCATATGAAAAATAAATCAGTGTCAAAATTATAATCCAAAGCAAAATATTATGCTCGATAAATAAAACGATAAATAATTAAATCAATCAATCATCATCCCAGGAAAATAATTGCATGCATCATTATTTAAAACAAAAATCCACTCACAGTACTATTTTGGCGACCACGCATAAGGGCTCCTTCACTAAGTAATACGTCACCCTGTACAATTATAATCCTTAAACGAATAAATATAGGGTGGAAATTTATTCAAAAAATATATATATAGGGTGGAAATTTAATTTACGATAATTAAAATCGAATTCCTAAACGTCTCCTTCAATTCTCCTTGATAACCATCCAAACTTCACCAATAATTTATATTAATCGATTTACAAATTTTAAAATAAATTCGAGAGAAATCCGACGGTCGGATTCTCGTAAATCGATAACCAAAATTCTAAATTTTCAGAAATTCATAATCGATTCAAAGCTCCTCCATTCTTCACCAAACCTCATATATAACCTCTACAACAATTATAGGATTTTATAGGCTAAAAATTGAAATCAGAAAGCAGCCCTATGCGCGGCCACGTGCCGCCCACAGTGGCAGGGCTTGGGTTTCACGCGCCACGGGCACCACCTCCGATAGCCACCAAATTTTGACAGCAGTTTCGTCTCAACATTTCCAATAACTTTCTCAACTATGGAAAAGTAAGAAAATACATCTAAGTACAGTGAAATTTTCCAATTATGCTTTCTTCCTCCACGCTTCAATTCTCGGCAAAATATTTGGGGACGATGATCTACGTCTCAAGCCTCTTCTGATCGGCCAAGTTTTTCCGGTTTTTATGGCCGAAATCTGGAGAACTCGCATTGACCCATTTTGCTATAGTAAACTTCAAGGTCGTGGTTCCTCGTTTTCTGGCCACGGCACGGTGTTCCTCCACTACAGGTGAGTCTACGAAAGGGAGAGGAAGCGAATGGTGGCCACAGCTCTTCCCCAGGTTGCCGGACGACGGAGTTGTAGAGGTGATCCGAAGAGAGAGAGAGATCGCACGGGAGGAGAGAGAAAGAGAGAGGGAGTTACCGGGTGGGTAATTTTTCCTTACCTACCCATAGTAAAAATTGAAATTTATACCATCTACCCTCTACAGTAATTTTCGTATTTCAATTATAACTTTTGCATACGAACTCCGATTTTTACGAACCAAATATGCACGCGCTCGGTTTAACGTTATCTACGAGTTTGATGGAGAAAGTTTTCTCAAATTTTGACCCGAACAAAAAGTCATATTTTAGGGCCCCCTAAATAGTCAAAACGGAATCGAAAATTAAAATAACTCTCATTTACTGTTCGAAAGACCCGTAAATCTATATCGTTTACCGTCCGAAGGACCCGTAAATCTATAAATTTAGGTTTGGGTCGTAACATACATTTTAATATAACTAATAAATAAGTTAGACTACATAAGTAGGCATGCAAGGATTTTGTGCGATCCATATAATTGAAATCAGAAACTGATAAATTTGAGATTACCCATATATTTATAGTGTCTTTGTAGGTACCGTGTAAAATTATTAACCCGATCCGTCGTCATTTCGACATTGAACATAACGGTCAACCGCATTGTTGCTTCCAAGAACGAAGAGTCTTTTGTTGCTGCTATTTAACCCTCGTAACAGGGTCAGGTTTGAGCTGTTTTGACCAAGCAAGTTAGAGCAGTGTTGATATAATTGTGGTGACAGTATAATTTTCTACATACAAATAGTTTCATATAATTTTAGTTGAAAAATAGCTTAAAAAGAATATAGCATTCTGTACATTAATCAGTTTATCAAAGGGGTGGGAGTGTTCATGAAACTACCTCCTCATGTTCGAGTTCCTCATGGCCCTCCCTCATAAGCATAGCCATCCAGCATTGGTGACTTGGTCAATTTTTTTTAGTGGGTCTTGATTGCTTCTCCCATGTTCGCCAAACAAATCCTCATCCATGTGCTCCACAATGGTTGTTACAACGGTTCGACTCAACAGGTTATGAGTCTTATTGGCCTTTGAACTCACAATTCCCACAACCTCATAAACAATTTTCTCAATGCAATCACCATTCAATATTTCAAGCATCGCACGTTCTAAGTTAAATACATGTAATCTTAAATCCTCCACCTTGGGTTCCATGCAATCAACTATGTATGCCAACCTCCCAATTTCTGTTTCTAAACAAGCAACATCCAAATTAGCCGAATCCACCAAATGCAGTAATGTACCCCTCTTGGTCCTGACTTGGACTCTTCCAAATTCTTCTTATTATGCTCCTCCATCAATCCATCATGAAGCCTATCACCCTGTTCATAAATTCTGGTGAGACATTCTGGTAAAACTCTAATTCACTATCCAATGTTATGATGCGCAGGAACAAAAAATCATAGATGAATAACCTGCTAATGTTATTCTGGTCCTAAAAGCACAACCTTAAAGATCAAATGGCCCAGAATCCAGTAACCCAGACAATGGAATCCTTCACAATTCCGGTGACTGGAACTCACTCGAATATAATTTTCGCTAACTTGCGATTATTGCTGACGACTAAACCATTGACATCGGATCACACCATACCGAAAGGCTATCTTATGAGCGATAGCAAAGCCTAGAGAGGCGGTTTGCTTGAGTTGCTCAACCGCCCCTTAGCCCGGTGCTCATGATGAAGTAGCCGGAAAGGGGAGGTCCTGATTCAAGGACGAAGTCGACTTCAAGAAACAGGGGGAATCGGTAGAAGGCACCGAACCTGAGGTTTAATCAGCCTGATTCGATCTCTCGTTTGGGTTCTATGCTACTGTTGAGAAAAATTAGATTGATTAATTTTTTTCTTTTTTTTTTTCTTTGAGGTTATATCCATAGTATATCGCGTGCAAGGCGTGTGAGTGCAGTAAAATCAGTTTTACTGACCTAGACCTCTTTTTAGCCTAATCAATCCTAACAGCGCGTGTATTGCACGCACCGTTAAAGACCCCAAATGAGCACCCACCCAGGTGGGTGGAAGAATCTTCGTTGAATGGATTAGAAAAAAAAAAGTGTTGTAATATAAAAATTTTAAAAATTTAACGCACTTTAACGATTTGCAATTCTTAAAAAAATAAATTTATATGCACATGTTGTAGTACAATTTTTGACTTTTCGTTTTTTTTTTTTAACAATTTAAACCTTATAATATCTTAAAGATTTCATGATCATGGAATATCATGCCGCATTGCCAAGTAGTGGTCCTACATATTGGAATTGTGACATTTTAGCGGAGGTGAATACAGGGGGCCAAGCTTGGCTCTGGAGTGGCCTCGTCATTGTGGAGTGGCTGCTGCCAGACGAGAGGAGAGTATTTTTAAACGGTTAACCGTGTTATTAGGCAAAAGTGCGGCTAAATTTTCTTTACCCTTTGGTGGCAAAAACGGTGAAATTGGTTAGTGTTCTGGCTTGGGCCAGGTGGCTGGGGCGCAATTAAGGTGTGTTCCGTTAATCGGTTACGTAAGCGTTAGATTAATCCATGGCGTATGGAAATATGGCATCCAGTTTTGATCAGCGCTAGGGTCGTGATCAGTGGGATGCACTGGACAGGGTCAATGTCTTGTGACGAAGTCTTTATGTTTTTGGTGGTGGTTTTAGAATGGGTCGTTGTTCTGGCGGTGATTGCGGAGGTTTCAAGGCTGGCAATGGTGGAGGGTTGGTGGTAGGCTGGAATGATGGGTTAAATTAGAAAGCTGCTTAATAGTGATGTGATAGAGCAATTCAAATTTGGTGTGGGAGGAACTACGTAACTCGTACCATTCCGATGGTGGGGCTTCTTGGAGTCCCAGTGTCAACACCTCAAAGACGAGTTGTGGATCATGGCATTTTCCTCTCGTTTTAGTGTTTTACATTGGAGATTTTAGTTTTTTGTTTAGGCTAATAAGTCCCAGCTCAATTGAGCTAGGATTTGGTACTAAAGTAGTTACACAGTTTTTGATGACAAAAGTAGTTGCATAGTTATGGCATAACACTTGGAGTATCCATCATTAGTAACTTTATGGAAAGAGAAGATTAGTTTACGTTATAGTATGAGTTTGTTTGGAATCTGTAATTATGTTGTTTTATCGACACTCTTAGAATAATTTATTATTATTATTATTATTATTATTATTATTATTATTATTATAAATAAAAAAGATTATGATCATATATATACTTCGTCAAATAATTTTTTTTATCATTGCCAAATAAAAAGAAGAAGATATTTTTATGAATATTTTAGTATTTTTAGAGTCTTTTAATTTTTGCCAATGGTGGCATTTTAAAAGACTGGTGGTGTGGGAGGTGGCACTTGGAGTCGAGTGGACGGAACCAGGACGGGTTATTTCAGGTGAGGGAAGGCAGGGCATTGGCTGAGGTAAAGGTCAAGGCAGGTCTAGGTGCCCAGAGAGTCTTTAAGTGCCCAATTGTGGACCTAGGCCTTTTTTTGGTTGGGGTATTCAAGATGGGTCTTTGCTTGGGCTTTATCTTCTGTTTGGATTTGTATTTGACATCCAGGGGAATTTTTATGGGCTCATTTTCTAGCTGCACTTTGGAATTGGAATTTCAGCACATTAAGTAGAAGATTGCTCTTTATTCGACGTATTATTTTGTGTGGAGTAGGTAAGATAGGTCACACTACTGCCAGTTACCTTAATAGAAGATTATCATCTATTCGACGTAGGTAAGATAGGTCACACTACTGCCAGTTACCTTAATAGAAGATTATCATCTATTCGACGTATACTTTTACGTAGAAGTATGGTTGACCATACTATTGGTACTATTTAACATAGCCGGGGTCTCCCTGGTGCTTCATCAAATCCTTAATATCATTGTTATGTTTTATTTTCGATGCCTTGTGGCATCTAGTATTGTTTTTGTTATCTTTCATTTTAATGTAGTTTCTACATATACAAGTTGTAATCTTTTTTTTTTTTTTTTTTTGAGTGGAAGACGTCAATAGAACCAACACACACACCTATGCAGTGTATTCCAGCATAGCCAGACTAATCACTACACCGCAGACGCACGAACCATTGGGTGTTTTAACTAACCCAGGTCCCTCAAATTTGCTGGCCACGGGATGGAGCCGGGATTCGAACTCTAGACCTGGGGGTTCCAGACTAGGCAGCTCGACCAACACACCACACCACGTGGTTTGTAATCTTTTTTATTATTATTAATAAAGTGGTTGACTATTACTCTAAAAAAAAAAAAATTAGTTTTGATGTTTTCATCCAATTTCATTGTTAAGTTTGCCTTATGTTACTTTTGTCTCCTCCAAAACGATAAAAGATAATACATGCAATATTAAACCAATTTGGTTGGTGAGGTTCAAATCCATTTTTATATAAATTTTCTCATATTTGATGTTTTTTTTTTTTGAGAATACTCATATTTGATGTTAGGTGATTGTAAAATACAAATAATCTCAGTAAATCCTCAATTCTTAAAATTTATAAGATAAATTGTCAGATATAGAAAAGCTACGATAACATTGAATTATTTATTAATTTATTTTCTGTTGAATGAGAAGAATGCCTATAACAGGAGGGTCATGCCATGTCAATCATGTGGCTACTCAATTGATACCAAAAACAATACACTCATATATCTAAATATTGTCACTTTGACAAAGCTATTGTACCAAAGACGTTATCTTCAAAGAGGTACAATGAGTCTGCACAGAAGATTTTTAGTTAGGCAGTCGATTCCCTAGGTTCATCCCACCGTCCAATCAGAGTTCAACACGTGTGTAAGTTTATAACCAATAAGAATTTTTCTAGTATATTTTATAGACCAAAGCATTAACAATTTAGGCATATAGCTATATATATATATATATATATATATATATATATATATTTAGAGTATATGTGACACAACGATCCCACCTAATATTGTCGGAACTAGAGGTGGCAAACGGGCCACAAAGCACGAGCACGGCACGCTTAAAAGCGGCCCGGCACGGTCCAAGCCCGTTAGTGGCCCGGCACAATCCGAGCACGTTAGAATAACGGGTCAAGCTGGGCCTATGAATATTGACCCATTGGCCCGGCCCGGCCCGAGCCCGTAATGGGCCCGACACGGCCCGAGCACTACATATTGTGGGCCGGCCCGTTACAAACACAAAATTTCATTTTTTTAAAAAATATATATTAAAAAACTACAATGATGAGATTTGAATATGAGACATTTTTATCTAAAATCTCATGACAATTCCACCAATACTTTCTTTTATATTGTCAAAATAATGAAACAAAACATTATATCCTTGTTTTGACATAAGTATTTTTTCTAAATATTAAATATATGTTTATTAATAAAGACTAATCTCATAATAATACAACTATAGAATGAAGGAAATAATAATAAATACTAAATCTTCATTATATTAATAAAGATTAATCTCACAATAATATACTAAAAATAATATATTTTGAGTTTTCTTCTTCTTTCTTTCTTATAGTGAAATATAAAAAATTATTAGAAATCTAACCTTAAAAAGCTAAGATTAAGAAAAACGTTGTAGAACTTAATTTATTTTAATTTTCTAAATAATTAAATAAAATTAATTTGTATTTGTTCAAATTAAGATTTTAAAATCGTGTTTTATAGTGGGTAGGCACGAGCACGGCCCGTTATTGACCCGGCACGAGGCTCGGGCCATGGGCCGGACCGGGCTTAATGTTTAAGTAAATGGGCCGGCACAAGTCCGGCAGGATAATAAATGGGCCGGCCCAAGGACGGCACGAAGCACGACTAGGCCCGCTTAAAATGGGCTGGGCCGGCCCTTTTGCCACCTCTAGTCGAGACAAACATGGTCAACAAACATACCCTTCCTTCCTTGATTGTACCAATGGTCTTCAAATTCAGCCGAACAAATTATTCTGGACAACTATCCAACTGAACAGAAAGATTCTCATATGTATCTAATTTAAGTTTTGACGTAATTCAAAAATAATAAAAACAAATTCGAAGTAAAACCGGTACCCGGATCCTCTCCTGAGCAAAGCTCTCTGCTGAGCTACCTGAGCTTTGAAAGAGATGGTGACACGTGGATTTTATTGGATCCAATGCCTGTTGTAGGCCTTAGCTTTTCTTTTTCTATTTTTTTCCTCTCTCTCTCTCTCATTCCTTCTGCTCAGTCTACTCGAACATCGTTTTTCATCCTCTCCGACTCCGACGTTTCCAAAATCCTAGCCTCTGCCATCCGCTACATCCTCAAGTCTCTCCACATCGGTGGTTAAGCAATTGGATCCGTAGATCGACGGTGGTGGAGACTCTCTCAGTGGCGAACCGGTTCGACGCGACCGTTTTCACTCCGGTCATCTCGGTTCCAACGCAGCAAGCCAGCATGCTTTTGGCTCTGTTCGCCGGCGGAGATGGGTACAGAGTGGAAGAGAATGACAGGTTTTTGATGGTCTATAATATTGCCTGTCAATCTTTGTAAAACATACTGGAATGAAATGGGTACTGGGTATAAGAATAAGAACCCATTTGAAGTTCTCATATCCACATCTTGTTTTTATAGATTTTATTTGCTTACAAGTTTTCACATATGTGGGGATGAAGAAGAATAAGAGAGAAGGGAGGAGGTTAGCAACTTAGCATACAAACCAAAAGGAAGATTCACATAAGATGGCAGTAAATAAACAAGTCTGGGTAAATTACAAAGCGGCATCCAACAATAACCGAAATACCAATACATCCCAAACTCCTCACACATTGAGAACCAGCACAAACGCAACTAATAACCCTCCGCTCAAACTAGCGCCGCTTCTGAACCCACTACTCCCCGACGGCTCAGTTCCGACGACAGTTCCAGGCGGCGACTGCGCCAGTGGAGGCTGATTGAGAATCGGCGGCAAGCCGAGGCCGTGATTGACTTCGATCGCGAAGGCCATGCCTTGCTGGCACTGCTGGCCGTCGCCGCTGCCGGAGAAGTAGTAGTTGGCACCCTCGGTAACCAATGGCACCGCAATGGTCTTCTTCCCCGCAGTATCATCCCCCCAGACGAAAGTGGTCTCGTCCGACGTGTCGTCCGCTGTGCAGCTACGGTATGTCGTCGCGTTTTGGGTCTCAATCACCGTCTGGTTCTCAGTGTTGAAAACTTCAAAATAAAAGAAGAAAGATAAAAAAATCAACAAAATTTCGAAAATTAAGAAATTGAAAAAAAAAATAATAATAATAATAAGAAGCGAAATTGGGGAAAATGTGAAAGACCTAAATTGAGATTGTGAAAAGGGAAAAATGTAGAGCATTGAAGTATGAGCTTACCTAGATAGTCGCCGAGGTTGAAGGTCTGAGAAGCAGCCCAGGAGGAGTAATTAGTGAAGGAAGTGTTGGAGGTGGAGTTGAAGAACCACCCGATGGGCCCACCCACGGTGTGGTTAATGTACTTGGTGGCGGGAGGTGCCACCGGAGCCGGGGCCGGGGCAGCGGAAGTGGCGGCGATGGTGATGAGGAGGAGGAAGAGGATAATGGCCGTCAGATTGGCCATAGGTCTGGCCGCCATTTATCTCCAACTTTCTCCGATCTGATAGGTGCTCAAGTAAGGTTTGGGTTTGGGTTTTGTAGTGGTTTGAAAATGCCGAAATGGACGTGGGCAATAGTGGCTTTTGTTATTTTGTAAAGAGTAACATGGTTGTTGAGTGGGAACAGGAAAGGAAAGTGCGGTGCTTCCTTGTTATCTGGGACAGGTGGCCACTGGGAAGTCGCAGGTGCGACCGTGCGACCGTGTTTTTTTTTTCTTCTATTGTATCTGTTTGACCTTCTAGTGCTATGAACTGGATAAATATAGTGTAAACGGGTATTAGCGTTTTGATTCGGCTTTTGTTTTGACATTTAGAAGGTTTAATGTACATTTCTTTTTTTTTTTTTTTGGTTACAAGCGGGACCTAAAAGGCCCAAACGAAAACAAAGAAAAGGCTAAGAAGAAACAGTTCTCCTAGTTCTAGTTACAGTAGCAAGATCATCAAAAAAAGCTTGGGTAGCGTGGACAGGAGGATCCATAAAAGTGAGGAGGCCAGGCTCATGATCAATACTGCACTTAGCTAAAGCATCCGCGGTCATATTACACTCACGAAAGATGTGCATGAGATTGGCATTCTGCATAGTGGCCATGAAGTTGTTGCATCCAGCAATCAGTGATCCAAGAGGGTGAGTCGAAAGAAATTGCTGCTGCACTAACTGGACAAGAACAGCAGAGTCAGATTCAATTTCCAACTTAGAGATGTGCAGGCTAGAGGCTAGCTTCAAACCATAAAATAGACCCCAAGTTTCAGCCTCCAGAATCTCACCAACCCCTAAGTTGATTTGGAAGCCAATCACCCAATTCCCAGTATGGTCTCTAATGACTCCACCAGCCCCAATTTTACCAGAAGAAGAACTTCTAGTGCCATCAATATTTAGTTTGTAAAAATTTTCAGGAGGTCTCTTCCAGAAAAGTCTGATAAGACTGTACATATTGGAACTACTAGTCTTGTAAATGGCATTTTTCCACTCCACAGCATAATCCCATATGATTTTATCAGGGCAAGAAGGCATAGTAAAAGACACATCGAAGATTTGCTTATTCCTCCACTTCCAGATGAACCAACAAATAAAAACAAAAATATTACACCACCTGATATTAAACTTAATGATGGTATGGCAATGTAGTTGAGCAAGAATCCAACTGTTCCAGTCCAGGGAGAAAGAGTTAAGGATAGTACCAGATTTAATAAAGTATTTCTAGATGGCCATGGATCTGGGGCAATCTCTGAAAAGATGGAGTAGAGTTTCATCAGCAATATTGCATAATGGACATGTTGAAACAAAAGTGAAGCCACGAGTAGCACGCTGGACATTGGTGAGAATTTTCTTATGCAGAACAGTCCAGAGAAAGGTTTTTAACTTGGGAGGAGTATCAAGCTTCCAGATCATTTTCCAAAGAGGGTTCTGGGGCCTAGAGTAATCAAAAATGGAATTGTATGCAGATTTAACAGTGAAGCATCCATTTGAGGTAGGACCCCAAATTAGAGTATCCATACCACAACCAGCAAAACCAGTAGGGACACTGATTACATGCATAATGATGTCACCAGAAATTACAGTAGCTAGGAGATTTAAATCCCACCCAGTATCATTCCAAAAGTCGCAAACATGAGCGTTGACATTAATAGTTGCAGAGGAGAGAACAAAGTTTATGAGAGCAGAAGGGAAAAGCCAATGATCATACCAGAATCTGATTGTCTTGCCATCCCCAACTCTCCATTTTAAATTCTTTTTGAGCATAGAAGCCCCAAAAGCAATACTTCTCCAAGTGCTCGAACAGTCAGGGGGGGGCCTTATAATTCTCATCAAATAAACTACTATTCTGAAGATACTTTTTGTAAAACATATTAGCCCATAAACCAGCATCATGTTGGAATAATCTCCAGCTGGCCTTGGCAAGCATAGCTTGGTTCATGTCAGTGGTTTTCTTGATTCCCAACCCACCAAGTTGTTTAGGTTGGCAAATAGTGTCCCAACTCACCAAATGCACTTTTTTCCTATCCTCAGTATCTCCCCAAATGAAGTCCCTGTTTAGTTTATCAATCCTGTCACAAAGACTTAAAGGCAGCTTGGCAGTTTGCATGGCATACACAGGGATGGAGGAAGTGACAGATTGAACAAGAGTGAGTCTCCCTGCCATACTAAGAACCTTACTCTTCCAGCTGGATAGCCTATTTTGAACATTGTCAAAAATCCCAGCATATGTGTGCTTATTCACACGAGAGTGAATGAGAGGCATGCCCAAGTACTTGCCAAGATCATTAGTAAGGGGGGAACCACATATATTACTAACTCTATCAGCAGTCATCTTACAAGTATTGGGAGAACAGTAGATGAGAGATTTCTCATAGCTCACGGTTTGGCCAGATAAGGAACAGAAGATATCAAGACACATTTTTAAAACAGAAGCTTGATGGGGTGAGGCCTCAGCAAAAAGCATCAAGTCATCAGCAAAAAATAAATGAGAGATTTTAGGCCCAGCTTGAGAAGCTTTGACAGCTTTCCAATGTCCAATATCAACAGTAGATTGGATAAGGTGGGATAGTTTTTCCATGCATAAGACAAAGATGTAGGGTGACAAGGGATCCCCTTGTCTAATACCTCGGTGAGCATGGAAAGAATTAGTCAATTCACCATTAAAACAAATCTGAAAGCTAGTAGAGGTAATGCATTGCATAATCAATTTAACCAAAGAGTGAGGAAATTGAGCCTCATACAACACCATCTCAATGAAAGTCCAACTAAGTCTGTCATAGGCTTTGGATAAATCCACTTTCCAAGCAAAGAAACCCAGCTTTCCACAAGACTTTTTAAACTTAAATAGCATCTCTTGAGCAATCATGACATTATCAGAAATATGTCTTCCAGGGATGTAGCTAACCTGATTAGGGCTGATTAAGTGCTGCATCAATGGTCTGATTCTAGCCACAATAATTTTAGAGATCACCTTGTAGATAGTAGTACACAGACTAATAGGTCTGAAATTAGCCATATGCTGTGGTCCATCAATCTTGGGGATAAGAGAGAGAATTGTGTGGTTGAGGCCAGGAGGAATTGTGCTGGATTTAAAGGCATCACTAACAACTTTGAAAATCTCACAAGAATATATTTGCCAATGGTGCTGATAAAAGGCAGCAGGAAAGCCATCATGACCAGGAGCCTTAAGTCCACCAATTGAAAAAAGAGAGTCTTTGACTTCCAAAAGAGTAATAGGCCGGCACATGCTATCCAAACTTGACTGGTCAATATGAGGAAATAACCAAGGAATTAGGAATCTAATATCATCAGAATAGTGCTGAGAAAAGAGATTAGAGAAGAAGTGAACATCAATCTTTTTCATCGAATCAGAGTCAGTAAACCAGTTACCATTGCTGTCAAAAAGGCCCTCAATTTTATTTCTTCTTCTTCTAACCAGAGTAGTAAGATGGAAAAACCTAGTGTTTCTGTCACCTTCCTGAATCCATTTATCTCTAGATTTTTGTCTCCAAAACATGTTTTCTTGATCTCTGAGCATTTCATATTCTTGGATGAGATCAGCCTCAAGATTAATTAGAAAAGGATTTTCAAACCTGTCTCTTGCCTTTTGTATTCCCCCAATTCTGGCTAGGAGTCTCTTCTTCTTTTGCATCAGATGGCCAAACACATCTCTATTCCATTTAGAAAGAGCAGTAGCAAGAGCCTTGACCTTGGAGGAGAAATCACCAGTCAAAGACCTCCAAGTATTGGATACAAAGTCAACATAGTTATCATGTGAAAACCACATAGCTTGGAACCGAAAAGGAGCAGCCTCCCTATTCACAAAATTGTTAGAGAATAATTGCATGATAATAGGACAGTGATCAGACCTGGTTTTAGGCAAGTGTTGAATGAAAGCTTCATCAAAAATAGCTCTCCAAGAGACGTTACAGAATCCTCTATCCAGTCTTTCTTTGATTCTATTGTTGCTCCAGGTAAAAGAAGAACCATGGAACCCCATATCAATCATAGCATTTCTATTTATCCAGTCTCTAAGGCCACCAAAACGACCAGTGAAAGGGCCACAATTCTTATCAGCACAAGAGACTAACTCATTAAAGTCACCAATAAGCATCCAAGGAAAATTGAATCTGGTAGCAAGGTTGTCAAAGTAAGACCATAGCGAAGCTCTAGTAGTGTGAGTTGGGCTGGCATAAACAACAGTGAGCATCCAGGAGGCCTTGCCAGGGAGAGTAACTTTAACAGAAATGGATTGAAAATTCTCATCAATGAAATCAATTTTAACTCTGTTGCTGTTCCAAAGTAACCACAGACCACCTGAGAAACCTTCAGCTTCAACTACCCTTGAATCAGAAAAACCAAGCAATTTAAGACTAGCACAAGCTTTAGAAAATTGAACACGGGGTTCACAAATAGCTAACACATCAACAGAGTGAATTTTAACAAGGTCTGCAATTGCAGATCTAAAGTTCGCACTTCCAGCACCTCGTGCATTCCAAAATAAGATTTTAAACATTGAGAATGCAGAGAAGGAGAGGATAAACACCTCACTTTTAGACATCAACCATACCCTCCCCATCTTGGGGAGATAGGTTATCATCATTGGTCAGTATACTATTGGCAGTAAAGGTCTTTTCCACAAAAGTTTCAGAGTCCATATCAAAAGATGAAGTGGTGGCTTTGTCCCCAATGGCCTCCTCAGGAGGACAATGCCCAAAGATGGCAGCAATTCCATCTCCTAAGACATTGGTTCCCATATCTTCAAAAGAGAGTTTTTTGAAAATGTGAGAATGATGTTTAGGACCAGAACCAGCCACACCTTTGGATTTTCTTTGATACTGCAGATCAGTTTTAGAGCCACTAGAATTTTCAACATTGGACACATCTTTCATAGGGATTCTAGAGCTACTTTTAGTCTTCAGAGAAATAGTTTTCTCATTATGAGCAGTAACTCTGACAATGGAAGAATGATTACCAGAGGGACCAAGTTTTCTTACAGAGGTCGAGGGAGCAGCAACGTTCTTGGATTTGGTAGTCTCATTGTTCACAGGAACTGTCTTCTTTTTCTCTTGAAAGCTTTTCCAAAGTTTCACAATGGGAGGGCTCCTATTAGAAGAGTTATTCTCAATGGTCTTCTCATGCAACTCAGAGTCCTTGCCACTTTCATCCTGCAAAACAGCAAATCTGGAACCACTGCCACTGTTATTTTTCCTAGATCCACCAGACTCTCCATTCTTCTTTTTATTTCGATAGCTCATTAGCATCCAAGGCCCCATGTCTTCTTTAATAATGCCAATTTGCCTCTGAGTATCCACATCCTGTTGCATTGTAGAAGTGTTCATCATAGTTGGAGAGGATGTCTCACCATCAGAAGTATGAGTTGGAACAAAAATATTGACAGTGTTCATATTTTTATCAGTTTCACCAGTATCAATCTTAAATAAGGGACACTTATCCTTTGAATGACCAAAGCAGCCACACTCAAAGCATATAAGGGAGATGCCTTCATAAACCACATTATAAGCAATGGATTCCACTTCAACAAAAGGACGTAGGGGTTTAGATAGATCAATCTCAATGCAAACACGAGCAAATTGTCCTCTAGCCTGACCAATTGTGAGTTTATCCACTTTGACTACATCACCAAGGATTTTCCCAATTTTGGCCACAGTATAATCCTTGAAAAATTTGACAGGCAAACCAAAAATTCTGACCCACAGAGCCATTTTCCCAATAACTTCCTTCATAGGATCAAAGTCAGGTCTCCATTTTCTAACAATTAAAGTCTGCCCAGCAAGAATCCACGGACCTCCACAGAGAGCATAATTCATATCTTCCTCTAGATTAAACTTGACAATGAAAAAATCGTTGGGTAAATCAATGAGTTGCCATCCCCCTTTCACTTGCCATTTTCTTCTTAATCCTCTTAGCATGAAATCAAAGGTGTTCGTGGAGTTAGGTTTCCCCATGAGTTTTACAATCACAGCACAACGCCATTCATAGTCAAGCTTGTTATGAACCTTATCAGAGAAAGTAACATTTTGCCCATGCATACCTTGGGAGTATGAGCAGTCTTCGTCAGTGAATTCGAAGTCCTCAGTCATAGTCTGCCGGTAACGATCGACCGGGTTTTTGAGTGTACCAGCATAGGTCATCTTAGGTTGCAGAGTCGGTGAAGGAAGAATCGAAGAGTCCATATCCTCCATCCGAAGAGCCTCCAAGTCGGAGCTGATGTCGCCACCATTCTTCACACGTTTCCTTTGCATCGTCATAGAATCAAGGCCTCCGCCACTTCCAGGAGGAAGGGCGGAGAAAACGAAGGCCGGGGTAGCCACCGAGAGATCAGGTAGCCGGAGGGAGGCGGAGAGATTGAGAGGGAAAAGGCCAATCGGAGACGAAGATGAGCAACTGA